>NC_080393.1:49957521-51222521 GCF_028751815.1 Salvia miltiorrhiza | reverse complement strand
ATGTCAATTACAGACATTGTCATTTATATAACCGAATAGTGTCATTTGTATGATTTGAGTTAGAATGCGAGGTTGGATCAGGATGCGGATTAGGTTATGAATACAAATCAATTCTGATGTATGGTACACTCGGGCGTACCCAAAACCGCCTCATTATCTTTTTACATGTGTGTTGCACCTTTCTCCTTTTTCTTTTATTGACTTTTTAAAACCGGTAAATATCAATATGTAGCAATTAATTAGCATAGTACCTCTGCTACATATCTACATATAATTAAAGTGTAATCATTTCACAAATGTCATTTTCTAATGGTTTCAATTTCTGCCTAAACTTACCTTACTAATTTAGCGTCAGAATTATCTTAAATATGCGTTTATAAGTATCATATCATTTTATTTTATTTATTGTTTTGTATTTGGGAGATTCTATTCATAGCCAATTTTTTATTTTTCATAGCCTCCTATTTAATAAATAATAAAAAAATATATATAAATGTACTATTTTATCCACTACAAAAAAAATATATCGGACACCGACGGAAAATAATCCGTTGGTAATCACCGACGGAACAACGGCGGAATTCCGACGAAGATGTTTTCAAAATTTACCGACGGAATTATTAGCGACGGAAAATAATCCGTCGTTAAATATTATTCATTATTTTTAATTATTTTTTTAAATTTACCGACGGAATATCGACTGAATTATTAACGACGGAAAATAATCCGTCGTTAAATATTATTCATTATTTTTAATTATTTTTTTTAAATTTTTAGTCGTTGAATATTATTTATTTTTTAATTATTTTTTAATTTTTTATTTTTTAATTAATAATCCGTCGGTAATTCCGTCGGTAAATATTACTCCCTCCGTCCATGAATCATCTTCTTGTTTGGGGTTCGGCACGAGTTTTAAGAAAGCTGAAAAAGGTGGTGTAAATGTGTTGTAAAATACTAAAAGGGTAGTGATAATGTATTGTGATTACTTTTAGTAATCTTTCACTAACTATTTAACATTATTTTATTAGATGAATTAAATGAAAGCATTTAAATGAGAAAATACTAAGCAAAAGTGCCGATTCAATTATGAAAATGTAAGCACATATTCCATTTTGAAAATTCTTTAAGCATTTAAGGACAGATTCTTGAAAATTTAAGAACCGATTCTTGAAATGAAAGCATTTAATGATAAACACCTAATCTCCCAGTTCAATTGAAATTTATTTTTGCACTATTTTTTCATGAAATGATAAACATTAAATAAAATGAAAATTTAAATACAGATTCTTGAAATTGATTTATGCACTATTTTTTCATTGAAATGATAAACATTAAATAAAATGAAAATTTAAATACATAGTCTTGAAATTGATTTATGCACTATTTTTTCATTGAAATGATAAACACTAATCTGTCAATTCAACAAAAATGGCGCCATTACATCCCAAAACACCTCTCAAACATTTGGAGGGAAATTCCAATGCCACCTACCTACTAAATCAGCCAATAAATACATGGGAGAGGTGGTTGAGCTCATTTAATTTCTCCAACTACACCAAATGGCAGAAAATCAGGAAAGCACTAAACTATCAAATGAAAAAAGGAACCAGATTGCACAGTGGTTGTTGCAACGTAGTTCGAACGGCAAATGCAACTACGGGGCGAAGAATGAGGCCGCCAACATCTTCAAAACAAGTGAAAGGACCGTTTACACAATCTGGAAAGAAGCAGCCGCGCAGCAAGCCGTAGGTATACCTATAGCATTAAAGAACATGAAAAAATGATCAACTCACAAAGACAAGTGGAAACTCGATGCAGAAAAGGTAAAAAATCTAAGTGTTCTACAAAGATCATCAATTAGAGTGATGGCATGTTCATTAAGTGTTAGTAAGTCACTTCTTCACAATTGGGTGAAAAGCAAGGAACTTAGACCACATACCAATTCCATCAAGCCGTTCTTAACTCCTCAAAACAAAAAAAAAACAAGGCTGCAATGGAGCCTATCACAGCTTAGTGATGTGAGTGAGATGGGAATGAGGAAATTCCAAACGATGTTCAACACTATACACATAGACGAGAAGTGGTTTTACCTAACCAAAACTAAGGATAGGTATTACCTTTTGCCGGATGAGAAGGAACCTTATAGAACTTGCAAAAGTAAGAGATTTATTAACAAAATCATGTTTCTATCTGCAATTGCACGCCCAATCATAGATGAACAGGGGAATGTGCTTTTTGATGGAAAATTGGGCATCTTTCCATTCACAAATGTAGAGGAAGCAAAAAGAAACTCAAAGAATAGAGCAAAAGGCACTATGGAGGTTAAACCAATACCAAACATCACAAAGAACATCATGAGGGACTGCATGATCGCTAAGGTATGAATTTACTACGTTATGCTATCAGAATTTAGTGTTTAGAATTCATCATTTAGCTTTTTTAATATCCTCGACAGATGTTACCTGTTTTTAAGGCCAAGTGGCCTGCATTTTCAAGCAAACACATATTCATACAACAAGACAATGCGAAGCCACACATCAAGCCTGATGACCTGGAGTTTCTAGCAGTTGCAAGATCAGATGGTTTCAATTTCCAACTAGTCTGCCAACCTGCGAACTCTCCGGACACCAATGTCAATGATCTTGGCTTCTTTAGAGCAATACAAACATTGAAGGATCAGAAACCAGCCAAGGATGTGGTTGAATTACTCAAAAATGTGCATGAAGCATACTTAGAGTATCCACCACAGAAAATCAACCATGTCTTCCTCACTCTACAGGGATGTTACCATGAGATACTCAAAGCTAAAGGGGATAACAACTACACAATCCCTCATATGAACAAAGAAAGATTGGAAAGAGCAGGCATTCTACCAGAAACTCTACAAGTTGAAGAACTCCTAGTGCAGGAGTGTGTGGAGTACCTACAGGGTCTACAAGATTATGGCAGCAATGAGGAGGCAGCACAACAAACCATGGAGGAAGAAGAGATGCAACAAATCATGGAGGGGTTCATGCATGTGCAAATCAATTAGAGCAGTGTAGGGGTTCATTTTGTATGTTTAACTCCTAAGAAACCTCCAAACTAAGTCAGAAACTTAGTGGTGGCTTTCTTAGAAGGTAAACAATTTCCCTCAGATTAAACATCATCATTGGGACTGTCTAAGACCAAGTTATAGTATCTGTAATCATCAATTTAAATCTGAAATGCAGGCATCACCGGAGCACATATACATGAAGCATATACAGAGCACCATAGCACCAGTAATCATCAATTTAAGTCTGAAATGATAGGCATCACCGGAGCACATATACAGGCAGCATGTTCAGAGCACATATTCAGGTAAGAACAACAAACAACAAACACCATAGGCATCACCAGCCACCCAAAAACACCATAGGCATCACCAGCCAACCAACAGACCCCATAGGCATCACCAGCCACCAACAAAACAAAAGAGACGATAGAATGATAAAGATGTCACCTTAATCAAGCAGATCTAGCAAACAAGGAAAAAAGATTTCTAGGGTTTGAGTGCGGCGACGACGCGCACAGGGTTCTGAAGGCGGCGGCGGTGAGTGGGGTAGCGGCTGTACTTCAGAGACGAGGCCACCGACAGCAAGCCATGCTTGGTACTCAGTATCATCGCCGATGGACTCCGAAATACCAACGTATTTCGTGTATTTCTCGGCTTCAAACTGAGCAAAATTGTAAAAGATGGCTTCTTCGACAGATCCGGGTGCCGGCGCCGTTAAAGGTGGAGTAGGGGTCGGCGGCGACCACAGGTCAACAGATCCAGGTGTCGGAGTCGAATCTACAAAAGATTCAGTCTCCGGCACCATGGATTCTGTCTCCACCACGAATGAATCAGTCTCCGGCACGAATGAATCGGTCTCCGGCACGACCTCGTCAAAAGAAGCAACATACTTCTCGACGACTTCTTCCATGGAGGGGTGCACGAAAAAAGACTCGATTTCCTCCGATTGAACAACCCACTCCCTTGAATAGGTGGGAGGAGACGTCGGAAGAGAAGCCATTGAACGGTGGGAGGAAGAAGAAGATCGGAGAAGTAGGGAGTAGAGGGAATCGGCGCCGCTCAAGAAATTAGGGTTTCAACCAATCAATTATGAATTCCCATTTTAGGGAATAAAATAGGTAGGCAACCCTAGGATAAGTGGGCCGAAAAAGGCAACTAAATTTATTTAGGCTGTTAGCCCAATTTAATTAGATGTTGTTAATTGGTGAGATTAATTAATAATGTGAAGGTAATATGGTGGGCCCAAGTGGTAAAAGGTGGTAATTTAAAAAGTAAGGGAGGGTATGTATGTCCAAAAAGCAGAGTAGGAAGTTAATTGGTGGACAAAATTTTAGAGGCAAACAAGAAGTTGATTCGTGGACGGAGGGAGTATTAATTTTTTTTTGTTATTTTTATTTTTTTTAAATATTTTTATTATTTTTTAATTAATATTCTAATTTATTCTTATTTTTAAATTATTGAGAATATTTTAAATTTATTGTTATTTTCAATAATAATATATATATTTTTAACTAACTATAATATTAATATTTTTTATTATTTTAAATTTGATCGTATATTTACCTTCATTCTTTCGTCGGCACCACAAGTCTTTAGATATGACTTCAGCATATTCTAAGGTTATGAATAAATGATATTGTATATTGAGATAGAGTTTAAATGAATTAATAGGTGATAGTTATATCAATAATACACATGTTCTGTACTGGTGACCACTCGAAAAGAACTTCAAGGTGAAGCGTGCTTGAATTAGAGCACAACTAAGATGGGTGACCCACTGGAAAGTTCGTCTTAACGTATGCAATTAAGTTCAAAATACATTAGAAATACCAAAATACTTGTGGAGAATAAAGCTAGACTGATATTAAAAAAAATTATTATTATTTTTCGTAAAAAAAAATAGCGACGAAAATGAATTCCGTCGCTAATACCGACGGTCATTTCCGTCGCTGATTTCAAACGACGCCGGTGTCGTCATGTGCTTACCTACGGACGGTCCGTCGGTATTTCCGCCGGTAATTAGCGACGGATGCGAAATTCTGTCGGTAATTTTTTTACCGACCACTTTTACAGCGACACACGGCGGCCGTCGTTGATCCGTCAGTGATCAAAATTAGCGATCCTATAACCCCAAATCGAAAGTAATAGATTTATACATAGCCTCCAAAAGTATAAACAAAGAAGAAGAAGCACAATATCATTAACTTCGGTTTTGCATGTAGTAGTCCTAAGAGTGTCGTTGCACAGCAGAGGCTGCGAGCTGCGAGAGTAAAAACGAGGAAACATATTTATATAATGGAATATGTGTGTGTTTCAGGCCAACCTTAATCTTTTAATGTTTTTAAATTTATGTGACAATTTTTATTGGTGATTTTGTGAAGTAATGAGGCCCTTTAACATAGATTTTGCAGCGAAGAAGGCGTGATCGGAAAAATTACACCCTAGGAGGTATTGTCGAGTATACCGATGGTGAAAAACGCGAAGCTATAGGCTCCAACTATATCATCGGGGAATTCAAAGGCGCTTGGGTTACAGAGAAATGGGGTTTTGTTGGAGTAACCTAGCCTAGTATTTACTTCTCCATTTCATTATGTCTTGTTTATAAATTCATACATTATTAATTAAATTGAAATTTGTGTAGACAGAGAGAGAGAGAGCAGCTTTTGAATGATGTGATGAAATGTGGAGAAGTAGAGAAATAAGGAGTTCGAAGATGGTGAGGGAGATGACTAGTGTGATGATTTTGGTGAAATGAGGGATAATGATGGATTGAAATGAGGGAGATGACTAGCTTTCAAATTCATGGTTTGAATAAGAGATTTCCATCTGTTGAAGAAGGGGCAGAGGCTGTTGAAGAAAGGGGGTTACGTCGAAAAAGAAAATTGAATTGGGGGCTAAAGGGTAAAATAGTTACTATATAAATAATTTTAATATTTTCTGAAATAAAAGGCTACAAAGAGTAAATCTGAGGTTATAAATAGAATTACCCTTTGTATTTATGTTTGGGTTTCATATACAAACACTAATTTTAAAGCAATTAGAAGTTATATTTTGGGCCTAATTATTTTTATGGATAATGGGCCGCTGCCAATTTGGGCTTTCTAAACACTCCGACCCATTTCTCTACGCACACCAGCCCTCACTCAGCAGTCAGCAAGTCTCTCGCTCTCTCTCTTTCTTTTTATAAGTTACACTTAGTATTCATATTTTTTATTTTTGGATGTTCCATATTTTTGTATCTATTTTTATTTTTAGTAATAGTAGGTGGGATCTTTACTCAACTTTAATTATTTTAACATTCACATAAAAAATAAAACTTTTATTCCACTCACAATACAATTAACCACTTTATTAAAAACCGTGTCACTCTTAATTAGAAACCGACGGTTCGATCCGATGATTAACTGTCGATTTCGTGATTCAATTTTTTAGCCCTTAATTGGACCGTGTCCAGGGGCAATTACAATTTTGACATTTGGTCAACGGTTCGGGGCTCAGGCTATTGAGCACGGGCCGATTCACCTGATTCCGATTAGCCCCGATTTCTTTTCGGACTTAATCAATGAATTGGGCCATTCTAAAAGGTCCAATCAATAATAGGACAACCAGTAGTCCAACTTTATGGTCTTCTAAACTAACTACTCCATTAAGCCCAGTCTATTTCTTGAGACATTCTATCTTTAACTTGAATCAAGTTCGAACAATTTAAATACCAAAATTTCACAAAGTCAGTGGCCCCAAAATCAAAACGAAATCAGTAACCAACATAGTTAAAGCCATCGATTATACCGTTTTATCCACGCGATTAAATGGCCCAAAACTACAATAAATTAAAATGTTTTCAAGCACAAAGAGGTTACATAATAATTTGTGTGTTTTTTTGTTTATTTATTTATTTTTATTTTTTTCCCACAAAGACAACTTTGTTCAAGAATCCACCTTCCATAGGGCATGGTCAATTAATCACAAAAAAAAAGAAAAAAAATTATGTAACAACCTCAAAGTCTATATCAACTTTGAAGTTTCACCATCACTGGATGAGATCTTCTATCCCACGACTTGTTGTGTGACATTGCGTCACATTCTTAATTTCTCTATTTTATAACTATTAGTTATAAAAATAAAAAATATTATTACATAATAAACTCTAATTAATATTTATCACTAAAAATTAAAATTTAAAAAAAATTATACTCCTAACTTTAATAATATGTTATTAATTCAAATAAATATAGACTCTAATTATAAAATTATATTAAAATATAATAAATTAAAATTAAAGAAACAAAATAAAAATAATAATTAAAAGTGCGACAGGATGACACAAAATATATTGTGGGACCGAGGATGTAATCTAATCTTAATTCTTAAATATGAGGAGCAAAATGATATGCTCAATTTGGAATCCTAGTGATGAACTTTGAGTGGTGTAGGCAAGGCAAATGGCATTGTCTCAATCTTGAAATCAATCAATAACAATTGAACTAAGTCTTCAATATGTATCTTCTCTATAAGCTTCATCACAATCTTCTCCATCCATGCCGAATTTGTTACACTTTGAAACATGTGATTTTTAGAGAAAGGCTTTTGAATTGCAAATCGACTGGGACACCGTCGTTTCATATTATATCTGGATGTTCATCCAAAATAAATGCCCTTGTTCTAATACCATCCCTATTAGTGACCAGCCCAACCATTCAACTTTTTCAATATTTAATTAATCTATCTTTTTTTCACATCACTAATATTCTATCCAATCCAATCAAATCAACATTTTATGGTTTATAAGTGACCACAATATTTTATATAATTATTTTTCTATTAATTTTAATTATAATATTTTTAATTATGTTAAACAAAATTGCATGTGACTCTACAAAAAGTAATGAATGTTATTGAAGGAGATTAAATAAAAACTGAAATTACATGAATTAAAATTACATAGGAAAAGGGAGATGAACAATTTGAAAGTGAAATTGATGCCATATGAAGATAAAATGAGAGAATTGTATCTTGTGTTTAACTATGACAATATTGGTGTGTATTTATAGCCGCTAATTAAAGGATGACATGTGGCATTATCATATTTTAAAATCTAAGATACTAATAAAATTATGACATGTGACATTATCTATAAATTTAATTTATCATACAAATTTAATCCAAAAAAAAAAAACTAATATAACAAAAGAAATAAAAGATAAAAAGTACTACATTCTTCCCACTAAAAGTGACCTGTATTCCATTTTGGGGTCGTCTCACTATAAGTGACTTGTTTTCATAAATTAAAAATTTAACATTTAAAAAAGTGTAGACCCTACCACTTTTAACCAATTTACACAGTTTTCTTAATTTCTGTGTCGAAATTTTTTGAACCATTTATAATGGGACGAATGTAATATCATATTTATTTCAAAACACAAGATTCTTTATAAAGTCGAGGTCCTAGCTATATGTATTATATAGATCATTGAGATTCTGGATACTACCTTCTAGGTGGGATATGTAATACAATGTAATTATATCATTTATTAATTTGATAATATATTAAATTACCATAATTTCATCATGTTCATGTATATAGTAAATTATTAAAAAAGTCATACGCTAGACAATGTTAAATTGAGATCAATTGCAAATTTGCAATGCAGGGCGGTTTGCGATTTTAGTGCAAATTTGCTGTTTTGTAATGTTGCGCTTTAAACGCTAATACACAAGCACGATTTCTGGTCATGACTCGCGCTGGCTCGCTCTACTTGAAAACAATTTCAATATGATCCACTGCATGCTTTATTATTTTAATTTTACTCTAATGCAAATCTACCTCCAAAAGCAAGTAAGCAAAATCACTAGAAGTATTATTATGGGCGCTGCAGGTAGAAGAAAATGATGGGAAATCAATCATAGCAATTCTTGGACAAAGATATAAAAGTTTGCTCGTCCCACTTAGAGCTATGCAGTCAACGGTCATCTTCACTTCTCAGAAGAGGGCACATGTGATGGAATCAGTAATTGTAAATCTCTCACTTTTATCTATCATTTTCACCACAGAGAAAAATATAAGGCGAAAAATAAACATAGAGAGTGAGAAAATTGCAGGTTGTATTGATAATGGCGGATGCTATGATTTCAGCTGTGGTGGAGAGAGTTGCAGCTATCATTGAAGATCAGATTTGGTATGAATGGAATTTGGTGAGAGGTGTGGAGAAGGAGCTTCAGTATCTTTCCAACAAGCTCGAGATGATCAGATGTGGGTTGGATGATGCAGAAAAGAGAGGAGTGAAGAAACAAAGCGTCAAAATCTGGTTGAGGAAGCTCGAAGATAATGGATGACATTGTGGATGAATGGAACTATACTCTTCTCAAACATAAGATAGACGAAGATGCTCCTAAGCAAAAGGTATGCTGCTCCGTCATCTCATCTCCATGTTTATGTTTCAACAAAGTTGTTGTTCGTCGTGATACTGCCAAGGAAATACAGAATGTGAAAGCTACTCTCGATCTGATTTTAGAGGAGAAAACAACATTTCGTTTTCTCGAGAAGAATAAGAATAGCCACATTCTGTGTATAGCTGGGATGGGGGAATTGGGAAGACAACTCTTGTTCAGCTTGTTTACAACGACACTCAAATAAAGGATTGCTTCGAATCAAAAATTTGGGTATGTGTTTCTCATCCCTTTGATGTGGGTGGAGTTGCTAGAGGAATTGTTGAAAGTGTGACAAAAGAGATTATTCCTGGAGATACCAGCCAATTGGAGTTGGTGCTAGAAAAGTTGAAAGATTGTATTACAGGAAAGAAGTTTCTTCTTGTCCTTGATGATGTTAGGACAGGAGATAACAGCAAATGGGAAGCCCTGAAAACCAGACTGCAAAAGGGTGCATCGGGATGCAAAATTTGGGTGACAACGAGGAATGAACAGGTCGCGAAGGATGTGATGGATACCGTAGATGAAGACATTTACCACCCAAAATAGCTGAGTGATGAAGAGTGTTGGTCACTAATGCGTCCCATATCCCTTCGAGGAAGGAATGAGGAGGAATGTAGAAAGTTTGAGGATGTTGGGAAGAAAATAGCTAGCAAGTGCAAGGGATTGCCTCTTGCTGCTAATGTTCTGAGAAGTCTTTTGAAAAACAAGAATAGTTTGGAAGAGTGGGAGAATATATGGGAGACTGAAATATGGAAATTGGAGAAGGCGGAAGTAGAGCTTTTTCCTCATTTGCTTTTAAGTTACAATGAATTGTCCCCAGTTCTTAAGCATTGTTTTTCATATTGTGCCGTCTATCCTAAAGATTACCGAATCAATGTTGAGAGGCTGATACAAGCATGGATGGCATTAGGGTATTTGGGCTCTGTTACGAAAGATGGTGGAGCGGAACTTAAAGGGGAACGTAAAGGGAGATAGTACTTCAACAATTTACCAATGCGTTCTCTGTTTCAAGACTTTGTGATAAATGAATTAGGGGAGCAGATAGAATCGTGTAAAATGCATGATATAGTACATGATTTTGCTCTTTTCCTTAGGAAGAATAATGGTAGAGATGAAATGAGAAAGAAAAGTTGCCAATGTGCTTCTGAGGTCCAAGTATATCGAAAGATATATTAGGACAAGGGAACACCTCCCCTTCTTTGCGATTGCCATAAAAGTCTTAGGGTGTTCAAATCTAAGTGGGGATTTAAGGATGATCCTCTGCCACAAGGCATGGAAAAGTTGATTCACTTTAGATGGTTGGATTTAAGTGGTAATAAATTGTCGGAGGATGGCTTCAAAATCATTTGTAGGCTTTACTTCTTGCAAACTCTCTTGTTAGGAGGCTGCTCTCTAGAAGAGATTTCGGGAGAAATTGAAAATTTGGTTAAGTTGAGACACCTTGACTTAAGTCGTAATATCAAATTGAAGGAGTTACCAGAGAGCATGTGTAATTTGGTTGAATTGCAAAGCTTAGATATTACATGTTGTCGTAAACTCAATAGACTTCCCGAAGGCATTCATTGGCTCCAAAACCTCCAACACCTTCTTATTAAGGGCACTCCTTTGGCTCTAGGATACTGGTGGACGTCGTTTTCCACCAAATAATTCCTACAGAATTATCAAAACTAATTAGTATAATGATAAGCAGGGTCGATCCCACAAAGAGCAGATAAAATCATTCGATTCCCTAAAATCTATATTTTTGGTGATGCCACCACGCCTTAATTTTGAGAAAATTAATTATAACTAAGAAAGCAATAAATCAAATAAATTAACTCTAGAAAATAATTAATGAAAGGTAACTCGGCTCGAATAAATCCACACTAATTCAATCTCTGATCATCGATGCAAAGATTAATTAATCCTTATCAACCAACCAGTTATAGGATACCGTGAAATGCAACGGACGTACCCCAATTCCTCTGTGTCGATAAACAGCTGGAGACGCCAGACCTGCTTATTTCCCTTATTAAAATATAACCTAGCTGGAGACGCCAGACCTAGATTTAATATTCTAATAGCATTAAGATAAAGGAACCCAGTTTAGACCAATTATCATAGATACGCTAGTAATAATTAATCCACCAATTTATTCCTACTACGAACACGATAGCTTTATCACTAATCAGCCATATTCCAACAATTACGGATTGGAGGTGCTAATTGACTGTAATCCAATTTAATCTAAGTTGTTCAGGCTTAAATAAAATCGAAATTATCTTTAAACCCTAAGAATAAATCGAAATTAACAAGAACCAATTTTAAAACCAATTAGGTCTCACAGATTGATAAATTAATGTTTCATTATTCTCGCCGAATTAAAGATTTAGCTACTCATAACGAAAACTAGAACAATCAAATAAATAAATTCAAACATAAAAACAATAGAAATAAATTGAATTGAAATAAACAAAGTCACCACAATTGAATTAACAAAAGAAGTCTCATCTATCTTGCTACACAAAGGTAGCCGCAAGTCTTCAAGGCAAGAAAAAACACAAAAGCCAAGTAAATAAAATTAACCTAAGTTTTGAGTAATAAAAAAACGTGTCTCCTAAGAAACCCACTAATCCTATATATATCTAAGAGTTGGCGGCTACCAAATCAAGGGAATTGATTCCCACAAAACACAAACAACCGCATACTCTAAAATGGGCTGCCAAACATTCGAACAAAAAGTCCAAAAATTAATTAAAAAGAAGAGTTTTGGGCTAAATAAATTCTAAACAATTAATTCCAAGCCCAATCTCCAATCATCTTCAAAATCCCACGAACTTCATCAAAAACTCGACTTCTTCCGATTTCTTCCATCCACAAGATCATCTCCAAATTTCGCTCAATTCCTACATCCAAAATACCATAAATCATGTAAAAACATATAAAACCATAGCAAACACACACTAAACTAGGTAACTAAAATACACACATCAGATATCATTTGCCTCAAGGAGTAGGTGAGTTAATTTGTCTCCACAAAATGGCATTGGATTCGTTCCATGTGGAAAGTGGTTGCAATAAGTTGGGATTGTTGAAAAAATTAAACCGTCTTACTGGATCTCTATCATTGAATATCTACTTGAATCGTAGCAGTGATTTAAAGGAGTTGGTTGAGGATGCTCGAGAAGTAGAATTAAAGAACAAGATACACGTTCAAGCACTCTTTATAATATTCGAGGATTTGATAGATGAGAAGGAGCGGTCGTCATCAACACTATCATTCTGGATGGACGTAATAAAAGCTCTGGAGCCATATCAGGAGCTGAAAGAACTTACAATCGTGGGATATATGGGGTCCACACTTCCGTATTGGATCTCATCGCCCCTCAACTTTGTTAAGGATATTAAACTCATTGGTTCCAGTGAAGTGCATTCATTGCCGGCTATGGGAAGACTACCTTTCTTGGAACTTCTCATGCTGGAAAATATGTGCCAACTGAAGGTGGTGGGAATGGAGTTTTTGGGAATAGAATCTTCATCTTCTTCATCAACGTCTGATGTTGTTGTTGCATTTCCCAAACTCAGGAAACTGATACTCCCTCCGTCTCAATAAATGTGGCCACTTTCTTTTTGGCACGGAGATTAAGAAAGTGAGAGTTAAGCTTAAATCATGTGTGGCCCACTTTTTTAATGACTTTGTTAGTGAGTTAATTACAACTACCTTTTGTAACAACCTTTTCCATTTTTTTTTAAATTTCAATTAATTTTAAAGCTTAGCTTTTAAATTTAATTAAGTTAAATATGGAACTGGAGGCTCCATTTCTTGGACTGCCGTCCACCCTTCCGTCTCCGGTTCATCGCCAAAGTCCACATCCGACCAATGTGACAGTGTATCGGCGACCACAAGACCAAATAGATCCTCTGACTCAAGAGAATCGGGAGTCAGAGGCGGAGAAGAAATACTAATCGAAGCCCCTTCAATTAGGGTTTCACAGTGCACGTCGGAGGAGGAGATGACCTCCTTCATCACAGCGGACGGCGGCGGGGTCGAATCGGCGGCAGACACAGAAATAGAACCCCCTTCGATTAGGGTTTGCTCGGAGGAAGGAACCCGTGACAGGGGGAATAGAACGCCGCTAATAGAGGCGACGTACACCTGTGACTCTTGCGACTCGGAGGAGATGACCTCCTCCATCACAGCGGCCGGCAGATCTGTGGAATCGGCGACGATTGGTGGCGATAGAGGGTTGCAGACCTCATCGAATGGAGAGGGGTTTGGATCCGACATCACCTCACCGAAAAGAGGTGAGAAATCACAGGGGACCGTGTCAAATTTCCACGGCGAAGAGCCGGAAATTTGGGGAGAAAGTTTCATGGTGGAGGAGGGCAGCTGCGAGAGGGAGAAAGTGCGAGAGAGGCGGATGAGAGAGAGAGTGTGAGAGGCGAATGAGAGAGTGAGAGGCGGATGACCTAGGGTTAGGTAGGAATAATGACTTTATTAGGTAGATTAATTAACACATTCATTAGTTACTTAATCAAGCCCTAATTTTTACTACTTTAAGAAGTGGCCACTTTTAGTGGGATAAACCAAATAGGAAAGGTGGCCACATTTATTGGGACGGAGGGAGTAGTTAGCTCTTGCCACGAATGGGAAGAGTGGGTGGACATAACAACGGAAGAAGAAGAAGAAGAAAAATGTGTGGTGATGCCATGTCTCACAGAGTTGACTATCGATTGGTGTGAGGGTTTGAAGAAACTTTCGCATCGCCTCATTCATAAGGCCTCGTCTTTGCAGCTCTTGAGGATTGTGCGTTCACCAAAGCTAGGAGAAAGATATGCAGACGATGGGGAAGATTCAACATGGAGATCCATATCCCAATTTAATCCCAAACTTCAACTTCGTTTCTCCTCCCCGCCCGCGTATGAATCCGACTCTCACGAATGCAAATTCATGTGTTGTTCTACGTTTCAAATGTAGTTTTTTTCTTTCTTTTTTTTTAAAAAAATCCAAAAACAATCGTACCCTCTAAAACTCTTTTTATGGTAATGTTTGGAGTACAATTGAGAAATGTAATTCAGATTTAGAATTTGAACAGCAGAAGCTGAGAAACTTAGATGTAAATTGGATGTAGATATGTTAATTAAAGTGCAGAACCACCTATCTTCCTCACCCCAATACTCTGTAGGATATCTCTAGTACTAAGCACACCCAATACTACTCTGTATATCGGTTAATTTACTGCGTGTGTGTGTGTGTGTGTGTTTGTAGCACCTTGACCTTGTTGCAAAAGGGAAGAGTATTTTGGTATTTGGACAGGACTAAAATGCTATTCTCTTATGTCTTTTTGAGCTAGCAACTTAACTTTAAGGGTTAATGGTTGAAAATACCCCTTTTCATAAACAAAACCTAAAATGTACCCACCTATTTTAAAACATACAAAATGTACCCACTTATGACAATTTTGCCCTTTAGCTATTTCCACCCTTTGCTTTACTATGTCCAAGAATTCTCTTTACTTCATTATATGCATTAAAAATTGGGCCTGAATGGTATATCGGCTGGAAACTTTCCTCGTGCCCGATAGATTACTTAGTAATCTGGGTCTGGACTGTGAGACAATGCCACGTACTTTCAAGCAAAAAACAATTTAAAAGATCCTTGTTCAAAATGGTATCAGAGTGGGTTTTTATAGAGGAATTATATTATATTTAATTTATTTTATAATTAACCTATGTGGGAGGAGACTCCACTTAAATTTATGGATCCGGACGAGTGTCCGAGATGTGTACGATACAGGAATTCTCTCCAACATTTGGAGGAAGAAACCAGTCGTCTATTAGGCGATCTCACATGGAACAATCGAGTTCTCGTTACCAACTTACGACGAGGAGGAGATATCGAGCTTATTCACGAAATTATCGCGAGTATCCAATTCTACCATGAGAACCTCATGAGATTCGCCGCAACCAGGACGGCGATAGAACGAACCAGAGACGAGGCCCATCAGTCACACGATTGATGGAACCAAAAAACAAGGCGGGAGTAGCTTATCCAAGCTACCATAAAATCGAGCCAGACTCTTCCGACAATGTCAACTTGCGGGAGATTCAAAAGACGGTGGAGTATTATGGCAACAAGCTGTATGAGCTACCAATGGAGATGAGCAAAATATCACTCAAACAAGAGGAAATCCTAACCCTCTTGCGTGATATCCAGAAGAAGGTGGAGGAGATCGAAAGGAGAAAAACCATGTTCCGGAAGAATTCGGAATCAATGGTTCAAAGACCCAACGTATCCACCTCTATTTGAGGCAGCACCCAAGGAGTTGCAGCCGAAGGACATAATCCGAATCATGAAGGGCAAATATCATGAATAGCCTTGACAGAATCGGATTAGAAGATCTACAGGAGTTAGCAGAATCTTTTGCTAACCTCAATATGGTTGATTTAAAGATGAACCAAGGAGATGAGGTGCCCAAAACCGAGCCTCAAGAATGAGAACCGTCAAAGAAGGGACCAGCTCAAGAAGATACAAGCCAGTTCCAACGAACCAGACGACGGAGGCCTCAGATGCGGGATACTCCTGTAGGAAAGGTCACCTTAGAACCCATCCATCCATATGGATTGATTCTCAATCTCGACGAAGCCAGTTTCAAAGATTGGGAGAGTCTCATCGACGAATGGGTTTCATCATTAAGGGTCATGGTTGCCACGATTGATTATGATAAAAAAGAATTTGCCAAAATCTTCGAAGCAAGTTTGGCAGGCATGGCAAAACAATACTGGGATAAAATTGATATCCCGGCAAAGGAAGAAATGTTTAGCGGCACATCAATTTATGATATCATTGAGGTGACTACTAAACAAATTAAAATCCATTTCTTGGGAATGGGTTTTTTCGAATGATCCGCAGAGGAAAAGCACAAGAAATATCAACAGGCACTTTACAATCTAAGATTGATGGTGCTAGAGCCAAAAGCTCTCGATGAATTTCTGCGCCTATACACCCTATATGTCCATATGGGGGTGGTCGAAGATCAGAAGGCCATGGACCTCTTTTTCCCAAAATTTCCAAGTCCATGGAGGGAGATGCTCATCAATGAGTATGTTTCACCAGGAGGATATCCACTTGATAGCGCTTCAAGAAGGATGTCTTATGTCCACAAGAAGCTGTCCGAATGGTGCCAGAAGGCAGCGGACCAGAGGAATATCAAGAGATTGAGGAGACTCAATAAGAAATCCCCATTGATGTGCAACAACATTGATCTTCCAACAGAGATTGGTGCTGAACTGCTATATCAAAGGAGGAGTCGAAAGAAACATAGGTACCAACCCTATGAAAGAAAGTCTAGAAGAAGTTCTTGGAAGCCAAGAACTATGTGGACCAGACAGAAGGCACGCTCCTACAAATCAGGCCAGCGGAGCGGACCATCAAGAAACCGATTCTCAGGACAAAAGAGAATCCCGGCGAGAAAAACTTTCAGGCGCACTCAAGCCAAAACAAATGAAAGTTTTAAAGATTGCAACTGTTGGACGTGCGGTGCAAAGAGGCATATTTCCACCAATTGCCCAGACAACGAGATAAGAAGATTCGAATCCACACCGGATATCGAAGAGGCCATCTTCTACCAGGAATTGATACCCGTGTATCAGTTCAAAGATATATCCTCTGATGAGAGTATATACGAGCAGGAAGAAGTCTTTAGCTCTGAAGATTCGGAAATGACCGATGGATCAACCGGAGACGAGTCAGACTAAAGAAGAACACGAGATACACCACACCCTGAAAGAGGATCAGAATGGATTCACTAGCCATTTTCTGATTCCACAAGAAGAGGTGGTGAAGAAGCTCGTGAAAAAACTCAAGAAGGAAACCGAGGAGGTACAAACATACCAAGGGTTTTCTAGCGGAAGAATGAATCAAGTTTTCCAAAGTTTGATTCCATTCAAAATGAGGCATCATGTCTATTTCGGCGTTACCAACCGAGAAATGGCGCTTCCAATCGAGATTACGAGCAATCAGGAGGAATGGAGATCACAATTGGACGCCAAAGATTGATGATCCAATGACAAGTCCATTCTCGATTTACATCTCTGTAGGGATGTTATACGAGAAATACAAAGCAGAATATTTTGCTACTTATGTGGATTCAGGAGCAGGGATCTGTACAGCAAAACGAGGAGTCTTTCCAGCAGAAGTTGAAGAAGAACTGCCTCGAATTGCAGGAAGGGATTTCTCCAAAAAGATATTGCTTCTATCAAAGAGAGTAAAACAAACGGAAATATTGATCGACGGAGCAGGTCAGACACCTTGGTACAAGGTCAAGACTCCACCAATTTATTTCCATGATACCGGAGCAGATATATTATTCGGAAATAATTTTCTGCAAAGCTTCAAGCGGTACATACAAGACAATGAAGCCAGGAGGCTAGTGTTCACAACCAATTGTGATCACAAGATCATTGTGCAAAGGCTCAATGGAGCTTTTCATCGCTCAATGCTAATCAAATTCCGCAGCAAGCATGGTGATGATGGCAGACTCCGGAGACCCCAAATGAAGGATCAAAGGAGATTCGGAGAACTTTTGCTCAAATGCAGAACTGAGGGATTCCCAGATCTCTCCGAAGAAGAAATTCAAATCCTCAAAGTCTCTTTGATATCACACAAAGATATCAAGGAAGAAGAACAGGTGTCCATAGCCGACGTCAAAAGGAGAATCCAGAAATGTTACCACGAGGATCCTTTGGCATGGTGGGACAAGAACCAGCTCAGAGCAACCTTGAAAGTTAGAACTGGAAAGGATCATGAGTTCGTAAGGTTCAGACCTATCCTGATGAACCCTCGAGATCAACAGGATATGATGAGTATAATCAAGGAACACCTTGATTTAAAATTAATCGAAGAAGGAAGATCACCCTACAGCAGTCCTGGATTTCTAGTAAGAAATCATGGGGAGATCAAGCGAGGAAAGCCAAGATTGGTCATTAATTATAAAGGGATTAATGACATTCTTGAGTTTGATGGATACTTCATCCCAAGTAGAGAACACCTCATCAACTGCATCAGAAGTGCAAGGGTATTCTCAAAGTTCGATTGCAAATCAGGTTTCTACCAGATTCGCATGGAGGAAGGAAGTAAAAAGTTTACGGCCTTCTCAACTCCACAAGGACATTATGTCTGGAATGTCATGCCAATGGGGCTAGCCAACGCGCCTCATATATTCCAAAGAAAGATGGATAATCTTTTCAAGGATTATTCTTCGTTTATGTTTGTTTATATTGATGATATTCTCATTGCATCAAAAAACATTCATGAACATGTCAGGCATCTGGAGATCTTTGCGGATGTTTGCCAACAAGAAGGACTAGTGCTGTCTGAAAAGAAGGCAGTCATAGCCACCCAGAAGATGGAGTTTCTGGGAATTGAGATCGATGAATCTGGAATCATTCTACAAGATCATATTGTGGAAAAGGTCCAGAATTTCCCGGAGGATCTCAAAGAAAAGAAGCAGCTCCAAAGTTTTCTTGGAGTTGTTAACTTTGCAGGAATGTTTATCAAAAATCTTGCAGAATACCGGAAAGTCTTCAGTCCGTTACTGAAGAAAGATGTTCCATTCATATGGAAAGAGGAGCATCGGGAAGGTATGAAGAAGTTAAAAGAGATTTGCAAAAATCTCCCAAAACTTTCAATACCACAAGATGAAGATGATCTGGTCCTCTATACAGATGCAAGTGATTTCTGGTGGGCAGCAGTGCTCGCAAAGATCACCCCTTATGGAGAAGAACCTTGCAGATATTGTAGCGGTCTTTTCTCCGATAATGAAGCTGTGCGATGGCACATCAACGAAAAGGAATTCTTTGCAGTGCGAAAGGCGTTTAAAAAATGGTCGCTCTTCTTACTTGCTAAGAAATTCGTTTTGAAAGTAGATAACACTAATGTTAAAGCTTTCTTAACAAAAAAGATAGAATCTAAACCTGAAAAGGCTAGATTGCTTAGATGGCAAGCAGAATGCCAATATTATGATTATGATATTGTCATTTTGAAATCTGATCAAAATATTCTTGCAGATTTCCTAACAAGGGATGGAGCTCCCTGAGGTGGAGGCCATCGAGGCAAAACAGGCGCAGCTCTTTGAAAGTTTAGAGTTGCTACAACAAGAATGGCAAAAGTGTGTTCTACACACCAAACAGGCAGGGAAGATACAAGCGGCTGATGAAGCTCAAGTATCTAACCAAATCGATGCATGCTTCATGAAGATGTTCAATCTTCAAAGTAATCAACAAGCCGCTCTTGCGCGTTATCCGAGATAATCGGATTAAAGCAATGCTTTCCGTACAGGGCGGATTACCTATAGCAGGGGATTCAAGTACCCCTAGCCCAAGTCCTGAGGCAATGGTTTCACAGCCGGACCCTCGAGGAAAAGATGTTGTTAAGGGGTCACACCCTGAATCAACATGTCAACCCTCCACCTCTGGGGTAAAAGAGGAAGAGATC
Source organism: Salvia miltiorrhiza (assembly GCF_028751815.1). Lineage (NCBI taxonomy): Eukaryota > Viridiplantae > Streptophyta > Magnoliopsida > Lamiales > Lamiaceae > Salvia > Salvia miltiorrhiza. The sequence goes on along the minus strand of NC_080393.1, from coordinate 51,202,581 downwards.
AATCTTAGGCCCATGACAGGCCAAGTTAAGGTTGATACTGATTTTATTGATATTTCTCCTTCTTGGCAGATGTATCAAGACAGGTGGGAGAAACTCCTCACAAGAAAGGGCATTAATCCGGGAAATTGCCGGGTTGATGTTGCAGGAAAATATCCTCGAGTTTGGACAACTCCAGGAGCCAATCCAAACGACGTCAAGGAATGGTATGAGTTTGGGGCGTTAGCCTCAGTTTATACCACTTCTCCAGCCTTCACCGAGATCAAGGGTCTACCCAAATGGATCCAGAAAACGGTGTTTGATGCATGGGAGAACAATGAGTCTCTCAAACGGGGAGATGTTCTGGAATTGTACTTTTTCAGTGCAGCACCAGAGCCAGTTGGAAAATGAATCCGTGAAGCTTTCCACTTCATCAAGCTTCGGAGACCTGACACGGGAGCTCTGAACCGGATCAAAGTTCCCGATTTCCAGGCCGCAATCGTCTCAACATTCAAGGAGGACCAAATCTCCACTAGACGAGCATGGGGTCTATGGGTCTGTCTCACAAAGATGGACAAAATGAAGTCCAGATTCAAGTTCTACCAAAGCTCAGATCTGGGAACGTTCCTGGTTAACACAATGACAGGAACTACGACCCCTTTTGCCGAAAAATCCTTTGAAAATAAACGGCAAATGTTGTGGGAAAACAAGATAGCGGGGAGCAAGGAGACTCGTCGCAAATTTTGCAACATGGCTCATCTGGGCCATTGGATTGAGAAGGTCTGCGATCAATGTTCAACGCAGAAGGAGCCAGAATTCGGCAAAGGATTCTTCCCGAAGCCTGACAGAAGGAGGTTCCGGTCTGATGAACATGACGAGCATCAGACTCCAAAGGGAAGAAACCCTCGGGCACCAAAAAAGTAAGGTGGCCGACAAAGCAAAGTGAATCATGTGATTCACAGCAAGGATCGCACCCACAAAAGAAACGACAAAAGTGGGTGGAATGACAGGAGGACCACTCACCAAAAGCTCCAGGACAAATGTGAGTGGGAGGGAAAAGCAGCCGGCCCCTACCAGCATTCTCACAAAGCGATAAAGCAAGGGTCCAGCACCATGTGATGACATTAACTATTGTCGGCAATTATGGCCGACAAAAGAAGATGGAGGTCACAATCAAGAGAGCTGGCCACGAATAAAGAATCCGAGGCCACCAAGCAATAATAGGGGGATCAAACCTCTATATAAACTCAAGCTCTGGAGAGAAGAAGGCATCCGAAAATCACAACACATTTTCACAAGCACTTTCTCTCTCTAAATTATCTTTGTAATTTTTTAAATTCTAGTTTTCAAAGTTTTTTCGTTTTAGTTTTAGTTTCTTTTCTTTTATGTACACAAGAATTAGCTACTATGAGTAGCTAAACAAGTTAGTCTCCTCCCTGAGGATGATTTTATGAAATAAAATTAATTATTATATAATTCCTCTATAAACGCTTAGTTTTTGTCCAACTATTCCAGTTGAGTAAAAATATTTTCTTTATTTTTCCAACAAAGTATTGAGTCGACACTTAGTGAAGGAGAAAGGTTGCAACCATCTCTTGCGAGTGTGTGGTTGGTGCGTGCCGGGTGGGCAGACGAGCCGTAAAACGCAACGGACTGACTCCTGAAGAAGACCAGTCGACAAAGGTATAATGTTGGTTTAAATTTAAGATTTATTTTGAAGTGTTACGAAAGCATGTTGGGCCTGTTTACTGTTTTAAAAACATAAATGGTTATAATGAATTATAGAGAATCATTTGTTCAAAGGTTGAAGTGTATATTGCTCGACGCACTCGACGTGCTCGTTTGTTTGTTGGCGAGCAATGCACCAGAATGTGCATAGGGGCATTATTGTATCAAATGGGCAGATTTTATATGTTTGGAAAAGGGTGGGTACATTTTTATTTTTGTCTTTGAAAAAGGGTACTTTCCATTTTGCCCCTAACTTTAATGTATGTATATAAATGATAAATCCATTGACAATAGATAAACTAAGGTGTAAATTAGTGGAGAAGCAAAGCATGATTGCATCAGAAATAACAATGTGCCAAATTCCGAGCCTCTTAAGACATAATTCTTGGCATGGTCCAGTTGGCAACTTCCAGACACAAGAGCATTTCTCTTTCACTACAAGAACCTAATCAACAAATCATAGAAAAAATTGGTTTCGCAAAACAACACAGAAAATGAAACAAATAAAAAAGTAATGCTTAATTATGTGTTTCAAATTATTGTACAGTCTGAAGAATTGTTCTCGGGAGCAGTGAGAGAGGTGAAAGAAGAAACCTAACTGGAGTAAGGATTCTTCTCATTTTTCAACTTTATATAACTATCATATACTACTATATACAATGTACAATTTCGTTGCATTGTAAATTAGATTTGAGTAACATCTCTGGTAAGTTATGTGGCATAATTAAATGTGAAACCCATAATAACTATTATGACTAATTGGATTAATTTCCATCACAACAGAATTCCTGGAGCTGATACTAGCTTTCAGGTTAGTCTTCCATAACATTAACTCTACATATTGGGCCTTTTTGTTTAATAATTTATATATAATATATATATCTTCTAAAATTTTAATTTATTGTTATAATGACGCAGGGATGTACACTGGGTTGCGTTTGAGAAATTAGATGGTATTTGGCTAAGCTCTTTTTAAAGAGCCTATAAACTCTTCAAGTTTATAAGATGTTTCAAAAGCTTATAGGATGTAGTTTCTTAAAAGTTTATAAGTTGTCAAAATTTTTAGATAATTAAGCTCTTATAAGCTAGAAAAAGAATTTTTAGTTAGGGAAAAAAAATTATTAGAAAGAGAAAATCAAAGAAAAATGAAATTAGAATGATATATAATGAAAATAAAAAATTATAGTTAAGTTATTTTTGTAAAATGAGAGTTGCTTATAATGAGAAAATAAGTTGGGGTAGATGAACTTATTTTTTTGTGAGCTTATAAGCTCTTAGAGATCATTTTTATAGCTTATAAGTTCTTTAATTTCTTGCGAGGATATAATGATATGGAAATCAGACTTTCGTACCTAACGTTTGGAATTAATTCATTCTGATATAATATAAGCTCGGTGTTTCTTAAAAAAAAAAAAAACTTATTTTGTCAAACAATTTAAAGAAATTTATAAGCTCCTAAACAACGTATAAACTGTTTTAAAGAACTTATAAGCTGCTAAACAACTTATAAGTTATTTTAAAGAGCTTATAAGCTCAGCCAAATACCTTTTTAGACCTTGCTATTTGTATGCATGCTTAAGCAATAGCGGATCTAGCATAGTGCATGGGACGCAACTGCATCCCCCCCCCTCAAAAAAAATAGTATTACTCCCTCCGTCCCAGCCCAATAGGTTCATTTTTTTTCGGCACGGAGATTAAGAAACTTACTTTTTAGGAGTAAAGTGGTGTGGTCCACACCAATTAATTATATTTTCTTTACTCAAAATGGAAAACAAGCCTATTAGAGTGGGACGTCCGAAAAAGGAAAATGAGACTATTAGAGTGGGATGAAGGGAGTAATATTTATATGTAAATTATTTTAGATTTAGATTTTGCACTCCCAATTCAACTTCAAAGAAAAATTTAAGCTCAACTTAAAAATAAACCCTAAACTATAAAATTAAATAATATTAGTTCGTCCTCCCGTGCGATGCACGGATCATGATATGTATTTAATTATTTATTTTAAAATTTTTAAATCATGTAAAAATGCCAAAGTGTCATTATTTATGAATTAGATTAATTGGTAACAAAAAAATTATACTCCCTTCGTCCACGATATCGATTTCACTTTTGACATTTTGGTATGCCCACAATATCATTTCCACTTTCATTTATTGCAGTAGGGTTCACAAACTCCACTGACAACAATAGTGAGATTCAAACTCCACTAACAACAATACCACTATTATGAACTATATTCACCACTTTTTGTAACTTGTATCGTCAACAAAGTGGAACGATATCGTAGGCAGATGGAGTGTTAATTTAAATATAAATATTTGTGGTAATGCGTAAATGAACGGTGATCGTTTGTTCGGTGAATTATGGATTTTACCTAGAGATTGATCGGAAAAGTGAGAAGAGATTGCTAGATTGTTGAGAGCACGAGAAAAGATTGCTGCCATAGTAAAAGTATTGAAAGCGTAAGTTTACAAGGTACATGCTAAAGGCTATTTATAGATTACACGTTAAGGGTAGAATAGTAAATTCAGTGTTTAAAACATGCGCCTCGCGTGGTCGAGGGCATAGTAGTAAATTTGCCCTTCAGGCGGGAGATTTCTCCGTTTTTTCTAGTGACTTCTCTGGCGCAAGCCATTTCCCTAACACGGACCACATCCCTGACGGGTGTGGCTTCTCTGACGGAGGCCATTTCTCTGGTGAGGCTCGTTTCTCTGACTACACCCGTTCCTCTGGCGAGGTCCGTTCCTCTGGTAAAGGTCATTTCTCTGCTCTGTATATATTACTCCTCATCAGCTACTCCCCCCTCTGGTCTGACTAGTTCGCTCTGGAGCAGAGTAATCTAGTCAGCATGTTCGCCCGCATGGCTGACGTCATCCGCATTAAATGCCTGCCCCTTTTGCAGTGTACTTTCCCATATTTCGAGGTTACTTTTTAACTCCTGCGTCCCTTCGTTTCTCCGAAGGAATCCTTGACCGTTGATTATTTTTCCAGCGCCACGTGTCGTTCATCCCGCTAGTTAATAGATGCTTGATGTGTGTGATTTAGTTATCTATTTTTGTGTCGTTTTGCCGTTGATTTTTCCTTGATATTACCCAAGTTGTTGACATTTGGCGCAGGAATTAGATGGATTGGAGATGGATCTCGTGGATGGAAGAAGTTGGTGGAAATCGAGCTTTTGATGAAGATTAGCGTGTATTTTGAAGATGTTTAGAGATTGAGCTTGGATTAATTATTCTAAATTTAATTAAGCCCAAAACTCATGTTTTAATTATATTTTGGGCCTTATTATTGTGTAAAGGCCGGGAGCCCAATGTTGGAGGTTGGCGGACTAATTGGTGATTAGGGAAGTAATTCCCTTATTTAAGAATTGGTGTGGCAGCCGCCACTTAGGATAGTATTAATAGGAGTTGACTTAGGATTAGGGATACTTTTAATTCCTTAGTTCACACAACTTTTGATTCCATATATTTTCTAGCACTTCACGTTTATTTAGTTTTAGGGTGATTAGGTGGATTTTTATTGTTAGCTTTTGTGGAGATTTGAAGTTGGTGGCTTTTGATTAGACGTTCAAGGCAGATGAGAATTTTTTATTTTGATCTTCAAGTGGTGACTTTTATTTTACTTGCAATTTATTTTCTTGTTTCATGTTTGATTTTATTTATTTGTTTATTTTAGTTTAATTATGAGTAGCTAATTTTTTAATTCGGCGAGAATAATGAAACACTAATTTATCAATCTGTGAGACCTAATTGAGCATAAAATTGATTCCTATTGATTTCGATTTATTCCTAGGGTTTAAAGATAATTCTGATTTAATTTAAGCCTGATCAACTTAGATTTAATTGGATTACAGTCAATTAGCACCTCCAATCCGTAATTGTTGGTATAGGGCTGATTAGTGATAAAACTACCATGTTCGTAGTAGGAATAAATTGGTATATTAATTATTACTAGCGAATCTAGGATAATTGATATAAATTGGGTTCCTTCATCTTAATGCTATTAAAATATTAAATCTAGGTCTGGCGTCTCCAGCTAGGTTATATTTTAATAAGGGAAATAAGCAGGTCTGGCGTCTCCAGCTGTTTATCGACACAGTAAGTAGGAATTGGGGTACGTCCGTTGCGTTTCACGGTATCCTATAACTGGTTGGTTGATAGGGATTAATTAATCTTTGTGTCGATGATCAGAGCTTTGAATTAGTGTGGATTTATTCGAGCCGAGTTACTTCTTTATTGATTTAATTTCTAAATTTTTATTTGATTTAATTTGCTTTCTTAGTTAATTAATCTTTTCTCCCAATTTAAGGCGTAGTGGCATCACCAAAAATATAGATTTTAGGGAATTGAATGATTTTACCTGCTCTCTGTGGGATCGACCCTGCTTATCATTATACTAATTTATTTTTATAATTCTGCAGGAATTATTTGGTGGTATACGATGTCCACCAAATTGGCGCCGTTGCCGGGGAGCAGTGTTAATTAATTCTTTTCCCTTTGTCTATTTTTTTCTTTTTTTATTTTCTTTGTTTATGAGCAGATCGTCCAAGCCAAACCTCCTCTTCGATAGTGAAATTGAGAAGACCGCGAAGAAACTAAGAAAGGAGGCGAAGGCAAGGAAGCTACTGGATCTGCTGGATTCGCAGGCTGACCTTCCCATTCGACCAGAACAGTTCGTCGAGGAGAAATCCAGTTCTGTAGCTGCAGAAGAGGTTCTGTTTGCCCAAATAGACCACGACTCGGAGACAGAATCAGACTGTGAAGAAGTAACCGACTCAATTTCGGTTGCAAGTACTGAGAGTGACATGGCTGACGATCCGAGACTGTGCGATCTCTCCAGCCACGAAGCTGATGACCCCCCAACTCCGATCCGAATGCCGGCGGCCGCTACTGCTATAGAAATTAAGCTTGGATTGCTTAATGTTCTTCCTAAGTACTACGGGAAGAAAGGAGAAGATCCATATAATTTCCTGAGCGAATTCATCAAGATCTGCAAGGTACAGAAGCGCCCCACTGATGTAACGGAGGAACACTTCAGATTAACTGCTTTTCCCTTCACCATGACAGCAAAGGCGAACTCTTGGTTCGCGAGTCTCCCACCGTATTCTATCACTACATGGGCGGAGATGAAAAGGCTATTCCTGGAGCACTTTTTCCCTCCCACCAAGACGAACGCGCTAAAGAAGGAGATCAGTGGTGCAAAGCAGGAGTATGATGAATCGTTAAGCGCCTACTGGACCAGATTTAGGAGATTGGTGGATAGTTGCCCAAACCACAAGTTTTCTGAGGGTGACTTGTTGCAGTATTTCTACCAAGGGATGACCGTTGACACTAAGAATTTGGTGAACTCAGCAAGTGGAGGGGGATTTTCCCAAAACACGGTGAGTGAAGCCAAAAGATTAATTCAACACTTGGTGGAAGCTACGAGGGAATATGAGGAGCCACGCATCCAACTGCTCAAGAAAGCTGCTCAAGCTAGTTCATCAGATTTTGAGGAGAAGTTCGAAGCAAGGATGGGGAAATTGGAGAGAATGTTGAGTACCGTGGTGGAGAAGGTTGCAACCACTGGACAACCGACAGAAAAGCCATGTGGAGCATGCGGTAATTCAGGCCACATGAGTTTGCAATGCACAGGGGATGAGGAAGAGTATCAAGCCCATGCAAATTCTTCCCACAATTTTTACAGCTGTGACGCGCCACTACCCCATTTGCCCAAACGGGACCAGTACGCGAACAATCACAATGCTCCATGGAGAAACCATCCTAATTTTCGATGGAGAGATCCTGAGCCGAAGCAGCCACCAGCGATGCAGCAACCACAGCAGCAAAACTACCGTCCTCCACATCAAAGGACGGGGTACCAAGCTCCACAAACTCAGCAACATCCGCCCGAGAAGCAAGGCAAGTCACTTGAGGAGATGATGGCGGACTTGATTGGTAACCAACAATTTCTGCAAAGTAATGTGCAACAACTCCAACAATCCCAAGCCAAGCAGAAGGTTCAGATTGAGGGGTTGGCTCGTCAAGTGTCTCAACTCGCAACTTCCGTGAATCAACTCAAGGGCCATCAAGGCAAATTGCCATCGCAAGTCCAAGTGAATCCTCAGGAAAGTGTGAACTTGATCACCTTGAGAAGTGGCAAAGAATTGGATGAACCACCAATCAAGAAAGTGGAAAAAGCTCGAGAAGGCGAATCTGGCGAGAGCAACTGTTTGCCCAAACAGAACGATTCTGAAGAACTAGTGCTCACTGGAGGTCAATCTGGAAATACGTCTCGTTTGCCCAAACAGGACGGTGAGTCCGAAGCTGTGCAGAAAGGAAGGGAGGCAGAACGAGAAAGTGTTGAAGATGATTCGACCTAGGAGGAACCAATACTGAGCCTCCGCGATCCTAAGTTTGTGCCACCAGTACCTTTCCCAAGAAGGTTAGCAAGGAAGAAGCCTGAGGAAGAGATCAATGACTTCATGAAGATATTTGGAAAGTTGGAATTAATCTTCCTTTCCTCCAAGCACTCAAACTCCCTCATCTGAGCAAGTTTTTGAAGGACTTCATCGATGGAAAGTCTAAGAAATATGGAAAGATTGTGATGGGCGAGAACGTGTCAGCAGTGATACGAAAAGAGTTGCCGCCCAAATGCAAGGATCCAGGTATGTTTTCCCTGCCATGTTTCATCGGTGATACTAAGATTGAGCATGCTATGTGTGATCTAGGAGCTTTTATTAATGTCATGCCCTTAGCTGTTTATAATAACCTAATTGGTGTGAAGTTAGTGGCTACTAAGGTGGTGATTCAGTTGGCTGATGGGTCACGTGTTCATCCTGAGGGTCTTCTAGAGAATGTTCTTGTAAAGGTGCATGATTTTGTTTATCCTGCTGACTTTTATGTGGTGAAAATGAGTGGTATGCAGTCGAAAGAGTCAGCCAGTGTTCTGTTAGGTCGTCCTTTCTTAAGGACCACTAGGGCACTCATTGATGTTTATAGTGGTACTATTTGTTTGGATTATCATGGAGAGAAGTTCATTTTCAATATTGATGATACCATGAAAAATCCTCTTGTTGTTAAAACTGTTTGTGCCACTAACATTACTGACCCTTCTGTCCAAGAACATCTTGAGACTAAATCTGTGCAGGACAAGTTGGAACCGACCTTGATCAAAAGAGCAACTGGTCTTGATGCTCGTGGGATGAACAATGAAGAAGTCAAAGAATCTACCAAGTCTCTTCATGCCCACCCGAAATTGACAGATTCTGGAAATACGTTCTGTTTGCCCAAACAGGACAAAATTCTTCATGATGACCCGAAATTCACAGGTTCTGGACATACGGTTCGTTTGCCCAGACGGAAGCCACGTTATAGAACTCTGCATTTTAATGTGGAACCACCCGACTTAAAAGATAAGTGTGAGGAGGAGCTCCGTTTGGAAGCCTATAATACCAACATGGGGTATGCAGATCTAATAGCGATAGCTTATCACAAGCATCGATTCTGGAGAACATTTGAAGTCGGTGAAAAGGTTCGATTCATGCTTGGAAGGCAATGGATAGGTCCTTTTGAGATACAGTCTGTTTGGCCAGGCGGACCGGTGGAGATTAAAAGTTTGGTTACGGCAAAGACGTTCGTAGTCAACTATCACAAGTTGGAGCCATATTGTGATGCATCTCATATGACAACAGTGGAAGAAATTCCATTGTCACCTCAGACGAGATTCTAATTGCATCAATAGTCTAGCCAAAGACTTTAAATAATGGCGCTTATCGGGAGGCAACCCGATTTTCTTTCCCTTTTTATTTTCTCGTTTTGCTTTTCTCTTTCTTTATTTTTGTGTCGTTAAGTTTTTCTTTCAGTTTCTTTGTTTCTCTGCCTTAGTTTAATTTTTGTTATGTTTCCGTTTAAAAAAAAAAAAAAAGACCGATTTGAACGTGGCAGCCTTACAGGAGAGCATCACGAATTTGAGCGCCACCATTCGACAGGAGCTGCGGCGGCAACGCACACGGTGACTTCCTTCCTTATCTTGTTTTGTTTAGTGTTTTGTGTTGTCTTTGTCTTTATCTTTTAGTTGTGTGTCTCGTTTGCTCCTTGCTTATGCTTTCTTTTGTTTGCTTGAGGGCAAGCAAAATCTAAGTGTGAGGGGGGCGTCTTTGAGTTGTGTTCTGTTGAGTCCGTTTTTTTATGTTGTTTTGTGTGTCTTGAGCTTTGTGATTGTTGGAGTATTAGTGATAAGCATGCTGCCCGGTTGAGTTATGTAATGAACTTGAGATTTGATACTTGAGATTTGGGATTTTGAGATTGAAAATTTTGTGTTTTTATTGGATGACATTTGGGATGACAAATAAAAGCAACAATGAGTAAAAAGCCACATATAAGTGAGAATTGAGCTTATTAGAGTAGAGCACTCTCTACTATTTTTCTTTTTTTTAGTGGTTTGTTATTCATGAAGTTGTGATATGTCGTGAGTCATTGGTAATGCATGATAGAAGGCATTAGGGTAGCCATTTGGCCTGCTTTTGAATTCCTACCTGAACATTAACCCCTAGTGAGCCATTTTTGAAGCCTTGACCATTTTTGTTCTTATTAGTCACTAAATAATTAAGACAATGCATGTTTTGGACTCTCTCTTTGGCCCAGTGATGCATGTCTAATTTTGAACTTCATTCCATTAATTACTAGAGAAAGTTAAGCTGCGTTTACATGTGCCGTTTGCCCAAACTGCTGTCTTATGTAAAATGATAATGATCTGTGATCCGTTTGGCCAAACAGTGGCATTGATTAGTTCAGTTTTTGGGATGAGAGCAGTTTTGGAAGACGATTTGTGGGGATATTTTGTAGATGATGATTGCATGTTGATTGAGGATATAAAAAAGGAAAGGTGCTGCAAAAAAAAAAAGAAAAAAAAGAGAAAAAAAATCAAAAAAAAAGAGAAAAGAAAAGAAAAAAAAATGTTGCATCAGTTTGAGTTGAGCATGTAGCATCATTGTTATTTTTGGAGTTTTTCCCCGAAGTTTGGTTGCTTTCTTTCTCAATGAACTTGAATTTGTGGATGATGGTTTGGATTAGATATGCACACTTTGATTTTCAATGTTTAAGCTTAGGACCCCTAGGATCTTGCCAACATCATGAATGGTCCTTAGCCCCATTACAACCAATGAGAAAAGACCTTTTTGAGTTACTATGTGACCATGACATATCACGACTAAGTGGATTTTCCTTCTTGAGTGTGAATTTCCAAAATAAATATTTGAGAGAAGAGTGAATCTTGAGAGAAAATTGTTGTTGCTTGATTTGGACTAAATAGACAATGAAAACACTTGTTTGGCATTTCCTTTTCTTGATTTGAGAGTTGAGAATTGATTGTGAGTTGCATGGTTCGATTTGGCAGTATATCCTGTTACTAGTGTTTTGATGATTACTTGGCTGTTGTTTTTAGTTGAGTTTGTCGTTGTTTAGTGTCTTCGTTCTGTTTAGTTTTCGTTTGCTTGTTAGTTTGTTCTTTTTCTTTTGGAGTCTTTAGTGTCGTGTCGAGGAGGAAAGTTTTTGTCTAGATAGCTATGTCATCTATTGAGTCTTTTCTTCACTTCATACTTGAGGGCAAGTATGATTCAAGTGTGAGGGGATTTGATGTGTGTGATTTAGTTATCTATTTTTGTGTCGTTTTGCCGTTGATTTTTCCTTGATATTACCCAAGTTGTTGACATTTGGCGCAGGAATTAGATGGATTGGAGATGGATCTCGTGGATGGAAGAAGTTGGTGGAAATCGAGCTTTTGATGAAGATTAGCGTGGATTTTGAAGATGTTTAGAGATTGGGCTTGGATTAATTATTCTAGATTTAATTAGGCCCAAAACTCATGTTTTAATTATATTTTGGGCCTTATTATTGTGTAAAGGCCGGGAGCCCAATGTTGGAGGTTGGCGGACTAATTGGTGATTAGGGAAGTAATTCCCTTATTTAAGAATTGGTGTGGCAGCCGCCACTTAGGATAGTATTAATAGGAGTTGACTTAGGATTAGGGATACTTTTAATTCCTTAGTTCACACAACTTTTGATTCCATATATTTTCTAGCACTTCACGTTTATTTAGTTTTAGGGTGATTAGGTGGATTTTTATTGTTAGCTTTTTTGGAGATTTGAAGTTGGTGGCTTTTGATTAGACGTTCAAGGCAGACGAGAATTTTTTATTTTGATCTTCAAGTGGTGACTTTTATTTTACTTGCAATTTATTTTCCTGTTTCATGTTTGATTTTATTTATTTGTTTATTTTAGTTTAATTATGAGTAGCTAATTTTTTAATTCGGCGAGAATAATGAAACACTAATTTATCAATCTGTGAGACCTAATTGAGCATAAAATTGATTCCTATTGATTTCGATTTATTCCTAGGGTTTAAAGATAATTCTGATTTAATTTAAGCCTGATCAACATAGATTTAATTGGATTACAGTCAATTAGCACCTCCAATCCGTAATTGTTGGAATAGGGCTGATTAGTGATAAAACTACCATGTTCGTAGTAGGAATAAATTGGTATATTAATTATTACTAGCGTATCTAGGATAATTGATATAAATTGGGTTCCTTCATCTTAATGCTATTAAAATATTAAATCTAGGTCTGGCGTCTCCAGCTAGGTTATATTTTAATAAGGGAAATAAGCAGGTCTGGCGTCTCCAGCTGTTTATCGACACAGTAAGTAGGAATTGGGGTACGTCCGTTGCGTTTCACGGTATCCTATAACTGGTTGGTTGATAGGGATTAATTAATCTTTGCGTCGATGATCAGAGCTTTGAATTAGTGTGGATTTATTCGAGCCGAGTTACTTCTTTATTGATTTAATTTCTAAATTTTTATTTGATTTAATTTGCTTTCTTAGTTAATTAATCTTTTCTCCCAATTTAAGGCGTGGTGGCATCACCAAAAATATAGATTTTAGGGAATTGAATGATTTTACCTGCTCTCTGTGGGATCGACCCTGCTTATCATTATACTAATTTATTTTGATAATTCTGCAGGAATTATTTGGTGGTATACGACGTCCACCAATGCTCGCGTACGTTATACTTAGGCTGTTCAAATTTTATTTTCCACTATTCATCTTCTTCGCTTTTCTCTCTCGAACCCTTCGACTGCTCTCCCGATTTCCGGCGATCCCCGACTTCTACTCCGACGTGAGCTCCGTGACCTAACTTGACCTAGGTAAATTGCGTATCCCTCTCCTGGTGTTCTTGTGTAGCGTGGATTAGTTTTATTTGTAAGCTTGTTGGTGCTATGATTGAGCGTGCTTAGCCCTAGATTTTTTTGAATTTTTCTGGTCATGGCCTCCTCCTCCGGTGCCCAACCTGACTTCTCCCCCTTTCCTTCTCCCTCTCCCTCTCCTCAGGCTACTCCACCTTCTTCTCCCCCTCCCCAGGACCCTTCGATTGCTCCCTTTTCTGCCGACCCCGCTACTCCCCGGAATTCTCCGGTTGCCTCTGAATCTCCTCCTCCTACCCCCAAGACTCCCAAAACTATTCCCGCCTCCCGGTTAGGTTTTGCGGAGATAGAACGGTTGTTTGAGAAGTGTAGACGTCCGGAGGGCTTAACCTTTGAGCCTTATTCCAAGGTCTCCGAGCCCTTCACCAAACTGCACATGAATAAAATCCCCATCTTCCGAGCCTAGGTAGAAGCTGGTTTGAGGCTCCTCTCCTGCTCTTCTAGTAGACGTCTGTAATTATTTTCGTATTCCTTTTTTCCAAGTGGCCCCCTCCGCTCTTCGGAGGTTATTTGCTTTTCATATTCTTTGTACAGCCCACGGTGTCCAAGACACCACCAAGCTATTCCTTCAAACCCAATCCCTCAGATGGCAAGGCCATCCTCTATATAGTTTTGCCGCCCGTAAAACCTACCCCACCACTTTCCTGAACTTCCTCAACTCCCACGACAAGGGCTTCGTGTCCTTTTACTATTTTGTGAAAACCAACCGAGGCTCCTAGCGTCAGTATAATGCTCAAGAGCTGCTCTGGCACGAGTCTCGGACTAAATACAAGCCCCCTGCTCTGGAGAAACCCAGCGATCTTGACCTAGGGATAATAGGCTTCCTCAATACTATGAATAGAGAGGATCCCCTCCCTTGTAAAGAGATAGCTGAAAATAATCAAGCCCTAGCTGCCATCGACCTATTTCCTTTATATCCCCGCGGATCTATAGGTAAAATCAAACATTAGTGGGTATGCATAAATTATTTATTACCTCGATTCTGTTGATGATAATGTGTTTGTTTGCAGGGATGTCGTGGAGGTCCAAATGCAGAGCCACGCTTTTGTCTGATCGTCCCTCTGGTGAGGAGGGGCAGGGCTCTGGGCAACCCGCAGATCCCGGGACAGATGCTCCCTTGGTGGTGTCTGATGCTCCTGGGGAGACCACCCCTGCGCAACACTTCCCCCCAGGCAAGGGGAAGAATATGGAGATGTTGTCCCTATTCAGCCCCGACAGCTAGGGAGCTGGTGGCTCTGGCTCTGGTGGGGTCGGTAAAGGCCCCATCATACCTGTGGTGGACGTTGATGACGACATCCCCATCTCCCGAATAATCCAACACATTCCAACTCCCGCTTCCCGTCAAGTCCAACAGAAGAGGAAGGCCGCCGTGCAGGCCCTTGCGGAAAAAAGACGCAAGAAAAGTTCGGACAAGGCCAGCAAGTTCGTAGATCCTGAGGCTGAGCCGGCAAGTGAAGCGGAGGTTGCCTCCGTGGATGCTGAGGGGGGTAAGGCTCCGGCCTTGCCCGCGGAGGAGTCAGAGGCCTCTGGCTCCAAGCCCATCTCGTCCCTGAAGGGGCGAGATTTTGTCCGCACCCTGCTCTCCCATATCCACCCAAGGGATATGGAGATAACGGGCAATCTGAAGCGGGCGACGCTGGCTAACCAGCTCAGCCAGTTTGCTCTCCAGGTGCCCTGCAATTTTGTCATGCTTAAATGATTTTATTACTAACCTCTTGATTTCTCTGCTCTGACGTATTCCCCTTATTTCCCTGCAGCTAGAGTCTCGGATCGGGAAAGCCGTCCAGTGCATCAATGACTATGATGTACTGGAGAAGGACTTAGAGGCGGAGAAGCGGCAGACAGCTGAACGTGACAAGGAGGTCGCGGGTACCGTAGAACGGTACAGTAAGGCCGAGGCGGACGTGGCTGAGCTGAAAGCGAAGCTTGCTCAAGCCGAGGTGGAAAAGGCCTCTCTGGCCTCTGAGCTGCAGAGGGTTAAGAAGGAAGGTCATGACAGCCTCCTCCGCTTCAAAGCGAGGTATGATGTGGAGTACAAGGAGGCTAAACGCGGTTGGAGGAGGGCTTGCACGGGTGCTCAGAACAGGGGTTACACGCTGGGGGCCCGAGATCAATGCCTGGAGTTCTTTCTTTCTCCCCAGGGACAGCAGTTCCTGGGCATGATACTGGAGGGTACCATGGTGGCCTTCCAGAGGACCCCTGATTACTTGGAGGGGTTCTCCCAAATCTTCGCCCATGTGATCAAAGAAGTATCCACGGCGACAGCGGGAATGTTGGGAGCGACCGCTGAGCAGGTCGCTGCTCTGGATATGGATGTCCTGATGGACAGCATCAAGGACGAGGATCTTAACAGGTTGCTGGGCATTCCTGCTGATTCCCCGAAGAAGCTCGAGTGGTGGTATCCAATTTTGGAGAAGGCCCTTCCAGTTTACCTTTGGGGTCTGCTCCGAGCCGGTGCCTACTGCTCCTGTGTACCAGTCTCCTTTCTGTGCTTCCCTGGCGAAATTCGTGGAAAAACTGAAGGGCCAGCCTGGTACTAGCTCTCTGGGCTTTTCCTAATTCAGCATGGAGCTTCCTCTACCTGCTGGCTTGAAGGCCTCCGACTTCGAAGATCCCGTATCCTCTTCTGCGGCCGTCAATCAACTTTTTGCCCTGTATAAAGATGAAACAAACTATGCGCAGGAGGCATTAAAGTTGTTGGACGTAGAGGCCCATCTCACCGCGATAAAGGATACTGGTACACTGCCAGTATTTGAGGCAGGGGGTCCTCTGGCGAAGCCTCTGACGCTGCTGCCGAAGCTGAAGTTGAAGCGGTTGCCCCGGTTGTTGCAAATCCTCTCGCCTCTGCCGCTCCCGAGTCTGCTACACCTGCTCCTCCTTCCTGACTGCCTTGTTGTCCCCTCCCTTAGCTTATCAGAATTTTTGTAATTCCGAACTTGTAAATACTTAGTCTTTATTTTGATCTTGATGTACAGTTTTTTGCCGCCCTGGCGTTATCAATGAATTTCCTTCATGACTTCTGTCTCTTTTTAATTTCTATACTGGTTCTGCGTTCATTCGTCTTTCGTATTATGTTGCTGTTATTGTTGTTGTTGTTGTGGCCTTGCATTCCAGGACCTCGAGATGTGACGCATGTTTTTTTTGTATAGAGTAGAATTCTTATTTTTGTTGAAGTGTTGATGATTCCTCTGAGTGGTTCTTCTGCCTCTGGCCAAGCTAGTAGCTCTGTCTTGCTAGAATGTTCGTGACTTCTCTGACTCTTTCCCTTAGTGGTTTCTCTGGTCGGCTTTCCTCTGAGCAGCTTTCCTGGTTATGCTTTCTGTTTGATACCTCTGGATGATCCTTCTAAGTGGTTCTTCTGACTTCCTCTTCCGGGAACGTCTCTGGTTTGCCCCTCTATGGTTACTATGTCTCCTTCTTCTGGGATTTCTCTGACTCCTGTTGTGAGGATTTCTCTGACTCTTTCCCTTTGGACCATCCCTTCGCTGCTCCCTTTGCTGATTGCTTCCCTTTGCTACTTTCTTTCGCTGCTTCCTTTCGCTGCTTCCCTTTGCTACTTCACCTCGCTGCTTCCCCTCGCTGCTTCCCTTTAGAACACTCTACGCGGAGCATGGAAGACCCGGGGGGTGCGACCAACTTTCGCGGCTTACGATTAGATAGTAACCTTCTGCGCGGAGCATGGAGGACCCGAGGGGTGCAACCAACTTTCGCGGCTTACGATTCAACAGTAACCCTCTGCGCGGAGCATGGAAGACCCTGGGGGTGCAACCAACTTTCGTGGCTTACGATTCAACAATAACACCCTGCACGGAGCATGGAAGACCCAGGGGGTGCAACCAACTTTCGTGGCTTACGGTTCAACAGTAACACCCTGCACGGAGCATGGAAGACCCTGGGGGTGCAACCAACTTTCGTGGCTTACGGTTCAACAGTAACACCCTGCACAGAGCATGGAAGACCCGGGGGGTGCAACCAACTTTCGTGGCTTACGGTTCAACAGTAACACCCTGCACGAAGCATGGAAGACCCTGGGGATGCAACCAATTTTCGTGGCTTACGGTTCAACAGTAACACCTTGCACGGAGCATGGAAGACCCTGGGGGTGCAACTAACTTTCGTGGCTTACGGTTCAAGTGATTCCTCTGCTCTGCCCTCGACCCTGCTTTTGTTATTTGTTTTTCCCTTATCTTGCTAAATAGCAATTTGATTTTTGTTTATCCCTTGCCTTGCTAAGCAGCAATTTGAATTTGTAAATTGTGAGTTGTGGGTATATACCCTACTCCACCTCTGGTGACATGTGCAATGCTCTGCATGAACATGTTAAGTAAAATATGTAATTTGGAAAGCAATAAAATAAAGTAAATGAGTCAACACTGTTGGATTTGTATACTGAAAGCAAGAACGTTTTATGCTTATATACAATGTTTCCTAAGTTCACTATCTAATCTCCTATCTGATTGTGTTCATGATTGCATATGTATGTTCTTTATCTCTATATAAGTAGATTATATGGTGTGTTGTAGATCACAGAAGACCATATAATTGGAATAACCTTAAGAGATATAATATGATCACAACCGAAATAACTCTAGGACAAGTTATTGGTTTAGGCTGCAATATAGATGGAAGTAGTTTGTCTTGGCTACTTGTCTATACTGGTACGTCATTACGTATTGATAGGACCACAGTTGAGATGTATTCTTCTATCTGACTTAAGTGAAGAATCAAGATCTCGGTGACTTATAAGATCTTAATACTAATAAGTATTTAGATATATATGTTAATTCGTATATCACTTTGACTTACTATGGGTGAAAGTTATATACTAACTCGAATACTCTGTATCTTGGGTGATAGCGGTTAATATATGATATTTGATTATCTGTATTAGTACCCGTATCCGGTATAGGATAATGACATCCCCTTAAGGAGCTCAATAAGGTTTATTGCGCTAAACCCTGCAGGTTGATTCAGTTCAGGCGTAATAATAAAGTTTGAGTGGTACTGCTTAAGGAATTATTAAGAGATTAATTAATTTAAGCTGTCAGAGCTCTAATTAATTAATGGATGTCGGATATTTTAAATACGGAGATTTAATAAGTCTAAATACAAGCCCCGACTCATCACCGGCAATAAAGGGGTAAGTCAGTATCGGTTCTCTAGTGGAATGAACTGATATTTATAAATTAATTATGGTCTGGACTCTGGGCTGACCATAGATAAATTAATTTATTTGAGGCCCATCTTTATTCCTTGTATCTGGTCCCTGGGCTGGCCCAATGTCTCCTAGCCCAAGTAGGGCAGATTTTCGGCCCTCACCTAAAAACTGGCGCCCCCTCTCAGTTTCTGCATTATAAAATACAGCTGTCAGCTCTCAGGAAAATACACTGATAATTATTAGAGTTTTTTAGAGTAGAGAGAGGCGCAGGGAACGTGAGGTGATTTCTGTCTTGGGAATTTCCATAGCTCGTTGTCCATCCAACATTGGGAGTTGAGCGGGATACAGTCGAGAAGATCAGAGCTGGAGTCTTTCGACACGATCATCAACGACCTGTGCATCCGCTTTACAAGTAAGTAATTCCTAACACCTATGTGCAGCTGTTAAATTCATAGGAGCATGTTAAGATTAATCGTTGTATGGTAAATTAATAATAACCAAGAAACGATCATCGGGCAAACGGAACGTTAATTTAATTTAATATTCCTTCAAACACCAGGGAATTCCCTAGAACCACGTATCCGATTTTATTGATGTCATGGCCCCGAACCTCGTTAAAACCCCTGTGGGGAAAAAGAGTATTCGGTCTACAATTTGTCATGTCATCAAATAACATTATACATAGAACTTTTTCAAGGTGTTGATGTTCCACGGCTTGGGGAGAGCTCTGCCGTCTGGATCCGACAAAGTGTACACTCCTCCTCCCAGAACCTCAGTGATGATGAAGGGACCCTCCCAATTGGGTTCAAATTTCCCTACTGGCTTCAATGCGTCAGCTCTCTTGAGGACTAGGTCGCCCTTGGTTAGCTTCCTTGCTCTGATCCTCTTGTCGTATCCCGCCTTGATGATGCTTTTATACTTCGCTGCTCTGACTTGAGCCTCATCCCTCTGTGCTTCCACCAAGTCGAGCTCTGCTCTGCGGAGTTCACAATTCTGCTCTGTGTTGTAGGTCGTGATACGATGTGACTCCAATCTGGCCTCTGCTGGTATGACTGCATTGGATCCGTATACCAGAGTAAAAGGCGCTTCTCCGGTGGCTGTCTTTGGGCTAGTTCGGTAGGCCCAAAGGACAGTATCCAGCTCCTCGACCTACTTCCCCTTGCTTTGGTTCAACCTCTTCTTGATCCCCTCGCAGATCGATCTGTTTGTTAACTCCACTTGCCCATTAGCCTGCGGATGAGCCACGGACACAAAGCGTTGGGTGATGTCCATTCGGTCATAAAAATCAGCAATCCTCTGACCGGTGAACTGGGTTCCGTTGTCTGAGACGATGATTCTAGGGACTCCATATCGGCAACAGATGTTTTGCCAGATAAACCGCTCCACTGTGACCTCGTCGATCTTTGCAACAGCCTCAGCTTCCACCCACTTCGAAAAGTAGTCCACCGCTACAATAAGAAAACACTTGCCCCCGGGTGCTGTGGGCAACTTCCCAACGATGTCTATGCCCCATTTATCGAATGGGCATGCAGCGTACATGACCCCCATGGTTTCTCCTGGGACGTGGATTCTCCCAGCATGTCTCTGACAAGCCTCGCATTTGCGGACGAATTCCCTGGCGTCCTTGTTGACATTTGGCCAATAAAATCCTGCCCGAATGATTTTTCGTACAAGATCTCTGAATCCCGTGTGCGCACCACAACAACCTGCATGAATTTCTTTTAGAGCAAAGTCAGCTTCATCAGGAGATAAGCATTTTAATAAGGGGTGGGTAAAAGACCGCTTGTAGAGTTGATCATTGATTAAGCAATAATTCTCATATCGAGCCCTCTGATTAGATTATTTATTCAGTCGCTCCCCTGTCTTGAGGAAATGTATAATTGGGGCCCACCAATCATCCCGAATTTCTACTGAGAAAACCTGTGAAGTCCCCATATCTCTGGTATCGCAGAGCAGCGTGATCTCATCATTCCAAGTCTGTTCCACGGCGCTGGCCATTCGCGCTAACAAATCTGCCTTTGTATTCTCTTCTCTGGAAATCTGCTCGATTTTGAACTCCAAGAATTTTTGTTTCATTTCATTAATCTTGCAGTGATATGCTTTCATTCGGTGTTCTTTAATGTGATAACTCCCTGAAAATTGTTGAGCTACCAATTGAGAATCTGTTCTGATGATAACACATTCAGCCCGCAACTCTGACAAGATGTGGGCTCCTCTGACCACGGCCTCATATTCGGCCTCATTGTTGGACATCCTGCAAGTGAACTTGATGGCAAACTGATATACTCCCTAGCTTGGAGAAATAATGTATACCCCAATTCCGCACCCCTCTTTTGTGACTGACCCGTCCACGAAAGCAATCCAGAATTCTTGGCTCATATTCCACCTCGTATTCCCCTAGTTCCACGGCCCATTTGACCATTCTCCCTGATAGATCCGGTCTCCCTAACACCTGTCTAAAGGGCAAAGCAGTGCGCACCACAACTCGGTGTGACAAAAAGTAAGGTCTCAACTTCCGTGCCGTAACCATGACTGCCAGAGCGGCCTTCTCAATCTCTGAATAATTCAAATCCGGGCCCTGAATGAGCCTGCTGACGAAGTAAATTGGCCTATGATGACTCCCCTCTTCCCTGATAAGCACCGAGCTGACTGACTCCTCTCCCACCGCTATGTATAAATACAATGTCTCTCCCGGGACTGGTTTGGTCAAAGTTGGGAGCTCCGCCAAGTAAGCCTTGAGGTCTTCAAAGGCCATTCGACATTCCGCCGTCCATTGAAATTTAGTCCCCTTCCTCAAGATTTTGAAAAATGGTAAACTGCGTTCCGCTGACCGTGAGATGAACCTGCTCAGAGCAGTGATTCGCCCATTCAAAGTCTGTACTTCCTTGATTCCTCTGGGTGGTGTCATATCCATGATAGCCTTGACCTTGTCAGTATTGACTTCAATACCTGCAGGCGTAACTTTGTACCCTAAGAACTTTCCTGTGGTGACCCCAAAGGTACACTTCGCAGGATTGAGCATGAGCCGGTGTTTCCTGATCACCGTGAAAACCTCCTCTAGGTCAGAGACATGGTCCTCCGCTTTGACGCTGCGTACAAGCATGTCGTCCACGTAAACTGATATATTTTTGGAGAGTTGTTCTTTGAAGATTTTTTCCATCATTCTCTGGTACGTGGCTCCCGTATTTTTTAAGCCAAATAGCATGCTCCTCCATCCATACACTCCACAACAGACGGCAAAAGCCGTTTTAGCAATGTCCCCTCTGTTCATTTTAACCTGATGATATCCCTGGTATGCATCCATCATCGATAACAAGGCACAACCTGAGGTAGAATCCACAAGCTGATCAATCCTCGGCAAAGGATAATGGTCCTTGGGGCAGGCGGCATTTAAATCCCTGTAGTCTATGCACATACGCCAGGTATTTATTTTCTTTGCCACCATCACGGCGTTCGATATCCACTCTGGATATTGTACTTCCTCGATATGTCCCGCGTCCAGCAGCCCCTGGACTTGCTCCCTGATCGCGGCATCTTTCTCGGCACTAAAGTGCCTTGTTCTTTGTTTCACTGGTTTGACCTAGGATCCACATTAAGACAGTGTTCCGTCAGCCCTCTGTCTATCCCCTTCAGATCAGCCGTGCTGAAGGCGAATACGTCCGCATTTCTCCTAAGGCAGCTGACTAGCTCTTCTCTGGTTTGGTCGTTCATAGAGGACCCAATCTTGGTCTGAACCCTCTCGCCCTGGGGATAATTCTATCATATTACATACATCGCTGGTGGAGACCAGCGCGGATTTCTCTGTACTGTCCCGGTCATTTAACAATTCTGCCAACTCCTGACGCTCCTCTACTGGGGCGGTGATTTAGCCCACCTTTCCCCTTTTCCGGGTATCCGGTCCCTCTGTTATTCTTTCCCTTTTCTGCCCTGAGGAATAAGTAAGCATCTGTTAATCTTCTCAACTAGCACATCTCCTCTGCTTACGATTTCTCGTATAATGTGGTACTTTCTCTCTATGTGTTTGGTCGCCTTGTGGCTCCTGGGTTCCTTAGAATTTGCCACTGCACCCGAGTTATGATACTCTTAGGCAAATTAGGTACCACTCCTAGATCCAAGAGGTAGTTCCGGAACCATACAGCCTCTTTAGCAGCTTCGGAAGCAGCTACATACTCGGCTTCCATGGTGGAGTCTGCAGTGCACTTCTGCTTTGCACTCCGCCATGATACGGCTCCACCTCCCAAGGTAAACACATATCCAGAGGTAGATCTCTTCTCATCCCGGTCAGCCTGGAAATCCGAATCGGTGTAACCCAAAGGAGATAGACTGTCTGACTGGTAAACTAGCCTATAATCTCGAGTTCTCTTCAGGTACTTGAGAATATGCTTTACCGCAGTCCAGTGTCCTGGTCCAGGGTTCGACTTATATCTTGCAACCATGCCAACGACATAGCAAATATCAGGTCTCGTGCAAAGCATTGCATACATGAGGCTACTGATCACTAAATTATTAGCAACAAATTACCGCAACTAACATGGTGTAATTGTAGCACAAATTAAGTAACCGAGTATCGTATCCACAGGGACTATTATGACGAATCACTCTAAGTAATCCTAATTAAACTCTAGTAATATTCAGGCTAACGAAAGAATGAAGGTTTAATTAACTTAAACTAAAACGCAATTAACAATAATTAAAAAGACGTAGGAAAAATCAAATATAAAAAACAACTGATCCTAGGGTAGTAAATTCATCAATTAAATCTACGCAATAAATCTATTAATCCTATGTACCAGTTTAATCCAGCTATGATGAGAGATCACTTAAGTAATCAATTACTCTCGCTAGAGCAGCAACGATCGTAGATTAGCAAATTATCTATCTCCGTTAGGTCTCAAGAAAATCTACTAACTCCCAAAAGTTCCTATGAATAGCTCCCTATGATCCACCTATCTCCGCTAGGTCTCAAGATTAAAATCATATCATACATTCCTGAATCCGCTAAACAGTTATCTCCGCTAGGTCTCAAACCGAATAGCTAAACATGCAAACTATTGATCAGATAATTCACAAGAATTAAGTACCAGGAATTATGAATCAGAAACTGGAAGGCACAAAAGTATTAACAAATAAATCACATAAATTCAATCAACTATTTACAAACCCTAGAATCAGCTAAAGGAAACTAGCCAGACATGCTAAAGTAAAACATAAACATAAATAAATAGAATGCAATTATAAAAACTGAATTGTATAAAAACTAAAATAAAAACTGAAGTAGCGACTTGAATCTTCAATCTTGATCCAAGCCTTGAAAACTAGAAAGCAATAAAATTCTAAAGCTAAAAACTAAAGTATGAATGCTAAGGTTTTCGGGTGTCTGCCGTCTGATGATATGCCTTAGGTCAAAAGAGGACCTATTTATAAGCTTCAGATTTCCTTCAAATCACCATAGGAGTTGCCATGCAAAGTAGAATTCCAAAAGGAAATAGAATTCTAAAGGTAATAGAATCGTGTAAAACAAGGCAACTTTCCAGCTGGATGCACGCACTGAAAACACTCCCACTCTCGCTGCCTGCCCATTCTCGCCAGAGGAATGGATGTCTCTCGGGGAACGGGTTGCGCCAGAGGAATGGTTGATCTCTCTGGCCTCGCCAGAGGAATGGGTTCCGCTCTGGCCTTCTCCAGAGGAACGGTGACTCCTCTGAAATTTAGGTATTGACTTCTCTGGCAGCGGGGACTCGATCCCTCTGCAATGACTTCTCTGCTCTGATCTTCGGCTCTTCTGGCACTTCTCTGTTCTTGACGATTTCTCTGATCTGGGTTGTGACTTTGCTGGATATGACTTCTCTGACTTCGCCAGAGAAATGGATCTCGCCTCTGACACGCCTCTGACATTGATATCTCTGGTGCCAGAGGAACGGTGATTTCTCTGCTCTGGAGATGTCGGCTCCGCTTCTCTGATATTCCGCGGATTTCTCTGGACTGGCTTTTGATTCCTCTGCTCTGGCATTCCAGAACACTTAGAAAACGCCTAATTAATCCAAAATTCTCCAAAATTGCATTCTTTCATCTGGTAAGCCTAAATCTCCTGCAAAGCATAGAATACACCATAAAACGCACCAAATTCCAGAAGATTATCCTAAAACACGCACATACAAACCCCTAAAAAATAGTGTAAATTAAGCATAAATCAACTCTCCCACACTTAGCCTTTTGCTTGTCCTCAAGCAAAATCTATATGAATCCTAGGAAGAGATTGATTTCAACAACGTTTATTTCCATCCCATCATTCACAAAGTCAATTCAAAACTTTACAATCAACATACATCTCTCGGTCATGCAAGTAACTCAAAGTTTAAGAAGCAACAAAAGAGTAATGCAAGTAATTCGATCAGACCCAATTCTCCGCTAGAAGTGAATTCCCTAATGTGATCGCCTTTATAATCAATATCACCATTTTTCACACTTTGTGTGCTTGAGATTTCGACAGTTGAGCCATAATTCATGAAATAAAACCATTTGGATGTAATCCAAAGTCTTTTCACGTGGTTTCCCATGCTCATAGTTAGACTAGAGGAGCAGAGACTCAGAGCTATCACATTATAGAACAGACCAGATGTTTCAGAGCTGGCAATTTTGAAGTTGGCAATTCGTCCAACATTTTTCACATTTCACAGATAAGATACGATCGTAGGCAATCACAATGACAACACTCCTTCTAGCATCTACCGGACAAATCACGTTTTACTAACTTACAAAAGTGTTGCAACAAAACTCATAATTCTTTGCACAAACAAGAAACATATATCAAAGGTAAAACAAGAATATCCTCCATTCATTCACAAACCCGAAATTCACATCGAAAACCATCTTCTCTTCCACAAATTCATAAAAATTAGCCAGATTCGAGACTAAAAACTAAGCATAGAAAAATCAATTTCGCCCAATTTTGAAAAATATAAACACAAAACACCACTCCCCCACACTTAAAGTATGCCATGTCCTCAGGGCATAAAAGAAATAAGAGTATAGAAGACTTCCCTGATTATCGGCATTAATAAACTGAAGCATCGTGGGAGACGGCGAAAGGAGAGGTTTGCTGGGTAGAGCAGAGGAAAGATGTCCGCGCTGCACTGGACAGGGCAGCGAGGAGAGTGATTTCGCTGGCCAGAGCAGCGAAAAGAGTAACTTTGCTGGAACATGGAGATTTCCGGAAATCTGGCAGAGAAACACAAAAACCCCAAACAAAACAACAAAACAGAGAGAAACAAAACGAAACTGAAAGAAAAGAAAACAAAACAAAGAAAAACAATTGGGTTACCTCCCAACAAGTGCTTAATTTAACGTCTAGAGCTCGACGATACCTCAAAAACTCATGGAGGTCGGAAACAACACTCTAACCATTGGAAAGCTTTTCTACTCTTAGGTGCCCTCTCCACCAAAACACTTTTCTTGGCTCGGACATCCTCCACAAGCATTGCCCCCTTTTCATTCTTATTCCGAAAAATCCGGAATTTCACTTTCTTCTTCTTGGGGGTATGGGTTTTCAAAGACCCCCCATCATGCTCCAAAAACAAACACATCTCAAAAGTCAGAACTTCTTTTGGTTTTGGAGTTTTTTTCTTGGCTTCATACTTGGGCAGCTCATTCTTCTCAACCTCTTCATCCTCCGAATTTGCTAGAAAACTGTCAGCCAAATTAATCACTTCATTCTGGGGAACTTCCTTTGGTGGAGGTTTCTTGAAAATCACAGTTTCCCCATAGGCTCCCAATGTCATCGTCCCCCTTTGCATATCTAGCTTTGCTCCACATGTGGCAAGGAAAGGTCTTCCTAACAGCAAAGGCATCTTTGGATCCTCCGGAATATCCAACACTACAAAGTCGACTGGGAAGAAAAAATCACTCACCTTCACTAGCACATCTTCCGCTACTCCTAGAGGTTTAGAGCAAGACTTATCAATAAGCTGAATTGTCTTGTTAGTTGGCTTCAAATCCCTCAGTTGCAACTTCCTATACACTTTGAGAGGCATGACATTTATGCTTGCTCCGGTGTCACACATCACTTTCTCAAACAATGACTTTCCAATCTTCACAGGAATATTGAAGCTGCCCGGATCTTCTCTCTTTGGAGCCAACTGATACTCCTTCACTGCGAGCACCTCCTCAAATTCATTGAATGCTCTCTTCTTTTCCATCACAACCTTCACAATTTGCACCTCATTTGGCTTGTTTCTCAAGATCTCCACGGAAGGAATATTCACAGCCAACTTCTTAAATGTCTCCAAAAACTTCTCATCCATCTTCGGCTTTGCCAGGCTATTCGGGAAGGGTGCTACAGGCTTGTACTCTGGCCTGGGAAACGTAAGAGTTGGAACCGGCTCCTTAACAGCAGAAGAGCTCGAATCCTTTTTAGGGGGAGGCGTCTGTTTCGCTGCAAGCTCCTCCAAGTCATCATCGTCGTCCTCCACTACTTTTCCTTTTCCCTTGTCATTCCTCTGCTCAGTATGATCCCGCTGCTCTGCATCCTCAACTGTAGTATCAACCACCAGTATGGAATGACATTGCTGATTTTGCTGAAATTGTTGATGTTGGCTCTTCGGATTGAACTGAGTGTTGCTAGGAAATTGGCCTGGCTTGTGCTGTGCAGCTGCTTGGTTAGCCATCTGACCAACTTGAATCTCCAACATCTGCACCTGCTTAGACAACGCTGAAAAGTTTTGCTCCATGTTGGAGATTTTGGTCCCCATGTTTGCCGAATTTGTCTCCATCCCAGTGACCTTCACCAATACTTGCTTCATCATTTCCTCCATTGAATCTTTCTTTGGCTCATTGATTACTCTTCCACTAGACACAGAAAACCCAGGTGGAGGCTGCACAACACTGTTGGGATTTGAATAGGAAAAATTTGGATGATTCCTATTATTAGGATGATACGGTGGATTTCCGCTCTGATGTCCCTGATAGTTTGGTCTATTGAATTGGTACTGCTGCTGGACATAATTAGCATCTTCAAACTGTGACACATCAGATAAACTCGGTTGCTGAGGAATTTTAGCTAGCAATGCTTTTCTCTCCAACTCATACTGTTTTTGAAGAGCTTCATATTTTTCCTTAAAATCATCTCTCTCCTCATGCACAGCTGCAATTCTTCTCGTAGAATTTATGTCATTCGGCCATTGATAACTATTGGAGGCCATCTCTTCTATCACACGATAAGCCTCCCTTGTATTTCTATGGAGAAGACATCCACCTGCAGTAGCATCCACCATACTTTTTGTTAGACCAGTCAAACCATTATAAAAGTGAATGATTTGCTGATCCTCCGTGAAACCATGTTGTGGACAGTTCCTGAGCAGCTCACGAAATCTTTCCCAGGCATCATGAATGGTCTCATCTCCTAGCTGGGAAAAGTGAGAAATCTCCGCAATGATTTTCTGAGCTTTAGAAGCAGGAAAGTATTTTGCCAGGAAAGCTCTACACAAATCCTCCCATCCAGTAATAGCACCTCTGTCCAAACTCTTGAACCACTCCTTCGCTCTGTCCCTGAGAGAGAATCCAAACATCTTCATTCTGATGGCATCAGGTGGCACTCCATTCTGCTTAATAGTGTCGCAGATATCTAGGAACTGGGTAATGTGAGCATGCGGATTTTCAGAAGCCGCTCCACTAAACTGTTCAGCTTGCACCATGTTTATCAATCCCGGCTTCAGCTCGAACGTGGTAGCCTGAACAGTTGGTCCCCATTTGCCTCCTTGAAATTGATCAACTCGAGGCTGATACATGTGATTCAGTGGTGGCTCTGGTGGAGGAGCCCGGTTGCGCTCTCTTTCTTCATCTAGTTGCCTCTGAAGGTTTGTCACGACTTCCACAAGAGTTTGAAGGTCCATGTTATTCTCTACCATTGCTAGCTTTTTCTTTTCGCGGTTGTCTCTTTTGTATTGCTTTTCGATTTCCAAGTTCAAAGGCACTAGATGTTCCTTTCCTTTGGATCTCGTGATCATACACGCCTGACACAACAAACAAAAACAGAAATTTTAAAAACTAAAAATAAAATAAAATTAAAACTTATAACGCCTGAAATAATGCTTAAGTCTAATCAGAAATATTAAAGTAAATTCTAAATAATCCCCGGCAACGGCGCCAAAAAAGTTGATCACTAAATTATTAGCAACAAATTACCGCAACTAACACGGTGTAATTGTAGCACAAATTAAGTAACCGAGTATCGTATCCACAGGGACTATTATGACGAATCACTCTAAGTAATCCTAATTAAACTCTAGTAATATTCAGGCTAACGAAAGAATGAAGGTTTAATTAACTTAAACTAAAACGCAATTAACAATAATTAAAAAGACGTAGGAAAAATCAAATATAAAAAACAACTGATCCTAGGGTAGTAAATTCATCAATTAAATCTACGCAATAAATCTATTAATCCTATGTACCAGTTTAATCCAGCTATGATGAGAGATCACTTAAGTAATCAATTACTCTCGCTAGAGCAGCAACGATCGTAGATTAGCAAATTATCTATCTCCGTTAGGTCTCAAGAAAATCTACTAACTCCCAAAAGTTCCTATGAATAGCTCCCTATGATCCACCTATCTCCGCTAGGTCTCAAGATTAAAATCATATCATACATTCCTGAATCCGCTAAACAGTTATCTCCGCTAGGTCTCAAACCGAATAGCTAAACATGCAAACTATTGATCAGATAATTCACAAGAATTAAGTACCAGGAATTATGAATCAGAAACTGGAAGGCACAAAAGTATTAACAAATAAATCACATAAATTCAATCAACTATTTACAAACCCTAGAATCAGCTAAAGGAAACTAGCCAGACATGCTAAAGTAAAACATAAACATAAATAAATAGAATGCAATTATAAAAACTGAATTGTATAAAAACTAAAATAAAAACTGAAGTAGCGACTTGAATCTTCAATCTTGATCCAAGCCTTGAAAACTAGAAAGCAATAAAATTCTAAAGCTAAAAACTAAAGTATGAATGCTAAGGTTTTCGGGTGTCTGCCGTCTGATGATATGCCTTAGGTCAAAAGAGGACCTATTTATAAGCTTCAGATTTCCTTCAAATCACCATAGGAGTTGCCATGCAAAGTAGAATTCCAAAAGGAAATAGAATTCTAAAGGTAATAGAATCGTGTAAAACAAGGCAACTTTCCAGCTGGATGCACGCACTGAAAACACTCCCACTCTCGCTGCCTGCCCATTCTCGCCAGAGGAATGGATGTCTCTCGGGGAACGGGTTGCGCCAGAGGAATGGTTGATCTCTCTGGCCTCGCCAGAGGAATGGGTTCCGCTCTGGCCTTCTCCAGAGGAACGGTGACTCCTCTGAAATTTAGGTATTGACTTCTCTGGCAGCGGGGACTCGATCCCTCTGCAATGACTTCTCTGCTCTGATCTTCGGCTCTTCTGGCACTTCTCTGTTCTTGACGATTTCTCTGATCTGGGTTGTGACTTTGCTGGATATGACTTCTCTGACTTCGCCAGAGAAATGGATCTCGCCTCTGACACGCCTCTGACATTGATATCTCTGGTGCCAGAGGAACGGTGATTTCTCTGCTCTGGAGATGTCGGCTCCGCTTCTCTGATATTCCGCGGATTTCTCTGGACTGGCTTTTGATTCCTCTGCTCTGGCATTCCAGAACACTTAGAAAACGCCTAATTAATCCAAAATTCTCCAAAATTGCATTCTTTCATCTGGTAAGCCTAAATCTCCTGCAAAGCATAGAATACACCATAAAACGCACCAAATTCCAGAAGATTATCCTAAAACACGCACATACAAACCCCTAAAAAATAGTGTAAATTAAGCATAAATCAGCTACCTACGGCGGAAGCATAGGGTATCTTCCTCATCTCCTCAACCTCACTAGGCATCTTAGGACACATGTCCTTAGACAGAGGAATGCCATGTCTGAAAGGTAGCAAGCCTTTCTTGGCATTTTGCATGCTAAAACGAGCAATCACAGTATCAATGTAGGTCGCTTGAGATAAGCTCAACATCCTTTTCTGGCGATCACGGACAACCTTGATCCCCAGGATGTACGCTGCATCTCCTAAGTCTTTCATTTGAAACTGTTCGGATAACCACTTCTTTATGTCCGATAATAGCTCAACATTGTTGCCAATGAGGAGGATATCATCTACATAAAGTGCAAGGAAAACCACGTCACCATCGGCATCTAAACGGTACACGCAACTCTCGTTTTCACAGCGAGTAAATCCATAGGATTTAATCACCTCGTCAAAACGCTTGTTCCATGACCTCGAAGCTTGCTTAAGTCCATAAATGGACTTCTTCAGCTTC
Source organism: Salvia miltiorrhiza (assembly GCF_028751815.1). Taxonomy (NCBI): domain Eukaryota; kingdom Viridiplantae; phylum Streptophyta; class Magnoliopsida; order Lamiales; family Lamiaceae; genus Salvia; species Salvia miltiorrhiza. The sequence goes on along the minus strand of NC_080393.1, from coordinate 51,172,133 downwards.
CATACAAGATGCTCTTCGCCCTTTTTCACAAACCCTTCTGGTTGCTGCATATAGATGTCTCTTCCTTCTTCAAGGAAACCGTTTAGAAAAGCGGTTTTGACATCCATTTGCCAAACCTCAAGGTTCATGTGGGCTGCTATGGCAAGAAGTATTCGAATAGACTTAAGCATGGCAACTGGCGAAAAAGTTTCATCATAATCTATACCATGTTCCTGGGTATAGCCTTTCGCCACCAGTCTAGCTTTAAAAGCTGCGACTTCGCCATCCGAATCTCGCTTTCTCTTGTATACCCACCTACTACCTATAGCTTCAAAGCCATCAGGTAGTTCAGTTTTCTCGTATACACCCATAGCAGTCATGGATTCTATTTCAGAAACCATGGCGTCGTACCAAGAATCTGCATCCTGATCTTTCATCGCTTGTCTATAGTTATCAGGGTCGACATCCTTTTGTTCATCAACAGGAAGAAGATCCGAAGATTCTCCCAAGAACATAAATCGATCGGGTTGAACTACAACCCTCCCACTACGACGAAGCGGTGGTGGTACAGCTGTGACAATGGTTTGTGCAGTGTCCTGTGGTGCATTCACTTGCACACTTGGCTGGGGTGATGAAATCGCCTGTCCATTGCCTTCGATTTCTTGAAGGACAATCTCGGATCTTGACTTGTGTTCATTTATATAATCCTGTTCCAAAAATCGTGTGTTGGTGCTAACAACCACTTTCTGATCCTTAGGATTATAAAAATAACCACCTTTCGTTTCCTTAGGATATCCTATAAACAGCATCAATTCGCATCTAGGCTCCAATTTCTTCGCTTCCTTGTCTAGCACGTATGCAGGACAACCCCATACCTTTATATGGTTCAAGCTGGGCTGACGCCCTGACCATAACTCGATAGGAGTTTTAGGAACCGATTTGGACGGTACCCTATTTAGCAAATAAACCGCTATTTCCAAGGCATATCCCCAAAACGAAATAGGCAATGAAGCATATCTCATCATAGATCGAACCATTTCCATAAGAGTCCTGTTTCTTCTCTTCGCTACACCATTCTGTTGGGGAGTACCTGGTGCAGTCAATTAGGATGTGATCCCAAGATCTGACAAGTATTGTAAAAATTCGTTTCCGAGGTATTCGCCACCGCGATCAGACCGTAATGACTTGATAGATTTACCCGTTCTCTTCTCCACTTCTGCCTTGAATTCTTTGAATTTCTCAAAGCATTCAGACTTGCGTTGAAGTAGGTAAATGTACCCATATCTTGAGTAATCGTCAATGAAAGTGACGAAATACTCATATCCTCCACGAGCTTTTGTGGACATCGGTCCACACAAGTCAGAGTGAATCAATTCTAACACATGCGAGGCCCTATTCCCCTTGGCCTTAAAAGGCCTTGCCGTCATCTTTCCTTCTATACAGGATTCGTAGGTTCTAAATGGAACAGCTTGAAAATCTTTCAAGACTCCATTTGAAACGAGCCTTTGGATCCTGTTTAGATTGATGTGGCCTAACCTTAGGTGCCACACATGCGTATATTGTTCATGAGAATAATACTTCCTCTTATTCGGATTAGGACAGATTTGTGATGTAGATGCAACATGGACAGAATTTTTAATTGGACATGTAATAGTATAGAGAGAGTTGTTCAAAATTCCAGAACAAATAGTCATGTTATTTTTCATGATAGAGACGCCTCTATCAAAAGTAACAGAATATCCATCCAAAAACAATTTTGAAACAGAAATTATGTTCCGTCGAAAATCCGGCACATATAAAATATCTCTCAAAACTAAAATGTCATCACCAAAACATAAAGATAAATCTCCAATAGATACAGCTGCGACCTTCGACGCATTGCCCATGGAGATGGTGATCTCATCACTTTCCAGCTCCCTTGTCGGCTTGAAGCCCTGCAAGGTGTAACAAACATGATCAGTTACCCTCGTATCCACTACCCATGAATGAGTAGAAAACGAAGCTAAACATGTCTCGGTTACTAAAACTTGTGACGTACCTTGTCCCTTTGCCTTGAGCATCGGACAATCTTTCTTCCAATGCCCAGTCTTGCCGCACTTGAAGCACTTCCCTTTTCCCGTCGGCTTCTTCACGCCGCCGCTAGGGCCATCCACTTTGGCTTTGCCACTCCCACTAGCTTCGTTGTCATTCTTGCCTTTTGGACCCTCCACTTCATTTTCCCGCCTTTCGACGAAGAAGTAGATCCCTTGGCAGTGACAAGAACCTTTTTCCCTTTTCGCGAGCCTATGACTCCCTCCGCCGTAACTAAAGCATTCAACAACTCATTAAGAGTATAGTTGGCCTTGCTCATAACGACGTTGAGACAAAAGTTCTCATAGGATTTGGGGAGAGTGTTGAGGATGATATCGACTTTGGCTTCGCCTTCGATACCCCCTCCTAGCAGATCAAGCCTGTCAAACAAATTTATCATATGCATGACATGATCGTGCACAGAACTGCCCTCGCTCATAACACATGCTAAGATTTCTCTCATGATGTTAAAGCGGGCAGATCTTTCGGACTCCCCATAAATCTCAGAGAGATTTAACATGATCGTAGTCGCATCGTCCATGCCCTGATGCTGGAGTTGTAAAGTTTGCGACATAGTCATCATAATATAGCACTTGGCCATATTATTTGACTTGTGCCACCTCCTATGCGCCTCACGTTTCGCATCAGTTGACTGATCAGTTAAGGCCGCGGGACGTGGAGTGGTAAGCACAAAACTGTGCTCATCAGCGTCAAGAATGTACATGATGTGGCGTTTCCATTCGGTATAGTTAGGACCGGTGAGAGGATTGTTTGCTAGTATATTAATAATCGGAGACATAGACATATCTGAAAGTAAACAATTTAAACATGTAAGAACATGAACGCATATAGTTCGTAACAATAATATTGTAACCTTTTGATAAAACAATATTAGTGAAACCTCCAACGGCTCAAAGAATCCCATGTGCAAGCCACGTTGGGTGGACGTTTACACACGAACTCCTTAACCAGACTATTCACCTAGTCATTTAATTTCCATGTCAACTTAACCTTATGACAAAAGAAATTAATAGTTGGCACCTTGACTAGACCATATCATCATCAAGAATGGACTACTTTGGGAGTTGTACATTGTACTTGATATGATATCTAAGCAATAACCACATTTTAACCTTGAAAATCAAATTCTCGAAATTAACATACTCACGCGGACCATGTCGCTTTCAATTTAATTTTCTTGGTTATCTTATTTAATTCCATTCTCCAAAGTACTTGTGAAAATTACACAAGTAAGCCACGTTGGGTGGACGTTTACTGCATAACTCCCACTACTTCAATGGTTTAAATATTTTTATAGAAACATCTTCTGACAAACTTATGAAAAACAAATGTGAAGTAAGCCACGTTGGGTGGACGTTTACTCACATTGCTAATCACTTTGTCTAGAGACCGCATGTGGAGGTCTAAAATAATTTTAAAGATTTAAAATTATTAAAACTGCTTAGTCATTTTAACTTCAAAAGGTTTGTACATGCTCAAGCACATAATCCTAATCATGCTTTTCTAGAACGCAATATGTAAAATATGCTCGCAGAATTCTAAAACATGCTTAAGAAAACGATAAACCTACTATCATGCTTGTCTAAGCGCAGTTAATAAAGCATATTAACAAGCAGAGACGAACAAAAGCAAGTTAAGAGCATAAAGGATTAACACCACGGCATGCAAAGAACAATAATAAAATAATTAAAATTCTTCGTGACCCATTCGTGGAATCCCAAAACTATTCTATTTTTAAAGAAAAATAAAATAAAAAACAAGCCCAAAACAAAATAAAACTCGGCCCGAACACATAGGCCCGTCTTTGGAAAAAAAAACTAGGGTTTGGGCCCCCTGGGGTTTGGAATTCGCAGCTAGGGTTTGGAAACCCTAGCTGCCGCCGCCTCACCTTGCGCAGCCGCCTTCCGCCGCACAGCAGCACACCCGGCGCCGCAGCAGCTCGCCGGCAGCGCACGGCGCTTCCAGCAGCAGCACCAGGCGGCAGCCCCTATGCGAGCAGCAACTGCCCGGCGTGACCTCCAGCGCAGCAGCAGCGGATGGCGAGAACAACAGCAGCAGCACCAGCAGGTGGCAACAGCAACGGCAGCGCGCCGCCCGCCGGGCGCGCAGCGCGCAGACGCGGCCCCGGGCGCGCACTGCCCCTGCCAGCTGCTTCCCCGTCGCTCGCCCAGCCCAGCCCTTGCCTCGCCTCGCCTCGCCTCGGTGACAGTAGCACGCGGCAGCCCGGCAGCCTGACCAGGCGCGCGCAGCACACGGCGCACAGCGCTCGTGCGCGCGCTGTCCTCGGCGCCGGCAGCCCGTGCCGCACCGTGCCCGTCGTGTCTCCTTACACCATTCTTCGTCGTTGATTCGTCGTCATCTCCGTCTCGTTCCTCAGTTTTTACAGATTACAACGAAAAAACAAAAATATAATTGAAATCCTAATCTAACCACGGATTTTCTCGTGGTGAAAAACGATTACAACGTCAAACGACGTATCCCACGAATCAACAGACCACGAAGAACAACAGCAGTAAAAACAACGCACATTATTAATCGTATTAAATTGAATTAACGTTCCGTTTGCCCGATGATCGTTTCTTGGATTATTATTAATTCATCATACAACGATTAATCCTAACATGCTCCTATGAATTTAACAGCTGCACACAGGTGTTAGGATTTACTTACTTGTGAATCGGATGCACAGATGATTGATGATCGTATCGAACAACTCTAGTTCTGATCTTCTAGACTGTATCCCGCTCTAGTCTCACCGTTGGATGGACAACGAACTGTGAGAAAACCCAAGACAGAAAGCTCCCACGGTTTCCTGCGCCTCCTCTCAGTTCTCAAACTCTAATAATTATCAGTGTGTATTTCCTGAGAGCTGACAGCTGTATTTAATAATACAGAAAGAGAGAGGAGGCGCCAGTTTTAGGGTAGGGCACGATTTCTGGCTCTTTCTGGGCTAGGAGACTTTGGGCCAGTCCATGGACCAAATACAAGGAATAAAGATGGGCCTCAAATAAATTAATTTATCTATGGTCAGCCCAGACCATAATTAATTTATAAATATTAGTTCATTCCACTAGAGAACCAATATTGACTTACCCCTTTATAACCGGTGATGAGTCGGGGCTTGTATTTAGACTTATTAAATCCTCGTATTTAAAATATCCGACATCCATTAATTAATTAGAGCTCTGACAGCCTAAATTAATTAATCTCTTTGTAATCCTTAAGCAGTACCACTCAAACCTTATTATTGCGCCTCAACTTAATCAACCTGCAGGGTTTAGCGCAATAAACATTATTGAGCTCCTTAAGGGGATGTCATTATCCTATAAAGATACGAGTACCAATACAGATAATCAGATATCATATATTAACCGCTATCACCCAAGATACAGAGTACTCAAGTTACTATATAACTCTCACTCATAGTAAGTCAAAGTGATAGACGAATCAACATATATACCTGACATCTTATTAGTATTAAGATCTTATAAGTCACCGAGATCTCTAATTCTTCACTTAGGTCAGATAGAAGAATATATCTCACTGTGGTCCTATCAATACGTATTACGTACCAGTATAGATAAGTAGTCAAGACAAACTACTTTCATCTATACCGCAACCTAAACCAATAACTTGTCCTAGAGTTATTTCGGTTGTGATCATATTATATCTCTTAAGGTTAATCCAATTATATGGTCTTCTGTGATCTACAACACACCATATAATCTACTTATATAGAGATAAATAACATACATATGCAATCATGAATCCAATCAGATAGGAGATTAAAAAGTGAAAACATGAATCATTGTATACAAGCATAAAACGTTATTGCTTTCAGTATACAAATCCAACAGCACATGCAGGGGAAAACATGAAAAATCACATATCTCAAAGGCTCGTAGCTAGATTAGCAGAAACAACATGAATATTGGTCCAAATTCGTTTGGGTAATCGGATCATCGGCTCAATCGGTGCCTGCGCACGCAAATCCGACCGTAATTACGGATCTGCATGCGCCGATGAACAAAACTCACATCCTAGCCCAGATTTCCCACAGACGGCGCCAGCTGGTAATGCGTAAATGAACGGTGATCGTTTGTTCGGTGAATTATGGATTTTACCTAGAGATTGATCGGAAAAGTGAGAAGAGATTGCTAGATTGTTGAGAGCACGAGAAAAGATTGTTGCCGTAGTAAAAGTATTGAAAGCATAAGTTTACAAGGTACATGCTAAAGGCTATTTATAGATTACACGTTAAGGGTAGAATAGTAAATTCAGTGTTTAAAACATGCGCCTCGCGTGGTCGAGGGCATAGTAGTAAATTTGCCCTTCAGGCAGGAGATTTCTCCGCTTTTTCTAGTGACTTCTCTGGCGCAAGCCATTTCCCTGACACGGACCACATCCCTGACGGGTGTGGCTTCTCTGACGAGTATGGCTTCTCTGTCGAGTATGGCTTGTCTGATGGAGGCCATTTCTCTGGTGAGGCTCGTTTATCTGACTACACCCATTCCTCTAGCGAGGTCCGTTCCTCTGGTAAAGTACTGGTAATTTATGAAGATTCTCTCATTTAATATTCGAGGTCTTGGGAGTAATGTGAAGAAAAGAGAAATCGGAGAACTTATCAGGCAACTGGAAATCGATGTGTGTTTTATTCAAGAAACGAAAAGTGAGAATTTGGGGTCTTTGGAGCTCAAGATGATTTGGGGAGGAGATGAATTCGGATACGCAGAGCGGTGTGCGGACGGAAGGTCAGGAGGAATTCTCACTATTTGGAACGAAAAGAGGTTTGCTGCGTCTAGTCACTGGGTGATCCCAGGAGCTCTTATTGTCAACGGCTACTGGTGTGCTGGTAATGTTTCTTGCTGCCTGGTTAATATTTATGCCGCTCAAAACCCGAGAGATAAGGATATTTTATGAGATACTCTTGGGATGTTGCTGGAGCAGAATAGGGAGGCTTGCATTTGCTTAGCGGGTGATTTCAATGCAATTAGAACGACAACAGAAAGGAGGGGGAGGGGAATTCAATTCTCGCCAAGAGAAATGAGGGTTTTTGATAATTTCATTAGAGATAACGCTTTGGAAGACATTCGGCTGCAGGGAAGGTTTTTTACGTGGTATCAACCACAAGGCACGTGTAAAACGAAACTTGATAGATACCTTGTCAACGACAAATGGCTCCATACTTGGGCGCATTCAAAAGCGAGAGGATTACAAAGATCAGTGTCGGATCATTGTCCGATTTTTTTGGACACTAAACAAGTCGAATGGGGTCCGAAACCGTTTCGATTCCTCAACGCTTGGTTCAACCATCCGGATTTCGAGAACGTGGTCAAAGAATCGTGGGCTAGGAGCGGCATCTACGGATGGGGCTGCTTTATTTTTAAAGAAAAACTGAAGAGGCTGAAAGCGGATTTAAAGAATTGGAACAAAGAATCGTTTGGGAAGATCGAGATTAACGTCTCCAATCTTAGGGAAGAGGTTCAACTGTGGGATGCTCTGGATGACACCTTGGGTTTGGATGAAGAGGAAGCACTCAGAAGAAGAGAAGCCGAGGCAAATCTGTGCACGCAGCTCAAAAACAGAGATAGTCTTTTAGCTCAAAAAGCAAGACTGAGATGGGTTAAAGATGGTGATGTCAACAGTCATTTCTTTCACAGAGCGATCGCGGGCAGAAGGGTTAGAAATGAGATTTCAGGTTTGATGGTGGGCGGCTCCTGGTCCGAAGACCCACACGAAGTGAAAAAAGCAATCAAGGATCATTATCAAGCCCAATTCCAGAATCCAGGGCGTCAAAGGCCTGGTATCCCGGTGGATTTCGTTTCCAATAAACTTCCTGATGAAGTTAGAGATAATTTAGACTCTCCATTCTCTGAGGAAGAAATCAAGGAGGCAGTATGGCAGTGCGACAGTGGGAAGAGCCCGAGCCCGGACGGGTTCAATTTCCTTTTCATCAAGCGGTGCTGGGATATCATTAAAGATGATCTGGTCAAGGTGTTCCAAGATTTCTATATCCACGGAAAATTGGCCAAAGGCTGTAATCCTTCTTTCGTGGTCCTCATTCCGAAAAAGGATGGGGTTGCGGCCCTTACTGATTTCCGCCCTATTTCCCTCATCAATTGTTTGTACAAGATTGTGGCCAAGGTTCTTGCAACTCGTCTTAAGCAGACTCTGAATTTTCTCATTTCCGACTGCCAAAGCGCTTTCATCGAAGGCAGGTATATCTTGGACGGAGTCGTGGTTTTAAACGAAGTGATCGCCGAAGCTAAGAAAAAGAAAAAACCCACTGTTCTTTTCAAAGCCGATTTTGCCAAAGCCTACGACACTGTGGACTGGGATTTCCTGGACTCCATGATGGCAAGAATGAATTTTAGTGGAAGATGGCGTGGGTGGATCGCTGGGTGTCTTAGGTCAGCTTCGATTAACGTTCTTGTTAACGGAAGCCCCTCGGGTGATTTTTAGCTGGGTAGAGGTTTAAGACAGGGGGACCCCCTTTCCCCTTTCCTCTTCTTGATTGTGGCCGAAGGACTCAACATTCTTGTCGAGAGAGCAGTTCGGTTGAACCTGCTGGAGCCGTACAAAATTGGAAGGGAGCAACTCTCAATCTCCCATCTTCAATACGCTGACGACACCATGTTTGTGTCAGCTGGAAAGATTGATAATGTGCTTGCTTTAAAGTACATCCTCAAGATTTTCGAACTTTTGGCAGGACTAGAGGTCAATTTCGAAAAAAGTTGCCTCATCGGGATTGGTCTTCCTGGGAGTACTTGTGAAGAGATGGCTGATCTGTTGAAGTGCAAGATCGGGGGTCTTCCTACCAAATATCTCGGGGTTAAAATTGGGGGATGCCTCTCTAGAGCGATGGAGTGGACCTTTCTGGTTGACAAGATTAAAAGCAAGATCAATGGGTGGAAGAAGCGGAAAATCTCCTTCGCTGGAAGAGCTACTCTTATCCGGTCTGTTCTGCTTTCTATCCCGATCTTCCATCTCTCTTTCTCTAAAATCCCCAAAGGTGTTGTCGATGAAATTCAGTCTTGCTTTGGTAAGTTTCTTTAGGGTGGGGGATTGGAGGTTAGGAAAATCCATTGGGTGAAGTGGGATGATTTGTGTGTTGGTTTTGACCTCGGGGGCTTAAATTTTAAAAATCTTAGCTGGTTTAATACGGCCCTCATGGCCAAGTGGATTTGGAGATTCTTGGTGGATAAACAGCTTCTTTGGGCCAAGGTGGTGAGAGCCTGTCATGGGGAGTTCGTGTGGGAGAATAGTGGGCTGGGAGACGCAAATGGCAAAACTACACAAACAGGATGGTGGAAGAAAGTTTTGGGAATCTGTAGGGGGGACGATGGCAAGTGGCTGCGTGATAATGTTGAGGTGGTGTTGGGAGAGGGAGATTCCTTGAGGTTTTGGCATGATTGGTGGATCGGGGAGGGAAAACTCTCTGAGAAATTTCCTAGACTTTTTCGGATTTCCAACAACAAAGACGGTACTGTTAAGAGTATGGGGTTTTGGGTTGAAGGAGCATGGAGGTGGAAACTCGAGTGGAGCCGAGAGCCGAGGGGACGAGAACATGATCAAATTCAATCTCTTATCTCTATCATTGACTGCTGTGTGTTGAGGTCAGATAAGCGGGATGGTTGGAGTTGGAAAGCGTCATCCAATGGAGCCTTCTCCGTCAAGTCGGCTTATGAGGTAATTAGCTGGGAGAGACGACAGCTGAACGAACAAAGAAAAGAAGGTGAACTGACGCAGATCTGGAAAACCAAAGCCCCTGCAAAAGTCATTCTTACGGCCTGGAAGGTGCTCAAAGGAAGATTACCAACCTTCGACAATCTCATCCGCCGGCAGGTGGCAATCCAGCTCCCGAATTTTTGCGTGCTCTGTAAGGAGAAAGAAGAGTCCATCGACCATCTTTTTTTCTCTTGCTCGAAATCTGAGGAAGTTTGGAAGGAGATGATCCAATGGATGGGCAAGCAAGTTGTCTTTCATCATAAGGCGAAGCCTCACTTCAACGTTTTTGTTAACCTCGGGCACAAAGAAGACGTCATGTTCTTAACGGTTGTTTGGACCTGTGTTGTTTGGTGTGTTTGGAAGAAGAGAAACGAGTGCATTTTCAATCAAGGCTCTTGGATTAAGGAGAGAATGGTTTCTGAAATCAAGACAAGGATTTGGGGTTGGAGCTCGGCTTTCAATCTGAAACTGACCACCTCAGATTTCTGCAGTTGGAACGCAGCGGTTTGTTTACTTGGTTGAGACTTGTTTCTGTGGTGTTTTGGACTTCCCTTTTTTTTCATCCTTTCCTCCTTTTGTTTCTCGCTGTCTGATCAGTTTTTGGTACTTCTTGTACCTTCTTTTTTAATAAAGCTTTTTCCCTTATCAAAAAAATATATATATATTACTCCTCATCAATTTGATTTAAAATAATGTATAATAACGATATTATCAACTCAATGAGCATTGCATAATAATAATTAAACTTATAGATTATAAAACAAATCATTTAAGTCAATCTCATTTTGAGCAAATAATACTACTAAACTATCAATATAACAAAATTAATATTCATAATTTAATATAATAATATTGGGGTCTTAAAAATTCAAACTGCATTATTATTAAAAGTTCATATTTAAAAAAAAATTGTTACACCCAAAGAAAGAAAAAACACACACACTCTAGCCTTCTAGGTGACTCAACCCCCGACCTATTGGTTAGAGGCCTACACTTCATCGTCATTATTAAAAGTTCATATTTAAACAACCCAAAACTAAGTTAAACATCAGAAAAAATACGAATAATATAAAATCAAAAATATAACATTAAATATGTTTATATAAATAAATAAATAAATAATTCAAACCATAATTAAATAAATCTATATAATATCTTAATTCTAATTTTAATATTTAAATATTTTTTTATTTGCAAATTCACATTAAAATTAATACAAAATTTCTTCTCGTTAATTGCATTAAAATGACTATACTTTAAAAATATTTACATTTAAAATAATTGTAATTAAACAGCCATGTAAACTTTTTTGAACGGTAAAAAATGGCACCTACTTATTTTTTTCATCACCAAACGATTACAAAATGAAAAAAATAGTATGATGTTCAATATTAGAGATAAATGAGAGTGAACAAAAATTAATTTTAACACTTTAACTATTATAAATTATTCACTTCAAATTTATTTATTACTCCGAATTAAAGATTATAATTTTTAATTTAACATTGGAATTGAATATTTTTTTCATGAATCGAAGTTAACGATTTTTTAAATAAAATTAAAATAGAAAAAAAAAGAAAGAAAAATAAAATTAAAATATTCCTTCACCTCTATTACATTTAAACTATTATATAAATGCGATTTTATAAAAGAAAGTAAAAACCTAAAACAACCCTTGAAAGCACAGCAACGCAGACTAAGGGCCGAGCCTCATTAAAAGCTTTTTTCCCGAAAACCCAAAGGGAAAAACCGGAAAAAGGAAAAAGAGTACCCGTCTAGAGAACGAAAGCAAAAGAAGGGGAGAGCGGAAGGGAAAGTTTCTAGAACTCCGGCCTAACCATCATCCCCAAACAATCCCGACTCTCCACCAACAAAAACAAACGAGGCTAAAAGGCCGGTTAGACGCCGTCGCCAAAAAGCCAAAAAACAAAAAGACAACACGGCCGGTTAGATGCCGTCGTCGTGAACTAAAGCAAAGGAAACAACGAAAGAAAGTTCCACGGCCGGTGAGACGCCGTCGCCGGGAACTTTTCACAAAAAACTCACAGAAACTACACGGCCGGTTATACGCCGTCGCCGGGAGTTTCTTGAGCGAACCCAAGAGGCAGCAATTATTGACCAGAGAACAACCAAAACCAGACCACCAAAACACAGCCAAATGCCCGCCAGAAAAACCCCGAGCACCCAAATCAGTCACCGTGTACGTCACAGCCAAACCAACACGTCTTCCCTCAAAACCAATCCAACCCAACGCCACCACAACACATTTAAACTATTATAATTTAAAAAAATATCTGTAAACACAAACACATGATATTTACTTATTTTTATCTAAAAATACAAAAAGAAAAAAAAGAAAAATAATTAAATTAATATAATAGAAAAAAGTAAACATGTCATTAAAGAGAAAATTAACACTCATTAAAATAGTGAGGAAAGAACAAAATACTAATAGAGAGCAGTATATTTTAAAACTTTAAATAATCATAACTTATTCATTCTAAATTAATTTTTTATCAAAAGAGGAAAGATAAAAGATTTTTTGTAGTAAAGTGGGAGAGAGAAAAAAAATATATAATAACAACAATTATTAAATTACAATAAAACAATTACGATATAATAACAACAATAATAATAGTGCAAAAAAGGAAGAGATAAAAATATAAAAGAATAGAGAAAAAGAAAGAAGAGAGAGAAAAATAATTATCATAAATTTTTTATTTATAATAACTTATTTGTTTCAAATTCATATTTTATGATTTTTATATCAAATCAAAAATCTTGTCGTTATCTTTAATTTAAGATACATATAGAATATCTTTTCATATATCATTGTTTTTTTTTTAAAGAAAATCACTCAAGTATGAAAGAGAGAGTAGAAGAGAGAGAAATTGTATGAAAAAAATAGTGAAAAAAACAAAACGTGTGATAGAGAGAGGAGAGAGAAAATGTGGAAAAAATGTATAATGGAAGGAAAGAGAAAAATTGGCGGGAATAAAAACTGGTGTTTCATATATATAGATGTAGATATGTAGATTTGGGGGTATTTATTTTTATTATTATAATTTTCTTTTACATTTATGATTATGTAATTTTTTATCGCACCCTCAATTTAAAAATTCTGAATCCATTTTTATGCTTAGGGCCCGTTTGATAGTTAGTTGAGATAAAGAGTGATAAATAAAACCTAGTTAAAATAATATGGATTGGGTGAGATTAGTAATGTATTTATAGTGTTTGATAGATCAAGATTAAAATCTAGATAACATGAATTAGTTGTTTGATAGACAATATATAACTTAAGATTAAATTAACAAATTGTCAAAAAAAAAGTTAATTACCAAATTACTTTCTTAACCTTAATTTAAGAAATAATAATTAAAAAAAAAACAAAAAAACAACCAACCCAGCCCCCCACCACTTTATTGAATGAACACGTACCCCCCTCCCCCCACCCTCCCCCCCCCCCCTTCTTCTCAAGCATACAAACGCTCCCCCACCACTACCCATCCCCAACACCCCTTGATCACTTCACCGCCATTCTCTGCTGCTTCCAAAGCCAAAAAATAGGGGCTACCATCCACAATTAACCCCAATTCATGCCCCCTAGCGCAGAATAAACAAATGGTATATTGCGCATATTATATTGATGAAACGCAAATTGCATTTATCAAAGTTGAAGCAGTAGCAAAGACCATTTCCCCTGATCTCCCTCTATCTCTTTATCCCTCGCTCGTCTCTCCGCCGAAAATAGAGCACGCCAGCCAAGCCAATGTCAGGCCGCCGTTGTCGGTCCTCCTGCACATACGGAGACAGCCACGGCGGAGTCAATCTACGTCCCCACAAAAAAAAAATCACCAACGAAAACCTTCGTAATCATTGGGTATTTGCAAAAGAGAGTTGAGGGTACTTTCGTAAACTAGAAATATAATCACCATTACTGTAGCATTCAGTTTACCTATCGGGGGGTGGGCAGCGGATATGGTATCAAAGTAGAACAGTGAAATTGGCACGGGCCCTCACCTAAACTCGGGCCAGGCATATTAGGTATTTAGGCTATCAAACGGAAGAATAAGCCATGATACCAATCTAATATGCCCATAACTACCGTATCAAACGAGCCAAAGTCATTTTTAATTATCTTTGGAAATTCAGATTGATGAAAATGAAATTGAGGACGTTGAGGTATATGAACATATTAATTACGCCAAAGTCATTTTTAATTATGTGTTACCAACTTACCATCAATAATTTTCTCATTTTTTCTTCAATGGAACTGGCTCGTCCGAAGTGAGAGACCTGAGCATCGCTTCCATATCGCACGTAGCCAGCAAGGGCCTGTAAACAAAATTTTAAATTGTATTCAATTTAATGAAATACAAAAATGTGTACAAATCCAAAATATATAGATTGAGATGAATTTGTTGCGGGTTGCGAATCTCTACTTGATCTTCAGATTATCCTTTTCAAAGTTTCTTGAATCTTTAAAGGGAAGTTCTGTTGGAAATATGGTTTTTAGACCATTTCTGAAATTAATTATTTAATTAAATATTTATTATTTAATTGAAATAATTATTGGATGTTAATCTACGTCTCGAGTAGATGAACGTGGTATACTTGAAGTCTCAAAACCGATTTCCGGTGAGTGAGATATTGTATATCAAAGTTTGGATATTGAGAAGAGAAATAACACTTGTGAAGTGCTATTGTCCAGTCCCACATTGGAAAACAAGGGAATTGTTACAGCGGGGTACACGATCGAGTGAACTTTTACAACTCAAACTAAACAATCGAAGCTAGAAAACTGAACTAAGAAAATAAACAAATTAGAAGTAACAAGGAAGCTAGAACGAAATTACAATGAAATAAAACAAACGTGATAAAAAGCGTCGAGTCGAGGTGAAACTCTTCCCGCAAGAAGATTATCGCCCCGGTAGTGCTCACAGTGTTGGCGAATCTTCCCCAAAGGTAAAACGACGACGTCTCGTTGGATGTAGCACCACAATCCGGCGAACGGAATAGGATTAAGAACTGAGCAATATGCAGTGAGAGTGAGTGAGGAAGTGCAGATTTTCGTAGGGTGCAATGCCATGCTTCTAGTCTTCTATTTATAGGCATCTCACCACTCATGAGGGAGATTAAATCCTCCATGAAGAGGATTAAAACCAAGAAACTGTTATGGATGTTACAAATTCAAAACCATTTGAATTTGTTGTTACAAATTGTTTCTGCATCAATTGCAGAAATCAAATCTGTGCAGTTTCGAAAACTGCTACTGTTTGGAGAAACTATTCTGCTTCGCTGCAGACATAAGGCTGGAAGATTGGGCTTCGCGGGTTGGGCCGTTACAAATTACAAACGGGCCAAAAATAATAAGTCCAACAAGCCCAAAGGTATTTTGTCCAAAAAATTATATAGTTTGGACCCAAACACCACCCAAAGCACCAATTGCCAAGATCCAAGTCATTTCTGTGCAGTTTCGAAAACTGCTACTGTTTGGAGAAACTATTCTGCTTCGCTGCAGACATAAGGCTGGAAGATTGGGCTTCGCGGGTTGGGCCGTTACAAATTACAAACGGGCCAAAAATAATAAGTCCAACAAGCCCAAAGGTATTTTGTCCAAAAAATTATATAGTTTGGACCCAAACACCACCCAAAGCACCAATTGCCAAGATCCAAGTCCTTGGACGCGGCCCGTACCCGACCTGACCCGCCCGTTGGCGTCGCCGTCCGATCAATCATCGGCGGCGCGCGAGGCCAAGGCCTTCATCCAAGCCCACTAGCAAGCCCACAAGTTGTTAGCTACATGAGCATTGCTATTCTTATACAAGAGTATTCTTCTCTTGTTTTCCAATGTGGGACAATAGCACTTCACAAGTGTTATTTCCCTTCTCAACATCCAAACTTTGATATACAATATCTCACTCACCGAAAATCGGTTTTGAGACTTTAAGTATACCACGTTCATCTACTCAATACGTAGATTAACATCCAATAATTATTTCAATTAAATAATAAATGTTTAATTAAATAATTAATTTCAGAAATGGTCTAAAAACCATATTTCCAACAAGTTCGCCTTATAAAAATACAAATTTAAAAATATTTTCTTATATATTACGCGGAATGCAAAGGATAGTTATTAGATAAATACATGATAAAGATTTGGCGTCAAGTTGAAGAGAAATGATTGATAGTTGCATTTAAATTGATTTGAAGTTTGAATTGTGCAAAACTCAAGTAGGCGTCGGGTGAGAACGAATAAATAAATAGTGATCTGTGAGTTAAAAGGCTGTTTAATTAAAGCTCGTTTAGTCGTTTGTCAGGTCATATGGGATCAAATTTAATATGTGTAGTATAAAGCATCACTATCTTGTTTGAAGTAAATTAAATATTATTATTTATTATAAATATCCACCATATCATTAACAACAGTCCTTCAAAATGATAAATATCTCATTTTCTCGTATTCCCACGTACGATTTTATGTGATTTTCTTTTCTTTTGAGCATCTAGGGGAGTGAAGAAGCTGGCCGTATGATCACTCAAATGATTTAATAATAGAATTTATATTCTATTAAAAAATTAATATTCAATTTAAAATTAATTTAAAATTAATTTTATATTGAATTGATGGAAATTTAATAAATAAAATAAAATTAAAGAATTATTTGTTTAATGGTAATTATATTCATGAAAATATATGATATATTTTTTATGAAATTAAATTAAATATGTTACTGAATCAAAGATTACATATATTTAAAAATAATAAAAATAGATATACTATATGAAAAAATATGTAAATACAACTACGATTTTTTGAAAATAGTAATTGTGATTATTCAACCCATTTGCAAATTTTCATTTCTGAAAATTAATTTTATGAAATATTAAAGTTTTTATTAATTTTACTACTCTAATTTTTTGCAATACATTATGGATCATGGATGTCAAGCGTTTTTAAATTAAAAATTATTGTAATACATCTATGAATGTTGTATAAAATTAAATATTTTAAAATTTATTATTTTGGTGCCATATTTAGTTTTCTTATATATATATATATATATATATATATATATATATATATATACTTCATTCGTCCACGATATCGTTTTCACTTTTGTTATTTTGGTCCGTTCATAATATCATTTCCACTTTCATTTATAGTAATATGGTCCACATAACACTTTACTTCTCTTCATATATTTTCTTAAAATTCTTGTCGTCCACCATGTGAAAATGATATCGTGGACGAAGGAAGTATAAATTTATAATTAAAACTTAATAATAAATTAAAAACTAGTATATCTAAAAAATAACCATAAAAATTATTAGCCCGAATGGATAATTAAGATTAAACTAAAACACAATAAATTGAAATTCACAACAATAAAAAATTGAAGAATAGCTAAAAGAATAAAAAAAAAGTGATACTCCATGAATACAGCCAAAGATGATGTAGCTAGATGATCTGAGATGATTTCCACGATCACTTTTTGATGAAAAATAATTGCATTGAGCTTTGATCTGTATATGATCACAAAGATAACGATTATATTAGCCGACAAAATTATTTGCGTCTCTTTCTTCATTGTTCCCATGGTGGATGGTTGTAACGTAACAATCAAAAATAAGGTTTATCTATAAAGAGATGAATAATGAAATGGGAGAGATGTAACAGCCGAAATATGACGTGTGCGATAAGATATCAACATCCCATGCATGCTTTGCTTAGCTCCTCACAAGCTTGCGTTGGCGTATCTCTTTCTCTCTCATGCCCCCTCTCTCTCTCTTCTGCCCGCCCACAACCACAAGCATCCCATGATTGCCGCCAAACACGCATCCCAACTGTTTTCCTGTTTGACATTTTCAATTAATTACTCTCTCCGTCTCACTCCAAATGTCCTATTTTTTATTTAGAGTTAGTTCTATTTCAAATGTCTCATTCCCTTTCTTTACAGATGTGATGGGTAAGTGTTTGCTTATTTCTTTACACGTCGCAAGTGCACACCCGTGCACTTGCGTATATGCAAGCAAGGTTAAATTCACAGAGACCAATTAATATTAATTCATATGTTAGATAATTATTCTCTATTTAGAAAACAAATAAAAGATGGATTTTGATTTAAAGCAAAGTAAATAAATAACTAGAAATAAATAAATCAAGCTGCATGGAAGAATCAAATGAAAATAGATTATCCCAAGGTAAAAGTTTCAACAGACTGGAAATCTCAACAGATTCAAGTCAACAATCAAGATAAATTCTCCTAGGACAATCTCAGAGCTAGTCTATACTCACTCCCGTGGCATACAAATAGTTGATTACATGCAAGGCTACCGTCCCCGTATCACTCTTAAACATGCAACTCCCAATGGTTCCTAGGATTAATGTACTCACACTTATAAATTTTCTTTCGAATTTAATAAATATGTTCAATGTTCTTAGTTTAGGTAATAATTATCATCTCCCGATCGCAAATTAAAACCTATGGTTATGCTAAATTGGTGGTCAATTAATAAAGCAAACAACATACACAAGAACATAAAAAGGAAAATTAATCTCTATAAATGAATTAAATATTGTCAAGAATCCAAATCTGTTTACTCCCTAACACTAGGATAAAAAGTGTTATAGCCACACATAGACATATGAACTAGAACAATAACATGAACAAAAGAAATCAACATTCAACAAATAAAACCGTAGAGAAATATGTGAATCTTCAGTCTTGCTCCTGCGTTCTTCTCCGTCTGTCTCTGCAGCTCTCCAGAAAATAAAATATGAAAAGTGATCATCGTCCAAGATGTCTTGGGGTTCTTTTATGTGCCATAGGTTTTCTGGCTCTTTTTTTTACACTCCAAAAATTGCGTTTTTAACTTAAAGACTGATTTTGGGCGAAAAAACGCGGAGACCATGCGGTCAGACCATGCTGCCGCATGTCTGGACCGCATGGTCTGCTCAAAGTCGCTGGACTATCATGCTACCTAGCCATGCGGCCCCATGCTGGTCCGCATGGTCTTGACAGTTTTGCTCAGAAATTTTGTTTTGGTCCATTCTCCCTCATCCGATGTCCAATTTTTGATCCGTTTGCCCTCACGAACTCCTATCGAGACAAACTACAACTTGTATTTCAGCCAATTCTTCCAAATTTTGCTTCATTATTTATGAAAATCCGTTCAAACAACAAGGAATAGATAAGTTCTTGACAATAAACCAATATAAGCTCCAATGAACCATCAAACACACAAAATCATCATAACTAAACATCAAAAATGACATACCAAGAGGCAAAAATGCATGTTTATCAGTAAGAGCAGCAAGTAAGATCATTGCTGTTGTAAGCCAGATTATTGGCTTTACAGCCATGGTCCTTTTTTCTGTTGGTTAGATGCTATTTTGTTGGGCGTCAATTTTTATCTGGAACATGATCTTGGGTCGGTGGTGACTTCCACAGACTCGCTCCTCGCTATTGTTGGGAAATGAAATGATATATCCAACTCTTATGTTTTGATGATACCAAAATTGCTGAAAGGCACACTCTAGCTAAAGTAGTGTTAATACTCTTAATTGTTTGAGCCTCTTGAATAGCTAGACTGGACATTGAATGCAATTATGATTGAAGATGTCAAGTTCAACTGAAGACCTACCGAACTGAAGGCTGTGCACAAGTTAAGAACACACCAAGAGATGCAGGCTCAACTGAAAGCTTCTAATTGAAGGAAATTGCATCAGAAGAAATTGTGGAATCTACGAGTCATGACATTTGCCTCAACTGAAGAAGGGAAGGCCACGTGGATCACCTTCAAGACATGCCGCAATTTGTGAAGAAGACAGAGGCATTGACTTTGAAGGACGGAATTTCCTCTCTTATGTAAAAGCCTACAGCATCCGTACTAAAGGACAAGAAGATCATTTCTCCATCCATCAAAGAAGAATGGAGACAGAGAACCTGGGCAAATTAAGACGTTATTTCACAACGGCAGGATTCGAAGAAAAGATCTCCACCAACGGATCTATTCTTTAAAACTGTCTATAAATAGCTCAGGATGACACCTCAACAAAGGTGGGGGAGATAGAGAGAGAAAAACCGATTCAATCATCAATGTAAAAGCTACATCGAAAGATCAATTTAGCTGAACCTTCACAAGCATTGAATCGAAGAAGAGAGCAAACAGAGATCATACAATCAGAATGGCTGATTACAAGAGCCTCTTAGAATCACTAGGCAATCAATAGATATATCTTTAGCCTAGTTGATGATTACTTGGGAGCATGTTCTCAGTAATCCTAGTTGGTTATTACATAACCTTTTTCTTTTTTAGAGAAGAGTGTTTGTAATAGAGTTTGAGACTAAAGACCGAACTCAGAAGTTGTTTAGTACCGATAAACTAAACAGATCAGTTCATTGGCATCTGATAAGCCAAGTGGTAGTTGTTTAGTACCAGTAAACTAAACTGTTCGGTCCCTTGGCACCTGGTAAGCCAAGTGGTTGTTGTTTAGTATCAGAAAACTAAACTAGGCGGTTACCTTGGTACCGGTGAAACCAAGAGGGAGTTCAGATTAAAGGTTCTGGCTCCAATTACCTTAGCATTAGCTTATTGGACACGACAATGTCAGGGCGTGCTAAGTGTTAAATCCAACCAAGAGTGGTGTTGGTAGGTTTGCTGTGCACCTCTAAGCATATGCCCAAAGTGTTTGTCAGACAAATAATCTGGTTGTGGATGTAAGGAGATGTTTCGCACTAAGTTTAATTTCCGCTGCTGAGTTATTAATCCTTCTGACGACTCAACTGATAGTAAGAGAGATTAATAACTCTACTCTATTTTACAAACTAGACTGAAGTTTTACTTGGATATCAGTTAAGCCCAGCGCTCGACTGATGTCAACTTACTGAAGTATCTTCAGTATCAGTGTACAACCTAATTCGAACTGAAATTTTGTTAAGTTTGTTTTGATTTGCGAAAAATAGCCCACATGTGTATTCCCCTCATACACCTGTCAGTCAAACCTCCGGGACCCCAACAACTATCTATGTGCTTCATTATACATTCAAGCGTTCAGAGTCTGTTTGTGACAATATGTGGGAGCTATGTTGCACAGATGCGAGGGGACGGGTGCGGGGATACGGATTTTCAAAAATTATAAGGTGCGATTCGTAAAGAATACGTCTGTTATATTTATATATTTTTATTATATATGACCAATCAAATTGAAAAAAGAAAAGAACATTCATAAATTAAATGTTACTACATTGCAAATATAAGTCAAAGATCAAGAAATAAAATACATGTAATAGCTGGAATGACAAGATAAAGCATTTCAATTTGCTACTTTTATTCTTATCTATACTATATTAAAAAGAGAGTTTCCAATTTAAAATCAATTTCAAATTAATTTCAAAATTGAGTGAAAATTTTGTAGTTATAGTAAAATTGAAGGTTTATGTTTAAACTATATAATTTTCTTTTTATTTTCATTTTCTTTAATTAACTTCTTATTTGTTGCTACATTTCTTTCCTAAATTGTGAAATTCGATTAATTATTATAAAATATTTAATATGCATATCAAATTAAAGATCACAATAAGAGCTTTAATATGATATACTTTATGAAAATATTTGATTTAAAATGTAAAAATAAAATTTGTTTAAATATTAAAGTTTTATAAATTTCTCTCTCCTGTCTCATCTTTTTTGAATAAATATATTTTTAATTTTTTTAACTTATTTTTTGTTTTTGTTTTTCATAATATCAAATTTTATAATTGTGAATTCTTTTTTATTTTTTCAATATTCAATTCAAATATATTCAATTAAAATTAATTTTTTTATTATATTTACAAGTATAATAATTGAATTAGTATTAATTTTATATAAATACAAAAATTAAAAATATTTTCTCGTGCATTGCACGGGATGCAAATGCTAGTAATTATTTAATTATTAGATTACTACTAATTATGATAGAACTTAGAAAATAAAATATAGTAGGATTATAATTTCTTGAAATTGAATTATTCTTTGTTGAGGGATCGAAGAGACACAAATAATTGTAGGACAATAAATTGAAAAAATTGTAAAAGAGCCCAAAAATAATGAAATTCTTCAAAACAACCTCAATGCATCCTAAACGCACCCGATTCGCGAATCCATTTTTATTTTTATTTTTTAATTTATTGGAGGGATTCGCCACGTGGCGAATCCCGTGCGAATCCCACGCGAATCACACCCACACCCGCACCTTGCGCGTATCCGATACTGCAATGTGCTATTTTTTGGAGAATCCGTGCATCATAGTGTGGGAGGTTTTCAAACATGCTCACCACAAAGTTGTGGTTGATCTTTGTCATGCTCCTAGGAAGACTAATAGAACAGCCATTAGTTGGCTGTTTTTGCTTTAGATTTGCAGGATGTAATGATTTGGAAGTCAGACTTTTCGTCTTGACTTCACGATACTGTGCATTTCGATCTCAATTAATATATAAGCTCGTTTTCCCTCTAAAAAAACAAAATAAAAAAAGAAACTTGAGCCTTTAAATACAACATTATTTTGCACATGAAATATATATACACAAAATTAAGATTAAAATTTTAAATTCACCCCCCCCTATTAGATGACTTTTTGGCATAATATTATAACTTTATAAGAGCACGCGAATTCCTGTTGCTTATGTTAAAACTTTTCAAGGCCCGCCTCGGGATCCAAGTTGAGTTATTTGACATGATCGAAATAATTTTTGAAATATAAATATAATTATTTTAAAATATTCAATTTTCTCTTATAATTATATTTACAGTTGAGATATTTTCATTACTTTATATAAGCATCGTGGCAATAATTATTTTCATCAATTTATATAAACATCGTGACAATAAATTGTACTCCCTCCGTCCACCAAAAATATGCCACAATTTCTTTTTTCGTCTGTCCACAAAAAATATGTCACATCCATTTTTAATAGTAGGGTCCACACCATTCCACTCATATTTAAAGTGAGACTCTTACTCCACTATCAACTTCACTCACATTTTATTAAAACCCGTGCCGAAAGTAAAGTGACATATTTTTTTGTGGACGGAGGGAATATGTATTTCTAAACCATAATGTTGATAAATAAATAAAATTGCCAGGTAAAGAACATTCCTGAGAAACACCGCAACATCCAATTCGGATTTATCCGTTTTGTTGAATTTATTCCAAAAGGAATTCCTCTTTTTACTCAAACTCTCTCTCTCTCTTCTCTCTCTCACTGACTGACTCATCATCCACACGACACGCTTTTCTATTTAAATCCTAAATCCCTGCAACATCACGATACACACGCACTCAAAAGGCGCCAGGTTTGTTGATCATTTCAATGGGATCATCAATGGCTACGAAAGAGAGAATTTTGGTTACGGGCGGCGCCGGCTTCATCGGCACGCACACGGTGGTGCAGCTGCTCAAGGAGGGCTTCAAGGTTTCCGTCTTGGACAACCTCGACAATGCCGTCGAAGAAGCAGTTCACAGAGTCAGACAGTTGGTCGGCCCCCAACTCTCCCAGAATCTCGATTTTCATTTGGTATCTTCGCTAACTACCGCTGCTCATTTTCAATAATTACTCTCTTCTTAATTCGTTATGTGTCCAGCTCAGAATACATTTTAGTGGGTGTCAAGATCTTCTTGGTTTGTCTGGAATCTTGATTTTGTATATATATTTTTCTGATTGCAGGGCGATATCAGAAATGTGGAGGATTTGGAGAAATTGTTTTCTCAGAGCAAGTAATTTATACATTTTCTTGCTTGTTCATTTCTAACTTGATTTAGGAATGGAATAATTGTAGTGTGTCTATGATCCGAATTCTGAAGTGATTAGCAAAAATGAACCCGAACATAAATGCAAAACATGCTCAGAATTTTAATGAAAGTTGTAAAAATGAAAAAAAGAAAAATTACATTTTCAAGCTTAAACTATTATGTGGAAATTCTCTATTTCATTTGAAATTGAACAACTATTATGTGGAAATTGGACTGTGTTTTAATGTTTAGACTATTTTTACAAATTATTCTAAAGTTCAGGCAGTAAACTACACTTAATTCATATACGAGGTATGCTTTGGTTTTGTCCACTTTCTGTAATTTTCAATGAAATGTTGTGTATAATTGTAAGTTTCTTGAAATTCTCGTAGGTTAGATGCAGTAATCCATTTTGCTGGGCTTAAAGCTGTTGGTGAGAGTGTTGCTAATCCTATGAGATATTTCGACAACAATTTGGTTGGATCTATTAATTTATACAAAGTCATGGCAAAATATAACTGCAAGAAGGTATGTTGCGTTACTTGAATCTTGTGAAATAAAAAGGGAATTCATCTTCAAAGAAGTTTTGGTATAATTTGAAAGGAATATGTGATAGAAGGCCAGGTTCAAATAAGTACATGATTCATCAGCATTTTCTGATGCAGTTTGTTTGGGCAAAAATATGGTGATCTATCTCTCTTGATAATGCCGATATGATCTACTTGTTTACTTTTGACATATAGCTATATGACTACGACTGACTTATCCTTACTCATGACATTGCTGATACGAGGAATGATCTTGTGTGTAGTTGGTTTTCTCCTCATCTGCGACGGTTTATGGTCAGCCCGATAAAATTCCATGTGTTGAAGACTTTGAGTTGAAGGCTATGAATCCTTATGGTCGCACAAAGGTCTGTCCTCTTAAGACCAGTTGTGATTTCAAGATTTGAGTCCTTGAGAAAATGTTGTTTGAGTTCAGTCCTAAAATGTAACATTTTCTTGTTTTTTCATTAGCTTTTTCTTGAAGAAATTGCTCGAGATCTGCAGAAGGCG
This sequence comes from Salvia miltiorrhiza, assembly GCF_028751815.1. NCBI lineage: Eukaryota > Viridiplantae > Streptophyta > Magnoliopsida > Lamiales > Lamiaceae > Salvia > Salvia miltiorrhiza. The sequence continues at coordinate 51,147,497 of NC_080393.1, read as the reverse complement.
GACCAAGAATGGAGAATCATTTTGCTCAGATACTTCAACCCGGTTGGGGCACACGAGAGCGGCATGCTTGGAGAAGACCCTAAAGGGATCCCAAACAATCTTATGCCTTATATAACACAAGTGGCTGTTGGTAGATTACCCGAGCTAAACGTTTATGGTTACGATTATCCGACACATGATGGTAGCGCGGTATGTATGCTCATTTTATGTAATATGGGTCATTAAATGAATTTTTGGTTTGTTTGTGATCCATCATGTTCTTTTGAGTAAAAAAAACTCGAACCCTTTAGATTATACGAGGAAGCTAAAGAATATGTTTATGGCATCTCTCGTTTATTTTGAGCTTCTGTTGCGCTTATGTTTGACTGTTTCTTCTTAACAGATTCGAGACTACATCCATGTTATGGATTTGGCAGACGGCCATGTGGTTGCTCTGGAGAAGCTTCTGCAACGCAATGACATAGGTGAATACACTCATTTATCCATATCAGAAAACGTTTTGCATCCAGATTTCCACTTCACCTTATTGATTCATCCAACACATGTTCCACATTTGAGGTTGCGTTGCCTACAACTTGGGGACTGGCCGTGGCACATCCGTCCTTGAAATGGTGACGGCCTTCGAGAAGGCATCAGGCAAGGTGAATATCCTTCCTTACTCTTGCTCCATTATGGTAACCCGAAACTGCTACACATGCTAAGACTAGTTATATACTCGGAACATTTTTGTTTCCTGCAGAAACTCCCTATTAAACTCTGTCCAAGACGACCGGGAGATGCAACAGCTGTTTACGCATCAACAGATAAAGCTGAGAAAGAGCTTGGTTGGAAGTAAGTAACTCCCAATATAAAATCTCCCAATAGTGGTTGCTAGCCATCTAATCCTAGATACTTAAGGATGTTTTTGCCACGTGTTTTTTAGGGCGAAATATGGCATCGATGAAATGTGTAGGGACCAATGGAAGTGGGCAAGCCAGAATCCATGGGGATACCTATCCCAACCTAAATCTGAAGCCAACAAGGAGTTGTACTAAGCTCTCAGCTTCTTCGTACAGTTACGCGTTCGTGCTTTTGAAATGATCTTCTACATTTGACAACATATTTCTGGGCAAATCCCCCCTCCCCCTTATTGTATTTTGGATGTTGTATGTGATAATTTTGCATCAAATGCAATGAATAAAGCCAAATTATTAACTAGTTATTCATTCTCACTGTGCATCCTTGTCAACTATCAGTTCTGCAGCAGCAAAGGTTATATATATATATATATATATATATATATATATATGAGATCTAGTGAGAATCATATCTTTGAAGAGAACTGAGAACACATGCACAGACATATAAAATACATGAGAACATTGAAATTGTGCACTAAACCTATGAAGCAAGCAATTGCGCTGAATCTATAAGTAATTTGCGACATTATCTGATTGTAGAGTTCAATGCAGTTATTTTATTAGTTCATATAGTTACTTTATAGGTTTGGTGCAGTTCTTATAATAAGAAGCTTTTTATTTGAATCCCTCTATATATATAGCTATAAATTGTAGCACCCTTTTCTTGATTTCTGAGGTTGATATGTTGATTATTGCAATTGTAATAAGTAATGCAACTAGAGTAATATTTAGACTTTTTGCAAGAATAGTCAGCCTACCTTCTCACCTAATACTCTAAAATCATAGCAGCAACTACTGATCACCAACCAGTAAAAATTTAAATAAAAGATCTGTCACATTATCAGAAGCATAATAATCATTTCTATAGGCTGAGGTTTCACATCAAGTCAACAATTTAAATTCCCTCAATAGTCATTGCACTTGGCTTCTTCGAACACAACGCATGCATACTTTGCATAAGACTCTAAATCAGCATATGCAAAGTTTGGGCAAACTTAATAGTGTTTTTTTTTTATTGCAGCGTTGACTGTGTTGTTAAACTAGTGATTCATGATTGCCAAATTGTGTAATAAATAGAAATATGTTAGATAAGAATGACTTGTTTAAGAAAGAGCAGGTAAACATAGGAAGCAAAATGGAAGAAGGCATATTGTTGCAGATATAGAGTTGTGGATCAATGTCTGGTGTTACAGTCTCTCCAGTTGCTGCAGCCTACTCACCGGCACAGCCTCCGTTGCCGACGCCGTCTCCATTCTCATTCTCGGTGGCTTCGACCAGGTGGAGCTCCAGACCTCCGGTGCAGACCGCGAGCATCCTCCTCAGGTTTCTCTCTCTCATTTTCTCCTTTGGCTCTGCTTTCGCTCTGGTTGCGCTGCCATCGACAAATACAAAGCTCAAGAAACACCCTGAACTACTGTAAGCTGATTCATGTTAAGTGTGTGAGTGTGTTTGTTTGAAATTTTTCGCAGATGTGGGGTTCGTTGCCTCAAAATACATGAATTTTCGGCTGTTTTTTGGTTTCATACACGGATTTTAAAACTAGTAAGAAAAAAATACTTACTTTACTTTCTTTTCATTTTGCACATGAACTTTAAAATTTATTCCAAAGTACACTAACTATCATTTTTTGGGGATTCTCTCACAAACTCCGGATCTAAACGCCATTCTTGATTTTCCACATGGCTATCGTGTCAATTTCGATTTGGAATTTAAGAAAAAAGAAAGAAAGAATAAAAACCTTTGTATTTTGTGACAAATTTAACAGATCGTGCAAAACTAAGAAAAATAAAGTTCGTGTATCTTGAGACAAATTTTAAAATTTATATGCAAAACAAAAAATGGACTGAAATTCGTGTATTTTAGAGCACTTTTGAAATAGCCATTTTGAAGAAGAAAACACAATATTTGGCCACTAATTGAAAAAACACAATTTGGTCATTTATTACGTGTAAAGACTGTTTTGCTCTTAATTAAGGCGGACCGGATTCGGGTCGAATTCGGGTTTGCGCGCGGGTTAGGGACATATGGCACTATTAGTGTCATATATGCCAACCAAAAAAATAAAAAAATAAATCTAAGTATATGTCACTAACAATATTAATATGATCATAAGTATCATTCGTGCAACATTACATAAGAGAGTATATGACACTAATGACACTAATATGACCATAAGTACCATTCGTATGATACTATTATGGCCGTAAGTACCATTCGTGCACTCGAATTCGACCCGAATTTGGTTCGCCCTAATTAAGGGTAAAACAGTCTTAAAATGTGAAAAAATGGCCATAAGTTGTGTTTTTTCAATTAGTGGCCAAATATTGTATTTTCTTCTTCAAAATAATCATGCGAGTATATTGTTTCTTAAATATATGTATTGAGATGAGTTATGTGGCTTGCTGTGCACAGGTACTGCTTCAATGCAAACATTTTGACAGCGATATATTCTGCCTATCAGATCTTCAAAAATATATGTGATTATGCTCAAACATGCATTTTCATCTCAGACACGGCATCTGACTATATCAGCTTCATTTTTGATCAGGTATCTCTTTTCATTTGCTCTTCAAGTTCATCATAGAGCCTCAACCATTTCATGCCTATGAACAATAATTTATTCATTTTTAGAAATGAGGTGTTATATACTCCCTATGTCCACAAAAAATACTCATAATAAGGGAAGACACGAGTTTTAATAAAAATAATTATTGTATTGTGAGTAGAGAAAATGATCCCACTTAGAAAGTAGTGTTTATATTTAACTAGAACGTCCATTCGTGCGATGCACGACGAACATCGAAATTAACGATATATTTAAATAAATATAAAATATATTTTAAAAATAAAATAAAATAAAATAAAATAATTCACGTTAATTATTCAATAAAATCTTGAATTTAAAAATTATATTAACAACTTTGTATAAAGTATAATAATAAAAATTATTCAATAACAAAAATTAGCATTTACACATTATTATTATAGAGTTACGCGTCATAATAAATATTTTCATATACAAACATAAATAAAAAGTTATAAAATTTTAATGAAAAGAGAGAAAATAAAATATTTAATGAAAAGAGAGAAAATAAAATATTTTAAAATTTTCATAACGTATTCATTTTAAATTTATTTTTGATGTTTTTATACAATAGTATTAAATTTAAGGTGCATATTGAAAAAAAATCATGAATTAAATTTGACAATATTTACAAAAGAATTAAATTATGAAAAACTAAAAGAAAAAATTGATGGAAGAAGAGAGAGAAAAATAGAGGAAAAAAATGGAGGGAAAAACTCATCTTTTATATATTATATTTAATGAAAAGAGAGAAAATAAAATATTTTAAAATTTTCATAACGTATTCATTTTAAATTTATTTTTGATGTTTTTATACAATAGTATTAAATTTAAGGTGCATATTGAAAAAAAATCATGAATTAAATTTGACAATATTTACAAAAGAATTAAATTATGAAAAACTAAAAGAAAAAATTGATGGAAGAAGAGAGAGAAAAATAGAGGAAAAAAATGGAGGGAAAAACTCCTCTTTTATATATTATATAGATTGTATTGTAAATGAAGAATAGAGCCCACCATGTGATAAATAGTTTCCAAAAATAGAAAAAAACTAATTTTTGTCGACATCCCAAAATGATAAAAATGAACTATTTTTTTGTGGACGAAGTAAGTATCAATTTTCTTTTTAAAAAAGAAAAAAAATTAATTGATACATACCAAATTTGAGTCGTCGTATTTTGTATATATTGAAATAATAAAATAGTCATTTTGCTATTCTAAAGATAAAAAATGTTCATTAAGATAGAACAAATAAAAAAGCTGCTCTTACAATTTTACCTTTGTTATTAGTCTTGAATTGGCCATATGTTGCCTCATTGTTCCAAAATTCGCTTGGGGCAGCCACATCGAGGGTGCCTCAAGGCGTCCGGCTCGAGGCGCCAAGGTGGTGCGAGGCTTAGCAGAGGTGGTTTAGGCAAAGTTATGGTTTGTGGATTTGATTTTTGGTCCAATCTATCTATATCTATATATATATAAAAGTGGAACCACTATGCCTATACTATTTTCCCGCCCAAAGTGTAGCATTAATTTTAACCTTAATTTACACAATTCAATATTAATTTCAACATTTATTTACATAATTAATGCTGATTTTTATTTATACTAGCAAGTTCTATTTCTGATCTATCTATATCTATATATATATATAAAAGTGGAACCACTATGCCTATACTATTTTCCCGCCCAAAGTGTAGCATTAATTTTAACCTTAATTTACACAATTCAATATTAATTTCAACATTTATTTACATAATTAATGCTGATTTTTATTTATACTAGCAAGTTCTATTTCTGATCTATCTATATCTATATATATATAAAAGTGGAACCACTATGCTTATACTATTTTCCCGCCCAAAGTGTAGCATTAATTTTAACCTTAATTTACACAATTCAATATTAATTTCAACATTTATTTACATAATTAATGCTGATTTTTATTTATACTAGCAAGTTCTATTTCTGATCTATTAAATTACGACTATAATTTGTTATCATTTTCAATATAAATGCTCATTTGAATTAGCATTTATATTTATCTTAAAATATTGGATTTCATAAGAATTAATACTACAAAAGTATAATGATATTTTTTTGGTAAAAAATAATCTCTCATATAATACACTAATAACATTAGGTTCTTAAACCACATTAATTTATTCTAAACTTAATAATTATTGTCAAAATATATAAAAAAATTGTTTTTGTGTAAAATGATTATATGGATAGGAAGTTAGTTGAAAATATGTTCAGTGAGACATAAATAAAATTAAAAAATATTTAATTATTTATATAGGTTAAAAGATTAAAAAAATAAAAAATCAATTTCACCGGCCCTAAAATTGAAAACAATGACATGGAAAAAAATAGTTAAGATGGAGTATTTTTTTTAGGTAATATGCATTTTCTTCATGAAATTAGATGATAATTGTTAAAATTGTTTAGATTTTGAAATAAAATAATCAACAACACTAATTTGTCGTTTATAAAAATAGGTAAACAATTAGTCAAAACACAAAAACTTAGGTGTTATTGGGTGCACTGTAGAATCGGGTTATACTCGCACTCAGACTTTAACCTGCATCTTGATTCAAACCATGTAAATGACACTATTCAGTTATAACTTATACAAATGTCACTGTCTATAATTGACATTATTCAGTTATACAAATTACACTATAACATTTTGAAACATTATAGTGTCATTTACAATTTTATGATGTTAATGACAGGAAGTGCCATTTATATTTATGAATAATGTCAATTATACACAATGTCATTTACAATATTATAATGTCAATTATACGCGATGTTATTTGTATAACCGAATAGAGTCAATTACAGACAGTGTCATTTGTATAACTGAATAGTGTCATTTACAAGGTTCGAATCAGGAAGCGGGTTTGTATTTGAGCGCGGGTTAGAGTTTGAACGCGAGTGCAACCGTCTAATCAGAAAGCTACATTTATATATAAAAGCAGATCATGTGGTCATTGAAAAAATTGTAAATACATTATTTTTAATGGCTATGATAAAATCAACAACAAAATATGTTTAATTTTATGGATTTCAATAATAAATTATTGTTTGCATAATTATTATTAAATTTTAAAATAAGTGTATTAAATAACTTTAGAATCGGGTTATACTCGCACTCAGATTATTGTTTGCATAATTATTATTAAATTTTAAAATAAGTGTATAAAATAAATGATGTGTACATAACAGTGAAGCTTAATAAATATGATCGCAACTCATCGTTTAGTTAATTTCACTTTAAAATTTTTTTTAGACAATTTCACTTCAAACTATTGATATAGTATATGATTGGTGATTTTGATGTCACTTACAAAGATATATTCCTAAATTTATACCACTTCAATATATATATATATATATATATATATATATAGGGGCGCGCTCCAGTGAGACCCCCTAATTTTCGTGTAACATGAGTACAATGAATAAAACATATAATACTAATGAATAAAACGTATATCTAATGAACAAGATGCGTATACTGATGAAAAATAAAATTTTAAAAATTCGTAATGAATAAGACATATATACTGATGAACATGGCAGTATATACTGATGAACAATGCAGTATATACTGATGAATAACAAAATTTAAAATATTCTGCTCCCTCCAGGATTCGAACCCTGCGAAAAAAAATCACCCTCCAAATACAATATCAGCCATAAGATTGATAAAATAAACGCACCAGATCGTGCCCTAGATCTCACTAAAATTAGGGGGTCTCATTGGAGCGGCCCCCTATATATATATATATATATATATATATATATATATATATATATATATATATATATAGGGTGCGGTTATAGTGAGAACCACACTTATCGTGAGAACATAAGAACCATTAAAATCAATGCATCTACTATATAAATTAATGCATTCGCTATTAAATTTAATGCATCCGAAAATAATAAATTTTTTGCTCCCTTCAGGATTCGAACCCAGGATCTGCATTCATCCACCAAGATGATGCATCCACCGTTGATGTTGATGATCGAATGGTTTAAAATGGTTCTCTGTTCTAATTTTATTTTGTGGTTCTTATTTGAACCTCTCCCTCTATATATATATATATATATATATATATATATATATATATATATATTAACTCATCACAATCACATTATTTTTATATAATATACTCCCTTCGTCCTGCTCCGTATGTTTCCTTTCTTTTGGGCACGGAGATTAAGAAATGCGTAAAAAGTAGATAAAGTGGGTTGAGTTGGTGGAAATTATTTAAATATTAAGTATAGAGAGTGTGTGTATTGCCAAAAAAGGAATGAGACATTTGAAGTGGGACAATCCAAAATAGAAAATGAGACATTTGAATTGGGACGGAGAGAGAGTATAATTTAATACTAAGATAAAATAAAAAATATAATAATTTTTTTTAAAGAAAAAAATAAAAATTATAATATCTAAAAAAAATAATACCCGTGCATCGCACGGGAAAAATACTGGTAAGTATATAAAAAGGGAGTTTTTTTCCTCCCTTTTTCTCTTTCTTTTGTCACCAATTTTTTTTATTACTATTATTTTTCTCTCTCTTCTCATATCAATTTTCTCTCTTTTTTTTGTTTACTTCAATTATTTTTTAAACATCGTCAAATTTGATTCATAAAAAAATATTTAATATGCATCTTAAATTTAAGTTCGTGACAAGATTTTTAATATGGTATAAAATATTTTATTTTCTCTCTTCATTAAAATTTTAACTTTTTATTTATGTTTGTGTATAAAAATATTTATTTATTGATTGTGATGTGTAATACACTATAATAATGATTTGTAATACTAATTTTCATTATCATATAATTTAAAATTATTTGATAATTATAATTGTCATTATACTTTATACAAAGTTGAAATTTTACATTTTTAAATTCAAAATTTTATTGAGTATTTGATGTGGATTATTTTATTTTATTTTTAAAATATATTTTACATTAATTATATTTAATATTTATTTATTTAAATAAGTCATTTTATTTCGATGTTCACCGTGCATGAATGGAGAACTAGTATTTAATAATAAAACAACTTCTATAACATCTTATGTCTAAATTAAAAAGGCTATTCCTATTTTTGGCATGGCTAGTATGCAGAAATTGAATGGGAATGAAATGTTAATTCCTGCGTTCATTTCCAATCTTATGGCTGATACGGTTTTTGTAATGAGATTAGTCATTCCTCCCCTCTCTCATGGTATTATGTAATATTAAATTACTTTATACTACAAGTTTATTTTTTTAATTAAATAATAATAATAATAATAAATAATAGTAAAATAATTTAATATTATTAATATAATAAATAATAATAATTTCAAAAATAATATAATAATTTTAATAATAATATAATATAATAAAATTAATAATAAATAAATAAATAATAAATAATAATAGTTAAAATAACAAAATAATTTTAATAATTATAATAAATAAATAATATTCATAGTAATAATAATAATAAATAATAGTAAAATAATTTTATATTATTAATATAATAAATAATAATAATAATTGTAAACATAATAAAACAATTTTAATAATAATAATAAACTAATTTTAATAATAATAATATAATAAATATTAATAGCAAAATAATAAATAATATTAGTAAAAATAATAAAGAAATAATATTAATAGTAAAAACAATGATAATAATAATAAAAAATTTATATAAATAAATAATAATAATATTAAGAATAACAATAATAAATGAAAGTAATACTAATAATAATAATAATAATTATTATTATTATTATTATTATTATTATTATTATTATTATTATTGTTATTATTAATAGGGTAAAGGTCTCTTTCTGTCCCATCGTTTTAGCGAATTCTCAAAAATGTTCCAACCTAATGATAATATCAAAACGATACCCAACCTATCAAAAAAATATCATCCGTGTCCTATTAAAATTTTCCGGAGACCGGAAATTGACGTGGACGACCGGAGAGCCTACATGGCTTGCCTACGTGGATTGAAAGGAAAAAGAAAACTAAAAACTAAAATACACGTAATTTATCATTTCTTTTTCTTTTTTTTTTCTCCGCAATTTCCGGTAAATGGTCAGCTCTTCCATCGCCAAAGACTCCATCCCTCTCTCAAGTTGCGGCTGCTCTGATATCGGCGAGGACCTCTGTTCGACATCTCGCCACCTCCCCTGTTGATGTGTCGTTTCCGCTGCCACTGGAGGGCCGACAAGAGTCATCGTCGGCTCGGTTCCACGAATTACAGTTAGACTCGAATTCTTCTACAATTTGATCCAAATCAATAAATTTCGGATTCACAGAAGAAATAATGGGCTCGGAGAAGAATCCTAAAGCAAATAATGCGAAAAAAGAAGAAGAGTGAGAAGAATTTCTTCACCCCCTTTCTGCAGACTATAAATTGCAAACCCTAACCACTCTTTCTTCTTCCGCCGAGCAACCCTTTTTACCCGCCGTCAGTCACCACCACTCCCGCCGTCTGGAAATAGGTCAAGAATGGAGAGCTGCAGCCGTATTCATAGGCGAAGGCTTCTCCGGTGACTCCATCAACTTTTTGGTGCGCCGTCATCCTCGAGGCGGATGTAAGCTCTGCTGTCGAGGCAGCTAGAGAGGGAGCCCTCCACCGTGTTGCAGGCGGTGGGGGGGGGAGGTCCTCCACCGGAGCAAAGTTGCTAGGGAGGAGCCCTCCACCGTCGAATTTGTGGTGGGAAATGAGGAAGGAGATGAAAGAAAGGAGAGGGGGGAGGGGGGTGAGAGGGGCGGCAGATTGGGCCCAATTGAAGAAAGAGAGGAGGGCAGACGGGTGGCGGTGGAGGGCGGAGGAGGAGAGAATGGAGTGGAAGACGTCGGAAGTTAGCTGGGGGAGGTAGGGCGATAAGGCGGCGTTGAGGGTGGGTGTGGCGGGGTTGGCAGTCTTCAGGAATGTGGTGATGGTGGAGATTTAATTTTAAGAGCCATGTTAAAAAAAATTCCAGCTAGATAAATTTCGTCCACGTCGATATGGCCATGTAGGCTCTCCGGTCGTCCACGTCAATTTTCGGTCTCCGGAAAATTTTAATAGGACACGGATGATATTTTTTTGATAGGTTGGGTATCGTTTTGATATTATCGTTAGGTTGGGACATTTTTGAGAATTCGCTAAAACGATGGGACAGAAAATGACCTTTACCCTTATTAATATTTTATTTCATTCTTTGTAAATACCAACCATAGGAATCCTATATTTCATTCCATTCCATTCCTTTCTAATTTCATTCCTGCATACCAGTCATCTCCTAATCTATACTAATATAAAAAAGGGTAAATGTGCGGATTGACCCCTGAACTTGACACCCCTAGAGCTTTGACCCCCCAGACCCGATCGAGTTGCATGGACCTCCCTGAACTTTCGAAACAAAGGGGCATTTTACCTCTCGCGTTAAATAGCGCTCAAACGCTGTTTGGTTTAATTTTTTTTTCTTTATTTCAAGCGGGCCCCACCATAAAAATCAAACACGTCACAACACCTCTTCTTCCTCAGATTTTGCCGCCGCCGCTAACCCTTAAGCTCCGACGATGCTACTCCTCCTCTCCGGCGTGGGTCGACGCCCTTGTCCTCTCTATTTCTCACCAAATATACACCTTCATGTGCGGTCTGGAGCTTCCCCTCTTTCCGCTTCTGAAACTCCTCTGCCGCCTCCTATGGAAGAACGGCGAACAACCGCCGGTCGTCGTTCCGCCTGAGTCGGACGCTTCCCCACATTTCCCCTCTCTCAATCCACTCCTCTCTCTAAAATCCTCTGAATAAGGCGGAGATGAAAAGCCCTAATTCCCCCATCAAAAACCGTTGTTGCTGCTCTTCCGAAAACCGACGAGCGCCGGCCTAAGTCCTGCTCCTCCATCCTCGATTCTCACTCCTTTTCGTCTCAACCGTACTCAATCAAGGCAAAGAGGGTGAGCCCTAGTTCTCTCGATCCGGTCTAGGCGAGGTTGCCGCCGCCCTTGGAGGGCCGGCGAGTGAGAGCAACCGGCGAGTCAGCGATGTTGCTCTCACTTGCTCAAATCTCGGCTGAATCAGAGAAAGGGAAGCCCCACAAAGGGGTCTAACAGAAATAAAATAAAATAAAATAAAATTTGAACGGCGTCTAACAGTCGTTTAACGCGATGGGTAAAATGCCCCTTTATTTCGGAAGTTCAGGGAGGTCCATGCAACTAGATCGAGTCTAGGAGGGTAAAAGCTCTAGGGAGGCCTAGTTCAGAGGGTACTATGCACTTTTGCCCTATAAAAATGTTATATCCGTATTGCATGTCCACTTTTGCCCTATAAAAATGTTATATTCGTATTGCATGTTTTATTTTAAGGATAATTTTGTAAATTATATAATATATATTTATAAGAATATATTAATTCATTAGGTATTACATTAAATCTGTTTGATATATATCTAGCTAGATCTCATGCTAATAAGCAATCATTATCTTAACTAAACTAATCTTTCATCGCTAGATTAAAAAATGTAGGGCAAAGTAGCACTTTCCCCCCAACGTTCACCCCCCCCCAATCGCGTTCACAACCCTAAGAAAACGTTTAGCTTTGTTCGCACCTTTATTTATTTATTTATTTTTGTTTCGTCCAGTTTACGACTCCACCAGAGAGATCCGCTCCGACCCGGCCATCTCCTTCGACCACCCCCACCCGTTGACCCACCCGTCGACCAAACTCATCTTCGTCCCCAACAAGTGACAAAGATATAATCCTCTAGAGTGTTCCAAGTAAACTCTGGAGTAGAGCTACAGCTCATAAATCCTAAATCTTTGGAGATTTTGGGGACAAATTCATAGCTAAAGCTTCAACCTTCCATGGCGGCTCCAATTCTACGCCGCACTTTAATCTCCTCCTCCACCAATTCCTCACTTCGCCCCAAATCCCACTTCTCCGTCTCCCTCTATTTCTCAACCAAGAGCACAAAATTGCCATTAGAGATCACCATACAGTCACCCAATTCATAATCGATGACCACCGCTTCTCCCCCGCCGCGGCGGTGGAGATCACCTCCCGCACCAGCCTCAGATCCCAACTAAGCGCCGATTCAATCCTCCAATTCCTCAAATACACCGGCTTCTCCAACGCGCAATTGGAAAGAATCCTCAAATCATCTCCCAAGCTCCTCTCGGTGCACCTCGAACCTTTACAGGTTTGCTCAATGAAAATTAATAGAATGTGGCAATAGTTTTATTGAATGAAGATGGCGAGCAAATCGGGGTGCTGGCACTCCTTGTCAGGGACGAAGATGAGCTTGGTCGGCGGGTAGGGGTGGTCGAAGGAGATGGCCGGGTCGGAGCGGAGTCGTCGAGCTATATGAAACAAAAATAAAAAAATTAAATTAGTTAACGGTGTTAACTCATAGTCTGACGCGAGGGGGAAATTGCTTAACTTATTAGACGTTAAGGTGCGAACATGGCTAAACGTTTCCTTATGGTTGTTAACGTGATAGGGGGGTGAACGTTGGGGGAGAAATTGCTACTTTACCCAAAAATATATTTATGTGGTTTTGCTTCACTTTTCTACTAAAAGAAGAAGAATTAGATTCCAAAACTACAATGACAATATATTAATTCATTAAATATACATTAAAAATCTGTCTTCGGTTTTATGTTAACCATGAAAAGAAGTTTTTTTTTTTATTATTTTTTTTATTTTAATTAATTACTCCCTCCGTCCCAAACGAAATGACCTATTTCTTTTCGGCACAGAGATTAAGAAATGTGTATAAAGTAGATAAAGTGGGTTGGTGGAAATTATTTAAATATTAAGTATAGAGAGAGAGTGTATTGCCAAAAAAGAAAACATGACATTTCGTTTGGGACAGCCCAAAAAGGAAAACAGGACATTTCGTTTGGAACAGAGGGAGTACTATATATTGTGAAATTTAATACAAAAATATTCAACTCTAATCTATATAATATATAAAAGAGGAGTTTTTCCCTCCATCTTTTCCCTCTCTTTTTCTCTCTCTTCTCTTATCAATTTTTTCATTCTTTTTTCTTTTAGTTTTTCATAATTTAATTCTTTTCTAAATATTGTCAAATTTAATTCATGATTTTTTTTCAGTATGCATCTTAAATTTAATACTATTGTATAAAAACATCAATAATAAATTTAAAATGAATAAGTTATGAAAATTTTAAAATATTTTGTTTCCTCTCTTTTCATTAAATATTTTATTTTCTCTCTTTTCATTAAAATTTTATAACTTTTTATTTATGTTTGTATATGAAAATATTTATTATGACGTGTAACTCTATAATAATAATGTGTAAATGCTAATTTTTGTTATTGAATAATTTTTATTACACTTTATACAAAGTTGTTAATATAATTTTTAAATTCAAGATTTTATTGTATAATTGACGTGAATTATTTTATTTTATTTTTAAATATATTTTATATTTATTTATATTTATTTAAATATATCATTAATTTCGATGTTCGTCGTACATCGCACGAATGGACATTCTAGTGATTTATTAATGTGAAGTGCATGCATTATGTGCCATGCACACATTATCTGTTAGAAAAAAATACTCCCTCCGTCCCAATAAACTTGTCCCATTTCTTTTGGGCACGGAGAATAAGGAGTGTTGAATTAGTGTTGTAAAGTGTAAGGCCCCACATGTTTAAGAAAAAGTAAATATGGCATAATTCTTGTAAAATTAGCAAAACTGAATTGAGTAAATTAAACAACAAAAAATCTGCAAATTTCAACAAAATCTTTACAACAAATTTCAACAAAATCGGCAAGAACAGAAAATACAACAAAATTCTGCAAAGTTCAACAAAATCTTCATCCTCCTCAACAAATTTCAACAATTCATTCTGCAAATTTTTCATCATCTTCTGTAATCAAGAACAGAAAATGCAACAACCAATGTCGAACTCAACGAAAACAAAACAAATTCAGTTCTCAATCAATCACCACGCGAATTCCTATCTCCCTAGATCTGTGCAAATAGCCTCAATTCACAGATCTTCGTCCTCAGATGTATTAGGCGAGCCCTAATTTCTGGAGAAAGAAAAAACAGAGAAGAGAGAAGGTGGATTTACAGAGGGGAGGCTTAGATCTGTGCAAACGGGTGCGGCGCCGGAGGAAGGATGGGGAAGGAGGCTGCGCCGGAGAAACGATGGGGAAGCAGAGGCGGCGCCGGTCGATTTGGACTGGCGACTTTGGGATTTCCGGGAGAAACGAGAAGAGGCGACCAGTGGAGAGAGAGAGCCCTGTGGTCGACGCCGGTGCCGAATATATGCAATACGTCGCCCAACAATAGCCGACGAGCACCGGCCACCAACAGAGGGGGGAAGTGGTGGCGGCGCCGGTCGAAGGGGGCTGACGATTTTAGGGTTTTCTGGAGGATGGAAAGAGGCGACTGATAGAGAGAGAAAGAGAGAGACGAGTGAATTAGGGAATATGGAATAGTTGGAAATAAAAGGGATTTAATTAACAAAGTAAATTAAAATGTGTTTAATTAATTTTTAATGAGACCCCTAATTTTTACTAAAAAAGGAAATGGGACAAGTTTATTGGGACGGAGGGAGTAATATATTTCAATTAGGCAACGATTAATAACATGTGCAACGTACCTTCCTTTTGCCAGTGCATTAAAAATAACCGCATTTCAAGCGTCGTGATTGTTTCGCAATAGTTTCGTGTCGCACCATCTTCCAATCTTCCCACTCTCTCTTTCTAACACACGCATGTTAAACAAAAAAAAAAGGCGTGTTAAACCCATAATTTATATTTTTTGTATGTTATATGTTGTTTTATATTTTTTTATAATTTTTATTAAAAAAAATTGTCTTCATTATGAGGCTTACACCTTGATCGCCAAGGCAAAAAAGCCTGGGGCCGACCTTAAGCTTTCTACAACATTATTTTGCCTACAATTTATAAAAAAAATTAATCTTAATTGATCATATTTTATTTATAATTCAGAATCATAAAGCTTCTTAGTCGTGAATTTGTTAGGCATATAAGTTAGAGAGCCCTAACTTAACTCAAAAACATGGTCAAAAGTAAAGGGTTCTTGTATACCATTCACACACTTTTATGTGGAAGCATAATAGTACTTTAAACTAAAAAATAGCTATGTTTTTCATCTTTATTATGTTTACAATATGAGAATGGGTATTTTGATATTATTATGAATGTTGGTAGCAGGTGGCAGGATATGTGCTTATTTCAGCATCTTCTGTTGCTGTACCATTAATCCAACAAATGGAAGTTGGAACTTCACTGCGCAATGCTTCTGTAGTCTCTGTCTGCTTCTCTTTCGCTTCTTTCCTAGTTACTGCACTTGCTGCCTTCCTCTCCGGCTACAAGCTTTGTAAGAGAATTATGTGGTGAATCTCAAATATATATTTTTTTAATTTGTTTTACATTTTCGTGAATTCAACTCTAATAATGTACTTTGATGGATTGAATCATTTTGAGACCCTCTGTATTTTTGCATTTTTTGTTGTTTACTTGTATGTGCTTTCAAGGATGATTTATACTAGCAAATAGAGTGTGTGTGTGTGTGTTGTGCACACAATTTATAAACTTCACATTAATAAATTGTCAGAATTTAATATTTGAATAAATTTCACAATAATATCAAAAACACCTTCTCATACCTCTAATCTGCATCCTGTTTAACCAACCCCATGCATATAAAAGATAAAGAGTCACTATCCAAATTCAAATTAAATGAGATCATACATCCTAAAACAATAAATCAAGAAAACTGTGATATTTTCACTCATAACAGAAACACCATGCATTGGCTCATTTCACCAATACATGATTTTGTTGCCTCTTAACACTTGCAAGTAACAAAAACTATGTCATAAAATTACTTTCAAATACCACTTCACCCTATAACAAAGCCATGGTCATGTAAGTATACAATGTTCCAAAACTCTTTGGCATTGCCGCTTGCCTCGGCAGCAGCAACCACTCTCAGTTGGTAAACGCCGTGGTCGCAGCCGAGGGCGGTGCTCTGGACTGCAGCCACGACACGAGATCCTCCCGCGTGGCGGTGAACAACCCGGGCTTCCCCTCGCTCTCGGTGAAGGGAGCCGCGAGCTTCTCCACATGGGAGGCGAAGGCGCCCCCCAAGCCCTGCGAGAACTTGTGGTTCCCTGACCCGGTGTTGGCAGAGAACAACGCGGGCAGGCTCTCCCTGCGCTGCACGATCCTAGCCAGCGTCCCCATCCACTCCTCCAACGCGGTCTGGGCTGCCCCAACCGACAGAGACCGGACATTCAGCCGCCACTCCTCCTCGGTCTTGGTGTGCAAGCCGGGATACAAACCGTACAAAGTCCCTAAATAGAGAAGCTCGTGAGCCCTCTCGTGGCGCCCCCTGTTCCTGCATATGTCGATCAAGCAGTTGCAGAACGGCCTCCTCGCCTCCACAGCCGTGCTGCTCAAGATCCGCTTCAACTCCTCCTTCACCACATCGAAGCTAGGGCTCTCTTCGCCACAGATCACCCTCACAAACGCGGCCAATGCCACGTTTGCCCGCTCCAAGCAAGCAAGAACCTTGCTTGCATCCTCCCCTTCACAATAAGACACAACCGAGAGCAAGCACCCACACAACCTATCGTCCGGCCTCACTCCACTCTCCACGGCAATCCCAAACACGCTCACCAAGTCATCAACCCTCTTCGCCCGCCCCAAGCATTGAATCAAGCAAGTGCACCCCATCACATTGAGCTGCACACCACCCTCACTCATCTCCCTAAACAGCACCATAGCCTTATCCACATTTCCACCACTCCCATATATGTTAAGCATGGCCGTATAGCTCCAGCTATCCGGCCTGCATTTCTCCGACCCCCTCATGTCCTCAAACAACGCCTCGGCCTCCTCCACCAGCCCGAGATCAGCACACATGCTGAGCAAAGTGTTGTACAAGATGAAATCCACAGGCCATCCATTCAGCCTCATCCTCTCCCACAGCTGCAGTGCATCCCTAGCCCACCTAGCCTTGCCGTATATCTTGATCAAGGCTGTTAACGTCTTCTCATTCGGGGAGACACCCGACTCCACCATCTCCTCAAACAAGCTCCTGGCTAACCCGGGCTTCCCGGCTTTCCCCAGCGCCTCAAGCAACGAATTGTACACGACTAAATTCGGCTGAATCCCGAGAGACTTCATCTCCTGCAAAACATACTTGATCCCATCATAATCCCCTGCCTCACCAAACATCTTCGCCAAAACAGCAAAAGCAATTTCATCAGGCTTCCACCCACTAGCTCTACCCCTCTCATACAAGCTCATCACCTCCTCAACTTTCCCCAATTTCGCATACACATCCAAAACAGCAGAATAAGTGACCTCATCAGGCATCAAACCAGTTTTATACATCGTCTCAAACCACTCCACGGCTTTATCGAAAAGATTGCACCTTTTTGCGCAGGTGATAATGGTGGAGTAAGTGATGTTGTCTAGCGGGATTCCCTTCTCCACCATCTCCAGCGCGAGAGCCTCAATGTGCTGAAATTGGCGGCCAAATCGCAGAGACTTCATGGTGACATTGTAAAAGATGGTTTCCATGGGAAACGCGTTTTGGGTTTTCACCCAATCGAAGAAAATTAGGGTTTTCTGCCATGGGCGCAGGCTGTTGAGCAGCAATAGCGCGTTTTCTCTGGTGGGCGGGTGGGGGATTTT
This sequence comes from Salvia miltiorrhiza, assembly GCF_028751815.1. NCBI lineage: Eukaryota > Viridiplantae > Streptophyta > Magnoliopsida > Lamiales > Lamiaceae > Salvia > Salvia miltiorrhiza. The sequence continues at coordinate 51,129,285 of NC_080393.1, read as the reverse complement.
CTCAATTACATCCGAGAATGCGGATTCCTCGCAGTCGTTCAATTTCTTGGCGAAATTCCGGAGGTCCTTGATTTGGGGATTGTGGGAGTAAGGAGAGGAGCGTTTGTGGCGCTGGAGGGAGAGCACGGAGGGTTTGGACTTGGTGGGGTTAACCCACGTGGATTTCGGCTTGGATAGGAGCTGGGCTTCGTTGGGTTGGTCGGAGAGGGTGGTGGTGGATAAGGGTTTGAGCTGCTCTGCGAGAGATGGGCTGTGCTGCTCGCCGGCGACGGCGGAGGGAGGCGCGGGAGCTCTCTTGGATGAAATGGTGCATCTTTTGTTGTTGGCGGGAAGGCGGAGTGGGCAGTGGTGGTGGTGGTTGTGGGAGGAGAGATATGGTGAGAGAGGTGGCGTTGAGAGATTTGTTGCCATGGAAATGGAATTTGAATGAGTGGAGAACTCTGCAATGTCCTATCCATGGTAGTATAAGATTTTTTTGCTTTTTTGTTTTTTCTATGTTTTGAATGCTGCGATACTTCTTCTCCTTCAACCTTATCACAATTCTTATATTTGTTCTGTTTTACGGCTGAAATTAACCGTTCATACAGTCTTCCTACTTAAATTCAAATATTATTTTTATTGGATAGTTGCCGGCAAATTCATGATTTTTTGGTTTATATTACAACCTTAAAATTTGACTTTCAAATACATCAATTTGTAATTGAATTGCATTCGTAAATTGTAATTTCACCCAAATTGAGACTAACGATGGACGCCGAAAGTGCCAGCGTGTATTAACCGGCGTCCTTACTAAATGACGTCACTTTCAATTTAAAAAATGTGACGCCATTTCACTCAAATTAACGTTCAAAAGCTTTTCATGACTGAAAATTAGGTTTTTCAATCGTGCTTTGGAGGGAGATTGCGCAAGATGAAGAAGAATAACAGATTCTTTACAAAAGATACTGAAGAACAAAATTCATGGATAGCGATTCACGGTCTTCGTCATCTGGTGCGAGGTATTCACCTGAAATTTCTCGATTTTGCAACCACAACGTTGTTGTAGTGATACAAACATCACACTCAGATAAGAATCTGGAGCGAAGATATTGCGTTTGTCGTTGCAAAGGGGTGAGATTTAGAATAATCAACATGATGTTCTTCAATTTGTTTATTTCCTACTTTAAATTTTTGGATTTTGTTTGTTTTGTGTACCAGTTGAGGGATGATTGCAGATTTTGGGAATTGATAGATCCCAAATTAACCCCACACTACAAGATGAGTTTTTTGAAGATTAAGAATGAAAGAGATAATGTAGAGAGGGTACTTGGCACCAAGGTTTGGAATTGAAATTTTCGAATGAAGATTCCCAACAAAATGATGAAGAGAGTGTGTTGAAGATGTTGAAAAAGTCAGTAGATGATAACATTAAGCGTATGGAAATTATTTTAGAATGATGTGTGTTGTGTTATTTCTTGTTGTATTGGAGATCTTGCTTTGGTAGGATTGTGGATAATGATTGTTGTGGTGTTGTTACCTTTTGTTGTGCTATTAGAACTTTGATGCATCTATGAAATGAGAGTACTTCCTTTAAGTATTGTTGTGGTTTGTTCATATTTCCTAACAAATCTTACATTCAAGATGTAAATAAAGGAAAGTTTAGTACAAAATATTTGAGTCATAAAGTCAAAACCTAGATTCTTTCATATCATAATCAATTGAGTTTGCTACAAAAAAAACGCTGGCATACACACGAACTGGCTTTTTTACTTTTATCGTTTTGGAGGAGAAAAATTCTTAACTGTGGGCAGGTACCCTATCGCTCGATCCTAGGGAAATGAAAACATTTGGTATCTCAGATTTCGCCAAAGCAAGAGAAGAGAACGAGGGGAGCGGAGGGCCACGTCTGTGGTTAATACCCGAGCGCGAGTGCAGCTAAAGCGGATTTACGAGTTCTAAACCAATTGAGCTAAGAGGCGGGCCTGGAGTGACACTAGCGGGAAAGTAGGGAAATAACAAGCTTGCATTACAAATTAACTTAGTACAAAAACATGAGTTTGTCAGAAGTGGCAGATTTGCGCAGCTTTTTTGGCTTTAGAAGTAGCCACCTTGCAGCGTCTCTTTCTTGATGTAACGGCGATGCAAGGACGTCGAAGATGGTAGCCGAGTCTGAAGGCTCGACAGATTGTGCGGCCTCACTTGTCGGAGTAGTCTGTGGTTGTGGGATGACAATGAGGGCCAAAGTGGTCATAGAATTCACCGGCGTGGTGGACGAAACATCAACAGGACGAAACATCAACAGACGATGCTCATTCATAAAGCGATGGCGGAAAATGAGTTGCTCAACTGGATTTCGCCGGATTTGTCTTCTTCGTTGACCGGCTAGAGGTGGTGGCAGTAGCTTTCGGCGAAGACTAACGGGCCACCGATGATTGGGGGCGACTGAAGGGTCACCGGCTGCTGGCAGAGCGGGACTCGAGCCGAACTGACATGGTTCCTTGTTTGAGATCCAAGAACTCTGCTTGCTTTTTATTACAGTATGAGCGTGGAAAATATTTGTTCATCACAATCTCCTTGAACCTATCCAAAGTAAGACCCCGACGTTGAACTTCAGTCATTTCATTCTTGTAAGACTTCCACCAATGACCAACATTCTCGTTGAATTGAAAAATTGCACAAGATACTTTGGGTGCATCAACACACTCTATGTGCTCAAAAATTATTTCAAGTTCAATAAACCACTCTTCAAGTGCCAATGGTCCACTCTTTCCATCGAACATTGGTGGTGCATAATGACGAAACTGCTCAATTATGTGTTTAGTTTGTACTTGAACTGGTGCATTATTATGAGGGTTATACACTTAAGCTTGTTGAACAAATCCTTGAAGTGTAGTAATCAAGTTTGCCAGTATTTGCTTTTGGATGATTTTCGGTGTTTTTATTGCGATTTTGATTGTTTTTTGCATAATGACGAAACCGTCTCATTTTCCTAGAAATTCAACACAATTACTTGTTGAATACATAATTAAATGGGGGAAAATATATTTATATGTACTAAAGGGATATACTGTTATTTACTAATACCTCAAAGCACTCAACTTGTATTAGTAATTAATAACTCAATTGAAAGAAACAAATATCCAAGACATAATGAAAAAATTGTCTAATAGCAAAAAAAGACAATCTAAAATAATGATTTGTCCCCAATTATATAGCTAAAATTTCAAGAAAAATAACAAAATAGAATTTCAAGGGTACTCCTAACTTTTCCTAGTTCTCGTGCTCGTCGTCATTGATAATAAATGATTCATCATCTGCATAGTAGTCTTCATCGGGGTTCTCTTCTTCCGATCTGATTTCAATAGGCTCATAATTTTCATTTATTATCGAAAAGTTTTTGACATACTTTCTCAATGAATTGCTCGAAGTTAATCTTGTCCAGCCGACCTGATCTTCGTACTAACATTTTATTATACATATAATACACAACATAATAATGTGCCGGAGAAACAAAATTAACCATCCTATCGTCTGCCTCAAACTGACACACACACCTTCCATGGTCGCGTGCCTTGAGCCACAACTTTCTTATGGCCTCTAAATTCTCTAATACTCATATCCTTTCGTTCCATTTCTTGTTAAAGAAACGATGCTTTGCAGCTTTGTGCATCGCTACCAAGTCAATGATATTACTAGTCCATTATATTCAAGTACAAATCAAATTATGAATAAATCTTATAAGTTTTCTATGTTTTTGAGGTCATTAACAATTCAACAAAAATAAATAAATATCACAAAATTTAGATGAAACAATTCAAAGAAAATAGTCTTCTTTATATTTTATTCTCGATATTATGTATAGGGGATTTCAGGAGTCCGATATTGCGCCTAAATCAGATTTTGTTAATTGAGGTCATAATAAATATTTATTTATATTTGACTTGGGCCTTAAGATGAGTTAATTTTTATATATATATATATATATATATAAAAATTAACTCATCTTAAGGCCCAAGTCAAATATAAATAAATATTTATTATGACCTCAATTATCAAAATCTGATTTAGGCGCAATATCGGACTCCTGAAATCCCCTATACATAATATCGAGAATAAAATATAAAGAAGACTATTTTCTTCGAATTGTTTCATCTAAATTTAGTGATATTTATTTATTAATTTATTTAATGACCTAAAAAACATAGGAAACTTATAAGATTTATTCATAATTTGATTTGTACTTGAATATAATGACTAGTAATACCATTGACTTTGTAGCGATGCATAAAGCTGCAAAGCATCGTTTCTTTAACAAGAAATGGAACGAAAGGATATGAGTATTAGAGAATTTAGAGGCCATAAGAAAATTGTGGCTCAAGACAGGCGACCACGGAAGGCGTGTACGTCAGTTTGAGGCAGCCTATAGGGTGGTTAATTTTGTTTCTCCGGCACATTATTATGTTGTGTATGATATGTATAATAAAAGATTAGTACGAAGACCAGGTTGGGTGGACAAGATTAACTTCGAGCAATTCATTGAGAAAGTAGGTCAAAAACTTTCCGATGAGTAGCACGGGATAAATGAAATAGATGAAAATTATGAGCCTATTGAAATCAGCTCGGAAGAAGAGAACCCCGATGAAGACTACTATGCAGATGATGAATCTTTTATTATCAATGACGACGAGTACGAGATCTAGGAGAAGTTAGGAGTACCCTTGAAAATTCTATTTTGTTATTTTCTTAAAATTTTAGTTATTTAATTGGTGACAAACCATTATTTTAGATTGTCTTTTTTTGCTAAGATGCAATAATATTAGACATTTTTTCATTATGTCTTAGATATTTGTTTTTTTCAATGTAGGAGTATTTACTAATACAAGTTGAGTGTTATGAGGTATTAGTAAATAAAAATATATGCCTTTAGTACATATAAATATATTTTTCCCCCATTTAATTATGTATTCAACAAGTTATTGTGTTGAATTTCTAGGGAAAAGAGACGGGGGCGTTGACTAAGAAACAATCAAAATCGCAATAACAACACTGAAAATCATCCAGAAGCAAATACTGGCGATGAGAACTTGATACAAAACTTGATTACTGCACTCCAAAAATTTGTTCAACAAGCTCAAGTGCGTAACCCTCATAACAATGCACCGATTCAAGTACAAACCAATCAAATAATTGAGCAGTTTTGTCGTTATGCGCCACCAAGGTTCGATGGAAGGAGTGGACCATTGGCACTTGAAGAGTGGGTTATTGAACTTGAAAGGATTTTTGAACACATAAAGTGTGTTGATGCCCACAAAGTATTCTCACCAAGAATGTTGGTCATTGGTGGAAGTCTTACAAGAATGGAATGACTGAAGTTCAACGCCAGGGTCTTACTTGGGATAGGTTCAAGGAGATTGTGATGGACAAATATTTTCCACGCTCATACCGTAACAAAAAGCAAGCAGAGTTTTTGAACCTCAAACAAGGAACCATGTCAGTCACGGATTACGAGAGAAAATTCAACCAATTAGTGCGCTATGCTACTCGCTTCAGAAGGCTGATCGGTTCTTAAGAGGGCTTCGACATGAGATTCGGGGTATTGTTGTGGGGCAAGAGATTGTGGATTATGAGTTGTCAGTACGACATGCTCATGAAGTGGCAACTAGTTTGGAGATTGATAGAGTGCCATTCAAAGTGGGAGACAACAATGGAAAGAGAAAGTTTGACAATAGAAACAAACAGAATGAAACTTTCCAAATAAGAAAATATGAGTACATCAAGGAGGAGTACAACGACCTCAGTGCCCGAATTGCAACAAATTTCACTCGGGCAATGCTAGGACATTTTGCAAATACATGTGACGCCCAGTGCACAAGTAAGGAGTGAACGCTGATGCACATGGTATGGACAAAGAGCAGCTCCCATAAATGCTTTGAAGCAAAAGGGTACATGAACGAACCGAGACACACCAGAAAGAGAGGGATTTCAAGGATATGCAGGTATGAGACTGCATATTCGATGACAACTTAAATAATTTGATTGGTAATACTCATAGCAATTTTAGGATGGGTGACCCCTGGAAAGTTTTTCAGGAAGCGTACGAGTGAGGACAAAAAACACGTTAGAAAAGACTCGTGGTCTGTGGGAACAGCCGTCAAGTCTAATGTCGAACTATTACAATCCCTATCTAAAATGTGTACCGAGTAAACATATTTTCTCGGTGTGCAACTATGTTAAATGTATCACATAGTCGTTTCATAAGTATTTTAATTTTATAAGGCAAACTATTCAAATTACAGGCGGCTTACAGCAACAACCTAAATCGAAATATATCAAAGTCAACTAGCAAATAAGTTAAAAATTGAATATTTTACATTAGATAAGGCATAAATAAAATGTTGAGAATCTGTAAATTTTTATTTTTTCCGGCTACTTATAGATACAAATGGAGATGTTCTTCAAAGGGGAATCTTGCTATAACTCACCAGCTAATTAAAACTTGTGTTTATTTTCTGACTAAGCCTCTTTCAACTTCAAGTTGGTCAAGAGAGTAGCTACCTATACATACACACCAAGGTATCAAATATCGTTATATTTCATTCATCCTATATACTGTCGATTCGTTTGGGAAGTTTCCAAGCTGGTACAATGTAAGGAAAGAGGAAAAAAGGACATAATTAAGTCACATTTCGACAAGTCCATACTAGAATTTAGTCTAAGGTAGGTAATTGTATGAATTTATTACCAATTTTGCAGCTTGTGAGCAGACCCAATAACTAGAAGTTGAATGTCTCCCTCTTTTATACCCTGAAAATAGTAGTTCCCTCGTCATTTTCCTTCTTGAAAATCAGATGGCTTCCATATCAAACGGTATGGAGAGGCACTATAGAAGTAAACCCTTAAAGAAGCTATGCAATAAATTGAGCCTTACCCTGAAGGAAGTGCGGGAGTGAGCAATGTTCTAATAAGATTATCAAACGGTATGGAGAGGCACTATAGAAGTAAACCCTTCAAGAAGTTATTGAATAAATTGAGCCTTACCCTGAAGGAAGTGCGGGAGTGAGCAATGTTCTAATAAGATTCTCAACTTTCTTTTGGAGAGTAACATCGGGGAAATGTTCTATCACTTCAGCTGCAAATGAGAAAATCAGAGCTTTTCTTGCAGTAGACCTGTCAATCCCACGTGCTTCGAAGTAGAAGAGCTGGTCTTCTTCCAAATCACTGATTGCAGCTCCGTGGGAGCATTTAACATCATCCGCAATGATTTGGAGGTTCGGTTTCACATTGACAGTTGCTCGGGGCTCCAAAAGGAGACTCCTAGAAAGTTGTCCTGCATCTGTCTGCTGGGCATCTCTGTTAAGAAATAAGACTTATTAAAGGCATGAAATATTGATATAAAACTTATACTACAAACAGAGACTGTAAGCACTTTGAGCAATCGAAAACAGTGGTTGCACAAACAAAAATTGCTAAAATTGTATCCTTCTGTTTGTGCAAAATGTTTTCTCATGACTAAAATTCAATTTATCATACCAGGACTAAGAGTTGACTTTTTATGGCTTATACTTGATTAAATTTGTCTGCTAATATACATCTAAAATCTATATTAGATAACAAAATGTTTCAACTACTTCCATAAATTGTTTTCTTCTACACGTACACTAGAAAATTGCAATAAATCAACATAAATATCGCTTAACATAATATAATTCCTCTTGACATTACCTCAATTAAGGAACTGTTGTTATAATGATATATGGTTGATTATCAGGAACTTTCATAATGACATAGTTCAATCAAGCTTCACAATAAAATGACCAAGTGATGAAAAATAGGATTGAAAATGTCTCATTAACCCTATGCAACGAGGTACTAGTAACTCTAAAGATTGAGAGGAAACTCCAATACCTATTGACTTGAACATTTCCATCAAAAACAGCCTGCCCTAGCGAATGTGCTACAATAACCTTGTGAAGTTGCCGTGAGAAACCTCGTGGATGGTCCAAGACAAGCTTACTATGCAAGTCTTGCAACTGATCACCGATTGACAAGTGAAATGATGATAACTCTGTTACAGTATCTGGTCCTTCTTGCTTCACATGGACATTGTGCCTGCTCAGTTTTCCACCAGTGCTGACTTCAGTTAACTCATAGACACTTTTTGATCCCTGCAATCGCCAAGTTTGAAAATGAACCCAACCAGAAAGACATCCTAAAACCATGATGCTAAACAAGAAAAGCAAAGCAAAAACAAGGAGCATTTAAACAGTTACGGATGACTATATCTAGCAACTCTACTAGCTGCATAACAATAATTATTACTCACAAGTAAATTTTCTACTTCAAAGTTGACAAAAATGCTTTAGTTTGGGAACTTTTCCGCAGGCAATGACTAAGGCTGGCAGCATACCAGTCAAAAGCTTATTGAAGCAACTGGTGCCAAAAACACAAATTTCTTACACGGGGCTACCTAAGGTACACTTGTGCTGATTATAAACATTATTCTTGTAAGTTTCATCTGAGATTTTAGAAGTAAATGATTTGTGATACTTTTCGGTCACCTCTTTCATCAAATCCCAAGTAGCACAAGAGAATGTTCATTTACATAATCTTGACATATCTGCATGATACTGAGTTTAGCATCAAAATATTAAAAAGTCATTTCACCACCAAAGGATGCCAAACTAAAAACTAGGATATATAACCTTTGATTTTATTTCTATACATAACTAAGATATTTTCACCACAAGAACAAGGAAGTCAATATAAAGCTACAAATTCTAACCAAGGTTTTAAAAGGCATTTAAAGCCTCGAGGTGTTTTCCAATGGCCCCACAAAGCTTAAACCTTGAGGCGGTCTGAAGCGTAAATCATAAAAACATATAAAATTGTAACTTATATAATAAATTCAAAATCCTACTCAGCCTGCTAATTTCTTCATCATGTGACAAAATCTCAATGAAATAGCATGATTTACATATACACGATTGACTTGTTCCCAGGGATGGAATTCAAGTAATGAGATCTTCTACCATTTCGTATTTGATTTATTTCTTTCCTAACCAATATCACTTAAAAGCAGGCCAGTCACTACATCAGAATGCGGACATACAAGGCATTAAAAGAACAAAATGGACTGCAACACGCAAACAAGTAAGATAAAGCTCAAGAAGTAGATGCACAACTACCTACCTGGGAAACTGAGGTCCACTTAACATGTGCAGCACCTAATGACTGTGTTTGGATGTACGAGTGGCTGACCTTTGCCCCGTCGCCAACGACCACCTCCATAACTGAGTTAGTCCAATAACATCTGTCATCCCCGTCTCCACCAACATACTCCTCAACTATACCAATATCCCCACCTTTCTCCACCAAAACCAGCACTCTCGGGTTCGAAATTGGCAGAGATTTCGAGCCCTTATAGCTCCTATTCATCGAAACAAATCTCAAACCCAAAGGTTTCTCAACCTTGCAGCCCTCAGGTACATACACAAGAACCACATCAGGAGCGCCCACGCCATTGAGAGACCAGAACAAATCCCCCTGAAAATTGGAAACGTATTTCGACACCTTCTCCATCAAACCCTTGGAATTCAAATCTGACAGCCTCCCAACAAACACCCCATCAGGCAATTCGGATAAATTCGACAACGATTCAACCAAATAACCGTCGATTATTGCAATATTAGGGGAAATAGAATCGGCCAAACCGCTTAATACGTCCAAATTCTGCGTAGGTGCTAGGGTTACGGGATGTACCTCGGAATTCCTGATGAACGAAGTGTCCGTGAACCTGAATGGCTCGTCTTTTCTAGAAGGCCACGGCGTCGTGAGGAGGGATTGGGAGGAGATGTCCCTGAGCTTCTGAAGAGGCGGAGGAGGAGAGGAGGAGGAGGCGGCGATGGAGTCCTCGAGAGTCTCTGCTAGCCGGAGAACGTGAGGGTCTGAGAGGATTGCGAGGGTTGGGGGCTGGGCGAAGACTTTAGTTCTGGTGGGTCGGCCGCCGGGTCTCGGCGGCGCGCATGGTTTAGGGAGGTAAGAGTTGAGAGCTGAGAGAGACATTGACTCCGCCGTCTGAATAGCAGAGATTTTTGACGGAATTCGCCGCTGTTGCTTTGACCACTGCTTTTAAACCCAGGAACTGCCACCGGTTCTGCCCTTCCGCTTCGGCTGGTTCGGTTATTGACCCAAGTAGTATTTCACTATAACAATATATTTATGATACCCTAATATCTTGTTTGATGAAAATAATACGAATTAAAAGTTCAAATCTTAATTATAATTATTATTAATTTTGTATAATCTTAATAAATCATACTCCCTCCAATCTTTTTTATAAAAAAAATATTTACAAAATATAAGTCCATTTTGGATTTAATCCTCATCCACCCCTAATCTCATTAATTATAGTCAAAATTTCATCTAATAAACTCCTTTCTTCTCTCAAGTTTTACATCAAGTTTGTGGTGTGAAACAAAAATCTCACCATTTAGCAGGTTAAATTTGAGAAGACAATAAAGATTTTATTCTATCTTCCCCATGGATATAATTGTGATTAACTTAGTAAATAATATTAATAAGGTTAGTTTAGATTAATTTTTTTATTTATTAAAATCTGTGTAAAAGCTAAGGACGACTTATAAAAAAGATTGGAGAGAGTATCAAACAACATACTCCCTCTATCCACCTTTTCGTATCCAATTGAGTGGCACGAATTTTAAAATTGAGTGTTAAAATAATTAAAATTGAGTAAGGGTTTCACCTATTGTTACTAAAATTAGAAATAGATACAAAAATATAAGACATCTCAAAAAAGAAATATGAATACTAAAAATTGGGATGGATGGAATATTAGAAATAGATACAAAGTATTCCATAATATTATGTATTTATTTTTCTCTTTGCTGAATTAATTGATAATTTGATTTACAAATAATGTTTAATACTACATTTACTTATTGAAAAATTAATGTGAATTATTTTATTATAAATTTATTTTTCATTTATTTATATTTTAATTTATTTAATATTTATATTTATTTATTTAAACATATTATTTAATTTCAATGCTTTCTATACATCAAACAAATGAGCGCACTCATTAATATAATAACAGGGCAATATCATCCCTAGGGATGGCAATCGGGTACAACAGGTACGGATAGTAACTATTCATACTCATACCCGCGAACTAAATGGATAGTGGTTTTTAACCACGAAAATATCCATGGATATCAAATGGTATCCAAACTCGCTACCCGCGGATACCCGCTACCCATCGGGTATCCGTCAACCCGCTATCCGCCGGGTATCCACCACCCGCTATTCGTCGGATACCACCGCCCGCTATTCGTCGGATACCACCACCCACTATCCATCGGATACCCGCGAAACAGAATTTAAATATAAATTTATAACAAATTTAATACAAAAAAAAAAATCAACACAAATAACATAGTTCAAATCCACATCCTTCATCCATGTTGAAATCCACAAATAACAAAGTTTAAATCCAAATTCATCAACTAAAATATAAAATTTCAATGGCTGAATTAGTGTTTGGTCCTTAGGTTTAGATTATGTTAGGGCCTTTTTTTAAGATATGATATGCTGGCCCATATCTCAAATGTATATTTAAAGCCCATATTTTTTAGATTATTTTATGGGTATTTGACGGGTATTTCACGGATAATTGACGGGTATTTTCGCGGATATTTTTCGCGGGTAAACGGGTTTCGCGGGTATGGACAGTAAGTATTCAAACTCATATCCACGAACTAAATGGATAGTGAATTACAACCACGAAACTATCTGTGGATATCAAATGCCTCTCAAACCCACCCTAATAGGTTCGTGTTTTCGAGAATATCCGTTACCCGCGGGTAAATTATCATTCCTAATCATCCCTTTTTATTTCATCAACTCCACAAAATCCATTTTCTTCTAAATAATCATGCATTCATGCTGCAACTCAAGACCAAGATTCTCTAAGACCAAGTTTATCGGCCAAAATTTGAGGGACCTGGTCGACCTCTTGTGGAAAAAAAAAACAATTCAAAGTGGTCTTGGAGAGGTGGTCGACCAAGAGAAAAAACCGACCAGCCTTGGTCTCTCTCTCTCTTCAAATTTAATTCATTGATGTCATGACATTTGTAATTATATTATTGGTTGAGTGGATTTTATTTAGATAATTGATAAAAATCATTATATCTTTTATATAAAATATTAAAAAAATAAAAAAATTATACCAAAATTTATATTTTTTTCATTTTCTATAAATAGAGACCACTCTTGCTATATTTCAATACACCTTCAAATTCTCTCATTTATCCTCTCTACATATAACTTCTATTATTTGTTTCTCTATTTTTCAATGGATGGAGACAATAATTCTTTCTTCAACTCTCAAAATTTCAATCCCTCCCAAGACTATTATCCAAATCATGCTGATATTCCAAACTTCAATGAATTCCCAGAGTTTGATTATGCTATGAATTCATAATTCTCGCATAATCCAACTGATTCTCCTATTTCTGAATATCACCAAACCTTTGAAAATTTTTCTGCAAACCCTTCCAACAATGCGCAAAGTTGGACTGATATAGAAGATATATCACTAATGTCTGCTTGGTGCTTTGTCAGTAACAATCCAATTATTGGCACTAACCGAAATAGTAAGTCGTTTTGGAAAACTGTTGCATATATGTATGAGCAAAGTCGAGCAGATAATCCAGAAATTGGAGGTCGAAGGAGCATCGAATCATTGAGGAACCGTTACAAACGCCTCAACAAAAATGTAACTCTGTGGGTTGCTGCATACAAGAAAGCATATGAGCGACGAGCGAGTGGTCAGTCTAAAGAGGATATCGAGAAAGCAGCTCAAGCAATTTACGGTAAACCTAAGTTTACTCACCATGAAGTGTTTGAAAAAGTTATGAGCAGCTATCCGAACTGGGAACTGAAATTGGATAGTACTGGTTACGTAGGTCGTTCTCACCCAGACGATGAAGACAGTGTTGACGAAAGTCGTAGCAGCTCAAAAAAATCGAGGACAGATGAAGATGTGGATCCTCCAACCGACTCCACTCCAGAAACTCCAGGTAGTGATGCTTCAAAATTTCATCGTCCTATTGGTAGGGATAAAGCTAAAGCTAAGGCTAAAAGAAAAGGAAAACAAACAGAATCACAATCTTCGATAGTTTCATATGCTTTCACTGCTGAACTACGCGAAATGAGAATCACACGCGAAAAAGAAATGAAAACATCTACGTTGAATACGTTAATGAAAAAAAACCAGTTATCTCCAGATGAGGAAGCTCTCAAACGTCGGCTAATGGCAGAACTTTATGGAATATAATCGAACTTATGATGCTTGCTTTTAATTATTGTGTTATTTAAATTATTGTTGTATGGTTTATTTATGTAATTTCAATTTATGCAATTTCAATGTAATTTTCATTTTGTGTAATTTCAATGTAATTTCAGTTTGTGCAATTTCAATGTAATTTCGCTTTATGTAATTTCAATGTAATTTCATTTTGTGTAATTTCAATGTAATTTCATTTTGTGTAATTTCAATGTAATTTCAGTTTGTGCAATTTCAATGTAATTTCGCTTTGTGTAATTTCAATGTAATTTCAATATAATTTCATTTTGTCACGACATTACCAAAAGCTTTTACTTTCGGTGGCACCACCCATGTGACTTTTGAATTATTGTCACGATATTTCCAAAAGCCTTTACTGTCGGTGGCACCACCACCCATGTGATTTCTGAATTATTGTGTAAGATAGCATCAGACACTTATCGTGCTCTTGCTTATATATTTATCCATGTACTCTCTCAAATAACAGAACAATTATCTCTTCTATACTCTACATAGAAAAAACTCCTCTTCAAAAAATGGCCTCTAGTTCTAATATTGATGCTTCAAATTCTAGCGATGATGAAGCATGGGAACAAAGCGTTGCCGAACATAATCGCCAACTTGATCGCATCATTGAGGATGTGGTCATCCATGCCGCAAGTCTATCTGTACAACCTACCAATCATGCCGTTAGAGGAAGGAGACGGTATATTGAAAGAAGACGTGAGATAGGCCATGAAGGTGTGTTCGAGCAGTACTTCTCAGAAGATCCAATCTATCCCCCATAATATTTTCGAACAAGGTTTCGCATGCGAAAGCCTTTGTTCGAACGTATAATGAACAAGCTCGTCGCCACCGATAGATTTTTTCAGCAACACCCTAATGCAGCTGGCCGTCTTGGTATGTCTCCAATTCAAAAATGTACTGCGGCTATGAGGGTGTTGGCATATGGCACCTCAGCCGATTTGCATGACGAATACTTACGAATGAGTGCCCAAGTCATTCGTAAATCAGTCATCAAATTTGTTGAAGGTGTCATTTCCAATTTCGGAGCTGAGTACCTCAGAAAGCCAACTGAAGAAGATATGGTGACTCTTCTTCATATCGGAGAACGGCGAGGGTTCCCAAGCATGATGGGCAGTATTGACTGTATGCATTGGGAATGGAAAAATTGCCCTACTGCATGGGCAGGGCAATATGCAGGACGAAGCGGCACGCCAACAATTATTCTGGAAGCAGTTGCATCACAAGACCTATGGATCTGGCATGCATTTTTTGGAACCCCAGGTTCAAGAAATGATATCAATGTACTTGATCAATCGCCTGTTTTTGACGATATATTGGAAGGTCGAGCACCTAAGATCAATTATATCGTTAATGGCCGCGAAAGGAATATAGGATATTATCTCACCGATGGTATATATCCTCAATGGGCGGCATTTATCAAATCTATTCCTGCTCCACAACTTCGAAAGCACCAGTTGTTTGCTCAACATCAAGAGGCTGCCTGAAAAGATGTTGAGCGAGCATTTGGAGTTTTACAAGCTTTTATCAAGCGGCCATGTCTTATTTGGGATCGTGATATTATGGGAAAAATAATGATTGCTTGCATCATCATGCATAATATGATAGTGGAAGATGAAAGAAGCACTTACCTTAACTATCATGATCCTACAGAATTCATCGAAGATCGACTAAGACAGAATACTCGTCAAAGTGAAGATGGAGAGGAAACTAATGATTTTGTATACTCTACGAATAGGATTGCAAGCCTAGCGAGCTATATGAGAACTAAGTCCCAACTTCGCAATAGAGAAGATCACAGCTCTCTATTACATGACTTGATCGAGCATATATGACAAAAATTTGGAGATGATAATTAAATGCGTAGTATGTATTGTTTTTTTTTTTTTTCTATTTTAAGTTTGGATTATTGTAATTTATATTTTTAGTTTGTCGTAATTTAAATTTTTATTAGTTTGTTATTTTTTGTATTTTAATTTTTTATAATATTTTAATTTATATTTAATATTATTAAAATTATTGCGAATAAAAATAATAATAAAATAATTATAAAATTGTGTTGTGGTTGGGTGGTTGGATGATTGGGGTGGTCATTGATAAATGAACAAAAATAGAGGTGGTTGGATTGTGATGAATATTAGTGATGTGAAAGAGAGAAAAATTAATTAATGGTTGGATGGTTGGGTGGTTGGATGGTTGCTGATAAAGATGGTCTAATAATGATTTATATCTTACTAAATCTGAAAAAGGGTCGTGTAAACTATGAAGTTCAAACTATTGCGATGGCTTACAAAAATGGCGTTTCTTCAACATTCTTTTCCTAGTTTCATGCCCAAAATACACTACAAGAACATAATCATAAACGTTTCATTAATTGTTTCTGCTATGAATTAGCTGAAAAATCAAACACATTCAGTCATGGATAGTCAAGACGAAATCTTCAAGAAAAATTCTTTAGCGTTTGAGCCACCTCCAACTTATATTATTCTGAAACCCACATAAAAAAAAAAAAAAAAAAAAGATCAGTCTTGAAAGCATGGTTTATACCTTCTGCTGTTCTTCTTGCTTATGCTCATCAACGTCTGCCGTTGGAGGGATTTTCTGCACAAACAAGAGCGGGCATTTTTACGATAGTCAAAAAATCATGGGTGGGACATTTCGTCGAACAGATTGTAGACACACACAAGTTGGCAAGGGAAGAGGGGGTTTACCAGATTAGGCTTGTAAATGTTGTGCACAATCGAAGCGCCGGCGAGTAGCGACGCCACGACGACGACGGACGACCATGCCAACGATGGAGTTCCCGTCGGCTGCTTCCCGCCGCCGAATCTCTGATTCATCTATTTTCGCAGGCCAACTTGTGTTACAGGCTATCTATAATAAATATTCAGAGTATCAAATGGAAAATTATTACTAGTATAAATTTTCTCAGGCCAACTTGTATCTAGATTCAAAAATATTTTAAATTAATACTAATTTGTTGTCCGTCGAATTTCGACGGGAATAAATTATTATATATAAATTTTGTTAATAATTTTAAATATAAATTTGATAATTATGCAATATGCAGATTATGAACTTCGTTTATGTACTCGTATTCGTTTTAAACTCAATTAAAAATAATTTTACTACTCATTCTTATTTTAAATTTATAATAGTAATATCCGCTAATATCTGAATATGCTTAATTTTATTAAATATCTAAATAATCAAATATAAATTGTAACGATAATTAGTTATCTATTTCAATAAAAACTCATAACATTTCAAAATAAACATTAACAATAATTAATAAAATATTAATAAATATAGAAAATTTCACGTAAACATGTAGATAATCTTTTATTTAGATTCTACAATTAGTGAAGTCTTCCGCAAAAAAATAAATGTGGATTCCTGACCATCTATATGTGTGTGTTAACAATAAATAGTACGAATAATAAAAACTAAGTATATTTTTACTTGTGCCAAACCCGATTTAAAAATAATCTTAATTATTCGACCGTCCAAACTAACAAACATATGAAAGAGAGTAACTCTCTTTCCAAACATATATAATAGTATCCGTTAAATATCCGAACACATTTAAATTTTATAAAATATCTAAATAAACAATGTAAATTGTTATAGTTATTGATTATCTAACTCAATAAAAGCTTACAATCAATATGTCTGTTTCTGGACATTACAAAGTATACATTTATAATAAATGGCATAAATTATAAAAGATTAAAAATTAATTTGTAATAAATGTAGAAATTATACATTATACGAAATTTTTTTAGAATTTATAAACCAGTCATGTCGCAAATCCAATTCAAAATTATTTTTACTACCAATTCTCGTCAAAACACGTACTATAATTGGTGAAGTTTGTTAAAATTTCGATGTGGAATTTAAGATAAATAAATTGATTATCTCAGTTGATGGAATTATTTTCCTAAAACTATACCTCACTCAGGTTAATACATAAAGATGAGATTCGATGTAAATTATTCTTATTTTAT
The DNA here is from genome assembly GCF_028751815.1 of Salvia miltiorrhiza. Classification (NCBI taxonomy): domain Eukaryota; kingdom Viridiplantae; phylum Streptophyta; class Magnoliopsida; order Lamiales; family Lamiaceae; genus Salvia; species Salvia miltiorrhiza. Next base: position 51,111,909 of record NC_080393.1, on the reverse strand, counting down.
TAATTAGCTTGAGGCTAATCTGATTCACAGATTTTTTATTATTAAATGAATTGTTATGATTAGTTTTAACACAGACTAATAGTTTTTATGTATATACTATTGCCTTTTCATGGTAATTAAATTTGTTATATGTATGCTGTAATTCTTTCTTTAAAGATAATGTTTTAATATATTACAATAACACATGGATATATATATATATATATATATATATATTAAATTGATTACAAATTTAAAAAAAAGATTTAATGGCTATTTTGAAATAAAAATGAATGAGAATTGAGGAAAATTAGAATAGAGTGATTATACGACGCCATGTAGGACAAGATTTAATTTGCTATTTTATATATATAGATATGTATATGTATGACAGTACGAGTTTTTATTATGACATTTTTCTTTTTAGTCAAAAATTTTATCCTTTATTCACTTTTTTTATTTTTTCACTTACACGCAAAACACTATTTTCTTATAAATGGAGATCAAAGTGCAATTCATATAAATGAATAAGGGGGGATTTGCAAAAGTACCCAACTTTGCAAAACTATCTACAACTTTTAACCACTTTTTCTATCATCTACAACTTTTAACCATTTGTATTTTGTAATATATTTTGTCATCACACATGTACACGGTTATTTATGGTTGTCAGCAATCTTCAATAATTGTTCACGCATGAGTTGAAGGAGTGTACTATGATTCTCTATCATTTTGTCCTTTTATGATTCCCCCATCACCTTTTGTGCCTAAAATACCACCGAAGGAAATGAGTTTGAAATACCGCACATATGTAAATATTATACGAAAATAATATTTACAGGTTAAAAGGATGCAAACGATTCTCTACACCATAGAAAATATTGTCTAAAAAACTTAAAATACCATCGGAACAAATGATAATACCGCCGGTCGATATTCTCAAATATTCAGACGGTATAGTGATTATGACGATGGTATTTTCTTTTTTCGACGACGGTATTAAATTTATTTCCAACGGTATTCTAAGTACGTCTGGCTCCTTTTAATTTCACTTTCACGTGAATATAAAGTTCTTGCAAGTACACTCATGTCAATATAAAGTGATTCCTAGTACATTCACGGGTGAGTAAATTAAACATAAATTAAACACAAAGGCCTCCATATATGTTGAAAGGATGAATTAAATACGACACAAACATTCAAAACAAGTTGTCTCAAAGGCCTCCATATTTGTTGAGTTATAATTCTTCTTCTTGGAAGCTTTGGGGTTCTCAGCTGTCATTTCATTGGAGAATTGGGAGAAAAGAAATTCCATCACATATCTATCAACTAAAGGTAATTCTTACTTTTATTTTAAATACTGAAGTATATTTCGTAAATACCGTTGAGTAATGGTTTAATACCGTTGCATATTTATCATTCTAGTGTACATAGAAATTGTTGCTAATATTAGGTGTATTTTGCTTGTGGAAAATTTATCTTCGAGTAATAGCATATTACCGTTGTATAATATGTACATACCGTCGTCGAAATCTTAAATACCATCGTCAAAAAATGTAAATACCGTCGTATATCTATCATGTTAATGTCCATGCAATTTTGTTTTTAATTAAGTATTCTTTCATTCTATTCTAACAACCTTTGCATATGAGATAAATACCTTCGTAATGTTGATGAATATCGTCGATTACTTGATTAATACCATCTCCTAATAGTGTAATGTCGTTGCATATTTATCATTGTAGTGTATATAGACATTGTTGATATTATTAGGTGAGTTTTGCATGTGGAGAACATACCTTCGATTAATAAATTAATACCGTCGTCGAATATGTACATACCCTCATCGAAATGGTAAATACCATTGCTTACTCATTTAATACCGCCCGATTTCTATCATGGTAGTGTCCATGCAATTGTGTTGTAATTAAGCATTCTTTCAATTATTTGTAAATACCTTCAAATTGTAGTTAAATACCTTCGGAATGTCGATAAACACCGTCGCATAATTGTTAAATACCATCGTGTAATAGTTTAATATTTTCGCATATTCATGAATAAAGATTTAATTGATGGGTTCTTCGTAAATAATTTGGTAATTAGCGATTAATGATTTGTGGTATAAGCTAATTTATAGGAGAATATATTATTTGTATTTTAATTTATTTTATTCGTAATTTACAGATGACGGAGTGGAAAAACGTCCTTGTGAGATATGGAGGATATTGGAATGATGTCTTATATTGTGGTGGAGGTGCTACATTTGCTTATGTTCAGACAAATAACATAAGCATTTCGGAGTTAAGGCAAAATATCAATTACTACTTGATGACAAATTCACTTAGTACCGTCTACAATTTATACTATCTATCGAGATCTCGAAGTGGCAGGATCATCCGATCTCTTTTAAGTACTAATGACCAACTTTCTCGACTTTGTGCTTTTGAGGTCAAGCCAGAGGTTTATGTGACACATGATGGTGGCACTTCCCAATCGGAGCAAGAAGTTTATCGACCTTCGATCGAGATACCGTATGCATCTACTTATGAGCACCCTCCTCAGCCCACTTCATTCGAGGAGCCCATCTCAAACCACATGAGAGGTTTTGATTGGTTTGCTGATAATAATGATGATGAAGAGTATGTTCCATCAACAGACACTGATGATGAAGAAGATGAGGATGATGAAGAAGCAGAGGAGCGTGAGTCTGCTCGAGTTGATTATGGCACATTTGCTGAGCATATTGCTTGGATTCGTCGGGAGGGAGGAATCAGGCAGCTTATGTCCATGATAATGCAGACAAACCCGCAAAAGCTTGAAGAAGAGTTGGGACCCGAACAAACTGCAGAAATGAGCAATTGGCTAGTTCAGGTGGTTCCGAAGGATTTTTCAGTCAATTTATTTGGAGGTCGACTACGCTTATCTCGAGATGTCGTCGCCCTCGTCCTCCTTTCCTCTCGTCTCCTCGGTAGTTCATGCTCCTGAACACGTATATCCTGTGCAGGTCGCGGGGGAAACTGCCTACCCTCCTTCAACGGATTCATCGGTCGCTCATAGTGAACACCAATGGGCACGGGCATGACTGCCGTAGCATAATAATGGGTCGTCATCTCATAATCGTCGGGCTGGATCGCCAATATATGATGCGGCTACAATAAAAAACCAACCAAACAAACAATAATTTTTTTTTATAATTATACCGCCGAATAAATCGAGAATACCGCCTGAGTATTTAAAATACCTTCGTGCAAAATTACAGAATACCTCCAGCCGGTATTCTGAACTACTCCGGAGGTATTATCAATTTATTCGACGGTATTCTAAACTATTCAAGACGGTATTATCAAGCATAACATTGAATTTATAATGAAATAAGTACATCTTGCTCGAATAGGAGGCGTAAATCTGACACAGTGGGCCTACTTCGAAACCTCCACCTCAAACATCTGGGGTGTGCACCGCCATCCAAGTGTGTACCAACTGCAGTACCCAACTCGGGTATGATCTCAAGGGACCATACATGTAATGCCCACACCGGCCCGTACAGTTTATATTTGTCGTGTGTACTAGAGTTATTCACATACTGACATAGCAGTTGATACGTATAAGCTGCCCACGGAAATTGGGCAAATACATCAAGATCATTCACCAAAGCCCACACTTAGTCAGCCACGTTCTTATCAGACTCATACCCTAGTAGCATGCCATACAGTACTAACACGTGGGCCACACGTAATAGTAAACTCCCATCCTAATCATCAATATCATAATTCTCGAAAAGGTCAACGAGAGTCTCCACCTTAACAGTCCTCTGCCCACAACAAAATTTTCTGAACACTTCAACATTCCGGAGATCGTGGTGTGCCCACGTATCAAAGTCAGTTTCTCCAAAATTCAACCCTGTAACAAGGGCATAATCCCTCTCCGAGAAGTTTAACCTACTCCCGTTAATACAAAACCACAATCCATTATCATTTGACCGGATTTGGCGAGAAACTACACGGTGAACAACCATAGCACACTTTGACCCCAGATTCCAATCTAATAAGTGTCCGAAACAACCACTTAAAAATCTGTCCACCAACGGTTGACCACCTTTCTCATTCAATACCTTCCTAACCATTTTCAAGTATTTTGTCTTGTAATATGTCCCAACATGTGAAGCCACATTAATTGTACTCGGCCTCAAATAAATAGAATTCTCCTATAATTTAAAAATAAAAATCATTAAAAACAAATTATAATATTAAATGTAACACTTACAATTGTAAAATAATATTAAAACACAAACTTTATTGATATAAAAAGGCAAAACCCAACTAATCTAGGGAAAGCATTTTATGAGCTAGCAAATACAACCATTTTCCCCGTCTTATGTATATAATCTATTTTTCCAATCGTTCTTGATTGAGTAAAAAAGTATGTAAAATCCATTTATAATAATCCTACCAACCCCCCCCCCCTCTCCCACCCCCTCATAAGTTTTGATTATCAATTGGCTCATAGTTGTATTTTTTTAATAAACAAGTCAGTTAAGCTTTTAATAAACCAACATGCCAATTTCTCCAATCATAGTTGTTTTTTTTTGTAAGTACATTATTATTTAGCTTATTTTTACAGCGAACCCCTAGACCTCTTTTTTAACGTATAACTATTTATACAATAAGGTTGTTTAAGACAATTTATATCATCAATTAACTCGAGAGTCGATATTCAATTAAACATAATTTATTGTAATAATTATTAAGCATATATACAACAATTCTAACAAGGTAATATTCTCAAGGTACACATTACAATATTTAATGAACACGTTACAAGGTATTCTCAACGAAAAAAACAAATAAAACAATACTAATATCAAACGAATGGAGTAAATACCGCCGAAAAAACTGAATATACCATCGACAAACTTAACATACCGCCGGAAAAGTTTAAAATACCGCCTGAAAAACTTAAAATACCATCGATCGATATTCTCAAATATTGTGACTGTATAGACAAAAATCACGACGGTATTTTCAATTTTCAACGACGGTAATACAATTATTTACGGCGGTATTATCTTTTTCGTCTGAGAGTTGGCAGTAAATACCTCTTGCGGTGCATCCATGACGGAAATGGAGAGAGGCGAGAGACAAGCTGACGAGATTTCAGGTGGTAGAAAGCTGATAGCTTGCCGGTAGAGAGCTGAGGCTGAGTTCGTTCAGAGGCTGAGTTTGTTGATTCCGTCCACCGGAAAAACGGAGCCGGCGAGAGAGAGGATGAGTTCGTTCAGAGCCTGAGTTTGTTGATTCCGTCCACCGGAAAAACGGAGCCGGCGAGAGAGAGGATGAGTTCGTTCAGAGCCTGAGTTTGTTGAGAGGCGAGATGGAGACGGTGAGAGCCTAAGTTTAGTGGAGAGAGGGAGACGGCGAGGCGAGAGGAAGGCGACAAGAGGCGAGAGGTAGACGGCGAGAGGCGACAGGGAGACGACGAGAGGCGACAGGAAAATGGCAAGAGTCGAGGCGGAGATGGCGAAAGGAGACGGCGACAAGCAAGCTTGCGGCGGTATGCAGCGACAGTATTTTTTTGAGAGCCTCTCAAACCCTAATTACTTGCAGATGTGTTTCGAATGTGGATGAAAGAGACAAATGAGTTGGTAGCTTTTTTAATTTAATGCTAGGTAGGTGAGAATAAATGTTGTCATCTACACATGCCCACCACACTTTTCAGATTGTCCTTTCCAAAGTATATTAATATAAAATTGAAATGGATATAGAGTGGAGGATTTTAAAAAAGTGGGTAAAAGTTGTAGACACTTCTAAGAATTTGGGTAGTTTTGTAAATTGCCACATGAATAAGTTTCTCTCTCTCTCTCCCCCCTTTTAGGTGACTTCTTGTGACTAGGGGATTGAAAATTGATTAATGCTTTTGAATTCATAACCAGATCTATGAATTCACAAGTTAATGTTCTTGAATTCACAACCAAATCTATGAAATCACAATTGAATGTTCTTGAAATCACAATTGAATGTTCTTGAATTCACAATCAGATCTATGAATTCACAAAAATTGATTAATATTTTTGAATTCACAACTAGATCTATGAATTCACAACCAAATCTATGAAATCACAATTGAATGTTCTTGAATTCATATATATATATATATATATATATATATATATATATGAATTCTCAACCATATCTATGAATTCACAACTAAAACTAAAATTTACAACCACCTCGATGAATTCACAACTGAATCGTTACTGTTGGTTGTGAATTCGAGCTTAAAAGCTCGAATTCACAACTAGTTGTTTTTGTTGTGAATTCTATAATTCGAGTTTTAAAACTAGAATTTACAACCAACTCTATTGTTAGTTGTGAATTCAAATTTTAATGTTTGAATTCACGGCTAGAAATAGTGGTAGTCGTGAATTTGAATTTTAAAACTTGAATTCACAACTAGAATTAATGCTAGTCGTATATTTGATCGAGTTATAAACCTTGAATTCACGACTAACAATATTCCTAATTGTGAATTCAAACTTTAAAACGTGAACTCACAACCAACACTAGCTATTCAATTGTGAATTCGAGTTTTAAAGGTTGAAGTTACAACTAAAATTAGTGCTAGTTGTAAATTCGACTTGGCTGTGAATTCGTGGATAATTTTTAAATTTTTTATGTAAGGGATAAAATGGTAAGTGTGGCCAATTTTTTAATTTTTTATCTTAGTTAGTGTACAATTTTTAAACTTACTATTCCAAAGTGGCTATTTTCAAATCCACTCTATTATGAACTTAATGAGTTTAATATTAACGTTATTGAGTATTATATAATAATAATAATAATAATAATAATAATAATAATAATTATTATTATTATTATTATTATTATTATTATTATTATTATTAAATTTATAGATTGTAAATCAAATGATTTAGGTCAATCTGATTTTGATAACACTAAACCATCAATATAACAATACTAATAATCGTCATTTAATATGACAATTGTAGGCTCTTAAAAATTCAAATTGTATTATTATTAAAAATTCATATTTAACTTGCCTAAAATTAATTAAAAATAATAATAAAAAAATACTAGTAATATCAAAAGGAAAATATAACAATAAATATGTTATATTTTCAACACACTTGATTATGTAATTGCATACCTAGAATCTCCTATATTTTCAACAGCTTCTGTCAACTCAAAACTTACTTATTTGTAAACTGGTCTACCTTCACCTTACCCTTCTTTAGTTCATCTACCTTTACCCTTCTTCAACTGCTCTACCCTTTCCTCACGATGGTCTACTTTTCTCTTTCCCTTATCAAGACTACGATTAGTATTAGTGATTGTCTTTGTCATTGTCATAGTGATAGTTTGTGTGACAGCCTTAACATCCTTCACAGTCCCCCTCTTCCCATCATCAACATAAATGCTAATTGGTCTACAAGTCTTGGAGATGTGTTTGATCATTTGCATGACATGCTTATCCTCATGCAAATCCATAAAAACTAGAGTTTTAGGTACCTTATGATTATATGCTATACAATTCCAAGAAACATAATCAAGTTTATGAAAATTTCCTCTTCTAAGTTCAGATATCCAAACCTATCCTTTATCAAAATCGAATTTACTACAACATCTCCACCAGAGTACAGTCTAGTGGAGCCTAATCTAAGAAATTTGCCTCCATGATGAATGTACAGAACAAAATCATTACTACAAAGGAAAAAAAAATCATAAAATCAGTTAAATTAATAACAATGAAATACCTTCACATAAGTTTTGCAGCAAACAAAAATTAGGCCATACAATTGCGTAAGCAATTAAAGCTTCAAAATTTTACAACAGACATGTAAATGAAAATTTGGGTTTCGGAGCTTAGAAATTGGGGGCACCAAGAAAAAATCTAAAAGATTCGAAGAAAGCCCTACATGTCCTCCATTTAGCCTCCACATTAGAAGTCAATATTCATGAAATTTTGGGTCTTCTTCTCGCGTCGTTGTTACTGTGAGACGAGATAAACATGTTTTTCTCGTCGTCTTCTTCTCGTCAATTTTTCCTCCACAGTAACAGTCAAGATTACTAATGGTGAATGATTTTTAACAGTTAAATTAGGGTTAGGGTTAAATCGATTTTTAACATAGATAGTGATATGATGTAGTTTTTATTGTTTTACATAAAAAACGATGTAGTTTAATAAAAAAACGGCGTCATTTCATTTATTGCCACGTAGGCGACATGTCAGCTCGGTACTTCACCGGAGTTGAAAAGTGTGGAAAATTGCATGGGGCATTAAATTGATAGAATTGCAGACATAAAATAAAAGTTGGAAATCAACCCAAACTTACATAATTAACACTAAAAAATAAGGGGGATTATGCACTCCTTATAAAATATCTATGTTGCACAAGTGCGGGGGGCGGGTGCGGGAGCGATATGATTCGGGTGCGGGGATACGGATTTTCAAAAATTATAGGGTGCGATTCGTAAATGATACATCTATTATATTTATATATTTTATTACATATAACCAATCAAATATATATATATATATATATATAGGGTGTGGTTATAATGAGAACCACACTTATCGTGAGAACATAAGAACCATTAAAATCAATGCATCTGCTATATAAATTAATGCATTTGCGATTAAATTTAATGCATCCGAAAATAATAAAAATTTTGCTCCCTTCAGGATTCGAACCCATGATCTGCATTCATCCACCAAGATGATGCATCCACCGTAGATCTTGATGATCGAATGGCTTAAAATGGTTCTCCGTTCTAATTTTATTTAGTGGTTCTTATTTGAACCTCTCCCTATATATATATATATATATTTATATTTTTTATTATATATAAAACCAATAAAATTTATAGGGTGCGATTCGAGAATTTAGAAGAGTTAGATTAGAGAGTATAATGTATTAGTTTAAATATTTAATACTACATTTAAGTAAAAATATATAAATTGAGCCCAACAAAATAAAAGCATGACCCATGAAATTAAAAGAAGTTGGCCCATGAGATTTAATTAAAAAAAATCGGCCCATTTTCTTCACAACCCTATTCTCTCTCCTTCCTCACAACCCACCGCCCTCTCTCTCTCTAATCACGCCGCCCTTCATTTTCTCTCTCTCAAACACCTCGAGCAGCAGCACCTCCACCACCACCAATGACCTCCGCCACTCCCCTTCCTCCATTCCCATCACAAGATCCGACCCCAACAACCCCTACCCGACCACCTTCGTCCAGGCCGACACCTCCTCCTTCAAGCAGGTCATCCAAATGCTCACTGGCTCCACTGACGCCGCCGCCCCCGCCCGCCCCGAACCCTTCAGAAGCCCGATTCCGCCTGCCCTTCGGCCCACTGCCTCCTATCTGTCTTCCCTCTATCTCTCCCACGCGTTTTTGACAGCAGACGGCCAAGAAGGGCCGTCGTTGCTACTGTTCCTTTCTCGGTTGCATCAGCGGCGCCTGCCCTTCGGCCCCACCGCCCTGCTCAACCGTCTCGGATCATGCCACCTCGCCTTCTGCCAGCCAACAACCGTCCATCGAGAGTGAGAATCCCGATTCGCGAATCCGATTTTTTTTATTTTATTTTTGGGGGGATTCGCCAGGTGGCGAATCCCGTGCGAATCCCACGCGAATCGCGCCCGCACCCGCCCCCGCGCGAATCGGATACTGTACGGTGTTGTTTTTGCGCGAATCCGTGCATCGTAGTAAAATATTGAGAGGCTAACAATCCAAAATAAAAAATGAGGAGGTAAATATATTAAGGGGTTATATGATAGGTGATTATTTGCTACTTCTCTCATACTACAAACTTCATTATACTCCATTTGTCTGCGATATCGTTTCAACATTGTGGACGACGCGAGTTTTAAGAAAAGTGGTGGATAGTAGTGAATATTGTAGTGAGTGGAGTTTGGATCCCACTATTGTTGTAAGATGAAGTTTGTGGACCCTACTTCTATAAATGAAAGTGGAAACGATATCGCAGACGGATCGAAATAGCAAATGTGGAAACGATATCGCGGAAGGATGGAGTATTAACTAATACTCTCTATGTCCTGTAAAAATAGTCCTAATTTTTTTTAAAGTGTCCATAAAAAATAATCATTTTCTATTTATGGACACTATCTAACAATAGATTACCCTTCATATATTAACTTATTTTACTTATTCTACCATATGGCGGGACCCTTTCTCCACTCAAGATACAATTAATTACTTCCTCCGTCCCACGAATCATGACCCACTTTCATTTTTGGTTTGTCTCACGAAGCTTGATCTGTTTCTAAAAATGGCAAAAAATTTACCCTTTATTCACCTTTTCACTTTTTCACCTGCCACACTTAACACATAAAATATCAATTTCTTAATTCTCGTGCCGAAAAGAACTGAGTCATGCTTTATGGGACGAATGGAGTATATCATAACATACTTAATCATTTTTATTAAAATTCGTGTCACTTTTTCATAGGGCTACTTTTACATGAGAGAAAGTGAGTAATAATAATATACTCCCTCCGTTCACTAATTCATGACCTAGGGGAGGAAACACGGATTTTAAGAAAAAATATATTGTTTATTAGTTGAGTGGAGAAAGGGATCCACAAAATGTATTATTTGTTAGTTGAGTGGAGAAAAAATGTACTCAATTCGTCCCAACGAAAACGGTGCACTTCTTTTTGGCACATGATTTAAGGATAATAAGATTGTAGTGTAAAAGTATGTAAAGGTATGTGTGGTCATATTATTTATAGTGTAAAATTATTACCAAAAAAAGAAATGCACAACTTTCGTTGGGACGGAGGGAGTATTGTTTATCGGGACCCATCAATTAAAAAATATATAAATAGTTACTAAAAATGAATAGGACATGAATTGGTAGACGGACCAAAAAAGAAGTAGGATATGAATTGGTGGACGGAGGGAGTAGTAAGTACTCCCTCCGTCCCATTTCAAGTGTCTTGTTTCTTTTTGACACGGTTATTTAAAAAAATACTAATTAGATTATTAAGTGGTGTAATGTAGAGTTGAAAAGGTATTGTGGCTTCAAATATTTTCATTTTTTGTGATTATTTTTTTTCATAAAAAAAAATATTACGATATTTAAAATAGGATAAACCCAAAAAGAAAAATAAGATACTTGAAGTGGGAGGGAGGGAGTATTTATTAAGAAAAAGAAAGGCGCCTAAAGAGAAAAAAGAAAGAGAGAATTTAAGCACTCCCGCGTAGCGAGGGTTTTGGCTGGACTGAAGTTGGAAGGCTCTGCAATCGGAGAATGGCGTCTGCATCTTCCTCGTCGGGGCCAGAGATCCCATGGGTCGAGAAGTTTCGCCCCACTAAGGTGTCGGATATCGTCGGCAATCATGAAGCCGTCGCCAGGCTCCAAGTCATCGCTCGCGATGGCAACATGCCCAACCTTATTTTGGCCGTCAGCATTCTACTCTCTCTCTCTCTCTCGGTTGTCTTCAATTGGAGTTTAATTTCAAGTTTTGAGTACCGAGAATGGAAGTAGCAAATTATTCTTTGTCGAGAAACTGGTCTTCACGGTTTTGGAGGTTTTCTGTGTGGGGTTTAGGGCTAGGAGGCTCGGAAATTGTTATTAGCTGCTGCATTCGTCATTGTACTAAGTCTTTCGCTGTTTATACCTTCTGATACGGCAATTCTGTAATGTTTTTTCAATTTGCATATAAGCTCTTCAATTTGTAGCTAATGTTCTGAATTCCTAGAAAAAATTCTATGGTGGTGGTAAGCATTAATATCTCATAGGTCTATTCGCCCTCGTTTTATGTTTGAGATGGCGAAATTGTGCCCAGGAAACCAAAAGTTATGAAGAAAGATTGCTCATATATGATGAATTTGGTCACTTTTATTGATATCTATCCAACATGAGTTTGTTGAGAAGAATTTGTTATTTCTTCTGGATACTTATGAGAAGTAATGTTATCTTAATTCCTATAACCGCTTACCTATTGGGACTTTTAATCAAATAAAGAGCTGACATGAATTTCTCTTTGGATTCCTGATTAAGAATATGTATATGAATTGATTTTACATCTATGAAGATGGAAATTAGGGCTTCATCTTTTCATAATTGTTTTTCTCAGCGATCAGCCTTGATTGGTTCTTGCAGGGTCCTCCTGGAACTGGTAAGACTACTAGCATATTGGCTCTTGCTCATGAACTCCTAGGGCCAAATTATAGAGAGGCAGTATTGGAGCTAAACGCATCAGATGATAGGTAGTGAAGTATTTTCTTGTATCTGGTTTATGTGAATGGGATTTACTTGTTGCTTTTCTTAAATTTTTATTCTTATGTTTTACCAGAGGAATTGATGTTGTGAGAAACAAAATAAAGATGTTTGCCCAGAAGAAAGTTACATTGCCCCCTGGAAGGCACAAGATAATAATTTTGGATGAAGCTGACAGGTGATTACTCTTAATCATTTCAGTGGCTGTCTCTCTTTAAGGGAAATTCAATGGCATCCTTTGCTTTTGTTCATTTGGCTTTTTGTTCACATGTAGTCCTTAACTGACTTAAGTTGTTTTTTTGTTTTTTGTTTTTTGTTGGGGGGGGGGGAGGGAAACTGACTTAAGTTACTCAATATGGATCTTGTGCGTGCATGATTCTTGTATAGATAATGACCTATTCAACTCTGTCTTTCTTGCACTCATCGTGATTAAGGTCTTTTAAAAAAAAATCAATGTAAATTCTGATTTTGTGTGTTGGGTGAAAATTAGCATGACTTCAGGAGCTCAACAAGCTTTGAGGAGGACTATGGAAATATATTCTAATTCTACACGTTTTGGGCTAGCTTGCAACACTTCATCAAAGATTATTGAGCCTATTCAGAGTCGGTGTGCTCTTGTTCGGTTTTCTAGATTATCTGATCAAGAGATCCTTGGACGTCTCATGGTGGTGGTTGAAGCAGAAAAGGTAATCCCTTTTCAATTAGATTTCTGGTTCATCTACAATCTCATGCATCCTCACGTCAATCTCGTTTCTAAAGTTAACATTTTTCTGTTAGCAAGTAATTGAAAACACCGCTTTCTGCTTTCATTGAAGTGGAAATTCCAACTTGGATAGATTGTTCAACATGCTTGTGATCTTCAAATCAAATGCTTTGGCTGCAGAGTTTCACTTATTTTGCTGTTTGGACATAGAGATTGACAATGACTGCACCATTTTTATTTTAATGAATGTCTTCTTCATGAAGTGATTAAGCTGATACCTAAGGTCAAATATTCAGTCATTTGAAATAGGACTCAGTTTTGCAGAATGCTCTCTTTTCTTTTCTTATTGTAAGATTTCGTTATTTTCAGAAAAAGCTGATCTAAAAGATTTAAATCTGCCATGGTCTGCGCTTGCTCATTGGCATAGCAAAAGTTATGGTCATTGTGCATCATAATTGGTGGAAAAGAGTTAGTAGTGCCCTGTGCCTGTGGTCGGCACTTTTGGTTGCTGTTTATCTAACTTGTTTCTTGCCTGTGCACTCCTCCTGAAACTTTGTCTTATTGCCATTCATTTTTCGCTGACTCAAATATGAGATGATTATGTCAATAACACGCAAGTGGCCATGTTTTATTTTGTTGAAGAAAGTTTGAAACTTTTATCTAGTATTGGGATAAACACTTAGATCTACTGATACTTAACGTACTATTTATATTGTTATAGGTACCTTATGTTCCAGAAGGTCTTGAAGCAATTATTTTCACTGCTGATGGTGATATGAGGCAAGCATTGAACAACTTGCAAGCCACAAACAGTGGATTTGGGTTTGTTAATCAAGAAAATGTTTTCAAGGTCAGTGCGTGAAGTGGAGAATGAGTTTACATTGATCTCAAATGGTAAATAATAACTAAAACTCCGTTTTGTTACCTCCAGGTTTGTGATCAGCCCCATCCCTTGCATGTCAAAAACATGGTACGCCAAGTGATTGAGGGGAAATTTGATGATGCTTGTACTGGATTGAAGCAGCTTTACGATTTGGGTTATTCACCAACTGATATCATTACCACTCTATTCCGAATCATAAAGAACTATGATATGCCCGAGTATTTGAAGTTAGAATTTATGAAGGTTTTTACGATGCCAACGCCCAAATTTCTTCACCTTTGTGGTTCTTGGATTCTATTTCTTTCTTAATGAAACCATAGTTAAAAATTTAAGAGCAAGCTGAGAGAGTTTGCAATTGAACAAGCACTGAAATCTCTTGTGATGGTTTTACAGGAAACTGGATTTGCTCACATGAGGATTTGTGATGGAGTTGGCTCATATCTTCAAATGTCTGGTTTGCTCGCGAAACTTGCATTGGCCCGCGAAACAGCTAAAGCGGCTTAGTTAGCTGGCAAGTTGTTCTTAGCAACTTCTATCTCATCACTGTAGATTTTTGGATATTCCTATTTATGGCAACACTTATATGCTCTCTTCTTATGCAAGCTACGCTTTAGCAGAAGTAAAATGTTAACCTTGTAGCGAGTGAGGACGAGGAGAGTTGTGTGGTTGCAACATATGCTGGAAATATGTTTTGAGATGAGGATAATTTTCCCGAAATTGGAGCTTCAATGTGGTAACCATATTTGGTCTGCTCTTACTTTTTTATACTATCTAGAATTACAATTATAAATACGTCAGAACTATTTTGATTAACTAAAAGCTATTGAAAGATGGTAAATTCCTTCGTGTTTGTAATGTATTGCATGATCCCGTTTAGGTCTGAAATTCGTCGGTGAAAGCATATTTGGTTTGGGTTAATTGTGCTATGTCGATAGGTGCTTGAATTTTCTGAAATGATGCCAAAAAAGTCTTTGATATATACGTCGAATAAGGTAATTTGGGGTCATCTGGTAAAGGGTTTTTCGAATTTGGGTCTAAAACCTGGAATGAAAAAAAAAAAAAATCTCCGACGTTTGTCTTAAAATTGATGCCAATAAGAAATGGTAAAGCACTCTTCTCAAAATCCCTTTCTAACAGACTTTGTAATGATGTCAAAAAAATATAATATAAAAATAAGAATAAAAATTATCTATAAAAAAAAGGTTGCAGAAGATGAAAAAAATAAGAAGAAGACGCGGCACTTGAAGAGAAGCAAGAACGGCACATAAAGAACAAATAAGAATTAAGGTAACATAACTTTTTTTAACTAAAATGTTTATAGTATAATTTATTGGGTTCATTTCCTATAAATATAGGAATTGTGGTCAAATTTTTGTTTTTAACCTCATCTACCTTTTTGGTCAAAAAATATAGTATAAACTTTAAATTTTTTGGAATTTAATGTGAGTCCAAAAGTTCGTTGACCAATAACTTGATTATTTGGAGTCTCATGGGCAATTGGAATAGGGTAAATATCATGAAAACCCCTGAACTATACCCATTTTATCAAAAATACCCTGAAACTTTCAAAATGTTTTCTAAACCCTCAAACTATCAGGTTTTTATCAAATATATCCTGCATTTATTTTTTGGTTACAAAAAACGTGATGTAGCTCGCCGGATGCCACAGTGTAATTTATATTCTATTTTTTAAAATGACATGGAAAAAACGACTTCGTTTCGTACCATATTCTACCGCGTTTATCCCTAATTCTAGGTTATTAGCATGAATTTCAAACACGATAGGAGTCCATTTTAAATTTCAGAGTGAATTTTTTTAAATAATATGGTACGAAATGACGTCGTTTTTGTTATTGCATTTTAAAAAAACTAAATATAAATTACACTATGGCATCCGGCGAGCCACATCACGTCTTTGGTGATCGGAAAATAAATGCGGGATATATTTGATAAAAATCTGATAGTTTGAGGGTTTAGAGAACATTTTGAAAGTTTCAGAGTATTTTTGATAAACCGGGTATACTTCAGGGGTTTTTATGATATTTACCCATTGGAATATACTGTTGAAAACCTCTTGATAATAGCTCTCTACTGATATGATATCTATATTGTTGGGTTTTGGTCACCGATAGCGATAGTAGTACAAAAATGACATGAAAATTAATGTCATGAAACTTTATTTTTCTTAGTATCACAAATACGCGTTTATTATCCCAAATCCCAAAATAAAATTAATCATAATTCTAAAGTATACATAAATTATTTAAATTTTAAATTTTATTTAATACATAACACTAATTTGAATTGTGATAACATGCAAAAATGCCCCAATCCTTAAGTTGTATGTTTAAAATGCCCACTTTTATAAATAAAAGCATTTTATACCCTAATTGTCATCCATACCCCTAGGCTATTCCCACTCTTAATTTTACTATGTCCAGAATTGCTATTTCCACTCTTAATTTGCTATGGACAAGTAAGCTTAAGAAAATTCTCTTTACTTCATTTTATACATTAATCCGTGCTTCGAAAATTGGTATCAAAGCAGGTTTTTATTGATGAATTATATTATATTTAATTTATTTTGTAATTAACCTATGTGGGAGGAGATTCCATTTAAAAATTATGGATCCGGACACTTGTCCGAGATGTATGGTATACATGAATTCTCTCCAACATTTGGAGAGAGAAACCACTTGTCTACTAGACGAGTTCAAATGGAACAATCGAGTCCTCGTAACGAATATTCGTCGATGGGAAGATGAGAATATTATTCGTGATATCATCACGAGTATTAGATTCTATCATGACCACCTATTGGAAATCGTCGAGACCAGAGCGATGGTTGAACAAGCCAGAGCTGACATCCATCCGTCCCACGACTAATGGAACATAAGGACAAGGCCAGTACCACTTACCGGACGTACCAGCCAATCAAGCCAAATTCTTCCGAAAAAATTGAATTACGAGAGATTCAAAAAACGGTGGAATTTTATGGCAACAAGCTATATGACATTCCAATGGAGATGAGTCGGATATCAACCAAGCAAGAGGAAATCCTGACTCTCTTGCGTGATATCAAGAAGAATGTAGAGGAGATCGAAAGGCGAAAATCATGTTCCGAAAGAATTCAGAAAAATCCATGGTCCAAAGATCCAACCTATCCCTTACCACTCGATGCAAACGATAAAAGATTGCATGACGCGGCAGCTCGATTCTTAAAAGGGAAAAATCATGAATAACCTTGAGAGAATCAAGTTGGATGATCTACAAGAGTTAGCCGAATCTTTTGCTAACCTCAATATGGTATATCTGAAGATGAACCAAGGAGATCCCGCACCAAAGGTCAAAGTGCCACCACAAGGAGATCCACCACGTGAGGTACCACCACTGGTGGAGCCAGCAAGTAAGGGTCCCCAGAACTATGAGCATGCATACGGTCCTAGTTCCAGAAGAAGGAGACCAAGACCAAAGACGCAGGATAATCCTGTTGGGAAGGTTATATTGGAACCAATCCACCCATATGGATTGATTCTCAATCTTGACGGAGCAAGATTCCGAGATTGGGAGACGCTCATTGATGAATGGGCATCCTTAATGAAAGTTGCCATTACGGCAATTGAGTATAACAAGGAAGAATTCATCAGAATCTTTAAGGCAAGTTTTTCTGAAATGACGAAGCAATACTAGGAAAACACAGCTATCCAACACAAGAATGAATTGTTTAAAAGAAATTCTTCCCTAGAGATCGTCAGAATTGCGACAATAGCAATCAAGGATCACTTCCTTGGAAAAGGATTTTACGATGAAACAGGAGAGGAGAAGCGAAAAATATGGCGAAGCATTCTTGAGCCTAAAACTGGTTGTTTTAGAGCCCAAAGCGTTGGACGAATTCCTACGCCTTTGCGCCCTATATTTTAATGCAGGGCAAGTAGATGAAAAATTCTCCATGGAACTCTTCTTTCTGAAGTTTCCAAGTCCATGGAGAGAAATGTTCATCCATTAATACAAGTCACCAGGGGCATATCCCATCGACAGTATTGGGATAAGGATGTCTTATGTCCACCGAAAGCTGTCAGAGTGGTGCCAGCAAGCTGCGATCCAAAAGAATCTCAAAAAATTGAGACGGATCAACCAAGGAACTCCTTTGATCTGTGACAACATTGACCTTCCAACAGAAATCAGAGGGGAAGTCCCTTATCAAATAAAGAAGAACAAGAAGAACAGGTTCCAGCCCTACGCTAAATAACCAAGAGCAAGGCGAGGTTGGAAACCTAAAACCATGTGGTTTAAGCAGAAGGCCCGTTCTTACAAGTCAGGCCAGAGGGGTGGACCATCAAGAAGCTGGTTTCCATCTAAAAAACGAACTCTGGTGAGAAAAACTTTCAGGCGTACTCAAGACAAAACAAATGAAAGTTTCAAGGATTGCAACTGTTGGACGTGCGGTGTAAAGGGGCATATCTCAACCAATTGCCCTGACAACGAGAAAATAGGGATGAGGAGATTCGAATCCACACCGGATATCGAATATGCCATCTACAACCGAGAATTGATATCGGTGTATCAGTTCGAAGATATATCTTCTGATGAGAGTATATACGAACAAGAAGAAATCTTCAGTTTTGAAGATTCGGACATGTCTGATGGATCATCTGGAGACGAGTCAGACTGAGAATGAAGAAGTTATCCACATCCAACATAAAGATCAGGAGAGATATTCCATCCATTCCCTGATCCCACAACAAAATGGTGGTAAAATCAGGAACAAAAACCTGAGTATACAATTATACCAGGGATTCTCAAGAGGAAGAATCGATCAAGCTATGCAAAGTTTGATACCATTCAGAAGGAAGCATCATGTACATTTCGGTATTACAAGCCGGGAGATGTCGCTTCCAATCGAGTTAACGGGTAATCAAGTGGAAATCCAATTGGTTACGGCCAAAGATGTGCGAGGAGACCTCGCGAAGATGAAGCTATCAGTCGCAACAACGATGAAGTGGATTCATATTGGAGCAATCCAACTGGTAATCAAATCCGCACTTTCAAAAGGAATTGACTTACCAATTGATATTGCAATATGCGACAAGAGGATTACAAATCCTAGAGATGCAGTTCTGGGAACGTTCTTAGGAAATCTCTACGCCAAGCAAATTATAACCAAATGGTACCCATAGATCGCTTATAATATCCAAGACACAGACTTCAGCAGGGCCTTGACACTTTATCAGGACTACAAAAAAAATGAGCTGTTGAAGGGAGAAAATAAGCCATACTCGATTACATATCAAGTATCGCATCATACATATTTATTTCTGAGAAAAGAATTCATCAAAATACCAGAAATATTCAAGGAAGTAGCCAAGGCAATCAGCCATGAGCGAGTCGAGATCCCAAGAATCAGGGACATCGATATCCAGAGAGACAAACAGGTGCTGTAGCACGAACAAAGTCTCAGAATGAGAGTAGGAAGGTTATCGTTCCAAGGAGAAAGGCTAACGTCTAGACCTTTGGAAAGGAGTTTCTCTCATACCTACGAGAGAAAAACAATCCAAGAAGCACCATTCCAAGGTATAAGAGTAAAAATCAAACTCAAATTCCTTGAAGGATGGAGAGGGGTAGCCACAAGATTCGATACAACTGAAAGGGAAAATCAGTTCCCCTGCAACACGTTGTATTACTTGCGAAATCCAGAAAGCAACCAATATCTCGGGACTTTGGATGTTGGAGGCTTTGAAATCGAGATCGAAAGCAAAGCCGAACAAGAAGCTGACGTTCTAATACTAGGACGAAATTTCTTTGACAAATATCCACCATGGTCAAGGAAAGAAGGAGGAATGGAGATCACGATCAGCAAAAAGAAATTGCTAGTCGAGTTACGAGTCTATTCTCAATTTACATCTATGTTGGGATGTATACGAGAAATTCAAGGTAAAATATTTTGCTGCCTACATTAAATCAGGTGCAGGAATATGCACAGCAAAACGAGGAGTCTTCCCAACAGACATTGAAGAAGAACTACCTCAAATTACGGGAAGATATTTTTCCAAGAAAATTTTGCTTCTATAAAAAATAGTAAAACAAACAGAAATATTGATCGGAGGAGCAGGACAAACGCCTTGGTACAAGGTCAAGACTCCACCAATCTATTTCCATGATACGGGTGCAGATATATTGTTGGGAAATAATTTTCTGCAGACCTTCAAAAGGTTTACACAGGATAATAAGGTTTACACAGCACAATGAAGCCAGAAGGCTTGTGTTCACAACCAATTGTGACCACAAAATTATTGTGCAAAGGCTCGAATAGGTGTTCAATCGCGCTATGCCAGTCAGCTTTCGCAGCAAGCGGGGTGATGCAGGCAAACTTCGGTGTCCACAGATGAAGGACCAACGAAGGTTCAGAGATGTTCAGCTCAAATGCAGAATCGAAGAATTTCCAGATCTCTCTGAAGAAGAGACTCAGATACTTAAAGTCTCCCTAATATCACATAAAGAAGAAGAAGAGGTGTCCATTGTCGACGTTAAAAGGAGAATCCAGAAATGCTATCATGAGGATCCTTTGGCATGGTGGGACAAGAACCAACTCAGAGCTACCTTCAAGGTTAAAGCTGGCAATGAGCACGAGTTCGTAAGGTTTAGGCCAATCCTGCTGAACACTCAAGATCAGCAGGATATAAGAAGCATAATCAAGGAACATCTTGATTTGTGATTGATCGAACCAGGAAATTCGCCTTACAGCAGTTCCAGATTTCTAGTGAGAAATCATTGTGAGATCAAAAGACGTAAACCTAGACTTGTTATTAATTATAAAGGAATTAATGGCATTCTCGAGTTTGATGGATATTTTATCCCAAGTCAAGGACACCTTATCAATTTCATTAGGAATGCTAAGGTTTTCTCCAAGTTTGACTGCAAATCAAGCTTCTACCAAATTCACATGGAGGAAGAAAATAAGAAGTTCACAGCCTTCTTAACTCCATAAGGGCATTATGTCTGGAATGTTATGCCAATGGGGCTAGCTAATGCTCCCCAGATATTCCAAAGAAAGATGGATAATTTTTTCAAAGATTATTCGTCATTCATGTTTGTCTATATTGATGACATCTTAATTGCATCAAAAGATATTAAGGAACATGTCAAATATTTGGAGATCTTCGCAGATATTTGCCAACAAGAAGGATCGGTGCTATATGAAAAGAAGACAGTCGTGACAACTCAGAAGATGGAATTTCTGGGTATTGAGATCGATGAGACAAGGATAATTCTGCAGGAACATATTGTGGATAAAGTTCATAATTTATCAGAGGATCTCAAGGAAAAGAAGCAGTTCCAAAGCTTTCTAGAAGTTGTTAATTTTGCAGGGATGTTTATCAAGAACCTTGTTAATTTTGCAGGGAGTTGTTAATTTTGCAGGAAAATCTTTAGTCCCTTACTAAAGAAGGATGTTCCATTCATTTGGAAGGAGGAACATCGTGAGGGTGTGAAAAAGCTAAAAGAGATTTGCAAGGATCTCCCAAAGCTTTCAATACTACAAGATGAGTACGACTTGGTCCTTTACACAGATGCGAGTGATGTCTGGTGGGCAGCCGTCCTTACCAAAATCACCCCTTATGGGAAAGAACCGTGCAGATACTGTAGTGGTCTCTTTTCCGACAGTGAAGCTGTGCGATAGCACATCAACGAGAAAGAATTCTATGCAGTTAGAAAAAGCGTTAAAAAAATGACCGCTATTTCTACTGGCTAAGAAATTTATTTTGAAAGTTGATAACACTAATGTTAAAGCTTTCTTAACCAAAAAAATTGAATCTAAACCTGAAAAGGCTAGAGTATTAAGATGACAAGCTGAATGTCAATATTATGATTTTGATATTGTCATTTTGAAATCTGATGATAATGTTCTTGCAGATTTCTTAACAAGAGATGGAGCCAATCGAGGTTGACGTCATCACAACAAGTCAGGGGCAGCTCATGGGAAACATGAACTTGCTACAACAGGAATGGCAAGAGTGCGTGCTCCATGCTAAACAAGCTGGGAGGATACAAACGGCCGACGAGGCTAAAGTATCTGATCGAATACAAGTCTGCCTTAAGAAGATGTTACATCTCTATGATGCAATCCCCAAGCCGCTCCTTCGCGCAAGCCGAGATTATCAAATTAAAGAAGGCATTACCGTACAGGGCGGATTACCTGGTATATTCAAGTACCCCTAGCACAAGTCTTGAGGTTACGACCCCCGAGCCGGAAACTCAAGGAGAAGATGATGATAAGTGGTCACACCCTGAAACATCGTGTCAACCCACCACCTCTGGGGTAAAAAAGGGAGAGATCAGCCTTAGGCCAACGACAGACAAATTTAAGGCTGATACTGACTTTCTTGAAGTATCTCCAAGTTGGCAAGTTTACCGGTCCAGATGGGAGAAACTCAACACAAGAAGAGGCATTAATCTGGGAAATAGTCGGGTTGATGTCGGAGAAAAATATCCTCGGGTGTGGATGACCACCAAAGCTAATCCATAAGATGTTAAGGAATGGTATGAATTTGGGGCACTAGCCTCTGTTTATACTATTTTCCTAGCGTTCAGCAAAATCAAGGGTCTACCAAGATGGATCCAAGAGACAATCTACGACGCATGGGCAAACAACGAGTCCCTTAAACGAGAGGATGTTCTGGAACTGTATTTTTTCATGCAGCACCAGAACATGTAGGAAAGGGAAACCACGAGGCTTTCCATTTCATAAAGCTTTGACGACCCGACAACCAAGCCTAGAACCGAATCAAGGCTCCTGATCATCAGTCCTCAATTGTCGCCACATTCACGGAGGATCAAATTTCCACTAGGCGAGCATGGGATTATGGGTCTGTCTCATAGAGATGACAAAGTCAAGTTCACCCACAGTTCAAGTCTAGGATCATTCCTGTTAAACACCATGACATGAACTACCACTAAGTATGCCGAGAAAGCCTTTGAAGAAAAAATGCTAACACTGTGGCAAAATAAGATTGCGGGGAGCAAAGAGACTTGTCGCAAGTTATGCAATATGGCTCACTTGGGCCATTGGAATGAGCACGTCTGCATGAAATGTCCCACGCAAAGGGTTTCTTTCTAAAACCAAATAAGAAGAAATTTTGGTCAGCCAAGTATGAAGAGCACAAGACTCCACGAGGACGAGCGCCTCGGGCACCAAAAAAGTAAGATGTCTGACAAAGAAAATAGAGTCATGTGACTCGCAACAGGAGGACCACTCACCAAAAAGAAGACGACAACGGTGAGTGGACAATAATGCAAGCAGATTACTCACTAAAAGAAGATGACAAAAGTGGGTGAGACTACAGGAGGACCACTATCAATTAGAGCTGGCAAAACGGGCCCGGCCCGCCCGTGTTTAGGGTTGGGCTGTACAAAATATAGGCCCAAAAAAACTCGGGCCTAAAAAGCCCGCCCAATCAGCCCGCCGGGCTGATCGGGCCTCGGGGTTAAAAAGGCTCGGGGTTTTCGGGCTAAAAAGCCCGCCCGGTTGAATTTTTAAAATATATTTTTATTAATTTAATTTTAATTAAGTATTCTATTTTTAATTTTATTAATCAAATTTTATTTGTTGATTCTCTAACTCTTCCTCAAAAGTCAAAACGTGAAACACTGAAACCCTAAAACTCTATCTACCCCTGCGGCGCTACCAGCCTACCACACGGCCACACCACCCTGTCGCTGATCATTGGAGTCGCCGCTAGAGATGTCAAAATCGAACCCGCCCGATGGGCTGGTGACACGCACCCGTCGTATGGTACGATCAAAATACTTTGTGTATGCCCCAGATGGACAGTTTACGCTCCTATGCCCACAACTGGACTGGTTAGTCTTAGCGATAAGCTAGGGTCGATCCCACGGAGAGTGAGGAACTACTTTACTCTTTGGGTGCACAAATTGAGTTGTCACGGTCTCAACCTATTTATCTGCACAAGTAAACTTAAACGGAGATTAAATATAAAAGGGGTAAGATTTGAGTTAGGTCCTGACTATTGTCGACATTGGTTCGGTCATAGGCATACTGAAGATCTGTCCATGCTCCGTACATCCTCAAGGCGTGGCCCAAAGACATTGGGGTATTTCAAGAGATTATACTTCACACTTAGGATGGTTGAGTCCCTTGTAGTCACTTGGTCCGAAGATCACGGTTTTTTCCCAGTCACAAGGTTGTGTTTCACTTCTCCTTAGGTAGTAGTCATACCCGATACTCTCCAAGTATGACCCTCACAAACCTTCTCTCCCAAGGTCCCCGACTCTGTATGTTCAACAAACATGCCTCCCGGGATAGTCATTTTCGGCTCAGAGCCGACCAGTCATTGATAAGCTTACGGCAAAGTAGGCACTTTCCTTGTTGGATAACCATGGTTTTATGCCTCGTCACAGTTGATGGGTAGTTGCTAGAGAAGCCCAAGATCGATGGAGGACAATGTATCCCATCAATCATTTCCTCGCCTTCCGGATCTACAAACTACTTGGTCGTGGGTATACCGGTTGTCACGCCCTGGTATACCATGGCCTTTGCTTGACATAGACAGCCTTTTACCGAATGGAGATCACCTGTTAGGCCCCTACTGTCCATGATTCAGCACAGATCCATCCGGAACCACTGGACTCAACCGAAGGCACAAATGCCTCTCGAACAATTACATATCAACAATAATCATTTCTTACCTCAAATCTCACCAAGGGAACTACTCACTCATAATGGAAAACATAAATGCGAAATAGACAAAACACATAAATGAAACAAAATATGAAATACTTGATATAAAAATACCTAAGGCAACAACCTTGGATTTGTTCATCACAACAGAATTGAAATACGAAAAGCAACTAAATTATTTGGTGCGGAAAATATAAAAGAACAAAGTAAATTATTTTCTTGGTGAACTAGCTAAAATCTAAGTCTAGAATAGCACTAAAAACTTATGTGTAAGTGTAAAAATCCGTCCATGAGTTCCCAAGAGTTGTGAAAACTGCATGTAAAACTCCATCTCTGCCAGCCACACATGCTGAGGTTTATATAGCAGTTCGGTAGCAGTCAAATCCTAGCCGACAGACCATATCTAGCAGCTGATTTCATTCCATAATTAGCTTGATCCTTGATTTGATTTGATTGATTATGGATCTCCAGCAGATTTGGGTTGATTCCACATTATTCCAGATCCTTCCATTGCTAGAATTCGCCAGAATCTTTCAGGCAATCTCCTCCACACGTCTTTCCATATATAGCTCCAGGTGATGACTACTGTTGACGGACATGGTCGTACTAGTTGCTTTCTTCGGTTGGCCTCATGTCAGGTGGTACACTTCAAAGGTTCTCGCGCCTCGAATGGTGCTGAGGGGTACTTCGCCGAGCTCTCTTCTTGGTGAGTTTCATTTCTGGCATCTTGGATAGTTTTATTCCGGTAATGCCCATTCTGACCATATTTCGTGCATATGCCCTTTTCCGAGCTTCCCCTCCTGAATACCTGTTTTCCCCCTAGACGACTCAAACAAAACAAAAAAAAGAGAAAAATAGGGCCAAGTGGCCCAAAAGTTGAAGACGCATTAGCTGGCACGGCTGCCCAGATTTGGAGGCGGGCTAGGCTTGAAAAAATAGAGCAAAAAAAAAACGGCCTAAAAAGCCCAAGATTTTCGACCCGTCGGGCCTTCCGGGTTTCGGGCTTTTTAGCCCGCCCATTTATTTATTATATAGATATATTAATTATATTTATATATATTAAAAAACCTTAAAATACTAAATTTAACTCACGTTTATTTATAATTTTATATTATGCAAACATAATATATAAACAAAATCCTAAATAAACTCTTGAACACGAACTCTTCTGTATTTCGCTAAGTGGCTAATCCTTACGGCCTTACCCTACCTTCCACTGTCGCCACCGATCGCCGACATTCACTACTGCCATCGACCTCCAACTGCCACTGCTTCTTCCAAAAAGGTAAAGCTTATTTCATTTGAATGGTTTTATGTCGTTCCTACTTATTCAGTATATCGGTGAATAAAAACCTAGCTTGAATTGTATGAGTCTTGACTCTCGAGCCTTATAATATTAGAGAGACGAGAAAAATTAATGCAAAATATGTAGACAGTTTAGCCATTAACCTTGTATATTAAGCTATGTACTGAAAACTAATTTGTTCATCTAGAACGAGAATCGAGAATATGGAATTCAATATATTATGTGCATGAATTTATAGATTTGAGAAAGTGAGCTGATGATGATGATGTTGACTGCATTAGATTATTTTATTCTTTCATCTTAAAATATATCAATTGAACTAAGTGCTAAATTTGTATTGTTGATAAATTAAATGACGATGACGACAGCAAGTCCATTAATCAAGTAATGTTTGATAATTAAAATATATCAATATTTTAATAAAGTAATATTTATGTAGATAGTTGAATTTCTATAAAGTAACAAAAAAAATAAGATTTTAAAAAAAATATGGGCTGGTTTAGCCCGACTGCCCGATGGCTCGAGAGGGGCTGGGTTGGGCCTAGAATTTTGCAGCTCGACGGGCCTTCAGAGTCCTCAATCTTAGAAGCATACTTCTGCACAACATCTGGATTGTTGCATATTTTTCAGCACAGTGTAAGGTCTATCATTCAGTGTTTGATATCAGCTCTAAACTGCACTTTGAACAGGATAGTCTTCCCAATAAGAGCAGTTTCAATTTCTCTTGGTATAATTTCAAAGTGGCCAATCTGTAAATGTGAGAAACAAAAGTAAATAACTTGATCATATATGTGAAACAATTTACATAATTTTAGAACAATTAGCTTCATCCAGCGCATTACCTCATTGCCTTTTAAATTTATCTCCGATGCCTTCTTCCCAAGCAGAGTAATGCATTCCTTATCCCAAACCAAGAATGATACATTGTTTGTAGAGTCTAATACAATCAAGATCAGCATATACCTACAGTAATATGACATGCAAATATTACAATCAAATATTTATCTAAAATATGCAATTTAACAGTATTTAATTGGTACAATATAGGATAACCTTTGGTTTGCCTTCCCATCATATTTGTTGCAAGTTCCACAAAAGAATTTGTTGTTTAATTTCACAACTTTCCTTGTGCACCGAATACAGGCCATATAACACCAAGTATAAGAATAATCAACAGACTCAATAGTACCACATATACATGCCTCGCCTTTCTACATAAGTTTAATAAAATGAAGTCAAGTACAAAGTAAACTTTACGAAAACATATTAAATCAGCATTCATTATAGCATATTTTATACCTCATTTGTGACTATGTCATCAATAACCTTCATTTCTAGTGCTTCTTCAGTTGAGACTTCTTCTTTCACAGCTTCCAAATTCAGTGACAGTGTGTTTTTGAAAGAACTATCCCCCCACACACTGAATAATAAAAACAAAATTATAAGTTTATTATCATATTTGTTTAACATACATAAAATAGTTGACTGAACATATAACACTTACAGGTTCCTGAATTTATGTATCTCCTCAACATCAATATTGAGAAACAGCCTAGAAACATTTATGCTCGTGCATACACACACATCACCTGTTGTTTGGTATAAATTTAAGTAGATGATTTAAATTTTACCCTTGTAAACTGTTGCTCTGCAAAATTGTACATAATAACAATTGGCAACATTTTCGCTTCATTGCTCGCTTGCATTATGAATGAGTCAACATATTCCTCCCAAAGAGTGTAATATATTTTATTGTGACTACATATGTAAGTAAACAATTTCAGAGTCCAAATGAAGAAACCAAAAGCAAATATAAATAGAAAATAAATTATGAACAACCAACATTTATGTACAACATTACAATTCTGATATGTGTTAAAACATATTGTAATAAATTTGTTTATTGTTAAGCATAATATGATTTAATTTCTAACTGGAATAGAAAAATATACATATGCAAACAGTGCAGAAAAAAGAAATTGAAACTTACTCTGCATCCTCAAGCACCAGCTCAATGAGCTTCGCATTATTCTGATCCTTGATAAACCCCTTGCCCACCCAAACTCCAATAACATCTACAGTTTTAATAATTCTTAATATTAAAAGAAATAAACCATTCTAAAACAACACATTAAATAAAATGTACATAACTATTTACCAAACAAAACTTCCTCATTAGCATCTTCACTAGCAATTATATCTTTGAAATCTTTGAATAAGAATTTCTGACGAGGAAGTTCAGGAACAACACATGCTGACAACTGACTTTTCGGGAACATCACAATCCTATAAGGATTGTTAACAGTCTTGTTTCTCACAAAGTTGTTGTTTCGCACAAAGAAATGCCTAATCTGAACAACAACATCTGCTTTTATGATATTTCCAAACGCAGCTATCTGTCCACGTGGTATAGTCAAATGAATCCTTGTGCCCTATACAAGATTATGCAAAAATTATGTTACATAAAAAAAAATACCATTATAAAATACATAATTATTCAATCATATTTTTTAGTAAGTGTTTTAAATCTAAATAAGTATGTAAGTAAAAACACTATTAACTATAATATCTTAAGGAGGATAATGTACATATTTCATGTTGTATATGTTCGAGCACTATTGATCTGCCATTATGAAATTAATTTAACTCATATAAATGTTTTGCAGCAGACAATTACTATATTTAGGTTCCATTATAACATGTTTCACACCAAACAGTAAGTATTAGATAAAATCATCAAAAAGAGGTTGAACACTAAGTATCACTTTGCTCAATGTTAACATATATTCATATTGTAAAATGTTTAATGCTTTACATCTGTCGCACAATCTAAAGGATCATAGATTAGAAACATGAAATAATACCTGACGATCATGCACAATACATTCAATAGATGATTGGTCAACTCCATATATACTTAGTGCCATAGCGACGAATACATCTCACTTTTATCATTGAATTCGTAACAGAAGGATGCAAATCTACAATCTTCGTATATACAGGTGCCATTATGTCTTCCAATATCTGTAGTCTTGCCAAAAAAAAATTCTATTACTATTTGTAATTGTCAATAATAATTAGCATATACAGGAGTAAAGTTCTAGACTACAAATATAATTTTTAGTAGTTATAGCTAAAGTAGTAATATTTCAGCCACATGCTTCAGCTTCCCAACAAAGAGAACATGAGTAAAGGTATACAAACAGGTGAACTTTAAATTCCTGCAAAATTATCTTTACAGTGATAACATTAGTTCATAAACTTTTGAGCAAACAGTGATTTTTATTTCCAACACCGCATGACAAACAAACAGACATCTCTATTTCAGTTTTCAATTATATACAAATTGTGATCAGATATTTGAAATATATTCATTGATATAAATCATTCCCAATGTTCTGCATATAATGAAATGTCACACACAAATGAATATAAAAGTAGCAGCAATGAATATAAAAGTGGCAACTTATATAGTTCGGAATCTTGCATTTTTAAAAACGGAAAAACATTTTGGAAGAAACAATTTTTTGAAAGAGAAAAACGAAATTTAGAGTTTAACTAATACCAACAAATGTTTTTTGAAAATCTTTTTCGAAAATAAACAGAATCTGCTAGTATTTATAGGCAAATATCAGGGACAATTTTAAAATTCAAATTTTGAATTTTGGCTCTATGTTTGGGCCCCAAGTTACCACAAATCTAATCATTTTACCGCCTAAATCGTGATTATCAAGGCTTTTAAGTGAATGCAAAAATCTGATCAATATTAAGAACATTACACAGCAGACTTAAGCCAAAATAAAAACACACTGGTTATAACAGTAGCTCATTTTCCCGCCAAAATGGAGATTGGTTCAGGTTGAGCTTTTATTTATATATAGATATAGATTATTTGATTTTATTTTAGTTTATTTAATTTTTTGTAAAAATAAAAATAGAATTTAGTGAAAAAAAATCATTGGGCGGGTTTGGCCCGACTGCCCGGTAGCCCGGTCGAGGCTGGGCTAGGCCCGTAAATTGGCAGCCCGGTCAATTTCAGGTCGGGGCCAGCCCAGCCCGGTAAATCTCAAAAGCTCGATGGGCCGGGCCGGCCCATTTTGCCAGCTCTACTATCAATAGTGATCCAAACTTTTCAACAACCGGCCCCTACCACAAGCACTACTAGCTGAATAATGGAGTAAGAGACCCCAGTAACATGTGCAAGCATCAAGAGGTGTCAGCAATTATGGTCGACAAAAGAAGATGACAATTACCATCACCATTAGCTGGCCACGAGAAAAAAAATCCAAGGCTAAGCACCAAGAATAATAGAGGGCATCAGACCTCTATAAAAAGGCAAGCTTTGGAGAGAAAGAAGAGCATTCGGAAATGACCCACCTCACTCTCAACACACTTCCTCTCCAAAATCTATTTTTGTAATTTTTAAAATTTCAGTCTTCAAAGTTTTTAGTTTTAGTTTTGTTCCTTTGATATTATGTGTACAAGTTATAGCTACTAATGAGTAGCTAGACAAGTTTGTTTCCTCCCCAAGGAGATATTACTAAATAGATTAAATATTTTATAATTCCTCCATAAACGCTCGGTTTTGTTCAACCTTCCGATTTTGTAAATTCTTTTCATTCATTTTCCAACTAAGTATTATATGTCGAAACTTAGAAATTCTAGAAAAAATCATCACTTAACCATCTCTTGTGAGTGTGTGGTTGGTTTTATTCGTAAAACGAGGGTGATAGATTCTGGGTAATTTGAAAGTTGCTGCTGGAGGTGGAGGGTTGCAACCATCTCTTGCGAGTGCGTGGTTGGACGGAGCCTCCGAGTGGCAGACGGTCCGTAAAACGCGACAGAACTGACTCCGGAAGTAGTATTCGACTAAAGGTATAAAGTTGGTTTATGTTTTGATTAATCTTAAAGTGTATACGAAAGCATGTTGGGCCTGATAAGTCTTTACCGACTATTTTCAATCCGAACAAGGAATTGTATTATAATGAACTAATTGATTTTTTCATGCTAAAGGGTATTTTGGTCCATTACCAATAATTAGGGCATAGAATGCTTAAGTTTATAAGATATGGCATTTTTCATATATAACTTAAGGTTTAGTGTGACGCTAGAAAAGACTCGTGCTGGTCTGTGGGGACAGCCGTCAACTCTGGAGACGGGCTGTTATAGGTGGTATCAGAGCCGAACCTTTCCCAGTACGGTGTGGTTCGGGGATGAACCAAGCGGAAGCTGGTGGGCCTGTGACGCCCGGGGACGAAGTGCGGAGTGATCGCCGGTGCAAAAGAGGCACGGACAAGGAGCGGCTCCGATTAAGATTTCCAAGCAGAGGGGCGCAGGGATGAACCGGAACACAGCCGAGCGAGAGGGATTCTGAGAATATGCAGGTATGAGACTGCATATTCGAGGAGAGCTTAAATGATTTGATAGGTGCTACTCATATCAACAAGATGCATATTCTTTTTAGGTGCCCATGTGGAAGAAACTCCAAGATTAAGCGTGCTTGGCTTGGAGCAATTCCGGGATGGGTGACACCCTGGGAAGTTTCTCGGGGAGCGTGCGAGTGAGGACAAAACACGCTAGAAAAGACTCGTGTTGGTCTGTGGGGACAGCCGTCAACTCTGAAGCCGGGCTGTTACATTTAGGGCATTTTAAATTTTCACTCAAAATTTATACACATACATACAAATTGAAAACCATCGGCATACCGAAAATTCATTATAGGGCCTTTCAATAATTTGATTATAATACAATTAAATTTTAATTTTTTTATTTATTTTCGATTAGCTTAGAATTGTTTAGAATGAATAAATATAAAATCTAATAATACTACAGATTATATAGTTTTATTCTTTTTATTTATAATTCCAAACTGTATATGAATTATTTATAAATTGAATTTTATTCAACCTTCAAATTAAAGCTTTTGTCACGATTTTTAATTTGATTCGTATCTTGAATATTTTATCATGAACCTAAACATATGTTTTTGATTTTATATATAAAAATGTATAGAGTACATTTTAATCCACACCAATATGTAAATTTATATTGTGAGTATTCATTATATATGTTGTGGTATAAAATTAAGACGTACGTAGATGAATTTCCATATGCATGCGAATGCTGGCCTAGCAGTAAAGTGATTATGTTTAATATCAAAAATATTAGGTTCGAGTCCACCGATATGGTATTTAAATTTACTTATTTAATTTTTAATTTATATAAAAAAAATGCATTCCCACATATGGGATACTAATATTATTTAAAAAAAAAAGAATAATGAAGTTTATCACTGTAAAAAATAAATAAAAAGATTATTGGGCTTGCGAAGCGTCGTTAATAAAAGTGTGAGGAAATATGAAACTGGGTATGTAAACACTAGGCCTTGTTTTATTGATAAAAGAAAAACCCTAGGCCCATTTCTGCAACGCCTTATATTGCTGTGTTTGGGCGTTAGGGTTTCTGTCATTTCTGCAACTCCAGAAAATCACCTCCCGCGCCGAGCTCTTCAATATTCTGCAGCCATGGTTCTCAAGTAAGTCGCAATCTATGTAGGATTATATGCTATTGAACAGTTGAACTTCACTGAATCGAATATTGCTACTGGAAATTATTAAACCTGTAGATGTTCGTAGGGATTGTTTGGGTTAGATTTTCTTTGTTAAATTTTAGACGCCATTTCGGATGTAGATTTTGAGGTTCTTCAGTAGCATCATATTTGGATTCTGTGCTCTATACATTTCAATTTTTCATTTGTATTAATTTTCTCACTGCTGGATAAATTATCTCTGGGTTTCAGAGTCGGACGATCTAATTCAAGTATTTGACGCATTTGAGCTACCAAAACTTGTTTCCTGTCCTATTTTTTTGAGTTCGTTTGTTCCAGCCATGTGTATGTTACATGGATTCTGCTGTAAAACCTTGGTTTTGATTATAATTTTGAATGCTTTTCGAGATTTAAGAATTCATGTGGTGGGTGTAGATATTGTGGTATTTGTACACAGTTTGGTGTATTATACAATTTGGGTATTGATGTAGTTACTATTGATGTTGGTTATTAGGACGGAGCTTTGCCGTTTTAGCGGCGCCAAGATCTATCCTGGAAGGGGCATCAGGTTTATCCGATCAGACTCTCAGGTGGGATAACGGCATCGCCGGAAGTTGCATTTTCCTGTACTTCATCTTATTAGGGTTTGTGAAATAAGTTTGCTGCTGTTGTAGGTTTTCCTCTTTGTTAACTCAAAATGCAAGAGGTACTTCCACAATCGCCTGAGGCCTGCTAAGCTTACTTGGACTGCCATGTATCGGAAACAACATAAGAAGGTGAATTACTTGATTGATCTATCATTCGACACATTTATTTGACAAGAGTGATGTCTGTATTCTAAATTGTTACTTCCTTTACATAGGATGTTGCTGCTGAAGCCGTGAAGAAGAGGCGCCGTACCAACAAGAAGCCTTACTCAAGGTCCATTGTTGGTGCCACCTTAGAGGTCATCCAGAAGAAACGAGCTGAGAAGCCAGAGGTTCGTGATGCTGCACGTGAAGCTGCCCTACGGTATGAGAAGCAATGGGAATCTTTGAATTTAAACCAAATGCTAAAATCTCACTGTAGTTGCTTGAGTGACAACGGGTTTGTGATTAGAATGGTTAATAATTAAACTTCTTTGGTATATCATATCAGTGAAATTAAGGAGAGGATCAAGAAAACTAAAGATGAGAAGAAGGCAAAGAAGGCAGAAGTTATGTCAAAGCAAAAGACTTCTGGCAAGGCCAACGTACCCAAGGGAGCGGCACCCAAGGGCCCGAAGATTGGAGGTGGCGGCGGCAAGCGTTGAAAGGTTTTTGCTTCTATATGGTATGCATAAGGAACACAAATGGTTATAAGCCATGTGTGCTGGTTTTGGTTTTGACCTACAAGTTATTTTCTGTGCTTGAACATTATCTTGTAAGGTCTTAGACTTTGTTTTCACTAGAAATAGCTTACATTTTCTCAACTTTGGTTGCACATCTAATGTTTACTTTAATTTAAAATTAATTTGTTGAGCCCAGCTTAAAAGTATCTATATTTGCATTAGTAACTTCTTTCATCCGGCATTTCATATTCCAAACTATTTATACATTGGAGGGCTGCTGATTCTTGCTCAATATTATTTTGCTGTTTAGTTGTAAGGCTGAGTGAGTCAAAATTGTTTGGATCTGGATTGTCAAAAGTTTATAATTGAATCAAGTTTGAGTTTGATATTATTCTGTTCATTAGTCTGTCGGCGTTATTGTTGATAAACTCAGGTGTATTAATTTTATAATTATACGTGAACGAAGAAAAACATTACGGAAACAGTATTTAGAAAAAAAAAATTGTGAAACTGATTTAGAGCTCTACAACTCATAACATGCTTTGAAAGATAAAAAATTCACCTATACAGGACAAGTATGTATGCACAAAGTAATCTAAGCTCGAATCCTGACACTACAAAAAAAAATTCCAGCTGTTATAAAAATTAGTGACATTTGATAGTGTAACTAATCACTAATAGTTACACAGTTACACTTTTAAATGTTACTAATTTTTGTAACATGAATACTTTTAAATGTTACTAATTTTTGTAACACGAATATTAGCTACCAAGCCTCGTGTCACTAATAGAAATTTTTTTTGTAGTGTGAAAACCAATTTCTCGGTGAGGGCACAAACAATAGCCTTTGCTCGACTTTTTTATTGAAATTTAACGTGGTTTCGAACATCAATAAAACAAAAAAGTTTTCTTACGGGAATCGATTAATAAGCAATTTTTACTTATATAAGCACATAATAGTACATAGTATTATACTATTATGCATCTCCATTAATCGTTAATTCGTAAGTTGGATAATTAATATTCTGCGATATAATTATCTGAACTAAGCGTAATTGATTATGATTTAACCTAGGCTAATTGATCATCGAAACAAAATAATTAAACCTTAGCCTTCGCCCAATTAAAATTGAGCCCAAGAATAATTAATTCAAAGGCCCAAACAAATTAAATAATCAAGCCCAAAACTTGAGCCCAATCTCACTCATAATGTCATAGCTCTCAACTTCTCGTCTTTCTCGCTACACACAAATCCCCAAAGTCGCAAAACACAGAAATCCTTTTCCACCTCCCCAAGTTTCCGATCAGCAACAACGGCGAGCAAAGCCGCCGTCGCCGGCTTCCGCCACCTCCTCCCTCATATCTCCTATAAATTATCTTAATTTGATGAAGATTGATTTTAGTGGGCTCGATCCCGCCATGCCGGTTAGGGCAAATGCGGATGATTTGGATAACGAGATTTTGGCTGCACCATCGTTTAAACTTCCTGTCACTGTTGATGTGAGCTTCATTTTATCCCTCTTTGTGCTTTTTTGTTTGGTTTGTATTATCCTCGCAGCGATTAGTTTTCCTGATTTTTATTTGTTTCCCTTCAGTATGATGGGTTTCAGAAAGCAGCAGTGCAGATGGTGAAGCCAGCCAAGGGAACGACAACTCTGGCTTTTATATTCAAAGATGGTGTCATGGTGGCTGCTGATTCGCGTGCGAGCATGGGAGGATATATTTGTAAGTCTTTATGTAGTTTTGAGCTTTTTCACTTTTGATACTGGTTATATTTTAAAACATGAATGACTGTGAACAATATTTTGTTTGTGGATTGATTTCAATTAAATATTTATATAGGACTATCAGATGGGCAAAATTTACTTTTTCATTATATGTTCTTTTTGAGAGCTGGGATGTTTCTTAGTATTACTTTTGTATCTATGATCAAATTATCAATGCTATATGAGTTATAAAAATGCAGCATCACAATCTGTCAAGAAAATCATTGAAATCAACCCCTACATGCTTGGTACAATGGCTGGAGGAGCTGCTGACTGCCAGTTCTGGCACAGGAATCTCGGAATTAAGGCGAGTGTTGCATCTTTCCTTTGTATATTCTGCATTTTCCCACTATGATTTGTCAATGAGAAGGCACATGAATTATGTTGTTCACAGTAAATGCATAATAATGTATGTGCATTTGATGTTTTAAGGACTCTTATTCGAGACCTCTTAAGGCAACACTATGAACATATAAGTTATAATGCTCTCCGCCCCCCACCCACACACACTAAATATATGAGCGTAAAGAACATAGATGTAGACAGTTTGAAGAAACTATTTGAGAGGCTGAGAAAGAATTTGATATAACCTGCTTCATGTCTAGCTTACTCATTCTATACGGCACTGGCAGACAATTAACCCTCATGTGTGTGTGTGTAGCTTCTATGGAGGAAAGCCCTTATTTTTTTAAATAGTAGTAGTATTTTCTAATTCCTAATGAATGGTTCAAAGTTAGTAATTTGCATTCATGTTTCAGTGTCGTTTACATGAATTGGCTAATAAGAGAAGAATTTCTGTTGCTGGAGCTTCAAAATTGTTGGCGAACATACTGTACTCCTACCGAGGAATGGGTTTGTCTGTTGGAACTATGATAGCTGGCTGGGATGAAAAGGTAAGCTTGAATTCTCACAAGCTGTTCTAACTTCATGGAGATCACCTAATACTTCTGCTTTTCGGGCAGGGCCCTGGTCTCTACTACGTTGACAGTGAAGGTGGTCGGCTGAAAGGCACCAGATTCTCTGTTGGGTCTGGTTCTCCATATGCTTATGGTGTCTTGGATAGTGGGTGAGTTCATATCCACATTCT
The DNA here is from genome assembly GCF_028751815.1 of Salvia miltiorrhiza. NCBI lineage: Eukaryota > Viridiplantae > Streptophyta > Magnoliopsida > Lamiales > Lamiaceae > Salvia > Salvia miltiorrhiza. The sequence goes on along the minus strand of NC_080393.1, from coordinate 51,075,369 downwards.
CTTATTCACTTCTTATATTTCCTGTCATTTGAAATTTCTTGGATGTTTCTTTGGTTATTTAATAATTTTCACAAAAATGTTTTAGATGCTTTTTGGCCATGTATGCTAATCTGGATATACATGTGTTTTGTTTTCTTGACGAAATAAATTTTCTCTTGGGATTTGAAGGTCATGTCAATACTTAATGATTACCCTTCAGTTTTAGCTACATAACTTGCTGCATTTTTTGTTGGCATGCCCTTGTCTTATTTGTGAATCTGCCCTTCTCAGATACCGCTTTGATTTGTCTGTTGAGGAAGCTGCGGAGCTGGCTAGAAGAGCAATCTATCATGCTACATTCCGTGATGGAGCCAGTGGTGGTGTTGCCAGCGGTAATTCCCTTCGTTCCAACCGCATCTCCCTGTGTTTCTACTCCCTCTCGGGGATTTAATACTCCTTTCACTTTCTTGTTTTAACATGGATTTTGTTACAGTATACCATGTTGGTCCCAGTGGATGGAAAAAGCTTTCTGGCGATGATGTCGGAGAGCTCCACTATACGTACTATCCTGTTGAACCCACCACGGTGGAGCAAGAGATGGCTGAAGTACCAATTGCATGAGTTAGTATCTTTAGCTTTCATTCCTCATTTTCATTCTCTCTTGCTAAAGTCACTGCCCTAGCCCTAGCCCATTCGTGTGTTCACTCAAAACAATTTTTTGGTGACTGCTAATATCGGAAGGCTCAAGGGAAAGAACCCTGCAACTTGTATGAAGGAACACCTATTGCATATGTTCTGCATTCGAAAAGCATAAGATACGGCTAGCAAGCACCGGCGCAACTATTCCCTAAAATCCCTAATTTTAGTGCCTTAAAATTTGTCTAATTTCTCATGTGTATATAGATGCATGTAAATGTCCCTTTCAAGGTTTAGAGAGAATAACTGAATCAATTGTTCAAAGGCCTAAAAAAGGGGTGAGAATTGCCGGCGAGTAGTAAACACAGGTTTAAGCTCAAAAATATCACTCTGTTCGTTATTTGTGAGCATTCTTGTCAAATAAACTCAGGTGCAAATACAAAAATATATGATTAGTAATTTTATATTTAAATTTACAAATTATTGATGAGAAATTTAGTTATCTAATTAATCTTGTTTATTGTAAGAAAATAATGGATTTTAAGTAAATAGAATAATTTATTATTTTGTGAATAAGAGCATTTAATTTTCAAATGGAGAACTTCAATTTAAATTAAAATAAAGCGATGTTTGGTATTGAATTTAATTTGATGATGAATGAGTCAAGTTCTTGGGACATGTCATTCCCTTGTAGTATCTCTCTAACTGCACATGGAATTGGAATCTGAAATACTCATTTTTCCAATTGAACCAAACCAATATACAGAAAAAATTGTGAAATTGAATCAATGGATAATTTGGTTTGATTTATGGATTTGTGTTTCGATTTTTCACACGCCGCTGACTACCAGAAAGTTCCTATGCTACAAAAAGAAGGCTCAAATACTAAGCCAACTTGCTAATGGACTAAGAGCACGCCCAGCAGAAATTCTAAAATTATGCTCCTATATTCCTCCCTAAAGCTTCCCTATTTAATTTAAGATCTCGATTTTATAAATGTATACACCAGATCTCCTATTTTCTACATAAAAACATAAATTATGTGTGGGCCCTACTAATTATAAGCTTAAAATAAATTTAGGTTGGGTGTACATTTAAGATTGAATTTAGATAAGTGTAAAAAATTTTGTGGGCCCCATCCAATTTAGGGGATCTGCTGGATGTATTTTTTTTTTTATCTCATTTTCAATTATTGTAACCTAAATTTAGAGTTAGTGATGTATTTAGATGATCTACTGGTAGTGCTCTAAATCGATTAAATTTTCTCATAAATATCCTCAATCATTGTACAATTAAGGTGGGCATGGTCAAACAGTTGGTGTATTATTTTAGTGCTGGTGACTCATTAAGTCTAATTCTCTATAGATTGATTGTATACAAAAGTACAAACTACTCATAAGGAATTGGATAAAATAAAACTCATTTTATAATAATAAAGTAAGAACATCTTTCAATCCTTAGATGGTGAAAATTAATGATGAATGAACTTTGTTGAACAATAAATGGTCATGAACTCAAATCTGATGGAAAGCGAAATTTCAATTTTTCTTACTTGCTTTTAAAATTAATCACTTTTTTACAGTGAATTAGTAATGTTTTATAGAAAAATTTATCATATTTTCATAAATCTTAATTCCTATTATAAAATAAATTTATAGTCAAACCTTACTTTATACTAGTATAATATTTTGTTAATTTATTTGTTTTGTCATCTAGCAATAAGGTCAGCCGTAGCAGTTGAAGACAAATATAGAACACCAAACTCCAGCTTTCCTGCGGGTAAAGCGTTTGTGCAACAAATAAAACGGTTACCATATCATACTCATACAAATGTAGCTGTCTGCGTTGAGCTGTTCAAACTTCCAAATCCATTTGCATTTCCTCTTTACCTTCTCTCTTTTTTTCTTTCACCAAATTTATCATGAAAAAACTATAAAATAAAAAAAAGGAAATATTTTTACTATTCCCACTTTCTTTTTATTCCATATTCTCTAAAGTGGAAAATATAGATTAATAGGTCAATACACAAGGAAAATATTATCACCCCTATACCTTATAATCAAGGACGGATATATGCTGTAGCTGTACTGAGCATCAGTCTAGTGCAAGCTCAAGTCTTTTTCCTACATTTATGTATTATATTAAGAGTGTATTTGGCTAAGCTTATTTTAAATAGTTTATAAGCTCTTGGAGCTAATAAGATGTTTCAAGAGCTTATAAGATGTAATTTTTAAGATCTTATAAGTTGTCAAAGTGTTTGGATAATTGAGCTTGTAAGCTAGAGAGATAATTTTTTGCTAGAGAGAGAAAATATTTTTTTAGAGAGAAAATATCGAAGAAAAATAAATTTGAATAATATATGATGAAAATAATAAATTATAGTTAAAAAATATTTGTAAAAGGATTGTTGCATATGAGATTATAAAAAAATAAGTTGGGATACAAGAACTTATTTTTTGGGGAGCTTAGAGCATCTCCAATGCATGGTGTCTTAGGGGGTGTCTTAGATGGTGGTCCCCACCTAAGACACACCCCTCTCCAATGCATTGGTGCTTAGAGGGTGTCTTAGATCTCCATTTCCACAAAATTCATATTTCTACACTTTTAATTTTAAATTCTCAATTTCATTAAAAATAAAATTAAACATTACAATAATTAAAATAAAATTAAAAACATAATTAAAATACGATAATAAAATAAAAAATAACAATAATTTCTTAATTTAAATAAGCCCTCGACGCTTGAGCACTTCTTGGACTAGGTGGTTGTGCAAGGCCAATTGTGCCTCCGTCATACCCATCGTGTCCTTGTTCAAGAGCTTCATATCCATCTCCTCCCGTTTCATCTCGGCTTGCATTTTTTTGACCTCGGCGATTTTTCCCATTTTGAGAGCATGCTCCCTCATGCTTTCGGCCACTTTCTCGAGGGCGTCGAAGAACGTTGAACCTCCTCCCGAAGACCCTTCTCCCTTCTTCGTCTTGCCCTTGTCTCGCTTTGCCGCTTTTTGGCTTTGGGGCCTCGTCGTGACACTCGGCTCCGAAGAAGTGGTGGTTGCTCCACTATCAGAGCCCTTCGACTTCTTTGCGGAGTGGACATCCCCGGCTTGCGACATGAATCTTTCGCATTCGCGAAGCACTTTCCAAGCTTTGATGTAGGAGAATTGCTTCTTGAAATTCGCCTCGAACATCGTCTGAGCTTATTGGGTGATTTGATCGTCGCTCATACCACTCCCCCAATTCTCCTTGCAAGTGTTGTAGAAGCCCTCAAAGAATTTTGTCTCCTTTTGGACACAGGCGAAGTGGGACTTGAGATGTTCCGGCTTTCGCGGCGGCGTTCCCGACTCATTGAGCGCGTTGAACTTCTCCGCGATTGCTCCCCAATATTGGAGCAACCTTTGGGAGGTCCCCAAAATAGGATTGTGGGTTGCCTCTGCCCACAAGATTACCACGAGCTCGGACTCCTTGCTAGAATATGAAGTGCGGGTGCCCTTGGCTTTCGGCCTCGCCGCCTCCGGTTCTTCTTGGACGTTGGTGTGCGCCGCAGGCGTGGGAAGATTTCCCGTAGCCAAGACATTGGAGGCTTGCGAAAATGGAGCAAAACCCATCATTGGAAGCCTCGAACCGCCGCCTTGTTGCTCGAGGTATTCATTGAATTCGCGATCCATTAAAAGAAAAATGTAGAAGAGAGAATTGTAGTTGAGATGAGAAAATTTTTGAAGAGAGATTTGTAGTTGAGAAAGTGGTGAATTTATATTGTGAAAGAGTGGTATTTATAGAAGGGAAAAAAGGGAGAAAAAAAAAGAAAAAAAACAAAACAAAAGTAGCTGTTCAGCAACGGTCGAATTCAAAAAAAAAAAAAACAAATTCAAACGGCTAAATTTATTAAAAATCATATTTTCGATTTTTTTTTAAATGGGGCGCGTCCTCTGGACGCGCCAGCCATTTCCTCCCTTCGCCCCGGGTCTCCACTTCGACACGGCCTGGCATCAGGCCGGCTCTCCAGTGCGGCCACCCTCCCAGCGCCCCGGATCGACCCCCCCGGTGGAGATGCTCTTATAAGCTCTTGTAGCTTATTTTTGGACTTTATAAACTGTTTAGGAGTTTATTTTGCCAAACACTTTGAAGGAGCTTACAAATTCCTAAACAGCTTATAAAGCTGTTTTAAGGAGCTTATAAGCTCAGCCAAACACCCATCCAACTCAAAATTAGCTTCGCTAAAAGTTGATTAAAAATTAAAACAAAACATGTCGTGTCTATAAAGTGTGCAATGCGAGCAAAAAAATGGGACTTAATATGTGTAAACACAGTTCTCCTATTGTCGATAGAAGTGTTTATTTTTCAATCCACCCCACTATTAAAAGAAGCGAAAAGAGGCTATGCATTTTTTTTTTTCTGTATTGCTCGAGAAAAATTATTCATCTCACATAACATGTGAAAAGAGTAGAAAACTGTGAAAATATATATTTTCCATCTTTTTCTGCCAAAGAGAATATTAGGCAAGAAATATATTAGGAAATATTACAACTTCTTCCTCAATTGAATTTTGTATTAGGCAAATCATGCTGCCATACAATAGTCTGAAAATTACATAGAATAAATTAGTCACACTTATATATAAAGAATCAAATATGCCACTATAGTCAGGCGAGACCTTTACACCATACAAATATGGAAAATAACTATACTGTACGCAGGTGGAATCTCTACATCAAAATCTCTCGAAAAGAAGAGTGTTTGATACTTCAACTTACCACTTGAACTAGGCCTCGTTGACCGCCGTTTTAAATCTTTTGATTAAATACATTAACGTAAATCCAAAAGCAATATACTGGCATGAAGCTAACCCTGATTTCAAGAATTTAACTAATTTATATTCAGAAATACATCCTTCGACTGAGTATAGTATGATTTTTTTTTTTTTGTAAATACAGTGTCTTCTTTTTTGGGTACTTTCATTAAACTTTACGTCTAAAATTGCAGTTTTTTTCAATTGAAAATATACGTAGGTCTCTCAACTTTTCTTTCATACATTTTGAGTTTATCAAGATTTATTAGTCGTTTCCCTCAAAAAAAGAAAAAGAAAAAAAAGATGTATTAGTCGTTTGGAATTGGTTTTTTTATTAACCGTTAACACATCTAAAATAACACTTAAATAAATATCTGACGAGTTGCCAATTGTTTCCTCACCAATTGAAGCCATCAACTTGAATTAAAACTATTATTGTCGTGACTTAAGGGTGGTTTACGATTAATACAATGTGGGTAACGGCATACATTTTAGATCATGATTTGAAAGAAATTGCAAAAAAAGAATAAACCATATGCCCCTCTTATTATCTTAATCGTAAAATAAAAGATTAAGTCATAGCCTGTGTTCTCAATTTTTAAGTAATATCTCGAACTTATGTTCCTTTTTTTTGTTTGAAAAATTTCCAAATTTAAGCAAAGTTTGATTCATCCCCACGGTACAACATCTGATGTGATGAATCACTTTGTCAGATTTTTAAGTGAATCGTTTCCACTCACCATTTTTTTGAATCCATCTAAAAATTCTAAGAGATGATTCATCGTTCTGTTGCCACATTTTATAAAGCAGGGTCATAAATTGAACTTTTTACAAAGTTTGAGGATTTTTTAAAGTGAAAAAAGAAAGATTGATTTTTTTTTCTTCTAAAAAATCATAAAATTAAACACAAAAATTTGGGTACAATCGGGTGTACCGTACAATCGGATTAATCCGCACCCAGAATAATGTCAATTATTGGTAGTGTTATTTCATTATTTGTATAACTGAATAGTGTCATTTATACGATTAGGGTCAGAATGCGGGTCAAAATCTGAATGCGGATCAATCCGATTGTAGGGTACACCTAGCTGTACCCAAGACCACCTCAAAATTAAAATACAGACTACAAATTAACCCTAAAATAGATAAATAAAACTATAAAATTTGACAGGCTGCCTAAACCGGTTAGATTGAGCTTTGAATTGCCGCCCAAGCACTAGGGGGTGTGTTTACGCAATTACATCAAATAAAAATTAGGAAAATTTGGAGAAAGGCCACACTTTAAATATAAACTACATGTAACATACATCCCCCTTTCCTAAACAAATAAAATAAAGTGTTCGTATATTGAATTAGCAGTAAATTGATTAACACAATCTTTAAATTTACTTATTTAATTAATCCCTCCCCTCCGTTCCACGAATCTTAAGTCACTTTCCTTTTTGGGCTGTCCCACGAATTTTGAATAATTTATTTATGTGGCAAAAGAATTTCCCTTTATTCACATTTTCACTTTTTCACCTACCATACTTAACACACTAAATATTACTCCATCCGTCCACCAAAAATATGCCACTTTACTTTCAGCACGTTTTAATAAAATGTGAATGAAGTTGGTAGTGGAGTAAGGGTTCCACTTTAAATGTGAGTGGAATGATGTGGACTTTACTACTAAAAATGGATGTGACATATTTTTTTGTGAACGGACGAAAAAGGAAATTGTGACATATCTTTGGTGGACGGAGGGAGTATTTTCTTAATTTCCGTGCCGAAAATAATTGACTCAAGATTCGCGGGACGGAGTAAGTATTAATTTATATATAAAATAATCATGAACATACGTAAAAGTCCAAAATACCCCCAAATTTTAAAGTCAAATGGAGGGAGAGGCATAACCGCAAAAGTGATAATTTTTGTCAAAATTATAGTTTCACTTTTATAACTTTGTATTGGCGGTAAAATCGCCACATAGTTGTGGGTGAGGAGGGGTAAAGGATTTCTATGATTGGATAAAACTTGTATTTCTAATCATTGTTATCTGAATCATTGGTTACATGACTATTTTGACGACATTTATGTAGAACATGGCATGTTTTTAATATTTTCATTCTTAATTTGTTTCGCAATAAATTCAAGAACTCCATAATTCTTTTATGAAAAAAACTATAAATGAACTCACAATAGTACACAACAAACTCATCATGGCATTGCAAGAGGATTATTTGCATTAAATACTCCATATAAGTATTAATTACGCTTTTTTCGTAAAATTTTACATCTTTAAAATTCTTCAATTTATTCATTTTTTACATATATATTTATTATTTAAATCCAACACGTTAGAGTTGCACCTGCTAACAAACAAAAGTAGTCTAAAGGCTTACTTAATAAAAATGAAAAACAATAAAATATTCCTATAGTATTTCCAATTTGTCATTGAAATAACTCCCTGTGTAATGGTGCAGAATATATTACTATTATACACGTCTGATGAATTAATTATTTATTTCTTTTTAAAATATATCAAAATATAGTATACTTTATTAATTTTAAATTTATTAAAATTTATTCTTACTGAAATAATTTTTATTTATTATTTATAAAATTGATATTCTAAACAATAAATAAATATGGAATATTTTTTTACATATAATTTATATTATTCAAAGAGTATTAAATATATTTTCTTAATTGGTTTAAAAATGAAAGAGGAATACAGTTAAGTACTCATCTGGTATCGGACAAAATAATATTCGTAGAAGAAAAAAGGAATATAATAGTCCTATTCAATAGTTGATATCGTGCCGTGGGTAAATGAACAGTAGTTATCTATTGTAGTTGGAATCTGAAAGGAGCACAGATATAAATATGAGTAATTTATTTCTTTATAAATTAGGGGCAATAATGATTAAATTCACGATTTTTTAATATATTTTTATTTTATTTTATACATGAATTACAAATTTTATTTTAAATACATCAGGTTTCATTCATGGGTTAATGGCACCTAAATTACTCAACTATTTCGAAATTCTGATTTGGATACCATACTTCAATGTCTGTAAAGTAAAATACTCAACTATTAATTTAATCTGATTTAGCAACTCCGTTCAATTTCTGACAAGGGCAAAATTGGAAATATGCATACGTGTCCAAATTAAAGCCAGCTGGTGCCCAGTTGGCGTCCGTGTGGTATCCCAGTGTCATTATGTTGGGACGACGTCGTTTCGTCTACACAGATGGCAACCGAAAAGGCGCGCCAAATATCCAAAAATCTTAGTCTTGAGAGATACATTTCATTTCTCCCAAAAAAAGTTCTCCCATCTTCCCATCGTTTCATGGTTCTTGACCTTTCCATTGCCTGGAAAATCAACAATCTTGTTGAATTTTGTTATACCGAAAGTACACCATAGTTTAGTTGTGTTCAATTTTGAGTGAAAATCTGAGATTGCGTTAGGTTTTGGGTATTTCGAAGCAGAAGTCAGTAAACTTGTGAAGAAGTGGTCCCAAGCTCTTAAAAATGGCGAAAAGGTACCTTCTTTGATTCCTTTATAGTTATGTCGAATGTTTTGTCGCCTATTCACGTCGCCTGTTGATATTATACTATATTTGTTGGAAAGTATGTGTTGCCGCCTTCTTCGACTTTAATAATGTAGATAGGGTTTACTGTTCTTGTGGTTGTACTGTAGTTGTTTTTTTTTTGGAAAGTGCATTTTTTAATTTAGATTTTTAGGTTTCGCCTGCACAAATGTTCGAAATTCCATTATTTGATTTTTTGTTGTCTGTGTGAATCTCGTGCAGTGTTGAATTTGGTTTGCATATATGTCATGGTGGTCACTTCATAAACAAAGAAGGAAAACAACACTATATGGAAGGGGGGTTTGTCACCAAAATAGGGTTAGACCCCGATCTTTTTGGGTACTTTGATCTCATTGATTACGTGAAAGAATTAAGGTATGTCTCCTGGGAAAACCTTTATTATCGCATCCCTACCACTCAAACACATAAAGTAATCATAGATAATAGTGGTGTCTTGAAAATTTTAACAGCAATGGGTAAGCAGATGATAGTGACAGTGTGTGTTGAGGGTGGTGTAAAAGCCACATATGTTACTGATAACAGTGAACAACCTAAGGAAAATGTGCATGTTAAAGAGGGTAATTGAGGTGAAGCTAAGGGTAGTGATGGGGAGGGTGAGTGGGATTGTGAGGGTAGTCAGACTAAGGTTGATGGCAGTGAGGGGGATGGTGAGGGTGAGGGTGAATATCCCCGAGATATAGATGACTGGGGACATTTAGACAATTCCACTTTCTCTGAGATTGAGGATGCTATAAATATGAAGTGTTGGAGTGAGAGTAGTGACGAATACTACCAACCTAGTGAAACTGATTTGTCAGAAGTTAGTCTTCGTGATTTAGACTACATTTCTGATGAAGAAAATGTTGAATTGAGGAAGAAATTAAAAACAGCAGATAATGTTTTCAATTTGATGAATGTGAATGATGGGTTTGAAGCCGAGATAGAGCACACACATGTGTCTGATTATGAGAATGAAACACATGAATATGAGTCTGAGGAGAGTGATTATGATTTTCAACCCAAATTGAGAAAGAAAAGACTCGTTTATGACCCCAAGTGTGACCATAACAAACTTGAAATTGTTATAGGTACGCACTTTCAGGATGGTTTTCAGTGTAGAGAGGCTTTAACCACTTGGGCAATTGAGAATGGTAGATACATTCGCTTTAGGGCTGTTTCTAAGAAGAAACTATTAGCAAAGTGTACTCTTCCTTACCCTTGGCAAGTTTTTGCAAGCTCTATGCAGGGTAATGGTAGCTTCATGATAAAAAGTTACCATGGTGACCATAACTGTCCTAAGGCAATGAGTAATAAATTGCAAAGTTCACAGTGGATTGCAAAACGGTACCTTAATGTGTATAGAGTTAGATACAATTTAGGTGTGAAAGATCTTGGGGCAGATATTCTAGAGAGGTTCAAGGTGAGGGTACCAAAAGACAGGCTATACAAGGCTAGGAGACTTGCACAAGAATTGGTGAGAGGGTCAATAGAGCAGCATTATGGGTAACTGAAAAACTATATTGCTGAATTGAGAAGGGTTGATGGGGAGGGCAGATATGAGCTTCTTCTTCAAGAAGATAATGTATTTAAAGCACTGTATGTGGGTTTGACTGCCTTGAGAAAGGGGTTCAAAACCAGTTGTCGGCCTGTTATAGGTATTGATGGCTATTTTTTGAAAACCTATCTCGGCGGTCATCTCTTATGCGCAACTGGCAAGGACGGAAACAATGGTATGTTTTCGATTGCCTGGGCCGTTGTTGAGGCCGAGAATAAAGGTTGATGGACTTGGTTTTTGAAATGTCTTATGGAGGATTTGGATATCCAAGATGGCAGTGGTTGGACCTTCGTCAGTGATCAACAGAAGGTATTCTTATACATCTAATTTAGATTTGTCTTGCAAATCATCGATCTAACTTTTTTTCATTCTATGTAGGGATTGCAAAATGTCGTGGCCATTTTGGCTCCACAAGCTGAACACCGGAACTGCGCCCGACATATATACATGAATTGGAAGAAGGATCACAAGGACCAAACGCTTAAGAATTTGTTCTTTAGGGCTGTGTATGCTACCCATGAAGCGGAGTTCAAGGCTGCACTTCAGGAACTGAAGCAAGAGAGTGCCGCGGCGCGTGAAGATTTCCTGTCAAGGGACACCAAAAAATTCTGTAAGGCCTTCATATCCACTGGACCTAAAAGTGATAGCGTCGATAATAATATAAGTGAATGTTTCAATGGGTACATTTTAAATGCTAGGGGTAAGCATGTAATTCATATGTTAGAGGAAATCCGTTCATCTTTGATGGTTAGACAGGTAGAAAAATTCAAAGCCATGTCATCTGTTACAAGTAAACTTACTCCAAATGTTTCAAAAATATTGAAGAGAAATGTGATGGCCAGTGCATACTGCATAGCATTTCCAGCCATGAATTATACCTTCCAGGTGCATTATGAAGGTGATACCTTTGTTGTGCATGTGAAAACAAGCATGAATGGGTAAAACAAGTGTTCATGCCGGGAATGGGATATAAGTGGTATCCCTTGCAAGCATGTTTGCGTTGCCATTAGATACATGGACCGTGATCCCGCTGATCTTGTTTCTCATTACTTCACTGTGGCTACCTATCTTTTGGGGTATGAATTTGGTATCCAACCCATTGTTGGGAATAAGATGTGGCCTGAAGTGGAGGGCGATTTGGTGAAACCACCACCTAAAACAAGAATGCCTGGACGTCCCAAGAAAAAACGGGTTCGAGCACCTCAGCAGAAGGAAGGGAGGATGACCAAACATGGAGTTATGATGTCGTGTAGCAACTGCAAGCAGACAGGGCACAACAAAAGAAAATGCACTAATGCAGCCCTAGAAAACCCGAACCCTAACAAGGTACATTGCCATCTTTCGATAATATGCTACTTTGTTAGGACTTCGTCAAATAGATTAACAATTGCTTTGTTTACATATCCAACAACGGAAAAGAGGAAGGCCTTCAAAGGATGGTGCAACTAAAAAAGGAAGCAAGGAAACGGGAGGGCAGAAATCAAGGAAAAAGGCTGCATCTGAGCAACACTCTCAAATGAAGAAAAAAAGTGGATCCACTCAATACAAAGGCAGAGGGGCAGCTCTTAAAGGGATTGGTGTTTACGTGAATGAGCCAACTGGAAATTCCTTCTACCATGTAAGTTGTTGTATTAAGTTTTCTGGAAAATTGAACATTTCATTTGTGAACTGTTTCTAAAATATCTAACATTTTTCAGGGTTCAACCTCATCCAAGTAAGCCATGTTGTTGCAAAAGTTCAAAAAGCCAAGAAATTCAAATACCAAAGATGGTGGGACTACAACTCAAGAAAGTGTTGTCATCGGAGTAGCAAAAACTCAAGAAAGTAGGAATGAAGGAGCCTCAACCCAAGATTTGTGAATCAAACATGTTGTTTTTGTATATTTTGCAGCATAGTAGCCAGTTATTTTGGGGTTTTGTCTACACTGAGCAACAAATTAGTTTGAAATACTTTGATGCTTAGCTGGTTCTATGTAACTCAACTTCATCATATCACTTACTGGCTTTCACTTATTGAATATTTAGCTTTTGGTTCCAGATTGTGTGCTTCATATTTGCAGTGTTTACACACCCTGAAATACTATTTATGCTTGTTAAAATGAAGGAATTGTAAGCTAGGAAAGTAACATATAAACTAGGGTTAATGGAGAAGTAGTCTAATAACAACCAAACTGAAGACATTTAAAGTCTTCTAAGATACAACAAGGGTTTACTAATCATAGGCCATACAAGAATTCACAAAATTAAGACAATTTTAAGTCTTCAAAGGCCTTCAAAATACTACAACTACATACTTCAATAGTTACTTAATCATGAACACAAAAGAAACAACCACTACAACAAAGCAGAAAAACCATTTAGACATTCGAAGCTTCAAATCTTGACCATCTACAATAGCTTGAAGTTCCTCGTTCTTCGCTTTCACTAACTGAAGCTCCACCATAGTGGACTGGAATTCATCTTGTCGGTGGTCAAATCTATCCCGGTTGAAGGTGCCCAACATTGTTGCCTGCCCCAGCTGCTCCTCTGCCATACTCAATTGCATTCTCAAGTTTTCAATGCATCCTTTGTAGTGCTCCGTTAACTCCAGATCCACCCACTCCCACAATCCACAATCATCATTTGACTACATACCACCAAAAAACACAATTGCTGTAATAATTGTTGAGGTAAAGTGAGAGAAAGAAAAAAACACAATTGAGCTAACCCCATGACGACTACAGCAATAGAAACGACACAGAGGATTCAAGGGAGTGTTCGAGGTCCTCATCAAAGCCAACCCATGTTTACACATCTTAGGATGCCCCAACCATCGACTTGCTCTTGCGTTGAAGGTGTCGCCACATGAGCTAGAGCTCGACATTGACTCCCCAAATTCGCTATTCCACGTTTTCATAGAAAAGTTAGGGGGAAATGTGAAGAAATTAGGGTTCCCTTCCTTTAAAAGAAGAAAAAATTCGTTACATTGCCCGCATATTTGTTCAAAACGACAACGTATCACAATTACCAAAACGACTGTGTTTCATTTAAGCGTCGGTGAGTCCACATCGGATTCTCCGACATCCACGTAATCACTCAAGTCCCCGGAGATTGAACGGAGTTGCTAAATCAGATTAAATTAATAGTTTAGTATTTTACTTTACAGACATTGAAGTATGGTACCCAAGCCAGAATTTCGAAATAGTTGAGTAATTTAGGTGCCAATAACCCTTCATTCATTTTTGATTTTACACGCAATGAATATTTTCAGTGAATAAACATTGAGGTGAAAGATGAAACTATCTAAATGAAAATCTTTCAAAACGACATAATTTGGCATTAGGTAGATTAGATTACAGAAACATAAAAATATATTAACAAATCAATAAGAAGTCGACATGCAGTCATAGAAGTCATTGTTTTTTTTTAGCTTTTTTATGTTTGCACATCTCACTTCTTTTCATTAATATATCTTTGTGTTCCTGTAGTGCAATCAATATAATGTCCAACTATATTGTTTAGAAAGACCTCGATTCAGTCACATTGACAATTCCAACTTCCAACCTCATCATTTATTCGCTAAATATATTTTATTGCGGGCACTCAAAAAAATCGTGTGCAAAATTTTAAGTTCAAATATAAAATGAGAAATGTATAATAGTTCATTTTTATTACCGTTAACCCTAAATTGTAAGATTTTCTCCAGTGATGTTCCAACCCCACCTCGGCGAGCCCCATCTGTTGCCGAGCCCTCGGCTCGATAAGGGATCGTGAGAACGAGCCAAGTTCAAATGTGTTTATGAATGTCGTACGCGCCATCTTAAAAAAAAAATCTAATTTTGAGTAAAATAGTCATTGTGAATGGCTATTTTTTTAATCCAATTTTCCTATATATATATATATATCTCACTTTCACTCATTTTTACACTAAATCTACATCCCTTCTTCTACTTTTTTCTTCTTATTCTCTAATTTCAAATTAAATTCTTGTTTTTGCTCTTAAAAAAAATGGATTGTGAATTCAAAATTGGTAAGTCTACCAAACGGGGCCAGGGGCAATTGTCACTGGCCCCAAATTCTTCGCTTCACGATTTTTCATCGTTTTCTTATTCAACAAATACGTTCAATTCTTTTCTTGAGGGTATCAACTTGAACTGCTAAAATAGAAATTTTATTAAAAAAGAAATAAGAGAAATAAGAGAAAAGACAAAAACAAGCGAAAGCACCCGCAAGAGACCACGGGTAACCGAAAAACGGCCAAAACTAAGAGAACATTTTTAGAGGATCTTCCTTGTCAAATGAATATTCGTCGTCCAACATATCTGCCCAGTTTTTTTTTTTTTGAACAAAGTAAAATTCAGCGGAGATGACCAAGTCTCCAAAAATTTCGAGCCCTCAAAGATGACGAGGCGCGCCGGCTATATCACTCTGAAAACTGAATCATTTGCACCCTATGGATTGAGACGACCCTTAATTATCCTAAGGGTGCTAATCAAAAGGTGATCGTTTATTGGGGAGATATCACGAAGCAATAATGTGAATCTCCAACGGGCACATCGGTACGTGACAACAAACAAATCAAATCATACTTTCAATCCATCCAAAAAAGTGTGAAGGTTGGGAGGTAATCTACGACAAGTGTGAAAGCAATTGGGAGAGTAGCACGAGCCATGATCAAATCATCCAACAAGCCCATGAGATATTTCAAACAAATAACCACAACACTCACTTCAAATACTTATCGACTTGGCACATCATTCGCGAATCTCAACAATAAGATTACCTTTGAGGGAGGTACACGACGCGTTCTTTGAACCAAGGGTCACGATTAGGCGTACGTGCCAAAAGACAGTAAAGAAGAACAACAAAGTGAAAGGGAAAATATGCGAGTCGTCGTCATCCTCGCCCAAGTGGAAAAGCACTTTACAAACGACCACTGACCGCTTTGGCGATTTAAAACAAGTGAAGCGCATGTCCATCGACAACCAGATTTTAAACACTGGTTCACAAATGGGGGCATGAGAATTATCAATACATAACCGAATAGTGAACGAGATCATGAAACGTTGAGGATGAGCTCTCTAATTTAATTTTTAGGATATGTTTTACAATAATGTAATTTTAAATTTTGTTTTTAATGTAATTTTTTTGGAATTATTGTAATTTTCAAATTTAAATTTAATGAAATTTTGTTTTTAAATTTTATTTAAAATCCAGTTTTTAAAATGGAGTAAAAAATATATTAAACCATTTTATAGAGTTTCTGCTATGAAAAAGTTGGCTCTATACATAGATGGCTCAAGCTAAGGGGCTCTCTGCTGAAGATGTTATAAGAGGACATTTACTTTGGAGAAGGTGACTCAGCTAATGGGGCTCTCTGTTGAATATGCCATATAAAGATATTTATTTTATATGATTGAATATTTTTATTTTTAAAAATATATTTTTTCTAATTATATCCTTTTAATAAGATATAAATTAAACAAAAATAATTTAAATAATAGAATAATTAAAAATTTTAAAATATCCCAAAATTTTAATCAATCTAAATTAACAAAAAATTATTTTACTCCCCCGTCCCGCGAAGCGTGACCCACTTTTCTTTTTGGGTTGTCCCACGAAGCTTGACCTGTTTCTAAAAATGGCAAAAAATTTACCTTTTATTCATCTTTTCACTTTTTCACCTACCACACTTAACACACAAAATACCAATTTCTTAATTTTCGTGCCGAAAAGAAATGAGTCACGCTTCATGGGACGGAGGGAGTACTATTTATTCACCAACACCACTCTTCTAAATAAATGTCCCTTAACTAGATAAAGACAAATGCCCTTTAAAAAAAAATCCTAGATAAAGACAAATGATAAAGTACACATATACTATACGATACTACATAGTGACACCGCTTCTCCACCTCAACTGCAACTGCAACGTCTACGCGCTTTCAATCCTAAACCTCCTCCATAAATAAACCCACCTTCCCCAACTCTCTCTCTCTCTCTCTCTCCTCTCACAAACACACACGCGCATACATATTTACAGAGTATAACAAGCTCGTTTAGCACTGACACAATATAATTAGGCGTTTACAGTGTTTGGGAAGAAATGATGGGAAATGGAGATCCAGAGAGGGGAGCAGCCAGAAAGCACAGAAACCAGAGCTACTACGCAGGAGCATACGACGCGGATTATCACGACTCCCATTGGACTTCCTGGCTCGTTCCGATGATCGTTGTGGCCAACGTCGCCATGTTCGTGGTCATCATGTTCGTCAACAACTGCCCCAAGAATCACGACGGCCTCCGCGGAGACTGCGTCGCCAAGTTCCTCGGCCGCCTCTCATTTCAGCCCCTCCGCGAAAACCCTCTCTTCGGCCCCTCTTCCTCCGCGTAAACCCTTCTGTTTCCTACCAGACGCATTCTGTGTTCAATTTCGTGCCTTTCGTTTCATTTTGGGATTAATTTGTGATCTGATTTTTGGGGTTGGATTTAAGGGTTGTGAATTGGTGAGCTCATCGCTTTCTTATTCAGCTTCACAAATTATTTGGCAATAGCTGCTTGAGCAGCTGTTTTAATGGTTACCATTTGTGCAATTTGTGATTACTTATTTCTTAATTATATTTCATAGGCCATAGCATCTTATTTCAATCAGATTAGGTCTTTAATAAGTCTGTTGAACTTGTTTTTTGTGTGTTTATAATTGTGCTAGCTATTAATTAGGGGGTGAAGTTTTGAACTCATAAATAGTGGAGAAGCTATCTTTAGCTATTAATAATGATTGTGATTGTGACAAGATTGTGATCTAGATATTATTAGGACATTATTAGTGCTAATTCTATCACTTACGCTTTACTCAATCAAGGAGAGACTAGATAATTCTTCTGCCTATCTTGGTCCTTTTCAGAATCAAGATTATAGATTTGAAGGTTATATTACAAGATTGATGCGTCTAATTTAACACTACCATATATGACTTGAAATATTATCTTGAGTACTCACATTTTTTCAGTCTTAGATTTGAATTTGAATAATAAACACATGGATGGGTGATACCGGTAGATTTTGATAGATGGACATTGATATGTGTATATAGGGAACTGGGTTTTGGTCCATTGGAAACCTTTTATGCTTAAGCCAATCTAAACTCTCTATAACGTATTGAAAATATTGTTTATCACCAGAGGTTTTGCACTAAGTTAATAAGAAAGCGTCAAGTTAATCCAACAATGTCTCAATCTCTGCTCGGGTAAGAGTCCAAGTCATCTAATCTAAGCATTGAGCCTTTCTGAACCATCCGCCAGGATGATGATAGCTCATCTTATAAATCTGTGTGTGTCGCCTTAGGGATTTCAAGCTATCACGTGCTTGAGTTATGTCTGCTTTCTTCATACCTCAACACTCACAAATAGACATGCTAGTAGCGCGTCTTCATTGCCAAAAGAAACGTTTAAATCCCCCTTATAGGATGTCCTTGGTATTTGTTACTTAATTTCACATGAGCTAATCTAGGAATTTCTCTTTCATTGCTTCTTGCTAAGTTTAGTAATTGATTGAAGATAGCTCCCAGCTGCAAAATTATCGTAAAGTTTGTCACTTTTCTCCATTACAGATATAAGCAGCTAATTGGTATTATATCAAGCTCCTTTCAAACATTAGAAAGAAATGGAATGACAGTGATTCTTGTACATTAATTTGTTTTAATCAATTGGGTGTAAAATTGCAAGATTTATTTTGTTTTAATCAATTTTGTTATTGTTGTACATTAGAAAGAAATGGAATGACAGTGATTCTTTGGTATGCGCCGAGGTAGGTGGGGTGTTTACTTGTATCCATTTCTGTAGTCTTAGGTTATCATAGCTCTTATGTGAAATTAGAGATATTGATGCTTGAAAGTAATTGTTTTTATCACGTCTTATGCAGACTGGAAAAACTTGGAGCTCTTGAGTGGGACAAGATAGTGCACCGCAATCAAGCATGGAGGCTCTTTACTTGCATCTGGCTGCATGCCGGTGTAATTCATTTACTTGCGAACATGCTGAGCTTGGTGTTTATTGGAATTCGCCTAGAGCAGCAATTTGGATTTGGTGAGAATTTAGTTTGGTCTTCGAACAAAGTTTAAAATAGTTTTTCAGCATTTGTATATCATGTTATTTGGAAGTCCTGCTATAATCAATCATTCATTTTCTTTTCTTTTTCAATATCAGAAACTCACATTTATATTTCTGGTTTGTGTTTATGCAGTGCGTGTAGGGGTGATTTACCTGTTGTCAGGTATCGGTGGGAGCATTCTATCTTCCCTTTTCATTCGGAATAATATCTCTGTTGGGGCTTCTGGTGCTCTGTTTGGACTTCTTGGAGCAATGTTATCAGAGTTATTTACTAACTGGACTATTTATACAAACAAGGTAAGTTCTGTAACCATCATAAGTATAGCATTTTCTAGACGCACCATACGAAGAAAAAAGGCCTTAATCAGTTGATCTTATGTTTTAATACCGAGTGTTATATATAATAAAGAGAACATAATTTTTTTATGGAAATCCATTGAGAGGGACTTTGAATTCCATAAGAAGTTGTTATGGAACTGCTCAGAATCTCCTTGTTCGAACAGGCGGCAGCTCTTTTTACTCTGATTGTCATAATTGCAATCAACTTGGCCGTTGGAATTCTTCCACATGTCGACAACTTTGCACATATTGGAGGCTTTCTTTCTGGTTTCCTCCTCGGATTTGTGCTCCTCGCTCGTCCCCAGTTTGGTTGGTTGGAAGGCCGGAATCGCCCAGCTGATACCAGGCTGAAATCCAAATACACGGTCTACCAATACGTTTTCTGGATTGCAGCCACTATTTTGTTGATTGTCGGGTAAGATTTCCTTATATCTTATACTTGATCTTGCACGAAGTTGTTGTATGATATGAATCTATCAGTCCACTCTTTCCTTGCAAGTTCTAGTGCATCTCATGATGAGATAAAATGACTGATCTTTACTGTTAATTCGCTCGATTCTGTAGATTCACAGTAGGATTGGTGATGTTGTTCAAGGGCGAAAATGCCAACGACAAATGCAGCTGGTGTCATTACCTGAGCTGCGTGCCTACATCAAGATGGAGCTGCGACAACTGATCTGGATTTCTCAGCCGGTTTGTGTTTGTTGTTGTTGTTGTTGTATATTTGTGGCCTTATTTCGACTTATTTCATAGTCTTCGTCGTATAGAATTATGGTTGGTTTGTTTAATTATAGCCATTCATATTTGTTATATTGTGTACATGCATAGTAATTAACATCGACGATATTGCTAAAGGAAATGCTAATATTTTCTTTTTCCTCCCTCGTTGACTCAAGGGAATGTTAATATGCTAAAAGAAGTTCGTTTTAGACTTGTAGTGATGTTTCTTTATTCTTTATAGCGCAGACGTCTTCAAGAGTTGGATTCTTTTATTATGGTGTCATTAATTTTACGTGTTATGCATATTAATATACTTCTTTCGTCCATGAAAATTAGTTCCGCTTGAGGGTGGACACAGATTTTAATAAAAGAGGCACACTTTGTAAGCTCAGAGCTTACCATAAGCTCGAATTTTAGAGCATGGTCGGATCCGGATCCGGGTCCATGGTGCATTCCAAATTAAAACTATTAGTTACGTATATCCGGTATATGTATTAAACGAATGGGACATGCACCAATTGAAGCGCTAGCTTAGTTGGATAAGTGTGATCAATGTGTGGGAGGTAACCCAGCGCCAACTTGAATATTTTTGGCTATTGGGGAGACTTTTTTCTTCCTAAATGATGAAATGCTAGTGAAGGATTAGTTTCTTTCTAAATTATAGAAGGACTTCCTAAATTAAATTTAGCTTTATTTATGTTTCTTTCACTCAACTTTAAATTCCTCTGCAAAGCAATTTTAACAGGAGGTGAATATAACTTCATTAAGCCATTTTGGTAGGGGGTAATCAATGCCCAGTGGTGATTGATGGGTTGGTGGAGAGAGAGAAAGAGAGACGAGACGAGATTTTAGGATAATTGGTATTTGCAATTGTTTAATCAAAATAAAATTTTTAAAATTAAGCTATATATTCATTAAATATAAAAATATATATATAGATATAATATATTAACACACACACATATGTGTGTATTTTAGTACTGTATATATTTCAATAGAAATTTTGTATTAGTTATTTTAATATAATGTGTATATTATATCATCTTTAATTTTGTCATGTATGTTTTGATTTGGACGAAATTCAAATTCAGGGCAAATTCCGAAATGGGCTAAAGTTTATGTACTTATATTACAACTTTATATTGTTGAAAAATACCAAAATTCACTAATAGTTTGTGAATTTACAGTCAACTAACGCCTCAAAAAAATATATTGTGAAATGCAAATAAGTAAAAGGTAATAAAAAGTTCCAAAAATCCTTTCAAGACTAATAGAAAATTTGAAAGAAAAATATCTAAATATTTTTGTGAAAATTTTAAATAGATAATAATAATCTTTAGACAAAATCGTTTTGTCAAGAACTTGGTCATTCATTTGATACACCTCCAACTATACGATGGTTTCATCTTCATTTTAATGTTACTATCTTTATTATAGCTATTTTATATAATAATATAAGTAACTTATAAAATTTTATTTTATAAATATAATATTCTAAAAAATAAGTTTTTATTATTATTTTAATTAAGTATATATCACCGTGCATCGCACGGGAGTAATACTAGTTTATATCCATCTCAATTAACACGCATTTTTTGCCCATTATCTATCACTCATCAAAACTTAATTTAGAGAAAATCTTATTAATACTAACAAAAATTTAAAAATTCGACAAAAGTTCATTGAAAAATTCAACAATTTTTTAAGGCTAACTATGACAAACGTGTCATAATTATGCACATTTAAATATTTTTTGATTTGAAAAAAAAATCCTACTAATAATCATTGTTTGAGATTTTTTTTTTTTGGCATATTCTTATTGACTTACCAAAATTTGATGTAGGTTATTGCCTTCATATAATCTTTTATCTAGATCTGATGCACATATTTTGTATACAGTGTATACAGTGATTATGCTTTATAATACTTAATTATACTTTATCATTTAGAAAAATAGTTCGACAATCAGTTGGGTAGTAATTTGTCGAACAATATATAAATTACTCTCTCTGTCTCACGAATATTGATACGTTTGGTTTCGGTACGGAAATTAAAGAGTTGTAGATTAGTGTTTTAAGCGTATAGGTAATAAAGTAGAATAATGATAAAGTAGGAGAGAGAATGTAATAAAGTGATAAAGTAAGATAGAGAATGTAATTAAGACCCCTTATTTTTGGACTAATTATTATCTTATTTGGAAATGTGTCAAGATTCGTGGGACGACCCAAAAAAGAATACGTGTCAAGATTCGTGGGACTAAGGGAGTATTAAACTAGAACAATGTATAAATTATTAAACACATTAAAATTTATCTCAACAATATTATTTATTGGACAAATGTGCAGATTGCCCCCTGAACTAGACCCCCTAGAGCTTTGATCCCCCAGACTCGGTCAACTTGCGTTGACCTCCCTGAACTCCCGAAACAAAAGTGCATTTAACCCCCGTGTTAAATGGCTATTAGAAGCCGTTTAACTTTGATTTTTTTTTGTTGAACTTGGGTTGTTGTTGGCCTGCTGTGTCGGTGTGAGAGTCGATCCGAGAGGGGGAGACAATGGCAGCGACCCCTGTTGTTGTTAGTTGGAGCCGAGAGATAGAGGGAGATGGCGGCAGGCGGTGAGCTATCGCTGTTGTCGGTCGGAGCCAGGGAGGGGGGGAGGGGGGGAGAAACGAGATCACAGGGAGGAGAGAACTCGAGTGAGGCCGGGCCCTGCTTCATCGGAGTGGAGCCGCGACGACGGATCTGTTTAAGAAAGATATGGGGTTTGAAGGAAAAGTGAGAGCGGCGGTCGTGGCTCGTCGCTGCGATCGCCGGATTTCAGGGGAGATTGGACGGATTTCATCCGTGTGTTGAGCGTACTTTGTTTCTGAGGGAGGAGAGAGTCGCCGAAGTGGTGACTGGATTTGGGGGAGCTAGGGCTTAGGCAGTGCAACGAGCGCGGATGATCTGAGAGAGAGTCGGTCATGAGTCAGGTATAGGGGAAGGGCGAGGGAGGTCACGCGGCTTATCGCTGCTGCGTCTATGTGTGAGTCGACAATGGCGCTCGTCGCCGGAGAAGAGAGCGTGTAAGAAAATAAAAATAAAAAATAAAAAATAAATAAAGTTGAATGGCGTCTTACAGCCGTTTAACGTGGGGGTTAAATGCACCTTTGTTTCGGGAGTTCAGGAAGGTCAACGCAACTTGACCGAGTCTGGAGGGTCAAAGCTTTAGGGGGGTGTAGTTCAGGGGGCAATATGCACCTTTGCCCTTATTTATTTATTTATGTAAGCAATGCGTGAATTCAGTTGGGTCAAAGGAAACACCATCGTGATGTTGAGAACAATTGGACGGGGGATTCTATTCATAGTCCATTTTTACTCTTCATAGCCTCCTATTTAATAAATAATAAACAATATTTATAAATGTACTATTTTACCCTATAATCCCAAATTAAAATAACATATTATACATAGCCATTGGAAAAATTAAAAAAAGAAGAACACACACAGCTCCATAGAGCAAATAGCCTCTCTTCCAGGCCCTCCCAACTCGTTTGTAGAAATCTTTTCTCCTGACAAAGCAGTCCAAATCGTCCTTAATTCTCTTCTTGAGGTCCGGCTCCATTGCAAGGTGTCGAAAGTGGAAGGGGTGCTCGAGGTTGATGGAATCCCAAACAAAAGAAGAAGAGTAGGAAGCGGCGCAGGCGAGGGTGTGGAGTTTGACCACTTTTTTCTGAGTTCTGATGATCTTGGCCCGGTCGAGCACGGAGGGGATGTAGGAATCGAGCACCGTGTCTCTGAATTTCTTGTCGAAGCTGAGCTCGAAGTACTTCTCGGACTCGATGAGGACATTGTCGGAGTCATCGTCGATGACTTTGAAGCTCTTTTTGCTCTCTTCGTTGACGAAGCACCACTCGAGGGCGACGTCGTGGTGGGAGTCAAAGATCTTCTCGCACTTGGCGAAGCGGATGGAGAGGGCGGGCTCCTTGTAGCGCTTGCTGATCTTCAGCCGCTGGATGTCGGGCCGGACGTGACTGCACAGGTACGTCTCGACGGCCGAGTAGATTTCGTTGGAGGACATGTACATACCGTCGCCTGGGTGGGCCGGGGGGAGAAGTAGCGGTGGAAGAGGCCCATGAGGAAGTGCTGGGCTGCCGAGGGAGGAGCTGGTTCAGCATTGTTTGGACCAACATGATAAAGGCGAAAATGGAGGCGCACATGGCGAAGATCGAAAATGCCGCCGGCATGCTCGATATTGACACAACCATGGTTGTTCTTTTATTTTTTTACTCCCTTCGTCCCATTATTTATGGCCTGTATTCATTTTTTGGCCGTCCAAGTAACATGACCTGTTTCCCTTTTATGCCATAATTAGAGCTTAATTAAATTTGTTAATCAATTCAATATCTCTCTCATCTAATTCCTTCCAGCCGCTCCCTACCGCCATTAACTCTTTCTCTTTTTCCTCTCTCTCCCCTCCCACCTCTGTCACCCGCCACTCCTTCTCGCTGCCACCTCCTTCGCCTCCTCAAACCCAAATCCTGCGCCGACCCCCACCTCTCCCTCTCGTCACCATCCGCCGCCGTCGAGTGAAACCCTAGCAGCGTCGCTGCGCCGACCCCCATCTCTCTCTCTCGTCCACCGAGTGAAACCCCAGCAGCAGCGCTGCGCCGACCCCCACCTCTCCCTCTTGTCCGCCGTCCACCTCTCCCTCTTGTCTGTCGCCGAGTGAAACCTTAGCAGCGGCGCGGTCCCAGATCCATCTGCCGTCCAACGCCGCCAACCCTCTCTCTATCCAAATTTTCGGCGCTGCCTCTGTCCTCCACTGCTCCTCCTCCGCCCGTTTCCTTTTTTTTTTGTTTTTTTGTTTCTGAATCTGATGTTCTTCTGGGTCTATTATTTTTTGGAGCGCCCACTTGTTTTTTTTTTTGTTTCTGATTTTTGTTTTTTGGGGTCTGGCTTTTGGTCTAAATCCGATTTGATTTTGTTTGTAAATGGCAAATGAGATTTTACTTGAAAGATTTGTTTCTGGCCCAAAATTGCGATTTGAGTTACATAGAATTAATAAGTATAGAATGTTTATTTCAAATTCTAGAATTTAATTGTTTGAGATATGGATATCAATTTTGTTTGAGATTTGATTTGTTTGATATTAGATTCGAAAAAGAGTTGTGGCTTTGTCCCCATTTTTTTCTCCAATCCCTTTAAAGTTTTGATCATTTTTGTGTTGTTGGTGTGATCTTGTTTGCATAATTTCTCACACATCTATACACACATCTCTCTCTCATGGAGAATTATTCAAGAAAAAGATGAAGGTTGTCTATAGCTGCTGGCTTTAATTCTAAAAGACAGAGAAATATGAAATTTTAATTAATCTTCTAATCCAACACCTTTTCCCCTAATTTAAATCTTCTTAATCTCCGTGCCGAAAATGCATAGGCCATAAATAATAAGACGGAGGGAGTACTTGTTTTAATTTGAACTGTTGAAGAGGGGAAAAGGTTTAAGGTCACGTCAGAAACTAAAAAAAAATTGGGGCTAAGGGGGAACTAAGTCTTTTGCATTAATATTTATAAAATTTTTTTCCCTCCGTCCCAATAAAAGTGGCCACATTTCCATTTTGGTTTGTCCCATTAAAAGTGGCCACTTTCTTAAAATAGAAATATTTAGTATTTAATTAAGTTTAATTAATTAACCCTCTTTAACAAAATACACACAAAACACACACACACTCACACTGAGTCGCCCTCCCTTCTTCCCCCCCCCCTCTCTCATCTTCTCCCACTTCTCTCTTCTCCGGCGGACGACAGCCAGCGCCGGCTGCCGGCCGCCGCCCCGCATCCTGTTTCTCTTTCCCCAGCCACGGCGCCGCCCTTTCCCCAGCCAGCAACCAGCCGCCGGCTCAGCCCTCTCTCTCTCGGTCTCTCATCTCTGCCGGCGGTGGTGAGGCCGCCGGTCATCTCCCTCAACCTCCCTCTTCTTCTCTCTGAAACAGAATGCACACAGCCACCATGAGCTCACGTCTCGGTCTCTCACAAACCCTATCTCTCTCTCTTTCGCTCCCTCTTTCCCGTTCGCCCTCTTTATTGCCGGAACAGGACGCACACTGCCGCGTCCCTTTCGTCGGCCTTCAGATCTGCCGCCGCCTTAAGACCTCTGGACCCTGGCCTCTCTCGGCGGCGTCAATGGCTAGATCTGAGGGTGGTCGGCGAGGGTTTGGGGCGAGGGCTTTTAGGCGGCTATTTGGGGGTTTAATGGCGGCGTCGATTCACGGCGGCGCCGACTCGCCCTTCTTCGTGCTTGATTTTAATGGGGTTGGTGATTGTGGATTTGGGTGAGGAAGGTGAAGTCTGGTTTGAGAGAGAGAGAGATCGAGGAAGGTGAAGTTTGGTTTAAGTGAGGAAGGTTGGTTTGAGAGAGAGAGAGAGGAAGGTGAAGTCTGGTTTGGGTGAGGGGCGACCGCTGTCACTGGCGCCGACGTCGTCGTCGCCGGTGCCAACGTCGCCGGCGGCCAGATGCAGTGAGAAGTTGGGTTGAAGAAGAAGAAGTTAAGTTGAAGGAATTAACTCATTAATTTTGATGAACTATAATTAATTAAAACATAACAATCCTTTCTTAATCTTCGTGCCCAAATAAAAGTGGCCACTTTTATTGGGACGGAGGGAGTATTAAATAAGAGGCTACAAAGAGTAAAATAGGAGCTACGAATAGAATCACCCCGATTTGACCCGTTTTATGGGCTACAGCCCAAGTAAGGTTTCACCAATCGTATATATACTAGATTTTACCCGTGCGATGCACGGTCTACTTATTCGTACGAATTTATAATGAATAATAGTAATACTATAAAATTTTATAAGTGTATTTAAGTGGTACAAAAAAAATACATAGTATTCAAATTGAACTGAAAATTTACATTGTATAGTAAAAGAAGATAAGAACTGAAAAAAAAAAAATACATGTGGTATATTTTGCCCACTTAAGAGCCCTTATTTTTGCCATGTAATTTTAAAAAAATAGAATATAAATTAAATTGTGGCATCAGGCGAGCTACATCACGTTTCTGCTGACTGAAAAATACATGTGGTATATATTTGATAAAACCAGATAGTTTGAGGGTTTTTTAGATAACATTTCGAAAGTTTAAGGGTATTTTTGATAAAGCGGGTATAGTTCAGGAGTTTCCATGATATTTACCCTATTAAATTTTATTATTGTGATATTTTTTTATTTTCTCAATATTCAATTCAAATATATTCAATTAAAATTATTTTTCTATTATATTTATAAGTATAATAATTGAATTAGTATTATTTTTATATAAATATAAAAATTTAAAATATTTTTTCGTGCATTGCATGGGATGCAAATGCTAATTTTTTATATATGAGTTAAATACAATCAATAATTCAATTAGAGAGAAAGAATATAAATATCAGTTTCTAGATAACATAACAATTTAGAATATACCGAGCCAATTACTTCACAATCATATCAATTCACATAAAAACCATTAATCCAATCAATAAATTAAAGAAATAAGTGTAAAAAATAAATTTATTACAGCAAACTTTATGAACTCCAGTAAATAAGTTTAATTTTTTTTGTTGGCCACAAACTTAAAGAAAGTCCAAAACAATTAATAATTTTCGAGCCCAACTAAATTATTACAGCCGCTTCTAGATTTATGAACACCTACACAAATTGGTTCTTAAACCAACAATTTTTGTTTTTGCAGATAAGTTTTTTCTTATACAGAGAACATCTTTATATTTTTTCACATATTACTTCTGCAGCTCTGGCTACCGAGATGATGCTGGTCCGTCTACCGAGCTCTCTCTGCTCTGGCTACGGAGATTGCTCTGCTCTGACTGCGACATGGCTCTGCTCTAACTGCCGAGATGGCTCTGCTCTGGCTACCGAGCACCATCGGCTCTGGCTGCCGAGCTGATACAGCTCTGTCTGCTGGGCATTATCTTTATATTTATAAGTATAATAATTGAATTAGTATTAATTTTATATAAATATAAAAATTTAAAATATTTTTCCGTGCATTGCATGGGATGCAAATAGAGATGAGTTGTCTGCCTTGTCTGCCATATTTTCAATAAAGATGAGTTGAACATTTTTTCAATTCCAGCGCCAGCCTTCTTCCTTGTCTGCATCTTCCATTTCTCCTTCGTTTTACATCCCTCACTTTTGTTTTTACTCAAGTCTAAAAAAATGGTGTTTGTTTTTGCTCAAGTCTAAAATAATGGTGCTTTTGCAGGGTATAACCTCTTGGTGTAACATTTCTATTTTTTTTTTTTGAGGAATATTTTTATTTTTTTTCCACATTAGTTTCACTAAATGAGTGCGAGAGTACTGAAATTGGCCTCCATGGATGTTCTGGAATTGGCCTCTGCTCTGGCTGCCTAGATGGCTCTGCTCTGGCTGCCGAGCACCCTCGGCTCTGGCTGCCGAGCTGATACAGCTCAGTCTGCTGGGCATTATCTGCTCTGGTTGCCGAGCT
This sequence comes from Salvia miltiorrhiza, assembly GCF_028751815.1. Classification (NCBI taxonomy): domain Eukaryota; kingdom Viridiplantae; phylum Streptophyta; class Magnoliopsida; order Lamiales; family Lamiaceae; genus Salvia; species Salvia miltiorrhiza. The sequence continues at coordinate 51,047,198 of NC_080393.1, read as the reverse complement.
GTTTCTGTTCTGGCTGCCGAGCTGATGCTGCTCAAACTGCCGAAAATTCATCAGCTTCATTTCCCTTTACTCAAGCAAAAAAGAAAAGTGAAATCAGGTAGTGTCAGATTCTCTATCTATCCCTTTCCATCTATACATTTGTATAAGAAAATACAAATGTTTGTATGTGTCTTTTGTGGCTTTCATTTTGAATATACACAATTTTCTATGCTAACTTACTGTAAATCTTGAATATACATTGAAATCATTTTTTTTTTTTGCTTTTGCAGATCTGAGTGGTAATATTTCCATGTTCCACTGAAAGATTCAATCAAAATCTGCTGCGAAAAAGTCTTGATCTGCTGCTCTATACTAATATTAGCTACTTTTTAAATAAATATTGTACAGAATCACAAATGATATGAAGAACTCGACACCTAGTATAGCAAAAAAAAAAGTGCTCCTACTAAACAAAATAAAAATGACATAAAAACATGAAAACCATAAAAATTTAAAAAAAAATAAAAAAGAATTAAATTAACCATAAATAGAGAGAGAAAGTTTGTACAGCAAATTGTATCCAAGTTGGTCTCAAATCATTTGATATTTATAGGCTAATTGAGCAGCAAATTGGCTCCAAGATTAGCTGTATTCAAATTCAAAATCAAATTTTGGCTCCAAAACCTGGTGGGTAAACTGCATTTGTGCTCAATTTCCAACAGACAAACATTGAAGCAATTACACACTGGATAAAAAGAGGCCACCATTATATTGTTGGACAAATAACATAGATAGAAAAATAGAAATAACATTTTAAAGAAATAACATAGAAAATTTTTATTTTAAAACAAACAAATTTAAAGACACGTTAACATAAGTTATTACAACAAACAAATTTCTACGTGGGGTCAGTTTACATCATTTTAAAGAAATAATATAGAAAAATCAATTTCTATGTAGTGTCAGTTTACATCATTTTAAAGAAATAACATAGAAAAATAAATTTATTACAACGAATAAATTTCATAAAGACACGTTAACATAAGTTATTAAAACTAAGAGGGTGTTTGGCTGAGCTTATAAGCTCCTCAAAACAGCTTATAAGCTGTTCAGGAGCTTATAAGGTCCTTCAAAGTGTTTGGCAAAATAAGCTCCTAAACAGCTTATAAGCTCCAAATTTAAGCTCCAAGAGCTTATAAGCTCCCAAAAAAATAAGTTCCTCAACCCCAACTTATTTTTTTATAATCTCATAGGTAATAATTATTTTACAAATATTTTTCAACTATAATTTATTATTTTCATCATATATCATTCAAGTTCATTTCTCTTCGATTTTCTTTCTCTAAAAAAATATTTTCTCTCTCTAGAAAAAAATTCTCTCTCTAGCTTATAAGTTCAATTATCCAAACACTTTGACAACTTATAAGCTCTTAAAAAACTACATCTTATAAGCTCTTGAAACATCTTATAAGCTCCAAGAGCTTATAAGCTCTTTAAAATAAGCTTAGCCAAACACCCTCTAAGTTATTGAAATCACCAATTGAATTTTATTGATTCTTTTTTTTAAATTGGCAAGGAGCAAGCGGAATAATTAATTCTGGAATAAATACTTGTAGTCATATAAAATGAGAGATCTTCACTCTTAGGGTTTGAGGCGCCGCACACAAGCTATAGGAATTCTAGACTCTTCTCCCCAAACTCAACCCTAAATCTTCACTCATATCTCTGCGGGAGTGCCACTCTCACTGATTTTCACTGATTTTCACCAATCGTATCAATTCTTGTCTGTCGAGAATGGTGAGAGACAATTTTCTCTTATTACGTTCTAACTCGTTCGATTCTAGTTTGGTTTCCTCTACTGAATTATGAAGTTTGTGCTTTTTCGTTCGTAAATTTGTAGACGTTTAAGAGAAGGAACGGCGGTCGCAACAAGCACGGTCGTGGACACACCAAATTCATCCGCTGCTCCAACTGTGGTAAATGCTGCCCCAAGGTATTTGATTATTCTTTGTATTTTTTATTACGATGGTAGCAATTGGCTGTAAATTCCACGGATCTTATTTTGGTTTGTTTGTTGAAAATTTGAATTACGTATTTTTTATTGAATTAATTTTCGCGTAGAAATTGTTTGCAGCTGAATCATCGAACCGATGAAAACTAAATATTTCAAGCTCCGATTTGGGATTTCTGAGATTGGTAAATATATTGAAAACTGTGTTACTATGCAGTGACTAGTAATTTTCACATAAATTAAAAGTGATAGCTTTTTGCTTATGTCAGTTTTATCTTCACCTTGCTGTATGCAATTTATTAAAATGTGAGTATTTGGGTTACTTCATGAATTATGTACCCTCTCTTTGTAAATTGTCATGATTATTCAAAAGTATATATATGCTTGCAGAGTATGTTGTATAATATGGAAATCTGCTTATTTGTGGTTATAACTTCTTGAATATCTTGCACACTGTGAAACAATGATGAGATTTACTGACCAAGATGTTTATATGGATGGTTTGATGATGGAGAGATTGTGTTGTTTGGGATATGTTTGACAGGACAAAGCTATCAAGAGATTTTTGGTGAGGAACATTGTCGAGCAAGCTGCAGTTAGGGATGTACAAGAAGCTTGTGCTTTTGATGGTAAACTTTTCTTTCTTTTTATTTGCTGCTAGAATTTTACTGTAGATATTGTTGCTATTACCTCAAAACTAATTATTAGGGTTTGTAATTATCTAATTCCTCCTGCAGGGTACACCCTTCCCAAGCTGTACGTGAAGATGCAATACTGTGTCTCATGTGCCATTCACTCTAAGGTGGTGAGGGTTCGTTCAGTTACGGATAGGAGAAACAGAGAGCCCCCACAGCGCTTCAGGCGCCCAAGGGTCAGTTCTACCCTCCATCTAATCATTTTGCTTGTGAAGTAATGTTTCTAAGTGAAGTGTAATTTTTACTGCTTTTGGTTTATGTAATTTTCTATTCTTCCTGGTTAGCGCTATAACCATTGTTTGCATTACTTGTCTCACATATTCTAATGCTGTGTTTATCACTTTTAACTATCTTTTAAGCACAAAAAACACTCCTTGATGTGCATTTGCTTCTGTTTTGCATTTTCTTTTGAAGGGATCAATTCTTTTTCTGAAGTGAAAAGTGTGCTAGAGACTATCAATTGAAAAGAACAATTGTTTTATTACTTGTAGATATCAACCATTTGATACACAATAATACCCAAAACAGAACAGGAAGTAGTTGCTTTCTTCTAACTGGAAAACATTACCAAATTGCTTGTTTCAGACTCATCATTGCCTTCCTCGACGTAATTGGCTAATCTGCTTACATGTTTTTGGTTGTGTCTCCCCATTGCTGCATTCTCTTATTTGTTACTCAATTGTTGCTACTCTTGCCCTGTTGTCAGGATGATATGCCAAAGCCCGGTCAAGCTCCTCGCCCAGGTGGCCCCCCTCCTCAAGCTCCTCGCACTTGATATGCTTGCTCGCCTAGGTGGCCCCCCTCAAGCTTTTATGTGCAAACAGAATTATTGAATTCAGTAAACTGCTCGTTATTTCTTATTTTAAAGTGCATGTTGTCCATTTTATGAAATCTTTACCTGTCTGCAAAATGACATGATATTTTTTCTTTGAATTATTATAAAAACGTTAACAGGTTGTGTCGTTTGCAGAATTATCCTTGTTCTTGTTGTTCATTCTAACTTATCCTTGTTCTTTCATTCTAACTTCAATTCGTAGAATTATAATTTGAGTGATGAATTCGCAGCTGTTTCTGTGGGCATTTTGGATTTATGTGTTGATAGCGATCATTCAAATGAGTTTCTGTTTATAATCTTGATGGGTTTTGAGCGTATAGTTAATATTAATGGATTTAGTTTGTGTTTATAATCTTGTTAGGTTTTGAACCTAGTGAAAGTGAATGAAATTAGTTTGTGTATAGGGGACAAAATAATGTAACATTTAGAATGAGTGTCTAATCTTGATTGGATTTGTGCCTATAGTTAATATTAATGGACTTTTTGGAAAATATTCGTATACATGATGTTCGAGTTCGGAATCATTAAATTTTTTGTAAAAATTTCATAATTAATACTCCATCCGTCTCTGAAAATTGTGACCTATTACCATATCAGGATGTCCGTAAAAATTGTGACATTTCCTTATTTGTAAATGACCACACAAACTTTGCCTCTCACTAATTATAAAAAAGTGTGGGACTTAATCTCCACTCAAATACAACTACAATATTTTTTTCTTAAAACCTGTGCCACCTCTATTGGGTCACAATTTTTAGGGACAAAGAGAGTATGTTATTGGAGCTCGAGCTCATCTCGTTTAAGGCTCGTGTACTAACTCGATTGAAGGCTCGTGAACATGCTCACAAACATATTTGCGAACAATCGAATTTGAACATGTTTGCGAGCTTAATGAGCCGAGTGCTATCTGACTCGAGCTCGGCTTGATAAAATTATCAAGTTCGAAATTAGGCTCGAGCTCGACTCGTTTACTATTGAATTGATCTCCGAATAAGCTTTTTTCGAGTCTCGAATATCTTGCAAGTAACTCTATTCATTTACAACCCTAATTATGTATTCTCTTCATCAAAATATCGATTCAACTCTAAAACATGCATTCCAATCACAATGTAAAAATAACTCAACTTGATAATAGTAGAGATACAATTATATATATATTTTTATAACATATTTATAAAATTACAGACAGTGGCGGACGCAGGATTTCTATCAAGGGGTGGCAAAAAAAATTATATCAAACGAAACTAAATATATATATATAAATTATCCATAGAAATTCAATCTATATTTAACCACAATGATTCGTCATAGTTTGAAACTTATGTATAATAGCATCATTAGAAACACAACTAAACAAGCTTCCAAAATAATATTAAGGATATTTATAAATAAATAATTAATGAGGGGTAATATAGGTATTTCATATAAAAAAATCAAGGGGTGGCAATTGCCTTCCCTTGACTCTATGTGCGTCCGCCCCTGAATCCACCCCACTATTAAAAGAAGCGAAAAGAGGCTATCCATTTTTTTATTTTTTATTTTCTGTATTGCTCGAGAAAAATTATTCATCTCACATAACATGTGAAAAGAGTAGAAAACTGTGAAAATATATATTTTCCATCCTTTTCTATCAAAGTGAATATTAGGCAAGAAATATATTAGGAAATATTACTACTTCTTCCTCAATTGAATTTTGTATTAGGAAAATCATGCTGCAATACAATAGTCTGAAAATTACATAGAATAAATTAGTCACACTTAAATATAAAGAATCAAATATGCCACTATAGTCAGGCGAGACCTTTACACCATACAAATGTGGAAAATAATACATTGTACGTAGGTGGAATCTCTACATCAAAATCTCCCAAAATCATAGTGAGCACCCCATCAACATTTCTGTGGAAAAGAGAAAAATCCGAGGTAGAACGTTTGAACCCAAGTTGATAGATATAACTTCTGAGTGTATCATACCAAGCACGCGGTGCCTGCTTTAGACCATAAAGGGACTTCTGAAGTTTGCAAACATAAGAGGGATGTTGAGGATCTTCAAACCACTGTGGTTGCTGCGTATATATAGTATCTTCCAAATCCCCATTCAAAAATGCGTTGTTGATGTCGATTTGCTGAATTTTCCAACCTTTAGTTGCAGCAAGTGAGAACATAAACCGAATAGTAGAGGCTTTAACTACCGGACTGAAAGTTTGGAGGTAGTCAACTCCAGCAGTTTGTTCAAAGCCTCGAGCTACCAGCCGAGCCTTTAACTGATCAAGAGTCCCATCGGCTAGAGTTTTTACACGAAAAACCCACTTATTTGTGATTACCTTATAGCTCGGATCTGGAGGCAGAAGTATCCAGGTACCCTTAATGCCTAGAGCTTCAATCTCTTTATTCATGGCAGATAACCATCCTGGGTGGGTCAAGGCTTCTTCAGTGGTGAGAGGTATAGAGGGAAGAGAGATTACTTCTTTTACAGCAGCGGAATGACTATTATGAGCCTCATGATCATGCACAACCAAATCAGTGGAGCCAAGCTCACTATTCACAGAGACATAAAATACTTGGTGTAAGTAACTTTTGGGCTTAGAGATTTCATGTTTGGCACAAGTCATCATAAAGTGAGTGTTTTGTGGAGGAGGCGGAGGTGGAGGGGGAGGTGAGGGGTAAGTGTTTGAGGCAGATGAGGATGAAGAGGATGGAGATTGAAGAATGGGAGAATGAGCATGAGAGGAATTTGGAGACTGATCATGGGAGGAAGTGATGATGTCTGGGAAAGAGTTTGATGAGGATGGTGAAGAGCTTGATGATGATGAAGAAGCTGAAGTGGTGGTAGGAGCAGGTGATGCAGGAGGAGAGTGACCAGCATGAGGGGTTCACTGGAAGAGGGAAAATAGAGGGAGTAACAGTAGTAGAATTATGAGACAAAGAAGGAGAAAAAAGAGTATTAAAAGGAAATTCTTGTTCATTAAAACTTACTGTATCTGCAATATAAACCTTTCCTGTTGAACTGAGACATCTATACCCTTTGTGAGAGTCACTGTACCCTAAGAAAATACATTTGGAAGACCTATAGTGCATTTTATGATTATTGTAAGGTTTTAAGTATGGGAAACATGCACATCCAAAAACTTTGAGTTGTTTGTAGTCAGGGGTTTTGTGAAGGAGAAACTGATAAGGTGAGCTGTGGTTTAAAGAGGGTGTGGGCAGTAGAAGGTATATGAGATGGTCCCCATAGATTAGAATGGACAAGAGTAAATGGAGCACTAGATTGAACAGCCTGACTAATGTGAGGTTTTTGATGTAATTTACCCAATTTGCATGCTTCACAAGAACTAAGTTTGGTACTATTATTGAGAGAGGTACATACTTTGGCTAAAGCATATGGTCCAGGATGCCTAAACTTCTATGTAAAGTATCCAAAGTAAGTGTACAGATACCAGCAAAGGACTTAGGTACATTGCAGTTTACAGAGTTGTGAACTTTATTGTGTAGACTCTTATTTCTAGAACAGGAAACAGGAAGAAAAGTACATGAAGATTTACATGGTGTACAAATAGTAGATGTAGTGTTGTAGAGAGATGAGAGATGAAGCTGATAGAGGCCTTTATAGAGTCTGCCCTCCAGTAGTGTCTTGCTGGTTTTGGTGTCCTTAACAAAACAGGAAGCATGATTAAATTCAATTGAAACATGGTTATCTTTAGTAAATTGAGAGATGCTGAGAAGATTTTTAGTGATTTGAGGGACAAAAAGAATATTATTCAGTAGCAAGGAGTGTGTGGAAGAGGTAGGGGGAGAGATTGAGTTTGAAATCAGTAAAGAAATACCCCGATGGTCATACAAATTAATTACCGATTTAGAACAACAATCAGGAGAATATCAAGAAGACGTACCAATAGATCATCAAATTCGTTTAAGAGAGATGTACCATTTCCAACCATGAGACTTTCAGCTCCATGATAGTCACTGCTTACAGCCAAGCTGTTCAAGTCGTTTGTAGGGCCGGCCCTGAGGGCGGGCGGGCCTAGGCGACGACCCAAGGCCTCAAATATTTGGGGGCCCAAATTTTTTATTATATACCATTAGTTATATGTTTTAATTTTGGGCCTAGCTGAAATATTTTGTCAAATGTTAGTACTTTCAAATCGTCCCATGCCAAACATTAATAGGCTTTGATTTTGGGCCCAAGTTTCCAACAGAATTATAGGTTTTCTCATATACCATTAAATTTTGTCCCCTTCCAACGTATTCCTTGGGGAAAAAAATCGCTTCATCTTCTTCAAAAAATTAGAACGAAGAACACTATCCCTGCAATTTAATTTTCTTTTTTACCGTTGATTGAATCATGATTATAAATAGAAGGTATTTCTTTAATTCTCTTATATCAATCTATTTCTTGATTCTTGAGCAAAAAAAATTAACTCTGCAAATTCTGAATTTAGATTTCGATTTCCAGAATGCAGTATTGTTGAAGGCTTGAAGCATATTGTTGATTTTGGTTTACGGGTGAGTAAATTTATATAATCATATGTAAGTATGTTTTATTAGATTTTATCGATTTTGCTAAATTTCCGAAGAACTTGTACTACTGTCTGTGATGTCTTTATGTGATCAGACAATCTATTTTCATAAGATATATTTATATAATTAGCTTCTGTTTTATTTAATACTCCCTCCGTCCACGAAACAAGTTCCCACTTGCCTCTAAATATTTATCCACGAAACAAGTTCTCACTCTGCTTTTTGGACATATTTACCCTCTCTTACTTTTAAAATCACTACACTTTTTACCAATGGGACCCACCCCATTTTTATTTGATTTCACTAATCCAAATTCTCAATTACTTAAGTATGGGCCGACTGATTTAGGCTCCTTAATTTTTTTTGCCTTTTCGCCTAACCCTATCCAACCTATTTCAGCTATCTATTCCCTAAAGTGGGAAAAAATCCATCTCATTCGAAAACCCTAAAATGTAAAGTTTTCTCCGCCGATTCTTCTTCTTGGCCGATTCTACTTCGTCGATTCTTCTTCGTTGTTCTCTTTCGATGGTTGTTGCCCCTACGTCTCCTCCCAATTATTCATGGGATTTGGAGTTTGAATCTGTTGAAAATGAGGTTGTATTCGGCCTCCCCTGTATGAAGGATGTTGCGAGGTCTTATGCGGTGTTCGTCGCCCGATGCACCGGAATCAGTGGCGGTGACAGAGACAGAATCCATGGTGCCGGAGACCAATTCGTTTGTAGATCCAACGCCTGCCTCTGAATCCATGGTGTCGGAGACCGAGCCATTTGTAGATCCGACGCCTTCCACTGAATCCATGGTGCCAGAGACCGATTTGTTCGTGGATGCGTCGTCGGCGACTGAAACTCCCATTCCTGTGTTTGAGCCGTATTGAAGTTTGTCGTTGGAACTCCGTTTCAACAACCATTGTGCTATTTGATTTCTTTCAACATTAGTTAGCTTTGAACTTTCTCTATTTTCTGCCATTTTAAGGAGTTGAGTGAATTTGTGTTCACCCAACTCCCACTAGTATTTATTGGCACTTTTCTTAGTAGTTGTAGCTTAAAATTTCCCTCCAATGTTATGGAGTTAAAATGTGAAAAAAGTGGCGCCACTTTTTCCAAGAATGTAATCTGCCGGACAACACTTTTGTTTGTGAATATAAAATGTTCCAGATTATTAATTGAGCAGCAGGCCAATTAATGAGCCGATTTCCATATGCAATTAATCTTTACAAGTATTCTGCCATTATTCCTTTCCATTAAATGGACCGATTCATTACAATTATTATTCATTACAATTATTTGTAATCTGCATAATTAAAAAATATATTTATAGTTCAAAAAAAAGAATAAACAAAATAAAGGAATAAAGAAACAAAAGAAATAAAGTTGTCAAAGTCCAATACCTTTAATCTAATGAAAGATTAGTAAAAGTAATCACAATACATTGACACCTACCCTTTTAGTCTTTTATACCATCTTTACACCACCTTTTTCAGCTTTCTTAGTTTCCTTGCCGAGCACCAACTGGGAACTTGTTTCGTGAACGGAGGGAGTATATTTTTACTTTTGCTTCACGACCATAGTCAGATAGGCTATTGAATTAAAATATTAGTTATTTGCTCAATTCGTACAATCATCAATTAGTGGCACAAAATCATCAATCATCAATTATTTGCTCAATTTTTTCATCAAACTAACACCATCCGAATTGTCCTTTATCAAGTTCATATTATTACGTTATGCTTTTCTGTCATAATTTGCAGATTATCAAGAAGTTTGGAATTGGAATTGGAATTGGAAGTGTATCAGGAGACTCGATTACAAAATCAAAACTCATCTCAAACTCTCAAATCTCAATCACCAATTCATCCAGGTGCTATTATTCTTTTATTTTACTTTGAGTGTTAAACATGGGGCCACCTAGAAAAATGCTATCGTAGATGATTTTGCAAGTAAAAATGCTAGGCGAAGTCATTTTTGTAAGTAATGAAATATTTTTATTTTTCAATATATTGCCCACAATAATATATTGAGGGCCCATTTTTTTAGCTTCGCGTAGGGCCCCAGTTTTGCCAGGACCGGCTCTGCTTCCCTGTCCTCAAAAATGGCAAAGGGCGCGCCATAGAGTCCCCGGTGCGGCCTCCTCCTCATCATTGGAAAGAGAACCAATGGGACAACGGCGAAGGCGACGAGACTGCTGGAGGGCAGGCTGCTGGAGGCGGCGGTGGCAGTGGGGGCAGCGGTGGCCAAGGTGAGCTGGCAGCGGAGGTGGCAGGGAAGGCGGCGATGGCTGCCTGGGCGGCGACCGATGAGATGCAGAAGGCAGCAGGTGCGCGGCTCGGCGGAGGTGGTCGCAGAGGAAGAGCGGTGGTCCAGGCGGTGGTGCGGCAGTGGGGCTCTGCGGTAGCTGCTTTGGGTCGAAGGTGGTGGAGTTTCACTACAGTTGGTGGTGAGGTGGCGGTGAGTGGGTAGTGGCCGGAGCAAATGGTGGTTGGAGACGACAAGGGTGGTTGTTCGGCGGTGGTGGAGGGTGGTGGTCGGAGGAGGTGGTGGTCGGAGGAGATGGTGGTCAGTGGGGTCTGTCAGGCGGCGGCTGCCGGAGGGAGGCGATGGCCGCGGGCGTGGGGCGATGGTGGTGGTTGAGGTTGGAGGAGAGAGAGAGAGAATGGGGTGTGCGGCGCAGATGGTAGGGTTTAGGGGGTTAGGGTTTGTGAAATTAAGGTTTTGAATAGGTAGGGCGGGCCGGGCGTGGGTGCCGGGTTGGGGTAGGCGGCGGCGCCGCGGGGCTGCGGCCGCCCACTAGTACCTTCGCACTTGGAAGGTGGCGGGCGACGTGGTACGGCGAGCGGTGCCCTGGGCGGTGGCTGCCTCTGGGCGCCCAGCAACCATTTTCGTGCATCATGCTCCATTTTCGCTCGATTTTCCAGCTATTTTGTGCCCATTGTGCCTGATTCCTGCACCACTACATCACAACAAACATCACCAACAAGATAAACCACATAATCAACGAATCAAGCACAAAAACATGAACAACCTCCACACGAAAGTAACAAGAAAGACAACAAAAGTAACAAAGGAAATGATAGAATCGTGGTTGCCTCCCACGAAGCGCTCTAGTTAAGGTCGAGAGCTCGACATAAGATGGCTCTTTAGGAAGTCGGATCGTGGAGTGTTTGAGACTCTACCACAACGGAAGAAGAACGTGAAATGCTCATCGGTGTTTTCCTTGCCTAACACCACAACTCCATGGTTGAGAATCTTCTTGAGTATGAAAGGGCCCATCCAACGAGACTTGAGTTGAACAAGAGGACATTCATTCCCGGGTGAAGCTCCTTGTGAACAATGCGGCTATCATGTAACCGCTTTACCTTATCTTTGTAAATCCTTGCATTTTCATACGCCTCATTGCACAATTCATCTAGCTCTTCCATTTGCAAGGCTCGTTGCTTCCCCGCGATCTCAAGATCACAATTTGCTGCCTTGATCGCCCAATAGGCTCGATGCTCAATCTCTACCGGCAAATGACACGCCTTGCCATAGACAAGGCGGTAAGGACTCATCCCAATGACTCCTTTGAAGGCAGTGCGATACACCCACAACGCATCATTGAGCTTCAAGGACCATTCCTTGCGCGATGGTTGAACCGTTTTCTCAAGTATGCCTTTTATTTGCCGGTTGCTCGTCTCGGCTTGGCCCAAGGTTTGTGAGTAGTAGGGTGTAGCCACTTTGTGAGTGATGCCATTCTTTTTCATTAGCTTCTCAAAAAGCTTGTTGCAAAAGTGCTTGCCACCATTACTAATAATGGCTTTGGAAAATCCAAACCTACACAAGATATTCTCACGTACAAACTTTAATACCACATTAGCATGTCCTTGTGGGGATAGCCTCAACCCACTTGGACACGTAATCAACGGTAAACAATATATACTCAAAACTATAGCACACGAGAAATGGACCCATGAAATCAATCATTACTTATTGCATAACACAAAAGAGGACGCCTAGTTGGAAACAAAATCCGTAGAAGGAGTGAGATATTTCTTACATAGAAGAGAATAACCAAAGTAATCCATCTTCATAATGTTCCATCCTAGGCGATGCATAAAACTTTCATTAATATCCGAGAAAGACTTAACACCAATGCCACCATGCTCTTTTGATGCCCGAGCTTTATTCCAATTAAGCGAAGAGATAGGCTTGCGCAGAATGCTACCAGTCCAAATAAATGACCAGCAAGCTTTGTCCAAATCATTAAGTAACTTTGTAGGCCACTTGTATATGAGCATACTGTGCACAACAACAATGTGAATCACTGATGAGACAAGACAAAGACGCCTTGTCATCGACAACTGAGAGCCTTGCCATCGGTGGAAATAAGCAAGTATTTTGTCACGAATGGGCATCAGTTTCAGATATTTTTGCAGTCATTTCAATTTTTATTAGCTCACGTTTTTTTTTCCAGATATTTTTAGTTTTAATACTACTCCCTTTCGTTTCAATAATAACGTCCCAAAAAAATTAGAACACATAAATTAAAAAAATATAAATAAAGTAAGAGAGTGATAAAGTAAATAATGAGAGAAATAGAGAAAATAGTGAAAAAATAATAAAGTAATTAAAATAAATTACTACTCCCTCCCTTCCACGAATTTTGAGTCATTTTGTTTTTTCGGTCGTCCCACGAATCTTGTGTCATTTCTATTTATAGTAAAAATTAGGCAAAAAATAAGGGATGCATAATTAAAGTTAAATTAGTTAAATCTCCTAATTGTACTAATTAAAATCTGTCTTATTACCCGGAAGCTTCTCGAAAAAAATAAAAAATAAAACAAAAATGCAATTTAAATTAAAAAATGAAAAATAAAATTTATTTAATTTTTCAAAATTTTATTTAAATTTAAAATTTATTTAAAATTTTATTTAAATTTATTAAAAAAGAAAATTTTATTTAAATTTTAGATAAAAATTTATTTAATTTTTTTTTTGCATTAAAAAGAAAACAAAAATGTAATTTAAATTTATATATTCAGTTAATTAAAAATCATTTAAAAAAAAAAAAATTAAATGCAAAGCTTACATATATAGTCAATTTTATACTTTATTATCTATACAAAGATTAGTGGGACGGGTAGAAGTACTATTTTTTTGGATTGAGACATTGGAATGTTAAGAATATTAAAATTGAGATTGAGTGTGGAGGGGGTTTCTCCACGTCGCCTTCCTCCCTCAATAAAAGGGGCTTCATTTGCTATCAAAATTTCACCCCTTAACCAACGATTATCTTCTTCCTATTCTGCAGAATCATCATTTCCTATTCTGCTACATATATTGAAAGTGTTGCTCCACACAAAACCAAACGGAAACCCTGTGTTAAAGTAACACACCAACGCACAGAGTAAATCTTTGCAGCGGAAATAAACAAACACAATTTTTGGTAAAATAACTTGAAGAACGCCTTATGGCAAAATGACAAAAGGGAGAATGACACTCACGTTTAATACCTTTACAATGAACTAGGTATTAAACTCTAGACACTCTCACTAACAAACACAAACTGGATTCAAGAGCTATACTCCGAAATCCAACAAAACAAAGAATGTTATAGCTAATGTTGTCCTAACACCTAACACAAGTAACAGCACTCTAAAAAGCTTGATTTCTTCTCTCTGATTTCGTGATCTGAACTTAACTCCTCCTTGGTATTTATAGATCTTCTCAACTTGATCTCCAAGGTATGAATTCGTGGGTTGGGAAATGAATGAGTGGTCGTTGGTTTAGTTGGAAGAATCAGTCCACTCAAGCCACTCATTCCTTTGATTTAGGAGCTTCCAACAACTCATCCTCTCTCTTCTCTTGCTCCTTCTTTCTCTCAACTGAAAACGTTCCTCACTTTCCTTGTTTCAAGCTTCAAGACTTCAAACCCTTGACTTGGTCATAACCTACAAACACCATGTGAAGAAATAGCAAAATTCTAAAAATAATCGACACTAACAAACTCCCCATTTTTGCCTTTCTTCACAAAACCAAAACAACACACTGCTCCCCCTTGGTGTGATCTCCCCTTGCAGATGTAACATCATAGCCAGCAACAAAACCAATAACAAAGAAACAATCTCACGGCAATAAGCACAAAATTTTAATGATCAAAACATCCAAGAAGAGGCAGAGCCACTAGCATAAGAGCATAAGTTAAAGTGCATCAAAAACCATAAATAAAACATTTAAACATCAACCACATAAAAAGTTTTGCAAGCTTAAGAGAACAACTACACAAACTTTAAGCCATCCATCAACAAAAAATAAACTCCCCCTACCTTCATTACTCCTTGTCCTGGTCCCCTGCTCCATCAGCATCTTCAGCAGCATCATCTTCCCCTTTTTGGGAAGAAAGGAGGGCTATCACTTGTCTTTGGCTTGGTTCATGATGGAAGATGACTCCCCATGAACTTTGCGAGCCTCAAGAAGATTGTTTTCCAGTTCTTCGATGTGATGCAAGAGAGCCTGCAAAGCTGCTTCTGGAATTGTTATCATAGTATTGTCCACAGCAGTATGAGTGGCAACATGATTGACCCAAGGTAGATCAGCAACCTTTCCTTCACTGAAGAGCATACTAGTGAGAGCATACTCAAGGATTTCCTCTTTCTCGTTAGATGGTCCCTCTATTAGACCTTGAGTCAGGAGGGCCCTGTAAATCAAAGAAGGAAAAGGCAAACCAGATAATTGGGACGTAGAAGCAATCTGATCAAAGATCACCTAACCCAAATTGAAGGACAACCCCTCTCTGATGCAGTAAAGAAGAATGACATGCTGCTGTGTGACCACCGTAGAGTTAGAAGACACTACCCAGTCAAGTGTCATAACTTTGAACAGGGCTGAGTAGAGGTATGACAGAGTAGAGGACTTCATTGGATTTAACCACTTCGTCACTTTGCCGCCAGTGATTACCTTCGCAACTTTGTCCATGTGCTTCACAGCTGTGCTTTTGACATTTGGTGTGCCAAGGGTTTCATTGATGACAGCAGGAGTCAGGTTGAAGATCTTGTTTTTGCAAAATACCTTCACGAATTTCCTGGACTTTGGGTTACTAAAATTTGTCGGGAGGTTGCTGTATACGAGATGCACCACCTTCTTCACAAAGGGCTTTACTTCGGTCACTGATTTTAGCAAGTGGCGGGACTCCAGAAATTCCACGAGATTGAACATTTCGAATGACTCTTTCTCAATAATGCGCTCGCTGTAGCATTCCATTTGTTTGACATTTCTCTAAGCTTTAGCGGCCTCAGTAATGTAGAAGTAAGGTTTGAGTGCTTTTCCTACTTCCATGTCAGAGTCTTCGGGTTCAATGTCCTCTGCCTCTATGTCTTCTTCGTCAGATTCTGTGGCAGCTGGTGATGCGGTCGCGGCAGAGGTGGTGGCAATCTTCTTTCTTTCGCGGATTTCCTTTCGCTTCAGCCTGGTCAACACCTCTGTAAGTGGTGTGTTGTCTACGGATGGATCTTCTGCGGTCATCTCGGCTTCGGCCTCATCAAGCAGAGTATCAAGGGATCTCGTCGGGGAAGAGGTCGTCTTCTCTGTGGCGGCTTCCTCCTCTGTTGGTGCTGCAGATTCTTCGTCGGTGGTGGTGGAGGGTTCGATAACTGGACTACTCTTTTTGGTAGTCTTTGATGTGCGTGCGTGCTTTACTGGTGGCACATCTTCGTCGGACTCGTCGATCACCACCATTTTCTGTGGTCCAGGCTTTGTAACCCTAGGTTGGGTAGGACTGTGATTAGACCTTCGAATCGCCTTGGGCTTTGGTATGTCGTACTCATTCCTTTTGCATTTTTTCGAGGTTTTGGCCGGTTCCCCTTTCTTCTTCGGTGATTCGGCGGATTGCTCTGTCGTCGAGGTTTTGACAATGGAAGATATGGGTGTTGGGTTGAGCACGACTTTGATGGCTTCCGGCGTCGGAATAATTGGTGGAGGAGGTTGCCCACGTTTTGTCGCTGGGTTTGTTGTCAGTGCAGTCAGAGACGGCAATACCGAAACTTCTTGATTTTTCGGCGGCGTGGGTATGGAGGTGGTGGTCATGGCTGCCTGAAATTGGGGGCTTAACAAGATCTGCTTTATGAGCTCAAGTGTGTTTGGGTTAGACATAGTGAGAGAAAACAAAAGTAATGAAGCACAACACTTGTGGAATCAAGGAGTCTTTCACGTAGATCAAGGTGCTAACTACTCATCTCGAAATCACGTCCCATTGTTCCTTGGCCAACATGCTAACTACTCATCTCGAAATCACGTCCCAAGTAAAGCCCTTTGTGAAGAAGGTGGTGCACCTCGTATACAGCAACCTCCCGATAAATTTTAGTAACCCAAAGTCCAAGAAATACGGGAAGGTGCTTTGCAAAAAAAAGGTCTTCAACCTGACTCCTGCTGTCATCAATGAACCTTTGGCACACCAAATGTCAAAAGCACAGTTGTGAAGCACATGGACAAAGTTGCGAAGGTAATCACTGGCGGTAAAGTGAAGAAGTGGTTAAAGCCAATGAAGTCCTCTACTCTGTCATACCTCTACTCAGCCATGTTCAAAGTTATGACACTTGACTGAGTAGTGTCTTCTAACTCTACGGTGGTCACACAGCAGCATGGCATTCTTCTTTACTGCATCGGAGAGGGGTTGCCCTTCAATTTGGGTCAGGTGATCTTTGATCAGATTGCTGCTACGTCCCAATTATCTGGTTTGCCTTTTCCTTCTTTGATTTACAGGGCCCTCCTGACTCAAGGTCTAATAGAGGGACCATCCGACGAGAAAGAGAAAATCCTTGAGTATGCTCTCACTAGTATGCTCTTTAGTGAATGAAAGGTTGCTGATCTACCTTGGGTCAATCCTGTTGCCACGCATACTGCTGCGGACAATACTATGATAACAATTCCAAAAGCAGCTTTGCAGGCTCTCTTGCAGCACATCGAAGAACTGGAAAGCAATCTTCTTCAGGCTCGTAAAGTTCATGGGGAGTCATCTTCCATCCTAAACCAAGCCAAAGGGCAAGTGACAGCCCTCCTTTCTTCCCAAAAGGGGGAGATGATGTTGCTGAAGATGCTGATGGAGCAGGGGCCCAGGACAAGGAGTAATGAAGGCAGGGGGAGTCTTTGAGACAGGGGGAGTTTATTTTTTGTTGATGGATGACTTAAAGTTTGTGTAGCTGTTTTCTTAAGCTTGCAAAACTTTTTATGTGGTTGATGTTTAAACGTTTTATTTATGGTTTTTGATGCACTTTAACTTATGCTCTTATGCTAGTGGCTCTGCCTCTTCTTGGATGTTTTGATCATTAAAATTTTGTGCTTATTGCCGTGAGATTGTTTCTTTGTTATTGGTTTTGTTGCTGGCTATGATGTTACATCTGCAGGGGGAGATCACAGCAATGGAGAGCAGTGTGTTGTTTTGGTTTTGTTAAGAAAGGCAAAAAGAGGGAGTTTGTTAGTGTCGATTATTTTTAGAATTTTGCTATTTCTTCACATTGTGTTTGTAGGTTATGACCAAGTCAAGGGTTCGAAGTCTTGAAGCTTGAAACAAGGAAAGTGAGGAACGTTTTTAGTTGAGAGAAAGAAGGAGTAAGAGAAGATAAGGAGAGAGAGAGAGGAGGAGGAGTTGTTGGAAGCTCCTAAATCAAAGGAATGAGTGGCTTGAGTGGACTGATTCTTCCAGCTAAACCAACGACCACTCATCCATTTCCCAACCCACGAATTCATACATTGGAGATCAAGTTGAGAAGATCTATAAATACCAAGGAGGAGTTCAGTTCAGATCACGAAATCAGAGAGAAGAAATCAAGCTTTTTAGAGTGTTCTGTGTAGGAGTGCTGTTACTTGTGTTAGGTGTTAGGACAACATTAGCTATAGCATTCTTTGTTTTGTTGGATTTCGGAGTATAGCTCTGGAATTCAGTTTGTGTTTGTTAGTGAGAGTGTCTAGAGTTTAATACCTAGTTCATTGTAAAGGTATTAAACGTGAGTGTCATTCTCCCTTTTGTCATTTTGCCATAAGGCATTCTTCAAGTTATTTTATAACTTAGAAGAAATTTTACCAAAAATTATGTTTGTTTATTTCCGCTGCAAAGATTTAGTATATGCGAGTTGGTGTGTTACTTTAACACAGGGTTTCATTTGGTTTTGTGTGGAGCAACACTTTCATATATCTCCGACTTCTTCATGACTAAAACCTTCTCATTCTCTATTTAACACAACACCACAGTGCATAGCAGCTGCATCTAATATCCTTTCTCATCCACAATTTGGAGAAACCAATTTATTTTCACACAGGTAAACCAACTCACACATTCATTCAATATTCAGTAATCTATTTCAAGAACCATCATTTTTACAGAGGATCTTGAGACATAAAGCATCATATACATACAAATACACAGAGGCATTTTTTCTGCAAATTGAGCTAATTAAAGAACGGAATAAAAGAAGCTATGTACTGTGTGTGTGTGCGCGTGAGCAGGGACGGAGCCAGGGGGGGCTAGAGCCCCCCCCAAATTTTGTTTTGTTTTTTTTTTTTTTTTAATAATTATATATATATATATATAAAGAAACGAAAATTAGAAGAGGGGGAAGGGATTAATCTGACGGTGGTGGGCTGAAAGTGGCAATTTTGGTTGGCAATTTGTTTGATTATTTTAGTGGGAATGGGATGGGTTTTAATTTCGCATGGGATGGGTTTTATTTTAGTGGGTTGTGATCATAATTTGTTTGATTATTTTAGTGGGTTTTAATTTATATCTTTTGGTTCAGTGGGTTTATTAATTTTGATTAATTTAATTTCCTATCTTTGATTATTTTATTAATTTCTCAAACAGAAACAACTACTTCACCAAGTATTTATTCTTAGGTTGTTTGTAATGTATTGAACTTTTTTAGCTATGTTATTTCAAATGTACTAGAACTATATTATCTATGAAAATGTTGTTTATTATTATTATTATTATTATTATAAAAATGTTTAAAATGTACTGAATGTCCCCAAAATTTTTTTTCGGGGGCGAAAATGTACTAGAACTATATTATCTATGAAAATATTGTTTATTATTATTATTATTATTATAAAAATGTCTAAAATGTACTGAATGTCCCCAAAAAAAAATTCGGGGGCGGAACCCCCATCAAAGTTCAGCCCCCCCCAAATAAAATTCCTGGCTCCGTGCCTGTGAGTCTTGGGGGTAGTACTGCTGGTTTCATGAAGGCGGCATAGGAGGAGGGAGGACCGACGGCGGCGGCGGCCTGAGGCTCCTGCTGTCCGCGGTCGAGAGAGGGGGGGGGGGGGGGGTCCGCTGCTGTTCAGCGGAAAGGGAGGACGGAGGCTGCGGGTGTTGCCGACAGTGGCTGATGGCGGAGCGGGAGGCGGTGGATGAGGGGTAGGCAGGGTTTTGACAATATTTGGGGATTTTCGTGTCTTAGAAAGAGAAAGGAGAAGAGTGAGGGGAGAGAGACACCGTAGGGTGGTCACGGCGGCAGGCGATGGTGGATCGAAGCGAGTTGGGAGGGGTGCGTGTCTACAGAGAGAGAGGGTGGAGAGAACGGAAAGCCGAGGGAGATGAGGGTGGACGGCGGCGGCGACACCCCTCGCAGGAGCAGGCGGCGGCGGCGAAGGTTATCGGGGGAGGAAGAAATGGGGAGAGAGAGAGAGAGCATCTGCGTATTAGAGAGAGAAGAATGAGAAAGATAGTCTGTAGAAGTAGAAGAGAGAGAGAGATTGGGCCTTTGATATTTTAATTAAGCATGGGCTTAATTTATTAAAATGGGCTGCCATCAAAAAAGAGTTTCATTCCTTATATATATATTTTTGATAAATCAACAGTTAAATAAAGAAATTTAAAGATTGCGCCATAAGGAATTCGAACCCAAAACCTTTGACCTTAGGCATTAACCCTTACTGCTTTGGTCAACACACGTCAAAATAATTGGATTACATTTCCTACATATTGAAGATTTAATTAGCTTACTTAAATTTTGAAATTGAATTGAAGTAAGTTGGAGTTATTTATTTCTTTATCTGATTTCACATCATATAGTATATTATTTTGTGTATATTTAAGTACAATTATGTAAGTTAAAGCATATCAAGAATTTGCATTAGTTATATTTTTACAAATCAAGAGTATTTATCATTAAATTGATTTTCATAAATGAATCAAATTATTTTAGTAAAAAGTCAAGCAAGAGTATTCTTGGAATCTTTAACCAAGAAAAATGATTTTCAATATTTTCGTAAATCGAGGTGTTGCGAATTTAGTTAGAAATTAATGACATGTTATGAGAAAATGTTATAGTTGGTTTCAGGATGATGAGTTTAAGTTGAGAACTTATCTTGTAGGACCTACAGAAGATGATATACTTGAATTGTTTGAAGTGTTTCCTGTTGAATTATTTGGAGTGTTTCCAAATCAGGTGAGGTTCTATTTTCGAAATGTATGTATTGAGCCAATAAGGTCGGTTTTATGAAAAATTAAAGTTGATTATTCATGCTTAAAATGTTTTGCTCTTTATTGGTTATATGCTTCTACTAGAACATTGCTGGCTTCACAAACCAAAACTTTGTACTAAAATTGTGTACGTATACCAAAACTTGTTATCTCGAGAGATTTGATGACAACAAGTTGTAGATAGTGCCCAATAGATGAGCCAAGAAAATATGAACTCAGATTATTTTACTATGCATGGAATGACTTGTTTTAAAAATATTTTGTGTTATATTTGTTCAAAGCATGAATTATCTTTTCAAAAGATAGCATTCAGAATATTTTTAAATGGCTCAACCCACTAAGTACATTAGTAATCAGCTCAACGAATGTTTTTAAAATCCTTTTGCGGATTGAAAAGTTGGTAGTGACGTGCCTATGTTGATACTTCATGGACTATTTTATGTGAATTTCATTTTCCATCGCTTTCTACAACGATTATTTTTTGTAGGGGTGGTAAAACGGTTCCGGTTAATCGGTTTTAACCGTAATCGAACCGAAAAAACTGGTTTTCGATTAACCGGTAACCGGTTTTTACCGGTTCGGTTCGATCATCGGTTAGTGTGTTCATCACTAACCGGTTAATCGGTTTTTTTAACCGGTTTTTTTCATATTAAATTAATTAATTTATATTTTAATATTTTAATTTAAATAATAACATTAATATTTCAAGTATCTATAAAAAAAATTTGTTCTAAATTATCACAAGTTATGAATTGGTGCAGTGGATAAGACCTTATTCTTTCTTTCAAAGGTCAAGAGTTCAAATCCTATTGCACACATTCTATAAAATTGATTTTTTTTTAAATAAAAATCGGTTAATTCGATTAACTGGTTCATCGATTAACCGAATTAATCGGTTAAATTCGGACAAATTAAGAAATCGTGGATTAGTCCAATAACCGGTTTGGTTACCGGTTAGGAAAATAGCCCTTAACCGGTTCCGGTTAACCGGTAGACCGGTCCGGTTAAAACCGAACCGACCGGTTTACCAGCCCTAGTTTTTTGTTTCTATTCTACGTTTAGATTGAAATGTTACTTTGGTCCCAAACCTTCGAACTTCCGATCCTGACAGAGAGAATAATTATATTATAATGTTGTGCTTGCTATCTTTTATTCTTTTAAATGCAACGGAGTTTTCAATTAATCTAAGGGCATATTACCCATTTAATTCAAGTAAAGCTTAGTAGTCGGGTCACATAGTCCATTTCTTATTCTCTAAAAAAAAAATTGGACTTGACATATTAACACTATCTTTTATGTAGGAACTTATCTCTAATCATATTAAACCAAGCATTTTTCATTAAAATCCGGCTTATCAAGTTTTAGAACTATTTTCTGTGGATCAAGAGATTATCATATTTTTAGATATTGAGGGGGTATAAAGAAAATAAATACTTCATACGTTGCATTGATAATGATTCATTTTCCCATTTAATCTGCTCTAATGATAATAGTTTGTTCTAAAAAAGGAAACACATTCTTTCATAAAAAATTATAGGCTCCACCACTTTTTGCCAATTTTATCCTTCTTACTAACCGTGCCGAAAGTAGTGAGTAATTAAGACTTTTGGACTTTTTTGAGAGGTGAGAATAATGGTTTTCTTTCAAGAATCTACTTTGAGATTGTCTGCATTTTCATCTTTTGTTGGTTTTATCTTTTTCCAAGACCATGCATTTTCATCTTTTGTTGGCTTTGTTGGGCTTTGGTGTATTTTTTTGTTCATGAATGATTGTTGAAAAGACAATTATTATATATTTTTTATTTTAATGTTTAATTAGCTTAGAATTTATTTTAGAAAAGAAAATAATATGGATCCAGGTCTGGACCCGAGACCCTGTGAATCTTATGGATCTGGATTTGGATCCCTTTTTTTGGATCCAATGAATTTGGACCGGATCTGGATCTAAGTAAAAAATCATTGATCTGGATCTGGACCAAGCAGGATCCGGTTCAGATCCGGCCCATTGCAATCCCTTGCGCGAAGCTCACCAACAGAGCTAGATCTATGTCGCCTCGCCTTCATCTCTGCGCCCTCACCTTCGCCTCTCCGCTGCCCACCAAACCTTGATTTCGGCGGATCTAGCCCTTTCAGCGAAGCGCACACAACTTCAATCTCACCAACCACGGACGATGCCTCCTCCGCTCAGGTAGCCCTCCTAGAGGTCGCTCATCACCGCGGAACAGAAGGGTCAAGGGGGGAGGAGGCGAAACCCCGGATTTACCGAAATAGAGCACCGATTCGATCGATCGGGATTTACCGATCCAAGTCGGCGCTGGTACACCGAGATGCGGTACGCCGCAAAACGCCGGCGGAACAGAGGACGAAAGGGGGAGGCGGCGCCGGTGGGATTAGGGTTTTCTAGGAGGTGGGAGAAGGTAGGCAGTAGAGAGAGAGAGAGCCGAGTGAGAAATGACGGAGGGAGTACATATTTAGTGCTTTAATTAAGTTATTAATTCTCCCCTAAATTTTACCCAAAAAGGAAATGAGACAAAATTATTGAGACAAACTAAAAAGGAAAGTGGAACAAGATTATTGGGACATGGGGAGTATTATTTTGGATTGAGACATTGGAATGTTAAGAATATTAGTGTGGAGGGGTTTCTCCACGTCGCCTTCCTCCCTCAATAAAAGGGGCTTCATTTGCTATCAAAATTTCACCCCTTAACCAGCTATTACCTTCTTCCTATTCTGCAGAATCATCATCTCCTATTCTGCTACATATATCTCCAACTTCTTCATGACTAAATGTAATACCCCGTTTCCCTGAGTTAAATTTAGAATTTATTTTCGAAATTTAGAAGTAAGATGATTCACGCCGGATATAAAGAAAATAAATTTATTTTTAATTCCAACAAAAAAATAATTTACAAAAACATTTGTAAATTTAGTTATTAAATTTATGTGCGTCGCATATTTATTTAATTTAGCATTCAAAGCATTTTTGCGAGCATTTAGTCAGCAAACCCTGAAGAATTATTACAGTTTTCATAGTATAACCCGGAAGACTTTATTTTATTATATTTAATTTCTCCACCAAATTTCCCACATCTACCTACTCTTCCACCTACTCCCTCCTTTTTGAAAAGTTATCATCACTACCCACTCCCACCACCAACTCCCTGCAAAAATCATGCAGTAGCACACCCACTGATATACTTCACCCATCCCCTTCCACTTCTACTCAATCTCCCACCCACTTCTCACAAATCCCTCGCAAAAACGAATGGAAACTCAACTTCAGGAGCAAGCTTTTTCAGAATGTACATCAAGCTCATCTCCCTCACCTATTTTCAGCACACACAATTGAGCATCCCTCTCGATCAAGGTTTTTACTCTCCAAATTCTAAGTTGTTTCAAATTACGGATTACACTTTCATGTACCTCTTTCATGACTTGTTTTAGACAAAGGCACCACAACAACCCATCCACTGGACTGAATAAAGAAATGAACTTTACATATGCATATATCTTTGTATATCTTCCCATATATGTGTTTAAGCAAAAGTATCAAATGTTTTTACAATTGAGAATAAAGAAATGAGATAGATATTGATAAACAAGCATGCTTCAAACTTGAGTTTTGAGCTTTGTCGGGTGTGGACTGTGTGGTTGTAAGTGTCGAGTCTGGCGGGGGAGTAATGGCGATGGCAGCGGCGGCCCTTTGCTGCTGCTGGCCGGAGTCAGAATCGGGTAAAGTCGGCGGTGGTTCTCCTGCTGCTGTCGGCCGAAGTTTTGAGGGCGTGGCGGCTCTGCCGCTGTCGCTCGGCCACGGCCGGAGAGAGAGAAGAGGGGTGGCTAGGGTTCAGGCGCAGCAGCGGCTCGTCGCTGTTGTAGCCGATCAGTCGGGGATGAGGGAGAGGTGGTCTGGTCCGGGCACGATGGAGTAGCAGCGGAGGTGGAGCCTGTTGTGGTCGCCGTTGCTCCAGCGAGCTCCAGCGGCCGTGAGAGCAGTCGAGAGGGAAAGAGACTGGCGGCGGCAGCGAGCTGTTGTCGTCGCCGGAGATCTGAGGGAGGGAGTCCGAGTCACGGTCGGCGGCAGCTTTTGTTGTTGCAGTCGCCGAGAAGGGAGAAGAGAGAAGGGAGCTGGAGCCTGTCCGCTTGCTCCGGCGAGCTCCAGCGGCCGTGAAGTCCGAGAGAGAGAGAGAGGGACTTGCAGTTGAGTATTGAGAGAGGAAGATGACTGATATGTGTGTGTGCGTGCGTCTGTGTACGTGGGAGTGACTGTGAGTGTGAGAGTGAAGAGATGGGGGGGGGGGATGGCGCGGCGTGGAATAGAGAGAGAGAGACGAAATGGGGGAGAGGGGGCGCAGCTAGGGAGGAAGGAGAAGAAGGGTGGAGTGTTGGGCTTGGGTTGGGCTTAGAGGTTTGGGCTTGAGGGACTTGGGCCGAGTATTGGGCCTATTTTTAAATAGTTTTGGGCTGCGATTTTTTTAAAAGCTTGGGCCGATTTTTTTTTTAATTTTATTTAGCTGGACCCGATTCATTTTATTCAGTTTGGGCCATTCCTATTTTATTGAGTTGGGCCTCATCTTTTAAATTTATATGGACTATTATTTATTTAAGCATGGGCTCTATTTCATCTATATAAATGGCTTCCCTATTTTATTTAATTAGACTATTAATTAGTTTGATTAATTATTTTTAAAGACTTTGGATTGCCTTCAATTAATTAAATTGGGCTTTCTTATTTTTAATTAATTGAACTATTACTAGTTTGATTAATTTATTTAAAGAATAATTTTCATAATAATATCATATTATTATTATGTGCATATTTTAAGTAAATTACTTATTATATGCTAAGCATGACATGAAGTTGCATTTATTTTGCAATAAAAGTATTTAATTGGTTTTAATTATAATTCCAATTATTAAAGAAAGATGAGTAAGAATATTGTTGGTGTTCTTAACTCAAGAAAAATGTTTTCAATTATTTATTCATTAAATTTTGAAAACCCGGCTAAGTGAATCCTAGAATATTAAGCACTTCACCTTGACTTAAGATTAGATTCAAGGAGACCTATTAAGAATAGAATTTCTTGTAGGCTTTGTGGACCAAGGGGATTAGCACTGCTTTCCCAAGACAGGTTATGTGATTATGATCTTCAGGCTTTGCCTATCCAGGTGGGCATTATTTTATTATTACGTATATAGAGATCCCCTGCGTGAAGTAGGCCTCGTATGCGAATATATATGCATGATATGATTTAACTGTTTAATTCAGTTTTATGAAATGCCCAAACGATAAATGACTCTTATGAAATGAAAATGAAATGTTTATGAAATGAAAATGAAATGTTTATGAAATGATTGACTGCCAAAATGTTTATGTTTTTATATGTATCCTATCTGTGTTGGTTCGCCAACTTTAAAGGAAATCCAATTGGGATCCTATGCTAGACAAAGGTCGCTAGCTAGGGTTAACGTGTACACTCATGGAGACCGCGAGTCGCTTGCGACCGGTCTTGGCGTCCGTGGTAAGGAGGCCTCCTTCCCGGCGCGTGACAGAAAGGAACAGATATGGATCATATGAAGGAAAATGATCGGCCGATCGACTTTATGAAAATGAAAGAAATATTTTAGTAAGCACAGGTCATTTAAGAAAACCCCTGTGTGTTACTGTTATGGCAGTTCAATTTATATATGTATGCATGTATGTATTTTCGGCTATGTCCACTGAGTATTTTTATACTCAGCCCTGCATGTATTTCTAAATGTGCAGGTTGAGCAGTTGATGGAATGGAATGATGTTGAGCGGGTGTTCCTTTGACATTTCAAGAAATGTAACCTTGAGTATACATCTTCATATGTATATCTCACACGTTTTCCGCTGCAAAACACTTTGATTAGGATAACTTTATGTTATGAAATTGTGACACGTGTTATTGGGTAACCCACCTTAATCAGTTCTCATTTATGTGTATGTTTTATAAGTATCCAAATAATCATATATGATCCTAGCATTTTATCTATGAGTGACATTTCCATATACTTTAATGTTAAGTAATTGTCCATTTCCATTTCTTATTGTTCACCCCAAGTCATAACCCCTGTTAACCCGTCATTGGGATAGTGGGCTGTGACAGAGTGGTATCAAAGCGGTTCGTTCGCTCTGGCCCTAGAAACCTTATTCTAAAGAGTCGAGTCTAGTTTGATTCTTTAGACTTACACGGGTTCATATGGCACCGCTCAACACTCCATTGCATCGTGCTCAATCAAGGAAAGAAGGTAACTGCGGTTTCAACGTTTTAAAGATGTTAATGTTCTAAAATGCTTCATGAATATGTTTATGTGAAGAGCATGTTATGATGAAATGTTGAATGTTTTGCCTTTCATGGCATATTTTCGCAGTCTATGATGTTATGATCAGATGAATGATAGAAAAGTGACATGTTTTCCCAGAGAACATAGATTGCTATAAGATGCATGATCACAATTTCAAAAGAACATAGACTACTAGATTAGTAGGATATCTCTACAATCTAGATTCTTAAGGTAATGATTTAGAAGAATGAAAGAGAACTTAGAACGTCTCAGCTCCCTTAAGAAAATGATGGTTCTTTTGAACTACAAAGAGGAATGAAAAGATATGTACGAGGTAAAGGAAAAGCACAGAATGAAAATACGAGACGAATTCAAGGTAAACGTTGCATCAAAGGTTGAACCATAGTCTCTACGTTCGAATGTTCAAGTGCGACGGAACATCGAATCGACTTTTGCAACACGATAGATTTTAAGAATAGTGTGTTTTGCCTGTGTACGTATGTCTGTGTGTATATGTCTTAAGAGAGGTTTGGGGTTTGAGATCAATAGGATAGAGAACCTTAAGATAAGTTTAATTGTCATAATGAACTTATGTTTTGTTATGTATAGTATGTTCATGGCCCTTCAAGTTCGGGACGATGTTTCTCGTGTGACTGGGAGGTGATGATGTTGGACCTGGCCAGTCCACATGATCCAAATCTCAGTAGACGTCTTTTGGGTTGAAAACCCATGTGTTTCAACTTTCGGTTGAAAAGCCAGATGGGTTCTTACTCGAGGTCATTTTGTTCGACCTAGTAGTTAATCATTTCATACCCTCTGGTCATTCTTTTGATTCTCTTGAACAATTTCTACAACACCTTGCTTTGATGTTGTGTTGAGTTTGAGCCTTGCAACTCGTGAGTTGTCATAATAGATCCTCTTGTTTGATAAGACCAAGAAGTGTTAGTCTACCGACGTAGTATACTACCCAAACTATGACTTCATATAATTGTGTCTCATTGTGATTGGTTGAGATTAGTTTTTGTCCTATAAATGATATCGACCACTCATTATGATAGAAATTCAGAGTCCAAGCTAAGACCGTAATATAGTGTTCGAGTACGAGGACTTAAGTTAATTGGTCTATGATAGTTTTAAGATAAATTCATAGGAAAGTGTTATTCATGTGATAGGTAACAAGAAATGGGTTGATGACTATTTTAGCCTTTGGAAAAAAAGAATACCCCGTAGATGAGCCCTAGGAATGAGGTAGGAGCAAAATGAACTGCCGAAAAAGGACGAGGGAACTTATTCTCAAGTAAATCTCGTGTATATAAATTGGAATTAGGAATCCAATTGATATGAGGAGAGACCCGAATCTATTCTAGATCGGAAAGTTAAAGTACTAAGGAATAAGTCGATACCCTTAGTAATAGTTCTTTGGAAGCACTATGATCAAGAAAAGGCGATGTGGGAACTCGATTCTAGCATGAATGAGAAGTACCCAGAATTATTATTCTGTGGTACAAATTTCGTGACGAAATTTCTTTTAAAGTGGATAGTATGTCATACCCCGACTTTTAATCCCTGATTAAGGGCTTAATTATTAATAATTAGGATTCGGCATCCATTTATAATAATAATAAAAAAAACTGGTTTGATTTATCTGATGTGATTTAATCATTATATATGTGTTTTAATGTGCTTAGTTAAAGGAAAATTTTTATAAATGTGGTGCATAAGTTTTAATTGGTGAGTTAAGTGTATTTATATGAGCCACATGAATTTTAAATTATGCATGAAGTCATGAATTTTATCTAAATTTGATAGTACATGTAACACCCCGTACTTTTCCCTATGTTATGAGATAATGTCTTAACACTATTGAGAATACTGAGATGTCAGAGAGATTGACTGTCCTATTAAGAAAATAGGAATAATGAGTTGGAAATAGAGTCGAGAAAGAAAGAGTGAAAAACCTTGATAAAAAAAAAAAAAATCGGTCGGATAGACGTCTAGTTTGTCTGTGTTTGCCGACTGCTTTGACGTGATATTATGTGAAATTACGTGACTGATTGATTATGTGAGTTTTGTTACGTATGTCATTGTGAGCAAGTTATTATGATTTTTATTTGATAACCTTAGCACTTGGAATTTTAATTAAGTTTTCAAAGCAAGTGCAATTTATTTTTACCGAGAAATCAAAGAATGTCGGGTTATGAAAATTTTTCCAAACAAAATATTTTCAAATTATTTTCCTATGATGAGGAATAGTATAATTGAGTAAGTGCACTAATATTAGTGCCATATTTATTTTAAATATTGGTCACAATAGTTTTGTGTTATAGCATTGCATTAATTAGTAATTAGTCTTTTATGATTTTATTAATGTAGCTTAACACATGATTTATTCTAGACTACACAACCTTACACACACATGATTATTTTAATCTAATAAGCATGTGATTAATTTCCTTAGCCTTACTTGAAGTGGACGTGTGGTATGAAGATGAAGGGAAGGGATTAGTGTATAGGGGGGGACAAGTATTAAATGGTGAATAGTGTTTGGTCTCCAATCATCCTTCCTAAGCAAGACAAATTCACTTCATTTCCCCATTTTCTTCACCATTCGGCCACTCTCAATTTCTCTCCCTCTTTCTCTCACTTTCCTCCATTTTCCTCCATTGAAGAGACCTTCGGAGCTTCCAAAAATTTTACAAAACACCTCAATCCACTCTAAAATCTTCCATAAACACATCCTAGCTACTTATATTCAAGAGAATCATTGAAGAAAGGCTTCCAAGCTAGAGTGAGAAAATGTGAGTTTTGGTGAGAAATTTGGGTAAGTGGTCATGTATTCCATAAATCTTGCTTGAATGATGTTGTATGAAGAAAGAAAATCACCTCTCCCTTGTTCTTAAAATTTTCAAAAAAATGGGTCTTTACCCTTCAAAAATTTTCTTTTTCTTTCCTTGATTTGGGGGAAAAAAAAAATGAGATCTATGTGGTGTTTGTTGATGATTGATGTGTGTTGTGAAAGTATATGCTTTGAGATGTGAAAGTCGATTGAGTTTAGTTTACAAAAAAATTGAGAAATTGTGAGTCGATGATTTATATGATGATTGATGATTATTGAGTTAATATATATGAATATCTTGATGATTAGCCATGAGATATAGATTTTTCTATTAGGTTAGTTTACCTAAAATTGGGATGTTGAGATCCTATGGATAAATTGATGTATTGATGATGGATTTGAGTTTATGAGATGATCTAGATGATTAATGATGAATGAGATTGAAGCTTGAGGTTGAGAGGTGAAAAATGAAAAGTGTTAGTTTGAGGAAGAAGATGACATACATGTGTATCTATATGTGATCTTGTTTTATGATATTGATTTGTGCTAATTGGTAACCTATGATGTTAGATCTATGACTTGATCAATAGGTTATACATGATTAGTGATATTTTCAAAAGAGTTTAGTTTAATAAAAATTATGACTTTTTGCCTAAGTGTTATTTAAGTGATTTTGGCTTAAGATATATGTATTTGAGCATGATATTAGTGTATAATTATGTTTGAGTAAGTCTTTTGTTGGCTAAGAAAATTTTTGACTTAGTTTAGTTTATATGAATTTTTGAGTTTTCATATTTTGAGAAGTCGATGATTGATAAAATGAGGTTTAATTGCTTTATGACCATTATGTGAAAGTTTGTCATGTTTTATTAAGAGTTTTATGATGATACATGAAGTTTCATTAGAGTTTAGTACATGATAAAAGGGAATCTATATGTGTATAATGATTTATATGATGAATGAGATCATGTTTGAATAATTGAGTAATTTTGTGCATGAAAATGAAAAGAGAATTTTAATGATGCGTTCATTGAAACGTTTTACTAGAGATTTGAGGTTATGATGTAAGAAGAGAGTTAAGATTTGAGTATGATGAGCATTATAATGTGCTTGAATGTTTGTGAGTGTTATATGTGTTTAAAATGAGCTTTGATGAGTTTCCTTGAAGGAATATTGAGTTGAGTATTTTAAGAGTTTGAGATGAGATTTTGGTGAATTTCGTAGGCCTACTGACCTACTGTGATCGACGGTTTTTCAATGTCAAAAAGCTTTGAAAATTTTATACCAAGTCTCTACATGAGTCTTGAGAACATCGGTAAAATTTCAAGTCATTTGGACTTCGTTTACTATTTTTATAAAATACAAAACCGAAACTGCACATTACTACCGAGAGTTTCAGAGAGCAGGGGAAAGAGTCATTCATTTCAGTAGCTTCCTGTGTGATCTAGCTTTCCAAAATTTTATGGTATTAACCTTATTGTGTTAGCTAGATATCCACAAAATTTGAGCTCAGTTTGACAACATTTACTATTTTTCAAAAATCCAAGTTTTCGAATTCTCAAAACTGCCGAATATGGTAGACTGTAGTAAAACAGTCATATCTCCTACAATACTTGGAGTTTTTGACTCTATTTTTTTTTATGAAAATAGACTCGAAGACCTTTCTTTTGGTATGAGTCTCGAGTCCAGGAGGTGTCAGAGTAAGAACAGGTTAGATTTGAAAGTTGAGTCAGTGTAAAAACAGAGCATGTTTTGATAATGTTTGATTGTGTTTTCTTATGTGCCTTATGTGATTGTGTTGTCTATGTGTTGAATGAGAATAGACGAGCCTTATATGAGAGATAAATCGAGACTTAGTACCATGATTTTCTTGAAACCTATCCTTGAACTTAAGGATTTGAGATGAGTGGAGAGTTTATATAGAGATGAGTAAAGAGATAGAATATGAGATAGAGCATGAGTTAAGGCTTTATGAGTATGGATTTTAAAAGGATTAAAATGTTTTAAATCAATTCCTTTTTAATGGAGTTTAAAATGCTTATTTAAGTCATTTATAAATGAATAATGAGAAATTGCGTAAAGAAGTTCGTAAATGAATCGCGGCATGAGATTTTCAATTTCCCTAGTAAACTAAGGAGATATTATGAAGGAACAAGCAATGAACGAGACTCTCACCACCGAGTCACTACAACAATTGGAGAAGGAAAAAGTTCACGCACAAACAAGATATGTACATCACCTCAAGATGGAGGTAAAGAAAAAGGAAATGGAAGGAAAACACTAGAACTAAACTTAAGGTATAACCCAACCCCAAGGCTAGTAGGCTCAAGCTAAGAGAGTGAATGCTTTGGCTAAAGTGCCAGAAGCTACAGCAAGAATAAAGTTGGAACGCCACCACAATGGAAACTTAGAAACCCCATTAAATAATCATTTGGAAATGAGAAAATGAGTTTACATGGCAGAAGGGAGTGCCATTAATCTTTAAGTGAAAGTTACCAAGATGATGAGAAAAGTTTGATGTTAGAATTCCCTAGTCAAATCTGAGAAGGTGATTTAGGACGAAGGAAACAATTAAGGTAGTTCGTCACTTTACTAAGATGAAGTAGGTGAAAGAATGTTGTTAGGTCCTGAACTGGTCCAACAGATGATTGAAAAAGTCGACCATATCAAGCAAAGAATCAAAGAAACTCAAGATAGACAAAAGTCTTACGCCGATAAACGCCAATCGGAATTAGAATTTAATGTTGGGAATCGAATTTTCCTCAAAGTCTCTCCCTCAAAGGGAGTTATACGTTTTGGAAAGAGGAGCAAGTTACGACCCCGTTATATAGGACCTTTTGAGATCCTAGATAAGTTAGGTCTTTGTAGCCTATAAGTTGGCTCTGCCACCAAGCATTGTGGATGTATACAATACGTATAACACCTCGCAATTAAGAAAGCATGTGATTAAGTAAGATAAAGTAGTCCTAGCCAGGACCTAAGTTGTGATGAGAAATCAGTCCAGATACTTGATCGCAAGATTCAAGTTTTACGAGGCAATAATATTGTTCTCGTCATGTAATGGAACCATCACAGGATGGAAAAGGCCACAAAAGAGATTAATGAAACGAATGACTAGTATCACAAGATAGAATACCAGATATGCAATTCCGAGGACGGAATTTTTATAAGGAGGGAGGAATGTAATACCCCGTTTCCCTGAGTTAAATTTAGAATTTATTTTCGAAATTTAGAAGTAAGATGATTCACGCCGGATATAAAGAAAATAAATTTATTTTTAATTCCAACAAAAAAATAATTTACAAAAACATTTGTAAATTTAGTTATTAAATTTATGTGCGTCGCATATTTATTTAATTTAGCATTCAAAGCATTTTTGCGAGCATTTAGTCAGCAAACCCTGAAGAATTATTACAGTTTTCATAGTATAACCCGGAAGACTTTATTTTATTATATTTAATTTCTCCACCAAATTTCCCACATCTACCTACTCTTCCACCTACTCCCTCCTTTTTGAAAAGTTATCATCACTACCCACTCCCACCACCAACTCCCTGCAAAAATCATGCAGTAGCACACCCACTGATATACTTCACCCATCCCCTTCCACTTCTACTCAATCTCCCACCCACTTCTCACAAATCCCTCGCAAAAACGAATGGAAACTCAACTTCAGGAGCAAGCTTTTTCAGAATGTACATCAAGCTCATCTCCCTCACCTATTTTCAGCACACACAATTGAGCATCCCTCTCGATCAAGGTTTTTACTCTCCAAATTCTAAGTTGTTTCAAATTACGGATTACACTTTCATGTACCTCTTTCATGACTTGTTTTAGACAAAGGCACCACAACAACCCATCCACTGGACTGAATAAAGAAATGAACTTTACATATGCATATATCTTTGTATATCTTCCCATATATGTGTTTAAGCAAAAGTATCAAATGTTTTTACAATTGAGAATAAAGAAATGAGATAGATATTGATAAACAAGCATGCTTCAAACTTGAGTTTTGAGCTTTGTCGGGTGTGGACTGTGTGGTTGTAAGTGTCGAGTCTGGCGGGGGAGTAATGGCGATGGCAGCGGCGGCCCTTTGCTGCTGCTCGCCGGAGTCAGAATCGGGTAAAGTCGGCGGTGGTTCTCCTGCTGCTGTCGGCCGGAGTTTTGAGGGCGTGGCGGCTCTGCCGCTGTCGCTCGGCCACGGCCGGAGAGAGAGAAGAGGGGTGGCTAGGGTTCAGGCGCAGCAGCGGCTCGTCGCTGTTGTAGCCGATCAGTCGGGGATGAGGGAGAGGTGGTCTGGTCCGGGCACGATGGAGTAGCAGCGGAGGTGGAGCCTGTTGTGGTCGCCGTTGCTCCAGCGAGCTCCAGCGGCCGTGAGAGCAGTCGAGAGGGAAAGAGACTGGCGGCGGCAGCGAGCTGTTGTCGTCGCCGGAGATCTGAGGGAGGGAGTCCGAGTCACGGTCGGCGGCAGCTTTTGTTGTTGCAGTCGCCGAGAAGGGAGAAGAGAGAAGGGAGCTGGAGCCTGTCCGCTTGCTCCGGCGAGCTCCAGCGGCCGTGAAGTCCGAGAGAGAGAGAGAGGGACTTGCAGTTGAGTATTGAGAGAGGAAGATGACTGATATGTGTGTGTGCGTGCGTCTGTGTACGTGGGAGTGACTGTGAGTGTGAGAGTGAAGAGATGGGGGGGGGATGGCGCGGCGTGGAATAGAGAGAGAGAGACGAAATGGGGGAGAGGGGGCGCAGCTAGGGAGGAAGGAGAAGAAGGGTGGAGTGTTGGGCTTGGGTTGGGCTTAGAGGTTTGGGCTTGAGGGACTTGGGCCGAGTATTGGGCCTATTTTTAAATAGTTTTGGGCTGCGATTTTTTTAAAAGCTTGGGCCGATTTTTTTTTTAATTTTATTTAGCTGGACCCGATTCATTTTATTCAGTTTGGGCCATTCCTATTTTATTGAGTTGGGCCTCATCTTTTAAATTTATATGGACTATTATTTATTTAAGCATGGGCTCTATTTCATCTATATAAATGGCTTCCCTATTTTATTTAATTAGACTATTAATTAGTTTGATTAATTATTTTTAAAGACTTTGGATTGCCTTCAATTAATTAAATTGGGCTTTCTTATTTTTAATTAATTGAACTATTACTAGTTTGATTAATTTATTTAAAGGATAATTTTCATAATAATATCATATTATTATTATGTGCATATTTTAAGTAAATTACTTATTATATGCTAAGCATGACATGAAGTTGCATTTATTTTGCAATAAAAGTATTTAATTGGTTTTAATTATAATTCCAATTATTAAAGAAAGATGAGTAAGAATATTGTTGGTGTTCTTAACTCAAGAAAAATGTTTTCAATTATTTATTCATTAAATTTTGAAAACCCGGCTAAGTGAATCCTAGAATATTAAGCACTTCACCTTGACTTAAGATTAGATTCAAGGAGACCTATTAAGAATAGAATTTCTTGTAGGCTTTGTGGACCAAGGGGATTAGCACTGCTTTCCCAAGACAGGTTATGTGATTATGATCTTCAGGCTTTGCCTATCCAGGTGGGCATTATTTTATTATTACGTATATAGAGATCCCCTGCGTGAAGTAGGCCTCGTATGCGAATATATATGCATGATATGATTTAACTGTTTAATTCAGTTTTATGAAATGCCCAAACGATAAATGACTCTTATGAAATGAAAATGAAATGTTTATGAAATGAAAATGAAATGTTTATGAAATGATTGACTGCCAAAATGTTTATGTTTTTATATGTATCCTATCTGTGTTGGTTCGCCAACTTTAAAGGAAATCCAATTGGGATCCTATGCTAGACAAAGGTCGCTAGCTAGGGTTAACGTGTACACTCATGGAGACCGCGAGTCGCTTGCGACCGGTCTTGGCGTCCGTGGTAAGGAGGCCTCCTTCCCGGCGCGTGACAGAAAGGAACAGATATGGATCATATGAAGGAAAATGATCGGCCGATCGACTTTATGAAAATGAAAGAAATATTTTAGTAAGCACAGGTCATTTAAGAAAACCCCTGTGTGTTACTGTTATGGCAGTTCAATTTATATATGTATGCATGTATGTATTTTCGGCTATGTCCACTGAGGATTTTTATACTCAGCCCTGCATGTATTTCTAAATGTGCAGGTTGAGCAGTTGATGGAATGGAATGATGTTGAGCGGGTGTTCCTTTGACATTTCAAGAAATGTAACCTTGAGTATACATCTTCATATGTATATCTCACACGTTTTCCGCTGCAAAACACTTTGATTAGGATAACTTTATGTTATGAAATTGTGACACGTGTTATTGGGTAACCCACCTTAATCAGTTCTCATTTATGTGTATGTTTTATAAGTATCCAAATAATCATATATGATCCTAGCATTTTATCTATGAGTGACATTTCCATATACTTTAATGTTAAGTAATTGTCCATTTCCATTTCTTATTGTTCACCCCAAGTCATAACCCCTGTTAACCCGTCATTGGGATAGTGGGCTGTGACACTAAAACTTCCTCATTCTCTATTTAACACAACACCACAGTGCATGGCAGATCCTTTCTCATCCACAATTTGGAGAAACCAATTTATTTTCAAACAGGTAAACCAACTCACACATTCATTCAATATTCAGTAATCTATTTCAAGAACCATCATTTTTACAGAGGATATTGAGACATAAAGCAACATATACATACAAATACACAGAGGCATTTTTTCTGCAAATTGAGCTAATTAAAGAACGGAATAAAAGAAGCTATGTACTGTGTGTGTGTGCGCGTGAGTCTTGGGGGTGGTACTGCTGGTTTCATGAAGGCGGCATAGGAGGAGGGAGGAC
This sequence comes from Salvia miltiorrhiza, assembly GCF_028751815.1. Taxonomy (NCBI): domain Eukaryota; kingdom Viridiplantae; phylum Streptophyta; class Magnoliopsida; order Lamiales; family Lamiaceae; genus Salvia; species Salvia miltiorrhiza. Next base: position 51,010,721 of record NC_080393.1, on the reverse strand, counting down.
CGACGGCGGCGGCGGCCTGAGGCTCCTGCTGTCCGCGGTCGAGAGAGGGGGGGGTCCGCTGCTGTTCAGCGGAAAGGGAGGACGGAGGTTGCGGGTGTCGCCGACAGTGGCTGATGGCGGAGCGGGAGGCGGTGAATATTTTTAAATGGCTCAACCCACTAAGTACATTAGTAATCAGCCCAACGAATGTTTTTAAAATCCTTTTACGGATTGAAAAGTTGGTAGTGACGTGCCTATGTCGATACTTCATGGACTATTTTATGTGAATTTCATTTTCCATCGCTTTCTACAACGATTGGTTTTTATATCTATTCTACGGTTAGATTGAAATGTTACTTTGGTCCCAGACCTTCGAACTTTCGATCCTGATAGGGAGAATAATTATATTATAATGTTGTTGCCATCTTTTATTCTTTTAAATGCAACGGAGTTTTCAATTAATCTAAGGGCATATTACCCATTTAATTCAAGTAAAGCTTAGTAGACGCGTCACATAGTCCATTTCTTATTCTCTCAAAAAAAAATTGGACTTGGCATATTAACTCTATCTTTTAAGTAGGAACTTATCTCTAATCATATTAAACCAAGCATTTTTCATTAAAATCCGTCTTATCAATTTTTAGAACTATTTTCTGTGGATAGAGAGATTATCATATTTTTTAGATATCGAGGGAGTATAAAGAAAATAAATACTTCATACGTTGCATTGATAATGATTCATTTTCCCATTTCATGTGTTCTATTGATAATAGTTTGTTCTAAAAAATGAAACACATTCTTTCATAAAAAATTGTGGGCTCCACCACTTTTTACCAGTTTTATCCTTCTTACTAATGAACAGTAGTGAGTAATTAAGACTTTTGGACTTTTTTGAGAGGTGAGAATAATGGTTTTCTTTCAAGAATCTACTTTGAGATTGTCTGCATTTTCATCTTTTGTTGGTTTTATCTTTTTCCAAGACCATGCGTTTTCGGAGAATCAATTTGCCCGTAGAAAGACTTTGAATTCTTGCTGCTTTTTCTGAAAAAAATAACTTCCCCTATATGTTAATCTTTGAGTGCACAGTTAAACAAGAGTAATGGATTCCTGGCAGTCTTATGATCACCGTGTGCATTACCCGACTGCTTAATCCTCTTGATTCTTTCACTGTTGGAGACACTGTATGTTGTTAGGACAACACTACTCTCCAAACGTTGGAGAGATCTTTGGACCACCATTCCCCGCCTGAAATTTGTACGTGATGATCGACATTTCATTTGTGAAGTTCTTGCACAATGGAGAGGTGAGAAGATCATGAGCTTCTACCTTTCTTTGGTCTTTTCCACTCCTACTGATCTTGATTCGTGGCTGCTTTTTGCGGTCGAGAAACAAGTGGAAGAGCTATACATAGATTATGGACCTCATACCCTGTCCATTACTACCCACCTCAGCGTTTGTATTCATGCTCGTCCATTACAGAATTACACATTGGTTGCTGTTGTTTGTTGGAGATTGAGGGAGTGTGCAGTGGAATAGACTCAAGAGTTTATGGATTGAAGTTCCGAATTCCTCGTGTGATGATGCCATGAAGAAAATTCTCTTGGGCGCCCCTCGCTTGGAAGAGATGATCGGCCTCTTGAAACGTTCTATCGCCTTATTCGAAGCATCTGCCATGTTAAGAAGGTTGAATTATCGGAGTTGAACATTAAGGTTTGATTGCTCATTTCCATTATCGCCTTATGATATGATTGATAGAGTTAAAAAGTCAATTTAATTTTCTTGTACTTGCAGTTGCTTCTGGCCATGAAGAAGAAAGATATGGTTGTTCAATTTCCGAATGCACCAGAGCATTGACCCATGTAGTCATCTTGAGAATGTATCTTGCAAACCGCTCCCTTGCTCGACAAACTTGTGTTTCGTGTTTCACCATTTAGAGCTTCCTGTGATCGTAAGCGTGTCCTAGTGATAGAAGAGAAGGTGCCAAGTATGCCGAGATCAGAGGTTACTATAATCAAGTCAGCTTATTAGAAAGGGAATCAGCCTTCTTTTTTAGTTGTGTATGTTATGTCTTTAAGCAGCATTCCTGCTGATGTTGTCAACATAATTATCTTTCAATTTCATCGTGTGATCATGTTGTATGAGGATTCACCTTCTTGCCTCAATCTACATTATAAACTCTGATTCTTGTTTATTAATCTAGTTTGCTTCCCATTAAAAAAAGAAAAACACAAGTAGAATATTTTCTGAATATATGTAAGTTTTATATAAAATCAAATAAAGTTTATGTTGGCATACAAATGTCATAGGACTAACCAAATAAATATATTATTCGTTTTATCGAGAATAACTCGCTTTTCAATTTATTCTATTCCATTATGGGCGAGTTGTAGTATCCCACGTGGAAGAGGTAGCACCACAGTGGAGATATAATATTTTGGGTAGCGAAAAAAATCGGGTAGCAAGTTTGCTATCAGGTAGCAAACTGACATGTGGGACCCGTCTTTTTCCTTTTCTTTCTTTTTATTGGTTTTCATTTTCTCTTTCCACTTCTGTTTCCTTTTTCTATTTTGTCCGTTTCTTCTTCTTTTTTTTTTTTTTAACATTTCCTTTTTCTTTTCCTATTTGTTTCATTTATTTTCTTTTTTCTTCTTTACACTTTTCTTCATACTATATAGATAATCAAATAAATAAATTTGTCAGATATCTACGTATCTATCCATCTATCCCCTATATTTGATGTGATGGTACGAAGCCAGTCTATAATTGTAACGTTTCAATTCTCAAATGGCCATATTTAATAAGGGGTATTTTTTTTCCGAGTATATAGCTTCATGTATTCATATGTTTCTTACCCTAAAATTACTCTTCATCTATTTATCATATTTAGTTATTCTCCAAAAAATTTAGAAACATCATCAGTGGATTTCCAAATTGGTTTGATCCATATGGATCAAATTCAATTTCGCAAAATTCAAGTTCTCCTTCACAAAATTGTACCGATCATTCACAAAATTCTGGCATTCACCCGACTTTTCCAAATTTCTCTTGGCCAAATATGTCTAATCCTCAAATATATCCCAACAATCCCATGAGTCAATCAGCCCTTTCATTTCAATTTTCATCCCAAGGGCATCCATATCAGGGATTTCAGCCATACGGATATCCCCCACAATGGTATCCCCCTCCAGGATTTTCCCCACAATGATATCCTTCACAAGGGTTTATGTTTTTTGACTCCTCTAGGAAGACTAGTGTAGATGGGAGTGGTACTGATGGAGGCACACCATCTTCAGGAAGAGCAGTTGAAGGTTTGGAGAATATAAATATCTCTGTTAAGCTTTCATCCAACGACGACGAAGAGAATACCAACATGCGCTGGGTGTTTTATTCAGATGCGGAGTGTGAAGTTCTTGCACAATGTTACATGGATATTAGCATCGATTCAGTTGTTGGAAACGAGCAAAAGATGGACAAAATGTGGAAACGCATTGCGAAAGCCTACAATGAAAATCGCCCTGCCAACACTCCAAGTAGAAAGTTTAAATAATTGAAGGCTCATTTCTACAAGATGCAGAAACAGGTGAAATTGTTTTCTGAATGTTACAATAGGATTGCAAGCATCTGGAAGAGCGGTGCAAATGATGCTGATATTATGGAGATGGCACAAACAGAATACAAGCAGCATCACGATTTTCAGATGCGAAAAGAGTTATTCACTCGCATAGTGAATGCTTTGGAAACCCACAACACATGGTTTCAACAAAGACCCAATGCCACAGGGAAGAAAGATTTCACGCCACTACAAAAACGCACGAATGCGATTAGACAGTTGGCATATGGTGGCCCAGCTGATCACTACGATGAGTACTTGCGGGTTTCTGAAACAATATGGTACGAGTGCTTGCACCACTTCTACCGAGGTGTTATTGAGGTTTTCGGTGCACACTACTTGAGGCGGCCAACCGTTGATGACTATCAGCGCTTGATGGAAATGCACGAGTAGAGGCATGGCTTTCCTGGAATGCTCGGGAGTCTTGATTGTATGCAGTGGACATGGAAAAATTGCCCAGTAGCATGGAAAGACCAATTCACCCGTGGCGATCATGGGGTCCCAACAATTATGCTTGAGGCGGTTGCATCTCAAGATTTGTGGATCTGGCATGCTTTTTTTGGAGTTACAGGATCCAACAATGATATAAACGTGTTTAATCAGTCTCCACTATTCAACGACGTTCTACAAGGGCAATCACCTTCCATCCCATTCACAGTAAATGACACGCAATATGCCCATGGATACTCCTGACAGACGGTATATATCCTGAGTAGGCAACTTTTGTCAAGAGCTTCCAACATCCTCAAGATCCAAAAGGAAGGAAGTTCAAGGAAATGCAAGAAGCTGCGAGAAAGGATGCTGAACGAGCATTTGGGGTTCTCCAAGCTCGTTGGACAATGATTAGAGGTCCGAGTTGCCTCTGGTATAAAGAAAACATCACTGACATTATGTATGCTTGCATTATTTTACATAATATGATAATTGAAGATGAAGGGGAAATGACATGCCAATGGGTTGAAGACGAACCAAGTACGTCGAGCAACAATAATGCAGGAGAAATAAATCACGGTTCAATTGGAGGATTCAACTAGTACCTCATGAGAGGTGCCAGAGTTCGTGATAAAAAAATACATCATCAACTTCGATCCGACTTGGTTGAGCACGTGTGGGCACGATTCGTCGATGATTAGTGTCATTATTAAGTTTTATGTGTGTGTTTGTTTAATATTTAAATTATGTTGTTATGTATTTTTTTTTTTGTATTTTTAATTTTAGTTGTGTGTTGTAAGAATGTTATTTTCAATAATATGCGTGTTTCAATTTTAATTTTATTAAAGTATTATTATACTCCCTCTATCTCATAAAAAAATGAACGTTTTTCCAATTTGGGGCGTCTCACAAAAACATGAGCATTACTATTTTTGAAAATTATCCCCTTATTTTTCATCCCTCCTTTTTACACTTATTTATAAAAAAATCATTATGGCCCACCACTATCTTTTCTTAATTAATTCATTACTCTTACAATACTTTTTAAAGTAGGACCAATTTTCCACTCACTTTAACTCTCAACTAACATTTCTTAAGACTCGTGTCATTTCTCTTTGTTCATATTTTTGTGAGACGGATGGAGTACTAATTATAGAATTATATTTTATTATTTAAATAAATTATTTATTCATATAATTATATTAAATTTATTAAAGTAAAATTGAAAATACATAAATAATATATATATATATATATATATATTGTATATATATTGTGGTAAAAATAATAATAATAGTGGAGTTTATGAATAGTTAAAAAAGAGGTAGTGCTATAGTGAAGAAAATATAAGATAGAGATAGTTATTGAGGTGACATATATATGGCACCACTGTAGGGTAGCACTATAGTGGAAGCCCTAATATTAGCATGTTTCAAAACAGGAAACGTCTTTTATCACAAAAAGATATGAACTCCATTTTTTACCACTTTTATTAGTCATACTTTTGGACTTTTCTTGAGAGGCGAGAACAATGATTATTTTTTACAATAAATCTATGCAGCCACATTGTGGCCACCCAAACACTAATATAATAAGGATAATTTTAATTTATTTAATTTATTTTTTTAAATAAAAATAGGATTTAGTTATTTTATTATATTCTCTACATTGCACTTATTTTTTTTTTTTTTTGGCATTTTTTATTTTTAATTTATTTTTTAATAAAAATAAAAAAGTTATCAAAAAATTGCAAAAAAATTAACTATAATGTAGAGAATATGATAAAATAACTAAATCTTATTTTTATTTTAAAAAATAAGTTAAATAGATTAAATTATTTTCTATTTAGGTAAATTGTAAGTGGCCATAATGTGGCTGTTTAGCATTATTCTATTTTTTAAGAATCCACTTTTGAGATTGTCTACATTTTCATCTTTTGTTGGTTTTATCTTTTTCCATTTTGAGATTGTCTACATTTTCATCTTTCGTTGGTTTTATCTTTTTCCAAGAGCATGCGTTTTCGGGGAATCAAGACTTTCAATTCTTGCTGCTTTTTTCTGAAAAAAATAACTTCCCCTATATGTTAATCTTTGAATTTGATTAGGGTTTTTGTTACCAAGAAAAGTTTTGGAGGCGTTTGGTCTGCCAAAGAGTGTTTTAATTTCTGTAGAGTTTTGGTGATAAATTCTCATGCTTGTTTGCTGCTATCTCTCATCTCAGTTCTTATATTGTTTACAGAAAAAAAGATCAACAAGTGGTAAGTGTGACCAACTCTGTTTTTCTTATACTCAATCAATTTATTGGTATTTGTTTTCGTATTGGAATTTCGTTGTTCAGTTTTGACATTTTTAAGTGTAGTGACTTGCTTTGTGAGAAATAGAAGGAAATTGTTTAAAGAAACTTAATCCATCTGCAGCTGATAGTTGTGACATTTTCTCAAGGAATGAATTAATATTGAGTACTTCTTTAGTTATAAATTTGAAAGAATGTGCATCTTCAGTCTTAATGTATACACTACTTGCCTTCTTTTCTGGTAGTTGTGCGATAAATATATGTGCACTTTGATCTATTAATTTTGCTATTTGTCTGATTATCTCTCCAAATGTGGCCTTTGATTCGTGCTTATTCTGCATCTTGTAACTAGATTTCCATTAGTGATCATGATGCTGTTGCTGCTGCTTTCAAAGTGAATGTCGACTCATTACATTATTTTCCTAGTTGAAATCACATCTTAGAAAGTAAGTCTTTTTGAGTGCACAGTTAAGCAAGTAATGGATTCCTGGCATCACCCTGATCGACTAAGTGAGTTACCCGACTCTTTAATCCTCATGATTCTTTCACTGTTGGAGACACGGTATGTTGTTAGGACAACGCTACTCTCCAAACGTTGGAGAGATCTTTGGACCACCGTTCCCCGCCTAAAATTTGTACGTGATGATCGACGTTTCATTTGCGGAGTTCTTGCACAATGGAGAGGTGAGAAGATCATAAGCTTCTACCTTTCTTTGGTCTTTTCGACTCCTAGTGATCTTGATTTGTGGCTGCTTTTTGCGGTCGAAAGACAAGTGGAAGAGCTACACATAGATTTTGGACCTTATAGCAATGCCCAGTACTACCCACCTCAGCGTTTGTATCCATGCTCGTCCATTACAGAATTACACCTTGGTTCTTGTTGTTTGTTGGAGATTGAGGGGAGTGTGCAGTGGAATCGACTCAAGAGTTTATGGATTGAAGTTCCGGATTCCTCGTGTGATGATGCCATAAAGAAAATTCTCTTGGGTGCCCCTCGCTTGGAAAAGATGATATTGTTTATTGGTAAAATTAATGAGAACTTGAGTATCCGATCTACTAGTTTGAAGAAGCTCATAATCCGCAGCCATTGGAATGAGAATGCTGACATAATGGCAATGCTGAGAATTTGGGCTCCTAACCTCTTGACTCTACGAATTTGGAGAGCAAATGTTGTTAATGGTGGTAGTTGTTTGTTTGATGTCCCATCTTTGATTGAAGCTTCTATTAGTGGATTTTGTGATGTGTATGATCCGCCTCTTGAAACGTTCTATCACGTTATTGGAAGCATCTGCCATGTTAAGAAGGTTGAATTATCGGAGTTTAACATTAAGGTTTGATTTCTTATTCCCATTATTGTCTTATGATATGATTAATACAGTTAAGAAGTCGAATTGGACTAGCTCGTGCAATTTAACTTTCGCGCCATACATGTTGTACCTGTAGTCGCTTCTCGCCATGAAGGGGAAAGATATGGTTGTTCAATTTCCGAATGCTGAGTTACTTAAACACCAGAGCGTGGACGCAAATGGTCATCTTGATCTTCTTCATCTTCTTGATCTTCTTGATATGTTTCCTAAGCTTAAGATATTAAGTATTTGTCAATACCAGGTTAATTTCTCTTTTGCTTTTCTTAGTCATTTAATTCCTAACATCTTCTTGAATACTAAATTAATTTCTTTCACAGATTTTGCGCGATTTTAGTCCCACCGTTGAGGCGACATTGCCCCGTCCCTCGCTGCTCGATCTGAATACAGTTGAGATTATTTGGCCCGCGGAAGACCCCTCAGTAATTCCATTTATTGAATTTATCTTGCAAACTGCTCCCTTGCTCCACAAACTTGTGTTTCGTCTTTCACCATTTAGAGCTTCTTGTAATCGTAAGCGTTTCCGAATGATAGAAGAGAAGATGCGAAGTATGCCAAGATCCTCCCCAACTGCAGAGGTTACTATAATCTATAATGATTGATCAATTGATGAAGATCAGCAGTTTTCAGTTGTGTATGTTATGTCTTTAAGCAGCATTCCTGCTGATGTTGTGAACATAATTAGCTTTCAATTTTTGTTGTATGAGGATTGACCTTCTTTGGCTCAATCGACATTATAGACTCTGATTCTTGTTTATTAGCTAGTTTGTTTCCCGTTAAGAAAAACAAAAGTAGAATATTTTCTGAATGTATATAACAAATTTTATGTTATAGGAGTACGAGCCCTACATATATTAGATTTCTCTTGAGGTTTATTTTGCTGAGATAATGAATTAATGAAAATATCTATTTATTATATGAAAACACAATTTGTGGAAAAATGACAATTAAATAATCATATTAAGAGTATTTACAAAACTCAACAAATCTCATAAAATAGAAATACTCAACAAATCTCATTGATTTTCTCTCTCCTCTCTCATCTCTTCTCTGTTTCTTTCACTATTCTATATACACACTCTCTCTCTCATATTCTCTTTTTCATATTTTTTAAAAAAAATTTATAAAAATTATTCAATATATATATCTTAAATTAAAGATAAATTAGGGCTGACAATTTTCGACACGACACGAAAACACGACACGAATGTAACACCCGGGCTTTTGATGACGTGTTAATTGCTTAAGTTTGAGTAATTAGGGTTTAGATCCCTTGTTTGATTTACTTTGTAAAGAGATGAAGAGTTATATGAAGTTTTGTTGTTATATTTTAAAGATGTTGAGATGTTCTTTTGATGATGTGAGGATGATGTGGGATTTTATATCCGTATTTGAGTTTGAGTATTTGAATAATTCTAGATAATTATTTGAATGAGAACGGTGAACTCGGAAGTGAAATCTGAGTCCGTTAAGACGTTTTTGAAATTTTTGACTTTTTGACGATGAATAGTAAAGTACGGCTATTTCGTCTTTTTGTCGACTTTCAAAATCTTACGTGCACGTCGTCGAGAAATATTCTTAGTTTTTCGATACGAGTCCAATAATGAAAGTTTTTATTTTTGGACGATGAGTGAATAGTAAATCGGGATTTCTCGATAAACGTGTAAATCTCGTTTATCAGAATTTCGAGAACGAGCTTGTATTTTCTATATTTATATAGAATTACGAGTGTAATAAAAGTGAGTAGGAGTTGAGAGGGCGAGTAACGAAGAGTATGGGTAGTTAGTCGTTAAAACGAGACGAGACGAAACGAGATATTTAACGACTAACGGGTTAATATCCTAAATATCTAACCTACCCTACCCCTAACCACCCCCCAACCGCCCAAACTCACTCACTCACACATATTACACGTTTGTTTCAGCCAAACACTTTTAACTCACACACACAACACCTAAAACACACACTAAACTCACGCATAACACCATTGTTGAGGAGTTGGAGCTTTTGACCTCCGATTTGAGCACCGAGACGAGCGCCGATCATCTTTTCGATCACGTATCTAAGTAGGTAAGATCTCTACCTACGTTTTGATGGTTTTCTTTTCGATTTTCGTCGACGTCGAAAAACGTCGATTCTCGACTTTATTTTGGAACGACGTCGGATCGTCGTGAAATTTTAGTATGTTGTTCTTGGGTAGATGTTGAGCATGTTTAATGAAGGGAGTAAGAACGGAACGAACCGTAGCTATGAAACCCATGAGGGCAGCCCCGTTTTTCACATATTAGCTTGTCTTTCGATTTTTGTTTGATCGTTTTGACTTGATATTTGTGCTTAGGGGTATGCTAGAATCGATATATATTAAATTCGTATTTTTCCAAGCACGAAAATTGTATAAATTTTTGGAGTATGATTATTTAAATTCGTGAAGTTTGAGACGTTGCTTAATGAATATTATTGCGTATATGTGTTCTACGATGTCACATGAGCATGCTAATTGATTTACAATTTATGGATGATAATTGTTGAACGAAATTAAAACTGGAATTCTGTCAAAATTTTACAGCAGTTTCAAGCTTATGTTTCGATGAGTTTTCATTGCTTGATGGCTCTGAAATTTTAGTATGTTTATCTATGATATGTGTATTTCGTCGCTGCAAAATTTCATGTCTTTTGGATGATGTTTGGTATTTTAAAGATATTTTGAAAAAATCCTTGACAGAATCTGTCAACTGTTGGTAGACTTCACAAAAACGTTTATATCTATTAATCCATGAAGGATTTTGCATCACCGTTTTTTTTAAACGAAACTAGACTTCAATACTTTTCTAAAAACATAAGATTTCGATTTTTATGACCTCTGAAACAGAGCAGTTTATTATTTCAAAAATGCCCTGTTCTGCTGTCATATTTTTCCAACAGTAAAAGTGTATGAGTTTCATTGTTTATTTGGCAGATCATATGAACGTTTTCTCTTGTGAAATTTTAACCAAATCTTCAAGGATACCTTTAGTTTTGGATGATTAAATTTGATGGAATTTTATTAAGGTTTGTCTTGGTTTCTAATGGCCTAAACAAAATTGGCAGAAACTGTCAATCTTTGACAGCCTGCACTAAAAGAGCAATATCTCCAAAAACCTTTAACCTTTTTGGTTAACTACCATTTTTAGAATGAACTACACTTCATGAAGTTTTTGAGATCAATTGGTATGAGAGTTTATGATGATTGAGTTGGTTGTTATGAATTTTTAAAGATGACACAAAAACAGCAAAACTTTCTAGAAAACAACTTGATTATATTTGTTTTGATGGATGATACGATATGACTAAATGGTGTGAGTTGTGAGAGTTATGATTAACGCACATAAATGTTGGTATCTGACACTCGAACAATTGGTGTCGAGTATAAATGATAGTTTACTGATAAAGAGTTTTGATGATTTTGAATTGTTTGGTTTGCGTTGAAAAGATGTCAAGATGTTAAGTTTTGAGTCGAGAGACGAGTTCACGTAGTGAGATTCACGCGTTGAAATCTCGTGGCTGACATTATATATGAATAGGTCATGCCGAAATTTTTAGTGAAATTAGAATTTGAGCATAGTCAATTCTTGTTGACCCGTGACTCAAATACATGCCTAATGGAAAGTTTAACTTTCTAATCGGTTAATTAGACGAGATGAGAGCGAATAGATCTGCTAAGAAAGTGGACTTTTCGATGTGTTAAATATTTCTTTTAATTGAAGCGCTGCTAATTATAACATAAGGATGTTATAATTAATGAGTAATGACGAGAGATAATAATTGTTATATTGATTAACAATCAAGAGAGATGAACATTAGAGATACTAATGTTTCATAAAAGAGATTAGATTATTAATCGAGGTTTCTTTTATAACTTCTCACCAATTCTTCATAACGATGAAGGTCCTTTTGGGAAGTAACGACTTGAGGGAGAAAGTGACGTTACTCATTGATACAGAGACACAACGAGGTGGGCATTACTTTTACTATACGTATATAGAGATCCCCTGCGTGTCGTAGGCCTCTTATACGAATGAATGCATGAGAAGATCTAACTGTTAATTTCAGTTTCATATATATATCAAATGAGTTTAAATGTTACGTTCAAGCAAGTTATTTCATGACAAAATCTTTGAGTTAAAGTTATTTCAAGTATTGTCTTGCCATAAAATGTTTAAATTTTAGTATGATATCTATCTGCTTTGGCTTTGCCAATGATGCAATCGAATTCGGGTCTTGAGCAGTTGATAGCTATCCTGCCAGGACTAGTGTACACCAGTGACCGTGAGTCATCTAGCGGGTTGGCCGGTCAAGTGACCGTGAGAGGTGGCCACCTCTCCGGCACAAAGTTCCAGATATGATAGATTACAAAAGAACTTAGTCTGATCAGACGAACTTTAAGAATCACAAATGAACTTAGTAAGCTTGGGCCTTTTTAGCGAAAAAAACTCCCTTGCTGTACTGTTTATGATGGCATGACAATTTACAGTTTTGAAGCATATATTTTTATACCTAGGCATACGTGCCCACTGAGTGCTTTTGTACTCAGCCCTGCATATGTTTTCTAAATGTGCAGGTTGAGCTGATGTGATGATGGTGCTGCAATGAGCGGAGTCTCCAGGGTTGTTAATAAATAGTTAACCTGTCTAGAATATGTCTTCATACATATGTCTAGCTACTTTCCGCTGCAAGATGTTGTTGATGTTATAGTATGTTATGTCATACTTTGAGTCTTAAGAGAATGGTTTCATACGATGTATAACTTGATTAATGATATTAATTAAGTTTTATGCTGTCTTTCATAGACTGTTTTCAATTGAGTATTAATGAATAAAAATGACGAGTTTTATTAAGATGAGTAAGTTTTACGGCTATAAATGACGCCCCTTTTCTTCCCCTTCTTCTTTAACCCCATCCCTAGTCGTGGATCACTCGGCCTAACTATCCATAGTTAGGGCGGGCTGTGACAGAGTGGTATCAGAGCGAAGGAAAGCTCTGAATTAGAAGTCTTGAGTTTAGTCTAGAATGAGTCACTAGACTAATAGTTATTAACAACCGTGAGCTCAGCGCACCATCACACCAGGCTCAACGAGGTATGTAAAATTTCAAAGTTTATTTGACGTTAAATTTTGAAGAGCATGATGTTGAGGTTATATGATGAGTTATGATGTTACACTTTAAAGGTGCATAGTTTGAGTTTGAGGATGACAACATGATTAATAATGAGTTATTATGTTGTAAGAGCATATGTTGATGTTACATGATGAATCATGAGAGCGTTTATATCATATGATGTTATATGATTGAGGATGCATAATTATGAGTTATGATGTGATGTATTTGAGATGTTTTGTGATGAGAATTGTTTGAGCAGTTGTGATAAGTCACGATGATTTAGATGAAGGAATCTAATGTCATTGTTAAGAGAGATTTTTTTTACTAAGTAGAAGGATGAAATGAGAACTTAGAGCTAAAGCTTGAGAGAATTAGCAATTGCTTTAAGTACTTGTTGGTTTGAGTTATGAATTTGAGTTATGAGCTTGAGTATAATAGCATGATTGATGAGTTATTAGCATGCTGCAATGAGATATTGTACGATATGTTGAGTTATTTTGTGACGCGAGTTTTGCTCACGCAACCTTAATGGTACTTGAGGAGGTATCATGAGCCATAGTCTTTGGAGATGGCTTTGAGAGAGAATTGTTGAGTTGTCTTACTGAGTCACGATGATTTAGATTAAGGGATCTAATATCATTGTTTAGAGAGATTCCCTACTAAGTAAAGACGGGACGAGATGAGAATTTAGATGTTTTGAGCTTGAGTTTTAAGATAACAGTACTACTTAATAGGAGTTTTGCTAAGTTATGTTTTGTTTATTTCTGTTGCTGGAGCCAAGTAGAGTTAGTTCCTAGAGTCACCTTTAAGTTCTCCTTATAGGTTGGCCAAGACTGTTGGCACTGCACGAAAGTGGACTGTTGTAAGATCGAACTCAGGAAAGATCGGATACGAGGACGAGGCGTACAGTATGTGGTACAGAGATACCCTAGCAGATTTTCAAACACATGTTCATAGACTATGAAAGGATGAAAGCCTTATGGTTGTTACTAGACTGGATGGCATCGTGCACCTAGTCCCCGTGCTACCAATCGAGTGGTAGGATTGAGCAAGGAAGAAAGCCACTCAATATGATGGGACATGTCGTCTTGAGCATTGGACCCACAGGAGATGGGATTTGTTACAGATACCCAGATTTTCTATGCGGATCTACTGACCGGATGCTTGTTTTCTACCAGGGACTCTAGAAGAGTGTAGTAGATATCGAGTCGATCCTTGAGTATCAGTTACCAAAGATGATAAAATGATAAACGATAATGAGGATGAGAAGTAGCCGAGAAGGGCTAGAGTTGATGAGGATGAGAAGAGAAGTTGATGTAGGCTAGAGCTAAGGATGATCTTGAGAGTATGCGCGGTACACCCTCGTTTTTGATTAGTTGCAATTACATTGCGATGTATATAACTTACTTAGGAGATACTGGTACTTGAGATTTTGACATGATGATAGATAAGCATGCGAATTTAGTACCCTACTGATGTTAAATAGATGGATGTTCCTAGTGTGCTAAAGTAGCAACTAAATGAGTTAACTGGTAGCAATTACCGTAGGAGGTCCAGACCGAGACATAGTACTATTAATGGTGTCGATTTAGAAGGGACATTACGATAGATACTATGGTTTTTGTAGGGTTTAAATAACCCCTTTATGTAAGCCCTCTAAAAAGAGGCATTCTACTGATGGATATATTAGGTTGACCAGAGTGGTCTTTTTGTTAGCATTTCGTGAGTGCTTATTGCCTTACAGATGAATGTTAAGGTGACCGTGAGGGTTTCCTTAAAGTTGAGTTAGTAAATTGAACTTGAGTTTTGAGGATGCTTAGAGCGTTGGTCGAGTTGAGTTTTCCTTTTGTGATTTCAAAAATGCCTCAAAGATGTCATCAAGAGTGTGATGTGAAGGATAGGCGGGATAATACTCCGCCACCACCACCGCAACATGAGAGGAGAGTAAAAAAAATATTGAACTTTCGAAACAAGAGTCTAGAACATAGGACCCTGAGTTTAAGCTTTTAGCTTGCTGGTGTGAACTTAAGTTTTGTTATGTATAGTATGTTGAGGGTTTAGAAGATACAGAATTTCCAAGTTCGGGATAGTATATCCCGTGTGACTGGGGAGTGATTATGTTGGACCTGGCCAGTCCGCATGATCCAAATCTCAGTAGACGTGTTTTGGGTTTATAAACCCATGTGTTTCAACTTTCGGTTGAAAAGCCAGATGGGTTCTTACTCTAGGTCATTTTTGTTCGACCTGGTAGTTACTTCATTCTACCCTCGGGTCATTCATTTGAGTCTCTTGAACAATTTTGTTTGCAACAATTTGTTTTGATGTCATTCTAGGGTTGAACCCTTACAACTTTTGAGTTATCCTAGTAGATTCTTTTGATGTATAAGACCAGTGAGAGGCACGTCAGAGGACTTTAACACCCGAGCAACTGGCAAACTACACTTGAGAACAATTGAAGACTACTCTTGAGAAGTATGTACAGAGGAGTACAGTAAGCAGCGAGAGGCTGATTATCGAAGTTTGATGCAAGGAAAGAAATCGGTTGTAGAGTATAATCGAGAATTCTGTGAGCTAACACGTTCGCTCATCAGAAGATGGATACTGATGAAGAGATGTCTGAGTTTTAAGTGCTGGTTTAAGGCAGGACTTTAAGGTAGTATGGGCAAGTTATTGGATGCACCAATTAGAATCCTGTTTAATACAGGAGCTTCGCATTCTTTAATTGGTTGAAGCATGTTACCTTCAAACTCGAACCAAAACAAGCTAGTCCCGAGTTGAGAGTAATCACTCCTGTAGGAAGAGCTACTACAGTTTCTCACA
This sequence comes from Salvia miltiorrhiza, assembly GCF_028751815.1. NCBI lineage: Eukaryota > Viridiplantae > Streptophyta > Magnoliopsida > Lamiales > Lamiaceae > Salvia > Salvia miltiorrhiza. The sequence continues at coordinate 50,995,088 of NC_080393.1, read as the reverse complement.
TGATTTCTAACTTAGAGCTTGAGTTATGATCACTAAAGATGAAAACAAGAACCTTGCACTTAATGCCTATGTGGAACGTAGACATTATTCTAAGGATGGACTGGTTAGAAGAGAACTTTGCCCCGATTGATTGTAAGAAGAGACAAATAACTTTCCAACCACCTGGGAAGGAACAGACATGTTTTCACGACATTGATAGAAAGAAGAGAATTTCAATCATTTCGGCACTTCAGGCATCGAAATTGGTAAAGAAGAAAGGAGCACAAGCTTACCTAGTTTACTTGAATGATGAAGGAGAATCAAGTAAAAACTTTGAGGATGTAGTAGTGGTAAGGGAATATAGAGATGTATTTCCCGAGGTCTTACCAGGATTGCCACCAACAAGACAGTTGGAGTTCACTATCGACCTAGAACCTGGATCAGCACTAGTGTCGAAGGCACCCTATAGAATGGCGCCTAAGGAGCTACAAGAGCTGAAGATTCAGCTGCAAGAATTGCTCGAGTTAGGTTTTATTTGACCTAGTGTTTTTCCCGTGGGGAGCACCAGTCCTTTTTGTCAAAAAGAAGGATGACACGTTGAGAATGTGCATAGATTATCGAGAACTGAATAAATTGACACTCAAGAACAAATATGCTTTACCGAGGATAGACGACTTGTTTGATCAATTAAGAGGAGCGAGCTTTTTCTTAAAAGTTGACTTGAGATCAGATTACCACCAGTTGAAATTTTGACAGGAGGATACACCTAAGACAGCTTTTAAAATGAGGTATGAGCACTATGAGTTCATAGTTATGCCATTCGGTTTGACGAAGGCACCAGTAGTTTTCATGGATCACATGAATCGAGTGTTCCATCAATAACTGGATAAATTTATCCTAGTTTTCATAGATGATATTCTCATCTATTCGAAGAATGAGAATGAGCGCCAAAACATTTGAGAACGATGTTGGAAACGCTAAGAGTTGAGAAGCTTTTTGCCAAATTCACCAAGTGCGAGTTTTGGTTGAACGAAGTAACTTTTCTAGGACATATTGTATCATCCGAAGGAATTAAAGTTGACCCCGTCAAGGTACAAGTTGTACATGAGTAAAGATCACCAACTACGCCTAACGAGATTCGCAACTTTTTAGGTTTAGCAGGATACTATCAGAGGTTTATTAAAGGATTTTCCATGATAGCAAGACCGAGAAAAGAAGTTAAGTACAATTGGAAAGAGGAGTGTAAAGAGAGTTTTTAAGAGCTTAAAGGAAATTGACTACAGCACTAGTGCTGATAGTCCTAGAAATGGATAAAGAGTATACCATCTACGCAGATGCGTTAGAGAGTGGGCTAGGATGTGTTTTGATGCAAGAAGAAAGAGTTATAGTCTATGCATCACGATAACTTAGACCCCACGAGATAAATTATCCAACGCATGATTTAGAGCTTGCAGCCGTTGTGCATGCCCTGAAAATTTGGAGACATCATCTCTACGGAGTTAGATGTGAGATTTTCACGGACCACAAAACTTTGAAATACTTTTTCAAGCATAAGGATATTAACATGAGGCAAATGAGATGGCTCGAATTAGTAAAGGATGTTAACTGCGACATTAACTATCACCCTGGCAAGGCCAATGTAGTAGCCGGTGCATTGAGCCGAAAGGTCTCGTCAAAGTTAGGATGTCTTCTCACGAGAGGGGATGAGCTTATAAAGGACTTTGACAAGATGAGGATAGAGATGATAAAACCACCAGGGACGATAGCAAGTATTGTTGCGACGATGCCTAGTTTGAGGAAAATGGTGATTGAAGCACAAGGAAAGATGAGACAATGAACAATTTATGAGAAATGATAAGAGCAGGAGATCTCAAGAGTTACAAAAAAAAAAAAAATCAGACAATGCTATCTTATTTTAAGGGGAGAAGATGCATTCCCCGCGATGATGAACTTAAGAATACGATCATGAGTGAGACTCATGACACGCCTTACACCGCCCACCCAGGAGGCACAAAGATGTATCAGGTTGTGAAAAAAGAGATTTTTGTGGGACGGAATGAAACAAGACATAGCTTCGTTTGTAGAGCGATGCTTAGCTTGTCAGCAAGTGAAAGCATTACACCAACGACCCTATGGGAAGTTAAAACCGTTGGAGATTCCCGAGTGGAAATGGGATCACATAGCAATGGATTTTGTGACAGCTTTACCCAAAAGTCAAAGAGGAAATACAACAATTTGGGTGATTGTAGATCGACTAACAAAATCTGCCCATTTCATACCGATCCTAATCGCGTATGGACCAGATAAGTTAGCACAATTGTACGTTCGTGAGATTATAAGATTGCATTGAGTACCGGTGTAGATCACCTGAGAGAAAAAAAAAAATTTATTACATCACGTTTTTGGATGAGTTACAGAAAGAGTTGGGTACAAGGATGAATTTTAGCATAGCAGACGATAGAAGATATGATAAGAACTACTATCCTTGATAGAGGAGTACATCGGGAGAATGTGTTGCCACTACTTGAGTTTGCCTATAAGATGTGAGACAAAGTTTCGAGATAGGAGACAAAGTTTTCTTAAAGGTTTTACCCTCAAAGGGGATGAATAGATTTGGAGTTAAAGGACAGGTTAGACCCAGAGTTATAAGTCCTTACGAGATATTGCAAAAGATAGGTTCAATAGCGTATAGGTTGGCTTTGCCACTTAGCTTTGGAAATGTGCATAACGTGTTTCACGTGTCACAATTGAGAGGATATATATTTTCGACCCAAACCATGTGGTTTACTAAGAAGAAATGATCTTAGAACCAGACTTGAGTTATGAAGAGAGACCTCAGATGATGCTAGATCATAAAATTCGGCAATTGAGTAATAAGTCGATTGCATTGGATAAGGTCCAATGGAGATATGATAGTTAGAAAGAAGTGGAAAGAGAGTTTGAGGATAAGATGTGAGAGAAGTACCCGAAACATTTACAGGAGGTACAAATTTCGGGACGAAATTTATTTTAAGGGGGAGGGTATGTAACACCCGGGCTTTTGATGACGTGTTAATTGCTTAAGTTTGAGTAATTAGGGTTTAGATCCCTTGTTTGATTTACTTTGTAAAGAGATGAAGAGTTATATGAAGTTTTGTTGTTATATTTTAAAGATGTTGAGATGTTCTTTTGATGATGTGAGGATGATGTGGGATTTTATATCCGTATTTGAGTTTGAGTATTTGAATAATTCTAGATAATTATTTGAATGAGAACGGTGAACTCGGAAGTGAAATCTGAGTCCGTTAAGACGTTTTTGAAATTTTTGACTTTTTGACGATGAATAGTAAAGTACGGCTATTTCGTCTTTTTGTCGACTTTCAAAATCTTACGTGCACGTCGTCGAGAAATATTCTTAGTTTTTCGATACGAGTCCAATAATGAAAGTTTTTATTTTTGGACGATGAGTGAATAGTAAATCGGGATTTCTCGATAAACGTGTAAATCTCGTTTATCAGAATTTCGAGAACGAGCTTGTATTTTCTATATTTATATAGAATTACGAGTGTAATAAAAGTGAGTAGGAGTTGAGAGGGCGAGTAACGAAGAGTATGGGTAGTTAGTCGTTAAAACGAGACGAGACGAAACGAGATATTTAACGACTAACGGGTTAATATCCTAAATATCTAACCTACCCTACCCCTAACCACCCCCCCAACCGCCCAAACTCACTCACTCACACATATTACACGTTTGTTTCAGCCAAACACTTTTAACTCACACACACAACACCTAAAACACACACTAAACTCACGCATAACACCATTGTTGAGGAGTTGGAGCTTTTGACCTCCGATTTGAGCACCGAGACGAGCGCCGATCATCTTTTCGATCACGTATCTAAGTAGGTAAGATCTCTACCTACGTTTTGATGGTTTTCTTTTCGATTTTCGTCGACGTCGAAAAACGTCGATTCTCGACTTTATTTTGGAACGACGTCGGATCGTCGTGAAATTTTAGTATGTTGTTCTTGGGTAGATGTTGAGCATGTTTAATGAAGGGAGTAAGAACGGAACGAACCGTAGCTATGAAACCCATGAGGGCAGCCCCGTTTTTCACATATTAGCTTGTCTTTCGATTTTTGTTTGATCGTTTTGACTTGATATTTGTGCTTAGGGGTATGCTAGAATCGATATATATTAAATTCGTATTTTTCCAAGCACGAAAATTGTATAAATTTTTGGAGTATGATTATTTAAATTCGTGAAGTTTGAGACGTTGCTTAATGAATATTATTGCGTATATGTGTTCTACGATGTCACATGAGCATGCTAATTGATTTACAATTTATGGATGATAATTGTTGAACGAAATTAAAACTGGAATTCTGTCAAAATTTTACAGCAGTTTCAAGCTTATGTTTCGATGAGTTTTCATTGCTTGATGGCTCTGAAATTTTAGTATGTTTATCTATGATATGTGTATTTCGTCGCTGCAAAATTTCATGTCTTTTGGATGATGTTTGGTATTTTAAAGATATTTTGAAAAAATCCTTGACAGAATCTGTCAACTGTTGGTAGACTTCACAAAAACGTTTATATCTATTAATCCATGAAGGATTTTGCATCACCGTTTTTTTTAAACGAAACTAGACTTCAATACTTTTCTAAAAACATAAGATTTCGATTTTTATGACCTCTGAAACAGAGCAGTTTATTATTTCAAAAATGCCCTGTTCTGCTGTCATATTTTTCCAACAGTAAAAGTGTATGAGTTTCATTGTTTATTTGGCAGATCATATGAACGTTTTCTCTTGTGAAATTTTAACCAAATCTTCAAGGATACCTTTAGTTTTGGATGATTAAATTTGATGGAATTTTATTAAGGTTTGCCTTGGTTTCTAATGGCCTAAACAAAATTGGCAGAAACTGTCAATCTTTGACAGCCTGCACTAAAAGAGCAATATCTCCAAAAACCTTTAACCTTTTTGGTTAACTACCATTTTTAGAATGAACTACACTTCATGAAGTTTTTGAGATCAATTGGTATGAGAGTTTATGATGATTGAGTTGGTTGTTATGAATTTTTAAAGATGACACAAAAACAGCAAAACTTTCTAGAAAACAACTTGATTATATTTGTTTTGATGGATGATACGATATGACTAAATGGTGTGAGTTGTGAGAGTTATGATTAACGCACATAAATGTTGGTATCTGACACTCGAACAATTGGTGTCGAGTATAAATGATAGTTTACTGATAAAGAGTTTTGATGATTTTGAATTGTTTGGTTTGCGTTGAAAAGATGTCAAGATGTTAAGTTTTGAGTCGAGAGACGAGTTCACGTAGTGAGATTCACGCGTTGAAATCTCGTGGCTGACATTATATATGAATAGGTCATGCCGAAATTTTTAGTGAAATTAGAATTTGAGCATAGTCAATTCTTGTTGACCCGTGACTCAAATACATGCCTAATGGAAAGTTTAACTTTCTAATCGGTTAATTAGACGAGATGAGAGCGAATAGATCTGCTAAGAAAGTGGACTTTTCGATGTGTTAAATATTTCTTTTAATTGAAGAGCTGCTAATTATAACATAAGGATGTTATAATTAATGAGTAATGACGAGAGATAATAATTGTTATATTGATTAACAATCAAGAGAGATGAACATTAGAGATACTAATGTTTCATAAAAGAGATTAGATTATTAATCGAGGTTTCTTTTATAACTTCTCACCAATTCTTCATAACGATGAAGGTCCTTTTGGGAAGTAACGACTTGAGGGAGAAAGTGACGTTACTCATTGATACAGAGACACAACGAGGTGGGCATTACTTTTACTATACGTATATAGAGATCCCCTGCGTGTCGTAGGCCTCTTATACGAATGAATGCATGAGAAGATCTAACTGTTAATTTCAGTTTCATATATATATCAAATGAGTTTAAATGTTACGTTCAAGCAAGTTATTTCATGACAAAATCTTTGAGTTAAAGTTATTTCAAGTATTGTCTTGCCATAAAATGTTTAAATTTTAGTATGATATCTATCTGCTTTGGCTTTGCCAATGATGCAATCGAATTCGGGTCTTGAGCAGTTGATAGCTATCCTGCCAGGACTAGTGTACACCAGTGACCGTGAGTCATCTAGCGGGTTGGCCGGTCAAGTGACCGTGAGAGGTGGCCACCTCTCCGGCACAAAGTTCCAGATATGATAGATTACAAAAGAACTTAGTCTGATCAGACGAACTTTAAGAATCACAAATGAACTTAGTAAGCTTGGGCCTTTTTAGCGAAAAAAACTCCCTTGCTGTACTGTTTATGATGGCATGACAATTTACAGTTTTGAAGCATGTATTTTTATACCTAGGCATACGTGCCCACTGAGTGCTTTTATACTCAGCCCTGCATATGTTTTCTAAATGTGCAGGTTGAGCTGATGTGATGATGGTGCTGCAATGAGCGGAGTCTCCAGGGTTGTTAATAAATAGTTAACCTGTCTAGAATATGTCTTCATACATATGTCTAGCTACTTTCCGCTGCAAGATGTTGTTGATGTTATAGTATGTTATGTCATACTTTGAGTCTTAAGAGAATGGTTTCATACGATGTATAACTTGATTAATGATATTAATTAAGTTTTATGCTGTCTTTCATAGACTGTTTTCAATTGAGTATTAATGAATAAAAATGACGAGTTTTATTAAGATGAGTAAGTTTTACGGCTATAAATGACGCCCCTTTTCTTCCCCTTCTTCTTTAACCCCATCCCTAGTCGTGGATCACTCGGCCTAACTATCCATAGTTAGGGCGGGCTGTGACAACGAAACCGCACGAAATTAATGGGTTAGTAACACGCACGATAAGGTTTGGGTTATTATCGGGTCGACCTGATAAGGACCTGATAATTTCGGGTTGGGTTCGGGTCGGATTCAGGTAACCCGATAGTGATATTATTATTTTTATTAAATATTTATTTTAATTTTTTAATTTTTGATTTCTAATTTTTTATCTTCACTTCAGTTTAGGGTTTCAATATCTTCCATTCTTCCAACTTTCGCCGCACACCCAAGTTTATCTTCACTTTAGTTTAGTTTAGGGTTTCAATATCTTCCATTTTTTAACTATTGTTTCTTTTATTATACTGTTATGCCTCATTCTAAATTCCTCCTATGTCAATTGGATATGTTGAGCATATGTAACGAATCTTGTATTATTATTATTATTATTGTTGTTGTTGTGAATGAATCAAATCAAATTCGTGTTGTTATCAAGTTGTAATCGGATCGTGTTGTTATTTTATCGTGTCAACCCGATTCAAATCGTGTTGTTATCAGGTCGTTATCAGATCGTGTCGCTATCATGTCGTGTCAACCCGATTCAAATCGTGTTGATATCGGGTTCATGTCGGGTTCGGGTTTAGGTGTATCAGGTCAGGTTCGGGTTGGGTTCGAGCATTTTCTTATCAGGTCGGGTTCGGGTTTTGCCTTATCAGGTCGGGTCGATATCAGGTCGACCCGATAACGACCCGACCCGCACGATTTGTCAGCCCTAAGATAAATGTAAGATCTTTAATTTGGTATAAAAATTAAATATGAATTTAAAACAAATAAATTATTATACTTTAAAATTTTAAGATGTTTATTTTTTCTCTCTCCTCTTTTTTTTAATCAATTTTTCATAATTTTTGTCTTTTCTTATTTACATGGTTGTTTTAAGGTTGTCGTTATTATTAATATTTTTTCTCTCTCCTTCTCTACTACAAAATTTTGTTTTCACTCTCTTCTCTTTTGATAAAAAAATATCATTGAAACATTATATTTATATGTTGGATTATTTTATTAAGCATAACATAAAGATACCTTTAATTCTTTTGTGGAAATATCACATCTCCTTAATACTAAACAAACGTTTACTTTTTATCTTTGGTTCCCGACTGTATATAAATTTAGTGGCCTTTGCACATCAATTCTGAAATATATATTAAAATTATCTAATTATTATATATTTTTTTATTTTGCATACTCGCTTATTTTTTGGTCAAATTTTGTGCTGAAATACTATATGAAATCCTACGTACCATATTTATCGATTACTAATACAATGTTAATTTGGGCATATTAAAACAATGCCATTTACGTTTAAAATTAGCATCTAACTAAATAAATTAAGAATCGAAGTATTAAATTGAGAGAAAGTGAGACGAATGAAGCTGATGAGAGAAAATGATAAGAATATAAGAAATCAAAGTAATAGATAGAAACTCTTTTTGCTATAACAAATTTGATTAGATATAAGGATTAGGAGAAAACAAAAATAGGAATGAAAATAATTTTAGGGTTTTTTATTGTCTAACAGCCTGAAACGACGTTGTTTCCATCCAACCGACGTTATATCTATTTTACCACACGGTCATGTTTATGTCAAGTTGGGATTATATGAAAAATAGAATTCCAAAAATGTTTTTTTTTTTTTTTTTTTTTTTTTTTTTTTAAGATTGTGAATGAAGGTATTCAATTACTATATAATAATGATGTGTGATGTCAATTGTCATTCTAAGATAATTTAAATAGTTTACAAATAATTATAAATATACATTTATATACCATATTCAACATTATAATCAATAAAATTTTATAAACTTTGAAATTATACCTTTTAGCAAAAAATTGATTTTAGAAATGTATTTAAATATGTTTGAAGGAGAAAGCTAAAGCAAATTGATGTATTTCAGTTTTATTGGGATTTGTTTTTTGACATCAAATAATTATTCAATTCTTTTATTAGTATTCTAAAAAATTCTAATAATATATTTTATTTTCCTACTGATCAATTGAAGCTTGTCTAATAAGATGACATAGGAAATGAGCTAAACTTAGAAAAAATAATTTTATGCATGATTAGCTCATATTTTAAAAATATTGAATACTTTTTTTATTATTATTTCTTCGTTTCTTTTAATTTGAATGATGTGTTTATTCTAACTTTAGGGAAGAAAACAAAGTTTTCCATCAAATAGGTGGAAAATTAAAAATGATACTTTTGAAAATTATAAAATAAAATTAAGGATCTTTACTTAGTAATTGATGTTGATTATTTTATTTTTTAAGAAAAAATAATTTACATTTACTTATATTCTAACTATATTTAATATTTATTTTTTATTTATTTGATACATCATTTATTTATTTTTTGATAAATTAACATGATTAAATAAAGAAATTTAAAGGCCGTGCCACATGGGACTCGAACCCAAGACCTTCAGTTTTAGACATTAACCCCTAATCACTTAGCCGATACACACACTACATCGTTTAATGATGCAAAGTTATGTTCGCCGTGCATCGCACGGACGAGTGTACTAGTTTATGTCGAAAGATGAGATAAAATCCATCCCTATACTGCTTTTTCTTTTCCTTCAGCTAATACTATCCATTACATGAGGGGTAGCAAAGCAAAAACAAAAAACAAGCTAACTCTAAGAGATCACATGGTTTAGGATCAATTGGTATAACATATCATGAAATTTTACCATCGAAAATCATCAAGAAAATACAAGATGACATATTGCAAAATACATGGTTCTCTCTTATTATCAACACATCCAACCAAACCAAACTCCAATTTACATGACAAAAAAATATATATATAGTTAGCTTACTATGCCTAATACCTGTGCCAAATGCCACCACTGAACCCTGAGACGTCTCTAACCGGCACACCGTGCCGGTCCAGACGGCCCGACCCCGGGTAGGCACTCGTGCAGAGGCTCGCATGCATTTTCTGTGCGCTCGCCCTTGCATCGGCATCCCTCTGCACGGTATACCTATTCACCGAGTTCGACCTCTCCCACTGAGAGCTTGACCTCTCCCACTGCGGCCTCTGCTTCGGAGCACTCACGGACCTCGCCTTCGCCCTTGAGGACTCTGTATAAGCCATGTAACTCGGATGCTCCGTGCAGCTGCTGCTCAGGCAGCTCTTGGTGGGCGTGAAGAGCGCCCTTCTCATGCTCCCGTCCATTGATGAGTAGGCCGGGCTGTTGTTGGCCGTGTAGAAGGGGCTTCCGTTTCCGTCTAGGGCTAATGTGAGGGGGCTCAGGGTTGTACTCAGCCACGTGGTTTGGTGGTTCGTGTTCGTGTTTGGTCTTCCCGTGTCCACTTCCAGAACCTTGTCGCCCTGCTCTTCATCCACACGGACGATCCTGGTGATGAAGGAGCCTTGATCCATTTGTGCCCTCTCGCCCTTCCTCCTCTCCATCCAGTGATGGATCAGGGGCGAGGGCGAGGGTGACTTGTCTGGATCAAACACGAGGTTCTTGTTTGGTCTTGACATGTTCCTCTGCATCTCAACGCGATGCTGGTGGTACTGTTTGGTGCCCCTGGCCAGCATTGCATGCTCCTGTGGCGCCCGAGCCTGAATATCCAATACATGTTTAAATATTGAGAAATTCAAAAGGTATTATACATTAACTTATTCAATGTCTTACCGTGTGGTTGAAGCGAGAGGACCTCGTGCTTTCCTCGACGGGATGTCGCCCAGCACGTGCTCTGGCCTGAGCACGCACAAGCGCCTGCAGCTGTCGCAACTTGTCCACGTTCTGCTTCCGCAAAATGTGACCTCTCACCAGCGCTTGGAGCTTAACCAACGCCCTCAGCGCCCGTAGAGCTCTTCTCGACTACGTGTGTTCAAACAAAGGCGTCATCAGTAACGATTCAAATTAAAAATTGAGTGACAGATGACAATTATTTGAGGTTGTTAGAGCAACAAATTAATAAAAGTCCAAATGATTAATCAGACATCTCACCATTGCAATGAAGTGAAGATAAAGTAACCCAATGAGATGAGAAAAGGTATCTGGAAAGATAAATTGGTTTCACTAAAAGCTCAAAGATGTGTCACCTTTTTATTTTACTTTTTCTGTTGCAGTGTAACTTTCTTGAAACTACTGTAGCTACTTACCTTCCTTCACCAATAAACTATGGAAACAAGATTCCTAGTAGCCTTTTGTACTTAACTAGCCACGTCTTGAAAAAATCTAGTAAAAAGATATACTCCACATGCTTTTAGAAGTAGAAGGAAAGCTACTATACAAAGGTTGTTACTAAGTCTCAAATACTAGAAAAGCATCACAAAAAATTTACCTTTTTCTTTTGCTCTATTTAGCTTTGTGAATGCAAATTAAATAACGTTCCATTATAGTCAAGACAGCGAGACAAAAACAACCCCAGAAATCATACAAAATATTATTGCTCATTAATACGTCCAGCTATTTTTCACTGCATTAGACGGCGTCGTTTATATAGAAAACAGACTCTACGTTACAACTCATTCCATTATTTCAGTTTAGAAAATTAAATGGCTAATAATACATACACAAATACACACAGCATGGAGTGAGAGAGAGGAAGGTTACGAGATAAGCGCGAAAATGAGATTGAATCACAACGGCGGCCCGCTCCTCCCGGCCCCCGTAACCGACGCCGTTTTGGGCACCATGCGCGCCGCCGCCGCTCGTGAGATGGGCTACCGCCGCGGCAGCATGGGCCGCTGCGACGGCGGCCTCGGCGACGGCGGCGGTGGCGGCGGCTACGGCGATGGCCTGCCTGCTGGTCTCGTCGTCGTCGAGATAGCCGCCCGGAGCGACGGCGTGGTGGGATCGGCGGCGGTGTTTGGCCTTGGGAAAGCTCCATCTCTTCTTGGAGGGCGGATTCTGGGTCGGGTCGGCGCTCGGGTCGGGCTTCTTGAAGCCCAGCAAGCCTCTAAACCATTTGGAAGCTCTGCCCATTTCGTGTTAGAGGTGATTTGCAGGGCGGAGCATGGAGCATTTCTAGAGAGAGAGAGAGAGAGAGAGAGAGAGTGTGGAGCGAGAGTTGGGGAGTGAGGTGAAATGGTCAAAACCGAGAAAAGAAATATAAACATGGGATTAGCAAAGGAATTTATGGAATTATCGTAGTGTGATATGGAAGTCTATACCTACTAAGGAATGATGGGGTTTATTTATTTATGGCGCACCCGTTTATAACTTCTTTCGCTATTATTTGCAACTATTTTCTTACTATTATTGCAAGTGTTGCCTCCTATTATTGCATCCGTCCGCATTAATCAAACTATTTGAATTAATGATGGGTAATTTGGTCTCAAAACATAAAAAATAATGGCTGAGTTGTTTTTTATTTTGTTTTTTAATATCGATAATAATTTTTTGCTCTTTGGATGTAGATCTGTTTTCCCGACACACGCATATGTCCAGGTGATTAGGGGAGATAGCCTATATGGAATGAAAAAAAGATGAAAACTAGTCATTGACAATTGTTATCAATGATCGGAAATGCTAGCCACTTTTTAGGAACGTTTACATTCGACGATTAGTCTTAATAGATAAAAAATAGTAACATTAATATATTTTGATGAATTAGAACTTTGAGATATCCCAAGATCTTTGATTATTTTTATCGTTTGAATTAATTTTGTTCGATTCTTATTCCATTGAAATGGTGAGATTGAAAAAATTCTACTATTAAGAATAAAAATATTCAATCATCCATCTTATCAATAAGTAAACACCTCTCAATGAATTGATTTAATAAGATAATAAAAATAAAACTACCCTTGCAAATCTCACACTCTCTCTCTCCATCCACCGATCTTCCTCAGATCCTACCGTCATTGATGATCGGCCACGACGCTGCTGCAGTCTGCCACCGCACATCCACCTCTTTTTCATTATCTCAATTTCTTTTCCCTCATCCACTATTGATAAATTCTGGTGTCGTTTCACAATGTATGATTTCATTTGAATCGTGTATTTTAAAATCGTGTATTATTGAATCAAAATATTGTATAATGAATCGATCGTCACTTCGATGGAGTCGACGCCAGCAGATTCGTCGGTGGTGGTGGGGCGAGTGGCAAGTTCAGTCGAGGACGGTGAAAAATTAGGCTTTTATTATTTTATTCAAATTAAGTATATTTTGGTAATAGTGGCTAGTAATTTTATTAACAACAACGACTACTATTCTTCTTCTTAATTCCAAATGGGCTAGTTTGAACTTGCCCCTCTCTCTTTATATATATATTCCGATAAATGTTAGCCTAGGCCCCAATGAATTTAGGATTTTAGAAAGATATTGTTATGACGAAATGTTTCAAAAGTTTAAGTTTCACCAAAATTTTGTAGATTTGTCCCTATCCATCAACTTTAGTTCTACAGTCTTCTTTCGATTGTTCAAATTCATTACTATGGAAATGGATAATCTGATATGCACATTGGCACATCAGGTGATTTCGTGCACTCAAATGTTGTCGTTTGATTGCTTTTCTCATCTTTTTCCCTAATTTCGCTGTTTTTCTTTATGGGCTTATGCATTCTTTTGATTGTAAATTTATTATGAAAAAAATTAACAATAAAAAAATAAAGTGAAATTTTTTTATCACCACTTTTTAAAAAAATTTCATGCATGTTCTTTAAGGAATAAAATATGAGAAAATATATATTATCACACCTCTATCTTATTATTTGCTTTTTATCCCTTTAAATAGAGGAATAATATAAATGAGATATGATTTATTATTTAAAGTAAAGATCATATTTTTTATACTATTTTAGTTTGTTTGTTTTGAATTGTACTATATTTATACACTCTTTATATTATATAAACCTTTTAACCAAAGAGATAAAAGGAAAGTACAAAATTATAACACCCTCCCGTCAATAAAAATATTATTTTAATAAATTAATATAGTATCTGAAAAAACTTACCGACAAAGGTACCTCCATCGGTAACTGCTTCGTCGATTGGTCATCGAAACAAAATCTCCATCGATATTCCGTCGATCATGACCGACGGAAACATATATGCCGTAGAGTTTGTCGGTAGAGATGGCAACGGGCCGGATCTGGGCCGGGTCTGGCCAATACCAGATCCAGATCCATTTTCATATACCAGATCCAAATCCAGATCCAGATCCGTGGATCTAAAAATTTTGGATCCAGATCCAGATCTGCGGGTCCACGGGTCCAGATCCATGGATCTACTATTTTTAAATTAAATTAAAAAAAATTCACAAAATCAACAACATCTAATTTCCATCATGAAAAACATAACACAAAATACTTTTATCTAATTACTTTTAGTTTTTATTCTTTTGAATATAGTAAACTAAATATAAAATATAAAAATATATATATAAAATAAAACGGATCCATGGGTCGGATTTGGGCCGGATCCGGATCTAAAATTTCAAGATCCAGATCCAGATTCGTTTTCAAAGCTGAGATCCAGATCCAGATCCAAATCCGTCGGGTCCAAAAAATTGAGATCCAGATCCGTAAAAACGGATCTGGATCCACGGATCTGGACCGGGTCCAAGATCCACTATCATCTCTATTTGTCGGTGTCCGAAAGTAATCCATGCAATGCTAAGTGAAAAGATGTTGCAAGGAATTTCGCTCTCATTATTTTTTATGTGAAATATCTAAGCGATTGAACCTCTTATGTGTAAATGTAAATATAAGTGTAAGGAAATAAAGATAGGATTCTATGTGAAATATGAACCCTTTATGTGGAAGTGTAAGCAAAGTTTACAAGGAATGAAACTTAGGATTCAACCTACTCCACTCTCTTCTCTCCTAACTCAAAAAATAAGGATGCATTTATTTTAGAGGATTAGTTTTGATAGATAAAAATAGTAAGGTTAATATTTTGTTTACTTTGATGAATTGCAATTTTGAAATATTCTGAGACCTTTGATTATTTCTATCATGCATTCAAGTTAGTTTTGTTTAATTTTTATCCCATAAAAAAGGAAGGATTAAAGATATTATACTCTTGAATATAAAAATACTCAACCAGCCACAAATTAAGGTGTACTATCGAAAGACATAAGAAATGAGCATCAAATTCACAAATTTTCTAAAAGCTAATAGAAAGAAAAACTCTAAAGACCAACCTCGGTAAAGCCTTTTTCGGGCTTTTTCTACAGCTTACTGGTGCGCTAGTAGCTGGGGCCTGGATGGTCAGGTCTCATTGGTAGCTCCGTAGTTGAGGAGAGCTCCACGCTCTCGTCTGCTAGCATTGAGAAACGTTTGGGTTTTTCTTCATCGTTGTGGCCGTTCTTGCTGCTGGGTGGTCGTGGTTTGTGGCAGGGCAATGGTCAGGCTAGAGCTCCGTTCGCTTTCTTGTCCCCCGGGGTCGATGTTCTTATGTTCTTGATGTTTTCTTAGACAGTCACTTTTTTTGCTTTCCAGGATTTTTCCTTTGGATTTTTCATGGAAAAGTTTTAACGAGACCGGACTCTTAGTTGGCGTTCTTATGTTCATGATGTTTTCTTAGACATACACTCTTTTTCCTTTTTAGAATTTTTTTCTTTGGGTTTTTCCTGAAAAGATTTTAACGAGACCTGCCCTCAGTTGGCGTTCTTGTGCTCTCGATGGATTTTTCTTGAGTTTTCGTTTTTTCCTATTGGTCAATAAAATTTCAATTCATCGTTAAAGTCTCTTAAAATAAATCCAAAAATATTTGCGAGGATGAACAATACTCCTATAGAAGTACAAATAACCAAATGACCAAACAAACGCAAAACTAAGCAAACCAAAGATTATTACTTTTCCTCAAAAAAAGCAAACCATTGATATGTCAAATTGTCTATAAATAAAATAAAAGGTCAACACGATAATATATTGAAGAGAATGAACCTGAAAGATGACCAAGTAGGCTTCGAAGCAAGATTTTTGGAGACTTGATTACATTACCTAAAAATGTGAGAAAATATCTTTTATTATTTTTATTATTATTGATGTTTTTTTTCACGAGTTTTCGTCGGAAAGATTTCGATGAGACTTGATCATTAATTTGCGTCCTTGGGCTCTTAATAATTTTTTTTATAAGTTATTTTTATAAAATCTCTATTTCATCATATCTCATATTTAAAATCAAGTGCATCGCTCATTTTCATCTTCTTTTTAAAGTTCCCATTAAATATACAATTTCGTCAAAAATTTATGATTTTTATAAACTTAAAATTAATTTTTGAGCGATTGAATTACTCCCCATTCATACAAAATCTAATGGATAATCTAATGGGGTTTGGATGAAAATGTGATTGAGCAGTTGAGGCAGAGGCAGTTCCCAAAAGGCTCTGATCTTTTCTAAGTCTGCCAACTCTGACTCGACAAGACCAGACAACTTCATTCATTTTACAATCTCACAAAGTCGCATCACGTGCTTCCATTTTCCCGCCCATTGCCCCCACCAAATTTATTACTAGTAATTTCCCTTTTCATTCATGCATTCACCAATTCATATTTCTTTTTGCCTCAACAAAAAAAAAAAAAATCATACTATTTCTTTGGCTTAACAATTTTTTAGTATTATTAGATAAAAATGCTTATATTATTACTCTCTCCGTCCCACGAAGCATGACACAGTTTCCTTTTTGGTTTGTCCCATGAAACTTGATCTGTTTTTAAAATGGCAAAAAAATTACTATTCATTCATTTTTTCACCTATCACATTTAACATACAAAATACCAATTTCTTAATTTTCGTGCCGAAAAAAACTAGGTCATGCTTCATGGGTGGAGAGAGTAGATTATAATGAAAAATATTTATTATTATAAAATATTGATTTTATGTCTAAATTTAAATGAAGGATCTAATACTCCATCCGTTAACATTTCTTAAAACTCGTATCACTTACAAATGTTCGTGTTTTTGTGAGACGGAGGGAGTATATTCCAAAAAATTGATGGGTTTGCATTTTTTTAGAAAAGCTTTGTATTTTTCTTACACAAGTATAATTGTATAAAAAAGTGTTTTAAAAAATATAATAATTGCTGAATTACAACACTTTCAATTAACATGATTGAATTATTTGTCATTTTTATTTTCATTTAAATTAGTATTAAATACTACTCTATTCATTCATGAAAGATCTTCTTAGGACAGAGTGACACATGTTTTAAGAAAAAGTTGTTGAATATATTGACAGTGGAAAAAATTTTGTTGAGTTTCACTACAACAAAAAGTGGTCGTAACGACCGAATTTAACGACCGAAACGTACTATCGTTAATTCTCGACGTTAACAACCAAATTTTAAAATCTAACGACCGATTTTATTAATTATTTTATTTTTAATTTTTTCAATCTTAACGACCGAAAATAAACGGTCGTTGGCTCCTAATGACCGTTTTAATGACAGAAAACCGATCGTTAACAGTTTAAATTTATTTTTGAATTAATTTTCAGCTAACGACCATTTGAAACAGTCATAATTTTTTTTTTGAAATTCATTTTTTTTTTAATTTCCGTATGAATTTAGCGATCGTTTTCTTAACAGTCGTTATAATTATTAATGAATTTATATTTAGTGAATATTAACGACCGATTAACGACTGAATTTTCAGTCTTTAATAATCGAAAAAAATAACGATCGAAAATTTGATCGTTCATTCGAAACTCGGTCGTTAACGCCCTAGGTTATACTTAGTGATGTGTTCGTGAATAATTCCCATAATAAAAGCTGGATAAGAGTCGATAAAAGCAGTAAAGTGAGAGAGTTTTTTTATTAGAAAAGAGTTATGAGTACAAGTAAAGAGTAAGAATCCCCCCTTTCTTCTATGTACAAGTGCCTTATTTATAGGAATGAGAATAAACCTAAGGCTTTTAGGCCCTTTAGACCTCTAAATCCCATTAGCCCAACCCCCCTAATACTGCTCTACAGCCTGGAATCGAGCTATTAGAGCTGGTGTGTTCCAGATGTGGTATATGCCTGAACTGGTGTATGCCCAAGTTAGTGTATGCCAGAACTAGAAGGTGGAGCCGAGCTTGCCCAGCCGAGAGTCAAGTCAATCCTGTATCAAATATCAGAGATGGCCATAATAATAATAATAATAATAATAATTAGAAATATTTCTGTACTGATGTGCATAGCGCTGATGTATATTTTACTCCTCATCAGCTACTCTCCCCCAGTCTAGTTGAACAGGGTCTCCTTTCGTGTTCAACTGGTAAAGTGTTGTGTAGAGTCAGCATTATGCTGCTTTCTCAAGTAGAGTTCAAGTATTACAACCCTGCAGCCCTGTATCTTATCCAGGATTAAGTATTATAGGTTTGTAAAGTAATCAAAGGCAAAATATTACACCTCTGCTATTTGTGAGCACAAAAATATTCCAACCCTGTCGAAATATTTAAAAATAACAATAATAAGAAGCATAGAGAAATTTTCTTTCGAACGTGCTCGTTGAGCCATTCTTTGATTACTATAATTGTGCCTATGGGCGACGATAAGGAGTGTATACCCTTTGTCCCGCGCATAAATGTAAGGCTGGAAGTCCCACTTAGATAAGCCTGGCCGTTAAGTGCCCTCTTATATTGAGAATTCCCGTGAATGAACGCGAGACTGTTGCGTCCCATCCTCTCAAAGAAACCCCGAAATGGTTAAGGGCTGTCGAGCCTAGACTGCATGGCCAGCTTTATGCCTTCATTCCCGCAAAGCTGGGCGATCACGCCTTTTTTGATAATGAGCTAGTGTTGAAATACCAACCTAGATAACCCTGAATTCGCAAAGCAAAGTAAGACACGATTAGTCAAAAACTTGACCATAGTTGGTCCCAAAATCTATAGAATAAATCCCAAATTGAAGCAAAACAGTTATTTCGACATGAATCAATTTTAGCATAATTAGTCCCAAATGATCAAAGCATCGAGTGAACTTCATTAACTCAGATAATTATTCCCCAATCATCTTAACTTACCAATCTTCTTTAAAGCAAGCATATATCATTAAATACATGAAATTTTCAAAGTGATCAGAGGACAATATGTATTCCAGCCAATTTAACACAACTAACATAATCCATCCCCAAAATGATAGGTTCATCTAAAACAAAAACTTATAGAGCTGACTGGAAATAGACTGACAGAGCTGACTGAAAATAGACCGACAGAGCTGAAATTGCCAGAGCTGAAATTGCCAAAGCTCAATTAAACCAAAGATATCACATAATCGACTCTCATATGCATATGGACCCAAGTTAACTTCACAAAATCAAATCTCCAAGGAGTAGACTTTAAGTTAACCAAGACAAGAAATATCATGCCAACAAATAGATGGATGAATAAATCTAATGCAGAAAATTCAACAAAGTAAAAGGGGGTATAGCTAACTTAGCTTCTATTCATGGCCATGTTCGTCCTTGATTTAAGTCTTTGCCGACCATGTCTGATGTGGCATATTGGAAGCCTTTCCCGAAAATCCCTTTGTATAATGATTAGCAATTAGTCCACGAATATGGAACGTTAGAATGGCATGCACAGCTGTCATATGACTAGGATATGAGAGGTGACGGGGGTATACACCCTCAAGATGTAACATCCTCAAGAATAAAATATATATGTGTATAATCTGTCCAGCTGCACCCCTCTTCTGACCTCATCCGCAACATATTTTGTTGTCTTATCGCAAAGTTCACCACAATTGTTCAATCTATCATTGCTTCGAAGCATATTCCAAAAGGTATGTTGCCCCCAAAACTAGGTATTCTCCCTATTATTCTCCCAGGCTGCCGCCTTCCTCTCATTAGCCCAAACATAAATGCAGGGTTGAAAATTTCCTAGACGTTCTTGGCAAGTACCGAACAAGGCTATCAGTTCTGCGAACAAGCTCAAACATTATTCCTCTCAGTTCAGAAAATCGCTCGAATAAACGCAGCGCTGGAATCCATGTTCTGCAAAGAAGTCCCGAGCATGGCTGTTTTAGGATCGTAGCAGAGCTGAAAATTCCTGCTCCAAGAAGTCCCGGTTAGGGTTGTAATCTCGAGCAATCCGAGCAAGGCTGGGGACCCGCTGCGTGAAGAGACCCGACAGGGCTGAAAAATCCGGTCAAGAAGACCCGGACAAGTTTGGAAAAATCTGTCAAGAAAACCCAAACAGGGCTGTCATGCTTCCACCTCAACCCCTGAGTCTTGTGAATATTTTCAGCTCTGGATTTTTCAGGTCAACAATTCCTATTGTCTCCAGGACTCACTTTATCCACTCCTGTTGAGATAGCTTTGGCAGCCATTGTTGCAGAACTCCCACACGCAAAGACCATGCATGGTTGGATCGCTGCGCTGAGTAGGTAATCTCGCCAAGGGCTACGAGTCCTGTTAAATTGATGTGTCCCTAGCAGGGCTGTAAATCCCCTCCGTTAAGACGTTGTATCGTAAGACTGAGCTGAATTTCTCCTCCTTCCTTTCCCTATTTACAAACAGGCCCCATCAACCCAAGACTCGGATGAATGCAGAGCCGACAATCCCGAGAAGTCCCAAACGGGGCTGAGAGTTCCTCGTTCTGCCAAAAGATGGTAATAATAATAAGAGTAAATTACACCACCACAAACTTATTTCAGGGCAGATTATCCAATGAAGACGTATATGGAAACATATCCCGATAATGCAAGTGTCATTCTCATGTAAGTTCAATAGTGACACATGTAGCTCGCGGCTGAGGCAGCTTCTAAAATTTAATGCCCATGCTAAGGCAGCTCTGGGAGCTCGCGCTTAGGCAGCTTCTAAATCTTAAGTGCTCGCGCTACTACTGACATTGGGATCCAGTGTAGGCAGCTGCCCCATACTAAGCCAGCTTTGGGAGCTCGAACTTAGGCAGCATCTAAAAAATTTAACCCTCATGATGCCCGTGTTAAGGCAGCTCTGGGAGCTCGCGCTTAGGCGACTTCTAGGTCCTAAGTGCTCGCGCTACTACCAGCATTGGGATCCGGTGTAGGCAGCTGCCCGCGCTTGATGGGTTAAGAGAACATCATATTAGCGAAGATAAAGATTTGACGCAATTATTTATTACTCATACACATCCTGTCGTGTATGTTGATCACTACAATGTTGAAGAGTCACATGTAGAAGCAAACGAGAGTATGGTCCAAGAAAAATTGGGACAAGAGGTCTACATCATTTCATTTGAATACCCTTAAGGGTATAAATATGATTCGCAATCCTAACAGTAGGTTGATGAAGGATGGGAATCAATTGAGAGATATTATTCGGTAAATTGGTTGGCTGATGAACATAAAGGTGGGCAGAATACCACTTCTTAGCAGACCACTGCATCACAGTCCTGACACATTAGGATCATCAATAAAATCTTGTCACATGGTCAAGATTGGCAGAACACTACATCATAGTCTTGGGGATTTTGGGATCAACCACAAATCACTATGATGCATGGTAAAGAGTGACAAAACACTGCTTCACAATCCTAGACACCTTAGCAATAAGGTGCAACCGCGCATGCATGGTAAAGATTGGATAAAACAAGGGGAACTCGCATGGTCAATAATCAAACTTAGTCGTAGATGAAGATGAGGTGGATGAAGACGAAACTGATACGAACGCTTTTAAAGACTTGACAAATTAAAAGCATAAAAGATTTACGTCGATGAAGTTTGCAACTTGGATTTGTTAAGAAGGTGGTTTAGACAGATTAATTTCCTTGATAAACTCAATAGGCATGGTGTTTAGAGAGTTGTAAATGAGATAGTCGTTCACTTTCCAAACCCTGAATTTAAAGAGTTTTGTTTTAATATGTTAGAGCTTCCATTGTTAAAAGTCAAAAGGTAACGAATAATAATGATTCGGTCTATTGAGCAATTTTCAAGATATTCTCCTTTCAATTAATTTAGGTAGCCATTCCTCATTAAATAAAAAAAATGAGCTAGATAGCTAGTTATATGTCAGTGACAATCATGTTGTTGTCACTACAAACATATCTATTGTGAGACTATTTTCTTTCGTAAAAAAATCTCATTTTTTAGATTATGCTTATAGACAACCTATCTTAACCCGACTTTTTAATAAAAATATCTTTTATCTCTTTTCCATACACAAAATCTATAATTCAATAACTTTTATGTTTTATTAATAACCTGTTTAAACCTAAAATATATTTTATTATACCATTATTTATTGTTTTATATTTTTATAATTACTTTAGGGTATCAATTATGTCATGACACATGTCATGATAATGAGAGAGAGTTGAATAACTTTTTTTTTATAAATTACACAAGTAAAATAAAGAAATTTAAAGATTGCATCACAATGTACTCGAACCAAAAACCTCAGGCCTTAGGCATTAACCACCTACCTATCGCTGAGCCAATACAAGCGTACATAGAGTTGAATAACTTGAATAACCAAAGATTGGTTTGTGCACTTTGCACATAACCGATTATTAATTGTTTTTTATTTTGTCTTCTTTTTTTACAATTTTTTTTGTCTTTAGCAACAACTTTCAATAATTGATCATGGATATTGTAGTCTTATGCTATCCACCTAGATTGATAAGTTTTTTTATATATACTTCATTCGTCCACAAAATGAGTACCCATATTTCTTTTTTGGTCTGTTCACTGAATGAGTACTAATTTCTTTTTTTGATAAGTGTATCCCACATAACCACTCACAATAAAAATGAGTCTCTTATTCCATTCACACACTTAATCAATTTATTAAAATTCGTGTCACACCCCAAACAGGTACTAATTTCGTAGATAGAGAGAGTATTGTTTTACCTTCCTTTTTTTTTAAAGAAAAATTAGAAAGGACCTTAGATTGATAAACAAATAAGTAGCAAATGAGATTCTTGCCCATAATTTATTTTAGTGTGTACCACTTTTAATTTATTATGACTTTTTTTTTCTTTAATTTTAATTTATTATTGTTTTAATATTATACAAAGATAATTAACGAGGGTTCACTCATCCAATTAGGGTTTATAATGATTTTTTTATATTTATTTGAATTAATAATAGATTATTTGGGTTAATTAATTCAAAGTTAGGAGTATAAATTTTTAAAATTTTAATTTTTAGTGATAAATATTAATTAGAGTTCATAATATAATAATAATTTTTATTTTTATAAAAAATATTTATAAAATAAAAAAAATTAAGAGTAGTACACATTAAATTGTGGGACAGATGATCTTATCTGAGTAAGTAGTACTGTTAGACTGATGTATTTATTTATTATTTTTTTAAAAAAAAATCTCTTTATTGGATTTATTCATAATATAAAATGAGGGACTGACTTCACTTGCCAAAAACGCATTGTCAGTGACTCATATGGTTTATTTATTTGAAAGGAAAACAAGAAAAGAAAAAAAACGAAACACCTTCCTGCAACTATGCAGTTATTCGCCCGCCAAAAACCGTTTTCTTCCTTTTCATACTTTTGCCCCCAAATTCCACTTAGGAGGTCTTCCCGGAAATTGATTCAATCAGATGAAAACCCTAATTCTGATATCGATCGCCTTGTTTTCTCTATCCGGAGACATCCTCGCGCTCCAAATCCTCTCCAAATCAAAACTCGAGAAATGCGAAAAGGTCTCAGACTCAGACGAACCCCTCAACTGCACTTCAAAGATCATCCTCGACTTGGCCGTCCCTAGCGAATCAGTAAGTGTGTGCACTATGTGTTTTTTTGCGGCGGCTTCTTATTTCCTACGTCACGATCTTTGGTTTTCTGCTTTTGTAGAGTGGAAGAGAGGCGTCGATGGTGGCGGAGATAGTGGAGGCGGAGGAGAATTCCACGAATCACATGCGTACCATTCGAGTGCCGCCAGTGATAACTATTAACAAATCCGCTGCTTATGCGCTGTACGAGTTGACATATATTAGAGTATGTTAGAATTATCATTTCATTCTTTGATCCATATGCTTGCTTACGTTTTTTTCGGCAGGAGTGGGGTAAATTTTAGTTTAGGGATGAATTTGACTGCATTTCGGTTAATTTTGGGATATGTGGCATTGTATATTATATTGTTCCGCTTAGATTATATTTTAGTAAGGTAATTTTTGAGAAGCATTTTAGTAAGGTAATATTGTTTGTTTAGTTTGTGAATATCTAATCCATTGAAATACCAAATTAACTGGTTGTTAAATCCAGTGGAATTATATCGTATGCTCCTATTTTTTTATTTTATTTTTAAATTTATTCTCTTACCTGAGATTCTTTTACGTGGATTTTCTGTTACAGGATGTCGCGTATAAGCCACAAGAATTTTACGTTAAAACACGAAAATGCGAGCGAGATGCCGGAGCAAATGTAGTTCAAATATGTGAGAGGCAAGTGAACTTTTTGATGAGCCTTCCTGTTCAGTCACTATCTCTCCTTCTAATATTAAGAGGCAATCGCAGAGGAGTATGATTTAGCATGCATAAACGTATTAAATGAATACTAAGAATAAGGTATTGAAGGAATGCAGAAAGAAAGCTATACATCAATCTTCATGGTTGCGTGATAGTTTATACATAATTGGAACTTCGATCAGCACGTAAGTGGAAGAGTGAAATTACTAGCCAGGATAGGTGGATATAAATTCTTCATTAGATCTGCTATCTCTACATGCCCAGTTGCTGTTTGAAGTAAGCATAAGTCGAACATATCTATTTTAAAAGAATTTTACAATCATTATACTTTTGGAGAAGTCACTACAGTGCATCCATTTCTAGCCAGACATCCAAAAGGAAAATTGTTCATCTAAATTTTATATACAATGATATTTATGCATAATTGAATTGCTCAATGCCATTTTCTTCCTGACATGTATCTAGTTGCTCCGTGTTCTTCACCTATGTTGTGAAGTTTTTTACACTAAGGTCTTAGTTTGAACATACTTCTCTTCTACTTGGCATTTTTACTACACACCACTCACCACATGGGACTGTGATATCATGTCACCTTCTAGCCTTTCTCCAAATCCCAGTCTAAATTTTTTATGGTGTATTTTGTGTTTGAAATGATTATGTAGGTTGCGAGATGGGGATGGTCATATTATTGAGCATACTCAGGTATCAATTGAAAGTTTTAACCTTTCTCCATATGCTAGTTTTTCAAGTTTCATTTTTCCAGTATGTAGTGCTTCAGATGCATCAAAGATTCTACCATGAATCCCTGGAAACATATAGAAACAAATATACTTAGTATAGTAATATATATATTTCCTTAATTAGCTAGAAGTCTGGCACAAGAAGTTGCTAGTCGCCACATATTGTTTAATACAACAAATTCAAACCTTCATAAACTTTTATTTTCTTGACAAAAAATCTTTGGAGATTGCTTTGTGAGTAGAGAATGGTCAGAAAGGGCTGGTAAAAGTATCTTTTCTTTTTGTATTTATTTTTCATAGGATTGTGACTTCGTTAATGATAATATTAGAATGGTAAAGATGGAATATGTTAGATGTTTATGTTGTTAATGCCTTCATATACATTCTCTGCACTGGTTTCAATTTCTGGGGTCTTCCAGAAGTTTAAGTAGACGTACATTTATTGTTTCAACCCCTTTGGGCTCTCCTATTATTTCATGAAATTGTGTTGTTATCCATAGCCAACTTGCTGTCCTTGCGGAGACCAGCGCAGGGTCCCATCATCTTGTGGAAATTTTTGTAAGTTTATTGTACTTGTATCAAGTCATCATTTGGAATATGTCTAAATTGTTATGAAGTATGGAGTGACTTTTACAGTTTTGATTATTTAGTTGACAAGTTGGTAAAAGGCAAGGCAAATACAGCACACTGTCTTCGGTTTACAGATGATTGGTAAGGTAACTCTTTCCTTTCTGTATTCTTTTTCTTCCTAGGATTTTCATATCAACTGGAGATGACATGCAATGTCACTCTACGTGAAATTGGGGTTTTAAAAGTTTGTTTATGTAGTTTACTAAATGCATTGCACCCGCTTTTTAAATCATTACATAAAGATATGAGTCAATAGAGTATTAGGTTTTAAAGAGAGTGCACTTCGTGCATACACTAGATGGAAGTCGTGGTCATGAATCTTATGATTGATGTATGTTTGGTTCTTTACATGCACAAGTTTCTTAGATTATTACCTTGTCATTCATCTTTTCATTTTTACTTCTTGTTTTTCTCTCCCCTTTAGACATTCTATTTTCTTATTAATTATGTCCATACTAGGTTCCATGTGTTTGGTATTGGACAACACTCTGTTGGATTTAGTATCCGGATTGAGGTTAAGACAGATTCCAAAATATCGGTACGCCATTTTTGTCTCATCATATATGCTTTAAATGCTGCATAATTAGTTTATTGTCATACTTCCCTAGTATTCCTTTTCTTTGTTACATCATATATTTATACAATTTTTTTTTGTAGTTTATTCAAGTTGTGAATGATTTGGTATTTTACTTGTATGTAATAAATCTATTCTTTTTTCACTACTAAGTGATTTGGTTATTGGAGCTTTTAAAAACTAATTGATTGGAAATTATATCTTAGAGACTATAGAATGCCTTTTGATGCTTCATTTCTGTACCTTCAAATGGTCAGATCGGAAGTTATCATCTAAACAAGAACTAATTCAGGGATTTTTCAGCAGGAAGTTATTGTGGGTCCTAAGAACAGGACTGCAATATCTGATGATAAATTTCTGAGGGTGAATCTGGTTGGGGATTATGTTGGATACACTGATATTCCGTCATTTGATGACTTCTTCCTGGTTATTCCTAGACAGGTAGCTTTCTAATGCTCTGTTTACATTGGATAAAGTTGTGGACTTCTCAACTTTTACAAAGATTGTCGTATGCTAGGTGACATGCTGGTTCTTAAAAGCTGTTAAGAATTGAATTAAATCATTACAGTTATGCAGTTCCATAATATAGCATGCCTCAAAAAATTTGAATACCAAAGTCATAATTTTGTTGATAAAGCATAATTTACCGTTCTTGTGTTAGGAATGTAGCACAAATGCCCCATTCTTTTTGCCCCTGTCAATTAAGGTGTCATGAGGTTTCATATGTGAATCTTAATCAATATCTCCTCTTATTGAAGGGTGTTCCAGGTCAACCTCCAAATCTTGGAAGCAATATTACAATGTGGATGCTTCTTGAACGAGTTCGTTTTACATTAGATGGCCTGGAATGCAACAAAATTGGCGTCAGTTATGAGGCTTTTAACACTCAGCCAGACTTTTGCGCTGCACCGTATTGGAGTTGTTTGCATAATCAACTCTGGAATTTTTGGGACGTTAGTATATTTCCTGAATACCCCCCATAACGTGTTATATCTTCTGAATTGCATGAACATTTTTCTGTTCAATAAGTTATTATCTAATTTCTTGGAGAGCATGAATGGTTTTGTGTTCTTTCATGTGTTGGTGAGTTGGTGTAGTTTTCTTGTTAGTCTTATTCATATAGAAGAAATGGTCGCTGGAAACTATATTAAATTTTTTGCCAGTTTCACTCTTCAATGATATGGCCCCATAGATGTAGAATCTGAGACCTCTGAAGTTCTCTCCATTGAAGTAATATTTCCTGCTCACATGCATTTGAGTAACTTGTAGTGTGAATACTTGTAGTGATGATAGAAGAGTGCTGTTAAGGATTATAATCCAACTGAAATGGCACTTTTCTATATTTTCAGGCAGACCAGAATCGTATCAGCCGGAATCAGGTTCCTCTTTATTGTGTGCAAGGAAGGTTTGAAAGGATAAATCAACATCCAGTAATGTTTTAGGGCATACTTACATTATGGATTTAAACAATACCCATTACTGAAGGCCTAATCATTTTATATAATCTGCAGGATGCCGGAAGTCATGCATTTTCAATAGGGATAACAGAAGTTCTTAACTCCAACCTTTTGATCGAACTGAGAGCTGATGATATAGAATATGTATATCAAAGGTTAATCCTCATTGTATCCTGTTCTCTCTCCCCCTGTTTCATGATTAGAGAAAATGGATTATTTTAATCTGATGTATCTTCTGTCTTTTAAGCAGCAGAAATGAGGCCTCACCTTCTCAATTTTACATTTGATATAATTTTTTTCCGGATATTTTAAAAGTCTGATCAACTTTTACCTTTTGCAGGAGCCCTGGAAAAATATTAGACATATCTGTACCTACTTTTGAAGCCCTGACACAATTTGGTACTGCAAGAATCACAACAAAAAATATTGGTGAAGTTGAAGCGTCCTACAGCCTTACTGTAAGATTGGTGTTAAAACTAAATAGTTGGACAACAATTTCCAATGATCATTTTTACTAAATAGAGACAATACAGAGTTCTTTTTGGGGTAACTTGAACCAATGCCATGTTAAAATGAGAGTTCTCTAACTGAATTTATTTAAGGAGCCCTTTTTGAAATCTTTCATAATGTTTTAATTGCGTAAAATGAGAGTTCTCTAACTGAATTTATTTAAGGAGTCCTTTTTGAAATCTTTCATAATGTTTTAATTGCGTAAAAATTGGATTTCTCAGAAATTGTTGTTTACCTGTGCTCCAATATACATTATCTAGATTATTGATTGAGACTTTCTTGCAGTTTGATTGCTCATCTGGGGTGAGCCAAATGGAGGTAGCTATTTCGACGTCACTACTCTTTGCTCAAATTGTTTTTCAACATAAAAACAGATAGGTAGTTGGTAATTCATCATGTTATTTGTGATAGCACAGGAACAATTCTACATAATGAAGCCAAAAGAAGCAGTAACCAGATCATTTAAATTGTACCCAACTACAGATCAAGCTGCTAGATATGCATGCTCAGGTATAGTTATTTATTGGTTTGAGTAATTTATAAACCTGCTGATATATCAGTTGTAGTTTCCTGACCCATATTGCCAGATATTGTAAATATTGCCTTTTACCTATATTCTGATTACAGCCATCCTGAAGGACTCCGATTTTAGTGAAGTTGATAGAGCAGAGTGTCAATTTACGACTACAGCTACTGTTCTTGAGAATGGATCACAGGTTTGGTTGAAGTTCAATATCAAAATTCCTTAGAAGTAAAAAGTTGACAAAGAAAATGACCGATTTATCCAGTTATTTTCTTCCCATGACTGTACACAATAATTATCTTTGCTCGTCGACCTATCAGAAAAACAGAGCATTTTCAAAGAAAAGATGATGGTCTGACTTTTCATACTCTTAGGCAGTTCATTGGTTTAGGAGACCATAATTTTGTTAATAACCTTATACTCTAGTAAACTGAATATAGCTGATTTTTTTATTAAATATTTTTACTAATCAACTTGATGCTGGCTGTCTGACTTTTATAAACAATTTATCAGCTCCAAACACCAATTCTTGTATTCATGATTGGATGGACTTGAATTCTTTAATTTGACAACATTGTTCATGCTCGATATTCAGACTCCATTTCAACCTCCGACGACCAGTTATAATGGTTTCTTTGAATCCATTGAGGAGCTGTGGAACAAGTTTTGGATATTCTTGGCAGATTTCATTACCGGGAAAAACTGCAGGTGCTCTCTTTTCTTCTCTCGGAAGAGTTGATCTTTCAAATTCTGAAAGATAATTTTTGCCTGGGTGTTTGGAGTTCTTTGTTCTCGATATATTACATGCATATTTTATTTTTATTTTTCATTGTTTTAGTAATAATTCTTTGAGTTTCTGAGTGAGTTTCTATAATAAATGAAAAACACACTGCCATGCATGAGGAATTTGTGTATTCGTGTATTTCGTCACTTGCATGCTTTACTTGTGCCATCCATTTTCTTTTTCTATTATGTATCATTCAGATAAACATAAACATATGTACAAATCAAAATTTTGTCTTCTTATGATACTATATCTCCATGCGATCTGCGTTTACGTTGAGTTTCCATCTCGTGCCACAATGTGCGATGTACTTGCTGAAGGTTCCAAGTTGGACCTAACAGTTCACCTGTGATTTGTGGCACGCAGGAAGAAGTGTTCCGGGTTTTTCGACTTCAGCTGCCACATTCAGTATATCTGCATAAGTTGGATGCTGATGTTCGGCCTATTTCTAGCTATCTTTCCCACAGGTAACGCACTTGTGAATTGTGGTTTTTCTAAAACATGCCATGACAGAAGGTCTAAGTCAGTGATGTCTCATCTTTTGTGAGATGCAGCGATTGTTCTTGTTTGGCTCTTACACGAGAAAGGGCTGTTTGATCCTATATACGACTGGTGGGAGGATCATTTCTGGCCTCGCGACGAAACAGATCAACATCAGAATCAACATCAACAACATCCACGGAAGCATGATATGAGGCATCAACATCACAAGCGTGATGCTCAAAGGAGGCGAAGCAGTCGCATTGATCATAGGCATAGAAGCAGAAGTGAGGAAAGTGATTACCATTATTATCTTCACCATGTTCACAAGGACAAGCACAAGCATACAAGACTCAAGAATTCGAGCATAATGGAGGAAGAGGATAGAGCTAGGCATCATCATCATCGTCGTCGCTAAAGAGACTCGAGATGACTATTTAAACAAGTAATTTCCCAAAACCATTTTACTTCTAATGACTCGACTTCATCGCAGACTTGCATATATGCTTTGTATATTTTCTACTTATGTATCTTTCTACACCTCAAAAATCTGTATAAAACCCAAAACTTCCTAGCATATTTTTTAATGATCCGATACAATATTTTTAGTGTATATTCTCTTCGTCCTATTATTTATGGCACGTAGCTTTTTAACACGGGGATTAAGGATAAGAAAATTCGTGAAAAAAGATGTGTGATCCATATATTTAGGATTGTGTTTAGAGGATTAAAATAATGCCAAATAATCTGAAATTAAAATAATCATCCCTTACATATCAAATTTACTCATTGATTTTCCTGTTTTCATTTCTTAAAAACTGTGCATAAATTAAACATTCGGCCAACATATCAAATTTTTGGCAAACTTAGTTTCTGAATTCATTAATTAAAAAATATTGCCTACCAACCATCCGAATTCATTATATCTGTTGGTTAATTAAGTTCTTAATTAAGCCGTAATTTTTTCAAATAGAAAACAGGTCATTTAGGTTGGGATAACCTAAAATGAAATACGTGTCATTAATAATGGAACGGAGGAAATATAAGTTAAAAAAAATGATTAGTTAATATAAATACGCAGGATTGTTGCATCAATTTCATCCCACATATTAGACTATTGTTATATAAAGCTGGAAATATTTTATTTAAAAAATATTCTTTATTAAAAAAAAAATACTTTTTTTAGTAAAAAAATAATTAATTAATTAAATAATAATGATGATGACGGCGATGTATGTTTCATACAAATATACACGCCAAAACTTAAATTTAAGAAGAGTAAGAATGGAATGGAATGAAATTAAATGACTAATTTTATGGTAGGTGGAATGAATGATGATTACTATAGACGTATAATTACAAATGGAATGGTGATTCTTATCACAAAAATATATCAAGCAAATGAATGGAATGAAGGTAGAGATCATTATTTCATTATCTCTTTCATTTCATCATACCAATCACCTTCTTATAATGGGACAAATGGAATATTTCTTAATCCGAGTGTATTTATCTACAATTAGAACAAAAGTCGATGTATGAAATATCAACTTTGATATGGTAAAGATAAAAATTATTCACTTACATAAAAAATTAAAAATTAGTTATTTTTTATGCAAAATACAAATTTACCCCTAACATTAAAATTGTCTATACCTGCTCTCTCTCTCTCTCTTCTCACGCACTTAGCTCTATCTCTGCTCTCACCATTCACAAACTCTTCTCTCTGTTATTTTCTTTATTATTATGATTTTTTAATTTGATTTTTTTTATACAGTGAATCAAGCAAAATAAATTTAAATTTAAAAATTATAAATATCTTGAGATATTCAAAGTTTCAAATCATCGTAAGAAAATATATATTAACTTATAATATTTTTTATCTATTTGATGTAATTTTAAAAAATGAAAACCCTCTTAGTGTTGGTTAGGCCACGTGGCCCATATAGCTACATCGGTGAAGCCCTAAATTTAGTTGGCACTTCTAGAATTGTGTGTATATAGGAAATATCCACCCTCGACTACTCGTTAAAAATGGATCAAATCAAGAAGTCGCGAAGGAAAAAATGGTCAACTCTACGATGACATAGTGAGGGTTATTAATCATAGATGTTTGAAAATTTTATTAAAAGTTATTAATTGTTGAGGTCTAAAAAAACGTAACCATGATGAAATCGACATGTCTACTGAGAATATTGTATACCAATTCTTTTTTCCAAAATTTAAGATGTAAGATAATTTAATTTGGTATGTCATTTCATACATTATATTTAGTTTATTAAGATATTTTTGTAATCAAATTTTGTATGCATATACACTTTTATGAATTTCGATGCACGGGCATATTTTTAAAGGTCACGAAAAAATCAAATGCTCAGTTACAATCAACAATATATACATACCTAGAAGCAAATTAAAATATAAAAAGGAGCTAGATAGATGCAGGCGAGAACCATACTCTTATAGGCCTAAGGGGGTTCAAATGTGCTCTATAGGCCGGTTCTTACATGCACGTTTTTGTATATGAAAATAGATTACTAGTTTTAATTATTTTTTCTAAACCTATATTATAGGGCAGAAGATAAATTTTGGTTTTCATTTGAGTGATGAATCATGAATGTTACATTGTTGCTAATTGTTGCATATCAACTGCATTAATTAAAAAAGCTGCTTACTATGATTAGTGTTTTTTTAAAAACCTATTTTATATACAAAAATGTAATTTCCGTAACCTATCTTTTTTTTCTATTTAAGCTGGCTCTTCTTTGTACGATGTTATAACCTCAACTCTCTAGCTAGCTAATTTTGTATAACAAAATTGGTTGTAGATTAATACGATCAGAAATAATGTTTGCCTTAGTTTTAACGGTGCTGGTGATCCTCATTGCAAAGTGGGTTCACAGATGCTGGACTCCCAAGTGCAACGGCACGCTCCCACCGGGCTCGATGGGCTTGCCACTGCTCGGGGAGACTCTGCACTTCCTCGCTTCGACCACCTCCAACGATGTTCCTCCTTTCCTGCGTAATAGGATGCAGAAGTAAGTTAGGGTTATTAATGAACAAAGCTACTCGGCTCATAAGTTATTAAAAGCTCGTTCATGCTCGTTTAGTGTGGCTCATTTAGCTAAACAAACTGAGAGTGAAGTTGATAGTATTCGGCTCATTAAGTAATTTACCTAGAAAATATAAAATTATCATAAGTACATTTGATGTCTATATATACATAAATATATATCTTTTGTAAGAATTGAGAACCATGCATGAACACATATGTTCACGATTTAACCATCTCTTGTTCATGTATTTTATGTGTTTGTGAATGGTTCTCAATTCTCACGAAAATATGTAATTCTTAGTCATTCGATTATTAAGATCTACGGTGGATGCATCATCTAAATGGATGAATGCATCAACTGGGTTCGAATCCTAAAGGACGTGAAAATTAATTTTTTTAGTGCATTAATTATGAATGCATCGTTCTCACAACATTTTTTTTCATGTCACTAATTCAAAAAAGCAATTATACAATGGGCATTGCCTGTTGTCATGTTTTTTAACCTATGAGGTGTTGATTTTATTGTAGTAAGGGTATAATCATGTGAAATTAGTTGCTCCGACACCACCACTCACGTCGCCACGGGGCAAGCGATCCAAACTTTATTATGTGATACAAAAATTATATATGCATATTGTTAAACTAAATATGCATATGGCTTAACACAAATATGCTCACAAAATATAAAATCTCTTAATTAAATCATATACATACGTTGGAACACCTTAAAAGCTCTCAAAAGTATTTGACAAAAATCGTATACTAAACAACGTATAAAATCTATATTAGGAACTTCAAAATAGATAAATAACTTCATCATCAACCCCATCTTAGTTTTTCATGACCATAAACAACAATCGATAAACAAAAATAGTCATACATGTTTTCGTTATTTCCAGCATATACCATTTCCATTTAATTCGCGTTAATTAACTCAAAATTCCCTTTATAATTCATGAATTCAATTATTCAAACACTTTGACAACATATATCTTATACAGGTATGGGCCTGTTTTCAAGACTAGTTTGGTGGGGCAGGCGATGATCGTGTCAACGGATGCCGATCTCAACTACTTCATCTTTCAGAAGGAGGGAGAGCTGTTCGAGAGCTGGTATCCCGACACATTCACCAAAATCTTTGGCACCCAAAACCTATCCAATCTGCACGGCTTCTTGTTCAAGTACGTCAAGAATATGGTGCTCAATCTAGTTGGCTCAGAAAGGCTCATCGCGATGCTTCCAGAAATCGAGGGCGCCTCAAGCCGTTGCTTGAAGACGTGGTCCGGCCACGATAGTGTTGATGTCAGGGAAACTACGGCTCAGGTTAGCCCTAAGCAAAATAAGAAATGAATGCCTTTTTTGTTTAATATTGAGTTAATTTTCATTAAAAGTAAGACTACAATTGAAGTTTCGTTGATCGTTATAACGGTTTTTTAATTGAAACTCTATTTGTATAGTCTCCTTCCAAATAGATATATAAAATAAATTGTCAATTTCTTTTTTCTAGCCACTAACGGTTTTTTAAATGAAACTATATTTGATATTTAATTTTGTTTTGTAGATGATATTTGATCTCACTGCTAAAAAGCTGATCAGTTACGACTCAGAAAAATCGTCAGAGGATTTGAGGGGATATTTTGAAGCTTTCATAAAGGGATTAATTTCATTTCCCTTCAACATTCCTGGAACATCTTACTACCAATGCTTACAAGTATGTCCACTAATTATTTCAACTCATGCGTCGCGTATGCATGCATGCATGTGTAACTTCTCAATTTGATATGATAATTTTATAAATAAGAGGGGTATGAGTAATAGATCATAGATATGGGATGGATAAGTGAGAACTGCATCTTTTTGTTTGTAAATAAGAACCATTTTAATTCAATAATTAAGTAATTACCACACCAAATTTTAAAGTTGGTATGCAAAATATAGAGTAATTTCAGTCCTCCCTCCGACAACATAACCTCTCTTTTCAACATGATCAGGGAAGAAAAAAGGCGTTGAAGATGCTGAAGAACATGCTTCAAGAGAGACGAGAAAGGCCGCGAGAAACGCAGAGTGATTTCTTCGATTATGTGTTGAAAGAAGTTGAACGTGAGGATAAGATACTGACAGAGGATATTGCTTTGGATTTGATGTTCGTGCTGCTCTTCGCCAGCTACGAAACAACCTCATTGGCGCTCACTTTAGCAATAAAATTTCTATCGGACCATCCCTCTGTTTTAAAACAATTAATGGTCACTACCTTCTTAATTATTGTGATATCTATGAGACTGAACACGTCGTACAATAAATTAACTTAGTGTTGTATGTCGTGAATTCATTAATTTCTTGCACAACATGTACAATTTATTGCACAGAACGTATAAATTACTGCAGTTCACACAGTTTTGAATTGAAGGTTCAAATGAGAACCTTTTCATTTTGAGGACTGCAGTAACGTATACTTTCAGTGCAATAAAATAAGTTGCATGTGTTGTTAAATAAATTAACATTGCATTGTATATATATCGCAATTTTTGTTGAGTACTTGATGATAATTTTGGTTGCATTGCAGGAAGAGCACGAGGCAATCATAAAAAGGAGGGAAAATCCAGATTCGGGACTAACATGGAGTGAATACAAATCAATGAAATTTACATTTCAGGCGAATATATATATTTCAATTTATATATCATAATGTTCCATTGTATTTGAATATTTGAATGAATTGATGACGATGTATTATTGCATGCAGATCATCAATGAAACTCTGAGGCTAGCTAACATAGCTCCTGTGATTTTCAGAAAAGCAATGAAAGAAACTAAATTTAAAGGTTAGAAATTATTTAAGTGTGTGTAATTGAAGAATATATATATATACTTAAGTTATAACCCTAATTATATATGCAGAATATACCATACCGGCAGGTTGGCCTGTTATGGTATGCCCTCCAACCCTTCACTTAGACCCCAACACATACAAAGATCCACTCCTATTCAATCCATGGCGGTGGGAGGCAAGTGCTAATTAATTAACTGTCTTCTTAAATTATAAAACTTTGATCAAATTTTGATTTTGCACATTACAAAAAAATCATACCGTAGAAAAACTATATTTGAAATCACAAATTCTCATGTGCACGTACAGTGTCATTTCGATAACATGATAGTGTCATTTAATGTTAGTGTCATTTCACTATAGTGTTAGTGTCATTTTGCGATAGTGTTATTTATATAACATGATAGTGTCATTTGTAAAACAAAATAGTATTAGTGTCATTTCTAGATAGTGTTAGTGTTAGTGTCATTTAATGTAAGTATTAGTGTCATTTTGCACCCGGGTGCACAGGGACCACCTCATTTTAAATTCACTATTATGATTTTACCATGAAGATTGGTTTATCCCCGAGGTAGGGTTTTGAGGTTATTAAATTCTCGTTTTTTAGTGGGGAAATCTTCACTAGGATTTTGTTTTTATTTAAATTCTAATTTTTGTCATGTTGGTGTGTCCCATAATTATGTCAAATTAGTGGTATCTCAATTCTATTATGAAGGTAACTCAATCTCGACCAGAAAATCAAAATTAGTTAAAAATATACTCTCTCCGTCCCCAAAATAAGTTCCTCTTTGGGGACGTCACGGGTTTTAATGAAAAATGGTAAAATGTATTGATAGTGGAGAAAAATATGTTATAATTAGTATTGAGAGCGGTGAAAATGTGAAAAAGTGTTATAATTAGTATTGAGAGTGGTGAAAAAGTGAAAAGTAAGAATAAATAAAGTATTATTAGTGGTGGGATAGTTGTCCAAAAATGGAAAGAAAAAAAGAGGAACTTATTTGGGGGACGTCCCAAAAAGGAAAAAGAGGAACTTATTTCAGGGACAGAGGGAGTATATAGTAATTTAGAAAGAGAATATTTCTATTGGGTCTAAAACCAAAATTTAGTCCAAGTTCGATTATATGCTAATCCAAAAATATATCTATACTAATATAAGAAAGTGTCTTGGGCACAAAATATAGATGGTCTATTATGTCCCTATATAACATATTTAATTTTAAGGGTAATTGTGTAAATTATATAATATATATTTTGAAAAATATATTAATTCATTAGATTTTAAACTACTATAAAAAATACTATATTAAATAATTATATTACATTATCTATTAAATTTGACACACACACACACACATACACACACACACACACACACATATATATATATATATATATATATATATATATATTATAAAATCTACTAATATAAAAAATGTATTCGGCACAAAATATAGATGGACTATTATGTCCCTATTGTATATTAATTTTCAGGGTAATAGTGTAAATTATGTACTATATATTTAGAAGAGTATATTAATTCATTAGATATTAAATTACTTAAAAAATATATTAATTAAATTAAATTACCTTATCCAAATTAATCTATTTGATACATACCTGTAACTCTTTTTAGAATCCTGATTCCTGAAACAAATAAATATCCTATAAAATCTAACTATTTAACTAGATAAATGAAAAACTTTTGGACCAAAGGATTTTCTTAATTTGGAGATATATATTAATATATCGATAAATTAATAATTTTGTAATTTATAGAGTGCTTTCTTAATTTCAAAAAATATAATTACAAATAAAGTTATAATGTGTAAAAAAATGAGAAATAATATTTTAAATAAATATGTGTATCTATCAATTCATTGTGGCTGATATTACTGGAGATCGTAATGATGATCGAGCTGAAGTTGATTTAACAATAGGTTCATATTTTAACAAGTTACCATAATATTCATAATTGTTATATTTTAACAATTATTAATTTTATTAACAAGACCTATATATTCATAAAGGGATTATATAAAAAATTAGTATTATTTTATTAATATTGATGATTTTTAAACTGACCTAAGTCAGGATCGAAGAAATTTATTAGTATATAAAGTTTACTAATTTATTTGAGTATTATTTTGAAGAGGTTTTTCTTATAGTTATAGAATCAAATAGACCAAATTAATAATTAAAAATTTAAATATAATAAATCTAATATTTTTTTTTTACTTTTATCGAATAAAACAATATTTATTAATGCCTACAACGTATGCTCTTTCTGCTAGTATACAAAATATGTGGTAAATTAGCCTATTTTATTTGAACAATACAGGGAGTAGACACGCACGTGGCGTCGAGAAAGTTCATGGTGTTCGGAGGAGGGGTGAGAGTCTGCGTGGGAGCGGATTTTGCCAAGCTGCAGATGGCAGTCTTTCTCCATTGCTTGGTCACAAAATACAAGTAATTATAAGAAATCATTTCAATAAGTAAATTAGTTTGGTGGAATTAATCATATTGATGTATGTATAATGAAGTAATGCAATTTGCAGGTGGAAAGCAATCAAAGGAGGAGAGATTGTTCGAACTCCTGGCTTGCAGTTTCCAAATGGATATCACATCCACATCTCTCCAAATTAGATGATATACCTATGTCATAATCCATAGATACCAATAAGTGGAGTAGTGTGCGTTTTATCTAGTCCATAGTATTTTTCTTCTTTTAAATGTTTTGGTTTGATAAAATAAACGAGTACTCTTTTTCCTTACATGGTGTTTTTTCCATTGGATTTTCACCGTTAAGGTTCTAATGAGACTCGGCCAGCCCTTAGTTTGCTTTTTGTGCTTTCAAGGGTTTGTTTGTTTTTTTCTTTTTTACTTTCTTTTTCGTTTTTTCCTAATAGATATATTAGTAAAGAGTCCTAATGTTATCAAGATAATAAGTGTTCCGAGTAGTGAATTACGCTTTCCCTACTTATATTTGTGATAATAATATAATAAAATTGCATCGAGTATCCATTTCTATGTATAACCTTCAACATAAAGAGGGCATGAACCCTGCGAGAAATCTAACAAAAATGAAGAAGAGCAAATTAAGCAAGCTAAGCATGCCTAAGAGTAGGGATGGCAGTGGATCCTGGATCCGGTCCAGATCCGTGGATCCAGATCCGATTTTACGGATCTGGATCTCAATTTTTTGGATCCACGGATCTGGATCTGGATCTGGATCTGGAAATTTGAGATCCGGATCCGACCCAGATCCGACCCGTGGACCCGATTTTATTTAAAATATATTATTTATTTTTTATATTTATTTTATTAATAATATTAGATATATTAAAAATTAAAAATAATAGAAAAATTAGATTAACTTTCAAAACCCTAGTTTCCAATTCTAATTTTCCCTCAAACATCTCTCGGTTCCTCCTCTCCCGCCGCCTCCTCACTCCTCAACCACTCCCATCTTCCTCTCGGCCTTTCCACCCCGTCGCCCGCCGCCCGCCGCCTCACTCCGGTCTCCTTCCCCAGTCGCCCGCCCGCCACCGGCGAAGGCGGGGACAGCAGCAGCTGCAGCACGCGGTCTCCCTCTCCAGATCGTGCGACTCTGCGCTGCCCATCTCCGGTCTCCCTCTTCAGCCCGCCGCCTCACTCCGGTCTCCCTCTCCAGTCGCTCGCCCGCCGCCGACGAAGGCAGGGACAGCAGCTGCTACAGCACACGGTCTCCCTCTCCAGTTCGTGCGCAATCTCCATCTTCGGTCGCCTGCGACTCTGCTACCCTCCCTACACCACCGTCCGGTCGCCGCCAGACTCCAACGCCGCCGTCGTTCAGCCATGTCATTGTCTACCACAGGATTCTCTGAATCAAAGGTTAAATATATATTTTTCTATTTTCTTCCGGCTTTTAGGATTCATCTGCAATGTTTTTCTACCACAGGATTCTCTGATTTCTCTGCATTTTAATTTTTGGGTTTCTGTAACTACAGCAAGATTTGGTATTTGTAGAGATCTGTAATTGTAGAGATCTGTAATCAAACGTATTTGTAGAGATCTGTAATCAAATGGCAAGATTTGGTATTTGGTAAAGATTTGGTATTTGGTATTTGTAGAGATCTGTAATCAAACGTATTTTCATTGTCCAATCTGTAATTGTAGTAGATCCATGGATCTGGACCCGCGGATCCGTGGATCTGGCGGATCTGGATCTGGATCCAAAATTTTCAGATCCGCGGATCTGGATCTGGATCTGATAGATGAAAACGGATCTGGATCTGGTATTGGCCAGACCCGGTCCAGATCCGGCCCGTTGCCATCCCTACCTAAGAGCACTGGCGCGTATTCGGGGGAGAAGGGGGCTGGGCTGAAGTCCCCTCCAAAATTTTGAGTTTATATATATAGGGTTGCGCTAAAATAAGACCCACACTTAGCCTATAAAATAAGACTCAATATTGACGCTTGATCTTTCTTAAATAAACGGTGAAATCTTGATTACATATATTAGTAGGAATTAACGTAGATTTTGGTGGAGGTTAAGAAAGTAATTACATTTTTATGGGTTAATTTATTAATGTTTTCTTTCAGCGATCGATCTTCTTTTAATAATTTTTAAAATTTTAGAATATTATTACTAAATGTGACATACATAGCATTAATTGTAGAGTAAGTTTTTCAATTTTTTGTTGAATAATGATTTAGATTTTTTATTTTAATTTTAATTAGGTTGTTAATTATATATGTAACAGTGAC
The DNA here is from genome assembly GCF_028751815.1 of Salvia miltiorrhiza. Lineage (NCBI taxonomy): Eukaryota > Viridiplantae > Streptophyta > Magnoliopsida > Lamiales > Lamiaceae > Salvia > Salvia miltiorrhiza. The sequence continues at coordinate 50,954,657 of NC_080393.1, read as the reverse complement.
ACATGGGTAACTTGTGTATTGTAAAAATCATATGCCGATGAACTCAATATGTTTATGGATAGGGATGGCAATGGATCCTGGACCCGGTTCAGATCCGCGGATCCAGATCCTTTTTTCAGGATCTGGACCTTAGAAAAAATGGACCCAATGGATCTGGACCGGATCTGGGTTATTCCTATAATTTCCGGATCTGGATCTGGAGCAAAAAATCTGAGACCCAGATCCGGTCCAGATCCGGTCCATGAATCCATTTATATATAAAAATATATATAATGTTGTTTATTTTTATGTAACTCTAATCTAATATCTATGACTAATATATATATCTCTTTTTATAAATAATATATAATGCAATTAAAGATAATATTTTACTTTTATTTTAATTTAAATTTTAGTTTTCATTATTATTATTATTATTATTATTATTATTATTATTTGTATTGATAACATTAATTTTCTTTTTTCTATGTAAAATAGAGGACACATTGTTCCACTGTTATTTATTTAGTACTTGATTATTATATTCTTATTGTTATTACACTTTGATAATATTTTTATAGAATATGGTTAATTCATTTATTTTGAATAATTGTTGAAAATCTAGACAATAATTATAATTTTATTTGGGATTAATTTAAGATTTATAAATTTATTTTAAAAGACAAAAAGTATGGATCCGGGTCTGGACCCGAGATCCTGTGAATCTTATGGATCTGGACCTGGATCTCATTTTTTTGGATCCAATGGATCTGGACCGGATCTGGGCCTAAGTCAAAAAATCCGGATCTGGATCTGGACCAAGCAAGATCCGGTCCAGATCCGGCCCATTGCCATTCCTATTTATGGAAAGCAGGTCAAGTGAAGATAAATAAAGAGCCAATACTAATAGTTTTACAATTTGCTATGCTATCAATATTTGGATGTTTATATTGCATTAATTAGTTATAAGATTCATTAAGTTAACTTTACAAAGCCTTGCTCCAAATTTAAATTTTATTTTCGATGTAACCATAATTTCCACAATGAAGCACATATCAGCCCTAATATTAAAAAAGTTAAAGATTTTATATTAAGGTTTGTATAAAAATATATTTTCTAATTATTCTATGATTATTTAATGTACTCCCTCCGTCCCATTAGTAGTGTCTCATTCCCTTTATGGCACTATTCTCTCTCTCTCTATACCTAATATTTAAATAATTTCCATCAATTCACTTTATCCACTTTCTACATACTCCTTAATCTCCATGCCCAAAAGAAATGTGCCACTACTAATAGGACGGAGGGAGTATTCTTCATATGCAAAATAATTTCAGGCGCAGTGTTAATGAAGACCCCAACAATTGATATTTCAAACGTTAGACGAGAAGTAAAAAGTGAAGAATAGTTTAAACTTGCTTCGGTGAAAATAATTAAAGAGATAAAAAAAAAATCTGAGGTGCTTATAGAAGATGAAGATGAGGAAACATACTTTACATGGGATTACCGTTATTTCTCTTAATTTTAATACTATATAATTTAATAAATTATATTAGCATACATATTTTATTCAAATAATTTTTTTATCTCAATTAGTTGAATATTATTTTAGTATTAAGTAGGGATTAAGTGTTATTTTTTTCACCTATGAATTTTGAAATTAAAAAAGTGTAATATCCAAGAAAATAGCATGATGAATTCGATGGGGTTAACTACAAAAATTAAATATTTGTAGAATTGATACATATTTAATGTCATATTTAAATAAAAGTAATTCATTAATCATTTGATAAATGTAAATTTTTGTTTTGCAAATACATATTACACATAATTATTTTTCATAAAAAATTAGGCAGATGCTTTTGGTTCGGATGCAGAAAAATTATTATTGTTGAATGGATACTTAAAGTAGGTGACAGTACTGTTGGTGAAATTCTTGGTGATAGAGAATCACATATGACATTATCAAAAAATATTGTTATACAAGATGCAACAAATCCTATTGCAGTTATAATGGAAAATTCATACCTTATTAAAATGGAATTTTATTAGAAAGAAAAAAGAAAAAAACCTAAAAATTAACCTTTGAAAGCACAGGAAGCAGACTAAGGACCGAGCTTCATTAAAACATTTTTTAAGAAAAACTCAAAGGGAAAACCTTAAAAAATGAAAAATAGTACTCGTCTAAAAGAAAAGCCAATAAAGGTGAACTAGAAAGAGAACAAGGAATGCACGCATGAGGGAGAGGAATCTGCTTCGGGAGCTCCGGCCTAACTATCACCCCCAAGCAGCTCCTGCCCACATGCCAAAAACGCAGCAACAAACAAACCAAGCCAAAGAATCCGCCAAACAGGAGGCAGAGATCAAAAAATCCGGTAAAAATCAAAACAACCAAACCTCAGGACGCCAATGATTAGATTCGTCAGTGAAGCCCCGGACATTCCAAACGAGGACATATATTCATCAAAACTTAGAAAAGATCAGCCCATCTCTTGGAAGCAAAGTTAGTCATAGCACGAGCACTGGAGGAGCTATTTTGTATGATGGCAAAATCCCGGGGAGATTTCCCAGCTTCCCATGCCTTATATAACTGATCCTTAATAATCTTAACAGATTCAGAATTGGGAGGAATGTCGAGATCCGCAGAGTCTACCTTTAATATTGCCTGCTTCTTGCGGAGCTGTCTTTTTACCTTATCCTGCTGCAAAATCAACTCAGCTGCGCACTGCCCGGCTTTTAGAGACTATTCTTATCAATGGCATTGGCTTGGGAACACTTGCACTGGTCTATTGAGTGTCCAGTAATCTTGCGAGAAGAACAATATAAAGGAAGCTGCTCGAAACTGAATTCCACATAAAACCAACTGTCAAGAATAAATTCCGGCAAAGGAAGAGCGAGATCAATTTCAATGAGGATTCGAGCATAGTGACCGACCTCTCCCATAGCCGTAGCGCCGTCAATCTTTATAGGAGTTCCTACTGCCCTGCCAATGCCACTAATAATATCTGTCATCCAATATTCAACAGGCAAATAATAAATTCTCATCCACACCAGCGCAAGGGAGGATAACTCCTTATATGGATCAAAAATTTCGCGTCCATAGCCTGAGTCTCATGGAAGCTTTAGAGAGATCCCACGTCATTTTACGCTTAACTGCCGTCTTATCCTCCGGAGACTGTAACTTGATGGAGAGTAACCGCCATGGAGCAGCCGGCTGCCAAAGAGTTTGCAACTCATGGTTCATCTCATTAGTAATTCTTGGTTTGTCGCCTTTTCTAAGAATCAACCTCCCCATAAGAGCGTGCTTGAATTTCCATTAAAATCCCGCCTGCATGCGGTGTTGTATTGTTTGGTGTTGAGGTCCCACACACGCAGGGCATTTCTCGCTTGATTATATTTGAATATCTTTTGTGATTTCGAAACAAATGTTTTCCCACCGTTTGGGTGGTGGTGAGGTCCCGCCAACGTGCGGATTGCACAATTGATTATATTTGAATATCTTTTGTAATTTCGAAACAAAAATATGAATAAATTGGATATAAATAATCTGCATTTACGGCGACTAAATTCTAAATTGGTTGAACAAGATTTGAACTTTTCGGCTATCATAATTTACAGAAAAGAAAATTTTTATAAAACTCGGTCAAACTCTAAACCTAATAATAGAATCATCAATAGAGTGACTCACATATAATAAAGGATAATCTTTAAATCATAAGAGCATCCGTAGTGGGGGGCTCGGGAGCCGGTGCGCACCGGGCTTGGCCGACCCCCCCCTCCCCACAAATACCGCGCACCAGAGCTCCCCGGGCGTGTTTCTCCGCTCCCACCTAATTTGGTTGGGTGCGTGCTTTGCACCACCCTATCACGTAATTTTCTAAAGAAAAAAGAAATTAAATCTCAACGGTCTTCTTCACATAATGGGCAAAAAACTTGTTTTTTCTGATTTTTTGGCCGTTGATAGACTCTTTCACTTTTTCCTTTTTTGTTTTCTCTTTCCACTACTTCATCTCATTCTTCTTCAATTCTTCATTAAAAATGTCTTCCTCCAACACTTCATCCAACAATTCTTCATCGAATTTATCCGACGATTAAAGAAATTCCCAATCAAGATCATCTTCTTTTTTCTGGTCCGATTATTAATCCCAACAAAAAATCATACATCCTGCCAACAACTTCATGGTAGTGGCAAATACTATCAATTTCGATCCTTCAAAGGAAAAAAGAAGTGGAATTACATTCTTCGTGTTCGTGAAAGTAGTGACTTCATCGCAATTACATTGCTACCCAGCCTGTTTAAGGTGATTTATTTTTCACCGGCATTTTCGTATGAGGCGGGCTTTATTTTTGCGTATTGTGAGTGCGCTGGAGGTCGATTCATACTTCCAACAATGCGACGATGCTTGTGGGCGCCCGAGCTTCTCATTGATCCAGAAAAATACCGCAGCTATTTGGCAACTGGCATATGGCACTGCCGCATGTTATTGCAAGGAATACTTTTGTATAGTAGAATGCAAGACATTGAAGTCCTTGAAGCATTTTTGTGAAGCTATTGTCCGCATTTTTGGCAGAGTATATTTGAGAAGGCCATCCACCGCCAACTGCAAAGGCTATTTGCAATGCACGAGGGAAAAACATGGATTCCCGAGAATGTCGGGAAGCCTAGGGGAAGCCTAGACTGCATGCACTGGACATGAAAGAATTGTCCAGTGGCTTGCCATGGCGCTTACACTCGAGGGGATCACGACGAGCCACTATTATACTTGATGTCGTGGCATCCTAAGATTTTTGAATCTAGTATGCCTTCTTTGGAATTACAGGCTCGAACAATGACATCAACGTCCTCAATCAATTGATTTTGTTCAACGACGTTATGTTGGGAATCAAACAACGGTGCACTTCGTGGCCAACTGCTCCCACCACACTAGGGGCTACTACATAACCGGTGGAATCTGCCCAGAGTGGCTCGTGTTCGTGAAGAGCTTCGTATTTCCAAGCGACGAGAAGAAGATGAGATTCAAAGTGATGCAAGAAGCTGCATGGAAGGATGTAAAAGCTTTTAGCGTTCTTCAAGCTCGGTGAGGTATTATCAATGGGCCCATCTCGTTTGTGGAAGAAGGAGCAAATGAACAACATCATGTTTGTTTGCATCATATTGCACAACATGATAATCGAGGATGAATGAGAGCATGTCACAGTGTTCGCTATTTTCTTTAACACGCCGCAAGTGTACGGGTGCAATTGTGTACAGTAGCAAGCAAGGTCGTATTCCACAGAGACTGAATTTACCAATTCCTATCCTAAATTATTCTACTCTATCTGGACAAACGAAATTAAGAGTTTTGATTTTGAAAACAAAATAAGTAAACAGCAGGAAAGAAAATAAATCAAGCTGCGAAAACACGGAGAAACAAATAAGACAAGATTTCCCAAGGCAAACAGATTCTCCTAACTAACATGTTCAATTCAATTAATAAGACGATTTCTAAGGCAATCTCTAAGCTAGTTCATACCCACTCCCGTGGCATACAAACCGTTGATTACATGCAAGGCTACCGTCCCCGGATCGCTCTTCTAACATGCAACTCCTAAAAGCTCATAGGATTAACGCCCTCACAAATATCAATTCCCTTTAGAATTAAATACATGTGTTTTATGTTCTTAGTTCAGGTAATAATTATCATCTCCCGATCTCAAATTAAAACCTATGATTATGCTAAATTGGTGGCCAATCAATAAAGCAAACAATTATAACAAGAACATAAAAAGGAATAACAATCTCAATTAATTGAATCAAACAGTTAGAAATTCAAATCATGTCTACTCCCTAAACCCTGGGAAAAAGGATTCTAGCCACACATAGACATATGAACTAGAATCAATATCTCAATTAAATAGAAAAACATTCAACAATAAAACCGTAGTAGAATCGAGAATCTTCAGTTCTTGCTCTTGCTCTTGCTCTGTTCTCCGTCTCTCTCAGCTCTCAGGAAAAGTAAAATATGATACAAAGTGATAAAAGGTTGCAGAGAATAAGTTCTTGGGGAGTATTTATATGCCCTAGGTCTTGTAGCTCTCAAAAATACCCAAAATCGCTAAAAAAAACGAATTTTGGGCGGAAATACGGCGACTCGCGCGGCCACGTCGCGCGGCCGCATGGCTGGCCCGCGTGACGAAACAGAACTCCTGACAGCTTTGCGCAGCGATTTTGTTTTGGCTCGTTCTCCCTCGTCCGAACTCCGATTTATGATCCGTTTACTCTCACAAACTCCTATTGAGACGAACTACAACTTGTATTTCAGCCAATTCTTCCAAATTCTGCTTCATTATTTCTGAAAATTCGTTCAAATACAAGCAAGTAACAAGTTCTTGACCATAAACGAATATAAGCTCAAATAGACCATCAAACACACAAAATCCTCACAACTAAGCATAAAAAATGATACATCAAGAGGTAAAAATGCATGTTTATCACACAGATTGGAAGGCTGACATTGATGGTGAGGGATCAAGTAGCGGTCCTCAAACAAAGTTCAATATCATAGCACTGTCGGAATTCACAGCCTATATGGCCCGAAACCTATCCCTTCGTGATTGCCGTTTGCACGTCTGCCTTCGAGATTATTTGGTGGAGCATATATGGGCACGATTTGATCCTGCCAAGCCATAGTTATGTTTTTAAATTATTGTAATGTTTCTTTTAATTAATGTCAGGTTTGATTTTAATTTTAATGAATTTTGTTTTATTAAATTAGATGTTAAAATTAATTATAAAATGAAAAATAAAATTTAAGAGTCAACGTGGCGAGACTCACCCATTAGGAGAGTGAGCTCTTAAATGGTGGGGACCACTTTTAAGAGCCCACCATAGCTCTCACTACAGATGCTCTAGTAGATCCTATATTTAACTCTGTGATGATAATTCGAGAAAAACATAAATAAATTAAGCATAAACACTAACCTGTACCCATTGATGAAGATTGTCCACAGGAATACAAATTTTTCTATTGCGTATATTCTGGATAGAGAATAAAAAATACTGAGAATGGTGTATGTTTTTTGAGACTGTACTATTTATAATTGATTGTGTCCGTTTGTAAATTAAGGGGCTGCTTTCTAACAGACACATTGGTAATTATGAAACAACCAATTGGCTATAACTATTTATTAATTGACCCCTCATCAAATATTAAATATAGCATTTATCATATATATTAAAATAGCATGTACATTTATTATATATTTAATTATAATTACCCATATAATTATTGGATTTTAATCCAACATTAATTAGTCAAAACCTAGCAGAATTAGAAAAGAGGCATGATGACGCATACTAGCAGCAGCAAGCACATCTTTTTTTTTTTTTTTTTCTATTTAAGTCGGGTCTTCTTTGTATGATCTTATAACCTCAACTCTCTAGTAAATCTGTATAACAAAATTGGTTGTAGATTACTACGATCAAAAATAATGTATGCCTTAATTTTAACGGTGGCGGTGATCCTTATTGCAAAGTGGGTTCATAGATGCTGGACTCCCAAGTGCAACGACACGCTCCCGCCGGGCTCGATGGGCTTGCCACTGCTCGGGGAGACTCTGCACTTCTTTGCTTCGACAACCTCCAACAATGTTTCTCCTTTCCTACGTTACAGGATGCAAAAGTAAGTTAGGACGGTTAATGAACAAAGCTACTTGTAAGTTATTGAAAGCTCGTTTGAGCTCGTTTAGCATGGCTTATTAGCTAAACTAGTTGAGATTGAAGTTGGTAGTATTCGCTGCATTAAGTGATTTATCTTCAAAGCATAAAATTATCATAAGTACATTATATAGGGGTGGGCTAGAATGAAAACACTCTTAAGTGTATAAAATATAAACGTTTCTTAATGTACGAATTTTATGCAGAACACGTATGAATTTATCCAACAGTTACGAATTGCGAAAAATAAATTTTTGTTACCTTTGGGATTCGAACTCAGGACCACGAATTCATCCAACAGGGTTACGAATCAACCGTAGATCTTGATGATCTAATGGCTGAAAATTATTTATATTTTATACACTTAAGAGTGTTTTTATTCTAGCACTCCCATATATATATATATATATATATATATATATATAGGGGTGAGCTAGAATAAAATAACATTTTTTTGTATAAACTATAAACGAATTAAAATGTATGAATTCTATGTAGAACACGTATGAATTGGCTATGTAACTGTATGAATTGCCAAAAATAAAATTTTCGCTACCTTTGAGATTCGAACTCAGGACCTGAATCATCCAACAAGGTGATGAATCAACCGTAGACACGATCTCGTGCGTTTATTTCATCAATCCTATGGCTGATATTGTATTTAGAGGGTTTTTTTTTTCAGGGTTCGAATCCTGGAGGGAGCGAAATATTTTAAATTTCGTTATTCATCAGTATATACTGCTTTGTTCATCGGTATATATTGTCTTGTTCATCAGTTTATGTGTCTTATTCATTACCAATTTTTTAAATTTCATTATTCATCAGTATATATTGCCTTGTGGCCCTTGTTCATCAGTATATATGTATTATTCATTGTACTTAGTGTCTCACGAAAAATAGGGGGTCTCACTGAAGCGCGCCCCTATATATATATATATATATGTATGTATATGGGAGCGTTCTAATGAGATCCCCTATATTTATCTGGAGGAAATTTTTTTTACCTGGGTTCGAATCCTGGAGGGAGCAAATATTTTACTAATTTTTTAAATATCGTTATTCAACACTATATATTACATTTTTCATCAATATATATTGGCTTATTCATTAGTCTCCCATCTCACAAAAAATAACAATCTCACTAGAAAAATTGGTAATGAATAAGACATATATACTGATTAACAAGACAGTAGCTACTGATGGAAAATGTAGTATCTACTGTTGAATAACGAAATTTAAAATATTTTACTCTCTCCAGGATTCGAACCCTGAGAAAAAAAATCATCCTCTAAGAGTACAATATCAATCATAGGATTGATAAAATAAACGCACGAGATCGTATCTAATATCTCACTAAAAATATGGGGTCTCATTGGAGCGCTCCCATATATATATAGGGTTAAGTTCTAAAGATATATATATATATATATATATATATATATATATATATTTGTGAAATTTAAAAACGTTTAACGAGTCAATAATTTTGATAAACATAGCAATAATTTTATTGAACAAGCATTTTGGTTGGGGGTTTGAATCCTGGAGAGCGAGATTTTCAATAAATATGTCTTTTCTACTTCCGTTCATCAAATTTTTTGACATGTTCATCAAAATTTGGAGACTGAATTTTTTCTTAATTGACCGTTTTATTGAGCTATTTCAATGGTTGAGATTGTTTCTCCTTTTTTTAACAATATTTGAATTTCTCCATCGAACCTTTCTCTTTCTCTCTCTCAATCATCGTTCTGAATAAATCAATAAATTTACCGAATAAATCAAAAGATCGTATGAATAGACATATATTCATAAAACACGCCACCTTTAGCATTTGAACCCAGGCGGAATGTTTGTTCAATAAAATTGTTGGCGTATTCAGTCAAATTATTGACTTATTCAGTAGACCGGTCCGAGATTCCTTCTCCATCTCTCAATATTTAGCCTTCTCTATTGATATATTCTCTCTCTCTCTCTCTCTCTCTTTATATATGTCACAGCCCGCCCGAACTAGGGATAGTTAGGCCGAGTGATCCACGACTAGGGATGGGGTTAAAGAAGAAGGGGAAGAAAAGGGGCGTCATTAATAGCCGTAAAACTTACTCATCTTAATAAAACTCGTCATTTTTATTCATTAATACTCAATTGAAAACAGTTTATGAAAGACAGCATAAAACTTAATTAATATCATTAATCAAGTTATACATCATATGAAACCATTCTCTTAAGACTCAAAGTATGACCTAACATGCTATAACATCAACAACATCTTGCAGCGGAAAGTAGCTAGACATATGTATGAAGACATATTCTAGACAGGTTAACTATTTATTAACAACCCTGGAGACTCCGCTCATTGCAGCACCATCATCACATCAGCTCAACCTGCACATTTAGAAAACATATGCAGGGCTGAGTACAAAAGCACTCAGTGGGCACGTATGCCTAGGTATAAAAATACATGCTTCAAAACTGTAAATTGTCATGCCATCATAAACAGTACAGCAAGGGAGTTTTTCGCTAAAAAGGCCCAAGCTTACTAAGTTCATTTGTGATTCTTAAAGTTCGTCTGCAGACTAAGTTCTCTTGTAATCTATCATATCTGGAACTTTGTGCCGGAGAGGTGGCCACCTCTCACGGTCACTTGACCGGCCAACCCGCTAGATGACTCACGGTCACTGGTGTACACTAGCCCTGGCAGGATAGCTATCAACTGCTCAGGACCCGAATTCGATTGCATCATTGGCAAAGCCAAAGCAGATAGATATCATACTAAAATTGAAACATTTTATGGCAAGACAATACTTGAAATAACTTTAACTCAAAGATTTTATCATGAAATAACTTGCTTGAACGTAACATTTAAACTCATTTGATATATGAAAGTAATGCCCACCTGATAACAACTCTTGCTGTGGTGTAGCGGCTCTTAATCTAGTTATTGCTCTCGTGCTTGACCTTTATTGCGAGAAATTTAAATAAGATATTTGCTCGAGCAGAATGCGAAAATAAATATGCATGACTCTCTTATGCATGATTCTTTATTCCGACTTATTAGTCCGGGAAATTTTACTATTAATCCTAACTCTCGGATTAAATAAATTAAATAACTTAAATAAGGCTCGTCGCATGAGGTCGGATAATAACTATAATGAATCCGCTTATCTTAGGATTTGCTAACCCGCTTATTAATCTCATAATCTCGTTTTCAATTAAATCCACAATTAGAAATGACTGAGTCTAATTAATGAATTAATAAATCTAGAGTCGATTCTACTTGGGCTCAACAAATAATAAGAAAATTTGATTATCAATTGGGAGCAACATAAGACAACCCAATTAAAATAAAAGAAATTGGGCCCAATCAATTAAATCTGCAGCCCACATAATAAAATAAATAAAGCCCAAAGAATTGGCCCAACTCAATTAAAATAGGAGCTCATCCTCTATCTAACACTCGGTTCTCTCTCTCTCCAAGCAGAACACGCTCTGCTATCTCTCTCAATTCAAAATCCGAATCTCTCTCTTCTTTTTTCTCAAGGCCGACGCTCGGCCTCTTCTTCTCCGGCCAGCCAGCTGTCGCCTGCCATCACCGGCGTTGGCTATTGAAGCGTCTAACACCGGCGCTGTCCTCTACCTTCATCGCATAGCCCAAAATTGAGTTCTAGACTAATCTGGTAGGTCGCCGCTGCTGTCACGCCTTTGCCTGGAATCCGGCGAGAGATCGCCGCCTGGGAGCGGCGCCGTTCATCTCCCTCTCTCTCTCCCTCACAATTTCAGAAAAGGGGAGAATCGCCACAGTCAAGCGACCGCCGCCGCTGCAACTGGAAGGCCGGGAGATTCGCCGCGCCGCTGCTTCGATTTCCGGCGAGCAGGGGAGGGTCCGCCGTTGCTGCTATCTCCGGGGTCGAAGGTTCGAGCCACGCCACGCTGCCGCTGCTGCCGTTTTGGCTTCGATCGGGCAGCATGAGTTCGTCCTCACCGATTTCCTAGGGCCCGACTGGACAGAGCAGTCAGCCCTTCTCCTATAAGCTAAGTTCCACTTTCCTCTTCTTTTCTAGTTTCTAGTAGTTGTTAAGGATGGAGGTTCTTAAGTTGGTTGTTCTATAGTGCAGTAGGATGTAAAGCATAAATCTCTCTATGGTTATACATATTATGCCCATTTGATACAGTGGTGAAATGTGATTATGCCTCTGATATGAATGCGAACTGAATGGTTATTTGAGATAGCAAAATACCTCGCTTGTGTTCAACTGATTGGTTGTTGCTGGAGTTGAGTGAAGTGTGAAATAACTGAAATGAACGATGGTTCTCCTTTAATGCAGGTGAACTAATCAAAGAGAATGAAGTTATTGAAGCCAAGTCTTACCTTGAGAACTTGGCTGAACGAACTGGAGGCTTCTATGCCCTTTCGAGAGAGTTCTTGGTGGCAGCAAAGTGATAGAAAATGTGGTGTTGTTTGGCTGATGATTTAAAAGATGGAGTTGTTGGCTGATACTACAAGGAAGTCAAAATGTGTCTGCCTCTTTAGAGAAGGTGTAGTCATAGGTTGCGGCTGAGGTGGTTGGATGTGGTATGCACGCTTGAGTGTGCTTAGTCAAAAAGTGCAAAATAGGCGGTGGAGCAGGAGGAAAGAGTGCAGTGGTGACTGCCTTTGCAGCCCACTTTTCCTTTTCCCTTTTCTTATTCTGTTCTTTCCTTTTGGTACTTGGTGTAATTTAGAAGATAGAAATGGAGATTGATTGTGGTGAATAAATGAGATATATTCGTATATCTCGGTGCTTTTGTAATTGTAATATGAATCACGTGCTCGTATCTGCTTTGATACTGTCTAACTTTTTAAATAAATCCTGTGTTTCGACATATGATTTCCCGCCTTGCTAGAATTGATAGGTTGTAAAATGAATCTAAATTAAATCCGTAGATTTAATTCATTCGCTGTTCTGATGTCTAAATTAAATCCGCAGATTTAATTAACTCACGAGTCGGAAATAATCCACAACTTAAGTAATTATAAATAATAGAATCGATAGTCTCATCTCGCTCAATAAATAACATGACTTCGCTAAGTCAGTTATAACTTTTGAAAAACATCACTGACTGCTTCAATAATATAAATTCAGGATCATAAGCTGAATTCATATCCGGATAATAATCGGTTCCATTCACTGATGAAAAATAATAAACACAAAATACTGGATTTAATATATATAAAAGAGCGGGTCACTACATACTACCCCTCTTAACAAAAATTTCGTCCCGAAATTTGCATATCTCTGCTAAAACAACTCGGGGTATTTTTCTTTCATCTTGTTTTCAAGCTCTCTTTCCACTTCTTTCTAACTATCATATCTCCATTGGACCTTATCCAATGCAATCGACTTATTACTCAATTGCCGAATTTTATGATCTAGCATCATCTGAGGTCTCTCTTCATAACTCAAGTCTGTTTCTAAGATCATTTCTTCTTAGTAAACCACATGGTTTGGGTCGAAAATATATATCCTCTCAATTGTGACACGTGAAACACGTTATGCACATTTCCAAAGCTAGGTGACAAAGCCAACCTATACGCTATTGGACCTATCTTTTGCAATATCTCGTAAGGACTTATAACTCTGGGTCTAAGCTGTCCTTTAACTCCAAATCTATTCATCCCCTTTTCAGGGTGAAACCTTCAAGAAAACTTTGTCTCCTATCTCGAAACTTTGTCTCACATCTTATAGGCAAACTCAATTAGTGGCAACACATTCTCCCGATTTACTCTTCTATCAAGGGTAATAGTTCTTATCATATCTTCTATCGTCTGCTATGCTAAAATTCATCCTTGTACCCAACTCTTTCTGTAACTCATCCAAAAACGTGATGTAATATATATATATATATATATATATATATATATATATATATATATTTTGAGGTGATCTACACCGGTACTCATTGCAATCTTATAATGTCACGAACATACAATTGTGCTAACTTATCTGGTCCATTCGCGATTAGGATCAGTATGAAATGTGCAGATTTTGTTAGTCGATCTACAATCACCCAAATTGCTGTATTTCCTCTTTGACTTTTCGGTAAAGCTATCACAAAATCCATCGCTATGTGATCTTATTTCCACTCGGAAATCTCCAACGGTTTTAACTTCCCATAGGGTCGTTGGTGTAATGCTTTCACTTGCTGACAAGCTAAGCATCGCTCTACAAACGAAGCTATGTCTCATTTCATTCCGTCCCACAAAAATCATTTTTTTACAACCTGATACATCTTTGTGCCTCCTGGGTGGGCGGTGTAAGGCGTGTCATGAGTCTCACTCATGATCGTATTCTTAAGTTCATCATCGTGGGGAATGCATATTCTCCCCTCAAATAAGATAGCATTGTCTGGTGCTTTTTGGTAACTCTTGAGATCTCATGCTCCTATCCTTTCTCGTAACTTGTTCATTGTCTCATCTTTCCTTGTGCTTCAATCACCATTTTCCTCAAACTAGGCATCGTCGCAACAATACTCGCTATTGTCCCTGGTGGTTTTATCATCTCTATCCTCATTTTGTCAAAGTCCTTTATAAGCTCATCCTCTCTTGTGAGAAGACATCCTAACTTTGACGAGACCTTTCGGCTCAATGCATCGTCTACTACATTGGCCTTGCCAAGGGTGATAGTTAATGTCGCAGTTAACATCCTTTACTAATTCGAGCCATCTCCTTTGCCTCATGTTAATATCCTTATGCTTGAAAAAGTATTTCAAAGTTTTGTGGTCCGTGAAAATCTCACATCTAACTCCGTAGAGATGATGTCTCCAAATTTTCAGGGCATGCACAACGGCTGCAAGCTCTAAATCATGCGTTGGATAATTTATCTCGTGGGGTCTAAGTTGTCGTGATGCATAGACTATAACTCTTCCTTCTTGCATCAAAACACATCCTAGCCCATTTTTTTGACGCATCTGTGTAGATGGTATACTCTTTATCCATTTCCGGGACTAGCAGCACTGGTGTTGTAGTCAATTTCCTTTAAGCTCTTAAAAAAAAACTCTCTTTACACTCCTCTTTCCCAATTGTACTTAGCTTCTTTTCTCGGTCTTGCTATCATGGAAAATCCTTCAATAAACCTCTCATAGTATCCTGCTAAGCCTAAAAAGTTGCGAATCTCGTTAGGCGTAGTTGGTGATCTCCACTCATGTACAGCTTGTACCTTGGCGGGGTCAACTTTAATTCCTTCGGATGATACAATATGTCCTAGAAAAGTTACTTCGTTCAACCAAAACTCGCACTTGGTGAATTTGGCAAAAACTTCTCAACTCTTAGCGTTTCCAACATCGTTCTCAAATGTTTTGGCGCTCCTGCTTATTCTTCGAATAGATGAGAATATCATCTATGAAAACTAGGATAAATTTATCCAGTTATTGATGGAACACTCGATTCATGTGATCCATGAAAACTACTGGTGCCTTCGTCAAACCGAATGGCATAACTATGAACCCATAGTGCTCATACCTCATTTGAAAAGCTGTCTTAGGTGTATCCTTCTGTCAAAATTTGAACTGGTGGTAATATGATCTCAAGTCATCTTTCAAGAAAAACTCGCTCCTCCTAATTGATCAAACAAGTCATCTATCCTCGGCAAAGGATATTTGTTCTTGAGTGTCAATTTATTCAACTCTCGATAATCTATGCACATTCTCAACGTGCCATCCTTCTTTTTGACAAAAAGGACTGGTGCTTCCCACTGGGAATACACTAGGTCTAATAAAACCTAACTCGAGCAATTCTTGTAGCTGAATCTTCAGCTCTTGTAGCTCCTTAGGCGCCATTTTATAGGGTGCCTTCGACACTAGTGCCGATCCAGATTCTAGGTCGATAGTGAACTCCAACTGTCTTGTTGGTGGCAATCCTGGTAAGACCTCGGGAAATATACCAGCACTAATGCACCGGATCCCATCAGAACTCCGAAGTTAAGCGTGCTTGGGCAAGAGTAGTACTAGGATGGGTGACCCCCTGGGAAGTCCTCGGGTTGCACCCCTATTTTTCCTTACCACTGTTACATCCTCAAAGTTTTTTTTTTTTTTACTTGATTCTCCTTCATCATTCAAGTAAACTAAGTAAACCTGTGCTCATTTCTTCTTTACCAATTTCGACGCCTGAAGTGTCGAAACGATTGGAACTCTCTTCTTTCTATCAATGCCGTGAAAATATGTATGTTCCTTCCCAGGTGTTTGGAAAGTTATCTGTCTCTTCTTACAATCAATCGGGGCAAAGTTCTCTGCTAACCAGTCCATCCTTAGAATAATGTCTACGTTCCACATAGGCATTAAGTGCAAGGTTCTTGTTTTCATCTTTAGTGATCCTAACTCAAACTCTAATTTAGAAATCATGTGAGAAACTATAGTAGCTCTTCTTACAGGAGTGATTACTCTCAATTTGGGACTAGCTCGTTTTGGTTCGAGTTTGAAGGTAACATGCTTCAAACACTTAAGGAATGCGAAGGCTCCTGTATTAAACACGATTCTAACTGGTGCATCCAATAACTTGCCCATACTACCTTAAAGTCCTGCCTTAAACCGGCACATAAAACTCAGACATCTCTTCATCAGTATCCATCTTTTGATGAGCAAATCGTGATAGCTTACAGAATTCTCGGTTATACTCTACAACCGATTTTTTTTTCTTGTTTCAAACTTCGATAATCAGCCTCTCGCTGCTTACTGTACTCCTTGGTACATATTTCTCAAGAGTAGCCTTGAATTGTTCTCAGGTGTAGTTTACCAGTTGCTCGGGTGTTAAAGTCCTCTGACGTGCCTCTCACTAGTCTTATACATCAAAAGAATCTACTAGGATAACTCAAAAGTTGTAAGGGTTCAACCCTAGAATGACATCAAAACAAATTGTTCAAGAGACTTAAATGAATGACCAGAGGGTAGAATGAAGTAACTACCAGGTCGAACAAAAATGACCTAGAGTAAGAACCCATCTGGCTTTTCAACCGAAAGTTGAAACACATGGGTTTATAAACCCAAAACACGTCTACTGAGATTTGGATCATGCGGACTGGCCAGGTCCAACATAATCACTCCCCAGTCACACGGAATATACTATCCCGAACTTGGAAATTCTGTGTCTTCTAAACCCTCAACATACTATACATAACAAAACTTAAGTTCACACCAGCAAGCTAAAAGCTTAAACTCAGGGTCCTATGTTCTAGACTCTTGTTTCGAAAGTTCAATATTTTTCGACTCTTCTCTCATGTTGCGCTGGTGGTGGCGGAGTATTATCCCGCCTATCATTCACATCACACTCTTGATGACATCTTTGAGGCATTTTTGAAATCACAAAGGGAAAACTCAACTCGACCAACGCTCTAAGCATCCTCGAAACTCAAGTTCAATTTACTAACTCAACTTTAAGGAAACCCTCACGGTCACCTTAACATTCATCTGTAAGGCAATAAGCACTCACGAAATGCTAACAAAAAGACCACTCTGGTCAACCTAATATATCCATCAGTAGAATGCCTCTTTTTAGAGGACTTACATAAAGGAGTTATATAAACCCTACAAAAACCATAGTATCTATTGTAATGTCCCTTCTAAACCGACACCATTAATGGTACTATGTCTCGGTTTGGACTTCCTACGGTAATTGCTACCAGTTAACTCATCTAGTTGCTACTTTAGCACACTAGGAACATCCATCTATTTAACATCAGTAGGGTACTATATTCGCATGCTTATCTATCAGCATGTCAAAAGCTCAAGTATCAATATCTCCTAAGTAAGTTATATACATCGCAATGTAATTGAAACTAATAAAAAAATAAGGGTGTACCGCTCATACTCTCAAGATCATCCTTAGCTCTAGCCTACATCGGCTTCTCTTCTCATCCTCATCAACTCTAGCCCTCCTCGGCTACTTCTCTTCCATTCAACCCTAGCCTTCCTTGGCTCTTTCTCATCCTTTCATAGTCTATGAACATGTGTTTGAAAATCTGCTAGGGTATCTCTGTACCACATACTGTACGCCTCATCCTCGTATCCGATCTTCCCTGAGTTCGATCTCACAACAGTCCACTTTCGTGCAGTGCCAACAGTCCTGGCCAACTTATAAGGAGAACTTAAAGGTGACTCTAGGAATTAACTCTACTTGGCTCCAGCAACAGAAATAAATAAAACATAACTTAGCAAAACTCCTACTAAGTAGTACTGTTATCTTAAAACTCAAGTTCAAAACATCTAAATTCTCATCTCGTCCCATCTTTACTCAGTAGGGAATCTCTCTAAACAATGATATTAGATCCCTTAATCTAAATCATCGTGACTCAGTAAGACAACTCAACAATTCTCTCTCAAAGCCATCTCCAAAGACTATGGCTCATGATACTTCCTCAAGTACCATTAAGGTTGCGTGAGCAAAACTCGCGTCACAAAACAACTCAACATATCGTACAATATCTCATTGCAGCATGCTAATAACTCATCATTAATCATGCTATTATACTCAAGCTCATAACTCGAACTCATAACTCAAACCAACAAGTACTTAAAGTAATTGCTAATTCTCTCAAGCTTTAGCTCTAAGTTCTCATTTCATCCTTCTACTTAGTAAAAAAAAAATCTCTCTTAACAATGACATTAGATTCCTTCATCTAAATCATCGTGACTTATCACAACTGCTCAAACAATTCTCATCACAAAACATCTCAAATACATCACATCATAACTCATAATTATGCATCATCAATCATATAACATCATATGATATAAACGCTCTCATGATTCATCATGTAACGTCAACATATGCTCTTACAACATAATAACTCATTATTAATCATGTTGTCATCCTCAAACTCAAACTATGCACCTTCAAAGTGTAACATCATAACTCATCATATAACCTCAACATCATGCTCTTCAAAATTTAACGTCAAATAAACTTTAAAATTTTACATACCTCGTTGAGCCTGGTGTGATGGTGCGCTGAGCTCACGGTTGTTAATAACTATTAGTCTAGTGACTCATTCTAGACTAAACGCAAGACTTCTAATTCAGAGCTTTCATTTGCTCTGATACCACTCTGTCACAGCCCGCCCGAACTAGGGATAGTTAGGCCGAGTGATCCACGACTAGGGATGGGGTTAAAGAAGAAGGGGAAGAAAAGGGGCGTCATTAATAGCCGTAAAACTTACTCATCTTAATAAAACTCGTCATTTTTATTCATTAATACTCAATTGAAAACAGTTTATGAAAGACAGCATAAAACTTAATTAATATCATTAATCAAGTTATACATCATATGAAACCATTCTCTTAAGACTCAAAGTATGACCTAACATGCTATAACATCAACAACATCTTGCAGCGGAAAGTAGCTAGACATATGTATGAAGACATATTCTAGACAGGTTAACTATTTATTAACAACCCTGGAGACTCCGCTCATTGCAGCACCATCATCACATCAGCTCAACCTGCACATTTAGAAAACATATGCAGGGCTGAGTACAAAAGCACTCAGTGGGCACGTATGCCTAGGTATAAAAATACATGCTTCAAAACTGTAAATTGTCATGCCATCATAAACAGTACAGCAAGGGAGTTTTTCGCTAAAAAGGCCCAAGCTTACTAAGTTCATTTGTGATTCTTAAAGTTCGTCTGCAGACTAAGTTCTCTTGTAATCTATCATATCTGGAACTTTGTGCCGGAGAGGTGGCCACCTCTCACGGTCACTTGACCGGCCAACCCGCTAGATGACTCACGGTCACTGGTGTACACTAGCCCTGGCAGGATAGCTATCAACTGCTCAGGACCCGAATTCGATTGCATCATTGGCAAAGCCAAAGCAGATAGATATCATACTAAAATTGAAACATTTTATGGCAAGACAATACTTGAAATAACTTTAACTCAAAGATTTTATCATGAAATAACTTGCTTGAACGTAACATTTAAACTCATTTGATATATATGAAAGTAATGCCCACCTGATAACAACTCTTGCTGTGGTGTAGCGGCTCTTAATCTAGTTATTGCTCTCGTGCTTGACCTTTATTGCGAGAAATTTAAATAAGATATTTGCTCGAGCAGAATGCGAAAATAAATATGCATGACTCTCTTATGCATGATTCTTTATTCCGACTTATTAGTCCGGGAAATTTTACTATTAATCCTAACTCTCGGATTAAATAAATTAAATAACTTAAATAAGGCTCGTCGCATGAGGTCGGATAATAACTATAATGAATCCGCTTATCTTAGGATTTGCTAACCCGCTTATTAATCTCATAATCTCGTTTTCAATTAAATCCACAATTAGAAATGACTGAGTCTAATTAATGAATTAATAAATCTATAGTCGATTCTACTTGGGCTCAACAAATAATAAGAAAATTTGATTATCAATTGGGAGCAACATAAGACAACCCAATTAAAATAAAAGAAATTGGGCCCAATCAATTAAATCTGCAGCCCACATAATAAAATAAATAAAGCCCAAAGAATTGGCCCAACTCAATTAAAATAGGAGCCCATCCTCTATCTAACACTCGGTTCTCTCTCTCTCCAAGCAGAACACGCTCTGCTATCTCTCTCAATTCAAAATCCGAATCTCTCTCTTCTTTTTTCTCAAGGCCGACGCTCGGCCTCTTCTTCTCCGGCCAGCCAGCTGTCGCCTGCCATCACCGGCGTTGGCTATTGAAGCGTCTAACACCGGCGCTGTCCTCTACCTTCATCGCATAGCCCAAAATTGAGTTCTAGACTAATCTGGTAGGTCGCCGCTGCTGTCACGCCTTTGCCTGGAATCCGGCGAGAGATCGCCGCCTGGGAGCGGCGCCGTTCATCTCCCTCTCTCTCTCCCTCACAATTTCAGAAAAGGGGAGAATCGCCACAGTCAAGCGACCGCCGCCGCTGCAACTGGAAGGCCGGGAGATTCGCCGCGCCGCTGCTTCGATTTCCGGCGAGCAGGGGAGGGTCCGCCGTTGCTGCTATCTCCGGGGTCGAAGGTTCGAGCCACGCCACGCTGCCGCTGCTGCCGTTTTGGCTTCGATCGGGCAGCATGAGTTCGTCCTCACCGATTTCCTAGGGCCCGACTGGACAGAGCAGTCAGCCCTTCTCCTATAAGCTAAGTTCCACTTTCCTCTTCTTTTCTAGTTTCTAGTAGTTGTTAAGGATGGAGGTTCTTAAGTTGGTTGTTCTATAGTGCAGTAGGATGTAAAGCATAAATCTCTCTATGGTTATACATATTATGCCCATTTGATACAGTGGTGAAATGTGATTATGCCTCTGATATGAATGCGAACTGAATGGTTATTTGAGATAGCAAAATACCTCGCTTGTGTTCAACTGATTGGTTGTTGCTGGAGTTGAGTGAAGTGTGAAATAACTGAAATGAACGATGGTTCTCCTTTAATGCAGGTGAACTAATCAAAGAGAATGAAGTTATTGAAGCCAAGTCTTACCTTGAGAACTTGGCTGAACGAACTGGAGGCTTCTATGCCCTTTCGAGAGAGTTCTTGGTGGCAGCAAAGTGATAGAAAATGTGGTGTTGTTTGGCTGATGATTTAAAAGATGGAGTTGTTGGCTGATACTACAAGGAAGTCAAAATGTGTCTGCCTCTTTAGAGAAGGTGTAGTCATAGGTTGCGGCTGAGGTGGTTGGATGTGGTATGCACGCTTGAGTGTGCTTAGTCAAAAAGTGCAAAATAGGCGGTGGAGCAGGAGGAAAGAGTGCAGTGGTGACTGCCTTTGCAGCCCACTTTTCCTTTTCCCTTTTCTTATTCTGTTCTTTCCTTTTGGTACTTGGTGTAATTTAGAAGATAGAAATGGAGATTGATTGTGGTGAATAAATGAGATATATTCGTATATCTCGGTGCTTTTGTAATTGTAATATGAATCACGTGCTCGTATCTGCTTTGATACTGTCTAACTTTTTAAATAAATCCTGTGTTTCGACATATGATTTCCCGCCTTGCTAGAATTGATAGGTTGTAAAATGAATCTAAATTAAATCCGTAGATTTAATTCATTCGCTGTTCTGATGTCTAAATTAAATCCGCAGATTTAATTAACTCACGAGTCGGAAATAATCCACAACTTAAGTAATTATAAATAATAGAATCGATAGTCTCATCTCGCTCAATAAATAACATGACTTCGCTAAGTCAGTTATAACTTTTGAAAAACATCACTGACTGCTTCAATAATATAAATTCAGGATCATAAGCTGAATTCATATCCGGATAATAATCGGTTCCATTCACTGATGAAAAATAATAAACACAAAATACTGGATTTAATATATATAAAAGAGCGGGTCACTACAATATATATATAGGGGTGGGATCCATAGAGAATTATATTTTTCGAGAGAATGGAGAATAACGAATAAATCTATAAATTTTACGAATAGATCAGCATAACTAATGAACAGATGTATTCCGTAAATACTGTAAATATAGTGAAAAACTCGCCCCTCTCAGGATTCGAACCCTAGGTCAAAATCTTATTCATACGATACATTGATTTATTCATCGAAATTATAAACTTATTCGTTATTTTTTCACGCATTCTCTATTCTCAAAATATTTAGCATTCTCCATGGATCTTCTCCTTATATATATATATATATATATAATCTTCAACTCACAGAGGCTTGTTAGAGTGAAGGGCAAAATCTTTAACTTTAACATCCTAGCATTATATTTTGATTTTTTTGTTTTAATCCTTGGATGCTGCAGTCTAGATTTTGACTTTTATATTTGTTTGGTTCGTAAAGTTTGGAGCTTTTGTGGTTCTCTTGAATGTGGGGAATTTAGTATTTTGTTTTGTATAAATAAATAAATAAATTAGTTTAATTATCATTTAATACTAATTTAATTAAATAAATTAATTAATTATTATTATTGAATGTATTAATATATTTATTAACCTATGAGTTGGAGCTCGCTCAAAAAATCTTAATTAGTTATTACTAAAATTTAATAAATATTTATGTTTTATAAATTAGCTAGTTAATTAAATTTCTAATTAAGTATATTAGTTATTTTTAATTAATTAAGTTACATATTATTTATTATTTTTAAATATTTATGAATTAGCTTAATTATCATTTATATACTAATTTAATTAATTATTATTGAATTTATTAATATATTTATTAACTAATGAGTTGAAGCTCAAGCTCATAAAAATCTTAATTAGTTATGCCGAATAAATGGTAGTTTGCTCACAATTAATTGTGTATGCTCAACTGTGTACTCTAGTTGTGTACTATCATTGTGCACCGTAGAACTATTACTTTAGCACGATTTTAAGATATTTTAATTACAAGCTCGTAAAAATCTTAATAATTTATTATTAAAAATTAATAAATATTTAATTTTGTTAAATTAGCTAGTTAATTAAGTGACTAATTAAGTATATTAATTATTTTTTTATAAATTAAGTTACATATTTTTTTATTAATTTCTCATGCGATATATGTCCAATGATTTGAACACTATTGACTCATTTTTTATTGAATATAATGTCTATTAATTGAAATTGCATACTTAATTTCACTTAATTGCATATGAATTACTAAAACATGCCCCGTTTGTGGTTGACTGTGTATTCCCCGATTCACTGTGTACGTAGTTGTGCACTGTCATTGTGCACCGTAGAACTCTTACTATTTTCCCGATTTGAAGGACTTCGGGCATCGAAAATTTGGATTTTTAATCTCCTATGTTAAATTCAAGGGTTAACACATCAAATCGAATACTTGTTTTTAATCAAATACGTCTCAATTACTACGATGCTATTATATGCACTCTAACACGTACTCTTCGTATACTTAACTCTCATGCGATATATGTCCAATGTGTTTGAGGGGGTAATGGAATTGAACATTATTGACTCATTTTTATTGAATATAATGTCTATTAATTGAAATTGCATACTTAATTTCACTTAATTGCATATGAATTACTAAAACATGCCCTGTTTGTGGTTGACTGTGTATTCCCCGATTCACTGTGTACGTAGTTGTGCACTGTCATTGTGCACCGTAGAACTCTTACTATTTTCCCGATTTGAAGGACTTCGGGCATCGAAAATTTGGATTTTTAATCTCCTACGTTAAATTTAAGGGTTAACACATCAAATCGAATACTTGTTTTTAATCAAACACGTCTCAATTACTACGATGCTATTATATGCACTCTAACACGTACTCTTAGTATACTTAACTCTCATGCGATATATGTCCAATGTGTTTGAGGGGGTAATGGAATTGAACACTATTGACTCATTTTTATTGAATATAATGTCTATTAATTGAAATTGCATACTTAATTTCACTTAATTGCATATGAATTACTAAAACATGCCCCGTTTGTGGTTGACTGTGTATTCCCCGATTCACTGTGTACGTAGTTGTGCACTGTCATTGTGCACCGTAGAACTCTTACTATTTTCCCGATTTGAAGGACTTCGGGCATCGGAAATTTGGAATTTTAATCTCCTATGTTAAATTCAAGGGTTAACACATCAAATCGAATACTTGTTTTTAATCAAATACGTCTCAATTACTACGATGCTATTATATGCACTCTAACACGTACTCTTAGTATACTTAACTCTCATGCGATATATGTCCAATGTGTTTGAGGGGGTAATGGAATTGAACACTATTGACTCATTTTTATTGAATATAATGTCTATTAATTGAAATTGCATACTTAATTTCACTTAATTGCATATGAATTACTAAAACATGCCCCGTTTGTGGTTGACTGTGTATTCCCCGATTCACTGTGTACGTAGTTGTGCACTGTCATTGTGCACCGTAGAACTCTTACTATTTTCCCGATTTGAAGGACTTCGGGCATCGGAAATTTGGATTTTTAATCTCCTATGTTAAATTCAAGGGTTAACACATCAAATCGAATACTTGTTTTTAATCAAATACGTCTCAATTACTACGATGCTATTATATGCACTCTAACACGTACTCTTAGTATACTTAACTCTCATGCGATATATGTCCAATGTGTTTGAGGGGGTAATGGAATTGAACACTATTGACTCATTTTTATTGAATATAATGTCTATTAATTGAAATTGCATACTTAATTTCACTTAATTGCATATGAATTACTAAAACATGTCCCGTTTGTGGTTGACTGTGTATTCCCCGATTCACTGTGTACGTAGTTGTGCACTGTCATTGTGCACCGTAGAACTCTTACTATTTTCCCGATTTGAAGGACTTCGGGCATCGAAAATTTGGATTTTTAATCTCCTATGTTAAATTCAAGGGTTAACACATCAATTTTTTTCATTATTTTTTAATTTTTTCTATATGTTAATTCTTTTATAAACATTATCACATGATTTGATTAAAAAAATGCAATATGCATATTAAATTTAGGGGGTGTATTGGTTGTGGATTTCCATAGACTTTAAAAAGTCCATGGATTTTAATTTCCATGGAATTCACATAGATTCCAGACGACTTTCAAAGAATTCGTGGTTGGATTTCACCCCGTTTTTCACTAATTTTCGAAGAATTTGGGGGATAATTTTGGAGTTGAAATCCATGATGCCAACGCCCGTTGAGTCCCATCACCGCTGGAAACCCAGCGAGCGCTGGGAGTAAGTGGTTGACTATATAAAGGGCCAGCGAGCGCTGGTGCCCTAATTTTTTATTGTTCTCCTCTCCCAGCGCCGCTCCAGAACCTCCCACCCAAAAATTCACCTTCAACTACAATTCTTCCATACCACTACCCTCTAAAATCACCTTCAACGATATAATGGTCCCAGCGCTCGCTGGGAACCCAGCGTGTTCTGCCTTCCAGCGGCCGCTGGAGCTCCTATTTAGAATGCACGAATTCTGGGATTTTACTCAAATCCCAAACAAATACCCCTAATTCATGCTCAATTCCGTGGAATTCATCAAATTCCCAACTAATACACCCCTAATTATATAATTCATGCTCAATAAAATCAACCAATATCCATTAAAAAAAATCTAAAAATAACGTCAACATCCATAAAAAATCCAACATTGAAAAATAAAACGTTAATTCAACGACATCCATCAAAACACCTCCCTAACTATTATCTTCGATCTCCGCCTGTGTGTCTTGATCGGTTTCAGTTATTTGTCTATTTTCCCACATAGCGTTAGCAATACTTGTTCTCCATGCATTAGCTTCATTCCTCTGAGACAGCTGGCTTTGAGAAAGATAATCCAAAATGTCCGCATCGTTCTCAACATCTGCTGCAACATTTCCTTCTTCAACATCGACTGGAAATTCATCAGAACGACACTCCTTTCGGAGAAAGTTATGCAATCCAGTACAAGCCAAAACTAACTCTGCTTGTGTCTGAAAAGGGAACAGAGGAGCTGTTTTGAAAATTGTGAAACGTGATTTGAAGATGCCAAAAATGCGTTCAATCACGTTTCGCAATGATGCGTGTCGAAGATTGAACAACTCATCTGCATTTCTTGGATTACGACCGTCACCACCGAAATCTTTGAGATGATATCGAACGCCACGTAACGGAGCCAAAAACTAACGACGATTAGCAAATCCACAATCTACTAGAAAATATTTACCTTGAGGCACGTGGAGTCCATTTGGTCTAGACAATGCATCACTTAAAATTTTGGAATCATGGGCTGAGCCTTCCCATCCACTAAGCACATAGATGAACTGCAAATCAAAGTTGCAAGCTGCCAAAACATTTTGCGAATTCACCCTATGACGGTTACGATAACAGCTCACGTCTTTACCTATTATCCGTGGCCGGGATATGAGTGCCATCTATAGCCCCGATACAATCCTAAAATAATAGGTGAATGTGTTATACAAAAACCAAAAATATTTAATATAATACAAGAGTAGAAATATTATACCTTGAAGTAAGGATAAAATCTGGTACTTACCCGAATTTTAGCGTGTATTGCGCCAGTCGGCTTAACCATCATGTCCGGTGCTATGGTGTTCAATGCTCTCAATATTTTGTTGAAGTTCTGACTAGTAGCAAAATGCGAACGACCAAACCTTTGACGAACGTTACAATAACGATCGTTGTGCCCTACAATGATAAGGAATGTTGCCAACATTTCTTCAACAGTTGTATATCGTGTATCATCCACATGGGCTTTCTCCCTAATGATCTGGCATAATTTGATGAAGACGTCAGGATACATTCTATACAACTGTCGAAACTGGCTCGGATCTCCATCCATCATTCTCGTAATAAAACGGAATCCTTCCCTAGTCTTTGGTCGTCGCATCAGAGCGTTGTCAGCAGTCGGATGTAGCGTCATAATATTTCCCAATAGAGTGATAACTACCTTAGCTGCTTCCATCAGTTGCCTAACAAGATCAGAAAGTTCAATCTCCATCTCTGTTTCGATTTCATCCTCAAATTCTTCATCTATGTCTTCTTCAATTGCAATGTTAATTTTATCTTCATAATTCATGCTGCCATTTAAAACAATGAAACAATAATTGAAATAAGAATAAAAGGGACTCACAAAAAATAGCCTTTTAAAAATACTCATAAAAAACCATTCATTAATCAACAAAATAAAGTATTAAAACATAAAACCAACAAAACAATGTACTCATAAAAAGATGGTGAAACAAAAATAAAAACATAGTTCAAAAAACATGACTAAACTATCCTCTATTTCCTAGTCTTGAATTCTATCCATCTTTTGCGTTCAGGAACAGTCATTTTCATAAATCCATCTTTTTGTGACTTTGTAACAAGCAAGTCAAATGTTGTGTAGCGGTCATCTTCACTCAAATCAGCAATTTCTAAGATAGCATCCCAAGTTGTAAAACTTTTTTCCTTTTCTCTTCTCTCCAGCGTAGTATCTCGTTTCACGAAGAGGCTTTCAACTCGATCCATTGTGCTAGTGACTTTTTTAATTTCTACCATGAGCTCCTGATGCGAACTATTTTCAGTGTGGCCTGAATTTGTCTCAAACTGGCCTCTGCTTCTTTTGGCGGGAGCTCTTCTCTGAGTGGACTCCAAAGGTGATTTGGAGCCGGATAACGGTGGATCATCTTCACCCAGTACTACAAACGCCTCATTAGCAGCATCGTAATTCAACTCCTCTATGAGCGGACCTCTACTTTCATCAACTCCTATTGTCCTAGCATCAGTAGCACTGCCCACTCCAATTGCGTTTCTTCCTACAGCTACACCGTTTCCAACAGCAAGCCTCAATTCATCATAATCCGAAAAACTCCCAGTGCGTAAGTATGCATCTTTTGGGTGAGCCTAAAAACATAAATAAGAAAATTATTAATTAACTATATTATTTAAATTAAATTGTGTTTAAAAAATAATTGATAACAAATTTACCTCTATATACGCATCCCATACTTCATCTGGGGCCGTGAATTTTTTGGTGTCGTTGTCATAACCAAAACCAGAGTTAAACTTCAAGAGTGTTGAATACGCATTCCAACGGCTCTTAGACCATTTGATATGACTTTGGTAGTGATTATAATTTTTATTGGACCTAAGTTTTTCATTGAGAACAGGCAATATCCTTTCCTCTACTGTTGCTTTGCTAAATATACCACTATTATCGCGCCATCCCCTAGTTGCAGATTCAGCCAGAATTCGTAACAAGGCATCACTTTGTTCCTGCGTCCATGCTTCATACACTGCCCTTTTTTTGGAATCTTGTGATTGGGACTCTCCCATAATAATATTACTAGACACCGAACAGTACTATATGAATGAATAAAAATAAAAAATAAAAAACATCAACAAAAAACTAAAATCAACTCACATGCAATAGAAACATAGCATACAGTTGCTAACAATTTATAAATGTACAAGATTCATGCTATAGAAAAATTGCATAATTAAAATACTATGAAGATATAAAATTTATGAAAAAATACCTGGCTAAAAGCTAATATAGAACCCTGAACTTGTATTCTTTTTTGAAGGGCTGTAGGCGTCCGTCGAATGTGAGAGGGGAAAAAAATCGAAGAGGGGTATTTAAAGGCGTTGCTGGGCTGGGCTGCCTGGGCCCAGCGCACGCTCAAACCCAGCGAGCGCTGGAGTTTCTCAACGGGTGCTGAGTTCCGGCGCTCGCTGGCTTCTTGGCCGCGGCCGCTAGAACTCAGCGCTCGCTCAAAACTCCATGGATTTCAATTCTCGTGGTTCTTGGCCGGATTTCGTTGTGTGTATTTTTTGGATGAAATTCATGAAAGTCATTCCGGATTTGAAGTCAATGGAATAACGAATACACCTAGATTTGTATGGATATTAAAAAGTCTGAAACGAATACACCCAGATTTACATGGACTTTTAAAAGTCTTGAATGAATACACCCAGATTTCTGCAGACTTTTAAAAGTCTGGAACGAATACACCCAAACTTTTAAAATCCATAGAAATCTATTAAACTCCACAACCAATACACCCCCCTTAATATAGTATAAAAATCACGAAAAATTAATTTAAAATGAATAAGTTTTGAAAAAATATCAAAAGTTACATATTTTATTTTCTCTCTTTTTAAAATTTTTTATATATGTTTATGTATGGAAATAATTATTTATTTATTTATTACGCCTTTTTTATAAATTTTAAATGATCATACTAGTTCATAATTAAACTTAACTAGTTCATAAATAAAATTGAAAATAAGACACAAAGTAAGACATAAAATGTGGTATACTGAATCTCATTTCCAACTAGTCGTGAATTGTGATAAACTAGTAGTGGCCTAGTGGGGAATAAACGCATTTGGCCTTCCAAATATAAATGAAAACAAATAAACGCGTAAACGCAATTAGATACAATTGCACAGCACAAGCAAAAATGCAACTACAATCTTTTCACACAATTTCTATTTCTATTGTCACATCTTTATTTCCGTATGATTTCATTATTTAGTAACAAACTTTTCTGACTAAATCCTCTTACTCAAAAACCTTATCAATTTACCAGTATTCTTATGGCATGCCTAACTGATAGAGTGTGTTGAAATGCTATCAAAATAATTTAACAAAAATGAAGAGGAAAGCCAATTTTCCTATATGCAAAACACAAATTTACAAAGAGTAAATTGCTGAGAAAACAAAAATAAAAAATGATAGGATGAAGTTTTAGAAGCAAGAATTTCCCTAATATTATCGACAAACAGCACAGAACAATTGAAGGTGAGAGGCCACCTACTGGAATGACATGACAAACCCATAAATCTTTCCCTTCAAGCGCTCCGTCTTCTCCATCAGCACGCCGTCCCTCCTAGAGACCACGCGATCCACCGGGAATTTTGGAGTGGAGTAGTTTGACCGTTTGTTGTAATTTGTGGAGGCCAGTCACAACTTGGTTGGTGGGACTAAGCGCCGCCGCCGCTGAAGCTCTATCGCCGCCGCCGCTGGAACTCTGTCTCGGCCCTAAGCGCCGCCCGCTGGAGTCGTCGTGGAGAAGAGGCACTGGAGGTTGCCCCATGAAGAATCGCCGAGAACGGAAGTCGACGGTCGCCGTGAAGAATCGTGGAGCAGAGATGGCGAGAGTGGAAGGTGACGGACGACAATTTTGAAGAAAATGGGGAAGAAGTTGGATGGTTTTGAAATGGGGAAAAAGAAAGGTTTTGGAAGAAGGGCCGTCAATTTTTTTTCTTAAAATTGTAAGTCAAACTTTCATTTTTTATTTTGTTTTATTACAATTATTTTAAGACAAATGTTATTTCAATTTTCCTTTATTTTTATTGACTAATTAGTAAGGGTAGCTTTGTCTTTTAATAGCATTTTGACCCCTAAAGTCATAGTTTAAAAGTGGTGGCTATCAAAGTCTCAAACTATATGCTTTTGGTTAGTTGTGTCTTTCTCCCATAATTTATCTCATCCGTTTATTTTTTTCAAATCATTAGAGGCTGATATTGGTTTTTAGTTCTTATCTTAGGAAGAGTTTCTATGTTAACCCCACCCTATAAGGGAGAAGTTCCGTAGAGAATTGCAAATAAGTAGAGAACGAAGAACAATGAATAAATCTATAAATTTAACGAATATATCAGTATAAATTTAACGAATATATTAGTATATTAGAGATTGACTTGTGAAAAAAAAGAAGACCATAGAAATTTCAATATGCTTGAATTTTAGAATGTCCATTAGCAGATTTGATTTTCATGTTATAAAGAAGATAATTGCAATTGCTTTCATGACATAGATATGGCAACCATATCAGTTAATCAAAAAAAATGAACTTTCCATTAATCCATATATGACAGAATCGTAATTTGATGAAAAAAAAATAAAAAATTTGTCAGAAACTAAATTTGCGTAAAGATTACTTTTCGGCAATGAACACCGTGAAATCCATTTGGTGGCCAGTTTTTCCAAAAGAAAAAACTTTATAAATTTGTTTAACTTAACTTTTGTAAAAATATGAATAAATTAGATAATACGTAATCTGTGTGTGGCGACCAAATTGGTTGAACAAAAATTTGAACTTTTCGTCTATCATGATTTACATAAAAGAAAATTTTCATAAATTTCCGTACGTCAAACTCTAAATCTCATAGAATCATCAATAGAATTGTCTCACATATAATATAAGATATTTTAAATCAAAATAGATCCTATATTTAACTCTATGATGATAATCCGAGAAAATAAATAAATAAAGCAGAAAAACTTATAGCCATAGGTGAAGTTTGTCCACTGTTTTGATCTTCCACGAATACAAATTTTTCTATTACGTATATTCCTTATGGGCAATAGAAAATATACTGAGAATGATGTCTATTTTTTGAGACCACACAACTATTTATAATTGATCGTGTCTCTTCGCAAAAGGAATGTTTATGAAACAATCAAATAAAAATAGCACACATTAGTTGGAAACAGTCAATCAACTATCACTAGTAACAGTTACCATACATATAAAATAGCATATACATTAATTATTTATTGACTAAGGTTCTGGGTTCGAGTTCATCGTCGTGCTGTCTTTAAATTTCTTTATTTACTTGTGTAATTTATATTAAAAAAAGAAAAAGGGGCACAATCACACATAATAGTAGCAAGCACATCTTTTTCTATTTAAGGTGGCTCGTGGCTCGTTTTTGTATGATCTTATAACCTCAACTCTCTAGCTAATTTGTACAACAAAATTGGTTGTAGATTAATACAATTGGAAATTATGTTTGCCTTAGTTTTAACAGTGGTGGTGATCCTCATTGCAAAGTGGGTTCACAGATGCTGGACTCCCAAGTGCAACGGCACGCTCCCACCGGGCTCGATGGGCTTGCCGCTGCTCGGGGAGACATTGCACTTCCTCGCTTCGACCACCTCCAACGACGTTTCCCCTTTTCTACGTCATAGGATGCAAAAGTAAGTTAGGGCTATTAATCAACAAAGCTATTTGTGAGTTATTGAAAGCTCGTTGGAACTCGTATTAGCTAAACAAATTGAGAGAGAAATTGGTAATATTCGCTTCATTAAGTTAAGTGATTTACCTTGAAAGCATAAAGTTATCATACGTACATTATATATATATATATATATATATATATATATATATAGTGATAAATTATAAATTTTTTAATAATTATATTCGTTTGATGTAATTTCGGTATGTACAGATATACGGTATACTGTAAAATTTTGGTACTTTATACATCAAATGATATATCAATAATTTTGGTATATCGTAAAATATGGTAACATTGGCATGAAAAAATTCATACCGATTTTTTTCGGTATACCGATCTTCAATATGCCAAATAGTTTGATAAGGTAACGATATGAAAAATCTCATACCGCAATTTACGATACAGTATACGGTATGACGAAAAAAATTCGGCATATCGTACCGATCCACCCCTAATATCTCCAATTAAACTTAAAATGAATACTACCTCCATCCTTAAAAATATACCATATTCATGTAAAAAAAATTGCATGAAAATAATATACTTTTTGTGGATGTAGGAAATAAAATAAAGAAAAAAAATTAATGGATGCTAGTTAAAAAATCGGAGAATCTTAACATTTTTACGGAAAAGAAATTTGTGACAAGTACATTAGGCCTTATCCCGAAGAGGTGGTCTTGGGTACAACCGAGTGTACCGTACAACTGGGTTTCATTCACACTCAAACCTTGACCCTGCACCCTGATTCGAACCCACATCCTAACTCGAACCGTAAAAATAGCACTATTTTGAGTGTGGGTCGACCCGGTTGTACGATACACCCGATTATACCCAAGTTTTTGTGCATCCCCCAAAGACATAAATTTTTGGTTCACAAAGAAAATAAAATGAAGAATATAACAGAAGAAAGTGTCATGCGCTAACATAAACTGAAATTTTGTTCATGTTAAATTTTATTTATTTGGAACAGGTCAATTGTTATGGAGATTTGTAGGTGTGCAATACGTGAACTTGGATTTCTGCAAATTGATATTTTTATTTTATATATATTTATATAGGGTTGGATTTCGATAGTATCGTGTCATTAGGTATTATGTAGTACTCAATCTAGACCTACACATTTTATACATGCGGTGCACCAAGATTGAGCTTCCAAAGTCTTCCAAGAAAAAGTTCGCATAAGGGTAAAATTGAAATATAATTTTTGGATATTAAAAAAATTCAAATTTTTTTATTATTTAAAAAAAAAATTAAAACTGACATATTTTTTATGCATAAATTTCCACACAAAAATACATTAAATTGTACAAAAAATACAT
Organism: Salvia miltiorrhiza; assembly: GCF_028751815.1. Lineage (NCBI taxonomy): Eukaryota > Viridiplantae > Streptophyta > Magnoliopsida > Lamiales > Lamiaceae > Salvia > Salvia miltiorrhiza. Next base: position 50,921,262 of record NC_080393.1, on the reverse strand, counting down.
TGCATTTTTCCATATCATTGTACATGAAAATGGTACAGAAAAAATGCATTGCATTTTGCCAAAATAAAATAAAATTGGATATTAAAAAAAAACAACAAAATATATACTCCCTCCATCCACGATATCGTTTTCACATTTGCCATTTCGGTCTGTCGGCGATATCGTTTCCACTTCCATTTATAGAAGTAGGGTCCACACACTTCCACTCACAACAATAGTTGGACCCAAACTCCACTCACTACATATCCACTACTATCTACCACTTTTTCTTAAAACCCCCGCCGTCCACAATGTGGAAACGATATCGCGGACGGAGGGAGTATAATTTTTTTTTTTTTAATATCCGATTGCATTTTGCATTTAACCATGCGCGAATTTTGCCTTGTAAGGCCTCTGTCACATGTCATGCTCTTGGTGCACCACATGGATAAAATGTGTGGTCCAGAATTGGTACAACGTAATATCTAAGGACATGATACTACATGATCTCATTCCCATGTAGGGTTAGGTTCTATAGAAAAATTAAATATTTTACAAAATTTAGAATGGTTGAACATATCAATAATTTTGATTAATATACCAAGAATTTTATTGAACAAGCATTTTGATTTGGAATTCGAGTCCTAGAGTGCGAGATTTTCAACAAATACGTCTTTTCAACATATACGTCCGTTCATCAAAATTATTGACATGTCCATCAAAATTTGAGTGAATGAGACTAATTCAAATGGTGAACTCACACGCTGCTTGAAAAACCTATAATCGTTTTTCTATTCAGAATGCTTCCTACTACATTTCTGAAGGTCGATTTTTCATCTTTAAGCTAAGCCCTGTGCAGAACTATCGTACAAGTAGTTCCCATAACATCTTCCAAGTGATTTCTCCGTAGTCATTTCTACCGAAAGCCTTCTTTTTCGTTATAAATTTGAAGACAGATTTAGCTAAAGCAAACTTCCAGCAATTGCATAGTGAACTATCTTCAAACCATCAAAACAAACCAGTTACCTTGTTGCCAAAAGCCCATTCACTAAAACCAACAGCCATGTTAAACCTTGTTGCATAGCTTTCTGATCTTCCTGTCGTAATTTAACATAGCACTCACACTCTCGACCACCAGAATGATCTGCAAAATGCAGAAACAGATAAATATATAGGAGGGAGATACGAATGTAGAAAATCTAACAGTTCAGTTTTCATGATTCTACAGAGATGGAGTTTGTGGAAATTCATTATTGCAAAATCAATAGTAGATTTAATACCAACGTAGTATGTCCTGTATATTCAGTAAGCCACTCTAATACATCACCAACAGTGAAAAAGGTGTGGCACCAATGTGCAATAATTGGCTAATTGAAGAAACTTAACCCACCAGTCATATGATTCCAATATGCTTGTGTTTAGTAAATATAAAACTCTTAACATTGCTGCGGTAATCACGGCAAATTTTTGCATGAATCAAGATAAAAAACACATGAAGATTTCTCCCATGTTCAAAATTTGATGTAGGTTCGATTGTTCATTACCAAGGAACAAAATAGAAAAGTAATAACCTGGAAACAAGCATATCCGATTGCAGTCGCAAAGTAAAAGTTTGCATTTCCAGTCCCCTGCATTGTGTAACAAGTTAATAGAGACACTTAATTTGCTACATGAGATGAAATGCAGTTCCAAGGAACAGGTTATGCATATCCATCTAATCACAGACACGTACCCTCCAAATCCATAAATTGTGCATTACGGGGCTGAGAAGAGAGATCCCGACATATCCGCAAAAGAGGAAGAATGTAAATTGCATCTCTGCGCCCGAATTGATTGTTGGATGTCAATTCATGATAAGGAAGCTCGCAATCAAAACTACCTATAAAAGTGCATCCATAGAAAGAAGGGACAACTAACCTGCTAATTCATTAACAAATAGCACCAGTAAACTCAAGTATAAAGCCGAGTCCCCAACCTAGATAAAGCAGAATCAAATCAAAATATCTATAGACTATATATGCAGTCAATAATTATGACTCAAACGTAAATGAGGTTATATATCGACATAGAAAGTCAAAGTAATTCTAGGTTTACTGTCACCCAAATCTACAGATCTGTCCAACTATTTTTCCTTGTTCATCCTAATTCAACTGACTGCAGCTGATCTAAAGATTAAGTTTGCACCTGCATACCTAGTTTTTGGCAGTAGAGAAACTGAACAAAACTGTAGTAATGCGCAGTTGCACCAGTTGACGCTGCAATATACTAGTCCCTACTCCTATAGAATTCTTTTAAACTAGCACCTCAATTAATGTACCATTAGCTGATTCCAATCAAGAAATATGTAATAATCTGATTAAGTAATCTAAACATGTGAACAGCGGAATGTCAGTATGTTTAAATGAATGGCTTTAAGTTCCAGGAATTTCTCTGTCCTATCTGATTACTATTATTCTATTATATAATTTCTGGCACAAGAAGTTTGTCTCAAGAGTAAGCACCTTAGATGGTTTGCTTGTGTCCACGTTGTGTAGCAAGGTTCAGATGAAAAGTTAACTCATGAGTCATTAAATGGACAGTATCAATATCTTATGCACATAATATATATATGTATGGCAGTATGAGATTTGTCATGTATTCTCGAACATAATTCTTTTAGGGGTATGGACAGAATTGGGAGTAGTTATTTGTTTTATTTTCCTTCAATAATAACAAAAATGGACATTTATCGGTTCCATTTTCTTTGTGAAATATTAAAAGTGTACGCTTAATTATAGTTTGTCAAAGCATTTTGTTTTATGCAATGGCAGAGAATAAACAGAGAATGGGTAATAAAATAAAGTCCCAACCAAAAATGGAAAGCATTCATGCTCTAAGATTTAGATAATATGAGAAGGCTCACCGAAGGATAAGATTTTAGCATTGAAGAGACTGCCAAGTAAAGAAAGGCCAAAAAACATGGCCTATGATTTAGCCGTATAGCTAAAGGCAATATCATGAATAGGATATTCACATGAAAAACTATCAGGAAAAAATTCCTGAAAAAATCAAACACTTCTGCGAAGAAGTACCTGCAGTAAAGATGCTATTATGTTATGGAAGTTAAGAAAGAAACAAACTGCTAACTGCTAATGTGCATTTCACAAACAACAAAATCACTTGCAATTTACCATAGGACGCCTATGTTCGGAGACAAATCCTCAATGGCAAGAATAAATCCATAGGTCCTGCAAAATGGCACCAGGAGTAGCCCATGAAGCTTGAGAAAATAAATAGGCAAACATATCAAATATTAGATCTTCAGTGGACAACAAAGAAGAGATGACAAGATAAGCAAAAGTATAACAAGGTATAATCAACAAAGTCCAATAAGAGAGTGTTCTCTTTGATTGATAAATTTATCATGTGAAAAGAGGGATAACAAAAATTTCACACTTAAATCCCTCCTTTCTTTTTTCTCATTTTCTACAAAATAGCATTTCACCATTTCTCGTTTCTACTTTTCACTTTAAAGATGGATAATATTATCACACCAAACATGGAGGGATAATATTATCCTTCGCTGGAGTGAAAACAAGGAATGAGAAAGGGTAGAATTATCTTTTGTAGAATATGAGGGAAAAGAAAGGAGGGCTTCAAAGAGAGAAATTTTTGTTATCTCTCCTTTTCTCATGATAAATTTATCAACCAAAGAGAACACACCCAAAGTTGAATATAATCAATGAACCACAGCTAAGCCAGTTTCCAGCTGCAAAAGGGCGTAAAAGAAGGGGCCAATTTCCGTTAATGCTTCCAACTCCATTTAGATGATAGTATAGTAAGAGTAACTAGTTAAAATATCATAACCCCTATTCAACTAAGAGAGACGAGCAAATTTGAACATTGACAGTACATATCAAGAAATGCATGGACCACAACAGATCAAGATGGATACTGTACGTAAGGATGTGACCTTTTAAGGGTGAACATTTATCCTGTGTGCCTTCATACTCCAATGTTAAGAACATTCGATATATGGCATAAAACATAGCTACTATTGAAACTTCTAAATTATGCTAAACTGAAACGAAAATATAATTAAATAAGTTTATTGCCATGCAATGTTTACCTCTTAAACATCTCCCCAAGACCACCATACTCTTTCATAGAGATGGCACACATAATTAACACATAGGAAGCCCATATGGATGCCCACAAGAAGAAGATAACAACTCTCCGCCAGGAGAAATTTGTTCTAGAGAATTTATCATTCAGTGAATTGAGTTCAACAGGATCAGCTGATCTCTTTTCTCCAGCTTGTAAACTACTCTGCAGGAAAAAAAATTCTTGGGGGGGCATCCAGACCATAACCCAACAGAAAAATCATCTGGATGGGGAGAAGTCAATGAGTGTTCTTTAGGTTGTATGTGCTTAAAATTTACTGATAACTACATAACAAATTTCTGCACCAAGACATACCGGAATCACTAGAAAGATGGGATAAAGAGACAAATGTGATGATATGACCCACCCAAAAGCTGCCAATGGTACTAGTCCTGCATATTTTGAAAGTAAACATATATTTCCACATTAGTTCAAAAATGAACTTTGGTGTTTAGTTTCTATATTCTTTTATTCATCCTACAACATTAACCACTTAATTAAAGTTCACTGGAATAACATTCACCAATGTGACACATATGAATTGAAACTTGGCACCCAATTAAAGGGTTATAAAGTGTAACTTCTTTAAGCCTTGCCTAAGCATATACATACCAGAGCCTCAAAAGATTTAAAGAAATAGGCCAAATAAATGTTTAGCAGTATTAAAATTACATAACAAGATCATGAAGGCGAAAAATAGGTTGCTCGGTTCATACCTGCAGATGCTCCATATAGAGACATGACGACAAACATGTTTTCAATAGGTGATGTATTAAAACCAATGCAAGAGACAATCGTGAAAGGGTTCCATAAATACACAAGGGCCGCAACATCACCAGATGGCACAACCTCTAGAAATGAAATTAAGTTATTTATTAGTATCTGGATGTGTTATCGAAAGAACTTAAGGACTAATTCAGTGGCACCAAGGACTATTTCAGTTACCATTTCCTTTGAACAGCTTATCAAGGCCTAATGATTTCCAATTGCGAAGATGTGATCTCACAAGATTGCGTCCGGTTGCACGGATAAGAATTGCACTGATAAAATCTGCAACCACAGAAACCAGACTGTATCCAAAAGTGTGTTGATTTTCTAGAGAGCTAAATGATATTCACACAGAAAATACAAAATGAATCCAAATAAAGGCTAAGAATCTAAACAGCAAATGAATGTACTTCAGGAATATAGGAAAGGCTATAAATTATTTAATAATTGGTGTATCAGTAGGTGCCATATGTCTCTCGAACTTCTTGACTGACATTAGGAATATCCTTAGATATACGAACTTTTAAAGAAATTCAACTTTCTGCATGTCATATGAACACCACAGCAATGCAATATATAAGTGTCCTAATACTCCCTCCGTTCGCGATATCGTTTCCACATTGTGGACGGCGCGGGTTTTAAGAAAAGTGGTGGATAGTAGTAAATAATAGTGGATATTGTAGTGAGTAGAGTTTGGGCCCCACAATAAAGGTACTTTTTTGATGAAAATATAAGGATAAGAGAATAAAGTGTTATGTGGATCCTACAACTATAAATGGAAGTGGAAACAATATTGCGGACGGACCGAAATGGAAAATGTGGAAATGATATCGCGGACGGAAGGAGTATGAAAATTGTAGCAATGTCAAACACAAGATTGCGATAAAAGGAGTATTTGTAATTGGTAAATGGATAAAAGGGTTATGTTGTTTATAACAGTAACAAGTCTACATCCGGTAGCCCATCCCCCACCCCTCATCCCCACAGAAAAAGGTAAATTAATTTGACATAGTAATGTGGGAAATAATAGTTTTACACAATAAAACTTGGCATGGTAGAAAGAATTTGTGCAACTCTAACAAGCTAGTTGCACATTAGGTTTGGAGACTCGGAGCAATTGTCAGAGAGCCACCTCTGTGGCATTTTAAGCGATGAACCGAAAAACTACAGGGCTTAGCATGGTAAAACGTTAAGATTGCGTTAGCACTTAGCATGAGAAATAAAATTATCTATCATATCAAAAGTTTTCAGAAGCTTCACTCAACCTCAATCATAAGAGATCAAACCAAGTACTTGACCTCTGAAACTGATCAAATGATGTAATGAATCAGCAACACCGGCGTAAAATATTTAAACTATACAGGAAGAGAAAAATGGATCAGGGCAAGGTGACTGTTCAGAAATTGCAAAAAACCAGGAGTAGCTCCTCTCCAAGCTCCTTTGCAAGAGAAGTACACTTCAGCGAGCCCAATGGAAGAGTCAAGGAGACGTGTGTAACTCATCCATACTGGCACTAGGTCAATGGAAAAGGGAAGACAATGGGCAGTTTGAGACGAGGGGCTACCATGCTTTTTCCTGGCGAGTGCTTTCTTAGTACAAATATGGGAGTTCCTTTTTTGGTTTTCTGGAGAATCTCTGAGAAAGCTAGAGCTCAGTTTTACAACCTTAGTTTTGGCTACCTTTAGTTTCTAAGCAAGCAAGCGAGAAGGAATCCCTCAAGCGAGAGCACTGAAGGAAGGTCTTTCACTCATGTCTACTTGTAATGAGCACGAACCAGAGCTATCTCCGAAGACCCCCTTCCCCTAGTCAAGAGGTACTGATCATTTATTCTCGCATGCCCCAGTTAACGAAAGCCTCAGGTAGACTGCAGATATGAGTCCAATTAGCTCATGCAACCCCTTCCAACTCAGATTTCAAGGAGCAGATTGCTAAACAAGAGTCTTGGGCCAGAAAACAAATAACAATAGACAGGTAACTAATCACAAAGTCATATAGACCCAGCTCTACATATAATATAAATGTTATGTGGGATTAAAGGACTTGCTCAGCAAAGGCAACAGGCTTGCAAAATATCTTTAAGACATGTAATTTCTTGTTCGGTGTTGTTTATGTCCAACATAAAACCCTTAATCTCCTGAAAAATATAAAAATGTTTAAGATAAAACCTTTTGATATGTAAGAAGCATGCCTAGTATTTCTTATAGAATTACAAAATACAGATTACAACCATGTATGACATGAATGCATTATAGCATGGATCATAAGCCAATGAGCAGAGAAAGAGAAAGAGAGAGGTAAACTGATAGGAAGCAATACCTGCATAACAGATCACTAGATTGTCCTCCAATCCTGTATTATACAATTCAAATAATCACCAAAGTCACATAACGTGGGCGATGAAGCCGAGTATGAAGTTATTCGAAGTTTGTTCGACATAGAAATTACAATTAAACAAAAAAATTACGTTTTAACAGAAAGAGGCCCAAGAATGGAGAGCAACAAAGGCGACCCATGGTACATTGAACCTGCTTATCACACACATACAAAATTGTCTTACCAGCAAACAAAATATAAGAAGATAATAAGTTCAAACAAATGGAAGCACTACATTTATGAGTTTATCACAAACCAGAATAAGGAGACATTGACAATTGCTTTAGCCAGTAGCCTTCCGCCACTACAATGGCACAAAAGAACACACAATTAAAAGAAAATATAAATTTCGTATTAATTTATTGCAAACAAAATATACATACACATATATGAATGCATATAATACACACACACACATTCAGAGATAGAGAGAGAGGAAGTACGGCGACGGAGGCTGGTGAGCGGAGTGGAGACTTCGGGGCGTGAGGAGAGGTTGAGATTTTTGGAGAAATAGCTTAAAACTAGTCTGAACAAAACTGAAGCAATCGCCCATTTCCAAAACCCTAATTTATTTCTGTTACTTCCAGTTTTGCTTGTGTCCTCCATTGATTGATTGTTGCAAAAAACTTCTGCTTTCTTTCAGATCGGAGCCTGCAACAGAGAAGTCAGTAACGATGTCGTATTATTTTTCCATTTTGTTTCATGATAAGTTGCTATTCCCTCGAATACTACTAATAGCGCTTTTCCCTTCAAATGAAAACTTCAAAACCTTTTATACAATTTGCCCGTGGATCGCTCTACATCAAAATTTGTAGAATTTTACTGGTCAAAAAAAAAAATTGTAGAATTTTATCTATGCGTAAAATCAAAGAGGTAAATATTAAATTAAGCACTTTACGTGAGTAAAGATTAATTCAAATTCAAAACACAAAAATAAAAATACAATAATAATAATCACTGCTATCGAAAATGCTCTTTTATATTTATCTTTTAATATTTATATAAGAAAAAAATCTGAAACTTTTAATAGATTTTTAAAATCTGAAATTAATTTTAGGGTTATGTCAAAAAAATCTGAAATTAATTTTTACAAATGAAAGATCTGTAAAAATAATTCAAAATCTTAACAATCAAAACCGAAAAACCTCCCTATCTTTAAAACTAGGTAATACGTAAAAACATGAACTTGGGCCGATCCAACTTCCAAAATTTTTTATCAATTTTGATTAGACTTGAACAATTTTCCAGATTCTAAAATCCCAAATCAAGCTGACATGGCACATTTAAGTATGGAAAATGATGATTGCGGACGTTAAAAAACGACGCACGACGTCGTTTTCATGTGTGTGTCTCTCCGCTTTCTCTCTCTCTCTCCACTTTCTCTTCCTGATATCGGACAGATACGCGATCGGCAAGGGAGGGCCAGAGTTCACCTATTAATTGCTTTGATTTCCTCCGTCTCCTCCGCGACTACATCGTCTGCTTAAATTGGGGGCAGGGACGCTGCGAATCTTGTGTGGTGGTGGGGAAAGGCAGCGTAGGGGCGGCGGATCTGGTGCCTTCGCACCCATTTTCCTTCTCGCCGGCCCCTTCACGCCCTCGTCTCTCACCACCGGCGAGGAATTCTATGGAACCAGCAGACGTTTGGTGCCGGAGGCGGTGGTGAAGGAGGCGGCGGATCTGCAGGGTTGGTGTGGTGGTGGATCTGGTGTGGTGGTGGTAAAGGTCGCGAATCGGAGCAGAGCGGAGAGGGCGGCGACTGGCGTGGCGGCAGGAGGGGCGCCGTATCTGGTGCGGCGGCAGGTGGGCGGCGACTGAAATTAGGGTTTGGCCGGTGGGGAAAATGGAGGAAGGAAAGAGGGAGAAGAAAAGGCGCCGGCCTCGCGGCGCCGGAGGCGGCAAAAACCGGCGAAGTCCGCCGGAGGAGAGCGAGAGAGAGATAAGAGAAGAGAGGGAACGTAGGGAGAGAGAGAAGGTGATGAAGAAGAAGAATTAGCTTTTTTTTGTTTTTTTTTTATATATATTATTTTCCATGTGGCAATTTTTGGTCCACATAAGCGCCATATCAGCTCGTATTGCCAAATCATTGCCATGTCAGCCCGGAGTTTCACCGGAGGAAAAATTCGTGGAAAAATTGTTCAGGCGTTTAAGTTCATGGAAAATTGGATAAAAAAAATAGTTCATGGAAAGTTTTGAAATCGCACCAAAGTTCATGGTTTTTTACGGTATTAACCCTTAAAACTATTATAGTCCTCTTTCGCCCTCTTTCTTTGCCCAGATGTTTGCAGGTAGTGTCATCACCAATTTGCTACTGCATTACAACCTTTACTGCGATGTTGCTACTCATTCTACTATTGTTGTGCTTCTTCATCTCAGCGCTGCTACTTTTCCAAGTCGCACCGTCGTCCAACGCCACCACACCCCATCGCGACTCGTTACCTAGCGTTGTCGCGTAGCCCCTGATCCATACCAACATCGCCTTTGATTTTCGTTGTATGCATCGATTTTGATCTTGGTAACCATCAGCCGATGGTTAGTCTTGCTATTCTTCTTCTTTATTTTGATTTAATAGATATCATTATTGTCCGTTTTTGTTCAAATCAGGCAATATGTCACATATGTTGGAGAAGAAGCAAATTTGTTAGTGTGTCAAAGAAGAAGAAAATCGAAAAAAAAAATAAGAAGGGCGCAAAATAGAACAGACAAAAGAAGAAGAACATAGATTATAAAGAAGAAGAAAAAAAAGATGGAATAATAAGAAAATAGTCGAACAAAAAAGTACGAAGAAGTAAATCGAGCAGTTAAAAAGGATAGAAGAAAAAGAAAAAGAAAAGATAAAGAATAAGAAGATAATTTGAAGGGGGGAAAAATCCAAGAGTGCGAAAAAGAAAGAAGAAAGCGATTTTATTCTTATATTATTTTTCATGTTTTCATATTTATTATTTTCTTTTTCATATTTGGACTGTAAATACTTCAACTTTTCTCATTTTCTAGTTTTACACCTAAACTTTAAAATCTGTGTACAAATATCCGAATTTTGTATTCTTTCTGATTTTGCACCCGACAACAAAATACACTCAAATCGTTGCTGACATGGCAGCTGAATTATTTGATGTGATATGATAGGTGGAGCAATGAAACGACGTAGTTTCACACTTGCTAAAACGACGTTGTGTTGTGTTGTTTTCTTATTTTTTGTATTTGTGTTCTAGCGTGGGTTAGGGTTTTTTTGTAGTTGAAGAACTGAATTGAGATGAATTAACCGAAGAATTGGGAGAGAAGAAACGAGCGAAGAACTTAGAGGAAGAAGTGCAACAAATCGCTTGCCATGGTTAGTTCTTCGACTACATCATGGAACTCACATATTAATAATTGACAAATATAGTTTTCGTACCTCAATTTCGCATTATTTGTTGTCATTTCCCCCATGATTTGATTATTAATGTGTGTTTGTATCCCAATTTTGAGCTTTGTTTAGATATGATGATTGGTGTAGCTTTGGAGTGATTTCAGGGAAAATCAAGGATCAATTGGAGGATTGGGAGGACATGAGATTAAAGTACACCTCGAGAGGAATCCGTGAGCGCAAGCGGCGACGGAATCGAAGCTCGGACGAGGAAAAACGGAGCTAACAAAGCCGGCTGCGCAGGGCCCCATGGGCACAGCAGCCAGCCGTGGCAAGAAGCAGTAGCCCGCGGTCACCACCCGCGGCCGCGGGTGTGACCGCGGCTCATGTGTGTCGAGTCCAAAAGACCTCCGCGGTCCGGGCCGCGGCCGCGGGCCCAACCTTAGGTTCCTGACCCCTCCACCGCGTTCCCAGCCGCGGTCACTGACGCGACCACGGGGAAAATGCGGGTTTCCTCCCCCAAGTGGGCCCAGATGCAATTTTCAGCCCTTATCCCCTTTTATTCCCTCATTTTTGAAAGCATTCTTCATTCCCCTACATTCAATACACCCCCCAATTCCTCAACACCAAACCCTAGCCTCCATTAACACACCTTTCAACTACCATTTGAAGAGCATTAAAGAGGAGTGAATGAGAAGATTGAAGAAAGCCCCACAAATAGGATTTGTCACCTCTTACTCTCTCTTTTCTTTATGTACCCCTTTAACTTAGGTATGTTGATTGTGAACATGTTAGGCTAAAATCCCCCTCTGATTTGGGGATTAGGCTATATGGATGATGTAATTGATTGATTGTTATGCTTAATATATGTTTTGATTGTTTCCTTTTCAATATCTTTTCAAGCCGTAGTTTTATCTCTTGCATGAATTGCTGGCCACTATTTATGCATTTCTCATTTGTAATTTGAATCGGGAGATGGTGATTACAATAGATTAGGTGCTCAAAACATATCAACTCAATAAACCGGGAGGTTGAGAGTTGGGTGAGAGTTTTTTGATCATTTGATCTTTTGGGAGTTATAGGTTAGAAGTTAACCGGGGACGGTAACGATGTCATCCGGGAGGGGGCTAGAACTAGTTGGGAGATCACTCTAGACAATTGGGTAATGTCAAGATTAATATTGAGCTAACTTGAAGTCTATTGTTAATCCACTGATGCTTAGTCCCTAAATCACTTTAATCACTTAAGTAATCCACTTTACTTGTTTTAATCTTAGTATTAATAGGTAATTTGTTAGATAATCAAACCACTCTCTTATCTACTTAGTCTAAATAGCTCTAGTTCAATGACTTAGAGTAATCACTCGAATTTAACCACTAATCCTCGTAGGATACGATCTTGCTTCCACATATTGCAACTACCTATATACTTACGGCGTAGTGAAAATAAATTGCGAACAATAATTGCCCGTAAACTCAAATCTGCTTGCACAATATACCTATTGAATTGAAAATGTCACACATCGAGAAGAATCCAAAGAGACGTTATCTTTGTTGTCGTTGCAGAAATGTAAGATTAATTTAGTATAAAGTTTGATTTTTTTGGTTTTATTGTATGACAATATATCTCTGGTTTGGTTTAGTGGGATGATTGTCGATTATGGCTGTAGGTCGATCCAGAGCTCTCGTCTCACTACATGCTTAGTTTTGCAAAAAAAGAAGCTCGAAAAAGAGAAGACATGTGAGTGATTGAATTATAGAATTTTCATGGAGAGTGTGAACCACAAAAAAATCAAAGAAGTGGATACAGTGAATAAATCTTACGAAGAAGCATGTGCATCCATGGAAGAGTTGAAGATTCTGAATGAAGAACTAGAGATAAGCTTATACACTACTAGAAAAACGCTCATAGATAACGGATTTTATCCGTTATCTATGAGCAAAAAAACCGTTGTGTATAGTGGTGTTATCTATTCTATACGTCATACACAACGGTTTAAAAACCGTTATGTATAGTAGCATAGATAACGGTACGATGCGTCATACATAACAGTACGCATCCGTTATCTATAAAGGTTATACATAACGGTTTTTCACCGTTATGTATTAAGATTTTTCCGTTATGTATTAATTTTTTTTTATTTTTTTTTATTTTTTTATCATAGTTAACAGTTTTTTGCACTTTTTATAACGGTTTTAACCGTTATCTTTGATAGAATACATAACGGTTTTTCACCGTTATGTATTAAGATTTTTCCGTTATGTATTAATTTTTTTTTTTTATCATAGTTAACAGTTTTTTGCACTTTTTATAACGGTTTTAACCGTTATCTTTGATAGAATACATAACGGTTTTTTGCACTTTTTATAACGATTTTTTGCACTTTTTATAACGATTTTAACCGTTATCTTTAATTAGAATACATAACGATTTTTTGCACCTTTTATAACAGTTTTTTGCACTTTATATAATTGTAGTATATTTTTAAATTTTGCAATTTTTATAAAACGACAAAATGATAAAATCAACGATAACAATATTATATATCATCCAAAAAATTCATACATTATTATACAAATGAACCAAATATCAAGTATACATCATCATTGCATATTCCGATTCAAAATTGAAAATATCAACTACCTTATAGCTAAAACAAAAATCTATCATACAATGTTTCTAGCACCAAGTCCTCAAGAACTAGTTAATCAACCTGCTATGATTCTCTAGTTGTCTTTTGACCTCAAGCCATCCCAAGCTACCATAGCCCATGTACTTTACTGAGATTCTCGCAGTCCCCACAGCCCATGTACTTTACTGGTTCTCCTGCATCACTTTTCTTCTTCTTTATCTGGAATAAAGGCTGAATAGGTTTTTGAGAAAAAACTAAACCGTAAACCCTAGAATAAAGCTGCAAAATCTTGTTCAAAATCGATAAAGATGACATCTAAATCAGAGAGAAATACTTAAAAAGAACACTACTATAATAAACAATATTATGCCGTCCAATCAAATATTCAAATAATAGTAGCAACAATAACAGAAATGATAATGGCAAATAGAACTATAGAAGTGGACAGTTTTACCGAGGTCATTCATGAGATCTGCAACAAGACGCCACATTTTGGCATTGCTATCCAGGTCTGCCCCCTAATGAAAAGAGAATGTAGTGTTAGGGGTCTTAATCACGTCACCAGACAACGATTCATGGAAAGACATTTTTCTTTTTGTTATTTCCCATGTATAATATTTATAACTTAAAAAACCAGTGAAATGTTACCTGGTAAAATGTAAACAAAACACCTCCAAGCATTCCAGTTAAATCTCTCAGACACCACTGGCATAGTTTTCAGAATGGAAATTAGAAACAGATAGCTTTCAAATGATTATCATCTTGCACCATGTAAAAATAAATAAATAAAATCATAGACAAATGTATACCTAAAATGTGGCCCCAATAACTGTGGCCGATTTCTCACCAACCCCAATAGCACTTAGAAGAGCCTAAAGCAACTAATATGTGCATATTAGTGCTACAAATGACAGATCAAAAGGCTAAAGATTGTAACAATATAATTACCTGGGTGGAAAGCATTGTTCTCACATAAGTCGAAAGGCCCTGCAAGAAACCGGACCAATCAATTTCAAGGGCAAAAGAGCTCCAGCTTTAATGAAAAAACCAGAAAAACAAAGGATAGGCAACCTGCAATGAATCCCATATTTGAAAAGGGACATAATCAGGAGTGACGCTGCCCGGAAACCCCTGCATTTTTGAGCCAATTTCAGATCAAATGGAATTTCTTCTAACACCAATCAAGTTTATTCATAAAAAAATGATGAAGTTCTTGCAACTGTCACAGAATGTATCGGCCATTAATTGATGCAACTATCAAAGATTGGGCACGAAAATCACCTTAGCAACTGTCAAAGTTCTTTAAATGCTTTATTCAACTTAACAAAAGCTTGGTGAGCTTGAGGATGAGAAGATTTGTCAGGATGAACCATTAGAGACAACTTCCAATACCTAAACTTTCTCAAGTAAGAAACATGAATCTCAACTTTGAAAAATCATTATCTCAACTTTGAAAAATCATATAAAATCAACCTCTTCAAAGAAAAATGCAAGCTTTACCTTTTAAGAAAGCTATTAAAGTCTATCTTTATTAGAAAGTTACAAAAATACAATATCTTCTCAAGTGTATAAGAAATTATCTCACAAAATGCAGAATCTGCCACAGAACCTTGCTGCTTCGCGCAGTACTTTTAAGAAAATTGTTAACGGTGTCCAATTTAGCTGAAATTTTGCAGAAACCTCCTACTCATGCTGAAGTTATTACAGTAAAAATTTCAAGTTATTTGGACAATAGGAACACTCTCGAAAATCCCTCACAAGACATTGGTTCGTCCAGCCAAACTTGACAGCAATACAGTTTCTGTTGAAACTCAACATATAACTCATATTTTGGCCAAATAAAAGCTATAAGATCTCAAATACATCATCTTACTACACATTAGCATGCTTTAGCTTGAAATTTAAATCATATTTAACTCATCAACACCAAGAAAGCAAGTTATAACACAACCAATCACCACAAGTTATAACACTCACATACATAATTCTAGTTTGACCCAGTTTGTGATAAAGTTCATAGCACATTCATCCTGAATAAAGTAAAGCAAATGAGAACATAGGATAAAGAGACAAATAGTAGAAGTACAAAGATCTTAGGAAAACAAGGAGAATGATATCAAATAGAAAAATGCTACACGTACGGCCACAGGGACACTATTCAAATCTCAAACTTGACAACAAATACAAAAACACCATATACTTCAAACAATAAATATATCATTCATGCTCACGGAATCAACGACATTGTAACTATGAGTATATACCAAAAACCACATGCATCAATAGAAAGATGAGTTAATAGTTTTACCCACAAATGTCCAATAGAATGTCATCTAAACTAACCCACAAATGTAAAGGATAACTTAACAAAAATAGAATGTCAAATGCTAAAGTATCTTAACATTCAAACTAATTGTCACAGAGGATACAGGTTATTCACTAAATATTAGACCATTATTAGAGATATCTAGCTATATTCAGAGGTTATATACGGCATTAGCTATTGGCAACATATAGGCTAGATGTTGATGCAGATATTGATTACAAATGAATTGTACTCGTATAAGCTAGACAATAGATCAGTAAACCCTTCTTCCCACTCTTCACAAGTATCTTAGCGACAAGTTAAAACATATCTTCGAATAATAAAACAAGAAAATAGAGCAAGAAGCTACAGAACAAAACAAAGGCACACACCAAGCCTATAACTTTAGAAAAGATAAAAAAACCCTAAATATCAGCCCCAACCACAAATGCAGATAATACAAATGGATGTCAAAGAGGACAAAGCCCGAGCTCAGGAAACGATGTAATCAGCAGGCTGCCACAAAACGTGAAAGAACTTAACCAGCCTATGGTCATATTTAAACAAGAAAACACACTTAGATATTACAAGTGTTGGAAATTGAGGCCCATATATAACAAGCACTATGATATATGGTGAAAATTAGCAGACACCTAAAATTCAGGTAGAACAGTGTTAATCTCTAACTACGAAAAACAGTAAGCAACACACAAACAAGCCACAAAGGGGTAAGTAAGAAGAAGTCATACAAACATTTAAACTAACCAGTTACGAGATGAAAATCCCACTAAAATCCGAAAACCGTGCACCAAATAAACTAGCAACAGGTAAAACTTATCAATCAGAACCAAAAACAGCAGGAAATCAACAGATGTATTTCCACCGAGATCTTCCAAATCATGTTCAACTTAAAAGGCAAACACCCAAATCCTAAAAATAGACGAATTTCACCAACAGCAACAAAATTAAATTCACCGAATACCAATAAAGCTACCACCTTTAACTCACATCAACAAACCAGCACCGCATATCTCTCCCACACAAGCCTTGAAAGATATCAAAATATCAACTTCAACAATCGAACCCCCCAACAAAATCAAGAAAAAGCAACAAAGAAAAACGAAAAGCTGGAAATAAAGCAAAAGGGGGAAACAATGAATAGCTACAACAGTTAATAATTATATCTGCCCTTGCCTTTTATCTCGAAAGTCAAATCGATTTTTCTGCAGAATCTGAGGCGAAAATCTGAAAATTAGGGCTTTTGTTTTCCTGTGGGAATTGGGAAAATTAGAGACGACATAGAGAGGGAAAGCTTACCAGCGGCGGCCTCACCGGAAGCTCACGGCCGAAACGATAGATAGAGGATGAGAGGAGAATTAGGGCTTTCCCCATTTCCTGCCTCGGTTATGTGGAGTTGAGAAGAGAACCGGCTGTAGAACACCATCGGGTCGCCGATCCTCGGACCACCAGTAACGATGGGCGGAGATTTTTTATGGAAGACATACATTCAATAACTAGGGCTGCGCAGATTTTGGTTGGAGGAGATAGGGGCTGCTGATTTTGATTTAGGGCTTGGGTTAAAAATGGTTTGAATAGAATATAAAGGGTATTGTCTGCTGCTTAGCATGTGAGGCTGTGTAACCACGGGAGATCGGAGGAGGCGGTAGTGACGGCAGAGAGGCCGACAACGAGGGTAAGAGAGGTAGAGAGATGAGACTGAGAGTTGCTGGCCGTTAGCACGACGAGAGGTAGAGGAGGCGGGTCTCAGGAATCGGCTGGGCAGCAAGTGCCAGGCGGCGGTGGTCGTGGCGGCGTGTCGCGACGGCGGTGGCAGGGCAGGACGATGGTGAAGACTGAAGAGAGAAAGAGTCTAGGTTCGATTTGGGGAAATTTGGTGGGGTGGGTTAGGGTTTTGATTTTCTATAATAATATTAAATTTAAAAATAAATACAAAAATAATACATAACAGTATTCGGGCCTCATATATAACGGTTCCATAATACCGTTATGTATGCAACTAATAGATAACGGTCATACATAACGGATTACATCATATCGTTATCTATGCCTATGGATAACACTACATAGATAACGGAAATATGCAAAACCGTTATCTATTGTAGAAAATGCGCTCATACATAACGGTTTTTAAAAAAAACCGTTATGTATGGAGTGTTATGTATGTGAAATTTTGTAGTAGTGTTAAGAATCAATGACTGAAGTTTAGGATATTTCATGTTACATTTGTTGTGTTGACTTTGTTATTTACTTTCAGGATGTTGTAAGAAGCATTATTATAGATTATTTGGCATTATTTATTGTTGATGCAGTGTTGGCTTTGTAATTTGTTTTGTTATTTCCAAAAACTTTAGCAACTTTACCAAAAATCTCAATGGTGTTTAGGTTTTTATAGCCTCTTTTTTGTGAAGTAATAGATTTGTGCTTAGAAAATTCAATATAAGTTGCCAAGTCTTCATGGTTTCCTGGATATGTGGCAACAACTGTAGTATTTGAGTTGTTTTTGTTCCTTTATTGAACATCTGGTTTATTGATTGTTCGAAGAAATAAAGTAAACTAGATAATCTTTGCATTCTGAAGGTGAATCTAAACATTTTATATGGTTTAATATAACTATAGGATATATGTGTCCCTTTTTTGCCTTTTGAAGGCAGAAATAAGGCAATAAAGACTTAGAAAATCTGCCTCATATAATTTTGTCTTCCGTGTATGGCATTAAGTACAACAACATGAAATAACCAATGAAATAATGTACAATGAGTCAATTGCTAACATTTAGATAGTATCATCCAATAGTTTGATGTATATATCATACTCTTCTGTTCTTTCAAACTTGAAATGTAATAGATAAATGATTGTGAGCAAATGAAAAGAAATCAAAATTGGCATTTGCTAACATTTAGATTTTACATTTAGGCCATGTCTTTCCATATAATAATCATATGCACAATAACAATCATAAAAATGTACCTTAATATGAAAAAACATGAATAAAGAGGCAAAATATGGTGTCATTCCAGAATATGCAATTTTTAGCTTCCATTCAACAGAAAATATGACCTTGTTCTTACATAGAGTGTAGCTTTTTCACTGTCCAAAATATGCATACAGTAATTCATCAAAATACATAACCATTCATCACACAATTTCAATTAATAATACAAAAAAAAGGACAATGACAATAATTCGTAGTAATGTCTATTACCTATTTCCATCTGTAACGTTACTATCTTAACTATTAGAGACTTGATTTGATCCTCCTGTAGTTGGTGCACTGTCACTATTTCTCGGGTGTTTGTATTGGTTGATGTGTGTCACTCTCCTATGTGCATGAATTGGCTAATAATACAACTGTTAGTAAAAGAATTTTTAGAAATTTAAATAGAATTGTAAACTAATGTTGCTTACATGTAAGTTAATATTTCCAATCTCTTCACTGATAAAAATCCCAGCTCATTTTCTGGCAAACCTTATATCTTTTGCAATTTGTTGTGCTGCAACATTTGGTGGTGCAACATCTTTATCTTTTGGTGTTGTAGCAGTCTTTGTCTTTTGGTTTAGCAGGTCTCTCACTCTTCCTCCAATAAAATCAACATTGATATTATTAATCATGCATAAATACCAAACATCAATTGATAACAGGTCAAGAAAAAATGTAAATACATTCTCTTGGGCTGGTTTATGTGTTGAATGATTCTTACAACCCCTACTATTGTGTCCTTTCTGTTGGCACTTTCCGCAGGTCATCACAACACCATGCCTACTCAATTTGTTATCATCCTGATGAACTCAGAAATGGTAAATAAAGATCATGCGGTCATCAATGCATCTAATCACCTGTTAATAGTAATCTGGAAAAATATTTGAATGAAATAATAACAGTAGTATTTCAAATGTTATCTTAAATGTGCGTAAATTGCAAATACAAAGCGAGGAACTATATATATAGTACAATAAATGGGTATCTTCGTTTTTTTGCCTACGTGTGCACGCGCTCCTCATGTATCAGGTAACGGCAGTAGGTGCATAGGCCACGGAGTGTGCCAGTGATTGTCGGGGTTTGGTATTTTCCTCCAGCGATGGACCGTAGCATGGATCCTTAACGACAGCGTTGTTACTTAGATATCGTTCTAGGGAGACTTCCACCTCGAGATGTTAATTGGGATCTTGCCCTGTCTTGGTTCCCTGTAGAAGGCAGCAGTATGGGTTGTTACACATGTCACGATCATGATAACCACATAATTCACTCCTCATCACATCTCTTTCCTCAGAAGCCTTTTTTTCTTCTTTTTTTTAGGTCTACCATGCATTTTCCTGATAAGTGGAACCTTAACAATGACCCCTTCAACATCAGGCCACATTTTATGACCTCTTACAAGTTCCAGTCCAAATCTATAACCAGGTAATATTTACACACACTGTAGTACCTATGAACAAAATTAGCCACATCTGAGTGCATAAATTGGATTGCAGATATGGCATGTATGCAAGGAATACCAGTCACATCCCAAACCCTACAAGTACATGTTCTTGATCACACATTGACAACAAACTTATATGCTTCATTATGCACTTTAAACTTCCCTCCCAATGCAGGATATGGTGTACAATACGTACTAACAAGTCTCAAGTTTATTCCTAATTTGAGAAAAAGTTCTATCTTGATGTTGATACATATCTTTGTACTGCCTCACCATCAGTTAGATCTAATTTCCTCACACATGTGAATCACATGTTTACCCCTTGCATTCAATATATAACCGTTGAATGTTTCACTTATATTGTTATCTATCATATCACTACAAGAAAAAGTAGAGATTAAAGCCTTACAGAACCTTTTGATGTGTCTAGTCATGAAGTCTTCATAGGCAGCAAGGCTCTCTTCTTTCATTTATTGTACTGCCTGCTTAAACTCTTCTTCATAAGTGCTTCGAGCAGTCTTCGAAAAGATATTTTTAAGAGTAGCTCCCTTATGTTGTTTCTTCTAATTCATGTACACATGGCGTGCACAATTTCTATGCTCTCCTTTGGGAGCCAAACTAGAGATTGCATTTTTCAGATCCTACAAATGAAATAATTCAATGACATAATGTACAATGAGTCAATTGCAAATAAAACACGTGAAATAAAATGTTGTAAGTACCTTCTGTTGATCATAAATAAATGTCCATCCACTTTCATCCCTAATCTCAAGATCTTCAAAGAGACGCTTCAAAAACCAATTCCAACGGTCCTCATTTTCAACCTCTACCACTGCCCAAGCGATTGGAAATATTTGATTATTTCCATCTTTCCTAATAGCATACAACAATATACCCCCAAGGTATGTTTTCAGAAAACAACCATCTAGACCAATAAGTGGTCTACAAGTCATCTTAAATCCATTCCTAAGTGAGAAAAAGCCAATATATAGACCCTTGAAAACAGTCTCATCCCCCAACAGTAGCTCAAAATTCCCTTCACTGTCTACCCTCCTCAATTCAGCAACATATCTTCTAATTGATGCATCGTGTGCATCCACTAAGCCTCTCACCATCTCTTGCACTATTTTTTTAGCCTTGTATAGTCTATCCTTTGCCACTGCTGTTTTAAATATATGTAAGATATCCTTCCTCAAGTCAGTTTTTTTGCAAGTCAATTGTAACCTTAAAAACATTCGAGTATCTCCGGGCTATCCACTTAGAACTCACAAGCTTATTATTCATATTTTTAGGACAATTATGATCATCACCAAGTGCTGTTATGATAAAAATTTCATCACTCTTCACAACACTAGCATACAATCTCCAAGGGCAAGGTGGATTACACTTGGCCACAAGTTTAGTTTTATTGACTTTTCTAAATCGAATAAACATGCCATCTTCTGTAGCTGTCTGCACTGATAACCATTTATAAACTGCATACCAAGCACAAGTTTTAGCTATTTTAGGTTACACTTAGGATCATACACAATCCTAATTTTCTTATGTTTACGACTATCCCATTCCTCATCAGTCTCAGACGACTGCACATCACCATCTAAATCTTCATACTCAAACTCAAAATCCTCACCAAAGCCAAAATCTTCATATCCATTTTATCTACTAGCTCAAACACGAAACCTAATTGTGTAAGATTTACTCTAGCATGCACATATTCTTCATCAGAGATATAGTCAAGGTCATTAAGGCTTACATTAGAGACTTCATCGTTGTCAGGATCATACTCTAAATCATCACAACTCATCTGATTACCATTATCATTTTCCGACCTCACACTTTCACACACACCCTCATTGTCTTGTCTACTTTCATTATCATTACCTACATTTTATTTTTATCAATTCCAGCTATTTCTTCTCCTATTTTTTCCCCCATCAACAAAAACATTCAGTATTATGCAATTACCATCAAGTATCTCCAACATTTGCATTACATCTCTGACATCTTTCAAAATCTTATATTCATTAGTTGGAGGGATTTTGTACATCAATGCAATCCAAGAACCATAGCAAAGATTCCTAATTTCATCATCTAGATCAAAATATCCGAATTTATCACGCTCTAAACCAAACCTGGAGACATACTCACCACCCAAATAACACTATTTATTCTTTTTAGTTACAAAATTACCACCATGACTAATGTAAACCGCAAAATATTCACTGCAATTTATAAAGAAGACAAATCAATACACATAGAAAAATTATAAAAACCAATCAATTTCATCATCCAACTACAAATCATAATAAAACCTTATACAAAGCAACAATAAATGATGATAAAAGAGACCTACCGGCGACCCATAACTCAAGCTCCACCACCACTGTAACATGAAATTGTTGGGCAATGACGATGAAAGCAAAAATTAGATCGACGTGTGTTATTGGGGCTGGCGAACAAGCACACAAAGTAAACATGGGCGGTGGGCTTGGGGCTGCCGATGATTGACAACATGTGATGAGGCAAAGGAACCGTAACTGAGAAGAGGTGTTGGTGACTGTGTTTGAATGTTTAGGAATGCAAGTTCAGTCGCGTATGTGTTTTAACTTTAGTGTTTTAGGATTTTGGAATTACATTATTTAGGGATTTACTAAAATCGCACTTTAGATTTAAGAATTGTTTAGTGAATATTATACTCCCTCCGTCCACGATCAATGTTCCCCAATTTTTGGGGTGTGGGTTTTAAGAAATGTTAGGTGAGTATGTAGTGAGTGGAGTTTGGGTCTCACATTAAAGATGTTATTATGGAGTAGTGTTTAAAAATATGTGGTGGAGGAGTGAAGTTTGGGTCCCACATTAATAAATTATGTTGTGAGTGGAGTTTGAGTCCCACATTAAAGGTGTTATTATGAGATAATGTTTAAAAATGTGTGGTGAGAGAGTGGAGTTTGGATACAATACACACGACCCTTTATAAATTAAAAGATATGAGAGTAACATATGTATACTATACATCCTTATCACTTGTAGCACTTAAAAGATATCATAGTAAAAAAAATACTTCTTTCGTCCCCCAAATAACTTCCTAGGAGAGAGGGGCACATATTTTAAGACAAAATTGTTGAGTATATTAGAAGTGGTGAAAAAAAGAAAATTATAATTAGTATTGAAAATGGTGAAAATGTGTTATGTGTTATAGTATTGAGAGTGGTGAAAATGTGAAAAGTAAAGAATAAACTGGGTATTATTAGTGGTGGGATACTGTCCCAAAATGGATAGAAAGTTATTCATGATTGATAAAATGCACGATTTAATATTTTTATCTATAAGAATATGATTTATCCAATATCACCATTTTCAATGGGATATGAATAAGCAAAATTAGCTTAAATTATAGAATTTCAATCCATCTAAGTAAACAATGGATTAGTCTTACCATTTTTATCATCAAGATTCAAGACTAATTCTCAAAACTAAACCTCCCATAAAAATAAGAAAATACTCTATCCGTTTCGTAAGAACATACACGTTTTACCATTTTTGGTCGTCTCACAAAAACATGCATTTATCATTTTTGAACACTAACCTACCACAACCCTTTTTTTTACCCCTTTATTTTCACGCTTTTTCACAAGAAAACCATCATGGCACATCACTACTTTTTGTTAATTAACCCATTAAAGTGAGACACATTTTTCACTAACAGTACAATCTCATCTTATATTTCTTAAAACTCATGTCACCCACTCAACCGAATGTTTTTAAGAGACGGGTGGAGTATTATGATTATATTTAACCCTTTTTCCAATTATGCCCCTAATTAGCATATCAAAGAGCCGTGCAAGTAATAGTTGTTGGGAAATTATTAAGATATCCAACTAGTTTTGATGATACCAAAACCATTAGAATGCTCTGCTTGTTTTTTGTTCTTTTGCAGGTCCAAGTGCTCCAGTCCTCACAGGCCCTGATTGAAGCTGCAAAGACTTTAGTTTAGTTGGACAAGGAACAAAAGACTGAAGATCAAATACAGCACAACTGAAACATACTTCGCTGAACGAACAGAAGAACGCAACCTGACTAGAAGTCTTCAGTCATCAGTCGAAGATGTTCACACAACTCAACATCAGCATTGAACTGAAGATCAAGTCAAGTACCAGTCGACACTCTGCATTTGACTGAAAAAAAGAGTACCGGACACGCTGCATTAAATGCTCAAGTACAACAGTATTAAATGCCGAAGATTTTAAGATCGTCCTTGCAAGTACCAGAGTTTCTCTTTGCGTGTAAAGATGCAGAAACACCATACTCCGAGGATGAGACAATTCAAATATCTGTCAAAATGAGTATCCGAAGATTGCCACCTCAGCCCAAGAAGCGACATCCCCTCACAACGGTAGAAACCTTGAAGACCATCTCTCCAACGAATCTATTCAAGACTTCGCTTATAAATAGAGCTCGAGGAACAACTGCAATAACACCGATTCGAAGACATACGCTGAAGCTCTGCCAAATTAGAGAGTCAGCACTTCCAAAGATAGATTTCAAATCGAAGAAGAGAGTAATCACGTCACACCCCAATTCTTGAAACAATAACTATAACTGGGGTACGACTCATCATTTAAAATGAACAAGGGAAAAACCTTGTGAAATCCAAATAAAAGGGATAACAATCGGGCTTAGCCCCTTTGGATGAAGAAAGACAGGTATTCAAGTAATACGAATCCATCAACAAACATAATAACTTCAGGATCACAAGTTTAGTGTCATGCTTCAGATAACCAACATTTATAGAATGAAATACTTGCGAATTAAAAGTCTCGGCTCAACAAAGATATTATTTAGAGTCACAACATAAAGGTCTTAAGTTAAGGAAACAAAAGACATATACTGGCTAGTTCTACAGCGGAAGTCAAAATAAGGAGTTGAACTCTAGCCTCAGCTTGCCCCGTCAGCACCAGCCATTAACCTGAAAAACATTTGAAAGTATTTTTGGGCTAAGTACTAATGTACTTAGTGGGCTGCAACTTTAAAACATTTCATAACCTGTAAGAGCAGTTTATCCAATCATACCGACATGACTTAGAATGTTTTAAAGTGAAATAAAGGGTGAAAGAAATCAAGAGGAATGAGGTTACTTAAAAAGAAGAAGAACGAACAGTGATTGGAACGTGGATGCACTCTATCCACAAGCTTAGTAAAATATCTTGAGGATTAATGGGTTGATTTGGGCTCAAGGATGTGTGATTGTGAATGGGTCGGTTCTCATTTCCTTTTTAAAAATAATTATAAGCTTGAGGCCCAAAAAAAATTAAAGCCCAACTCATATACACATACTCACATTTAAATCAATATGCAATGCATATAAATTTAACAACTAAATTTACAAATGCTTTTGTAAATCATTTTTGTTGGAATTAAAAATAAATTCTTTTTCTCAATCCGGCGTGAATCATCTTAAATCTAAGTTCAAAAGTATTCTAAAGTTAGCTTGAGGAAACGAGGTATTACATCCCTCCCTCCTTAAAAAAAAAAAAAATTGTCCCCGAAATTACGTACCTTGATAATCTAGATGGGGATACTTGACTTTCATTGAATCTTCAAGTTCCCATGTGGCCTCTTCCATCCCGTGATGGTTCCACTTCACTTTAACGAGAATAATATTCTTGTTCCGTAAAACTTGAATCTTGCGATCAAGTATCTGGACTGGTTTATCTTCATAACTTAAGTCCTGGGCTAGGACTACTTCATCGTGCTTAATCACATGCTTTGGATCAAACACATACTTTCTTAACTGAGAGACATGAAACACATTGTGCACATCTCCAATACTGGGCGGCAATGCCAACCTATAGGCTATAGGGCCTATCTTATCTAGGATCTCAAAAGGTCCTATATAACGGGGTCGTAACTTGCCCCTCTTACCGAAACGTATATTTCCCTTCGAGGGAGAAACTTGGTGGAAAACTCGATCCCCAACATTGAATTCTAACTCCGATCGGCGTTTATCGACGTAAGACTTTTGTCTATCTTGGGCTTCTTTGATTCTTTGCTTGATGTAGTCGACCTTCTCAACCATCTGTAGGACCAGTTCAGGACCTAACAACTTTCTTTCACCCACTTCATCCCAGTAAAGTGGTGATCGACATTTTCGGCCATACAAAGCCTCATATGGAGCCATTCCAATTGTTGCTTGATAACTGTTGTTATAAGCAAATTCCACGAGAGGTAACAAATCCTCCCAACTTTCACCTTTGTCTGTGACAATCGTTCGCAACATATCTTCTAGAATCTGAATCGTTATTTCTGACTGCCCGTCAGTCTGAGGGTGGTACGCTGTGCTGAAGTTCAGCTGAGTGCCCATTGCTTCTTGTAAACTTTTCCAGAAACGCGATGTGAATCTGGTGTCACGATCCGACGTGATAGATACAAGTACACCGTGAAGGCGTACTATCTCCTTGACATATAACTTTGCAAGTTTCTCCAATCCAAAAGTCATTTGAATTGGCAGAAAGTGCGCTGACTTTGATAATCGGTCCACTATGACCCAAATTGCAGTGTTTTCACGTGCTGACTTCGGTAGGCTCACTACGAAGTCCATGTTGATGTGCTCCCACTTCCACTCGGGGATTGGTAGTGGTTGCGGCATTCCATAAGGCCTCTGATGCACGGCCTTCACTTGTTGACAAGCGAGACATCGCTCCACAAATAACGCTACATCTCTTTTCATTCATTTCCACCAGATTTTTTTTTTCAAATCCTGGTACATCTTTGTGCTGCCTGGACGTGCAGTGTAAGGAGTATCATGAGCCTCGCTCATAATCTCATTTTTCATTTCTTCTTTGTGTGGTACACACAAACTTTCACCAACCATAAGTGCGTTATCCTGTGCTTCAGTGAATCCTTTCGTTTCATTCGTTCTTGCAGCGAGACGCATCTTCTCCAAGAACCAATCTTCTCTTTGTGCTTGCACAATTCTTTCTCTCAAATCAGGTTTAGCTGTCAGCGCAGCTACACAACCCGATACTGAATCTGGGGGATAAACAGTCTCTAAACTAAGTGAGGCGAAGCTACGAATCAGTTCATTTTGTTGGGTGATGAAATACCCTAGCTTAGCCTTCGTCTTTCGACTCAGGGCATCAGCTACTACATTCCCTTTTCCTGGATGGTAACTGATGGTGCAATCATAATCCTTTACTAATTCGAGTCATCTTCGTTGTCTCATGTTCAAATCTTTTTGTTCAAAGAAGTACTTTAAACTCTTATGATCTGTAAAGATCTCACACTTAACTCCATAGAGGTAGTGTCACCAAATCTTCAATGCGTGTACGACGGCTGCTAGTTCTAAATCATGAGTCGGGTAGTTCAGCTCATGGGGCTTCAATTGACGAGACGTGTATGCTATCACCTTCTGATTTTGCATCAACACGCAACCCAATCCTAGTTTCGAGGCATCAGTGTACACCATGAATTCTTCATTCTCTTCTGGTATTGCTAACACTGGTGCAGTAGTTAGCCTTGTCTCGAGCTCCTTAAAACTTTGCTCACAAGCTTCAGACCAAACATACTTAGCCCATTTTTTTCTCAAAAGTTGAGTCATTGACCTAGCCAATTTCGAGAATCCTTCGATGAATCTTCTGTAGTAACCTGTTAGACGTAGGAAACTTCTGATCTCATTGACGTTTGATGGTGCCTTCCATTCCTTGACTGCTTCGACCTTGGCGGGGTCTACTTTGATTCCTTCAGTCGACACTATGTGACCGAGAAACATAACTTCCTTTAACCAAAATTCACACTTGTTGAATTTGGTAAACCATCTCTCATTGTGCAGGGTTTCGAGTACGATGTGTAAGTGCTCTTCATGTTGTTCTTCGGTCTTAGAGTATACGAGGATGTCGTCGATAAACACTAAGACAAAACTATCAAGATATTAATGGAACACTCTGTTCATCAAAACCATGAAAATGGCTGGGGCATTCCTTAAATCGAAGGGCATCACTGTAAACTCGTAATGTCCGTAACGCGTTCAAAATGCTGTCTTTGGGATGTCTTCTCTTTTCATCCTGAGTTGGTGGTAACTAGATCTTAGGTCAATCTTGGAAAACACACCGGCTCCACTCAACTGATCGAACAGGTCATCTATTCTCGGAAGATGATATCTATTCTTTATCGTGAGCTTGTTCAATCCCTTGGATTACGTCAAATTCTATCATCGTGATGACATATAAATCTGCCTTAAACGTTTCAGCACCTATGTTCAGTTCTAAGTTCAAGATAATGTCCTTAGCAGCCAATCTTCCACCACCAGGGGTGCTAACCTCTAAAGTTGTCTCAGCCAATTGTGGAGTCAGTTTTAATCTCTTACAAGCAGCATGTGAAATGAAAGAGTGGGACGCTCCAGTATCAAACAAAGCTATTATCGGCACATCGAAAACATTAATCATACCTGCCAAGTTTCCTTGGTTTCCCGCTGCTTGGTTTTGGTTAAGGGCATAGGCCCTAACATTCTGTGGCAGTCCACGTTGTCCTCCAGGACCCTGGTTTTGTTGCTGTTGCGGTGCTCCTCCTCTCTTTCTTGGGCATACTGAGGCAAAATGCCCAGTTTCCCCGCAGCTGTAGTAGATATTCAATCCTTTCAAGCATTCCCCTGAATAATGTCTTTGACATTTTGGGCAAGGTGGTCGAACCACTGCATTCGGCTGTTGGTTTTGACGTTGATTCTGATTTTGGTTAGCAGCCCATGGTTTCTTCCCATATCTATTTCCGGGGTTTTCTCCAGTTCCCTCGGTCCACTTTCTTTTTTCTTTACCACCATCTTGAGGTGGTACGAATCCAGACTGTCCCGTAGTTTTTCCTTTCTTCTTTGGTAGCAATGACTCAATGGTGAGAGCCCTGCTCAAAGTTTGTGCGTAAGTGAGACCTCTCTGACTTGCTAGGGAGATTGATATCTCGTGGCGCAGTCCGTTCCTGAATTTCTCTGCGCGCTTCTCATCAGTGTCCACTAGCATTGGTGCATATCGTAACAGCTGGTTAAAAGCCCTGTCGTACTCAGTCACTGTCCCCGCCCTCTGTTTTAAGTTCCAGAACTCGTTCTATTTCTTCTGTCTATAGCATCCCGGTATGTACTTCTCATACAACTCATTCTTAAAATCTACCCAAGTGAAATTTTCCCACTGTTCCTCAGTCATTGGCGCCTCACCGACTCCCACCAAAAGTTGGCTTCGTCTACCAGTTGGTAAGTCGCGCAAGTCACTTTATCCTCGTCTTCGCAACGGATGTAGCTGAAGATTCGCTCCACTGCCCTGACCCATTTCTCGGCGTCTGTGGGATCACCCAGACCATCAAACGTTGGAGGCTTTTCCTTACGAAACTTTTCTTCAGCAGTACGATTTGGTGCTTGGTGCGTCGTTTTACACCAAAAATATCCGGCGGTCAGCCGGTATGCCCATACTGCGCAGACAGCAGTAAGCAAAATCGTCTCCCAAGGGATCGGCGAGAATTCTTCTAAAATTCAACCTGCAAAGAAACTCCAGAAACGAGATTTATGGGGAAAATATGAGAAAATACTAAATCTAAAAATAAATAAATAAAACCTATAAGAATTGCAATGGTTCTAATATTAAATAAATAAATAGAAAATTCCAAAAATTAATAAAGAATTCCAGCAATCAATTAAGTCCACCCTAGCTTAATTATTCTGATCATTGATGCAAATATAACTTTAATTTATGCAAGCAAACCAGTTATAACCACCGAAGACGCTTCTGACGTGATCTTATTTCTCCTTAATTATTCGGTAACCAGGAAGACGCTTCACTAATTACTACCCTAATCGACTGACAACCGTAAGAGACGCTCTATAGGTTTAATGAGCCGACAGCATTAATATCTAGAGAAACCCGATTCAAAACCAATAAACTCTGACGCAGGATTATTGAATTAAGACTGCTTTTTCCTTGACCCTGATGTGTCAATTTACCACTAATCAAACCTAAACCACGATTACGTATGGCCGATTTAATTGGCTATATAATTAATTCTAACCCACTAAATATTGCGCACTACCTAATGGATTAAAATAATTAATGACGATAAACACGGAGAATCACAGATACAAGCATAAAATAAAGTATAAGAACAAATTAGATCTCACAGAATAATCTTGCTAGTGCTTCCCTAATCGTTGCTGGAATAAAAGAAATTAACTAAAATTCATAATAAAATAAATAATAAAAAAAACGTGAAGAACAAAATAAAAGAAAAAAACTTGAATTGATGAGCAAAATAATCACGTCCAACAGCGTCCAGCCTCTGTTCCAAGTTGGCGTGTTTTTCCAGTATAATCACACTTATATAACCTTAATATAAAGCAAAACCTAATCTAATACTAATTAGGCGCACAGGCCCACTAAATCAACAATGAACTAAAGTTCAGCCCAAAAGAGAGTAAATTATGGTCCACTAAAAGACAAAATAAAAGTCAGCCCACAAAATTCTTGCCAATTTCAATTTTCGGACATCTCAGACGATATGGGCACACCATCCAGCTTCACGCATCATCAGCTTTTCCTTCACACGCTTTAAGACTTCAAAACTCTTCTCAAAAGCAAGTATTTTCTCCAAAACCTATCAATAACCATCAAAAAGATTTATTAGTTCCACAATTAACTCCAAAAGATAATAATAAGCAGGAACTATGCATTAAAATCAACCAAAAACACTCAAATATATGCGTATAAAATACTCCCAATCAAACTCCCCCACACTTAAACAATGCTCGCCCTCGAGCATAAGAAGAACAAAACAAAAGGGAAAAAACAAAACTCAAAAGACAAGACAAGACATGACTCAACTAACAACGACTAGCTATGGCAACAATCACAACAAGCAAATATCAAAGTTAGGACAAGATACAATCATCATTTTCCTCTAACCATTCTTGGAATCTACAAATATGTGCTTTCACCCTTCATTCGAATCAAAAGTGTGCAAATCAATCCAGCCTCACCATGTTCACTCAAATCTCTCAATATCAAAAGGTAAGGTAAATTCACACACATGCAACTCGACTCTATCCATTATTAGTTTGTCACTATGTCAATATCTTTCATTCGAAAACTGAACTTATCCATGAATCAATAGGTCTTTCCACAAGGTTGTAATGGGGCTAGGGTGCATGAGTAGGATAAACAAAAGTGGATAAACAAGGCTAATAAAACCAACAAAATGCAAGTAGTTCACCACATTCGAATTCCCAAAATCAAACTCAATCAAATCAACCCTTATTCCCAATACATAGGCATTCAAACTCCAATATTTTCTTCTCCTTCTCTTCTCTTTTTTTCGTTTTTTTTTTTTTTTTTTTTTGCATATGGTACTTTTCACGATTTTTTTTTTTTTTTGAACTAACATCATAACATCACCTCATTCTTAAACAACCAACAACCTCTTTTTTCAATGTCAATCCTCAGTCATTCCAACCAAGCACTAAATTTCAATCAACCTTATTCTTCCAACAAAGTAATATCGCAAAACAAAACCACTTGCATCTTGTTGGAAAGGGACAAAGCAAGGCTAAAAGAAGGGTAATGGCTAAAATTTTCGAGGCTTCAATCATATATAACAATAAAAAAGGGTAAAAGGCTTCAAAATGACTCACTAATGGATATGCAAAAGGTAGGACGTTTTTAAGGCCAATGAGGTTTATTCCTAATGCCTAAATCATCTTCACAAATGAGTCCAATTCCAAAAAACCAAAATTGATTATGACAATATGGCAAACCGAATATCAAGAAGTCAAGTATGCATAACACTCATCAAAAAAACAAGTAAGGAGCATTCAAATTATTGCTCTAAAGGCTCAATCCTCACTATATGAGTGGTTTTCAACAAAATTGATCAATTTGCACATTCGTCATCCTCAAACACATATGGGTTTCAACACATTTTCATATCATCCAAGAAAACAACCATACAATCCATATCAATATGCTCATCCTAACAAATCAAAATGCCCGCATGAAAAATTGCCATAGACAGACTCACAAAACCAAACAAAAACCAAAACAAAACGAGCACACAGACTCAAGACAAAAGACATAAAAACTCCCCCACACTTAAACAACACAATGTCCTCATTGTGTGGGGAAAAACTAACAACAAAAAACACAAAGACAAAGAAAGCATAAAAGGAAAGAAAAAGAAAAAGAAATAAAATAAAATAAAAACGAAAGAAAACTAACAGAACTTCCCTGAAACTGAATCAATCATCAGGTGGTTTCAATTTCCGCTTTGGCAGTTTCACAATTGAAGACACAATCTGTCCAGTGCTGGTCGGTATGGGCATACCGCGCGACAGATGCCGAGTGTGAATTTCATTGGTGGAGTTCGACTGCACTTTACACCCTTGAATTTCATCATAACATTCTGGTGGTTCTTTATTCATTGTGAATATTTCCAGAATCTCCCTGCCACATTCTTTTTCCTTGTTTTGGGCTAACCTGAAAGGAAAAGGGAAATGAATTAGTGCTTTAGAATTAGAAATTTTAGATTCAACACTTACCTCGGAAGAAGAGATATTTTCATATTGTTGTGCCTCTTCGACAACTTCATCGTTTTGAGCACTTTCTTGCTCTTCCGTCTCCTTTTCATCTTCCATGGGCTTTGGATCAAAGAAATCTTCCTCACTCATTAAATTCATAGCATAAACATATTCCTTGGGATGTACTTCTTGAGATGAAAGTTTTCCATGATTGGCTTGCAACTTGTTCACTTGAGTGGTGAGTTGAGTGATCTGTGTGCCCATAGTACCCAACGCAGCTTGCGTCTCTTGCTGGAAAGCTTGCTGACTTTGCACCAGATTATTAATAATTTGGCTGCTCTGTGCCAGACTCTGAAGAATATCGCTCATACTGGGCTATGGGCGGTCGGTATGGGCATACCGCCCAGCCTGCGGCTGTGCGCTGGTGAAAAATTCAGGCGAATGATTCCAGCTGAAATTTGGATGATTATCCTTCTGAATTTGAGCTCCAACAAAGCCTCTAACTAAGGAAGTTAGAGCATCAAGTTTCTCATTCACACATGCATCTTCTGCTATGTTGACGAGCCTGTACCTATCATCATCCTCATCCTCATATTGTTGACCATTGGAGACCATATCAAAAATTAATTGTTTTGCTTCATCTAAGGTCTTGTTGGTCAAACTTCCTCCACAAGCCGCATCAACAATCCTCCTGTCAAAAGAAGACATACCACGATAAAAATAATTAATAAGCAACTGATAATCAGAAAATCCGTGGTTAGGACATCTATGACACAATTGTTGAAATCTCTCCCAATAATCAGACAAGCACTCTCTTTGCCTCTGCTTAATGATACTAATAGCTATTCTTAGAATTGCTGCCTTTGATTCTGGAAAGAATTTACGCAAGAACTGCTCCTCTAAGTCATTCCAAGTTCTGATTGAGCTAGATGATAGATCAAACAACCAATCTCGAGCTCTACCCTGCAATGTATGAGGAAAAGTTAGTAATCTTAAATGATCTTCAGTAAAACCTTGAGGGCGTAAAGTAGTGCAAACTAAATCAAATTCAGCCAGATGCTTGTGTGCACTCTCTCCAGGTAGATCACCAAACTTAGGTAGCACTTGAATGAAATCGGGCTTGATTTCAGCATTTTGATTAATTGTGGGCAACACAATGCATAGAGGATGATTTCTCCTGTGGCGGCCCAACTCTCTTATCAATGGTGGTGGTGGCGGAAAATCATCACGGTCATCGTCCCCATCTTCAGACATATTTCAGCTTCAGCTCTAGATCAACATCAAACAAAAATAAAATAAAATAAAAAGGCAAATCGAAATAATAGGAAAATTACTACTTAAAAACCGATCCCCGGCAACGGCGCCAAAATTTGGTGCGTCGTTTTACACCAAAAATATCCGGCTGTCAGCCGGTATGCCCACACTGCGCAGACGGCAGTAAGCAAAATCGTCTCCCAAGGGATCGACGAGAATTCTCCTAAAATTCAACCTGCAAAGAAACTCCAGAAACGAGATTTATGGGGAAAATATGAGAAAATACTAAATCTAAAAATAAATAAATAAAACCTATAAGAATTGCAATGGTTCTAATATTAAATAAATAAATAGAAAATCCAAAAATTAATAAAGAATTCCAGCAATCAATTAAGTCCACCCTAGCTTAATTATTCTGATCATTGATGCAAATATAACTTTAATTTATGCAAGCAAACCAGTTATAACCACCGAAGACGCTTCTGACGTGATCTTATTTCTCCTTAATTATTCGGTAACCAGGAAGACGCTTCACTAATTACTACCCTAATCGACTGACAACCGTAAGAGACGCTCTATAGGTTTAATGAGCCGACAGCATTAATATCTAGAGAAACCCGATTCAAAACCAATAAACTCTGACGCAGGATTATTGAATTAAGACTGCTTTTCCCTTGACCCTGATGTGTCAATTTACCACTAATCAAACCTAAACCACGATTACGTATGGCCGATTTAATTGGTTATATAATTAATTCTAACCCACTAAATATTGCGCACTACCTAATGGATTAAAATAATTAATGACGATAAACACGGAGAATCACAGATACAAGCATAAAATAAAGTATAAGAACAAATTAGATCTCACAGAATAATCTTGCTAGTGCTTCCCTAATCGTTGCTGGAATAAAAGAAATTAACTAAAATTCATAATAAAATAAATAATAAAAAAACGTGAAGAACAAAATAAAAGAAAAAAACTTGAATTGATGAGCAAAATAATCACGTCCAACAGCGTCCAGCCTCTGTTCCAAGTTGGCGTGTTTTTCCAGTATAATCACACTTATATAACCTTAATATAAAGCAAAACCTAATATAATACTAATTAGGCGCACAGGCCCACTAAATCAACAATGAACTAAAGTTCAGCCCAAAAGAGAGTAAATTATGGTCCACTAAAAGACAAAATAAAAGTCAGCCCACAAAATTCTCGCCAATTTCAATTTTCGGACATCTCAGACGATATGGGCACACCATCCAGCTTCACGCATCATCAGCTTTTCCTTCACACGCTTTAAGACTTCAAAACTCTTCTCAAAAGCAAGTATTTTCTCCAAAACCTATCAATAACCATCAAAAAGATTTATTAGTTCCACAATTAACTCCAAAAGATAATAATAAGCAGGAACTATGCATTAAAATCAACCAAAAACACTCAAATATATGCGTATAAAATACGCCCAATCAGTGCTACTTGTGGAATAGGCTGTTCAAGGATGAATCCCCTGCCGCGTCCGCGACCACGTCTTCGTCCCCTACCGCATCCTCTTGGCGCATCTTCCATTCTGATTTACAAACGATATCAACACAACAGTGAGACTCATTCCGCATGAATGCATACAAGTATACATACATAGATATACACAAGGTATATCGCTTCTATAGTGTAACCCTGTGAAAGGCTGACTCTATGTGGAGACTGATCTATCTTGGTGGAATACTCAAGTGAATCATTAATCTCATCTCATTGCTTTACGTTATAACATATCTATGTTTAACGTCTCTATCTTACCAGTCCTTACTCAAATCTATCAAGCGGAACTATCACGACTAACATTCCCAAGGTATTCTTGGGTGGTACTCAAACAGTTTGTAAGAGTTCCCATCATTCTGATCGTATAGGCAGTGAACCTAAAACGATAACATAAACTTTCTCATTCGTTCATTCTC
The DNA here is from genome assembly GCF_028751815.1 of Salvia miltiorrhiza. Taxonomy (NCBI): domain Eukaryota; kingdom Viridiplantae; phylum Streptophyta; class Magnoliopsida; order Lamiales; family Lamiaceae; genus Salvia; species Salvia miltiorrhiza. Next base: position 50,885,532 of record NC_080393.1, on the reverse strand, counting down.
TTTGAAACCTGAAACATGTGGACATTAAATGCCACATGAAACTTTTCTATTGTCCGAAAAGATTCAAAGAATCTAACTCGACCATACATCTGGTATTCGTGAAAGGCTCGATAGTCTTAAACACGACTTTAACTTATCTTATCGTTAAGGGCTCGGGTTGTCCCAAACATGATACTGACTTATCTTATCGTTAAGGGCTCGGGTTGTCCCAAACACGATACTAGCTGATCTTATCGTTAAGGGCTCGGGTTATCCCAAACACGATACTAACTAATCTTATCGTTAAGGGCTCGGGTTGTCCCAAACACGATACTTAGTTGGTTATATGGGTCGGAGACCCAAAATAACAATATGAAAGCGATTAGCAATTCATAACTTATAACATATGGAAAGCGGTAAGCAATTCACATAGCATCATTTACTGAAAGCGCACACTTCTTGAAAACTCTCAAACATTTAATATCTTTGAAACTTTTAAATCATACCCTTTCGTTGCGGCAGTGTGACGGCGAGTTGAGGTTCAACAACTTTCTTAGAAGTCTAGAAGCACTAGTCTAGACTCAACATTAGAAGCTTTTGGTTATCAGAAACATGAAAGAAAACTTATGCTCTGATACCACTCTGTCACACCCCAATTTTTGAAACAATAACTATAACTGGGGTACGACTCATCATTTAAAATGAACAAGGGAAAAACCTTGTTAAATCCAAATAAAATGGATAACAATCGGGTTTAGCCCCTTTGGATGAAGAAAGACAGGTATTCAAGTAATACGAATCCATCAACAAACATAATAACTTCAGGATCACAAGTTTAGTGTCATGCTTCAGATAACCAACATTTATAGAATGAAATACTTGCGAATTAAAAGTCTCGGCTCAACAAAGATATTGTTTAGAGTCACAACATAAAGGTCTTAAGTTAAGAAAACAAAAGACATATACTGGCTAGTTCTACAGCGGAAGTCAAAATAAGGAGTTGAACTCTAGCCTCAGCTCGCCCCATCAGCACCAGCCATTAACCTGAAAAACATTTGAAAGTATTTTTGGGCTAAGTACTAATGTACTTAGTGGGCTGCAACTTTAAAACATTTCATAACCTGTAAGAGCAGTTTATCCAATCATACTGACATGACTTAGAAGGTTTTAAAGTGAATTAACTTCTAAGCATGTTAAAACATTTCATAATATACTTAATTATTTTGCGCGCAGTTGTCACACTCCATTCTGTTACTCGCTGTGATCGCGGACCATTTAGTCACCGACGGATCTCTGTCTCCCGCTGACTTGAACTGAGGGCATAACCCAGCCAAGTAAAATAAACCTCGGAAATTAATCCAGACAGGCCTATCATAAACTATGCTCCGGAACACATCCCATCGAGCACCCTTATAACGCCTCTGGTTAGTGCCCGATGGAGATCAATCCACCGAGTTAGCTAACAAATGTACACAATTCTCAAATAACGTGTTAGGCAATAAGAGAACCTCAATTGATTCGTTGTGGCGAGCTTTAAACATGGTAGAGTGCACAAAAATATTTATTGGATAAACAGTTTGTATTTCATGAAACATTTAAGCTCATTAGCTCAATAATACATTTGGAAAATAAGCCCACCTGAATAGGCAATGCCTGTCGTTTATATCTTATCTCTGAATCGGAATAGCAGTGCTAATCCTCCTGATGTTCAAGACCTACAAGAAATCTATTCTTAATAGGTCTCTTAAATCTAAACTCAAGACACGGTAAAGTGCTTAACATTCTATGATTCACTTAGTCGGGTTTTCAAAATTTAATGGATAAATAATTGAAAACAATTCTCTTGAGTTAAGAACACCAACAATATTTTTACCCGTCTTTCTTTTGTAATTGGAATTATAAATAACCAATTAAATCATGATGCAATGCATGACTCATTTCATACTCAAGCATATAATAAGTGTTTACTTAAAATATGCACAAGTCCAATTTAATAATAAAGGCAACCCACGGCGAGATCGCCGCCTCCCCCCTTTCTCTGCTCTATTCTACTATGCTCTACTCTGCTCTACTATACTCTGCTCTTCCAGCTTTGCTCCTCAAGCTCTGCCCTCCTAGCTCTGGTATTCCAGCTCTCCTATCCAGCTCTGGTCTCTCAGCTCTGGCCTATCAACTCTGGCATCCCAGCTCTACTATCCAGCTCTGATATCCCAGCTCTGGTCTCCCAGCACTGGTCTACCAGCTCTGTTCTTTAGCTCTGCTCTGCCATCTAGCTCTGCTCTGCAATCTAGCTCTGCTCTGTAATCTAGCTCTGCTCTGCAATCCAGCTCTGCTCTGTAATCTAGCTCTGCTCAGCAATCTAGCTCTGCTCAGCAATCTAGCTCTGCTCTGCAATCTAGCTCTGCTCTGCAATCTAGCTCTGCTCTGCCCCTTCGCTCTCCTCTCTACTCTCCCTCATCTTCCAACCTCTGAACACCCGCCGTCTCTCTCTTTCTCAGCCCACCGGTACTCCTCATGCCGATCACCTCCTTGGCAACGGCGAAATGCCGTCACCTCTCTCTGCTTATCCGGCGATCGCAGCAAGCCACGGCCGCTACCCTCACTCTCCTCTCCTCCAGATCTTACGAAAACGCAACCTACAGGCCACGCCTCCGCCGAGCCCTAAATCCCCAATTCAGCCACCATTCAACACCAGCCCTCTCCCTTAACTCCGACGACCGCAGTGGATCCACGGCCGCCGCCCTCAACTCTCATCCACTCTCGACTGATCCACACAGCCAAAACTCCACAAAACATACACGACTCTAAAGCAACACAGTTCAAAACTCTTCATTTTTCTTTTCTAATCGGTAATGTTCATGAATGTATGCACAGCTCAGGTATACATATGTATATTCATACAAAAGCTTGTTATAATGAAAGTCAGTGAACATATGTATGCGTGTGAAACGATAGAGAGAGAAAGAGAGTAAAACGAATGAAGGAAATTGTGAAATTTGATGTTAGAGTATAACCTTGAGAAGAAAAATTATGTGAGTTCTGTCAAATGTTGAGATTGAAACTTGCTGCTCTTGTCGAGAAGGGTGAAAGAAATCAAGAGGAATGAGGTTACTTAAAAAGAAGAAGGACGAATAGTGATTGGAACGTGGATGCACTCTATCCACAAGCTTAGTAAAATATCTTGAGGATTAATGGGTTGATTTGGGCTCAAGGATGTGTGATTGTGAATGGGCCGGTTCTCATTTCCTTTTTAAAAGCAATTAAAAGCTTGAGGCCCAAAAAAATTAAAGCCCAACTCATATACACATACTCACATTTAAATCAATATGCAATGCATATAAATTTAACAACTAAATTTACAAATGCTTTTGTAAATTATTTTTGTTGGAATTAAAAATAAATTATTTTTCTCAATCCGGCGTGAATCATCTTAAATCTAAGTTCAAAATTATTCTAAACTTAGCTCGAGGAAATGGGGTATTACAAATCAACGTTGTAAAATCAGTCTAGCTGATTACCTAAACTCTCTTGTTAGTCTAGGCACTTCAAGTTTTATCCTAAGCCTAGAATAGATTACTTGAGAGCATGTTCCCAGTACTCTTAGTTGGAAGAGTTCAAACCCCTTTCAACCGAGAGAAAAGTGAATTTGAGTGGTTGTGATTTAGTACCGGTCTAAAACTAAACCGTTCGGTTTCCTTGGCACCCAGAAAGCCAAGAGGGAGTTCAGATTAGAGGTTCTGGCTCCAATTACCTTAGCATTAGCTGATTGAACACGATAGTGTCAGGGCGTGCTAAGTGTTGAATCCAACCAGGAGTGGTGTTGGTAGGTTTGTTGTGCACCTCTAAGCATATGCCCAAAGTGTTTGTCAGACAAATAATCTGGTTGTGGGATAGTAGGGGAGATGTCTCCGAACTATGTTAAAAATCCTTGTTTTCTTTATCTGTTTTCAATTTTTCCTTACTGTAAGTCAGAGAGATTAATAACTCTACTCTGTTTTACAAACTAGACTGAAGCCTTACCCAGTGCTCAACTGATGTCACTTTACTGAAGTTTCTTCAGTATCAGTCTACAACCTATTTCGAACATAAATATGGTTAAGTTTGTTTTGATTTGTGAAAAATAGCCCACAGGTGTGTCCCCCCCCCCATACACCTGTCAGTCAACCCTCCGGGACCCCAACAATAGTGTAATTTCGTAATTTAAGACTGAATTATGCTTCAAGATTAGGGATGTCAATTCAGCAGAAACCCGTGGGCTGGCCCAATTAGCCCTCCAATCCAAGAGGATTTTTTTTACAACTTAAGGATGCTAATATATATATATATATATATATATATATGATGTGGTTTTAGAGAGAACTACATTATTTGTAAGAACCATCGAATCTAATGCATCCACTGTAAAAATTAATGCATTCGCTGTTAAAATTAATGCACTCAAAAAAATAAAAAAAATTGCTCCCTTCAGGATTCGAACCCATGATCTGCATTCATCCAACAAGATGATGCATCCACCGTAGATCTTGATGATCGAATGGCTGAAAATGGTTCTTCTGTTCTTATTTTATTTAGTGGTTCTTTCTCGAACCTCTCTCTCTCTCTCTCTCTCTATATATATATATATATATATATATATATATAGAACAAACACCTGATGGGCGAGGGGTTAGGCAGACCCCCTACCTGTAAATAAATCATCAACCAATATCTCATACATGACGTTGTCCAAAAGTGACAGCGCCCAACGGAATCAACAAGGAAAAACAGAGATCAAACGGACAAAAGACATACATAGATGTAGCCCAAGAGTGACTACATTCAGAATAAAAATGAAACCATATCAAAAAGGAAACAAACCAAAGCGAGCTAACAATCATCATAAAATTTGAATCTAAAGTTAGGATAACCAAGCTAGTCCATCCTAACCAGAGCAAGAAAATAACAAGGGCATAAAAACAATTGAAAGTAGTCAACGCCTAAGCCTGATGCCCTCTCCTAGCCATAAAGTCAGCAGGCTAGTTTTCCTCGCAGTGGATGTGAGTGAAACGAACCTGTCAATCCAAGAGGGTTAGGACTGAAAATTTTCAATTCGATAAAATTATAGTCCATAACCAAATAGTCCGACACATGACTAGGGTTGACCTCGAAAATAATCTGAAACTCTATAGTGCTGACCCAAAAATAATGTGTTCACCTGATTATATGAAAATTTTCTCATTATTTAGTTTGTAACTTCATTATATTGATTCTAAAAATTGGTATAATAAGATTTTTTTTTTTAAATGTGAAATATATTTTTATTCAATATTAGAAAGTTATACTCATAATTTCACATATGTTTTTTTTAATTCAATACTTAATTTAGATGTAAAAATTAAAAGTGATAATTATTTAACAAAAATGTTACTCCCTCCGTCCCACGAATCTTGACACATTTTCCTTTTTTGGCCGTCCCACGAATCTTGACACGTTTCATTTTTTGGCAATAATTATTACCTTCTCTCTCCTACTTTATCACATTTATTATATTATCTCTCCTACTTTATCACTTTTATTACCTTCTCTCTCCTACTTTATCAATTTTATACTTTATTAATTACACACTTAAAACACTAATCTACAACTCCTTAATTCCCGTGCCGAACCCAAACGTGTCAAGACTCGCGGGACAGAGGGAGTACTACATCTTTATATCTCTAAGAGTTGCATATTAGTTATTATATAAGACTGGTGAAATGAGAAACCAACACCTAAACTAGAGAAAGCAGTAAACGACACCGGATTTACGTGGTTCGGTCGAGAAGACCTACGTCCACGGGGTGTTTGGGGTTTTTCCACTATACTTCGAGAGAATTATATTTTACAAGAGATGAATGAATAAAAATGAGATGATCCCCTAATCTATGCCCCAAGGCCCTATTTATAAGCATGAATATAAACCTAAGGCCCTTGGGCCCATTGGACCCCTAAAGCCCATTAGCCCAATGAAACAAGCCCAAGACCCATTATTCTAATCTATATCTTGAAATTGAACCATCCGAGTTGGAAGGCGGAGCCGAGCTGAGCCAAGCCGAGAGTCAGGGCAATCCTGTATCAAATATCAGAAATAACCACAATAACAATAATAACTAGAAATATTCCCGTTATGTTTAGCACAGTGCTGGTGCACATTTCAAGTCCTCATCAACCACTCCCCCCTCTGGTCTGGTTGAACCGGGTATTCTTCGTGTTCAACCAGCGAAGTATCGCTAAAACCAGCGCTGTGCTGTTTTCCTTGGTCCCTGCAAATCATGAAGTCATAAGAGTTTTAATACTTTAAGAAAGCAAAGATAAGCATTTTTCCCTTGACTTTGGAATTGTAGTTCCAAGTTAGATTTCCTTCTTGTTTGTTGAATGTTGACAAAGATAAATAATTTCCATTTCTTTGGGCGCATAAGAAGACCAGCGCTGAGAATACCCTATATTGAATACTTTGCATAGATAAGCAATATAAATGCTTTGTGTTGGATGAACCAGAAGACCGTTGCAAGAATACCCGAATAACATAAGAGGACCCATGTCGAAGTTGAGAAATATGATACTCTGATCATGTGAGAAAACCCGTCACAAATATTTATCGAAGTCTGAACAATATACCCTGTTGTTGAGCGCGTAAGAAATCCAGCGCGTGAGAAGACCAATAGATGACAATAGCACGCCAAAAGGCGGCTTATTTCTCGCTGAGCAGCGATTAAAATAGATCAAAGCAGCCCACAAAGCAAAGGCGCAAAACAGTGTAGCTCGTAGAGTAGAGCAGAGAAATACCTGGTCAGAGCAGAGAAATACCCGATCAGAGCAGAGAAATGCCCTTTCAGAGCAGAGAAATGTCCCTCAGAGCAGCCCGGTCAGACCAGAGAAATACCCTTTCAGAGCAGAGAAATGTCCCTCAGAGCAGCCCGGTCAGAGCAGAGAAATGCCCTTTCAAAGCAGAGAAATGTCCCTCAGAGCAGCCCGGTCAGAGCAGAGAAATGCCCTTTCAGAGCAGAGAAATGTCCCTCAGAGCAGCCCGGTCAGAGCAGAGAAATGCCCTTTCAGAGCAGAGAAATGTCCCTCAGAGCAGCCCGGTCAGAGCAGAGAAATGCCCTTTCAGAGCAGAGAAATGTCCCTCAGAGCAGCCCGGTCAGAGCAGAGAAATGCCCTTCCAGAGCAGAGAAATACCCTCAGAGCAGCCCGGTCAGAGCAGAGAAATGCCCCTTCAGAGCAGAGAAATGTCCCCCAGAGCAGAGAGATGCCTATCAGATCAGATAAATGTCCCTCAGAGCAGCCCGGTCAGAGCAGAGAAATGCCCTTTCAGAGCAGAGAAATGTCCCTCAGAGCAGCCCGGTCAGAGCAGAGAAATGCCCTTCCAGAGCAGAGAAATACCCTCAGAGCAGCCCGGTCAGAGCAGAGAAATGCCCCTTCAGAGCAGAGAAATGTCCCCCAGAGCAGAGAGATGCCTATCAGATCAGATAAATGTCCCTCAGAGCAGCCCGGTCAGAGCAGTAGAAATGCCCTTTCAGAGCAGAGAAATGTCCCTCAGAGCAGAGAAACGCGGCAGAGTATTGAAATCCCGACAGAGGATTGAAATCCCGGCAGGGCATTGAAATCCCGACAGAGGATTAAAATCCCGGCAGGGCATTGAAATCCCGGCAGATGATTGAAACCCCGGCATGGCATTGAAATCCCGGCAGAGGATTGAAATCCCGACAGAGCATTGAAATCCCGGCAGAGGATTGAAATCACGGACGGCGGCAGAGCATTGGGATCACGGACGGCGGCAGAGCATTGGGATCACGGACGGTGGTTGAGCATTGGGATCACGGACGGTGGTTGAGCATTGGGATCACGGACGGTGGCTGAGCATTGGGATCACGGACGGTGGCTGAGCATTGGGATCACTGCAGAGCAGTGAAATCACGGTAGGGCAGTGAAATCACGGTAGAGCAGTGAAATCACGGCAGAGTAGTGAAATCACAGTAGAGCAGTGAAATCACAGCAGAGCAGTGAAATCACGGCAGAGCATTCCTCAGCTGCTTCCCTCCTTTGTATGCATTCCTTTGCTGCTTCCCTCCTTTGCTGCTTCCCATCCAAGCTTGAGCACTCTGCGCGGAGCATGGAGGACCCGGGGGGTGCAACCAACTTTCGCGGCTTACGATTAAATAGTAACCCTCTGCGCGGAGCATGGAGGACCCGGGGGGTGCAACCAACTTTCGCGGCTTACGATTAAATAGTAACCCCCTGCACGGAGCATGGAAGACCCGGGGGGTGCAACCAACTTTCGTGGCTTACGGTTAAGTGCAACCTCTGCACGGAGCATGGAGGACCCGGGGGGTGCAACCAACTTTCGTGGCTTACGATTATGTGCAACCTCTGCGCGGAGCATGGAGGGCCCGGATGGCGCAACCAACTTTCGCGGCTTACGATTAAATAGTAACCCCCTGCACGGAGTATGGAAGACCCGGGGGGTGCAACCAACTTTCGTGGCTTACGGTTAAGTGCAACCTCTGCACGGAGCATGGAGGACCCGGGGGGTGCAACCAACTTTCGTGGCTTACGATTATGTGCAACCTCTGCAGCGGAGCATGGAGGGCCCGGATGGCGCAACCAACTTTCGCGGCTTACGATTAAATAGTAACCCCCTGCACGGAGCATGGAAGACCCGGGGGGTGCAACCAACTTTCGTGGCTTACGGTTAAGTGCAACCTCTGCACGGAGCATGGAGGACCCGGGGGGTGCAACCAACTTTCGTGGCTTACGATTATGTGCAACCTCTGCGCGGAGCATGGAAGGGCCCGGATGGCACGAGCAACTTTCGCGGCTTACGATTAAGTAGTAACCCCCTGCACGGAGCATGGAAGACCCGGGAGGTGCAACCAACTTTCGTGGCTTACGGTTAAGTGCAACCTCTGCACGGAGCATGGAGGACCCGGGGGGTGCAACCAACTTTCGTGGCTTACGATTATGTGCAACCTCTGCGCGGAGCATGGAAGGCCCGGATGGCACGAGCAACTTTCGCGGCTTACGATTAAGTAGTAACCCCCTGCACGGAGCATGGAAGACCCGGGAGGTGCAACCAACTTTCGTGGCTTACGGTTAAGTGCAACCTCTGCACGGAGCATGGAGGACCCGGGGGTGCAACCAACTTTCGTGGCTTACGATTATGTGCAACCTCTGCGCGGAGCATGGAAGGCCCGGATGGCACAACCAACTTTCGCGGCTTACGAGCGCTTCCCTCCCTCTGCGCGGAGCATGGAAGGCCCGGGTGGCACAACCAACTTTCGCGGCTTACGAGCGCTTCCCTCCCTCTGCGCGGAGCATGGAAGGCCCGGGTGGCACAACCAACTTTCGCGGCTTACAAGCGCTTCCCTCCCTCTGCACGGAGCATGGAAGGCCCGGGTGGCACAACCAACTTTCGCGGCTTACGAGCGCCTCCCTCCGCTTTTCCCTTGACTTGCTTAAAAGCAATTTTGAATTTGTAAATTGGGGACTACGGGTATACACCCTACTCCCCCCTCTGGTGACATGTGCAATGCCCTGCATGAACATGTTAAGTGTGTGTGTGTTTGGTGCTCATGCTTGTGATGATTGTGAGAGAGTAAACATAACTACAATTCCCAAGTAACATAATGCAAGTTGCATTTCAAGCCCTAGCACATATGCAGAAGGTGTGCAGCTTCCAAGATGATGTTGTGATTACATAAATCCCATCAAAGATCATATAAGTCATGGTTTTGCCCAAGTAAAGAAGTAGAACATTTCCCAAATCCCTATCATGCTTACATGTTCCCATAAAAATACCCTAAAAACATAATTTTGCATAGTGATAAAGCATAATACTCCCCCATCATGCTCACATGCTTCCACGAGATAAAGTTCAGCGAAGTACCTGAATTACCACTTACAAGTGGTTTATCGTTTTCACGTTATGGCGGTTCCCATATTTTGTTCAAAGCTTTCCCAAATTTAATTTCCCTGTGCTACAAGATCTCTTAGGCACAGATATTAGTATAAATATGAAAGCCCCTTTAAGACAAGGCTGCAAAGAGAATTCGAACCCTAGATTATATAATCCATTGCCACAACTTGATTCCCATATTCATATACCGATGAATTCATTCAAATTTTCAAATCCCGTCGAAGATCATATAAATCATGATTTTGCCCAAATGATAAAATATCACATATCCCAATCATGCTCCTCCCATTGATAGAGTTCAGTGAAATACCTGAATGACCACTTACTAGTGGGTTACCCTGTTTTACATTATGGTATTCACCATAATTGTTCAAATCATTCCCCAAATTTGTTTATCCTGTGCTACAAAAATTCTTAAGCACATATGTATTAGTAAAATATGAGAGGCCTTTCTTTGCCAGGCAGACATGTTCAAACCAGATTTTGCAATTACACGATCGTCTCCTATGTTTAGCATCTCATAATGCAGTCTCTATATCCTTAAAATCTGGTAAGGATTCAATTCAAGACCACAATACAGTAAAGATAATTTACTGTTAAAAACCCCCGCAGATAGCTAGACTACAAATAAAGGTAGCCCCAATAATAAACCCCAAACTTCAATAACTTAAAAGAAAATGATAAACCCTCAAACATGCAAATGATGATGAATACAAAATATGTCACCCCTCTTCACCGTAGAAGATATTAAATTGAAAAGTCAAACCATGCATCAACTATTACAATAATCCATCAACTTAGGCCTTTTTTTTTTTAAAATCAATACAAATTCTAGAGTTCGGTGGCATAGCCTGTCTAACATTGAGGCAAATACCAACTTTGGTATATGCAGAATAGCCCCAAGCAACAATTGTCTTAATCAACAAGCATTCAACTGCTGTTGTATTTTCCCTCTGCACCATAAATTGAGCAAAATTATAAGAGATTATCAACAAAATCTTGTAAACGAGATTATCAATAAAAGTCCTCCCTATTAGATTATAGAACTCCCTCCACAGTGTGATTCTGGAATGCTGCAAAGCCTCAACACCATTAGGGGTTGGCAGAGACGAGACTTAGGGCCCGATTGTTGGTGGGTTTCGCCCTTTCCGAGCAAAGAAGCGATAAGGGCGAGAGGCTGCGCTGCTGGCTGCTCTGTCGAGCAGAGAAGCGACAAGGTCGAGGGACGGCGCTGCTGGCTGCTCTGTCAAGCAGAGAAGCGACAAGGTCGAGGGGCGGCGCTGCTGCGCTGTCGAGCAGAGCAGCGACGAGGCGAGAGGCGGTGGCGCCGGCTGCGCCACCGGTGAAACCCTGTCCTTCTTCGCTCCCTAATTCCCGCGAGTGCATACATGTCCTCGCATAAGAATTTAAACAAGATCATCAGCGATTGTAAGCACAATAAGCAAACGAAAGAGAAAAAATCAGGATCCCTAAAATATATTAGAAATTGAGAATAGGACTGAGGGTTTAGTGGATTTGGGGCGATATTTTTCGAGAACTCGGATCGAAATTTTCCCTAATCTTCTCAGCTCAGACGAGGCAGCGGTGACGGGTGTTGCCCATCGATCTGGAGAGAACAGTATGGAGAGAAAACCACCCTTTTGGAGAGAGAAGGAGCTAGAACCCAGATTAAGCGGGCCTTTGATGGAAATATATCTGCGTTCCCCGATCTGGCCCTTAGTGGCCGGCCTTGTGATTTCCTCGATCCACCAGATTGGATTTAGAAGAAGAAATATCTGCCTTCCCCGATCTTCCCTCCCGTCGAAATCTGGAAGCGGCAAATCGGAAACTAGAAATCGAACTCGACCCCTAATCGAAGAACAGCACTCAGATTTTTCCCGTCTTCGATGAACAGTAATGAACAGTGCCGAATAGTGATGAACAGTAAGCACGCCTCCATGAACAGTAACCCTCTAGATGAACAGTGAATCTCACGCCTTAGCTCGATTTTCCCACAGACGGCGCCAGTTGGTGAAATGAGAAACCAACACCTAAACTAGAGAAAGCAGTAAACGACACCGGATTTACGTGGTTCGGTCGAGAAGACCTACGTCCACGGGGTGTTTGGGGTTTTTCCACTATACTTCGAGAGAATTATATTTTACAAGAGATGAATGAATAAAGGGTGTATACCCGTAGTCCCCAATTTACAAATTCAAAATTGCTTTTAAGCAAGTCAAGGGAAAAGCGGAGGGAGGCGCTCGTAAGCCGCGAAAGTTGGTTGTGCCACCCGGGCCTTCCATGCTCCGTGCAGAGGGAGGGAAGCGCTTGTAAGCCGCGAAAGTTGGTTGTGCCACCCGGGCCTTCCATGCTCCGCGCAGAGGGAGGGAAGCGCTCGTAAGTCGCAAAAGTTGGTTGTGCCACCCGGGCCTTCCATGCTCCGCGCAGAGGGAGGGAAGCGCTCGTAAGCCGCGAAAGTTGGTTGTGCCATCCGGGCCTTCCATGCTCCGCGCAGAGGTTGCACATAATCGTAAGCCACGAAAGTTGGTTGCACCCCCCGGGTCCTCCATGCTCCGTGCAGAGGTTGCACTTAACCGTAAGCCACGAAAGTTGGTTGCACCCCCCGGGTCTTCCATGCTCCGTGCAGGGGGTTACTACTTAATCGTAAGCCGCGAAAGTTGGTCGTGCCATCCGGGCCTTCCATGCTCCGCGCAGAGGTTGCACATAATCGTAAGCCACGAAAGTTGGTTGCACCCCCCGGGTCCTCCATGCTCCGTGCAGAGGTTGCACTTAACCGTAAGCCACGAAAGTTGGTTGCACCCCCCGGGTCTTCCATGCTCCGTGTAGGGGGTTCTTTTAATCGTAAGCCGCGAAAGTTGGTTGCGCCATCCGGGCCCTCCATGCTCCGCGCAGAGGTTGCACATAATCGTAAGCCACGAAAGTTGGTTGCACCCCTCGGGTCCTCCATGCTCCGTGCAGAGGTTGCACTTAACCGTAAGCCACGAAAGTTGGTTGCACCCCCCGGGTCTTCCATGCTCCGTGCAGGGGGTTACTATTTAATCGTAAGCCGCGAAAGTTGGTTGCGCCATCCGGGCCCTCCATGCTCCGCGCAGAGGTTGCACATAATCGTAAGCCACGAAAGTTGGTTGCACCCCCCGGGTCCTCCATGCTCCGTGCAGAGGTTGCACTTAACCGTAAGCCACGAAAGTTGGTTGCACCCCCCGGGTCTTCCATACTCCGTGCAGGGGGTTACTATTTAATCGTAAGCCGCGAAAGTTGGTTGCGCCATCCGGGCCCTCCATGCTCCGCGCAGAGGTTGCACATAATCGTAAGCCACGAAAGTTGGTTGCACCCCCCGGGTCCTCCATGCTCCGTGCAGAGGTTGCACTTAACCGTAAGCCACGAAAGTTGGTTGCACCCCCCGGGTCTTCCATGCTCTGTGCAGGGGGTTACTATTTAATCGTAAGCCGCGAAAGTTGGTTGCACCCCCCGGGTCCTCCATGCTCCGCGCAGAGGGTTACTATTTAATCGTAAGCCGCGAAAGTTGGTTGCACCCCCCGGGTCCTCCATGCTCCGCGCAGAGTGCTCAAGCTTGGATGGGAAGCAGCAAAGGAGGGAAGCAGCAAAGGAATGCATACAAAGGAGGGAAGCAGCTGAGGAATGCTCTGCCGTGATTTCACTGCTCTGCTGTGATTTCACTGCTCTACTGTGATTTCACTGCTCTGCCGTGATTTCACTGCCCTACCGTGATTTCACTGCTCTGCAGTGATCCCAATGCTCAGCCACCGTCCGTGATCCCAATGCTCAGCCACCGTCCGTGATCCCAATGCTCAACCACCGTCCGTGATCCCAATGCTCTGCCGCCGTCCGTGATCCCAATGCTCTGCCGCCGTCCGTGATCCCAATGCTCTGCCGCCGTCCGTGATCCCAATGCTCTGCCGCCGTCCGTGATTTCAATCCTCTGCCGGGATTTCAATGCTCTGTCGGGATTTCAATCCTCTGCCGGGATTTCAATGCCATGCCGGGGTTTCAATCATCTGCCGGGATTTCAATGCCCTGCCGGGATTTTAATCATCTGTCGGGATTTCAATGCCCTGCCGGGATTTCAATCCTCTGTCGGGATTTCAATACTCTGCTGCGTTTCTCTGCTCTGAGGGACATTTCTCTGCTCTGAAAGGGCATTTCTCTGCTCTGACCGGGCTGCTCTGAGGGACATTTATCTGATCTGATAGGCATCTCTCTGCTTTGGGGGACATTTCTCTGCTCTGAAGGGGCATTTCTCTGCTCTGACCGGGCTGCTCTGAGGGTATTTCTCTGCTCTGGAAGGGCATTTCTCTGCTCTGACCGGGCTGCTCTGAGGGACATTTCTCTGCTCTGAAAGGGCATTTCTCTGCTCTGACCGGGCTGCTCTGAGGGACATTTATCTGATCTGATAGGCATCTCTCTGCTCTGGGGGATATTTCTCTGCTCTGAAGGGGCATTTCTCTGCTCTGACCGGGCTGCTCTGAGGGTATTTCTCTGCTCTGGAAGGGCATTTCTCTGCTCTGACCGGGCTGCTCTGAGGGACATTTCTCTGCTCTGAAAGGGAATTTCTCTGCTCTGACCGGGCGGCTCTGAGGGACATTTCTCTGCTCTGAAAGGGCATTTCTCTGCTCTGACCGGGCTGCTCTGAGGGACATTTCTCTGCTCTGAAAGGGCATTTCTCTGCTCTGACCGGGCTGCTCTGAGGGACATTTCTCTGCTTTGAAAGGGCATTTCTCTGCTCTGACCGGGCTGCTCTGAGGGACATTTCTCTACTCTGACCGGGCTGCTCTGAGGGACATTTCTCTGCTCTGAAAGGGCATTTCTCTGCTCTGATCAGGTATTTCTCTGCTCTGACCGGGTATTTCTCTGCTCTACTCTACGGGCTACACTGTTTTGCGCCTTTGCTTTGTGGGCTGCTTTGATCTATTTTAATCGCTGCTCAGCGAGAAATAAGCCGCCTTTTGGCGTGCTATTGTCATCTATTGGTCTTCTCACGCGCTGGATTTCTTACGCGCTCAACAACAGGGTATATTGTTCAGACTCGATAAATATTTGTGACGGGTTTTCTCACATGATCAGAGTATCATATTTCTCAACTTCGACATGGGTCCTCTTATGTTATTTGGGTATTCTTGCAACGGTCTTCTGGTTCATCCAACACAAAGCATTTATATTGCTTATCTATGCAAAGTATTCAATATGGGGTATTCTCAGCGCTGGTCTTCTTATGCGCCCAAAGAAATGGAAATTATTTATCTTTGTCAACATTCAACAAACAAGAAGGAAATCTAACTTGGAACTACAATTCCAAAGTCAAGGGAAAAATGCTTATCTTTGCTTTCTTAAAGTATTAAAACTCTTATGACTTCATGATTTGCAGGGACCAAGGAAAACAGCACAGCGCTGGTTTTAGCGATACTTCGCTGGTTGAACACGAAGAATACCCGGTTCAACCAGACCAGAGGGGGGAGTGGTTGATGAGGACTGAAATGTGCACCAGCACTGTGCTAAACATAACGGGAATATTTCTAGTTATTGTGGTTATTTCTGATATTTGATACAGGATTGCCCTGACTCTCGGCTTGGCTCAGCTCGGCTCCGCCTTCCAACTCGGATGGTTCAATTTCAAGATATAGATTAGAATAATGGGTCTTGGGCTTGTTTCATTGGGCTAATGGGCTTTAGGGGTCCAATGGGCCCAAGGGCTGATACGATCCTTGCCGATCAATCGAACACCACGCAAACGGAAGACTTGAAAAAACGAACGGAAGATGGAATCCCAAAACCTCTGAATCTAACCCACGGAATGATATAGGCGACTGAATGCCCTATACCCCAACGTGATGTTGACGCAGCAACTCGGGGACGCTGAATGACACCCGACGAGGGTTGGTTGACTCGCCGTTACGTCGATAATTGAATTCGTCTAGGAATAATCAAGAGGAATTCGGAATTCTCAAGAGAGAAATAAAACTCACAAGTTTATTGATAAAAGTAGGCTCATTTTCGTCCAACATAAGAAGGCCTATATATAGGCAAAGACTAACCCTAATCTAAGAAGGAAACAACTTAACTACCAAGCAAAGAAGCCCTAATTTTCGTCCATCATAAAGACTACAAATAAGGTATGCGAAAACCTTACCAAACTAGGATAATAAACATGGAAAATAACTCCTAATCTAATAAGGAAACATATCCTTAGTCAAAACAAGGTATAAAACTCAAAATTGACTCAACTAAGGCCTAATTTCAGCCACCCTAACATAACCCACGAAAATTATAAGATAAAACAAAATAAAAGACTCTATTAAATCAGCCCACATATGCAACGTAACTTGGGCCTCCATGGCATGCATCATTCCCCTCCTCTTGAAAGGGATTTGTCCTCAAATCCAAGTCGTCAATCCAAATGCCGGGATCAAAAATCAAATTTCCGTTCCTTGCATTAATTGACTGTTGGACCATAGCTTTTCTTCCTTGTGCATTATTCTTCTTCTTCGGCTCTAACTCTGACTTCTCTTGAACCTTGAACCACAACACAATGATCAGCCTCTCCTCCTTCACGGCCCACATCCAATCACAAGCCCTTGTAAGAAATGACTTCTGCATAAACCCAATCTCCTTTTTATCTATGGGCTGATCCTTTTCAACGCCCTTAGCTTGCGCCAAAGCCTTTGCTTCCAAAGTAGTTGGAGTAGATTCCTCAAGCACTTCGTCACTTGAATCCTTCAATTTTAGCAACTTAGGAGTAGACTCATCATCTTTGACATCAACCGAGAGGTTGATATCAACTTCCACCAACTCCTTTGGATTCAAACATGCCTCTTCATTGATATACGCCACGACTTCCACTTCAACATTCATCTTCTTTGGATTCAAACGGTGGCTTATCTGGTTGAGAGTGACGGTGTCTTCTAGTTGTTGCATTGGCAATGACTGATTCTCTTCATAGATCCAATTATCCCACTCCCCTCCAAGATACGATTTATGATCGTGTTTCTTTTGGATTGATGGAATATTTTTCAACTTGATATTCTCATGATCCCTTGCTTCATCTCGCCTTTTCTTGCAGCTATAAAATTGTCGAGAAGCATTCTCGAACTCTTCCTCGTAAGATTTTTCTTCTTTCATAAGACCCCTACGAGGACGCCTAATTGACTGAAGAAAATTCTGATCCGGTCTCCGTTGAGATTGCTCAATTTGATCTAACGTCTCATGAATAGGCTTAAACGCATTCTCTATGATTCTCTGCAGCTCTTCCACCATATATGTAGGCAAATCGACTCCAGTCATACTCCTGAAGAATTCCTAGGACTTTATCAATTCGTCGCTGAACAGGTCAGCCAACTTCAACCCTTCGTTTTAAGCATCAAACGTCCTCCAATCGTATTTTTCCCAGAAATACGACTTCTTCGTCTTCGAGAGAGCTTTCTGTGGCCACCTGTTTCCCCTTAATCCGAGCTCTGTACAGAAAGTTATGGCCGTTTTTCGGAGACTGCCAGAACTTGATTTCCTGCGAAAATCTGGATACGAAACGCGGCTCTGGTGCCAAATGATACGATCCTTGCCGATCAATCGAACACCACGCAAACGGAAGACTTGAAAAAACGAACGGAAGATGGAATCCCAAAACCTCTGAATCTAACCCACGGAATGATATAGGCGACTGAATGCCCTATACCCCAACGTGATGTTGACGCAGCAACTCGGGGACGCTGAATGACACCCGACGAGGGTTGGTTGACTCGCCGTTACGTCGATAATTGAATTCGTCTTGGAATAATCAAGAGGAATTCGGAATTCTCAAGAGAGAAATAAAACTCACAAGTTTATTGATAAAAGTAGGCTCATTTTCGTCCAACATAAGAAGGCCTATATATAGGCAAAGACTAACCCTAATCTAAGAAGGAAACAACTTAACTACCAAGCAAAGAAGCCCTAATTTTCGTCCATCATAAAGACTACAAATAAGGTATGCGAAAACCTTACCAAACTAGGATAATAAACATGGAAAATAACTCCTAATCTAATAAGGAAACATATCCTTAGTCAAAACAAGGTATAAAACTCAAAATTGACTCAACTAAGGCCTAATTTCAGCCACCCTAACATAACCCACGAAAATTATAAGATAAAACAAAATAAAAGACTCTATTAAATCAGCCCACATATGCAACGTAACTTGGGCCTCCATGGCATGCATCAAGGGCCTTAGGTTTATATTCATGCTTATAAATAGGGCCTTGGGGCATAGATTAGGGGATCATCTCATTTTTATTCATTCATCTCTTGTAAAATATAATTCTCTCGAAGTATAGTGGAAAAACCCCAAACACCCCGTGGACGTAGGTCTTCTCGACCGAACCACGTAAATCCGGTGTCGTTTACTGCTTTCTCTAGTTTAGGTGTTGGTTTCTCATTTCACCAAAGACAATGTTTAAATGTCATTTATTTATGCGTATACTTGTTTATTAGAAATATAATATTATTAAGATAAATATATTAGTTAATTCTCTTAATTAAATTTTGGAGCTCAACTAACTCAAAATCCGAACATTTAGGTTTATGTTTGAAAACTTTTAATTCTAAATTTTTTTAATTTAATTAATTTACACCTAAATAATTTAATAATTCGATAAAATTAGCTCGAAATTTGATGAATGGCTGATTTGACATCCCTCTCCAAGATCTCTATGAAGCGGAAAAATTCTATGGTGCATCCGCTTCAATGCAACTCCCCCGTTACGATTATGACACGTGTCAAGTTTTATTTAATAAAATTAATGTCGAAAATAAGAAAAAGATGAGCTTACCATGGTTAGGCTCGACGCCTGAGGACAAAAGTTGCAGAAATTTACACCCATTCACGAAATCAGATCTGTGTCCGAGAATCGTGGTTCAATTTTTACCGAGAGCAACATTGTTCAATGGAGAAGATGACGCTGAATCCGAATATGTTTTCAAATTTAAAAACGAATGCATATAGAAAAAGTGCCTAAGAGTTTCGGTGAGGCAATGAATAGTTCATGAGGGTGAAATCGTGTAAGAGGTAAATCGCATAGCAGGTGAAATCGTGTTGAAGTTTCTCCTTGTTCATCACCGTGTTTCTGCCTCTGCATTTGCATTTTTTTATATATTAATCTTAAAAAAATAGACTGAGGGATAGAAAAGTAAAATACATTGAGAGAGAAAATCAATTCTCGATACACGTGCAACTATAGTTGAAAAAAACAATAAAAAATACTCCCTCCGTCCCTGAAATAAGTTCCTCTTTTTCCTTTTTGAGACGTCCCCCAAATAAGTTCCTCTTTCTTTCTTTTCATTTTTGGACACCTACCCCACCACTAATAATACTTTATTTATTCTTACTTTTCACTTTTTCACAACTCCCAATACTAATTATAATACTTTTTCACCTTTTCACCATTCTCAATACTAATTATAACATATTTTTCTCCACTATCAATACACTTTAATATTTTTCCTTAAAACCCGTACCGTCCCCAAAGAAGAACTTATTTTGGGGACGGAGAGAGTATAACATTAAATAAAAAGTTTTATTCAAATAAAAAATGAAAAAATGAGCTTGGCACGTGGCAAGATCTGAGCGGGGGATGCATTGAAGTGGATGCACCATTGAACAACCCAATGAAGCGTAGTATATATAGAGATAAAAATGAAACAGCAGCGTGGAAGTTTAGAACACTATAGAAGGAGTCAGGAACCTATCAAATTCTCTTTTCTTCCCAAACTACCCCTCGATCGGTGCCAAAATTACAGCTCAGTCCACACGTATAACATACATACAATTTCTCAATATCGCCATATTTCTTCTCAAATTTACGAAAAAGAAATATAACTATCGCACAAAATTTAGTTCTCACGCAAACTCTGTTTCCATTTTCCTCCAATTTGCAGGAAATAAGAATTAATCAGGAAAAATGGCGACTGATCAAGAAGCTATTGAAACGTTCATGAGCATTACCGGCGTCGATGAAGCCACCGCTATACAAAAGCTCGAGGTCCTTTTTAGTATAAATTAGTTGGATAAATTTGTGTTCTGTTTCTAGTGTTGTTTATTCGATAATATTGTTTATGTTTTTCGTTTTCTTTTGGAATGTTTAGTGTGATCGGCAATGTGCGGCGTTGTTGGATTGCAAGCTGCGCGAATGTATATGTGTATATATATTGTTAGTACATTAGGGTTTTCTTTCATTCATATTTTATTCTATGAAATTGAGTGGTTTGAAACTAATTTAGTTCTAGGAAAGCTAACGTGCTAACAATTTTGTTTCTGCATTGGTGAGAGCGGTTTTGTATTGAGATTGGAGTTTAGTGACTAAAGTGGATATTTTATATGCATTTTATTTATTGATCAGTGTATTGGTGTTCGATTCAATCAAACTTTTTTAATTCGCAAAGATACCGGTTTTGGTGGTGGTGATGGATTCTTTGAGATGGAAAACACTGAATAGGGTGTGGTATTTATGAGACTTTGGTTTTCTTTTAAAGTTTAAACTAATCATTATGAAATGAACTTATGGAATAATTTAGACTTAGATTTCATTTTAATTGCTTGTACGAGTTGAGTCTGTGAGCCTTGCCAGTTGTTACTTATATGAAAGCAGCATTCTTCTTGTATACTAAATCTTGGTGTGTTTTGTAAGCATCAAGGAGGGTGCTGATACAGTGAAATAAACAAAGTGTTTAAAGTGGATTAGAATCAATTTTTCCTGAAATCTGTTCTTGATTATAACCCTTATGGCACCCAGAAAGAACACATGCAAGATAGGAAAAATCAAATAAGGTTTTGAAGCAATCAATTGTTAAGTTTTTTGCTTGAACTAGTTTGTTTCAGCACATAAATACTTTAGTAGTTCTTGGGGATGTTGTGATTTGTGCTCAACTGCTCATTATACTTAACATCTGTGAGTCAACATGGCAATGGACTTAAGTTTATGTCATATACTGAAGAAAAATAACGGAGCAGTTGAAAAATTGTTGCAAATGATGCAGTTCATTTTTAAATGTTTGTTCATATTCAGGAAGAAAGGAAAAGCATAGAAGATATGGCTATTTAAGGATAGTAAAAATGAGTTGCTAGCTCGACATGCTCATATCAAAAACATCCATCTCCTGATCCCCCCCCTCCTTCTATGCATGCACGACGCCCATGGACACAGATCATTTCTTGAATCAACCATGTTTCTTACACAATAGCTCTTACCCTAATATATCATCTAAGTTTAGTCAAATGGCTGAGGCCTAAATGTTTATTGGCCCCATTCACTACCATCATACTCATTGCTTGGTTGATCAGTGTCTTGTGCTGGGTTTGCTTAAAATATACTCCCTCCGTCCCAAACGAAATGTCCTGTTTTCCTTTTTGGGCTATCCCAAACGAAATGTCCTGTTTCTTTTTTTGGCAATACACTTCCTGTCTATACTTAATATTTAAATAATTTCCACCAACCCACTTTATCTACTTTATATACATTTCTTAATCTCCGCGCCGAAAAGAAATGAGACATTTCGTTTGGGACGGAGGGAGTATATCATTTAAGTTTTATTGAAGCTTGATTCAGTCCTTTAGAAGACTCATATGCTGGGTTTGCTTAAAATTGATAACTGATCCCCCTCCCCCCACATTCGCCGTTTAGCTGTTCCATCTCCTTAAACATAGTCCGTAATGTGTATGTGGATGGTGGATCAAGTATTTTTACTAGACAACTACTCATATCAGGGGTTTCACATTCTCTTTGTTATATTCCTGTTAGATGCATTGGTTATACTCATCTAGTTTCGTTCTTATCTATCCCTGCTCCCTCAAACTAGAAGATTAGTCATTTTCCTTAGCTACTATCATGGGGAAGGTCAGCACCTTCTATCAGAGCTATGTCAGATAGAAGGTACTCCCCTCCACAGCCGGAGCCATCAACCTACTATCTACTCCAGTTATTTCATTTTTGCCATTGTGGTTTAAAATGTTTGTTTAAGGAACTTTAGTTTTTGTATTATGTTATTTGTCACTTATCATTTTCTTGGATGCCAATTATTTGACTTTCCTAAATTGGTGCAAGGAGTTTTATTCTCTAAAATTAAAGCTGCTGTTATTTCTAAGTCATTTTTGTTGCATTCTTCTGTCTTGGTCGAGCAGGAGCATTTGGGAAACCTCAACGAAGCTGTCAATGCCCATTTTACCGAAGGGGACAGAAACCTGTTAGTGGTTCCACTTTGGTTCATCATATCTCTTGTATTCTTTTGTTCTGTTTGGTTAAAGATACTTTAAAAAGCTAAATGTTAGTATGGCTCATTATGGTCAAGATAATGCTTACTTCATCTGTATACAGAACTCAACAGACATCTTTTACATCTTCTCGAGCTGAAGACATGGATATAGATGATCCTATGCCATTTGAGTCCCATAGACCTCCACCGTCCTTATTACCATTTGGGAGAGACTTAAATCCATTCTCACTCCTTGATCCCAACTTCACTAGAAGTATTTTTGACAGGGGTGATGCTTCAAATCGGTCACCCTTTGTCTCACATCCCAGAGAGGTGAGGGAGATCCCAATTGAAGTGAAAGATGAGACTGGTGCTACTGGCCGTTCTGTTGGTGCTCCCATCATTGAAGATGTAACTGGATCTACACGCGAACATGGAACAGAAGAACATGGAACAGTCATCATAGATGATGAAGATGATGACAAAACCTTTCCAACTTTACCAACTACACGTGCTACTGCTCATGGGATTGGATATAGCTCCAGATTTTCTGAACCAAGTGCTCCAACTACTGTTGACATGCCTGACTATGGAAATGATATAGAGGAAGAAATGATACGTGCTGCCATCGAGGCTTCCAAGCATGAGGCTGGAATGTCAAGTCAGGTACCTTACTTTTAGCAAATTATGAGTCAGTATTTTCGTTAAACTTTGCAATCTTTTGAATCAATGCAATCAATGCTGGGTATTTCCATTCTGATCCAGGATGTTATGGATCCTGCTTCTGCGCCAATACAGTCTCACCCAGAAGATGCTGAGATTGCACATGTCGTTTCCTTATCATTACAGGTTTGCTCTTCTTCTATCTGCTATATTTTTTAACCCAAATTGCTGCTCAGTTAATGGGAAAGTGGTAGTAGACTGCAGAGCGTGAAAAAGTTCTCAGGGAACAAGAGGGGAAGGCTACACCCTCAGGAGCAGTTCAGATATCAGGGGTGTCAGATGAGATAGGGAGATTATCCTCAAATGGAAGGTGAGCCTTCTGTTATCAATGTTGTTGACTGACTACAGACTACAGTTTTGCATGAGAGTGTCTACATGTTAAGATTCTGCACATAAAAATTTTGTTGCCTGGAGTCAGATAAGCAATAAGTATCTGCAGGCAATCTCAATTCGAGGTCGGAAGCACAACCTTGCCAGATGAAGTTGAGGATGTGGAAGAGCTACCACTGGTCAGACGTAGGAGGAGAAGTGTGTCTTCAGCCCCTATCAGTACTTCTGAACATACTGAAGAAATTGACGATACACCACCTTCCAGTCCTCCACCAGAAAATAATGTTCCCCGTCCCCAGCAAATTGGAAGTGAATTCCCATCTGATGAGGTGACTTCTTTTTTCTTGAACTTCACAACTCTTTTAACTCATATCTGTATGGCATCTTCAATGGACTAGCATATATCTTGATTTTTTTCTTCTGTCTGCATATTAAAAGTGGGGTGGCATCTCATCTGAGGAACACGATGAAGCTGTAATGCTTGAAGCAGCAATGTTTGGTGGTATCCCAGAAGGAGGTGGATATAATTTCCCTTATGCACCTCATCATCTCTCGCATAATGGTTTAGGTGTTATGGGTCCCTACCCCAGGCATACACCTCGTCCTCCATCACCTTCTCTTACTGCCCAGCGTTTGATACGGGAGCAACAGGTTAGCATCTCATGCTTTTAGCATCTGCTAAATTTTCAGGGCATTGATTACCATATGTGCTTTTGTATGTAGGATGATGAATATCTTGCTTCATTACAAGCTGACCGAGAAAAGGAATTGAAGGCCAAGGAAGAAGCTGAAGCTGCTCTGGTAGAAGAGAGACTCAGGGAGGAGGCAACACATAGAAAATTGCAAGAGGAACAGGTATAATACATTGAAGATTGTTGTTTTATGAGTCAGCTGAACTGTTAAGCACTTATAGAGCCAATATGCTTCCTTGGATTAAGTTATGTCTTGTTCTTAGATTTTTGTGAAAGGTATTTTATGAAGTCCTATATGAATTTTTATGCAATTGCAAGGTTTTATTAACATAGTATTATATCATGGCTCTCTGTCACTAATGGTGTGAAAACACCTAACATACTTTTTACGACTCACAGCACTAGACTCAGAAATCCATGTGGCCATCCTACAGTTACCTCTTCCGCTACCCCTTGCAGTGAGAACATATCAGCATGCCTAATTAATTCTGTCCACCCTGCCTCCCTTCCTCCCTCCAGCATATCTCATATTTCGGTGACCTAAAAATAGGTTTGCATGTGTAGCTAAATGAATTTGATGAAACATATGTCTTTGTTTCTTGGTTTGTTGTTAACTTTGTGGATATGGATCTTGTGTTGTGTTCTCCTATGATTCCTATCTTCTGTTCGGGTTTTCTTTTCCATCTTCAGTTATGCTGTTTTTAAATATTATGGCCTCTATTATCAACTTATTCTGCCATCTTAACAAAATATGGATAAGCTAGAACATAATCTTATGCACCCTATTCAATAGCAACATAGCATGAGACCAATCTCAATGTTGTATTCTTCTTTAATTGTCTTCACAAAACATTGAAAAGAACTCACTTGATGATGCCTCGTGTGTAGTTTTCTTTTCTACTGGTTTTATTTTTTGTTTGCATCAATATAAGTAGCACGTCCAATAATCCTGCTTTCCTTTACCAATCATGTACGTGGCTTGTCTCTCAGGACTCAGATACATTATTATATAGTTTACTCTTTGTTGTCTAAATGTGCTGGTTGATATTCTGCTTGGTTGACTAACTTATTAGTGTCTGGCATGGAGTAATTAAGAATGCTTCATTCTTATCTGCCATGTTGGTTTTTGGTTGCTTTTGTCATGGCTATTCTGTACATGCACTGGTCCATGGTGAGATCAATTGATCCAAGTACTTGGTCAATGGTGATTTGGAATTATACCGATTGTCTGATGACTCTGAGTTACTTCCACAACTTCTTAACATAGCCCAAAACACTATGCTTTGTGCAGAAATCAACTCTTGAACTGATATTGGTTTTAAGAGACTTACAGCTTTTTTCATTTGTATGTTTACATATTTTTTTGCCTAAAATTGCACTGTAGCTTTTTTCATTTGTATGTTTACAATTTTTTGCCTAAAATTGTACTGTAGCCACAGAATTTTAAGCTAAAAAGTTTATTTAGTAGCTAGACAATTTCTCTCTTCGATTCTTCCCGGTGTCATACATAACCAAAGTTGTGACTCTGCAGAAAAATGGCAGAGTGGTCAACTGTAGGAGCTCCTTTGTTTGTTGTGCCTAGTGATTGTATGGTGCTGTCTCATTAAATTAGACCACATGACTATTTAGTGAGATGAAGTGCTTATTTTCCTGAAGGATGCATGTGTTCTTGTTGTCTAGGAAAATGAGAGACAATTAGCGGCAAAAGAGGCATCCCTTCCCGGGGAACCAACTCCTGATGATGAGAATGCTGTTACCCTCCTTGTGCGCATGCCCGATGGAAGTAGGCGGGGACGACGGTTTCTCAAGTCAGACAAGCTACAGGTAAACATGTTCATGGAGAAGTATATCTGATCTCCTTGGGCTAAAATATCAGTGCTAAACGAGACATGTTTTCACGTCTGGATGTGTATATACTATTGGAAAATCTAATTACCTGAAAGGAATCTTATGAGATGAAAATGAGATTTAAATCACTTTTATTGGTTTATACCTGGTTAAATATAGGTTTGGAAGATAACAAACCACATGTTTAATAGTTGAGGAAAAGTTGTAAGAAATTGAAGTGGTCATTCCAGATTTGTGTATCCCAAGATCCTTCATGTTTGTTTACAGAATCTTGATGGTGCCTTAAGGTCATGCATAGTGGGAATAAAATTGTAAAAACCTCTGAACATATCCATTCATCATTATACACTTCACTTTATTTTATGATTTTACTGTGGCAAAGTTCTTGACTTGCATTCAGTGAGTACAATAGACTGGTTGACATTCAAATGTATTTGAGTAGATTAACAAAATAGGTATTATATGATTATAAAATATTTTCGTGTATATCACTGTAGTTTAATCTTCAGCAAATTGCTGTAGGCTGATTGATGTCCTCAGTTATCTGAATTACGTATTTACATCTTGATTGGTTCCACCTACTAAATTCATTTACAGTTATTTGAGATCACTGTGTTTATTGTTTTACAGAGCCTATTTGACTTCATTGATATTGGCAGAGTGGTCAAACCTGGCAGCTATAGATTGGTAAAACTTGTCACTCCTTTGTTTTCCCTAGAGAGAGAGAGAGAGAAAGAATCCTAAATATACACTGAATAACTTCAGAACTTTAAGGATTTTTGAATGTCGGATTATTCTTATGTTCAGGTGAGGCCATATCCTCGACGTGCTTTTGGTGATGGAGAGAGTCCCTCAACTCTTGATGAATTGGGTCTAACCAGCAAGCAAGAAGCCTTGTACCTGGAGCTGATATAGTATATATGCTTATTTTGCAAAGCTCCCAAGAATTCAGGCCGATACAAACCTATTTATCTCGACTCTTGTAAGTGATCTGAAGATGTGGGGTGCGTTTGTTGCGTTTATTTGTTTCATTGTGGTCATGATTTTATTCTCATTTATATACAAGGAATCAACCAAAGTTAACTTAGACTAGCATCTTCATGTAAAATTCGCCCTTCCCTTGGAGATGATCAAAGTGGCGTTATCGTGGACCTTAAAATTTGAACAGCTTTGGCCTTGTTGCCTATTAATTATCCTGAAATAGAGATTGTTATTTGATGTTGGTGTGATATAATCTCTCATTCAAGTGTCAGCCTTATGCTGATCTCACACCTTGGCATTCTGTGCTTTTTCGAGTTTCGGCCCTTGTGCCCTGTTCGTCACATCTCGGTGCAAGTTAGCGTACATGTAAGACATTGGTTTCTGTGTGCTTTGTGTTGGCTGTGCGCTTAAGTGACTAATACGATCTCAGGTTCGGATTTCTTGTGTTTTGGCTATAAAAATTGAAAATCAAATAAGTGGCGGAAACAATAATTTGTAAGTAGTTGAGTGATAACTAGCTTTAATTCAGTTCGTCGGAAGTCCATTTTTAGGCGCTCACTTTTTTCTTGTCTGTGTATGCAAGTTTTCCACTTTTGGCATGGGATTTCTTTTCATACGCATTTACTATCTGTTACTAGCTTATATCTTATTCAGTTAAAAAGTGAATTTGGGAATTAAGAGCTTTGGAATTTGGACAACTAGTATTATACCCGTGCTCCGCACGGTCCAATTATTAATACGTATTTATCATATATAATAGTAGTAATATATAATTTTAAATATATATTTAAGTGATATAACACAAAATACAAAGTAAATAAATGAAAATAGAAATTTACATTACATAATACAAAATATGGAAACAGAAAAAACAAAAGACTTTCATATCATACAGTTAGATTATAAGATAGTACAACATAAACAGTCGCGGATCCAACATTTGTTATTAGGAGTTACAAAATTTATTGAAGTACGACGTATGCAAATATCTACATAAGGGTGCGGGGGCGCCCCCGAGCCAATTTTTTTGAGCATTATGCTCGTTCGTATTTATATGTAAGTAGAACCATAATGGGTTTAGAATTACAATTAATCACTTAATTATTTGCAATTTCATTAATTCAATAGCAAGTATGTTAAAAGCATATAAAGACATACTTCTATGCATACTAGTACAACCACCCGTGCGATGCACGGCGAAAATCGAAATAAAATAATATTTTAAATAAATAAATAAAAGTATTAACATAATCAAGATATAAGAAAATTCGAATTAATTTGTTCTAAAATAATATAACTCACACTAATTATTTCAATAAAGAACCTGAGTTTAAAAACATTTTTCAACTTGTATTTTGAATAATTGAAATATCAATTAATTGTTTGTAATTGGTAATGACAATAAGGATGCATTTACTTTTATGGATAAATTTATCATGAAAAATAAGGGATAACAAAAATGAAAATGTATATCTTTAAATGTCTCCTTTCTTTACCATGGAGAGATAATATTATCCTTCATTGAAGTGAACATGAGGAAGGAAAAATGGTGAACTTATCTTTTGTATAAAATGTGGGAAAAGAAATGAGGCATTTAAAGGCATAAATTTTCCCCCTAAAAAATGCATAAAGTTTTGTTATCTCTCATTTTTTCATGATAAATTTATCCATTAAAGTAAATTCACCCTAAATATGTAAATTCATTAAAGATCAAAAGCAAAGATAAATGGCAATAAATATTAATTATGTATCATACATACATTTGATGTACAAAACTATCTTTTTACATATAATTGAATATGTTTTTTGAATGCAAATTCAATCATATTTATCCAATCATTTTATTCGAATACAAACTTTAAAACTAAAATATGGGTGAACACCCTTCTATGTTAATGATTTGATCTTCACTTTGCCTCAAAAAAGAATTGATCTTCACTGCCCCAACTTCTCCCGATAAAAAGAGAAAAATCAAAAACATAAAGTATCACATAATAAATATAAATTTATGAGTATGAATTCTCTCTAAACAAATTTATGAGTATGAATTATACTATGTAAAGTAACAAAAAGTTTAAGATAATAGAAAATGACACAGCACAACAGTTTTTAGGCTCATCACAATCAGTAAGAACAATTGCACCACTATGGCTAGTTTCAGATCTCCTTCTATTGAGTTTCAGACATTTTCTTCTAATTAATACACGTTTACTGCTAAATTCATAGTGGATGATAATAGATTTCAGAATCTAATTTTATTTAATTAGTAAATAGAAAGACAATACAAAAGACCACTTAATATTCAGTAAATAGTATTGATCAAAAAAAAATATTCAGTAAATAGTATACAAATAAACCGTGAATGCAAAATATGAAAAAGAGGTATATTTTTTACATAAAAAACATAATATCATTATGTGCTTTATATTTATGAAAATTTAATCCGATTTCATACTTTTTCCCCAAATAAGTACTACGAAAGATTGCCAATGCCATTACATATTCCTATCATATCCAAATCTAATATCACAACCATACAAAAGCACACATATGTATGGGTACAAACAATTAAATATACATACATATATATATATATATATATATATATATATATATATATATATATATATATATTGTAGCATGGCACCTATTATTATAGCAGTTGAAATCTTACGTGCCCCAGTTTCACCTACGCGTGGCAGCTCACATTTTCATGTAAATCCACGGTATCGACCAGCCAACACGTACGATGATTGGTTTAGTGGGTGACAAAATGGGTTGTTAAAAAATTGCAAAATATGGCATAATGGATGGTTTACTTACTGGTTTAGATCTTTCTCATATATCTCTCGTCTTTCTTTTTTCTCAATCGCGTTGAACACAGAACACTTCTCTCAAAATCTGTCAAATCTTCAAGTTTCCTCCCTTTCACTTCTCAATTTTCGGCTATTAGTTGCCGCTGTCAATCGGTGTCGCGGCCACCAACCTGCTGTCGAAAACAACAACAACGGCGCGACCTGACAACTCCCTCTCCTCTGATACTCACCTCTTCGCCTGCTTCTCTTCTTCTCTTCCCGTAACCCCTTTGATGAGCTATCAACGAATGGCGGCTGAGTTTTTGTTGTAGATTGATGAGCAAACCGCAAGTGGAGTTAGAGGGGGTCAATCGAGACAGTGGGGATAAGGGTGAGGAAAAGGGTTTTGAAGTTATTCGAGGATTTCTTTTTTGTACTTTAAGTTGCTACAGAATTGTAGAGATAAAAAGAGAGAGAGAGAGAGTAAAGAAGAAAAAAAAAAAAAAATTTATTACACAGCACAAACAAATTGGTTGCACTACCAGAAGCACGTATGAGGGTGCATGCGCCTGACGGAGAGTGGAGAGTGGTGAGGAGGAGAGGGGTAGGTCCAACCCGTCCCGAGCGTTTTCCGGTGAGGCATCCAAATAACTCTAACCCTAGGTTTACCCCCAAGCCCCAGACAAGCGGTTTACGGAATGGAGATTGGAAAGATGAGAATGGAGTTACCTTCTTCTTCAACAACTTTCCGGAAGGAACTTGGTTCGAAACGCTGGAAAAAAGTTTCAGAGAGATCGGAAAGGTTATCGACATCTTTTGCCCTAAGAAGAAAGATGTCAAAGGAAAACCTTTCGGTTTTGTTCGTTTTGACGAGAACATAGATAAGGAGAAAGCATTGAAAGAGCTTAACAACATCTGGTTTGGCAGTTATAAACTGCGAGCATACGTCCCAAGGTTTGAAAGAGCTTCTTTTGATAGAACCGCTTCTGTTAGTAAAGTCGAAAAAAATGGTACCCATAAGGAGTGCTTGGATAGGAGGGTGGCAATGAGGAACTCGATCAATTTTTTTGCAAACAAAAGAGAAGAGGGTAAGTCTTTTGCGGCAGCCCTCGGTGGTGGATCAAATAAAGATCCGGACCCTCCTGCGGATGAGGTTTTGGGCTTCCAACCAGACGAAGGGGAGATGATCTGGCTGAAGAATTCGTTTACCGCCTTCGTCAAATCTGATTTCGTCTGGGAGGACTTTGAAGCAGAGATCAACAGCAAGTGCTCGGGCCTGCTTAAAATCTCATCCTTAGGCGGCAATCTGGTTCTTATCCAAAGCTTGAAGGAAGAACCGGTGAAGGAGGTGATGAAGGATCTTGACGAGTGGGCAAAATTCTGGTTTGAATGGACGAGACCATGGACGTACGTTGATGTTTGTACACAAAGGGTGGTTTGGACCAAATGGTTCGGAGTTCCATTACAGGCATGGAATCCCAGATTCTTCAACCTCGCTGGAGCTCGGATGGGTTTGGTTTTGAAAATCCATGAGAAAACTACAGCCAGAGACAGACTTGATTTTGCATGGATTCAAATCTCTACAGGATTGGAGTCGGTGAACAGAAGCTTGGAATGTAGAATTGCAGGTGCTCACTTTAAAATTAGAATTGAGGAGACGAGTGATCCTGGTGAAGGGGAGTTTTCTCAGCGCTATGATGAGACTACGGAAGATGAGACGGATAGCTGGTCGGAGGAAGAGGATCTCGGAGAGAAAGTTTTACCGGAGCAGGCCCAGATCGACGACGACAATTACTCCCGAGACAGCCGCAAATCCGACTCGAAGTCAGTCCAAAAGCCAGACGTCTCCTCGTTTCCGGAAAAAGGAGCTGATTCGTTCACTACAAACGAAAAGGATGGCATGCGGAAAGGCGGCCCTCAATCATTAAGCTTA
This sequence comes from Salvia miltiorrhiza, assembly GCF_028751815.1. NCBI lineage: Eukaryota > Viridiplantae > Streptophyta > Magnoliopsida > Lamiales > Lamiaceae > Salvia > Salvia miltiorrhiza. The sequence continues at coordinate 50,854,086 of NC_080393.1, read as the reverse complement.
ACGGTTTTCGAAACAGTCCCTTCAGTATCCAAGATTCCAGAGACCCCACCAGAGAGATTCTTTAGGAGTTCTGAAGTGGGTAGTGGCCTCGTTGAAAGAGCAAATCTCGGCCCATCTGCACAAGACCCGGATGGCTGTTTATCTAGCCCAAGTAAAGGGCCTGAGGAAGGAATAGTGGACAGAGAGAATGTGGAACAAAATGAACCTGGGCCCAAAGTGGTTCTTGAACAAGGGGCCCAAAATCAAAGAGGCCAACAGTACAAACAAAAAGGTCCAACTTGTGAGCAAAGAAGAGAAAAGAGCGCAGTTGACGTTGGACAAAGAGCTAGAGTTGGTCAGATGAAAGAAGGCAAAGCTACACATAGAAAGAAGAAAACCTCCGATTTCTCAATGAAGTTAGGATTGCAGCGGTTCCTAATTCAAAGAAACAAGAAAAGCAACATCAAAACTACATTTAGACAAGATAGTGTAATTAAGGGGGTCGAGTTCTCAATGGATCCTGCCGCCTCAACGGCTCAAGGGTTACAAGAGCAGAACAGGGGGACTTTGGTATCGGAGGATCCAAGACTCATATCAGAGGGGTCGAGTGACAAGTCTTTTAAACAAGTCCCTGATGAGAAATGTGATTCCGACCGCGAACAGGATGCTCAAAGGAATGAGGAATCAAGGGAAGATGTCTCGGCGAAAATCCTCGAGGAAGGATGCAAGATCTGGGATTTTGGGAAAAAATTAGGGCTGCAGAGTCATCTTCAAGACACAGAGATTGCGGTACATTTGATGCAAGAAAAAATTTGTATGGGAAACGAGGAGCTTTCGAAGAGGGTTTATCAATGAAGATGGTCTCCTATAACATTAGAGGTCTTGGGAGTAAAATTAAGAAGAGAGAACTTCGGGAGATGATTCAAAAATTGAAGATTGACTTTTGTTTGGTTCAAGAAATAAAGATGGAGCAGTTCAATAATTCCGACTTGAGAGGTATTTGGGGATCAGACAGTTTCGATTTCGCGAGCAAGCAGTCTGAGGGGAGATCAGGGGGAATTTTATCCATTTGGAATCCTGCGATCTTCTCCAAATCTAGTCGATGGGAGATACTAGGGGCACTTATTGTGAATGGAAAATGGAGACCAGGTAACATCAATGTGTGTTTAATCAACGTGTATGCCCCCCAATCACCAAATGATCGTGAGGTTCTTTGGGATTGTCTCGGATTGGTTGTTGGACAAAATAGGGAATCCGCTTTATGCATTGCAGGCGATTTCAACTCCATCAGAAATGAAAGCGAAAGAGTTGGCAGGGGAACACAGTTTGCGACAAGGGACATGAAAGCGTTTGATGAATTCATCAGGGACAACGATCTTATGGAAATCCGTTTGCAAGGGAGAAGATTCACGTGGTACCAACCTAATGGACACTGCAAAACGAAGCTCGATCGGTTTCTTGTCAACGGAAAATGGATGGAACAATGGCCACTATCGAGAGTGAGAGGACTCCAACGCTCTATCTCGGATCACTGCCCGATCCTTTTGGAATCAAAAGAGGTGGATTGGGGACCTAAACCATTTCGGTTTATTAATGCTTGGATGAGTCATCCTGATTTTGAGAAGGTCGTGGCCGATTCGTGGAATAGGAATGGTGTATCGGGATGGTTTAGTTTCGTTTTTAAAGAGAAAATGAAGAGATTGAAAAATGATCTCAAAAAGTGGAACCTGTCGGATTTTGGTCAGATTGAGATGGAGATTGAATCGCTGAAACAGGAAATTCAAAAATGGGATGCTGTTGATGACACTTTGGGCTTGGAGGAAGAAGAGGTCATTAAGAGAAATGAAGCATGTGCAAATTTGATCACCCAAATGAAGAATAGAGATAGTTTGCTGTCTCAAAAATCAAGATCTCGGTGGCTAGTAGACGGGGATGTCAACAGTGGATTTTTTCATAAGGTCATCAATGGAAGGAGGCTCAAGAATGAGATCGCGGGCCTGTGGATCAACGACAGATGGAGTGAAGAACCTTCAGAGATCAAAAGTCACGTCAAAGCCCATTTTCAGTCACAATTCAAAGGAAGAAATCGAATCGAGATCAGGCTCCCGGTCAACTTTGTCCAAAAAACAATCCCGGACGATCTTCGTGAGCAGCTTGATGTCCCCTTTTCGGAGGAGGAGGTGAAATCGGCAGTTTGGATGTGTGACGGGGATAAAAGCCCTGGCCCAGATGGTTTTAACTTTAATTTTATGAAAAGAAGCTGGGAGATCATTAGAAGTGATTTGTTGGCAGTGATGAATGATTTCTACAATCACGGAAAGTTGGCAAGAGGGTGCAACCCATCGTACATCACCCTGATACCAAAAAAAGATGGAGCGGCAGAACTTAAAGATTTTAGGCCAATTTCTCTCATCAACTGTCTATACAAGGTTATAGCCAAGGTCCTTGCGTCAAGATTAAAGTTGGTTATGAAATGCATCATCTCAGAGTTTCAAAGTGCCTTTATTGAAGATCGCTATATTCTTGATGGGGTGATTGTTATCAACGAAATCATCGAGGAAGCAAAAAGAAAGAAGAAGGGGATCTCGTTGTTCAAGATTGACTTTGCCAAAGCTTACGACTCGGTGGAGTGGGACTTCCTTCTCACTATGATGGAGAGAATGAATTTTAGTCCGAAGTGGAAAAGCTGGATTTCAGGATGTCTTTCATCGGCATCGGCAAACGTGCTCGTCAACGGCAGCCCATCTGGAGATTTCCAATTGGAAAGAGGCCTCCGTCAAGGTGATCCCCTCTCACCTTTTCTTTTCCTTATCGTTGCGGAGGGGCTCCACTTACTTGTGGAAAGGGCAGTCCACCATGATCTGTTGGAGCCGATCTGCGTTGGTGAGGGAGGTTTTAGGATTTCACATTTACAGTATGCCGATGATACGATGTTCATTGCGACAGCCAAGAGAGAAAATGCTTGGGCTTTCAAATGTATCCTCAAAATCTTTGAAACCTTGTCGGGCCTTAAGGTTAATTTTGACAAAAGTGTGTTGGTTGGCATCGGATTGGAGGAATCAGTACGAGATGAGATGGCTATGAATTTGGATTGCCAGGTGGGAGGCACACCAATCAAGTACCTTGGTGTCAAGATCGGGACGTGCCTTTCTCGAGCGGTGGATTGGAACTTTCTTGTGGAAAAAGTTAGGAACAAAATTGGGAAATGGAAAAACCGGAAATGTTCTTTTGCAGGGAGGTTAACTTTGCTTCGATCGGTCCTTTCTTCCATTCCGTTATACCAACTGTCTTTTTCTCTCTTGAACAAAGGAGTGTTGTCTAAAATTCGTTCGTTGTTGAGTAGTTTCTTGTGGGGGGGAGGGGTGGAGGAAAGAAAGATTCACTGGGTCAATTGGGGGGAACTCTGTGGGGATGTTGAACAGGGAGGGTTGGGTATTAAAGATCTGGAGCGCTTTAACAAAGCACTCATGGTCAAATGGTTGTGGCGTTTTTTAACGGAAAAAGATTCTCTTTGGGCTAAGGTGGTTAGAGAGTGTGGGGGGGAGATGAAGTGGGATGGCAGTGGTTTAGTTTCAACTGGGAGAAGGGCTGTGATGTCGGGGTGGTGGAGGAGGGTGACAGACTTAAGTAAGGGAGATCAGGGGCGATGGGTGAGAGAAAATGTGGTTGCTCATATTGGGGAAGGTGATAGCTTCCTTTTCTGGCATCATCTGTGGGTGGGGGATAGGAGTCTTAAGGAGATGTTTCCTAGGCTGTTCCGCATTAGCAATAATAAGGGGGGGCTCATCAAAAGCATGGGAGGATGGGTTGAAGGAAATTGGGAGTGGAAGCTTGGGTGGTGTCGTGTCTTGAGGGGGAGAGAAAATGAACAGTACACCAACCTTCTTTCTCTGATTAATAGTGTTAAAGTTTGTGCAGGCTCTCAAGACGGATGGCTGTGGAGGGCAGACCCAAAAGGCTCCTATTCAGTCAAATCGGGTTACAGAACGCTCAGCCAAGAGACTACAGCTACATGCTCTCGATCCAAAGATCAGGAGCTTTCTATTACATGGAGAGCACAAGTCCCGTTCAAGGCAAAAACTACCGCGTGGAGACTCTTGAAAGGAATAATGGCAACCTGTGAAAATTTGCTGAGAAGACATGCGATTGCACCAAATTCCGAAGTTTGCTGCGTCTTTTGCAAGGAACAGATCGAATCAACAGATCACGTCTTTTTTCTGTGCCCGTCAACTTTGGAATTTTGGTATGCAATCCTTACTTGGCTTGGGAAACAATCGGTTCTACACTTCAAAGCGAAGGATCATCTGGTAGCCTTCATCAACCTCGGTAAAAAAGCTGATACTTCTACTCTTCTTTGCATTTGGATGTGTTCAATTTGGTGTATATGGAAACAAAGAAACGATTGTAAGTTTAATCAAGGAGTTTGGAAAAAAGACAAACTGGTGTCGGAGGTTAAATCAAGAGTTTGGGGGTGGATGAAGGCTTATGGTGTGAAGACTGTTTGTGATGATTTCAAATCTTGGTTCTATTTGGAAAAGGGGTTTGAGTCGGATGGAGGATGAAGCAGTAGGGGTCTTTGCATGATGTTTTTGGAATGAATCTTGGGTGCCTGTTTTTTGGAATGAATCTTGGGCGGCTGTAGGGTCGGGAGGGTGCTGCTGGGTGTGGCTTTGAAAGCTGTTTTTGGTAGGAAAAGGAACGTTTAAAGATAAACAATCCCAACTTCTAAATGCCGATTTCTGGTTTGAAGCTGTTCGTGTTTTTTGGGAAAGGGACTTTTGGCTTTGGATTGAAGTGATCAAGCTTTTATCTTTGACTTTGGTATTGGCTGTCGAGGTTGAGCTGTGCTGCTTCTGATCTATTGGACGTAGCTGGATGTTGTTGTGTTGTTTTGTTGTGATTTCTCTGTTTTGTTTTCTTTTTCCTTGTACTCTCCTGCTTTTCTTTGGGTACTACTGGTACCTGTAGCAATAAATTCTTTCTTTGCCTGAGCAAAAAAAAAAGAATTGTAGAGATAAAAACAGTATTTGGAGACGGGAGAAAGTTTGACGAAGAGAACCGTGGGAGAGAGAATTATAGGGTTTTGTGGGAATTGTTGGGATGATAAGATGTAGAACGTGGGATCTAGGGCAGAAAAACGGACTCTCACCATGATTATTTCAGGGTAATCACGTTTTTTTAAATTCTGCACAAAAAATGGCGGTAAAATATTACCGTTAAACTGTTGTTTTATATAATATATAGATTATTTTAGAAATTGTTTATCTTCTAAACAAATAAACTAATTTCATTATTAATAGTTCGTAATTTACTTTAATGCGAGGATTGACTCAAATTCAATATTAAAGCTTATCTAATTAGAGTGCGTTCTCTTTGGTTGTAAATTTATCATGAGAAAAGGAAGGATAAACAAAATTTCACCCTTTAAATTCTTCATTTCTTTTTCCACATTTCCTACTTGACCCTTACCCATTCCTCATTTACACTACAAACGAAGGATAATATTATCCCTCCAAAAATGGTGTGATAATATTATCTCTCCTTTGTAGTGTAAATGAGGAATGAGTAAAGATCAAGTAGGAAATGTGGGAAAAGAAAGTAAGGATTTAAAGGGTGAAATTTTGTTTATCCTTTCTTTTCCCAAGATAAATTTACAACCAAAGAGAACGCAGTCTTAGAAACAAAAATGAGACGAAAATAACATAAACTTCAAACTAATAGAACAAATCACTGTAAATTGTTAAACTTTTAATGTAATAATAGAACAAATCACGGTAAATTGTTAAACCTAACTAACTAATATACTAACACACGCTAATATATTAGTAATAGCAAATACAGTTAATTAGAAATAACTAATACAAAAAAAATTGATGATAATTTTTTGAATGCAAATATTTTTTTTATTGAAACTATTTGTACAATATTGATGATTTTTAAAATAATTTTATTTCTTTATAAATTATTTATAGACACTAATTAAAGTATACCATCACAAATCAACTACAAAATAAATATTATAATTAATAAATAATTAATCATTAAATAAGTTTTAATTCATTACCATTCGAATTTATTAAGTCTCAAATAGTTTCAATAAAAAATATCAACCTTCAACAAATTAAGAAGAGAGAACTTCGGGAGATGATTCAAAAATTGAAGATTGACTTTTGTTTGGTTCAAGAAACAAAGATGGAGCAGTTCAATAATTCCGACTTGAGAGGTATTTGGGGATCAGACAGTTTCGATTTCGCGAGCAAGCAGTCTGAGGGGAGATCAGGGGGAATTTTATCCATTTGGAATCCTGCGATCTTCTCCAAATCTAGTCGATGGGAGATACTAGGGGCACTTATTGTGAATGGAAAATGGAGACCAGGTAACATCAATGTGTGTTTAATCAACGTGTATGCCCCCCAATCACCAAATGATCGTGAGGTTCTTTGGGATTGTCTCGGATTGGTTGTTGGACAAAATAGGGAATCCGCTTTATGCATTGCAGGCGATTTCAACTCCATCAGAAATGAAAGCGAAAGAGTTGGCAGGGGAACACAGTTTGCGACAAGGGACATGAAAGCGTTTGATGAATTCATCAGGGACAACGATCTTATGGAAATCCGTTTGCAAGGGAGAAGATTCACGTGGTACCAACCTAATGGACACTGCAAAACGAAGCTCGATCGGTTTCTTGTCAACGGAAAATGGATGGAACAATGGCCACTATCGAGAGTGAGAGGACTCCAACGCTCTATCTCGGATCACTGCCCGATCCTTTTGGAATCAAAAGAGGTGGATTGGGGACCTAAACCATTTCGGTTTATTAATGCTTGGATGAGTCATCCTGATTTTGAGAAGGTCGTGGCCGATTCGTGGAATAGGAATGGTGTATCGGGATGGTTTAGTTTCGTTTTTAAAGAGAAAATGAAGAGATTGAAAAATGATCTCAAAAAGTGGAACCTGTCGGATTTTGGTCAGATTGAGATGGAGATTGAATCGCTGAAACAGGAAATTCAAAAATGGGATGCTGTTGATGACACTTTGGGCTTGGAGGAAGAAGAGGTCATTAAGAGAAATGAAGCATGTGCAAATTTGATCACCCAAATGAAGAATAGAGATAGTTTGCTGTCTCAAAAATCAAGATCTCGGTGGCTAGTAGACGGGGATGTCAACAGTGGATTTTTTCATAAGGTCATCAATGGAAGGAGGCTCAAGAATGAGATCGCGGGCCTGTGGATCAACGACAGATGGAGTGAAGAACCTTCAGAGATCAAAAGTCACGTCAAAGCCCATTTTCAGTCACAATTCAAAGGAAGAAATCGAATCGAGATCAGGCTCCCGGTCAACTTTGTCCAAAAAACAATCCCGGACGATCTTCGTGAGCAGCTTGATGTCCCCTTTTCGGAGGAGGAGGTGAAATCGGCAGTTTGGATGTGTGACGGGGATAAAAGCCCTGGCCCAGATGGTTTTAACTTTAATTTTATGAAAAGAAGCTGGGAGATCATTAGAAGTGATTTGTTGGCAGTGATGAATGATTTCTACAATCACGGAAAGTTGGCAAGAGGGTGCAACCCATCGTACATCACCCTGATACCAAAAAAAGATGGAGCGGCAGAACTTAAAGATTTTAGGCCAATTTCTCTCATCAACTGTCTATACAAGGTTATAGCCAAGGTCCTTGCGTCAAGATTAAAGTTGGTTATGAAATGCATCATCTCAGAGTTTCAAAGTGCCTTTATTGAAGATCGCTATATTCTTGATGGGGTGATTGTTATCAACGAAATCATCGAGGAAGCAAAAAGAAAGAAGAAGGGGATCTCGTTGTTCAAGATTGACTTTGCCAAAGCTTACGACTCGGTGGAGTGGGACTTCCTTCTCACTATGATGGAGAGAATGAATTTTAGTCCGAAGTGGAAAAGCTGGATTTCAGGATGTCTTTCATCGGCATCGGCAAACGTGCTCGTCAACGGCAGCCCATCTGGAGATTTCCAATTGGAAAGAGGCCTCCGTCAAGGTGATCCCCTCTCACCTTTTCTTTTCCTTATCGTTGCGGAGGGGCTCCACTTACTTGTGGAAAGGGCAGTCCACCATGATCTGTTGGAGCCGATCTGCGTTGGTGAGGGAGGTTTTAGGATTTCACATTTACAGTATGCCGATGATACGATGTTCATTGCGACAGCCAAGAGAGAAAATGCTTGGGCTTTCAAATGTATCCTCAAAATCTTTGAAACCTTGTCGGGCCTTAAGGTTAATTTTGACAAAAGTGTGTTGGTTGGCATCGGATTGGAGGAATCAGTACGAGATGAGATGGCTATGAATTTGGATTGCCAGGTGGGAGGCACACCAATCAAGTACCTTGGTGTCAAGATCGGGACGTGCCTTTCTCGAGCGGTGGATTGGAACTTTCTTGTGGAAAAAGTTAGGAACAAAATTGGGAAATGGAAAAACCGGAAATGTTCTTTTGCAGGGAGGTTAACTTTGCTTCGATCGGTCCTTTCTTCCATTCCGTTATACCAACTGTCTTTTTCTCTCTTGAACAAAGGAGTGTTGTCTAAAATTCGTTCGTTGTTGAGTAGTTTCTTGTGGGGGGGAGGGGTGGAGGAAAGAAAGATTCACTGGGTCAATTGGGGGGAACTCTGTGGGGATGTTGAACAGGGAGGGTTGGGTATTAAAGATCTGGAGCGCTTTAACAAAGCACTCATGGTCAAATGGTTGTGGCGTTTTTTAACGGAAAAAGATTCTCTTTGGGCTAAGGTGGTTAGAGAGTGTGGGGGGGAGATGAAGTGGGATGGCAGTGGTTTAGTTTCAACTGGGAGAAGGGCTGTGATGTCGGGGTGGTGGAGGAGGGTGACAGACTTAAGTAAGGGAGATCAGGGGCGATGGGTGAGAGAAAATGTGGTTGCTCATATTGGGGAAGGTGATAGCTTCCTTTTCTGGCATCATCTGTGGGTGGGGGATAGGAGTCTTAAGGAGATGTTTCCTAGGCTGTTCCGCATTAGCAATAATAAGGGGGGGGCTCATCAAAAGCATGGGAGGATGGGTTGAAGGAAATTGGGAGTGGAAGCTTGGGTGGTGTCGTGTCTTGAGGGGGAGAGAAAATGAACAGTACACCAACCTTCTTTCTCTGATTAATAGTGTTAAAGTTTGTGCAGGCTCTCAAGACGGATGGCTGTGGAGGGCAGACCCAAAAGGCTCCTATTCAGTCAAATCGGGTTACAGAACGCTCAGCCAAGAGACTACAGCTACATGCTCTCGATCCAAAGATCAGGAGCTTTCTATTACATGGAGAGCACAAGTCCCGTTCAAGGCAAAAACTACCGCGTGGAGACTCTTGAAAGGAATAATGGCAACCTGTGAAAATTTGCTGAGAAGACATGCGATTGCACCAAATTCCGAAGTTTGCTGCGTCTTTTGCAAGGAACAGATCGAATCAACAGATCACGTCTTTTTTCTGTGCCCGTCAACTTTGGAATTTTGGTATGCAATCCTTACTTGGCTTGGGAAACAATCGGTTCTACACTTCAAAGCGAAGGATCATCTGGTAGCCTTCATCAACCTCGGTAAAAAAGCTGATACTTCTACTCTTCTTTGCATTTGGATGTGTTCAATTTGGTGTATATGGAAACAAAGAAACGATTGTAAGTTTAATCAAGGAGTTTGGAAAAAAGACAAACTGGTGTCGGAGGTTAAATCAAGAGTTTGGGGGTGGATGAAGGCTTATGGTGTGAAGACTGTTTGTGATGATTTCAAATCTTGGTTCTATTTGGAAAAGGGGTTTGAGTCGGATGGAGGATGAAGCAGTAGGGGTCTTTGCATGATGTTTTTGGAATGAATCTTGGGTGCCTGTTTTTTGGAATGAATCTTGGGCGGCTGTAGGGTCGGGAGGGTGCTGCTGGGTGTGGCTTTGAAAGCTGTTTTTGGTAGGAAAAGGAACGTTTAAAGATAAACAATCCCAACTTCTAAATGCCGATTTCTGGTTTGAAGCTGTTCGTGTTTTTTGGGAAAGGGACTTTTGGCTTTGGATTGAAGTGATCAAGCTTTTATCTTTGACTTTGGTATTGGCTGTCGAGGTTGAGCTGTGCTGCTTCTGATCTATTGGACGTAGCTGGATGTTGTTGTGTTGTTTTGTTGTGATTTCTCTGTTTTGTTTTCTTTTTCCTTGTACTCTCCTGCTTTTCTTTGGGTACTACTGGTACCTGTAGCAATAAATTCTTTCTTTGCCTGAGCAAAAAAAAAAGAATTGTAGAGATAAAAACAGTATTTGGAGACGGGAGAAAGTTTGACGAAGAGAACCGTGGGAGAGAGAATTATAGGGTTTTGTGGGAATTGTTGGGATGATAAGATGTAGAACGTGGGATCTAGGGCAGAAAAACGGACTCTCACCATGATTATTTCAGGGTAATCACGTTTTTTTAAATTCTGCACAAAAAATGGCGGTAAAATATTACCGTTAAACTGTTGTTTTATATAATATATAGATTATTTAGAAATTGTTTATCTTCTAAACAAATAAACTAATTTCATTATTAATAGTTCGTAATTTACTTTAATGCGAGGATTGACTCAAATTCAATATTAAAGCTTATCTAATTAGAGTGCGTTCTCTTTGGTTGTAAATTTATCATGAGAAAAGGAAGGATAAACAAAATTTCACCCTTTAAATTCTTCATTTCTTTTTCCACATTTCCTACTTGACCCTTACCCATTCCTCATTTACACTACAAACGAAGGATAATATTATCCCTCCAAAAATGGTGTGATAATATTATCTCTCCTTTGTAGTGTAAATGAGGAATGAGTAAAGATCAAGTAGGAAATGTGGGAAAAGAAAGTAAGGATTTAAAGGGTGAAATTTTGTTTATCCTTTCTTTTCCCAAGATAAATTTACAACCAAAGAGAACGCAGTCTTAGAAACAAAAATGAGACGAAAATAACATAAACTTCAAACTAATAGAACAAATCACTGTAAATTGTTAAACTTTTAATGTAATAATAGAACAAATCACGGTAAATTGTTAAACCTAACTAACTAATATACTAACACACGCTAATATATTAGTAATAGCAAATACAGTTAATTAGAAATAACTAATACAAAAAAAATTGATGATAATTTTTTGAATGCAAATATTTTTTTATTGAAACTATTTGTACAATATTGATGATTTTTAAAATAATTTTATTTCTTTATAAATTATTTATAGACACTAATTAAAGTATACCATCACAAATCAACTACAAAATAAATATTATAATTAATAAATAATTAATCATTAAATAAGTTTTAATTCATTACCATTCGAATTTATTAAGTCTCAAATAGTTTCAATAAAAAAATATCAACCTTCAACAAATTAAGAAGAGAGAACTTCGGGAGATGATTCAAAAATTGAAGATTGACTTTTGTTTGGTTCAAGAAACAAAGATGGAGCAGTTCAATAATTCCGACTTGAGAGGTATTTGGGGATCAGACAGTTTCGATTTCGCGAGCAAGCAGTCTGAGGGGAGATCAGGGGGAATTTTATCCATTTGGAATCCTGCGATCTTCTCCAAATCTAGTCGATGGGAGATACTAGGGGCACTTATTGTGAATGGAAAATGGAGACCAGGTAACATCAATGTGTGTTTAATCAACGTGTATGCCCCCCAATCACCAAATGATCGTGAGGTTCTTTGGGATTGTCTCGGATTGGTTGTTGGACAAAATAGGGAATCCGCTTTATGCATTGCAGGCGATTTCAACTCCATCAGAAATGAAAGCGAAAGAGTTGGCAGGGGAACACAGTTTGCGACAAGGGACATGAAAGCGTTTGATGAATTCATCAGGGACAACGATCTTATGGAAATCCGTTTGCAAGGGAGAAGATTCACGTGGTACCAACCTAATGGACACTGCAAAACGAAGCTCGATCGGTTTCTTGTCAACGGAAAATGGATGGAACAATGGCCACTATCGAGAGTGAGAGGACTCCAACGCTCTATCTCGGATCACTGCCCGATCCTTTTGGAATCAAAAGAGGTGGATTGGGGACCTAAACCATTTCGGTTTATTAATGCTTGGATGAGTCATCCTGATTTTGAGAAGGTCGTGGCCGATTCGTGGAATAGGAATGGTGTATCGGGATGGTTTAGTTTCGTTTTTAAAGAGAAAATGAAGAGATTGAAAAATGATCTCAAAAAGTGGAACCTGTCGGATTTTGGTCAGATTGAGATGGAGATTGAATCGCTGAAACAGGAAATTCAAAAATGGGATGCTGTTGATGACACTTTGGGCTTGGAGGAAGAAGAGGTCATTAAGAGAAATGAAGCATGTGCAAATTTGATCACCCAAATGAAGAATAGAGATAGTTTGCTGTCTCAAAAATCAAGATCTCGGTGGCTAGTAGACGGGGATGTCAACAGTGGATTTTTTCATAAGGTCATCAATGGAAGGAGGCTCAAGAATGAGATCGCGGGCCTGTGGATCAACGACAGATGGAGTGAAGAACCTTCAGAGATCAAAAGTCACGTCAAAGCCCATTTTCAGTCACAATTCAAAGGAAGAAATCGAATCGAGATCAGGCTCCCGGTCAACTTTGTCCAAAAAACAATCCCGGACGATCTTCGTGAGCAGCTTGATGTCCCCTTTTCGGAGGAGGAGGTGAAATCGGCAGTTTGGATGTGTGACGGGGATAAAAGCCCTGGCCCAGATGGTTTTAACTTTAATTTTATGAAAAGAAGCTGGGAGATCATTAGAAGTGATTTGTTGGCAGTGATGAATGATTTCTACAATCACGGAAAGTTGGCAAGAGGGTGCAACCCATCGTACATCACCCTGATACCAAAAAAAGATGGAGCGGCAGAACTTAAAGATTTTAGGCCAATTTCTCTCATCAACTGTCTATACAAGGTTATAGCCAAGGTCCTTGCGTCAAGATTAAAGTTGGTTATGAAATGCATCATCTCAGAGTTTCAAAGTGCCTTTATTGAAGATCGCTATATTCTTGATGGGGTGATTGTTATCAACGAAATCATCGAGGAAGCAAAAAGAAAGAAGAAGGGGATCTCGTTGTTCAAGATTGACTTTGCCAAAGCTTACGACTCGGTGGAGTGGGACTTCCTTCTCACTATGATGGAGAGAATGAATTTTAGTCCGAAGTGGAAAAGCTGGATTTCAGGATGTCTTTCATCGGCATCGGCAAACGTGCTCGTCAACGGCAGCCCATCTGGAGATTTCCAATTGGAAAGAGGCCTCCGTCAAGGTGATCCCCTCTCACCTTTTCTTTTCCTTATCGTTGCGGAGGGGCTCCACTTACTTGTGGAAAGGGCAGTCCACCATGATCTGTTGGAGCCGATCTGCGTTGGTGAGGGAGGTTTTAGGATTTCACATTTACAGTATGCCGATGATACGATGTTCATTGCGACAGCCAAGAGAGAAAATGCTTGGGCTTTCAAATGTATCCTCAAAATCTTTGAAACCTTGTCGGGCCTTAAGGTTAATTTTGACAAAAGTGTGTTGGTTGGCATCGGATTGGAGGAATCAGTACGAGATGAGATGGCTATGAATTTGGATTGCCAGGTGGGAGGCACACCAATCAAGTACCTTGGTGTCAAGATCGGGACGTGCCTTTCTCGAGCGGTGGATTGGAACTTTCTTGTGGAAAAAGTTAGGAACAAAATTGGGAAATGGAAAAACCGGAAATGTTCTTTTGCAGGGAGGTTAACTTTGCTTCGATCGGTCCTTTCTTCCATTCCGTTATACCAACTGTCTTTTTCTCTCTTGAACAAAGGAGTGTTGTCTAAAATTCGTTCGTTGTTGAGTAGTTTCTTGTGGGGGGGAGGGGTGGAGGAAAGAAAGATTCACTGGGTCAATTGGGGGGAACTCTGTGGGGATGTTGAACAGGGAGGGTTGGGTATTAAAGATCTGGAGCGCTTTAACAAAGCACTCATGGTCAAATGGTTGTGGCGTTTTTTAACGGAAAAAGATTCTCTTTGGGCTAAGGTGGTTAGAGAGTGTGGGGGGGAGATGAAGTGGGATGGCAGTGGTTTAGTTTCAACTGGGAGAAGGGCTGTGATGTCGGGGTGGTGGAGGAGGGTGACAGACTTAAGTAAGGGAGATCAGGGGCGATGGGTGAGAGAAAATGTGGTTGCTCATATTGGGGAAGGTGATAGCTTCCTTTTCTGGCATCATCTGTGGGTGGGGGATAGGAGTCTTAAGGAGATGTTTCCTAGGCTGTTCCGCATTAGCAATAATAAGGGGGGGGCTCATCAAAAGCATGGGAGGATGGGTTGAAGGAAATTGGGAGTGGAAGCTTGGGTGGTGTCGTGTCTTGAGGGGGAGAGAAAATGAACAGTACACCAACCTTCTTTCTCTGATTAATAGTGTTAAAGTTTGTGCAGGCTCTCAAGACGGATGGCTGTGGAGGGCAGACCCAAAAGGCTCCTATTCAGTCAAATCGGGTTACAGAACGCTCAGCCAAGAGACTACAGCTACATGCTCTCGATCCAAAGATCAGGAGCTTTCTATTACATGGAGAGCACAAGTCCCGTTCAAGGCAAAAAACTACCGCGTGGAGACTCTTGAAAGGAATAATGGCAACCTGTGAAAATTTGCTGAGAAGACATGCGATTGCACCAAATTCCGAAGTTTGCTGCGTCTTTTGCAAGGAACAGATCGAATCAACAGATCACGTCTTTTTTCTGTGCCCGTCAACTTTGGAATTTTGGTATGCAATCCTTACTTGGCTTGGGAAACAATCGGTTCTACACTTCAAAGCGAAGGATCATCTGGTAGCCTTCATCAACCTCGGTAAAAAAGCTGATACTTCTACTCTTCTTTGCATTTGGATGTGTTCAATTTGGTGTATATGGAAACAAAGAAACGATTGTAAGTTTAATCAAGGAGTTTGGAAAAAAGACAAACTGGTGTCGGAGGTTAAATCAAGAGTTTGGGGGTGGATGAAGGCTTATGGTGTGAAGACTGTTTGTGATGATTTCAAATCTTGGTTCTATTTGGAAAAGGGGTTTGAGTCGGATGGAGGATGAAGCAGTAGGGGTCTTTGCATGATGTTTTTGGAATGAATCTTGGGTGCCTGTTTTTTGGAATGAATCTTGGGCGGCTGTAGGGTCGGGAGGGTGCTGCTGGGTGTGGCTTTGAAAGCTGTTTTTGGTAGGAAAAGGAACGTTTAAAGATAAACAATCCCAACTTCTAAATGCCGATTTCTGGTTTGAAGCTGTTCGTGTTTTTTGGGAAAGGGACTTTTGGCTTTGGATTGAAGTGATCAAGCTTTTATCTTTGACTTTGGTATTGGCTGTCGAGGTTGAGCTGTGCTGCTTCTGATCTATTGGACGTAGCTGGATGTTGTTGTGTTGTTTTGTTGTGATTTCTCTGTTTTGTTTTCTTTTTCCTTGTACTCTCCTGCTTTTCTTTGGGTACTACTGGTACCTGTAGCAATAAATTCTTTCTTTGCCTGAGCAAAAAAAAAAGAATTGTAGAGATAAAAACAGTATTTGGAGACGGGAGAAAGTTTGACGAAGAGAACCGTGGGAGAGAGAATTATAGGGTTTTGTGGGAATTGTTGGGATGATAAGATGTAGAACGTGGGATCTAGGGCAGAAAAACGGACTCTCACCATGATTATTTCAGGGTAATCACGTTTTTTTAAATTCTGCACAAAAAATGGCGGTAAAATATTACCGTTAAACTGTTGTTTTATATAATATATAGATTATTTTAGAAATTGTTTATCTTCTAAACAAATAAACTAATTTCATTATTAATAGTTCGTAATTTACTTTAATGCGAGGATTGACTCAAATTCAATATTAAAGCTTATCTAATTAGAGTGCGTTCTCTTTGGTTGTAAATTTATCATGAGAAAAGGAAGGATAAACAAAATTTCACCCTTTAAATTCTTCATTTCTTTTTCCACATTTCCTACTTGACCCTTACCCATTCCTCATTTACACTACAAACGAAGGATAATATTATCCCTCCAAAAATGGTGTGATAATATTATCTCTCCTTTGTAGTGTAAATGAGGAATGAGTAAAGATCAAGTAGGAAATGTGGGAAAAGAAAGTAAGGATTTAAAGGGTGAAATTTTGTTTATCCTTTCTTTTCCCAAGATAAATTTACAACCAAAGAGAACGCAGTCTTAGAAACAAAAATGAGACGAAAATAACATAAACTTCAAACTAATAGAACAAATCACTGTAAATTGTTAAACTTTTAATGTAATAATAGAACAAATCACGGTAAATTGTTAAACCTAACTAACTAATATACTAACACACGCTAATATATTAGTAATAGCAAATACAGTTAATTAGAAATAACTAATACAAAAAAAATTGATGATAATTTTTTGAATGCAAATATTTTTTTTATTGAAACTATTTGTACAATATTGATGATTTTTAAAATAATTTTATTTCTTTATAAATTATTTATAGACACTAATTAAAGTATACCATCACAAATCAACTACAAAATAAATATTATAATTAATAAATAATTAATCATTAAATAAGTTTTAATTCATTACCATTCGAATTTATTAAGTCTCAAATAGTTTCAATAAAAAAATATCAACCTTCAACAAATTAAGAAGAGAGAACTTCGGGAGATGATTCAAAAATTGAAGATTGACTTTTGTTTGGTTCAAGAAACAAAGATGGAGCAGTTCAATAATTCCGACTTGAGAGGTATTTGGGGATCAGACAGTTTCGATTTCGCGAGCAAGCAGTCTGAGGGGAGATCAGGGGGAATTTTATCCATTTGGAATCCTGCGATCTTCTCCAAATCTAGTCGATGGGAGATACTAGGGGCACTTATTGTGAATGGAAAATGGAGACCAGGTAACATCAATGTGTGTTTAATCAACGTGTATGCCCCCCAATCACCAAATGATCGTGAGGTTCTTTGGGATTGTCTCGGATTGGTTGTTGGACAAAATAGGGAATCCGCTTTATGCATTGCAGGCGATTTCAACTCCATCAGAAATGAAAGCGAAAGAGTTGGCAGGGGAACACAGTTTGCGACAAGGGACATGAAAGCGTTTGATGAATTCATCAGGGACAACGATCTTATGGAAATCCGTTTGCAAGGGAGAAGATTCACGTGGTACCAACCTAATGGACACTGCAAAACGAAGCTCGATCGGTTTCTTGTCAACGGAAAATGGATGGAACAATGGCCACTATCGAGAGTGAGAGGACTCCAACGCTCTATCTCGGATCACTGCCCGATCCTTTTGGAATCAAAAGAGGTGGATTGGGGACCTAAACCATTTCGGTTTATTAATGCTTGGATGAGTCATCCTGATTTTGAGAAGGTCGTGGCCGATTCGTGGAATAGGAATGGTGTATCGGGATGGTTTAGTTTCGTTTTTAAAGAGAAAATGAAGAGATTGAAAAATGATCTCAAAAAGTGGAACCTGTCGGATTTTGGTCAGATTGAGATGGAGATTGAATCGCTGAAACAGGAAATTCAAAAATGGGATGCTGTTGATGACACTTTGGGCTTGGAGGAAGAAGAGGTCATTAAGAGAAATGAAGCATGTGCAAATTTGATCACCCAAATGAAGAATAGAGATAGTTTGCTGTCTCAAAAATCAAGATCTCGGTGGCTAGTAGACGGGGATGTCAACAGTGGATTTTTTCATAAGGTCATCAATGGAAGGAGGCTCAAGAATGAGATCGCGGGCCTGTGGATCAACGACAGATGGAGTGAAGAACCTTCAGAGATCAAAAGTCACGTCAAAGCCCATTTTCAGTCACAATTCAAAGGAAGAAATCGAATCGAGATCAGGCTCCCGGTCAACTTTGTCCAAAAAACAATCCCGGACGATCTTCGTGAGCAGCTTGATGTCCCCTTTTCGGAGGAGGAGGTGAAATCGGCAGTTTGGATGTGTGACGGGGATAAAAGCCCTGGCCCAGATGGTTTTAACTTTAATTTTATGAAAAGAAGCTGGGAGATCATTAGAAGTGATTTGTTGGCAGTGATGAATGATTTCTACAATCACGGAAAGTTGGCAAGAGGGTGCAACCCATCGTACATCACCCTGATACCAAAAAAAGATGGAGCGGCAGAACTTAAAGATTTTAGGCCAATTTCTCTCATCAACTGTCTATACAAGGTTATAGCCAAGGTCCTTGCGTCAAGATTAAAGTTGGTTATGAAATGCATCATCTCAGAGTTTCAAAGTGCCTTTATTGAAGATCGCTATATTCTTGATGGGGTGATTGTTATCAACGAAATCATCGAGGAAGCAAAAAGAAAGAAGAAGGGGATCTCGTTGTTCAAGATTGACTTTGCCAAAGCTTACGACTCGGTGGAGTGGGACTTCCTTCTCACTATGATGGAGAGAATGAATTTTAGTCCGAAGTGGAAAAGCTGGATTTCAGGATGTCTTTCATCGGCATCGGCAAACGTGCTCGTCAACGGCAGCCCATCTGGAGATTTCCAATTGGAAAGAGGCCTCCGTCAAGGTGATCCCCTCTCACCTTTTCTTTTCCTTATCGTTGCGGAGGGGCTCCACTTACTTGTGGAAAGGGCAGTCCACCATGATCTGTTGGAGCCGATCTGCGTTGGTGAGGGAGGTTTTAGGATTTCACATTTACAGTATGCCGATGATACGATGTTCATTGCGACAGCCAAGAGAGAAAATGCTTGGGCTTTCAAATGTATCCTCAAAATCTTTGAAACCTTGTCGGGCCTTAAGGTTAATTTTGACAAAAGTGTGTTGGTTGGCATCGGATTGGAGGAATCAGTACGAGATGAGATGGCTATGAATTTGGATTGCCAGGTGGGAGGCACACCAATCAAGTACCTTGGTGTCAAGATCGGGACGTGCCTTTCTCGAGCGGTGGATTGGAACTTTCTTGTGGAAAAAGTTAGGAACAAAATTGGGAAATGGAAAAACCGGAAATGTTCTTTTGCAGGGAGGTTAACTTTGCTTCGATCGGTCCTTTCTTCCATTCCGTTATACCAACTGTCTTTTTCTCTCTTGAACAAAGGAGTGTTGTCTAAAATTCGTTCGTTGTTGAGTAGTTTCTTGTGGGGGGGAGGGGTGGAGGAAAGAAAGATTCACTGGGTCAATTGGGGGGAACTCTGTGGGGATGTTGAACAGGGAGGGTTGGGTATTAAAGATCTGGAGCGCTTTAACAAAGCACTCATGGTCAAATGGTTGTGGCGTTTTTTAACGGAAAAAGATTCTCTTTGGGCTAAGGTGGTTAGAGAGTGTGGGGGGGAGATGAAGTGGGATGGCAGTGGTTTAGTTTCAACTGGGAGAAGGGTTGTGATGTCGGGGTGGTGGAGGAGGGTGACAGACTTAAGTAAGGGAGATCAGGGGCGATGGGTGAGAGAAAATGTGGTTGCTCATATTGGGGAAGGTGATAGCTTCCTTTTCTGGCATCATCTGTGGGTGGGGGATAGGAGTCTTAAGGAGATGTTTCCTAGGCTGTTCCGCATTAGCAATAATAAGGGGGGGGCTCATCAAAAGCATGGGAGGATGGGTTGAAGGAAATTGGGAGTGGAAGCTTGGGTGGTGTCGTGTCTTGAGGGGGAGAGAAAATGAACAGTACACCAACCTTCTTTCTCTGATTAATAGTGTTAAAGTTTGTGCAGGCTCTCAAGACGGATGGCTGTGGAGGGCAGACCCAAAAGGCTCCTATTCAGTCAAATCGGGTTACAGAACGCTCAGCCAAGAGACTACAGCTACATGCTCTCGATCCAAAGATCAGGAGCTTTCTATTACATGGAGAGCACAAGTCCCGTTCAAGGCAAAAACTACCGCGTGGAGACTCTTGAAAGGAATAATGGCAACCTGTGAAAATTTGCTGAGAAGACATGCGATTGCACCAAATTCCGAAGTTTGCTGCGTCTTTTGCAAGGAACAGATCGAATCAACAGATCACGTCTTTTTTCTGTGCCCGTCAACTTTGGAATTTTGGTATGCAATCCTTACTTGGCTTGGGAAACAATCGGTTCTACACTTCAAAGCGAAGGATCATCTGGTAGCCTTCATCAACCTCGGTAAAAAAGCTGATACTTCTACTCTTCTTTGCATTTGGATGTGTTCAATTTGGTGTATATGGAAACAAAGAAACGATTGTAAGTTTAATCAAGGAGTTTGGAAAAAAGACAAACTGGTGTCGGAGGTTAAATCAAGAGTTTGGGGGTGGATGAAGGCTTATGGTGTGAAGACTGTTTGTGATGATTTCAAATCTTGGTTCTATTTGGAAAAGGGGTTTGAGTCGGATGGAGGATGAAGCAGTAGGGGTCTTTGCATGATGTTTTTGGAATGAATCTTGGGTGGCTGTTTTTTGGAATGAATCTTGGGCGGCTGTAGGGTCGGGAGGGTGCTGCTGGGTGTGGCTTTGAAAGCTGTTTTTTGTAGGAAAAATAACGTTTAAAGATAAACAATCCTAACTTCTAAATGCCGATTTCTGGTTTGAAGCTGTTCGTGTTTTTTGGGAAAGGGACTTTTGGCTTTGGATTGAAGTGATCAAGCTTTTATCTTTGACTTTGGTATTGGCTGTCGAGGTTGAGCTGTGCTGCTTCTGATCTATTGGACGTAGCTGGATGTTGTTGTGTTGTTTTGTTGTGATTTCTCTGTTTTGTTTTCTTTTTCCTTGTACTCTCCTGCTTTTCTTTGGGTACTACTGGTACCTGTAGCAATAAATTCTTTCTTTGCCTGAGCAAAAAAAAAGAATTGTAGAGATAAAAACAGTATTTGGAGACGGGAGAAAGTTTGACGAAGAAAACCGTGGGAGAGAGAATTATAGGGTTTTGTGGGAATTGTTGGGATGATAAGATGTAGAACGTGGGATCTAGGGCAGAAAAACGGACTCTCACCATGATTATTTCAGGGTAATCACGTTTTTTTAAATTCTGCACAAAAAATGGCGGTAAAATATTACCGTTAAACTGTTGTTTTATATAATATATAGATTATTTTAGAAATTGTTTATCTTCTAAACAAATAAACTAATTTCATTATTAATTGTTCGTAATTTACTTTAATGCGAGGATTGACTCAAATTCAATATTAAAGCTTATCTAATTAGAGTGCGTTCTCTTTGGTTGTAAATTTATCATGAGAAAAGGAAGGATAAATAAAATTTCACCCTTTAAATTCTTCATTTCTTTTTCCACATTTCCTACTTGACCCTTACCCATTCCTCATTTACACTACAAACGAAGGATAATATTATCCCTCCAAAAATGGTGTGATAATATTATCTCTCCTTTGTAGTGTAAATGAGGAATGAGTAAAGATCAAGTAGGAAATGTGGGAAAAGAAAGTAAGGATTTAAAGGGTGAAATTTTGTTTATCCTTTCTTTTCCCAAGATAAATTTACAACCAAAGAGAACGCAGTCTTAGAAACAAAAATGAGACGAAAATAACATAAACTTCAAACTAATAGAACAAATCACTGTAAATTGTTAAACTTTTAATGTAATAATAGAACAAATCACGGTAAATTGTTAAACCTAACTAACTAATATACTAACACACGCTAATATATTAGTAATAGCAAATACAGTTAATTAGAAATAACTAATACAAAAAAAATTGATGATAATTTTTTGAATGCAAATATTTTTTTTATTGAAACTATTTGTACAATATTGATGATTTTTAAAATAATTTTATTTCTTTATAAATTATTTATAGACACTAATTAAAGTATACCATCACAAATCAACTACAAAATAAATATTATAATTAATAAATAATTAATCATTAAATAAGTTTTAATTCATTACCATTCGAATTTATTAAGTCTCAAATAGTTTCAATAAAAAAATATCAACCTTCAACAAATTATCATTTAAATTAATTCTTTTATACTCCCTTCATCCCATTAATAATGTCTAATTTTCTTTTCGGATTACAGATACAATAACAATAATATGTGTGCGTGTGTGTATACACAAAGTCTTGAAGCCAAAGTCTCTTTGCCCTAAAAAAAATTGTATTCTTAAGTCCATAAATGCAAATATAATCTCAACAGTCAATTTACTGTTAAAATAGTTCATGTGAATAAGACAAAAGAACCTCGTTTTTACAGTTGTAACCATCGAACGACGGTGTAATTACTATTGTCAGATGAAGCAGAAGAGGAGAGAAAGGGCGGTGGTGGTGGTATTGTCGCCGGTGAATGGCGATGCCGTTGGCAAGAGGTATCTTTTCGGTAGAAAATTTGCAAAGTTTTTGAATAATTTTATGAGAAAAAATGAAAGATTTTATATACAATCTCGCCCATGAAGATTTGCAGATATCTTTTTCATGGATTGGAACAGTGAATACACCGTTCATAATTATTTATCTCACATTCATAATAAGACCAAACAATTCTTACCTTAATTGCAAATTGGCGAGAAAGCGTGTGATTTAGTGCCTTTTTAGGAGTTTTCGCTATTCTCTCTAAGTATATAAAAAAAATATATTGTGTAATTCGTAGATATATATGTAAGATGGTGAAAATTACTAAAAAAATAATAATTTAGATGATAGTATATATATAAAAGAATTAGCTTGGATGGTGAATAGGGATGTCAGTCCAGCTCGAAACCCATGAGCTAGCCCGATTAACCCGTCAACTGGAGAGGGTTAGGGTTGAAAATTTTCAACCTAATAAAAATTACAACCCGATTATCCCGTAATCGAATAGTCCGACACCCTTTAGGGTCGGTCCGACTAACCCGATGAGCTAGCCCGAAACCTGGATATGTAACATAAAATATTTAGATATAAAAATTAAAAAAATGACAAAATATAATAAAGTCACATCATTTTACTTTTTTGTATTTTTTAGATGCGTTGATTCTATGAGTTCAAATTATTGATGGATATTTTATTATTTTAAAAAAAAAAAGTTGAAACATTTTATTGTCACTAACTTATTTTATATGTTATGTAATCTCGACTTTTTTTCTTCAACATCTTATATTTTTGCATTTCATGCTTGCTATATAATTTAATCTTTGATTTCTATGTATATTATATACATTATACATTATATCATTAAGAATAACAAAATAAAAAAGATTATTTTATTTTTACGCTTTTAACCCGATTAGCCCGATGGGCTAGCCGGAAACCTAAACGTTTAAGGTTAGGATTGAAAATTTATAATTCGACAAAATCCTCAGTCCGATTAGCCCACACCCGATTAACTCGAAATCCGGTGAGCTGGCCCGATTTTATTTTCACCATTGGTGAAAATAAAATCTCTCTCTCTCTATGTGTGTGTGTTTGTGTGTGTGTGTGTATATATATATATATTAGATTGAAAGTGTTAGTGGTAAATTAGTACATTAGTTTGCTTTATTTTTTTATAATTATACTCCCTCCATCTATAAAATATATTCTTATTAATTCTTTTGGACATAATCATACTAATTATAATCCTTCAAATTTTTACATATTTATACAATATAATGAATGTTGTATCAACAACATATTAGATAGATATTATGTATATTAACTTTTATGGTGGTTTATTGGTAGGGTTGATAAATCGGTTCCGATTATCCGGTTAAAACTGTCGGAAAAATCGGTTATCGATTAATCGATAACCAGTTTTTATCGGTTTGGTTCGATTTTTGGTTATTATATTTCTAGTTAACCGGTTAATCGGTTGAACGATTAAACCAATTAACCGATTTAATTTATTAAATTAATTAACGAATTTATATTTTGTAGGGCTTTTCTTTCATTCAATCGCTGCCTCCTTCGGTCCTTTCCGTCTGCCTCCACTCGACCACTCCTTCTCGTCTGCCTTGCCTCCCTCCGACCACTGGCGACGCCCCGCACTATACCGGACTGAACCGCCGCCCCAGCCTCGCGCCGGATGACCTGTACCTTCGCTCTCTGTCACTTAGCAACTGCTACGCCCGCGTCCAGACCTGCAGCAGGCCCTCGCTTTCCCCACTCCCTAGCAGCAACAGCCACCCCTCGTCGCCGCACCAAGGGGCGCCTCGAGTAAGTCCGCTGTCCTCTATTATTGTATGTGTATCTGTATGAATCCGTATGTGTATGTGCGACGGGAATCTGTATATATATGTAATGGCTTTAAAAAAAATCTCCATTTGAATACAAAAGAATAGGTAACAATCTCAATCTTCTTAATCCAATGCATTTTTCACATTATAAAACATATTATTCTCAAGTACAAAAATGGCTCTTTTTTGGAAGAAGAAAGATGCGATGCATTTAAGTTAGCATATTACCTGTTTGATAGAATTCCCCAAAGAGATCAAATGTCCAATTCTGGGATACTCAAGTAACGTTAGACGATTTGCGACGTAATTTGTAATGTGTTTGTTCGAACAAATTCAGAAATGTAGAATTAATCGGTTAATGCGGTTAACCGATTAACCGGTCCATTAACCGGTTCGGTTACCGGTTAGGGAAATGTCCCTTATTCGGTTCCGATTAACCGGTAAATATTATATATTTTTTTTGGGAAACTATCCAATCCATTATATTATTTTCATCTTTATATTGAGTAAGATTTAATAACTAATTTATAATTACAAAAAATATTACTTAATTAGTTAGATGAGATTATTGTGCAAGTGTTATAAGATATGTAATACGCTATCATTTTATAATAGTTACGTAATACCTTATTAATAACATTTTAATATAAAACAAATAGAGATACATAATTTGAAAAGTTAAAATATTATAATAGAGAAAACATGAAAATTTAAAAATTTGAAGGCTTATAGTTTCAAGAGTATAATTACCTAAAAATATAAATTATTTAATATGTTAAAGCTTTAAATTATAATAATTTGCTCATTTAAATTCATTTCTTATAGTATATCATATAATAAATTAAAGATCACTTCATGATATTTCATTAGATCATATAATAATTACACGAAAATGACAATATTGTATGCTCTATCTATAAAATGGAAGGAAAAGAAGAAATTAAAATTTATAAATAATATTGCCATAGCAAAATTTTTGGTGGTTTTGTATTTAATATTTTGTCAGCAGTTTTTATTTATTTATTTTGAGGTATATTCAATGTTTTGTTCCATTTGTATTTGATGGTGAATTTAATACTATTTTTTGTCAATTTCAATATACATTTGTACTTTTGGCAAGCACAAAACCGGCTAGAGCCGCTGCGCCTCCATCTCCAATTCCAGATCGGGGTTGGTGGAGAAAATGAGGTACCTGACCCACACGACGTCGCCGTTGGGGCCGATGACCTTGCTGCCGTAGCCGAAGGGGTTTGGGGGCCCGAATTACGCCTTCTCCTGCGGCGCCAATTTGAAGAATTTCATAGCTTCCGCTTCCATTTCGGCCAGGAAATTCATGTATATTATGTGGTTGATAATTGTGAAGAACCCCAGCTTTCTTCACGCATCCACAATGACGCTTTTGGCGCCGGATTCCGACAGGTCCACGACGGGGATGGCGACGGCGTTCGCGGCCGCCTTGCATGTCTTGATGTGGGCCAGATTGCCATCGACAATCGGCTGAGATACCACCACCATGATAATGAGTTGTAGAGAGAGAGAGGGGGGAAGATAGTGAAAGAGAAAGGGATGTGTTTGTGAAGGAAAGGGCGTTTCAGACGGCGTTCGCTCACCGGTGGATGCTAGAGCAGCGGCGGATGATCGGAGAGGAGGCGACGACGCCGCGGCAAGCTGGAGCGGCGGCGACTGGGCGAACGGACGAAGGGGCAGAGGAGGGGCGCCGCTGTGGCGCAAAACCCTAGCAGGTCAGACTCCTGGACATGGTTTTGGGCTTGTGTTGCGGGCTTGGCGCTGGGTTGCGAGTTTGTGCTTTTTTTTTGGGCTTAAATTTGTGGCCCAACGACATCTTTTTTCTTTATTTATGCTTTGTGTTTATTTCTCCTTATTAGGGTTACACACATATGTGCGCCGCATTCATTCTCTTTTTCCTCTCTTCAGCTGGTCCCTTTTTCACTGGTCGACGTCGTTTGCCTCTTCCGGTTGTCGTCGCCCGCCTTTCTTCACCTCGAAATTAGGTGCAACCCATTATTTTCCGTCGTCCACTTCCTCCAGTTTCGGCCTATTCGTCCAACGACTCTGCCTCCCCAGCCCAACGGCTTCTCTCTCTTCTTGCCTCCTCCGATTGGCGTTGCCTGCCTCGTTTCACCTCGAACGCCCCGTAGCATCAGCCTGCGCTCCCCTTCCCCGGTCTAGGCCCATTGGTCCGACGACTTTGTAGCAGCTGCCGACGCCTCCCCAACCCAAATTGCACAATGGAAAGATGAAAAATTAGCAGCTAATGAGCTGCTATTTATAGATTGTAAAGTACACTTAGTAAATTCAAATTCAATACTTTGGAGCCAAAACTGTAGAGCTTTTGTTAACCCAGCGGACATAAACCAAAGCAATATCCATTAGGTTGAAAGGGTGCTGCTATTGGCGGGAAAAATCTGCTGTCAAAAACTGTGCATTAATATGCGGTAGATTTGGCAAATGAGAGGACTTTCTAAAAATAAAGAGAAAATCTAAAGCAAAGGGAACCACCGGTCGCTCAAGCAGTCTTGTTAAAACTTTTATGGCAAGATTTTAATTGGAAAAATATCAGAAAGTAAAATGTAGTATAAATTCTGATATTAAAATTACAGTACAAAAACAATATTTGAAATATAAGCATGAACGATAGGCCAACAAAACTACTAGTATCTTAGAATAAGTGTAATAGCACTGAAAATTTTATTTGGTTTCTTATTACATACGTTTTGAGGTAGGTTATTTCTTAGACAAAAATCAAATATATAATAAAATCGTCAGGACTCGCAGGAGTGTTTGTTTTTTTTTTTTGATCAGTAAAGTAAAATTTTTATTGAAATAAAATGGATCAAGGCATCAGGAATGCCAATCAAAACAATAAAACAAGTTTAAAGTCTTTGGAACACCAAGAAGTAAAAGGAATTCCTAACTCCACGATTTTGTAGGCCTCGTTCCAACTCCAAAGTCTCCCCTTAATCTGTAATACAAGTCTATCAATATCCCAAGCCTTGTCCTGAAAACGACTACCATTCCTGCTTTCCCAGAGCAACCACACTGTTCCCACCCACAAAGCTTTAAGCAGTCTTCTTTCTCTCTTCTTTTTTCCAGCCGCGATGAAAGAAATGAAGTGTTGAAAGATACCTCTCGGATTTGCCGTTTTGATGTCGAGCCATTGAAAGATCTGATCCCATACCGCCGCTGCTTTCGAGCAATGGAGGAACAGGTGTTCCGTCGTTTCCTCACTAGAAACACATGCATTGCACCATCTCTCCTCCACGCTGATCTGAACATTTCTTCTACTCAAATTATCACATGTTGTCAATCTGTTTCTAAGACATCTCCATGCCGTCACCTTGGCTTTATTTGGTGTTGGGGCCTTCCAAACCTTTGCCATCTCCACAGGTAAAACTTGTTGCTCCTGTCTTGTTTTTGCCACAATTTCATATGCCGACTTGATTGTGAAGCATCCATCTGATGTCGCCTTCCAGTTCCATCCGTCTGTTACATCTACACAAGGAGCAAAATCAGCAATCACCAACCGGAGATCCTCCACAAGTCCTTTCTCCCTCTCCCTTAACTCCCTCCTCCACTCGACCCTCCATACCCACGACCCTCCCTCCCAAGACCCGCTTTCACCAACCAGCTTTTTCTTGTTCAGGCTCAAATTATACAATCTCGGAAACACAAACTTAAGGGGTTTGTCTATCGCCCACACATCCTCCCAGAAGCTGATATCAAGCCCGTCCCCAATTCTTCGCCTCAAATTATTGATGAACCATCGCTCTCTCCTCCCTCCTCCCTTTTCCACAATTTTTTGCCACCACCCTTTCTGTCCACCTCTTCCCGCCACCGAACATTCTCCCCCTTCCCCCCACACTAGCTCCCCATAAAGCGATTTGATCACCCTTACCCACAGAGCTTTCCCCTCCCCCAAAAACCTCCAGAGCCACTTACTTAACAGCACCTGATTAAACCAATCGATATTCCGAAACCCCAGACCTCCTGAATCCTTGTTGAAGCACAAGACATTCCACTTAAACCAGGTGATACCGCCCGTCTGTGTACCTCCTCCCCACAAAAATTTTGAGAACAGTGAATTAAGTTCCTTAATCACCGCTTTAGGTATGAAAGCGAGGGATAATTGATAGACCGGGATGGATTGCAACACTGACTTGACTAGAGTAATTCGTCCTGCCAGCGAAAGATATCTCTTCTTCCAGCTTGCCACTTTATTTGAAACTTTTTCAACCAAAAACTTCCAATCTCCAACACCATTGGTGCGCCCCCCCACTTTAGTACCCAAGTAATTGCACGGAAAGGATCCGATCTTGCACCTGAGGAGCGAAGCCCATCTCCTCTCAACTGCGTCATCCACTCCCACTGTCAGAAGACAACTTTTGTCGAAATTTACAGCTAAACCCGAGACGAACTGGAAGAGAATCAGGAGTTTCTTCACGCTCTCCATATTTCTGTCATCTGCCTCCAACAAGAAGATAGTATCGTCCGCGTACTGTAGATGTGAAATGGACACTTTATCCTTGCCAATCTTCGCCGGAACCAGGAACTGCCTCTCCGCTGCTCTTTCAATGAACTCGTTGAGGCCTTCTGCCACAATAAGGAAAAGGAAAGGTGACAACGGGTCACCCTGTCTCAAACCTCTCTCCATTTTGAAGTCTCCCGTCGATGACCCGTTCACCAAAACACTTGCCGTTCCAGATTCCAGACTCCCTTTAATCCACTTCCTCCAAAGTCCGTCAAAGTTAAGTCGAGTGAGAAGCATATCCAAGAAATCCCATTGCACAGAGTCGTATGCTTTTGCGAAGTCAATCTTGAAGAAAATACGGCCCACTCTCTTCTTTTTTGCCTCAAAAATAGCTTCATTCAGGATAACCACCCCATCTAGGATGAAGCGACCCTTGACAAACGCACTTTGATTATCAGAAATGATCGACCCCATAACCCTCTTCAATCTCTCAGCCAGGATCTTAGCCACAATTTTATACAAGCTGGTGATAAGAGAAATTGGGCGAAACTCATCGAGCGACCCAACCCCTTCTTTCTTCGGAATCAGAACAATAAAAGAGGCGTTACCACCTTTCGGTATTATCCCGTTTTCGTGAAATTCCTTCAAAACCTGGAGTAAGTCCTCTTTAACCACGTGCCACGCCGCTCTCCAGAATGTGAAGTTAAATCCATCGGGTCCCGGACTCTTGTCTCCACAACAACTCCAAACTGCTTCTTTAATCTCGTCCAGATCAAAATCCCTGATCAGCCAATGCCTCTCGTCATTTGAAATTTTCCTCCTCATGAAGTCCAAGGGGAAATCAGGCATCTGTCGTTCTTTCCTTTTGAAAAAAGCTTCAAAATGATTTCTCACTCTTGCTTTAACCTCTTCCGGTTTAGATATCCACGAGTTTTCAAAGAGCATTCCGCCAATCTCGTTTTTAATCCGTCTCCCACGAATTGCCCTATGGAAAAAACCCGAATTTGTGTCTCCCTCTTTGAGCCATTTGAGTTTGGCTTTCTGTTGCAGCATCATCTGTTTATTCTTGAGTTGAAGGGAGAGCAGGGCTTGAATCTCATTTCTCCTGATCACCTCTGATTCTTCAAGACCTCTCTGCTCGTCCACCTTATCCTTCTCTTGAAGTTCCTTCTGAAGTTCTTGGATTTTGTAGTCAATCTCACCGAAAGAAGTCCGATTCCACACCTTCAAGGCCTCTTTGAGTTTCTTCAATTTTTCCTTAACCACAAAAAAACTCCATCCCCCCACATTAGTCACCGTCCAAACCTGCTTGACCATCTCCTCGAACTCCGAATGATTCACCCATGCATTGAGGAACCGAAAAGGTCTTGGACCCCAATCCTCCGATCTTGTAGTGAGAATAATCGGACAGTGATCCGAAATTGAGCGTTGAAGTCCTCGTGCCGACGTCCCTTCCCAAGCAGCCAGCCAATTCTCATTAACAAGGAAGCGATCAATCTTACTCTTGCACTTTCCATTTGGTTTGTACCAAGTAAATTTCCGGCCTTGAGTTTTAATTTCCTCCAGATCGTTCTCCCGGATAAATTCTTCAAAACTTCTTGCATCAGCCACTCCAAACGCCTCCCCACTGCCCACACGTTCATCCCTCCTCCTAACTGAGTTAAAGTCTCCCAAGATACAGACACTCCTATCCGTATTTTGTTCCACAATTGAACTTAATGCATCCCACAAGATCCGCTTATCCCCTGAGCCGACTGGTGCGTACACATTGATGATGCAACATAAGATATCCCCCTCCTTGTACCTACCATTCACCACCACCGCCCCCGGTAAATCCCACGTACTACAGGCTTCGAAAACCTCCCTATTCCACAAACAAACAATTCCTCCAGCCCTTCCCTCCGAGTTCCTAATCGCTATGTCTGTATAATTAGACCCCCACCAATATTTACAGAACAAATCCCTAAACACCTCCATCTTTGTCTCCTGTAAACAACAAAAATCGATCTTCTGCCCTTTCACCAAATCAGTAACATCTCTCTGCTTCGCAACACTCCCCAAGCCCCGAATGTTATAAGATAACAAATTCATTAAACATTCCTCAAAATACTCCCAGCATTTTCGCAAGAAAGAAAATTACCTTGCACCTCAATCTGTCGAGCAACATCTTCGTCTGGAATACGACTTGACAGCCCGATCTTCTTTCCAAAATCCCAGATCTGCTGACCTGAAATTTGCTCCCCAACTGTCGTCTTCTGCCCTTCTTCGTTCTCCCCCCCCTCTTTCCTGCTCTGCCACTTCCTCCCCCCTTCCATCAATTGGCTCTAAATCTGAAATGAAGTGTTCCCATTTCTCTTTCTCCCTGGCTCTATTCTTTTTCTTTTCTCTCCCTTTTTTTCCTTTTGAATTTCGGTCACCACACCTTTTACTTTGGTTTGAACGACTTCCTTCCTCGGAGCTAAAAATCGGAAGCTCGTTTCTTTCGATCCTTTGCCCTTCCTCTTTCCCGGCCGTGTCCTACATAACATTTTTTGCACCTTGACTTTCGCTGTACACAACTGAATCGGCTTCTTCCCTTTCCAGAATAGCGCTTCTAATCTCTCCTTGCACTTGGGTCGACATTAAGGTATGATCTCCCTCACAAACACTTCTTCCTTCGGCCCCAACCAACTTCAAAAGCATTTTCGATCCTCCTGTCAACTTCAAAAGCATTTCCAGGAGTGTTTGTTTTTATTTTTGGGCTACCATTCTTCGAGGAACTTCAATGATTTTTGCGAGTCTTTATATATGTAAATATATTTGTAAGGATGGGATTTCGTCAAAACCATCCTTTGCATGAGAGCATAGAATTACTATTTTTATATACTCCCTCCGTCCAAACTTTTAATATCCAACTTTTCTTTTTTTGGTCGTCCCACATTTTGGTATCCATTTCTATTTTTAGTAAAAGTAGGTGGGGTCCTTACTCCACTTTAATTATTTTAACTCTCACATATGGGTGACCCTTATTCCACTCACAACACATCAATCACTTTATTAAAACTCGTGCCGTTCTCAACTGGATACCAAAAGCCGGGACGGAGGGAGTATATAGGATTGAGATGCAGTAGAACCCCTTCTTGATTAAATTAAACATCTGTTGATTTATAATCTTGCAAGCCACACAGTGAGCTTAATTACACAATTCAAACCAAAAATTTGGTCATATTTATATATAAGCTCATAACCAGAAATTTAACACAATAAATATAGAGATTTCGCACGAAATATATTTGCAAAATTATATTTAAGCTCATAACCACAAATTTAACACAATAAATATTGTGTCGGATTAATAAGCTCAATCGGAGGGGTTTTATCGTTGCTAATAATATTTTAAAGTTTAATTATGTGAACTTATAATAGATATATTTGCAACACGTATTCTATTACTTTATATATCCACAACACGTATTCTATTGCTTCACATTTTTGTGGACGTCCCAAAATGATAAAAATGAATTATTTTTTGTGGACGGAGGGAATATTTATTTAAAAATTTTGGTTCAAATTTAAAAAGAATTTAGTTAGTTTTATTGTTTTCTCTATATTGTAGTTTTTTTTTTGTAATTTTGTACTTAAACATAATAAAAATTAAAAAAATTACAAAAAAAACTACAACATGGAGAAAACATTAATACTAAATAAATCCTTTTTTATTTTGAATAAATCTTTTAAATAATTTTTTATATATAAAATATATAATCATTTTTTATCTGAATATATTTTGTTCAAATAGCATTATTTAAATATATATTGCAGTTTTTTTAAAAAAAAAAAGTTATAATTCACGCACGCCTACAATTAAACACTAACTAATTCACGTACGAACTTGAGTAATTTATGCTAACTAAAAACCCAACTCATTTATTACTATTTACAGAAAAAAAGAAACAGAAAGAAAGAAAAAGAAAAAGCAGGGGCGTTGGGCCATGTGTTGTTGGAGTATGAAGAAACAAAACTGAATAAACCCATTTATTAGAGTTGATGAAAGGTGAGATATATAGATAGACAGTTAATAATAGTAACAGTTTAACCGTGTGAGTGTCACATATAAATAAATATAAATATAAATATAATGAAGGAAAAAACGACGAAGTTAAACCCAACGGTCAAGTCCCACCAAAAAAGAAAAGCAGTCACAAAAAGCGAGGAGCAGAGGCGCACGTGCGTCCTACGTGGCATCACCTGACTTCCCCCAAAAAAACATAATGTCTCTGCAACTACTCACCAACTCCCTCTAACGGTCATATTTCACCGACATCTTAACAACGGTCACATTTCTCCCCATTTCCCACCGTACGATCATCATCATCTAACGCCCACAAACCGCCTCCTCTTCCCACTTTAATCCCGAGGTAAAACACAAAAGGAAGCACTAGTTCAGTATATAAAAGCTCGGTTGCATTTCGCTGAATGGCTTTTTGGGTAGTGGGGTTCTTGATAAACGACTGATTTCTGCGAGAGATGATGACCGTTTTGTTTGTTTTCATGCATGCTTGATTGAGTTCTTGAATTTGGGGGGTTTTCTTGGGGGGGAATTTAGAATAGCATGGACGGTTTGAAGGGGGGAAGTGTTGATGATCATTCGTTTTCTGTGTTTTTCAGCTGCGAAATTGATTGGAGATGCGTCTTCTTCTGCAGAGCTTTCTTGCTTGGTTTGATCATGGGAAATCGCGTTGCTTGCGAATGATTCTGCTTTGAATGTTGAGGAATCCGATTGTCAATTTTTCTTTTTTCTTCTAGGTAGGCGTTGATATATTTATATATATATTATATCTACATTACATATATTGATGTATTGTTGAATTCTTTGATTCTTTGATTTGGTGGCGTTGTTGTTTTTTCATTTGTTTATCATAAATTCTTTCGATTCTTTGTTGCACATAAGCTGAAAAAAATCACACATTGAGCATTCATATAGGACACACGAAAGCATATATAAACACACACACACACACAGAGGAAGAGGCTTGTTTGATTTGTTTCGACATCGGATTCCGATTTTTTCTTTCTTTCTTTCTTGGTTTTTTCATTTTCTTGAAACTCACACACACTCACTATAGTACACATTGTTCTGTTTCTCTTGATTTCTCCTCATATAATACAATTTTCTTGGCATATATGATTTGTAAATGTACATTGTCATAGTTTGGGAGGTATAGAATCATAGAGAAATATCATAGAGAAGGAAAAAAAAATTTAAAAAAAGGGTGGGTGTATTGGGAGTTTTAGAGAAGGAAGTTAGAAGGAAAAGGAAGAAAGAAATTGGGGGTTTTAGTGTGTGAAGAATGTTGGCTGGGTGTTCTTCTACATTGGTTTCACCAAGGCATAGATTGAGGAGTGAAGCATCTGCACAGTTTCAAGCTTGTCACATCCCTGCAATGAGCACACAGAGGTTGGATTTGCCTTGTAGCTTCGGGCGAAAGGAGGCGTCGCGGCCGCAGGCTGTTAGGCCGGTTGGGATTTCAGTTGAGAAGCCTATTGAACAATCAAAGGGTTCTTCTCTGAGGCAGAACATCAGGCTCCCTCCTGTTGCAGCAGAGAGCAGGAGAGAGAGAGGGGATGAATTTTGGGAGAGGAGTAAGAAAAAGAGGTATGCTGCTGCAGATGAAGGGGGCAATTACATGAGCAGAGTGAAGAAGAGGAAAACGGGCAATGGCAATGGCAATGAAGATTTAGGGCAGCAGTTGAGGAGTAGTGAGGATTTCTGGTTCCATGAGGGAGAGGAGAGGGTGTGTTTCGACCCGCCACCGCCTCTCCCGCCACTGTCGAGCATCCCTTGGTTTGATTCTGTTGTGGCTGAGGTTACTGATTTGGGGAAGTCTAAGGATGTGCAGAGAGTTGATCCTCATCCTCACAAGGAGGCCTCTGCCTCTGGCTCTGGCTCCTCGAGCACGTCCTCCGGTGGCCACACCTTGGCTCCGGGGGTGGTGGAGCGTGGCAACGGGTCATCCTCGCGCAATCCAAGTGAGGTTGCAGGGCACAATCACAATCATAATGGTAGCCAAAGGGAGCAAGAGCAAGAGCATGAGTATGTTGAGCTGATCAACCTAGTTGTGGCTTGTGCTGAGCAAATAGGCTGCAAGAACATTGCTGCAATCAGTCATTGTCTAGCCAGGCTAGGGGAGCTTGCCTCGCCACGAGGCTCCCCTCTACACCGCCTCATTGCCTACTTCACCGAGGCCCTAGCCCTGCGCGTGGCAAGGCTATGGCCTCACGTGTTCCACATCACCCCACCTCGTGACCTTGACCGCCTTGATGATGATCACAACGCGTTAAGGGTGCTGAACCAAGTGAGCCCCATCACAAGGTTCGTTCACTTCACGTGCAACGAGATCCTGCTGAGGGAATTGGAAGGGAAGGACAGGGTTCACATCATAGATTTTGACATCAAGCAAGGGCTGCAGTGGCCTAGTTTGTTTCAAAGCTTGGCCTCGAGGGTGAACCCTCCGAGCCATGTGAGGATCACAGGCATTGGTGAGTCGAAGCAAGAGCTGATCGAGACGGGGGACAGACTAGCCGGCTTTGCTGAGGCGTTTGGGCTCCCCTTCGAGTTCCATCCGGTGGTGGATAGGCTGGAGGATGTGAGGCTGTGGATGCTTCATGTGAAGGAGAAGGAGGCCGTGGTGGCGAACTGCGTTTTCCAGCTGCATAAGATGCTCTACGACGCCACGGGGGGCGCCTTGAGGGACTTCCTAGGGTTGATAAGAAGCACCAATGCTCAAGTGGTGGTGATGGCAGAGCAGGAGGCAGGGCACAATGAGGCCACATTGGATGCTAGGCTATTCAACTCACTCAAGTACTACTCAGCCGTGTTCGACTCCGTTGATTCGAGCCTCCCCCTTGACAGCACGGCAAGG
Source organism: Salvia miltiorrhiza (assembly GCF_028751815.1). Taxonomy (NCBI): domain Eukaryota; kingdom Viridiplantae; phylum Streptophyta; class Magnoliopsida; order Lamiales; family Lamiaceae; genus Salvia; species Salvia miltiorrhiza. Next base: position 50,818,727 of record NC_080393.1, on the reverse strand, counting down.
ATCAAGGTGGAGGAGATGTTCGGGCGGGAGATAAGGAGCATCATCGCCTGCGAGGGGAGGCAGAGGGGCGAGAGGCACGAGAGGTTCGAAAAATGGCATCAGTTGATGGAGCAAGGCGGGTTCCGGTGTGTAGGGGTGAGTGAGAGGGAGGTGCTTCAAGGGGAGATGATGCTGAAGATGTACTCTTCCAACCAGAATTATAGGGTGCAAGTGGCCGCCTCCGCCTCCAACACGGCCTCGTCGTGTCTCACGCTGAGCTGGTCGGAGCAGCCTCTTTACGCGGTGTCAGCGTGGAGGCCGGCCGTGGATGCTGCCGGAGGCTCCTCGTCTTTGTTCTGAAGCATGGTATACTATTCTTTGTAGGTAGAGAAATATGTGTTGATTCATTCTTTCATTCGTTGCAGATATCATTTGTTTTTGAGTTAGTGAAGGAAGATATAGAGAAATATGTAGGTTGTTGTTGTCTCAATTGTGTTTGGTTTATATTCTTTGATTCTTTATTATGTATTTGTTGCAGTTAGTGATGATGTATTCTTTTGATTCAAGATTATAGGGATATGATGATTAATGAAGGAAGTTCTGTTTTGATTTTAATATATTTACTTGGTTTGATGTTGCTCTACAATTGAGATTCGTTGATGCATTACTCAGTTGAAGTAAAAGACATAAACAAATAAATAAAAGCCTAAGAATTAGAATAACAGGTAGCCATTTTGGGATGAGAAAATATTTTTTATTCATTTTCAATAAAAAAATCTAGTTATTTTTCATTTTAAAACCATAAATACCCCAAGTCTAAACAATAAGAAAAAACTATCCGGTTTGTTTTTTATGGTAATTTTTCATTTTAATTGTAATTTTTCATTTTATTTTTATTATTATTATTTTAATTGTTTTTGATTGACGATTTTTTTTTATTCTTCATTTTTTTCATGATAAATTTATCAATCAAAGAGAAACACTCCCTTAGAGAAAAGATGTTTCTATAGCACCCGAGGGAAGAGTTGAGGCTATATATGCAGGGTTTTGGTACTTTTGTTTTAATTTCACAAGGTTTTAAGCAGTGACTATAAAAGGGAAAAAAAATTACAAAAGAGGTCTATGAATATATATATTTATATTTTGGTTAAATATAGAGGTTATAAAGAAATGAAAACGAAAACTGCTATGAATTGAATTGCTCTCAAACAAATTTGGACTTCGAGATTTATTTATTTTTACTTTTTTAAGAGGGACTTCGAGAATTTTTGAATATGCTCAAAGACTAAGAAGAGTCCAAATTAGAGGCCCATGTTTTAGAAATATAAATCAGTGAGCCCATGTTTTTAGCGTCAACTGACTCAACTCCATGGGGCATTTGCTTTGTTAGATTAGATTAACAACTACATATACATAGAGAAAATTTTCGTGAAAATATTAAATGTGTTGATTTTTTTTTATAAAAATGTGTTGAGAATTGAAAATGTGTGAAATTATATGCGAATAAGTTAATAATTGGGAGAAAGACATATATAACCAAAAGCATATACTTTAAGACTTATATAGCCACCACTTTTAAACCATGACTTTGGGGGTCAAAATGCTAGTAAAAGACTATGCTACCCTTACTAAATAGTGAATAAAAATAAAACAAAATTGAAATAGAAAATTTGTTTGACTTTAAGATTGAAAATTAAAAAAAAAACAGAAAATTCCGCAGCATAATTATATCTGATCGTTCGGTTAATAAAATCTGTGAATTTACGGCAACATATTAGGAAATTATATTTAAAATAAATAAAATCGAAACACTAATTTTCTCATTTATTATTCTTCTAAATTGGGGAAGGGGTTTGGGATCATATCATCATCTCTTACTTTTTGCTAAAACTTCATTTAACTTTTACTTGAATTTGGTTTTACACGAATTTTATAAATCGTTACTAAAATAACAAGTTTTTATTTTCAACAAAATAAACACATTAAAAAAATTAACAATTAAAAAATTCTAAAATTCGATGATTTCTGTCAACGATACCCTAGTTTTCTCAAACAAATTTCATGTTAAAAAGAAGCATGCCCGATTCACTTATTAGTAAGCGGAATTTTTTTGAACATATTCTTTTTGTTATACATTGATAAGGAAAACGATTATAGTAACAGTTTTGTTAAATTAGTATCCGCACACACAATGTGGAATGCACGAGAAATATTTTTATATTTCTATATTTATATATAATTATAATACTAATTTAATTATCATATTTATAATATAATAAAAAAATAATTTTAACTGAATATATTTAAATTGAATATTAAAAAATAAAAAACTAAAGAAAAATTCATGTTAATAAAAATTGATATTATAAAAGGAAAAAAAAGTTAAAAATTAAAAATAAATTGAAAAACATATTTATTCAAAAAAATATGAGAGATAATTTTTTTTAAATTTTAATATTTAAATAAATATAAATTTTACATTTTAAATAAAATATTTGCATAAAATAAGCTTTAATTTGATATGCATATTAACTATTTTATAATTAGTCGAATTTCAAAAGATTTAGAAATAAATAAAATAAAAAAGATAAAAAATAAAAAGAAAAAGAAAAAGTATAATTTATAAATAAACCTTAAATTTTATTGTAATTACAAAATTACTATTCAATTTTAAAATCAATTTGAAATATTGGCCTTTTAATATAGTATAAATATGTTGAAAGCTTGACTAATTTTGGTGAAAGCTTGACTAATTTTGATTCAGGAATATTCAATTAAAATTATTTTTTATAATAATTGAATTAGCATTAATTTTATATAAATATAAAAATTAAAAATATTTTTCCGTGAAATTCACGGGATGCAAATGCTAGTTATATGTAAATTAAGTAAAATTCAGTAACACGTTAGACATTACTCACTCAAACGGGACATCTTTTAGTAATTGATATGCGTATAAGTGAAATTAATTATTCAAAATAAATGTTTAAACATTAGAGTCGATTTAAATGAGTTAATAGTGTTCATATCCATTACTCACTCAAACATATTGGGGATATATTACATGTAAGTTAAGTGTACTAAGAGTATACGTTAGTGTACATATAATAGCATCGTAGTAATTGAGACGTGTTTGATTAAAAACAAGTATTCGATTTGATGTGTTAACCCTTGAATTTAACATAGGAGATTAAAAATCCAAATTTCCGATGCCCGAAGTCCTTCAAATCGGGAAAATAGTAAGAGTTCTACGGTGCACAATGACAGTGTACAATTACGTACACAGTGAATCGGGGAATACACAGTCAACCACAAACGGGGCATGTTTTAGTAATTCATATGCAATTAAGTGAAATTAAGTATGCAATTTCAATTAATAGACATTATATTCAATAAAAATGAGTCAATAGTGTCCAATTCCATTACCCCCTCAAACACATTGGACATATATCGCATGAGAGTTAAGTATACTAAGAGTACGTGTTAGAGTGCATACAATAGCATCGTAGTAATTGAGACGTGTTTGATTAAAAACAAGTATTCGATTTGATGTGTTAACCCTTGAATTTAACATAGGAGATTAAAAATCCAAATTTTCGATGCCCGAAGTCCTTCAAATCGGAAAAGTAGTAAGAGTTCTACGGTGCACAATGACAGTGCACAACCACGTACACAGTGAATCGGGGAATACACAGTCAACCACAAACGGGGCAAGTTTTAGTAATTCATATGCAATTAAGTGAAATTAAGTATGCAATTTCAATTAATAGACATTATATTCAATAAAAATGAGTCAATAGTGTTCAATTCCATTACCCCCTCAAACACATTGGACATATATCGCATGAGAGTTAAGTATACTAAGAGTACGTGTTATAGTATATATGATAGCATCGTAGTAATTGAGACGTGTTTGATTAAAAACAAGTATTCGATTTGATGTGTTAACCCTTGAATTTAACATAGGAGATTAAAAATCTAAATTTCCGATGCCACATGTCGTTCAAATCGGGAAAATAGCAAGAGTTCTACGGTGCACGATGACAGTGCACAACTACGTACACAGTTTAACAACTACGTACACAGTCGGCCACAAAAGGGGCATGTTTTAGTAATTCCTATGCAATTAAGTGAAATTAAGTATGCAATTTCAATTAATAGGCATTATATTCAATAAAAATGAGTCAATAGTGTTCAATTCCATTACCCCCTCAAATATATTGGACATATATCGCATGAGAGTTAAGTATACTAAGAGTACGTGTTAGAGTACATATGATAGCATCGTAGTAATTGATACGTGTTTGATAAAAAATAAGTATTCCATTTGATGTGTTAACCCTTGAATTTGACATAGGAAATTAAAAATCCAAATTTCTGATGCCCCATGTCCTTCAAATCGGGAAAATAGCAAGAGTTCTACGGTGCACGATGACAGTGCACAACTACGTACACAGTTTAACAACTACGTACACAGTCGGCCACAAACGGGGCATGTTTTAATAATTCATATGCAATTAAGTGAAATTAAGTATGCAATTTCAATTAATAGGCATTATATTCAATAAAAATGAGTCAATAGTGTTCAATTCCATTACCCCCTCAAACATATTGAACATATATCGCATGAGAGTTAAGTATACTAAGAGTACGTGTTAGAGTACATATGATAGCATCGTAGTAATTGATACGTGTTTGATAAAAAATAAGTATTTCATTTGATGTGTTAACCCTTGAATTTGACATAGGAGATTAAAAATCCAAATTTTCGATGCCCCATGTCCTTCAAATCGGGAAAATAGCAAGAGTTCTACGGTGCACGATGACAGTGCACAACTACGTACACAGTTTAACAACTACGTACACAGTCGGCCACAAACGGGGCATGTTTTAGTAATTCCTATGCAATTAAGTGAAATTAAGTATGCAATTTCAATTAATAGGCATTATATTCAATAAAAATGAGTCAATAGTGTTCAATTCCATTACCCCCTCAAACATATTGGACATATATCGCATGAGAGTTAAGTATACTAAGAGTACGTGTTAGAGTACATATGATAGCATCGTAGTAATTGATACGTGTTTGATAAAAAATAAGTATTTCATTTGATGTGTTAACCCTTGAATTTGACATAGGAGATTAAAAATCCAAATTTTCGATGCCCCATGTCCTTCAAATCGGGAAAATAGCAAGAGTTCTACGGTGCACGATGACAGTGCACAACTACGTACACAGTTTAACAACTACGTACACAGTCGGCCACAAACGGGGCATGTTTTAGTAATTCCTATGCAATTAAGTGAAATTAAGTATGCAATTTCAATTAATAGGCATTATATTCAATAAAAATGAGTCAATAGTGTTCAATTCCATTACCCCCTCAAACATATTGGACATATATCGCATGAGAGTTAAGTATACTAAGAGTACGTGTTAGAGTACGTATGATAGCATCGTAGTAATTGATACGTGTTTGATAAAAAAACTAGTATTCCATTTGATGTGTTAACCCTTGAATTTGACATAGGAGATTAAAAATCCAAATTTCTGATGCCCCATGTCCTTCAAATCGGGAAAATAGCAAGAGTTCTACGGTGCACGATGACAGTGCACAACTACGTACACAGTCGGCCACAAACGGGGTATGTTTTAGTAATTCCTATGCAATTAAGTGAAATTAAGTATGTAATTTCAATTAATAGGCATTAAATTCAATAAAAATGAGTCAATAGTGTTCGATTCCATTACCCCCTCAAACATATTGGACATATATCGCATGAGAGTTAAGTATACTAAGAGTACGTGTTAGAGTACATATGATAGCATCGTAGTAATTGATACGTGTTTGATAAAAAACAAGTTTCTAATAATAAATAACAAATTCAAATAATTAATAACAATGCACAACATTTTTTTTATTGTGGATGCAACTGTGTTTCTAACTGTGTGGTTAAGAACAGTTGAGCTCCCAACTGTGTAGCTAAGAACACATTCATAGCTCCCAAACTGTGCCCTCAAAATCAACCATTTATTTTATATTTTTCACACTCAATGTGGTCTTAGACGTGAATAAACTAAATTTTTTCATTACAAAACAACAAATCATGAATTTGATATCAATATATTATAAACTGTGTCATTTACAAATACAACTGTGTTCTGCAAAATTACTGTTCACCGCTCACTAAAATCGAAAAATAAGACATACAATTGATACATTTGCCATGAATTGAACATACATACCTAAATACAATCAGAATGCCAAAGAATTTCGTCCGATCCAAGTGTTTTCAAATAACAAAATCGCTATTTTTTTGGGGAAAATTTTCGTGGGTTTCCACCAAAAAAGAAAAGAATGAGGAAGAAGAACACAAATCCATTTTTCATCCATTTCTTCACCAACCTACCTTACATTAGCATTTATTATCACATTAATTTAGCTGTACGAACCATCTTAACCTACGAAAATCAAAGATACGATGAAGAATAAGATCGGCAGTTTCATTAATGGAAGCCATGGAAAGAGTAATGGAAGCCATGGAAAGAGAGAGAGAGAAGATGAAGAGGGGTGGGTGAGGAGTAACTTTTGCTGAGTTGGCAGTTGGAGGTGGGTGAGGAGTAAATTCAATTTTTCTTTATTTTTATTTAGCAATTAGTAAGGGTGAGATTGTCTTTTCATTCCATTTTGACCCCCAAAGTCATTCTTTAAAAGTGGTGGCTACCAAAGTCATAAACTATATGCTTTTGGCTACAAGTGTCTATTGTCACTTAATAATTTTTCTGAATGAATTAATATAACGCATAAATTAGCATTTTCATTTGGGTTTGAATTCTGTAAGAGGCGAGATTTTCACCATATTAAGTGAATACAGCTAATAGAGCTGGCAAAACGGGTGGGTCGGGCCGGGCCGACCCAGCGGGCTTTTGAGATTTACCGGGCCGGGCCAGCCCGGCCCGAAATCGACCGGGCTGCCAATTTTCAGGCCCAGCCCAGCCTCAACTGGGCCACCGGGCGGTCGGGCCAAACCCGCCCAATGATTTTTTTTTTCACTAAATCCTATTTTTTTTTTACAAAAACTTAAATAAACTAAAATAAATCCATATAATAATTATAGACAAAATAGAAATATAAAATCCTAGTCTACTACAATCGACAACAAGATAAGCAAAGAAATTAGAAATTTCTCATTTATACTCACTTGTTACTCATTTTAAATGTGGGAATTTTCAACTCTCCCCAATCGGCTATTTCAAATGTGGGAATACAGACATCAACATTTTATTTTATCAAATCATTTATATGATAATTTAATAAATCGAACTCATTTCATAATCCAACAATAATGGACAAGGAAAGCACAAAAAATTATGAACGAATGAAAAAATTATGAAATTCTGAACACTACAAATTATCTTAATAATATATTGATTTTACAAACTATTTCTCTAACCTACGAAATGAATACCAATCACTATGTCCCCCAATTTCAAATTTCAATAATAAAATTTCCTCAAAAAGAATATACCCCAATTTCAAATTTCAAGAATAAAACTTTCTCAAATTTTAGTATATTAAAATTAAAAATAGAATATTTAATAATAATTAAATTAATAAAAATATATTTTAAAAATTCAACCAGACGAGCGTTTTAGCCCGAAAACCCCGAGCTTTTTAGCCCCGGGCCCGATTAGCACGGCGGGCTGATTGGGCGGGCTTTTTAGGCCCGGGTTTTTTTGGGCCTACATTTTGTACAGCCCAGCCCAGCCCTAAACACGGGTGGGCTGGGCCGGCCTGTCGGGCCGGAACCATTTTGCCAGCTCTAACGACTATTCATGAGTTATATGAATTTATTCGTTATCAATTATCAATTCAACTAATAAGCATCCTATTGTGAATAAATTAGCAAACTAATACTCCCTCCGTTCCAACTAATTTGATCAATATTTTCTTCTTGGATCGTTTCAACTAACTTGATTAATTTTTTTTATATGGAATGACTTTGTAAATCTTGTATCAAAAAAAATTGATCAAGCTAAGTGAGATGGAGAGAGTATCATTATGAAATAAAATAGTAATTATTTGGACAAAGTCAGCTCACTCTAATCACCTAGTTGATCAATTTTATCATTAGTAAGTAAAAAAGCAATGAAAAAATTTGAACTTATGTATTTACCTCCAGTACATCAGTATTTACACGTCCGAAATCAACATTCTTTGTAAGCATGTAATTACAACTAATAGTGAATAGTTCACTATAATATTTAAATGAATGTACTTAAATAATGATAAAACCAAATTCTGTAACTGCACATTTTGTTCATGCACTACTTTCTAAATAGTGTTAGTATTATTTATTTATTTACTTTTAAGTCGTGGGTCAGTCACCCTTCATATCAAATGAGACATCATTGAACTATAAAGTCCATGATTATTACATATATAAGACATTTTACTATGAAATACCTATGAAATATTGTGATTCGAAACATAATTTGGAAGATATGTTTATGCGCCGCCGCACAACAAGTGGTATGTGCATGATTACAAAGTAATAGTATTTCTATTAATTATGACAACATAAGAAAATGTGGGCACGAAGAAAATATGGACAAAACGAAATCATATATATATATATTTTTTTATCATATATGCTGACAATTTAATCGTAATTATTTATTATGTTGTCAATGAATAAAACTAGACTTGATGGCTCAGTCAAAAAAAATAATGGAACATTGCGTCTAGTGGTGATCGAAAATATTAGTTCAGCAACACAATTATTTTATGCATGTACTAAATTTATATGCTGACAATTTAATCGTAATCATTTATTATGTTGTCAATGAATAAACTAGACTTGATGGCTCAGTCGAAAAAATAATGGAACTTTGCGGTCTAGTGGTGCTCGAAAATATTAGTCCATCAACACAATTATTTTATGCATGCATTAAATTTCATTGAGTTCACTACAAAAAAAAATACTTATTTTTCCGGCCAAAATTATAGACGGCAACGGCGCCGCCGGTAATTACCGGCCACCCACTGACGGCACAGAAGACGATCCGCCTTTTTCAAATTATCGACGACATTACCGGCGGCGTGGCCATCGCCGGTGATCACCGGCGCCGCCGGTATTGTTTTAAATTAATTAAATAAATAGACTAAACTAATTACCGACGGTCGAGCTGCCGGTATTTACCGACAGGGCGCCACGCAGCTGGTAATTACGAAAACGGGATGCCGAATACCGGCGGCATATTTGTGAAATAAAATTAGGGTCGTTCTTCCCATCTGCACCCACATCCACCGCAAAACCCCCCAGCCCCCAGCCGCCCCCCCCTCCCCCAGTCGCGAACCACCGTCGCGCCACCACCGCCGTCAGACACCGTCGCCTGCCAGCCACCGCCCAGGTCCTCTCTCTCTCTATTTTTCTCTCTCTCTCTTTCACATTTCATGACTCGTTCTCTCTTTTTCTCGTCTCAGTTCGACGACGCCGCTCTGCCGCCGACCACCACCGTACGCTCTTGCCATTTTATTTATTTATTTATTTATTTACTATTACTTTGTTAGATTAAAATTAATGTTAATTAGATTAATTTTAATTAATTTATAGTATGATTAATTATGAATTTCACTACAAGAAAAACGCTCATACTTGACGGTTTTTAGCCGTCATCTATGATATCCGTCGACCGTCAAGTATACTGGTGTCAAGTATAGTACCTAGTAAAGATGACGGTTAATGACCGTCATCTGTACTAATTATTCTTGACGGTTATATATGTATACATGACGGTGGATAACCGTCAACTATAATTTTAAGGGTTAATGGCATGTAAATTACAAAACTATACCCAAATTCTGGTCTGGGCAACAAACTTCAAAGTGTATTTTAAAAATTACAAAACTTTGGCATTGTTCTGAATTGGTCACTCTGGTCATTTTCCGGTGAACAATTGATGACATGGACATTCCAGAAATCCTACGTGTTAAGGCCGGAGCTCTGACTAAACGCAGCCGTTTAGTCTTCATAAAACGTCGTCGTTTAGAGATGAAATTCACATAACCTTTTTTTACACATAAAACCCTAAATTACTCTTTCCTACCTTCATTTGCACACTCGAGTAGAAAGAATCCATGGGCAAGTCGTGGAACTGGAACAGTGAAACGGGAGAGTCATTCTCGAGCTCAGGGTCGTCGGACCGAGTGTATAACCCACACAACAACGCGGCACTCGATCCTCGACCTAAACTCTGCCGGCATGGATTTGCGTCGTTGCGGACATCGAACACTCCCGTAAACCCTTATCGCCGTTTCTACTGTTGTCGCCTTCGAGGGGTAAGTTATTGAGATAAAATTGAGTTTATAGGTTTGATTTAGTCTGCCGATTGGATATGAACTTATTGTGTTGATTTAGTCAAGGGGAGCATGTGAGCTTTGGGAATGGCTTGATCCGGAGCTAAATGAGCACTACAAAGACCAGATTGCGAAGCTGAGGCTTCAATTGAGTATTGCTGTAGAGGAGCGTGATGAAGCCATAAAGAATACTGCTTTCACGCGTGAAGTGATGGATACCAGAGACCGTGATAGGCATTCAGTGGCTGTGGAGGTGGATTTACTGAAGGCGAAAAATGAGGCTCTTGAAGGCATCGTCGGTGGTCAGTGTGCAAAGCTGAGGATGACAAAATGGGTTGTTTGCGTGGTGGCTCTATTGTTTGCTATGCTGTGGATCTTGAAGTAATGTATGGAGTTGGTTAGGTTGAAGAGGACCTATATTCTCTTCCTTTTGTATTAGATAGACTTAGGTGAAGTTGTAGTAGATCTATCTATCTTATGAATGAATTAATGTGAAGGCTATTTTTGGTTTAATACTTGGTAAGCTTTGAGTATACATTCGTAACAAACACATTAGAAGACATTAGAACACAAGCCAAAAAACATAACAAACACATTAGAACACAAACCCAAAAAGGCAAGCTCAATACGTTCAAATACAGTACATATATGCTTCTTAACATTGTTTCACAAAAACATATGTTCATACCAAACACCAAAATAGGTTTAAAGGCAAAAATCATGAGATACGAATAACAGTTTGCCATGTTATGTTGTTTCAAAAAAAAACATAAAGTTTGCATTTTTTTCAAAGATCCGGAGTAGGCCCTCCATCAAGCCTACTCTCCTGTGTTGTTGGCACATCATTCTCTCCACCGACAACATTCCTTGAAGAGGAACCACCTTCTTCTTCATTACGTCTTGGCTTCTTGTACTTGCGCAATTGCATTGTCTTCTTGCTCGTACTAGAACCCTACATAAAACTGTATTAATACCAACTCTTAATATGATAACATAAATATAATGAGAGACTTACATGGTAGAATGTGTTCCCTGTTTTTTCATGCACATAAACACCCATACCCCTTAGGGCAGTCCCTCGTCCTGTGAATCGGCTTGATTTGTCTTTCTTCTTTGCACTTGATTGTTTGCTAGACGTGCCTTGTTCAGGAACTTGGTCTTTGCCCTTGTTTTTGCCTCCTCCTGGTTTTGATGGCCTTCCAACCCTCCTCTAGTCCACATTTAAAACAAGCAAAACGTTGTATTTAAAACTATATGAAATGATTTCACTGAAATGACTTTAGTTAAGGATTTCATTACCTTCTCAGTTTCTGGTACCTTCACTTCCTCATTGGTGCACTTCCGTTTGTTGTGGCCTTGTTGCTTGCACTTGCCGCAAGTCATGACAACTCCATGCTTTGACATTCTTCCTTCCTTCTCTTGTGGTGCTCGCACTCATTTTTTCTTCGGTCTGCCGGGCATCTTTGTTTTCGGGGGCGGTCTGACTACATCGCCACCAATTTGGGGCCACATCTTCTTGCCATGAATGGGTTTGATGCCATGCTCATAACCAATCAAATAAGTTGAAACATAAAAACATTCAGCAACATAATTAAGGGGGTCACGGTTCATGTACTTGATTGCCGAAACAGCGTGCTTGCATGGGATACCTGTCAAATCCCACTCTCTACAAGAACATCCATTCTGTCCATTATTTCCAGTTTTAACATGAACAACGAACGTGTCTCCTTCATAATGCACTTGGAATGAATCATACATTGCAGGGAGTGCCACACAATATGCACTAGCATTCAAATTCTTTTCCAACAGCTTGTCAATATTTGGTGTTATCTTACCAGCGACAAGGCTCATGGCTTTGAATTTTTGGACCTGCCTAACCATCAAAGAAGACCTAATCTCTTCTAACATGTGAATAACATGTTTACCCCAAGCATTAAGTATATATCCATTAAAGCATTCACTTATGTTATTATCCACACTATCACTCTTGGGGTAAGTTGAGATGAAGGCCTTACAGAATTTAGTTGTGTCGCGTGCCATGAAATCATCGAAGGCTGCCGGGGACTCTATTTTCATATCTTGAACCGCGATTTTGAAGTCAGCTTCATAGGTTGCATACACTGCTCGAAAAAACAGGTTTTTAAGGCTTTGACCCTTGTGGACCTTTTTCCAGTTCATGTAGATATGACGAGCACAATTCCTATGCTCCGCCTGAGGTGCCAATGCAGCGACCGCATTTTGTAATCCCTACGAAATACAAGACACAGAATTACAAAGCAGGCTAAGATATGAATATTAAGAATAAAAGATTTATGTAAAGAAAATGAATTTCGTTACCTTTTGTTGGTCACTGATGAAGGTCCATCCACTTCCATCACCAAGATCTAAATCCGCAAACAAAGTTTCCAAGAACCATGTCCAGCAGGCTTCATTTTCAGCCTCCACCGCAGCCCATGCTAAGGGAAACATCCCATTGTTTCCGTCTTTCCCAGTGGCACAGAGAAGATGGCCTCCCAAGTACGTTTTAAGAAAGCAACCGTCAATACCAATGACTGGTCTGCAGCTGGCTTTGAAGCCCTTTCTCAAAGCACTCAAACCAATGTACAGTGCTTTGAAAGTGTTATCGGGTTGTAGCAGAAGCTCAAACCTTCCTTCAGGATCCACGCGACGGAGTTCAGCAACATAATTCTTTATCATGGCATAGTGTTCGTCCACAGACCCTCTGACCATCTCCTGAGCCATTCTCCTAGCCTTATAGAGTCGGTCCTTAGGCACTCTAACTTTGAACCTCTCCAGAATGTCAGCATGCAAATCTTTAACCTTCATATTATATCTAACCCTATAAACATTCAAGTATCTACCGGCTATCCACTGAGAAGTCAATAATTTATTAGACATGGCCTTAGGACAACTATGCTCCCCACTACAAGATCTAATCATAAATGTTCCATTAGCCTGGACATAACTAGCATATAGCTTCCAAGGGCAAGGTAGGGTACATTTTGCCACCAATTTTTTCTTAGATACTGCCTTAAAATGGATATATCTACCATTTTCTATTGCCCATGTTGTCAAACCAGCCCTACATTGAATCCCATCCTGGAAATACATGCCAATTACTGGCTTCATTTTGCTGTGGTCACATCTAGGATCATATACTACCCTCTTGACCCTCAACCTATGATCGAAGTCAGAATCAGTTTCATCCGAGACAAACTCCTTTTCATCATTCTCGTAATCAGACTGGTATGTGTGTTCAACATCGGCCTCGAAGCCATCTTTTTCATTCATCAGTTTAAAAACACTATCAACCTTTCTTAATTTCTTTCGCATTTGCAAGTTCTCTTCATCAGATATATAGTCCAGATTTCGTAGACTAACATCTGACAACTCACTCTCACTAGGTTCATAATCTTCACCCTCACTACTGTCTGAGAAACACGTCCTATTGATGAAATCATCAATCTCGGAATGTGTGGCATTATCTAGGTCACCCCAGTCCCCATCATCATGTAAACCCAAATGAGTCTCTACAACTGTCTCAACTAAACCCTCACCATCATCACCTGCTGGTGGTTCCTTTAACAATTCCTCCCTTTCATCCTCAGAATTTTCCTCTCCTTCATCCTGAGAACCTCTCTCACCCGCAAAGAAAGCATGAAGACCACCATCCTCCACACTCTCATCATCTCCCTCAGAACCAGACCCACTCTCCCCGTCAGCTTCACTAATATATTCCTCAACTAAACCCTCACTTTGTAATTCAGACTCCTTGTCCCTCGCCTCAGAGACTTTGCTATCACAAGCTTTTCCCTCAGAACCCTTCCCTCCCTCACCCATATCTGTACCAAGCCTACCCCCATCCACACATACAGTTACTACTGCGTGCCTATCCACAAGACTCAACATTTCCATTACACTTTGATCATTAACTATTACCTTATGTGTTTGAGTTCTAGGTATTCTATAATACAACCCAGCCCAGGACACATAGCCTAATTCTTTCACATAATCAAGAAGATCAAAGTACCCGAACCTATCAGGATCTAACCCAATCTTAGTGTCAAAAACCCCACCTATGTAATGTTGTTTAGCTTCATAGTTAATGAACCTACCCCCATGACAAATATGTAAACCAAATTCAGAGGCTCTGCAAATATGACAACGAAATTCAAATCAACAATACACACAACCAACCAAGATTTAAATCATTATCAAATACGTAAATTGGTTAAATGGGATAAACTTGAACATGCAAAACCCTACAACAGTAACCCTACAACAGTAATACTCCAACATAAATGCACAAACGAAAGTATAAACAAATAATACTATTCGAATTCTTCCTCAATAACAATAAATATTGAGCTTGTCAGTATACTTTACCTTTTCGCCATTGTTTAGTGTTTGGGGACCACAAACCAACAGAAACCCACGATGTCGACTCCACACGAAAGAGACAACCCACCAACAAGAAAAAACACTGGGACCTAGTTTCCTCTCCGAAAGACGACAACTTTTTTGTCTCAGAAATACAATAACCTTACAAAATACGAGAGAAAAACACAGGAAAGACCACACAGAAGCGAGAGAAAAATTCTGGAATGAAAATTGAAAACCAAAATGCTGAAACAATGAAAAGGGCGCGACTTTTCAGTTGTCTTTGCCCCCTAAACCCTAACGACGCCGTTTCATCATAATTAAATCCATTCGGATGCCAGCGTGGTGCCAAGTTAGTTCCAGCGCAACAAAAACATGCCACGTGTGTGTATTACCAAAAATACCCTTACCGGAAAATGGCCGGAGAGACCAATTCAGATCAATGCCAAAGTTTAGTAATTTTTAAAATACACTTTGAAGTTTGTTGCCCAGACCAGAATTTGGGAATAGTTTTGTAATTTACATGCCATTAACCCTAATTTTAAACATGACATTTATATTATTTTCTTGACGCTTTCTAACCGTCAAGAAAAATATAATACATGACGGTTTGTTTTATATTTTGACATTTTTTGACCGTCATGTATGTTCGTTTTCATGACGGTTTATTGATTATATTTGACACTTTTTGAATGTCATGTATATAGGTTTTCATGACATTTCTATGTTTATTCTTGACACTTTGTAACCGTCATTTCAGCCAGAATATGTCATTATATTTAGTTTTCTTGACGTTTTATAAGCGTCATCTATAGTCGTATTAAAACTGTCATATATGCTTATTCAGATTTTTAAAATATTATTTCATATTATATTGGTTTTTTCCTGTTTTAAATTTATAAATATTATTAAATTGTACAAAAAAAGAAATCAAAACATACTGAAAATGACCAATTAAACATTGATAACCAATATTCATCCAACAACAACAAAATAAGAACCAATGTTCTACCACATCTCCCAACAACAAAATTCACCTACATACGACACCCACAAATTATAATTGTTCCAAAAAGCTTTCAAAATGCCATATCAACGCGCAAGAACTTCTCCATGTCACATGTCAAAGCTACAAGACAAAGAAAACAAGTATATATATTAACAACACTATAAAGCCATAGATATATTTAATAAAAATTCTAATCATTAGATATTACAAACCTCATTAATGGCAGAAGTTGCCCAATCTTCTCGAACCTCATTTATCTCACTCATAGAATACTCACATTTTTTAAACTGACAATAAACAAATTCATCACATAAAACCTATATCACATAAAATGCTATATTAATATATTACTGATAATTAATATAACTTCTTACCATTGAAGCCACGAAAACGGAGTCATCGTCTTGACATGCCATTACGATCTCTTTCATAAATCGCATCACGTAAAAGCCACATTGTTTGAAATCGGGTTGTATTGGGCCCTGTGAAAAATATATTGATTAATTATTAATGAGTATATAATAAATGCAACAATGCTAGAAGTTAATAATACTACAAACCTTAACAATTTCCCATTTTGGTGGTTTCTTGAATTTATTCTTTTCCTTTGTTGCATTGAAAATGGTCATTGCGCTGGAAAACAAACATATGGATATCGTTAGGTTTTTAATACGCAAAATCAATATTTTTTCCTAGCAAGGTAAATGGTGCCTATTCTTTGTCCCTAACTTGAGTATGACCTGGAAAGTTTAACTAATATATATAAAGATAGAGATGCTTGTGAAATAAACACATAAAAGAAAAGAGTAGAAGAAAGAGCAATTAAGATGATGAGAAACGTACGTGTCAACTACGGATTTCCAAGTGGACGATTCCGATGAGACAAAGGATCCATCACATAGACACAATCTTTGTAAGGCTCAATAATTGTTAAGATCCAATGTTTACTACACAAAATTTAGATTTAGTATGCAAATTAAAAATAAGTAAACAAACACATAAAATAATATAACTTACTTAACGTTGACAGGAACCAACACAAGCTGTTGTGGTTTTGTTTGAATTAATCTATCGGCTAACTTGTTTGAACCAACTTCCCTTTTCCATAGAAAACTTATCTCGTGTTTTCATTGCAGATTCAAGATTATCCATTCTATTGAGCAACTGACCAATGAGACTTTTCCATTCATGCATTTCTGAATCCATCTTTTCCTTTGCTTCTTGCAGTTCTTGTTTGCTTAATTTCTCATCAACTTTCTGCCTCTTTTCTGTCGGTTGATTAAAGAAGAAACTTGGATTTACGTAAGCCCCAACAGCACGCACACGCCCCGAGTGTTCTGACTTCTCCAAAATAGAAGTAAGAATATCCTCCTGACCATCTTCTTCTTCCTTCATAGTTCCCTGCTCCTTCTCCCGTATGCGCTCATCCTATCATATTCAATGCTCAAAGTCATATAAGATTGATCGAAAAAATGAGAAATTTTGGAATTAGTAAGAAATGTCTCCCAAATCATCATGATTGTCCATGTCATTAAATCGTTTGGTAGGAGTAGCAAGTACCACCGACCGTGCTGGATCTTCAGGATCTTCAATATAAAACACTTGTTTGGCTTGGTCTCCTAAAATAAATGGTTCAGACTTGTATCCAATTTTGTTTAGATTGACCAAGGTGAAACCAAGGTCATCCACCCTAACACCTTTTGTTTTGTTGTCTACCCAATTGCACTTGAACAATACTACTCAAAAGTGACGGTAATCAAGCTCCCAGATTTCCTCAATTGTTCCATAGAACATCATGTCTGCTTCTATTGGATTTTTGTCCTTGGCACTAGCAACTTGCATAACATTTGCACGTATGCTAACTCCATAGTTCTGAACAACTCGTGCCTCATCACGCTTTCTTGTATGAAAAGTGACACCACCAATCAAGTAACTAGAATATTCTAGTACTTGTTTACTAGGACCAACAAATAGGCTCCTGAATTTGTCAGGCAGATCGTTTGTTGAATTAGAATTAGTGACACTTACACGCTCACGTAGCCAACTAATAAATGATCTGTTGTGTTCGTCCTGTATCCATTTCATCCTCTTAGCATTCTTAGGAAACTTTGCTTTCAAAAATTCTTTGTGTTCCCTAAAAAAACATATTATGTTATTACCAAGTAATAATGATATGAAGAAGTAAAAGAAAAATAAGTAGATAACTTAAGTAGCTTACTCAATAAATTCATCGATATCATTGTCGTTTGTCACCACATATTGATGAGCTTGCTCCCATTCTTCATCATTGATTGTTTTCAATCTTGGCTTTGATAGAGGCCTTGTCATCCCGTGCTCTAACTTGTTTGATGGGATCCCTATGGTCTGTACGTTAGACAAATATTCAGAGCAATACTCTAAGGCCTCTTCAGCAACGTTGCACTCAGTAATACAACCTTCTGGACGATTTCGATTTCGTACATACCCCTTTAAGATTTTCATAAATCTTTCAAATGGGTACATCCATCTGTACCATACCGGACCACATAATTTGACTTCTCGCACGAGATGCACTGTCAAATGGACCATTATATCAAAAAACGAAGGAGTGAAATACTTCTCAAGCAAGCACAATGTCTGCACCAATTCTTTCTGAATTTCTTCTAACTTTGGCACATCAATCAATTTGTTGCATATCTCATTGAAGAAGAAACACAACCTAGTGATGGCAATTCTTACATGATTAGGCAAAACACCGCGAATAGCCACTGGAAGCAACTGTTGCATCAAGGTATGACAATCATGTGATTTAAGTCCACCGAGTTTCAAGTCCTTCATGGATACAAGATTACTAACATTCGAAGAATATCCTAAAGGTACTTTCATCCCAAGAAATGAAGTACAAACCTTTATCTTCTCTTCCTTGCTTAATGTATAACTTGCAGGCGGCAAAAATGTTCTTTTCCCTCTAGCAATTGGTGCTAACTCACTCCTCAAGCCCATGTCAACCAAGTCTTTTCTCGCTGCAATTCCATCCTTTGTTTTTCCTGGTATGTCTAGTAAGGTACCAATTAGACTTTCGAAAACATTTTTCTCAATGTGCATTACATCGAGAATGTGACGAATATGTAAGTGTTGCCAATACTCAAGATCAAAGAATATCGACCGCTTCTTGAAACATTCGATCTCCACAGAAGAAATTTTTTCGTCACTTTTCTTCCTCTTCTTGGACTTACTGGTATTTTTTTTCCCATAACATAATGGTTCATCTCCAGTTTCTTTAAGACTTCATGGCCACTCAATGGTTGTGGAGCATGCCCAAAGTCTTGTAAGCCATCAAAAGCTTTCTTTTGTCGTCGATAAGGATGGAATGCTGGTAAAAACCTTCTATGACCTATATATATAACGCACCTTTCTACTATGTGGCAGCCACTTAGAAGAGGTTTCATTAGCGCATATGGGACATGCCTTATATCCTTTAACACTACACCCAGACAAGTTTCCATAGGCAGGAAAATCATTAATTGTCCATAGAAGAACAACTCTGAGTGTAAATGTCTCCTCACGATATGCATCATATGCTTGGATGCCTACCTCCCACAAATCTTTCAAATCATCGATTAGAGGTGCCAAATATACATCTATATCATTTCCCGGTTGTTTGGGTCCAGAGATCAATAAGGTTAGCATCATAAATTTTCTCTTCATGCACAACCAAGGAGGAAGGTTGTACGTGACAAGTATAACTGGCCAACAACTATATTTTGAATTCATCATGCTGTGCGGGTTCATACCATCGGCTGCTAAGGCTAATCGAAGATTTCTCGCCTCTTTACCGAACTCTTTCCATTTGTTGTCCACTAATTTCCAAGCAGGTGCATCAGCTGGATGTCGAAGATAACCATCACGAATTCTATAATCGTTATGCCAAGTTAAATCCTTTGCAATTTCTTTGGTCCGAAACATTATTCTAAACCTTGGGACCGGTAGAAAGTACCAGGTACACCAACTAGGGACGTACCATTTCTACCCACTTTCCATCTTGAAGTTCCACATGTAGGACAATCAATAGAATCTATTAAATCCTTTCGATATAAAATGCAATCATTAGGACAGGCATGTAATTTCTCGTAATCTAACCCTAATGTGCTTATACTTTTCTTTGCTTCATATAAACATGATGGCATTTCATTTTGTTCAGGAAGCATGTCCTTTAGCAGACTCAGCAGATCATCAAAGCTTTTATCACTCCAACTGTATTTGGCCTTCAAGTTATATAGTTTCACCGTGGCAGACAACTTTGTAAATTCTTTACAGCCAAAATATAAAGGTTTCTCTGCATCTTCAAGTAATTTCTGAAAGTGACTCGGATTATCTTCTAAGGAATCATATGCATCTCGAATCATTTCTATGGGCTCCTCAACAGTGCACTCTACATTACTTTCTTCTATTCTATCACTATCACATGTTGGGTGTGTAGTTCTAGAATATTCTCCATGCCATATCCATTTCTTGTATGTCAGGTCAAAACCATTAGCCATCAAATGTGCCTTTACGATAACAACTATGTTCTTACTAGTGTTAGCACATTTGGCACAGGGACATGGTATTTTGCTAGTATCTTCTACATTTTTAATGCAAATTGCAAGAATGTTTCAACCCCTTCCTCGTACTCTGGCGATAATCTATTCATTGACATCCACGTGTTATCCATCTTATGAATGAGCTAATAAATAATCAGTATACCTAAATTAATGCATAAAAAATCTTTTAGTTATAGGGACTTTTACTAAGAGTAAACTGATCTAACACACAATAATTTTTATATCATATTACAAAAAAATATAATCTAACTCTTTAGGCCTTTATATTTATGTGAGAAATTAGGTTACAAGCATAAAAAATGGTCTACTATCATACCCAAATACAACCATCAGATATGCACCAGACATATATTAAGAATATATATATGCAGCAGATAAGTAAAGGAAAAAGAACTAAATAAGCCTATTAAATCGAATAGATTATTCACACTAATTCATAAAAAGTAGTCCAGTATCATACCCAAGTCCAACCATCAGATATGCACCACACATAAAAGAGAAAATATGCACCAAATAAGTAAAGGAAAAAAAAAACTAAATAAGCTTATTAAATCAAATAGATTATCCACACTAATTCGACTATATATATAGTAGACCGCTTATTTTGTATTCACAACATAAAAAATCTGCAATACTTAGAGCTATGCCAAATTTATGTAAATACATATCAACCCTATTCAGCAACAACTTACAACTAAACTTGAGATTACATACCTTCCTCCAAGTCAACGTACAAGAAGTCTTCTGAAATGCTTTGTTTCTTCACCAGCTGGCCTTAAATCTTGATAGATCAGTGTGCCCTGAATAAAAAGGACACTTTAGACCGACCAAAAACATCATGACAGCTCATTTTCAGAAAAACATACTGTAATTTATGGCTGAATTATAGTATAACTTATGATGAATTTTTAAATTTATTCTAGTTCTAGAAATAATGGAGTTTCTACCAAGAATTTCTTCATCCATTCACACATCTTAAATCCTTAATACTTTTAATCTCAATACTCAATAAAGTTTAACAGATATGAATTTTTAGCATAGCAACCATCTATAAACAGCAGTCAATCCAAATACGGATATGAAGGTTTCTCAGTAGATCTCAAATATCTGACTCACAAGGAGAAGCAGTGGAGAGCAGTCTGCCTCATTACAAATCAACCCACAAAAACCCAAATTCAAACAAAGATAAACGAAGAAAATTTATCCAGTGATTAACTCTAAGAAATAATAGAAACTATAAGTCTAACAACAAGATAATTAACTCTGTTCGAGGATTTCAATTGGGTTTGGGTTTGACTCTAACCACAAAGATATTTAACGAAACTATAAGTCTAACAAGAAGGATCAAATAATAGAAAAATTATAAAAAGAAAATCACCCAGTACCAGGGAGAAGAATATCGGCTTCTTTGTAGGCAATAGAGTATGCTTTCAGTGGTAGGAATTGATGTCGAACCCACGAGATAAGGCAATGGCGTCACTTCAGATTCTGAGATAGGGCAATGGTGCCCGACGTTTTCTGAGATAGAGCAATGGCATCAGTTCAGATTGGGGGAGGCGATGCACGAGATGGTGCTGATTTCGAGAGCCTGCCGGTGACAGCCGAAGAAGAAGTCAACACTAGACCCTCGACGCCGGCGGTCGTATGCTGAAATTGGGGCGACGCCGGCAGTCGTATGCTGAAATTGGGGAGGCGAAGGCAAGTTTATTTTCAGAACAGGGAGGAGGCGCGCGAGTAGATTTCTGTGAGATGGGCTAGGGTTTTGGGTGAGAAAAGATGAGGCTAGCCGGCGACGGTGAAGAAGGCGTCGACGCCGCGGTGTCCGACGGATTTTTGCTGAGATATGGGCGGCGTCTAGGTTTTCTATGAGATGGCGCGAGAAGAGAGTTTCTGTGAGATGGCGTCTAGAGTTTTGAGATGGCGCGCGCGAGAAGGTAAAAATTTGACATTTTTAGCTATTTTAAAAAATGACTATATTACTAAATGAGTTTACATTCTTTTTAAAAATGGCATTTATAAACAATTGACAATTTTTAAAAAATGCTATTTTTTTCGTTAAATGGTTTTTTAATAAAAAAATTGGCATTTAAAAAAATGTCAGCTTTAACTTTTTAATAATTTTTTTATATATATAATTGCCTTTATTTTAGTTTTTTAATAAAAAAATTTGGTGTCACTGAAAAACATGACGGTTTTATATTAACATACATGACGATATGCATAAGTGTCATGTATAGCAATTAATTTAACGCACATACATGACGTTTGTTTTAAATATACTTGACATTTTATATAAAATGTCAAGAAAACGAAAATTAATGACAGTTTATTCAACAACATACATGACAATTTGATTAACTGTCATGTATTGCATTTAAATTAACGCACATACATGACGCTTTGTAATGAATGTCATCTATAATATGAATAAACGATGCTCATACATGACGCTTTTTCTAGAAGTGTCAGCACAGCGTCATGTATAGAATACACGACACTGAATACATGACGTTTTTTAAAAAAAACGTCAAGTATTCAAAAATGGCGCTCATACATGACACTTTTTACTAAAAAACGTCATGTATGCAGTGTCATGTATACTCAATTTTCTTGTAGTGTTTGTTAATTTATAAAGTATGATTAAGTATGAATTTGTTAGATTAATTTATTTATTTTAGATAATTTTGTTAGATTAAGTATGATTAAGTAAATTTGGTGAATAAGTATATTGATAAATGTTTAAGTATGTTAGTATGCATTTAGGATGAAATGATATGCTACTGTATTGTGGGATAGATTTAATCAATTTCTTAAGGGATCTTCTCCCTTTGGGATAGAAATTGATTATTTCTTAAAGATCTTCTCCCAACAAATGATTGTTTTTAATTCAATTATTGTATTTTTTATTGCTTATTTTATATTGTATTGCTTAAACAATTTGGGGGCAGGTAGACTTAGTTGTTGAGTCGATCACTCGGGAGTTAGGATAGTGGGGTTATGCTGTCGAAATTTCGTTTGATTCAAGTAATTTATGATATTTTATTTATTTTTTCAATTAGAATTTACAAGAATGAGTGATAATCGTATGTGGATGTACGCGAGATACAATTCTCGTTATGCATTTGAAACAAGATTTGAGGGTTTTCTTGAGTATGTGATAAATCAAACGGCATACACAAATGGAGTAGGTAACATTAGGTGCCTGTGTAGAAAGTGTAAGAACGTAGCCTTTGTATCTGTACCTACAGTCAGAGAACATGTTACTAGGCGTGGGTTTCTCCACAATTACACAACATAGGTTTATCACGGGGCAACACCAGTGTATATGCCGCCAGAACATACTACAATGGATGAGGATGATGAGTCATACAGTAGCTACCACAAGATAGTGTATGATCATGCTGGACCTATTAATTACCAAAGGATGGGCGTGGGAGGATGTCTGAGTCCGATGGACCCGGTACAGGGATCAGTAGACACGTTGGAGGGTCTCAATCCACTCATATCCTGCAGCAGAGTCTGGTTAGTAATTATCAATTAAGTTCTTAAGTAATATATATATATATATATATATATATATATATATATATTATATCGCAAATAATAACTTATTTATCTTATATACATGCATGAACAGAGCTTGGAGAGTGGACTCCCCCTGACTGCACAGAACTATAGCACATTTCTCCGCCTCTACACACGCCCGGATGGAAGTTATGTGAATGAGATGGATGCCAGACTTGATGTAAGTGTTTAAGTTTAATCATATATTAGTAATACATAGTGAAATGTATTTATTTTCTAACAATTATGCATTGTTATGTATGAATTAGGCGGAGATTCATCGCATTTGCTGCTGCGTAAGGACGAGAGGACCAGCTGAACGAGATCTTCTTGGAGCTCGTACATCCCAGCATGTCACAGCTGTACGGTACTGGAAGTACCGATGTGAGCCAGGTTAGTAGGGGGTCTACTATCAGCACAGGCACTTCCGGGATGTCTCAGCAGATGTATGAGACACTGATCACCACGCTAGAGGAGCAGCTGGCTGAAGAACTAGCAGCACGGCGAGCCCTCGAGGAGCGGATGGCTATGTTCAAGCAGTATATGAGGCAGTCGGGTCCTCGATCCCCTACTCATTAGGTCTCCGATCCCCAATCCATCGTCCTGACTTCTATGTATTTATATTTTGCTGAACTATTTATTTCATGTTTTGGAACAAAATTACACTTGCACTTTGTTTTTACATTTATATTATTTGAACTATTTATTTCATGTTTTGGAACAACATTGCACTTACCTCGTTCTCCATCCCCTATTTATTGTGATTGTATAATTAAGTCGAAAAATATGTACTTAAAAAAAAGGTAACCTAGATTGAATTCAACGTATGCAATTGAATTCAAAATACATTACAAATACCAAATTAAAATACTTATGGTGTATAAACTAGATTGATTAAATAATAATAATAATAATAATAATAATAATAATAATAATAATAATAATAATAATAATAATAATAATAATAATAAATATTTTTTGACATAAAAATACGGACGAAAACGAAACCGATCCGTAATTAACGACATCTCTTGGATATCATCTCGACATATTCTAAGGTTATGAATGTATGATATTGTATATTGAAATAGAGTTTAAATGAATTAATAGGTACTAGATATATCAATAATACTAGTGTTATGTATTGGTGACCACTCCAAAGAAACTTTAAGGTTAAGTGTGATTGACTTAGAGCACAATTAAGATGGGTGACCGATTGGAAAGTTCGTCTAACGTATGCAATACTGTATAAATACGAAAATACTTGTAGAGTATAAAAAAAAAATTACAGGCAGCATGGTGCCGCCGCTAATCACCGGCAAGATCGTCGTTCGGCGGTGCCGTCGCCGTTTTTTTACCGGCTGTCGTTTTTTACCGTCGGTATACGAGTCACCGACGAGCAAAATACCGGCGGCGCCTTATTTCCGACGGTATATCTATGATTACCGACGGAAATTGTTGCCGGTAAATCCCGAGATTTTTATAATGGCTGGTCTCCTACATAATTTATTGTATCATATAATAGAATGATCCAAGAAAGCGCATATATATGAATAATTGGGAGTAAATCAATATTCATCTAATTCAAAAGAGCGCCTTGTATTTACAAGGTTGTGAGTCCAAAACAAGGTCGGGGGGGAGTGTGCGAAAGAGGAAATTTGAGGAAGAAAGTGGAAAAGGCAATTTTTGTACGTACAATTCAAGTATAAATTTTGTTCATAATATTTAAATTTGTCTATAATTTATTAAAATAATATTGAATGAATAATTATTAATTTCCATTTTCTTATATCGCTAATACATAAATTAATTGCCCCTTCTTTCTGTTGTATATATAATATTAATTCAATTTCGAGCAAAGAATAATTTTCAATTGTTACTTACATAACGACATGTCGTCATGTCGACATCAATATTAATATAACTTTAGAGAGGCTTTTATCCAGTAGTGTTCTTACAAATTTGAATTCAGGCTCGAAATTATATGATTCAAGCTTTTGATTTGAAAATTAAAATAATATAGGAGTATGAAATATTTATTGACCACTAATTCATGAAATATCTCTTGGATAAAATATATCAGCGTTTTTTGTTGGAGAAATGACACAATTATAATTTTTGCCAATATATATAAAATTATATAAAAAAAATTTGCCAATATTTATATGTAATAGATATATTAATTAGATCTATTTTATAATACTCCCTCAGTCTCGAAATAGAGTGCACATTAAGTTACGACAAGTTTTAACAAATGTTTGATAACTGTGTATTTTTATTGTACTATTGTGATAGTAGAAATAAAAAATGGAGTAGTTGTATTGGCCATGTGTGGTAAATTAAATTGTAAATAAATTGACAAAAATAGAAATAAAAATTAATGAATTTATGGTGAGATAATGTTCAAAAATTAGATGTGCATGTTTTTGCATTTTTATGTGACATATCCAAATAGTAAAAGTGCATACTGTTGTGATCGGATGGAGTAATATAATTTTCATTTTTGTAATAAATCTTTTTTAAATAGTAAAAGTAATAGTGATATAAACAAAAAATTGTGGATAAAGGATCCGAAAAACTTAAATTATAATTCACTTTAGTGAAAATATCCACAAAAATTCTAAATATACAAAAACTAAAACAAATAAGAGAGGAAAGGCTGAGTTTATTCTATCTTTATGGATAATCAAATATATTTGAATCAATCATGACACTAATGTCATCGTTAATTTCATAAATTAAATTTATCTTGTTTCTAAATTAAATCTCCCCTAATGTACTTTGTCTCTTGACAATAAAACGCAACTCAATTGCTAAGACGTTTCTTCTCCAACTAATAGGTTGAGAGTTCAAGTCACATTTTTTTAGAGGAAAAAAAAAACAAACAAGAGCTTTTAAAAATATTTCATATGGTAGAGAATACTCATTCTCAAAGATAAAAACAAAAAAATACCCACCCACACAAACTAAAATATATAAATAATACCCATTTTTTGAAAAACTTGACACTTATACCCTTACAGAAACAAGAATTTCCAAACAAGCACCCTTCCCCTACCCCAAATCGCAGCCCCTTCCTCTTCTCTCTCTCTCTCCTCCTCCACCGATTCCCCCCTCCGCCCAGCTGCACCACGCTTCCGCTGCGACCTCCTGCCTCTGCAAATTGAAAATCAAACACAAAATAAAACTTCACAAATATTTATCTTCAAAACCTAGAAATCTTCTTCTTCAATATTGGGTTTCTTCGATCCGTACTTAATCCGGTGGTTTGAAAGCTATATTGAAGTCTTCTATATAGTAGTTATTGTTATTAAAACTATTTTTATGGTTTATGAACAACATTTTTGAATTGCAGTTGATATATTTCGAAGATTCGTGTGTTTGTTCTACATTGCTCGAATCGCGAACTTCTCTCAACATGCTCAACAAGTCAAGCATGTCGAGCATAGTGGGATATGAACAAATACTCGACGTGCTTGACCACTTGGAGTCGAGCATGTCGAGCATAAAGCATTTAGAACTGTTGCTCGACATGCTTGTCTTATCGAGCATGCCGAGCAACGTTTGTAAGTCGAGCGATGTAGAACAACGATAATTGCTCGACATGCTCGACAAGTTATATATGTCGAGCAAAGTTTACAAGTCGAGCGATATAGAACAACAACAGTTGCTCGACAAGCTTGACTCTTTCTCTCTCTCTCTCTCTCTGTCCAGATCTGTCGGCTCCCCCTCCACCTCGCCACGCCTCGCCTCTGACATAGCTCGCCTCGCCTCACCTCGCCGCGCTGCTCTTTCGCCTCGCCTAACTGGCCTGAAATTTGAATAAGGTTCAGTGCTCGACGACATGCAATGCTCGATGCTCGAGGTGTCGAGCAATAGTTCAAATTGAATTATTGCTCGGCACTCAATGCTCGACAGTCTATGCTCGACAAACTCGACACTCGACACTTGAGCAATTGGATAATGATGATTGATATTTCAGTGTTGAATAATGCACGAATTATACATAAAAGTAAGAATATCCTATATAAATTTAATTTATTATTTTGTAAATGATGAGTAGTTTTTAAGTTTTATTTTTCAGAAAAGGTATATTCCATTTTGCCCTTATTTCATAAGGTGGTTACAAGGATTACGTAAAGGCCAAGGGGGCCCTTAAATTTAAGAGCTTTCAGGGATATTTCTATAATTTAATTATTAGTATTCCTTAGACCTGAAATTGAAAAAATAAAAATAAAAATTGTGTTCTCGTTTCCAAGTGTCTGTTTATGTTATTGTCAAACTTCATTGTTGATTTTCAAGTTGAAAAAGACTGCTAGAAGCTTAATTGTGTTTGGCTAAGCTTATTAATTTAAAGAGCTTATAAGTTCTTGGAGTTTATAAGATATTTTAGGAGCTTATAAGATGTAATTTTTAAGATCTTATAAGTTGTCAAAGTGTTTGGATAATTGAACTTATAAGCTAGAGAGATAATTTTTTGTTAGAGAGAGAAAATATTTTTTTAGAGAAAGAAAATCGAAGAAAAATGAACTTGAATGATATATAATTAAAATAATAAATTATAATTGAAAAATATTTGTAAAATGATTGTTGCATATGAGATTATAAAAAAATAAGTTGGGGTAGAGAAACTTATTTTTGGGGGAGCTTATAAGCTCTTTGAGCTTATAAGTTGTTTGAGAGCTTATTTTGCCAAACACTTTGTAGGAGCTTATAAGCTCAGCCAAACACCCTCTAAGTTTTTTTCGGTATTTCTTTAAAAAAATTGCTTGTTTCTATAGTACAAGAAATAAAATATCACATAATATCATGTTTCAATTATTTCAAAAAATTGAACAAAATATCACATAATATCATGTTTCAATTATTTCAAACAATTGAACCCCCAACCCTCTTCCTTTCCTTGAGTGGCAGAGATTATGTTTGCAATTTTATATTTTTTGTTTTCCTTTAATTAATAAAATGATGTATGATTTATATATCATATTGCAAATACGTGCATATATAAATTATAGTATGATTTGTATATAAAATTGCATCGCTAACATGTACATCGAATATATTGATTACATTGAACCGATTAAGAATTAAAATTCTTTACCACAAATCTAAAAATTTAACAGTTTCATTCCTCTTATAAAAATGAGATAACTGAAAACGGATCTAATTTCTCCATCTCCAACTCAGAGAAAAAGAAAAGAAATAAACTTCTCTATCAAAGAGATAACGAGCCAAAGACAAAGAATACTTGTACAGAAAAAAAAAAAAAACAAGGAAAAAAGAAAACATGCAACAATTTATTCCTTAAAGAATCCCTTCCTATTCCATAAAGATATATTTATATTGAAGTTTCTTAGTCTATACATCTCTTCATATAATTTAACCTTTCTTACATATTAATGTATAAGTTACTACTATACACGAAGTAAAACGTACTCAAATTCAAAAGACACTCCCACGTGGTTATGTTTTGTGTTTTTCTTTCTTCTAAGATTTTTTTTTAAAAAAAGAGAGAAGGAAATGTTGCACTCCCTCCGTCCCACGTCAAATATCTCAAGGGAGTATTTAATTTAATTCGGGAGAGTTTAGAGAGTGTTTGACTAATTTTATTTTAAATGTTCATAAACTTCAACTTTAAAAACTTATAAAATATTTTAAGAGTTTATAAAATATAATGTCTCAAAATATTATAAATTGTCAAAGTATGTAGATGATTGAATTTATAAGATGGTAAGAGGAATTGGAGAGATAAAATCATAATAAGAGAAAGAAAATCGAAAAAAACATTTTTTTTAAAAAAATACTCCATTTATTCTGATTCAATAGGCCACAAGGCTTGGACACGAATGTTAAGAAACGGATAATTTATAATAAAATAGGAGAGAAAGAGTAACTTTTGTTGAGGATATATTTGTCCAAAAAGTAGGAGAGAAAAAAAAAGGATAATTATTTTTTAGGTATAATAACATTTTGTGTAAATAATGAGTTGCGTGAGAATATTTGTTATGTATTGACTTTCCATTTTAGGAAGTGACCTATTGAATTGGGACGTCCAAATAAGGAAATATGACCGGATGAAATACATTTTGAAAATAAATTAATAATTGCTTACAAAATTATCAAAAATCAATTGAGATTGAAGAACTTTTGAAAAGTGAAGTTTATAAATTTTTGTGATTATTTATATAAAAGTTTAGTTTGTCAAATATTTTTAAAAAATGTTTATTAATAAGTCCTTTAATGGTTTAGAAGCTACTTGATTAAATGATTAATAAAGTAGATAGACTCACTTGATTATGATTCTAATTTATTTTTATTTTGAAAATAAGTCAATGAAAGAATTTAAAATAAATTTTGTATCATGATTAGCGGGTGGGAGTATTATGCTATAAAATCAAACGTTACGAATTTGAGTTGAATTCAATCAATATTTTTCCAATAGAGTCTATTCCATTTCCATTTTGGAGCGTAATTATTTTCGTCGACATAAAAGGAAAGAGAAGAAGAAGAAGAAGTAAATGAGAAGGAGGTTCGAGATCTGTGTGTACTTGGACAGTTGTATTGAAAGTTGAGGCAGAAAATGGCTTCAATTATTTAAGCTGGTGTTGAGCTGTATGCCAATGCCATTGTCGTTTTCGGATTAAAACAAAGAAAACGACAATAGTTAAAGTTACGATAAGCCATTCTACATGTTTGGCAATTTTAGGTAACCTTCATCGATATCTCTTGCTATATAAATAAATTATTATCAAAATATTTTTTCTCTCACCCCAACAATAGAGTGCATCGATCTCTACTTTTTCAATTGCATAAGCCGTTTTTACGAAGAGTTATAATCGTGCATTATTTAGGGATTTTATTGAAGAAAAAAGATTTTATTAAATGAAATCTTTGAAAGTACGAAAATGCAAATTAAAGACAGAGACTCATCAAAATCTTAATTGATGAAAACTTAATGGAAAAAACGTCATAAAGAAAAAGAAAAAAAAAACTCACCAATTAATCACCACTTCCATAAATATCACTTCTAGAAAAATAGATTAGAAATAATCATTTTTAAAAGAATTAATTGCAAATAATTATAAATTTTAATGATTTTATTTTTTACTCCATGCGTTCACGAAAAATGGTACAAAGAGAGGGCGACATGAATTTTAAGAAAAGTTAGTTATTAATTTAGTGAATGGAAAAAGAGCCCCACAAATTTAAAAAACAGAGAGAGTTGGTGAGAGAAAGGGCCCATAAATTAAAAAGTGATGGGTCCATGAATTACAAAAAAGAGTTAGGACATGATTTCATGGACGGACGAAAATGAAAACTTAGGATCTAATTTTATGGATGAATGGAGTATTTATTTTAATATTCTAAGGAACTGGTTAAAATGTGATATAAAAAAGGGGTAATTACGTTAAAACTCATGAAGTTTGGGTCGATTTCCAACTTTTCCATGAACTTTAATTTTTACCTTCAATTAATTCCCTGAATTTAAACATTTGTTCAATTTTTCCACAATTTTATACTTCGGCGAAGTACCAAGCTGACATGGTAGTATCGAGCTGACATAGATAGCGCCTACATGGTAGTACTGAGTTGACATGGCACCTATTTGGACTGAAAATTGACACTTGAAAAATAATTAAAAAAAAAATCCATCCCTTTCCAGTCAATCACCCACATCACCGGTGGAAGTCGATGACCTCTTCATCGGATTCCTCCTCCAGCCAATCACCCACATCAGTCATCATCGGTGGAAGTCGACGACCTCTTCATCGGATTCCTCCTTCAGCCAATCACCGACTCCGAATCGACCTCTTCATTGGCCTCTTTAGCATCCGTCGCCACCCTCATCGGCCTATTCCTCGGCAGTGCCAACCGGCTCCTGCCGATCACTGACTCCGAATTCTCGAAATTAGGGCTCAGAATAGTCGCCACCTCCGATTCCAAGCCACAATCCCCAGCCCTAGCCCCAAGCCCAAGCCCTGCATGCCTCGATTCCTGAAATTAGGGCTCAGAAAATCGGGCTCCCTCCAGCCATTAGAGTCGCCACCTCCGATTCCAAGCCACAGTCCCCAAGCCCCAGCCCTGCATGCCTCGATTCCCGAAATTAGGGCTCAGAAAATCGGGCTCCCTCAAGCCATTAGAGTCACCATCTCATATTCCAAGCCACAGTCCCCAGCCCCAGCCCCAAGCCCCAGCCCTGCATGCCTCGATTCCTGAAATTAGGGCTCAGAAAGATGAGGGTGGTTTTCGCTGTTGTTATCCTGTTCTAAGCGAGAGAAAGATGAGAGTAGCTGAAGAGACTGCGACCTTTGCCAGGAAATGAGGGGGCAACGTCTGTGTTCGAGAGAAGAGATGATCGAGAGGGAAGCCTAGGATGAGAGAGAGACTAAACGACGTCGTTTTATTAATTCTCCGGCAATTCCATGTCATATTTCCGTCAACTGAAAAAGTGCCATGTCAGCTCTAATTTGGGGATTTGAGAAAAGTGTGGAAAAATTGAACAAATGTTTAAATTCAGGAAATTGAAGGTAAAAATTAAAGTTCATGGAAAAGTTGAAAATCGGCCCAAACTTCATGAGTTTTAACGTAATTAACCCTATAAAAAAATAGTTTGCTGGTCCCCGAATGAGTGTATACTGCTATGTGGGGTGGAATACATCAGTTGCAGCTTTTTTGTTTTTGAAGAAAGATAGAATATGTAAGTTAGCAAGTATCAGCCAACTTTTCAGATGATTAGGATTAGCACATTTATCGTGAACTGACTTAATCTAGATGGGTGTTCTATCAGTAGAGTGTAATCAATTAGATATCACACTACCAACTGATGATAGCT
The DNA here is from genome assembly GCF_028751815.1 of Salvia miltiorrhiza. Classification (NCBI taxonomy): domain Eukaryota; kingdom Viridiplantae; phylum Streptophyta; class Magnoliopsida; order Lamiales; family Lamiaceae; genus Salvia; species Salvia miltiorrhiza. The sequence continues at coordinate 50,786,018 of NC_080393.1, read as the reverse complement.
TATCAATTGGACAAATTACTAATTTGGTGCAAAGTGTGGTGGTCTTTAGTTACTCACTAAATTATGAAAATCTTACTAAAGATTTATTAGCTCATGCAAATTAATCAGTTTAATTTTGTATCAACTAATTGAGTCAGATGATAGAGTATGTTGATATAATGTAGAGTGGTTGCGTGCATACTGAATAATAGTTTAATCGAGTTGAGTAAGCTACTGAAAAGTAAAGCCCACAACAATTTTAACGTAATTCAGAGTAAACTGCACCTACGTCCACAGTCCTAATTAACATAAGAATTCAGTTGACCTTAAGATCATTTGTTTTATGGTTGTAATCAATCGTTCAGTTCACGCTTGAACTAAACCACGGTTATTCGCCCGTGACCAAGAACCTAACCTTACTTTCAGACAACTAAACATTTTGTCGCTTACTAGATTTTTAATTTCTAACACAAGCCTATCTTTTACAAAGGGTAGGTGTTTGAAAATGATCTCCAACAATAGAGCAAACTATTACAATGAGAATAATATGGTATGAAAGTTTGCTCAAGACTAGGCTTTTGATTACAATATGATTTACCTAGAATCTAAGGGAATGTGAGTGAGATCTCACGAATAGAGAAATATTTTGAACTTCAAGTTTCTCTTCTTCGGAAACGCACTGCAAAGTTTATTGTGAGTTGACAGTTTGAGAGGTTTTGATTGTGCAGAGTTTTCAATAATAATGTGTTGAATCCATAAGTGTATTTATAGGAGAAGTTTTAAGAAGGAATTGTTGGAGAGCTCGTTCAAATTCACTGCCTATGATTTGTTGAAGAAATGTATTTTTTGGTGGATAGTAAGATGTTACGTTCGTGTCTGCAACACCGTACATAATCTTCTGAATATACAAATTATCTGATCTTGTTAGGCAAGTACGATTCAGTTAGGTTGGTCGGCTGATTTGAACAACATTCCTGGTTGAAGATCTTTTATTAGCAAAGGTTGATCAATAGTTTTTTCTTCATACACTTCACCTTGAATCTCTTTAGTTGAGTACTTGTAAGAAAAACCTCAGCTTCCTCAACTTTCTAACAAGTAAGGTGAAACTAACTACATTAGTTGAACATCATCATTTCAAGAATTTTGGTATTCACCGAAACTTTAGAATTTTTCCAACATAATAAAAGAATTAATGTCAAATGTCTTGAACGGTGTAGTTGGTTTTAAAGTTCTCAAGTTTGATTATTTATAATGGCATTTTATCTGTATTATACTTATACTAAATATTGATTTAAGTACTAAGCAAATATTTGAAAGATAATCTCATATATGATTGCGAAGAAAACTTTTGTTGAGAAATTATCATCACTTAATCACCATCACATTCTATAAATTTCAATCACCATCAATCCCTCTGTTCAATATCAAATAGAAAAGCATAATGATGATCTTGAAAAAAGTAATCTCTAATTAAAAGAAACAGACTGAAATGGGCAGAGGAAACGAGCATGCTAACATCAAATTACAATCCAAATCAAAGGAACTTATATTTATAAAATCGGGTTGAAAATAAGAGAAGAAAATCTGTCTTCCTTTCAAACAATTAACATAGATTCATGTTAATGAATAAAAGGTCACAATTGCTTCAACCTCTAATAATAATGTTGGAAATATTGGTTTTAAGACCAATCTGAAAATTATTATTTAATTAAATATTTATTATTTAATTGAAATAATTATTAGATGTTAATCTACGTCTCGAGTAGATGAACGTGATATACTTGAAATCTCAAAATCGATTTCTGGTGAGTGATATATTGTATGTCAAAGTTTGGATGTTGTGTATAGAAATAACACTTGGGAAGTGTTTATTGTTTTTCATTGAAAAATGAGAGAAATATTCTCATATATAAGAATAGCAATGCTCATAGAGCTAATAATTTGTTGACTTGCCAATGGACTTGGATGAAGGCCTTGGCTCCCGTCGACGATCGGACGGGCGGGCGAGTCGGGTACGGGTCGGGGCCAAGGACTTGGATCTTGGCAATTGGTGCTTTGGGTGGTGTTTGGGTCCAACCATATTCTTTTTGGACAAAATACTTTTGCTGAAACTGAAGCTATAAGTTTTAAATTGAAGTCGAAACTGAAACTGCAATATTAGTTTTCGAAACTGAAGTTGTGCCCAAACTGAAACTAATGCTGGCGGATCAGTTCCGGATGCTGAAGCATATCAGTTTAGAAAACTGAAGCGCAGATCAGTTTCTAAAATCTGAAACAGCAGCAACTGTTACAGAACTTAAAAGTTGTGCACTTGAAGTTTGTAACATCAGAATTCAAAAGTTAAATGTGTAACATCTAGTAACAGTTCTTGAGATTAAATCTCATTGATTTGCATTAATCCCTTCATGTACGAGCAGCCTATAAATAGGTGTCTCTAGAGCATGGCATGTTTTACACATAGAATATTCAGCAAACTCTAAAACGCATTCTGCACCCTTTTTTTTTAGCTCAGTTCTTGATCCTATTCAGTTCGCCGGAGCTCGTCCGACTTGTGGTGCTACTTCAGACAAGACGTTACCATTTTATCTTTGGGGAAGAATCGCCAAACCGTGAGCACTATAGGGGGCGAAATTCTTTTTGCGGGAAGAGACTACATCTCGACTCGGTTTTAACTAATAATTTATCTACAACATTCCCTTACTTAAATCAAGAATTTGTGGGATGAAACAAGAATTTGGAAGTTTACAAAGATTAAGGATTGAAAATCAAAAACATTCCCTTTAAAAATTAATACAAAACTTATATTTTTCTACTTTTAATAACATATGTGTGAAATTACGAAAATACGCTACAAAATTTTCAAAATCTCAGGGGGTCAAGTGGCACCCCAAGCCGTCGATGCTCTAACTTCACTAATTAATGCCGGTGTAATAATTTCTCTATAGTATTTTTTTTTTTCTCTCACCATCTTTCCTTTTCCCCACAAAACCATTTTGATTTTTAAAGAACGAGACAAGTTATCAGTGTCCCACACATGTTCTTATCACAAGAAAATGTACCAAATACAATGTCACTATATATAAGAGATGATAAGCTGTCATGTTGAGAACTTATCAAACTTTGATATAATTGCAGCATCTTTAATTTTCCAATTTAATGAAATTCTGACTTGTTGATCAATCCATGCATGTGCGACTTCATGTCCTACTTAGCCAACAACTATTCAACATTAATTAATTAGCAAGTAGTGCATCATCATTGCACATACATGATTATACTATTATTAATTAGTACATTAGATTATTATCATATAAAGTGTCGTGGATGCGGGTCGGCCCCCACTCTCTTAATTAATTATTAATGAATAATTTTAATTGAATCAATTTTTAAATTTTAATTGTGGGTTAATACCGTTAGAACACAAATTTTTGCACTAAACTGAAATTATATAATTTGAATCCGAGAGGGTGTTTGACTAAGCTTATAATTTTAAGGAGCTTATAAGCTCTTGGAGCTTATCAGATATAGTTTCTTAAGAACTTATAAGTTGTCAAAGTGTTTGGATAATTGAGCTTATAAGCTAAAGAGAAAATTTTTGTTAGAGAGGGAAAATTGAAGAAAAATGAAATTAGAATAATATATGATGAAAATAAAAAATCATAATTGATTTATTTTTGTAAAATGAGTGTTGCTTATAAGAAAATGAAAAAATAAGTTGGGATGAAAAAAACTTATTTTTTTGGGAGCTTATAAGCTCTTAGAGCTTAATTTTACAGCTTATAAGCTCTTTAGAAGCTTATTTTGCCAAACATTTTGAAAAGGCTTATAAGCTCATAAACAACTTATAAGCTATTTTAAAGAGCTTATAAGCTCAGTCAAACACCCTCTAAATTGATCGCTACTGGCAGATTTGCAAAAGAAGAATCTCAATCTATAACTCTATGGGTGTGTTTGCTTTTTATCCCTCTAAATGGAGGAATAACAAAAATTTAGGGATAATATTATCTCTCCTTGAAGTGAAAATAAGGAAGGAAAATTAATGGTGAACTTCTCTTTTGTGTAAAATGTATGTGGGATAAGAAATGAAACATTTAAAAGCATAAATTTTTATTATCTCTCCTTTTCTCATCCATCAAAGTGAACGCACCCTATAAGTATTGGGGGGACTTTCAAATTAACACGTAATGTTACCAGTATTCGAAATTGTCATGATTATTTTTAAGGTTATTATTACTTTTTAATGAGTATGCATGATTTTATTTCTATTTTCTAACATAATTTTTTTTTCTTTTCTTTTTTTATAAATTATAAAAGATATCTACTATATTATTCAAATAATCAATCCGCACGCAAACATGATCTCTACATCACACAAAGGTGAGAAAATTATCCGCATATAGGCGAAATCTCTACTCACGCAAAAGTAAAAAAACTACTCGCATGCAGACATAATGAACTCAAGACCTCTTATAAAAGAGAGTCTTTAAGGATTCTTAATACAACGGGGCCTTAACATTTTAAATGGATTCATATTAATAGTCTGACGATGAAATACAGGTTCAAATTTGCTTATGTAGCAATTGGAGATTCACGTGAGCAAACAACCCTAAATATGTGGCATTAAAAGAAAAGGATTTTGTGAAGAAACGATATCGATTAACTTGTATTAGGCTGCGTTTATTTTGATGGATAAATTTATTCATGGAAAATGATGGATATATAACAAAATTTATGCCTTTAAATATCTCCATTCTTTTCTAACATTTGACACAAAAGCATTTTTCGGTTGAAATTTTCTACTTAAATCGATATTTTACCCTTTTATATTTATCTAAAATAAAATACTATTCTCTTTGTCTCATAAAAACATGAACTTTTTTATTTTTATACATTTTTTTTATTTTTTAATTTCTCATTTTCATATTTATTCATAAAAAGTTATCATAGTCTCATCACTATTTTTTTTCAATTAACTTATTAGTTTCATAATACTTGATAAAGTGAAATCTATTTTTTACTCATAATAACTTTCAATTAATATTTTTAAAATTCGTGACATTTTCAATTGATCGTGTTGATGTGAGACGAGGGAGTCTATTTTTGGAGCTAATATAGATTTACTCGGACCAAAGGTTTTTAATTGGGAGAATGGATTGAGATAAGTGACGCACACCCACGTGGCATCCTTTAAGATATGAAGTTGGCATGGGAAGATCAATACATACCACGTGGCATTAAATATTATACATTTACTTCATTAAATTAAATTCAAATGGTCTTATATTAAAAATTATTTTAAATTCTTAAATGATGAAAAAATTATTATTTTATTGAATGCATTCATAGTGCTCGATTCAAAATAAAAGGTTATTTTTTTTTAAGTCATTACTTTTTACAATAACTTTATAACTACTCTCTCTGTCTATATTAATATACATGGAGATGGATAATGTGTGCAGTGTGTATACGTGGTTTTGATTAGAATATTTTCGCTGGTTTCGGACGTGTCAATGCCATGTAGTCAAAAGTGCCATGTAGTCAAAAGATAAGTAATGGAGTAATAATAAAATGACATGAGCCGAAAGTTGCTCAAACAAATTTATTTTATCGCCATCAAAATATTACTCCCTCCGTCCCACTCCAATAGGCTCACTTCATTTGAGCACGGAGATTAAGAAAACTTACTTTTTAGTAGAAAAGTGGTAGTAAAGTGGTGTGGTCCACACCAATTAAGTACAATTTTTTTACCTAAAAAGGAAACTGAGCCTATTGGAGTGGGACAACCCAAAAAGGAAACTGAGCCTATTGGAGTGGGACGGAGGGAGTACTATGTTTTATCTGCGTCTGTAAATAGCGTTCTCGTTAAAAATGCCAGAAGTTGTATTATTTAAAGTTAATAATTTAATTTAAAAGAATTTATTTTGCGATAAATTTTACGGAGTTTTTTCTTTCTTTCTTATTTTTATGAAGGAAAATGATATTTAAGATTATCTAAAATGTAGAGCTAATGTGATTGGTGCTCACATTATCTGGTGCATGGACGCATGCATGGAGCTGCTGTAGAGGATCATAGCCAGCTGATAACAGAATGGAAGTTTGTTATGATCTGCTGGTTTAATCCCTTTACTTTCAGCCGTTGGATATAGAGTATATATCTTAGTTTTCTCCTGGTTTTTCGGTTACTGTTCATTCCATTGTAGAGAGTGAAAAGGAGAGGGTTTTACAGAGAGAGTTAGAGTGTTAAGCGAAGCTATTTTTGAGCTCGAAACACCATTGTTGTAATCTGTAAAACATCCGAGTAATAAGAGTGAATTCCATCTGCCGTGGACGTAGGTCGTTAGTGGCCGAACCACGTAAACGCTGCTGTTCTTTCTTCTCAAGTTTTCTTTGATTGTGTGTTGCTCGATTCTTTCGTAATCCCTACAAAGTGGCGCCGTCTGTGGGAAGGGCGTGACGAAGGAATCGATCTCACGGCGGATTTCACAATCAATTCAAATCAGTGGCTCGCAAATCTTGAAGACATGAGTTCGGCAAGATTTGAAACTGAAAAGTTCAACGGCAAAAATGATTTTGCCCTTTGGCAAATCAAGATGCATGCGCTCCTGGTACAGCATGGCTTAGATGAAGCATTGATGGCATCATCTGCATCTAAATCCAAGAAAGAAGATCTCTCAGCGGAGCAAAAGGCGAAGGATGAGCAGATCGATAAGAAGGCTCGAAGCATGATTATTCTTTGCTTAAGCAACAAGGTTTTGCGAGAGGTTTCGAAGGAGAATTCAGCCGCTGATGTATGGGCGAAGCTCGAGTCACTATACATGACCAAATCCCTTGCAAATAGGCTCTACATGAAGAAGCGGTTATACTCAATGAGATTCACAGAGGAGAAAAGTTTGGAAGAGCAGATGGAGGAATTTTGCAAATCAATCGATGATCTGGAAAATATAGATTCAAAGATTGATGATGAAGATAAGGCGATTCTTCTCTTGAATGCCTTACCTAAAAGCTTCGAGCATATGATGGATGCGCTCATTTTTGGGAGAGAAACTCCCATATCTTTGGATGAAGTGTTGACTGCTCTGCGTGCAAAAGAGCTGCAGAAACAGAATGATGGTAGGCCAAATGCAGCATCAGAGAGCCTTCATATCAAGAAGTTTAAGGGCAAAGGCAAGAAGCCAACTGATGACTCTAAGAAAAAGGATCAATCAAAGGCAAAAGATACCGGAGGAAAGGAAACAAGAAAATGTTTTGAATGTCAAAAACCTGGACATTTAAAGAAGAACTGCTACATATGGAAGAGGAAGATGCAAGAATTAAAGGGAAATCCACCAAATGCTGCTGATAATATTCAAGAAGAAGTAGATGCAGAGGTTCTCAATATTGTTCAAGGAAAGGCTGAGGAGCATTGGATCCTTGATTCTGCTTGTACATTCCATATGTGCCCAAGGAAAGATTGGTTCTATGATCTGGAACTGAAAGATGGAGGATCAGTTTTACTTGGCAATAATCATATTTGCCAAGTAAAGGGTGTTGGGAAGGTCAAATTCAAAATGCATGATGGCACTATCAAAATAATCTCTGATGTGAGATTCATTCCAGATCTTAAGAGAAACCTAATATCATTAGGAACTCTTGAATCTAAAGGTTGCAGATGGCAATCATCTGATGGAGAGCTGCAAGTCTGGAAAGGAGACCAAGTGGTGATGAAAGCTAGCAGGAGACATAGCTTATATTACTTGGATGCTAAAGTCTTAACAGCAGAAATCCATCAGAGCCAACAAGATGAGTCAGCAAGGTGGCATGCCAGGCTTGGGCATGTCAGTGATAAAGCAATGAATGAGCTGCTCAGACAGAAGTTGATTAACCATCCAAAGGCATTCAAGGTGACAGATTGTGAGGTATGCATTCTTGGAAAAAGCACCAAATTACCCTACCCAAAAGGCAAGCATACATCAAAGGGACCACTGGACTATGCACATGCAGACCTATGGGGGCCAGCCAGCTCACCATCTATGGGTGGAGCGAGGTACTTTCTAAGCATAATAGATGATTATAGTAGGAAGGTATGGGTATATTTGTTAAAACAGAAGTCTGATGCTTTCAAGTTTTTCAAAGAATGGTGCACTGAAATGGAAAATCAGAAAAGATTAACTCTTAAATGCCTTAGGACAGATAATGGTTTGGAATTCTTATCCAATGAATTTGAGATGTTTTGTAAGAACAAAGGCATAAAGAGACACAAAACGGTTGCATCCAATCCACAACAAAACGGAGTTGTGGAAAGGATGAACAGAACTTTACTTGAGCGCATGAGATGCATGCTTATAGCATCATGTTTACCAGAAAAGTTTTGGGGAGAAGCTTTATCCACAGCAGCTTTCTTGATCAATAAATGTCCTTCTTCTGCTGTTGATTTCAAAGTGCCTGATGAGATGTGGTCAGGCCACCCTACAAGCTATCAGGGATTAAAAGTTTTTGGGTGTCAAGCCTTTGCTCATGTAAAACAAAGTAAGCTTGCACCCAGAGCATACAGATGCATCATGTTGGGATACCAAACTGGAGTCAAAGGTTATAGATTGTGGTGTACTGAGAAGGGGATGAACAAGGTAATTATCAGCAGGGATGTTATCTTTAAGGAAGATATCATGCCATATAAAGAAGCTAAGGCTGCTGAAAAGGTTACCACAGTTGACAATAGTGCAAAAGTTGAGGTGGAGGCTGGAAATGAGTTATCATCATCTGAAGAAGATGATGATATAGATACTGAATCTCAGCAACAACAACAGCAAGATGTCAATATACATGATGATTCCATTGGTGATTACATGCTGACAAGAGACAGGCAGAAAAGGAACATTAAACCTCCAACAAGATATGGGCATGCAGATCTTATTGCTTATGCCTTATCTGTTGCTGAGAACATAGAGTATCAAGAGCCGAGTTCTTTCAAGGAAGCCATGGAGAGCAAAGAGAGAGATCAGTGGATACTAGCAATGAAGGAAGAAATAGATTCCATGCATAAGAACAGAACATGGATTCTAGTCGACAGGCCACAACATCAGAAAACTGTAAAGTGTAAATGGATTTTCAAGAAGAAACTTGAGATCATGAATGGAAAGGAAACCATAAGATACAAGGCAAGACTTGTAGCTAAAGGTTTTACACAAAGGGAGGGCATTGATTTCAATGAAATATTCTCACCTGTTGTGAAACATTGTTCCATCAGAATTCTCATGTCTTTGGTTGTCCAAAATGATATGTTTATGGAGCAGCTTGATGTCAAGACTGCCTTCTTGAATGGAGATTTGGAAGAAACTATTTTCATGGAGCAACCAGAGGGTTTTACTCAGGGAGAAGGGAAGGTATGTCAGTTAAAGAAATCCATTTATGGTCTTAAACAGTCCTCAAGACAATGGTATATCAAGTTTGACAATTTCATGTCAAGTATTGGTTTTGTGAAGTCACAATATGATAATTGTGTGTACTTTAAGAAAAATGGGAGGAAGCCTATCACCTACTTGTTGTTATATGTAGATGATATGCTAATAGCTAGCAAGAGCAGAGGTGAAATACAATGGATAAAAGGGAAATTGAAAACGACTTTTGAGATGAAGGAATTGGGAGAAGCAGGCAGGATTCTTGGCATGGATATTATCAGAAACAAGAAGGAAGGAAAGCTATATCTCATGCAAAAGAACTATATTCTCAGAGTATTGAAGAAATTCAACATGGAGAAGTCCAAAATTGCTGATCTGCCCATATCACAGCAAACTCAACTGTCAGCTAAACAAAGTCCAAGTACTGATAAAGAAAAGGAGGAGATGGCGTCTGTTCCATACTCTAGTGCAGTGGGAAGCATAATGTACATGATGATATGTACAAGGCCTGACTTGGCTTATGCAATAAGTGTATTGAGCAGGTACATGGCTCAACCGGGAAAAGATCACTGGGAAGCACTAAAACAGGTACTAAGATATGTGAAGGGTACTGTTGATAGTGGAATTTTGTTTGAGAAGAGGGAAGATCATGAAGGAAACCCTTTAATAGGGTATGTGGATGCTGGTTACGCAGCAAATATTGATGGCAGGAAATCTCAAACAGGGTACATTTTTACTCTTTATGGTGCAGCAGTGTCTTGGAGATCTCTATTGCAATCAGTTGTTGCTTTGTCAACAACGGAGGCCGAATACATGGCCATGACTGAGGCAGTCAAAGAAGGGGTGTGGCTTCGAGGAATAATTGGAGATTTTGGTATCTCACAAAAGTTGGTGCAGATACTATGTGATAACCAAAGTGCCCTGCACTTGGCTCGGCATCAGGTCTTTCACGAACGTTCTAAACACATAGACGTGCGTTATCACTTTGTGAGAGATTTGGTTAATAAAGGTGTGGTTCAAGTCTCTAAAGTTCCTACAGAAGAGAATGCCTCTGATTGTCTTACTAAGCCTTTACCGAAGGCAAAGTTCGAGTATTGCCTCGAACTGGTAAGTGTTGTATAATGAAAGGTGAATTGCAGATGGTATGGACATTCTTAATGCTCGCAAGGTGGAGATTGTGATTGGTGCTCACATTATCTGGTGCATGGACGCATGCATGGATGCTGCTGTAGAGGATCATAGCCAGCTGATAACAGAATGGAAGTTTGTTATGATCTGCTGGTTTAATCCCTTTATTTTCAGCCGTTGGATATAGAGTATATATCTTAGTTTTCTCCTTGTTTTTCGGTTACTGTTCATTCCATTGTAGAGAGTGAAAAGGAGAGGGTTTTACAGAGAGAGTTAGAGTGTTAAGCGAAGCTATTTTGAGCTCGAAACACCATTGTTGTAATCTGTAAAACATCGAGTAATAAGAGTGAATTCCATCTGCTGTGGACGTAGGTCGTTAGTGGCCGAACCACGTAAACGCTGCTGTTCTTTCTTCTCAAGTTTTCTTTGATTGTGTGTTGCTCGATTCTTTCGTAATCCCTACAGCTAAAAACTAAAGTATCTTAGAAAACATGATTAGATTTAATATTATTAGATTGTATCCGGTGCGATACACATACATCTATCATATTTTTAATTTATTCGCTAAATTGTAGTATATGGATTGATAAAAATATTGAGAGATAACCATTAAAATGTGAACTCACATAATGTATTTTATTCGCTAAATTGTACATGGATTGATAAAAAAAAAATTGAGAGAGAACCATGTGAACCCACATAAAGTATTTGAATAGTCGTAAATTTTTAACAAGCCGTCTATTATTTTTTTTAAATAAAAAATTGCCATGTTTTAAAACTAAAAGATATATTAGGTCTGAACATTCCAATTGTTTTCCATTTCTTATCGATTGTCAGTTTACAAATAAAAACTTCATAGTATCTAAAAGAAGTGTATAATAGTACATCTTGTTTTGTTTTCTCCTCATCTTATCATTTTATAAATGACTATGAAACTAAATTTTTTCATGTTATGTTACACATAAATATAAATGAAAATAGTTACAAAAATATGATTTGGGTATTATAGACGTATTGGAAAAATTAATAAAGTTGCGATTAAATGCCAAAAACTCCCACTCTAATAATTTTACGCCAAGATTATATCTTTTAGATTGCAACTCAGCTATTAGGGAGCGTTTGTTTTATGTTTATAGGATATCAGTTTGAAGGATCAGCTGATGAACCAGCTGATCGACATAGAGGATCAATCTCCATAATAGAAGACCAGCTCATCGAGGTCAACTGATGTCATTATGATTAAACGCATGGTTCATTTATGCCACATAAGTCCTAGGTTAAAAAAAAGCGTGACATACTATAGAAGACATTTGATATTGCGGATTTGACATTAAATGAGGATCTCGCTTTTTCAAAAAAAAATACAATATAGTACAAAGGATTTAGCATAATGTCAACATCGACAATGTACGGAATTGCAAAATCCTGACACGGCCTTTCCATGGGTCAAGCGGAAAGATTTCTGAAGCCAATCATCTTGTATTTGATGACGTTATCTCCAACGGAATTATTAAATATTCGATCTATATATACTCCCGTGGTATCTAATGGAAAATGCTGTTAAATTGAATTCTCAAGCTACCAAGCGTTTAATCCTGCACTCTCAAGAATGCAACATATTGCGAAAAGGGGAATCTCAAGCTTCATTATGGAATTATAAGATAAATTCTTCTAAATTTTGCACAAACATTCCCTTAGTTTTAGACCTATAATCTATTTATTTTAAGTCTATATTTGAGCATATTTTTATATCACTGTTTTTATTGTAATAATATGCTCGTTAATTGGAAACTCCCTTCATAACCCCTTTAACCTTTGTAAAATAGAGATGTTAGTGTTGAAAGGAAATTAGGAAAGTAAGCTACAAGATTTTGTTCAAGATAGGCATACTCTATCCCAATTAACCTACTACCATTATCTATGAAAAAGAGAAAAAAGAAAAAAAATGCGAATTTCGACAAATAAAAGATCAAAAGTGAGGATAAAATTTCGACAAATAATGTTTGTGTCAACTAAATGAGACTAATGTTCATAAATAATGCTTACTTAAGATATATTTTGAAAGAAATTAAAAGGGTTAAGATCTTTTTTCGAGTTTAAATTCAAAAGAAATTAACAAGTGAAAGTTTTATATATATATTGAAGAATGAGTGATTGAGATCCGTATCCTGATCGCTCACTCATAAAATTTAATTGTCTATGATATTTTATACGTGATTGTGTTATAAGGGGAGGGATGGACCATATATTTTTATTATAATATTATGATAGTGAAAAAATAAATAAAGAATTTATGGTGAATCATATATAATAAAATTGTGAATAAATTAATAAATGAAATTAAAAAACAAAAAATTTATAGTTAGATAGTGTAAAAAAAAATTCATATTTTATGGACCTATCAAATTGATAAAATATGCCACTCTTATATATAGTATGATATAACAAACGCCTCTAAGGTCATAATTTTTACATTTTTCATTTTTTTAGTAAATAAGGATGAGTCGCCTAAATTTATTTATTTAAAAGGATACAAGATTTTGATCAAGATAAGCATTTTCTATCCAAATCTTATCTGTATCAATGACTCTTATATCTATGAGAGAGAAAAATAATGCGAATTTCGGCAAATGAAAGATCGAAAAGTGAGGATAAAATTGCAATATCTCGAAATAATTGTTTTAAGGTAATTTCGCTGAATAATTATGTCAACATAATAGTGAACAAAATTATTCTATACCTTTTACCTACCGAAAGGAAAAGAATCTTTCATATTTTAATTTATTTCAATTTAATTTAATATTTCTTCCATAATAAATTTAATGAATTTATCACACACCAAACATGCACAGAAACACACACACACAAGGACAGATATACACACACCGTACGCGTCCACCTCCTACCTATATATCCCATCCAACTGGCTTTCCCTCTCATCTTCATTCTCTCTCTCTCTCTCTCTCTCTCTCTCTCTATACCAGAATCCGTATTCAAAACCACTCTCATCTTCATTCTCGTCCTTCCAATTACAGAAAATTCAATTCATCTCGTTGAAATAATCGCATGGGCTCATCATTTTCGTCGCCGGCGGTGACCGGGAGCGCCATAGCCCCGTCGCCGGAGCCAGGGCTGGGGGACTTGCCGGAGAGCTGCGTGGCGGAGGTGCTGGGACACCTCGAGCCGCTACAGATCTGCCAGCTCGCAATGTTGAACCGGGCTTTCCGGGGAGCGTCGTCGGCCGATTCCGTTTGGGAATCGAAGTTGCCGGTTAATTACGAAAATCTGATCGGTAGAGTGTTCAAGCAGGATGCCTCTTTCTGCAAGGGTTTGTGCAAGAGGGATATCTATGCTAGGCTTTGTAGGGCCAATTCGTTCGATGGTGGCTCCAAGGTTCGTTTTTTTGCCCTTCAGGATTAGGTTAAATTGGAAACCTTAATTATCACGATTTGTTAGGGTTTTGGTTTTCTTTCTGTTCAATTGTTTGAAATTAGGGTTATTGAGATTTGAATGATTGATTGATTGAATGAATTTGGGTGATTTGCAGAAAGTGTGGTTGGATAAGAGGACAGGCAACATTTGCATGTCGGTGTCTTCAAATGGATTGGCGATAACGGGAATCGATGATAGGAGATATTGGAGCCGTATTCCAACTGAGGAATCAAGGTGAGGATGAATTTTATTTACGTTTTTCTCATTTCTTTAAAGTGGCGTATATTAGATTGATGACGTATAGGACCGAGAATTTGAGGAATTAAAAGATCAAATAATCTTAAAATTGTTCAATTCATCAAAGTAATTGTTGTATTAGCCTGTGTTGTTCTTATCTTTATAAGTTATCCTCACCCAAATTGAACACAAAAAGTAGATGGATTTTAGGTGAATGAATCTACTTGTATGTTTATTTCTATGCCTATCAATCTTTTTATAGAAATTAGGATTATCTTGTGTTCGTAGCTTGTTTCTGCTTGGCTTATCTGTTGATGAATTCTGTAGTTTTAATGCTTCATTGGTCAAATAAGCAAAGCAATAAGAGATTGATGTAATACTATTATGCAACATAAAAGATTTTGTGTTGATTGGGCTTGGCTTTGCTGAAACAATTGCCAAATTAGATAAGTAGACTTTGGAGTATATTCATTTGCAGAAATAGATCAATTTTAAATATAACTGCCAACTTGTATACGATCAATTAGATTTCTAGTGACTAATTTTATAGAAATTTCTTGAATCCTTGTGTAGAAATACAAACTCTGCTTATTTTTTGCATGGGAGCATCTATGCCCTCGTCTCCCTCTTCCACATGTGCATTTCATAACCAGCAAGTTAACTAAAAATGGTGAAATTCATTCTTGAATGTAGGTTCTCCTCATTCGCGTATCTCCAGCAGATATGGTGGTTTGAGGTTGATGGGGAGATTGAGTTCCCGTTCCCAGCAGGGTCGTACAGTATATTCTTCAGATTACAACTGGGACGCACCCATAAGAGGTTTGGTCGTAGGGTTTGCAGCTCGGAGCACGTTCATGGCTGGGATAAAAAACCCGTCCGGTTCCAGCTTTCGACCTCAGATGGTCAGCAAGCAACAAAACAGTGCTACCTGAAGGAGCAAGGGAGGTGGATCCATTACCACGCTGGTGACTTTGTCGTCTCCAGCTCGTGCAAATCGATGAAAGTCAAATTTTCGATGACTCAAATCGATTGCACCCACACCAAAGGTGGGCTGTGTGTAGATTCTGTACAAATATTTCCTGCAGAGTTCAGAGGGAGGTTACAGCATTTTTAATGGCAACCGATCTCTTGGTGGGAAAGCAACAATCTTTGTAGAAAAAATGAGCTGTAAAGAGCTTTCATAATTCAGAGTTTAGGTTTTGTAGGGGCCTTATGGTAATGGTAATGAAAGTATGCTCAAAAGATTTATTTTGGGATCTTTGATTGTAAAATAATATGCACCATTATTGTAAAATGGTCTTCTTTTCATGTTATTTGTACTAAATTTATACCCCACATGTACTAGTCAAGGTGGTAATGTTCCTGCTGTGCATGTGGAGTTATTGGTGCAATTAACATGAGGTGAGAGATCTTGCATTTGTAAACCAGACTTTACCAGAAATGTTAATGTCCAAGACCTAATTTTCTGGATATCTAAGTTTATGATTTTTGGATAACGTAGATATATTATAACCATTACTTTTTGAATATTTTACTTGTTGATTGAACACTTCCTGTTTTTTCTTGAGGAGAAATGAAAAATCTCAGTTCCCATCACAGATTTTGTTTGGTTTGCTATTTCCTTTCTTTATGTTGTGGACCTGTGGTCAGGCATATTCTTTTTCTTTTAGTCAGAAATATTCTAATACTATATTATTTTGACGCGGAATAATATACTTTGGAAATTTATACGATAGTATCTACACTTTTTAAAAATTGTTATTATATGTAGATAAGGCTTAACTTAAGTGCCAAAGTTGGGGCACTCAAAGACTCTCCTTTATAAGAAGTTTGTGCGAGTAGTTTTCCCATTTTTGTGTGTGGTGTAGAGATTTCGCCTGCGTGGGGTTGCATATTTGATTATATAATAGTTATTTTTTGTATTTTTTTTTAAAAATTAATTTGTTATTATATTTATTTATCTTTTGTACATTAATTTTTATTATTTAAATTTAATTTTCTTACGTGCAATCCTACATGTATAACAAGTAACCGGTAATATATCTTCCAAATTATATATCCATTAAATGAGGGCCAAGGCCCAAGTTCATTCTGCAATATACAATGAGGTCTTGTTTCGATTAATTTTACGCAAATGCAAGTTTTTTCTGCCTTTTGTGTGATTTGGGTGAGTCTATTCATAGTCCTCGTTTTACTCACTATAGTCACATATATAAAATAATAATAAAAAATAATAATAAATTTACTAATTTATCCTCACAACTCATAACCCCAATAATTTAGTATTTATAAAAAATAAAATATCCCTAATTCTTGTGATAACTCAGTCTCTTAATTAAGGAAGGGCCAATTCGATAGCTCGCCATGAAATGTAACCCTACTATCGAGATGATTAACGTAAGTATCAGAGATAAATATTCGATCAGTGATAGACGTTAAGGATCAATGTGTATCATTCGTTACGATGCAGTCGGTAAAGGGAGGATTAGAGGTTATAATTGTGGCTGTCTCCACCGCTACAGAAGTTATTTTCGTTGCCTCCAATCGGCTCTACAGCCGATGCTTGAGCATAAAATTGAAAAATGCACTTTATAGCTTGATATCAATGCTTTGCATTATCTGAGAATGATAGAAACCATTTCTGTGATAGATACTAATGTTTGTGAGAAAATTTGGAGATGGGGAGAAGATGGGCTCCAGATCTGGATCTTCATTGTTTAGACTGAAGTTGATTTTGATTTTTTTATGAGTTATTTCATGATTATTATTTTTGTCTAGTCATTGTGGTTTTTAGTTTTTTGAGAGACTGATTACTAATGAAGACGATGGTATTGTGATTTGTAGAAAAAAAATGGCTTTGATAATGAAAAAATGGCTATGAAATAATTTTCTTCATTGTAATTTTGTTTTTTAAAAGACTTGTCACGGTTCCACAGTGTAAAGGGGCTATGAAGTATAATAAATTTTATATTAGATTTTTAATTGTTATGAGTTATAATTATAAGGATAAAATAATAAATTTATAATTATATTTTATTATATTTAAATTGAGGGGCTATAGTGAGAAATGAGGGTTATGAATAGAACTACCCTTCGTTAAATTGAATTATACTTGAAATCCAATGTAGCTTTACCTAGTTTTATGAATGGGGATGTGTTTGAATATTAAAAAAAAATTGTAACTCGTCAAGTCTTATAGATTTAACTTCATATTATAACTTATAATTGTAACTTGTCGAGTTTTACAGATTTCACTTCATATCTATCTATACTATATTAAAAAGAAAATTTTCAATTTGAAATCAATTTCAAAATTGAGTGGTAATTTTATAATTATAATAAAATTGAAGGTTTATATTTAAATTGTATATTTTTATTTTCATTTTCTTTAACTTCTTATTTGTTGATACATTTCTTTCCAAAATTGTGAAATTCAATTAATTATAAAATATTTAATATGCATATCAAATTAAAGATCACGATAAGAGATTTAATATAATATATTTTATGAAAATATTTGATTTAAAATGTAAAAATTAAATTTGTTTAAATATTAAAGTTTTATAAATTTCTCTCTCATCTCTCATCTATTTTGAATAAATATATTTTTAATTCTTTTTAATTACTCCCTCCGTCCGTGAATTAAAGCCCCATTTACTGTTGGGCACGGAGACTAAGAAAGCTGAAAAAGGTGTTGTAGGTAAAAGATAAGGGTATTTGTTTACTTTTTGCTAATCTTTACTTAAGAGAATGCTTTTACTTTATTGACTTTAAGCTTTCCATTTAATTTTATGTTTCAATTTAAGTCTTAATTTTATGTTTCATTGATTAATTAATTTAAAGAAACAAAATTGACTCCACGTGTGTTGCTGCCAAAATAAATTCATTAAAATTGAATAGGCATCAGCAAAAATTCAAAGAAACAAAAAGGATGGTACACGTGTGAAAGCTGCCAAAATAAATTCATTAAAATTGGCTCCAAAACTTTGGAGCCAAAAGTACAAGGGCCCGCCATTTACACTATAAATCCATGAATATACCTCATTCAATTCCCACCTAATTTTCCTTCCTTAAATCCTACTGTATCTGGCAGAACAAAAAATGGCTATAGAAAGGCCAAAGTTACAAGATGATGAAAGAAACAAAGTTGCCCAGTGGCTGTTAGAGCATAGCAGTGAAGGCAAACTTCGCCATGGAGCAAAAAAAGAGGCGGCACTTCACTTCAAAGTAAACTTGAAGACCATTTGGAGGATTTGGAGCCAAGTCTCCAATCAAAGAGCATCCGGTGTACCTGTCCAGGTTAGATCAATTAGAAAAGGATGTATACACAAGGATAAGATGCTCATTGATGGTGAAAAAGTCAAAAAACTTTCAGTTTTAGAAAGAAGTACACTGAGATGCATGTCGACTCACCTAGGAGTGTCTAAATCTTTGCTTCATCAATGGGTGAAGGAGAAAAAAACTGAAACCACATACAAATGCCATAAAACCCTTCCTTACCACACAAAACAAGCTATGTAGGCTGAGGTGGAGCCTTAAACAGTTGAGTGGGGTCAGTGAGGATGGTTTTATACCATTTCAAAGTATGTACAACACCATCCACATCGATGAAAAATGGTTCTATCTTACCAAAACCAATGATAGATACTACCTCCTGCCCGATGAGGAAGAACCACATAGGACATGCAAATCAAAAAGGCATATTGAAAAAATCATGTTTATGTGTGCTGCTGCGAGGCCGATCATTGATGAAGATGGCACAGTCATATTCGATGGAAAGTTAGGCATTTATCCTTTCATAACCACAGAGCCAGCACAAAGGAACTCGAAAAACAGAGTGAAAGGTACGCTGGAAGTTAAGGCAATTGCAGCAATCACTAAGCCCATCATTAGAGACTGCCTTATAAAACAGGTAAGCATGCTCAATTTTTTTTAATTAAATGCTATCAGAACATTTGCAAATTCATCATATAGCCTTAATCTGGCAGATGGTTCCTGACTTCATGGCCAAGTGGCCGAAGACATCAAGCAAGCACATATATATCCAACAAGATAATGCCAAACCACACATTCAAGCAAATGATCCAGAGTTTCAAGCGGTTGCAAATACTAATGGATTTAAATTCCAATTAGTATGCCAGCCAGCTAATTCACCGGATACAAATGTCAACGACCTCGGGTTTTTCAGAGCTATTCAGAGCCTAAAAGATCAAAAACCAGCCAAGAATGTCGAGGAGTTACTAGAGAATGTGAAAGCTGCGTACGAGGAATACCCACCAGAGAAGCTCAACAATGTTTTCCTAACCTTACAAGGCTGCTATCAAGAGATAATCAAGTGTAAGGGTGGGAACAACTACAAGATTCCACATATGAATAAAGAAAGATTGTCCAGGCAGGGGATTTTACCACGATGTATTCAAGTTGAAGAATCACTTGTCAAGGAAAGTCTAGAGTTCCTACAGATGGAATCAAGTGAAGAAGGCGAAATTTTAAGGCTTGAAGATGTCATAGAAGGGCTGAATGAAGTGTTACTTATAGACTAGAATTCTGTAGAAGCCTATGTAATTACAGGTGAAAATGTTTACAAGGACAAACACCATGCATGTTTTTGGGGTGTTTGGAATGTAAACTTTTTGTAGATGTTGCCCTCAGACTTTAACATCATCACTGGGCTATTACAATTACCTCAATTGGCACCAATGTCACTCAATCGGCACCAAAGTCACTCAATCAGCACCAACGATGCCGATTGTGCACCAAAGATGCACAATCGATATCACAGGTACATAGAGAGCATCACAGGTACACAGAGAGCAACAAAGGTACACCGAGAGCAACAAAGGTACACAATCGGCATTCACCATGCAAAACATAAGGCATCACAGAGAACAAATAGAGCATCACAGGTACACAATGAAGGCAGACAGAGAACTCAATCAAGAGCACAGAGAAGGCAGCAAACACATAAGGCATCACCAGCCATCCCCACCAAAGTAAAAATCACAATTTCACCTGGTTTAACAGAACGAGATAACCTGATTCGCTTGGCCTCCTCGCGCTCTCGTCTAAAATATTCTCGGAGGTCTGAAATTCGAGCGGCCTTCTCCCGATCGCGTCTGAAAGATTCGCGGAGCTCTGAGATTCGATCGGTTTTTTCCCTCTCTCGTCTGATGTGTTCAGAGAGATGGAAGCCGTCAGAATCATAGTCCGGTGATTCAGAGAGAGATTCCTCCGATTCAGAGAGAGGGAGGCCCGGCGCCTCAGTTTCTGGCAGCAACCACGGCGCCGCTTCAGCTACCGGCGAGATTTGCTCCGATTCAGAGAGAGGGAGACGAGCCGCTTCAGTATCTGGCAGCAACCATGGCGCCGCTTCAGCTACCGGCAAGATCTGCTCCGATTCAGAGAGAGGGAGACGAGCCGCTTCAGTATCCGGCAGCAACCATGGCGCCGCTTCAGCTACCGGCGAGATCTGCTCCGATTCAGAGAGAGGGAGACGAGCCGCTTCAGTATCTGGCAGCAACCATGGCGCCGCTTCAGCTACCGGCGAGATCTGCTCCGATTCAGAGAGAGGGAGACGAGCCGCTTCAGTATCCGGCAGCAACCACGGCGCCGCTTCAGATACCGCCGTCATTTTCTCCGATTCAGAGAGAGGGAGGCCCGGCGGCTCGGTTTCAGCCATCAACCACGGCGCCAATTCACAGAGATCAGAGGCCGGGGTTTCCGGCACAATCGATTCAGTTTCAAAGGGATGATCCATGGAGTATTTAGGAAGAACAAGAGAGAGACGATGCTCTGAGAGAAGAACCCGATGAAAAAGTCTAGGGTTTGGTAGAGAGAGAGAGGCAACTGCGAAATGTGGAATTCTCTAGAATTCCATTTGATAGACATAAATTTAATGGGGCTTTAATTAAGGATGAATACTTAATGAATAATTAAGTAGGTTAAAAAATTAGGTGGGATAATTAATGGCAAAGGGTAGTAATTTAAAGTAAAGAGGGAGGGTAAAAGGGTACAAAAAGGCAAATGGGGCTTTAATTCGCGGACAAATATTTAGAGGCAAATGGGGCTTTAATTCGCGGACGGAGGGAGTAGTATTTTATTTTTAATTTTTAACTTATTTTTTATTTTTGTTTTTCATAATATCAAATTTTATAATTGTGAATTTTTTTTTCAATATTCAATTCAAATATATTCAACTAAATTAATTTTTTTATTATATTTATAAGTATAATAATTAAATCATTATTAATTTTATATAAATATAAAAATAAAAAATATTTTCCTGTGTATTGCACGGGATGAAAATGCTAGCTATAACTTATAAGTAGACATTGTAATTTAATTGGACAGGAACTAATTTGTGTCACTATTTTATATGATTCTTATATAGTAATACAATTATTTATATATAAATTATTTTTTTAATTAATTTAATTTGATATGTGTTGGGAACTTAATGAAATATCTTAATCCTAGTTTTGATGATACCAAAATCAATAGGTTTCACTTGTAATAGACTAGAATTGTTCGAACTCAAATGTTAGAGTTCTTTTCCTAGTTTAGTTGTTGTTTTGAAGACTGAAGACTAAAGATGTCGACTGATATAACGATTAAGGCAAAGTCAAATATTGATATTTGACTTATTAGTCGAAGGATCAGTTTCGACTGATTACATAATGCGCGCCACGTGGATTCAGCGGACTGATACTAAAGTCAAGTATCAGTTAAACATTCTTCCTCGGACTGAACCTCCAACGTTCAAAGAAAGCCACGCATTCCAGAAGTACAGCCGCATTAAATGCAGAGATTTCAGGATCGTCCTTTCTCTGCAAAGGCCATTCCTTTTCGGTGATTACCTTTTCAGAGATGTCGCATCTCCTGCTCTTCAAAGTAGCCGTTCTCACCAAACAAGGAACCTCGAAGATTGAAGCCTTAGCCCAAGTTTAAATTACTCTCTAACGGAAGAAATCTTGAAGACCATCTCCGCCAACGGATCTATTCAAGACGTCTCCTATAAATTGTGTTCGAGGATCACTTCAATCTTCACCGATTCAACAACATAAGCTGAAACGCTGCCGAATTCGTTACTCAGCAAAACCAAGCCTCCTCAAAGTTTGAATCGAAGAAGAGAATCACAAAGCTAAAAATCAATCACTGCTGATTACATACATTCTCTTAGAACTTAGGCAAATATTGTATATCCAAAGCCTAGGTAAAACTGACTGCAAAGAACCTGTTCTTTGTGGTTTAGTTGGCAAGTTTTCAAACCTCTCTTCAACCAACCGAATGGAGTGTTTGTGTCGAAAAGGAGTTCAGATTAGTGCTCTGTCTCCGTGAGATCTTAGTGCGCAGTGCGCGCTGGGAGTGATAAATCCAACCCAGTGTGTTAGTACTGAAGATAGGATCTTCAATCGTCTCGGTTTGTTGTGCACCCGCAAGCACACGTTCAGGTTCGCTGTGCACCCGTAAGCACACGCATCGGTTTGCAGTGCACCCGTAAGCACTTGCCCAGTGAAGTTGTTGGTCTGATCAACCGACCGTGGATGTAGGAAGTGTTTTCCGAAACACGTAAAAATCTCTGTGTTATTTACAGCTTTCAGTACTTACCTTCTTACTTGTGCTCTTACCTTCCTAAACTGAAAACTGATTAATTTCAAAGAGAAACTTAACGACTGACAACATGTTTAATTTCATACTATTTCGAAACAAAAGTTTTCTGCTACGTGTGTTATCAGTCTAACTGATCTATCTTCTGATAGTCAGTAAGATTCATAACATCTCTCTGTTTAATCAAACTCGACTGAAGCCTTACGTGTATTAGTTAAAGTCTTTGACTTAACTGATAACTTCTTACTGAAGAGTATTAAGTATCAGTCGTCAACCCTGTTTTGACAAAACTCTTTTTAGTAAACAGGTTGAATCAGTTTGTTTTTAAAGTTTCGTTTTAACTGAGAAAAATAGCCTATAGGTGTATCCCCCCATCGAGACCCTCCGGACCTAACAATATGAACCAATTATTTTTGCCAATTAAACTTTCAATTTGAAAAATCAATTTCAAAATTGTGTGGCAATTATATAGTTATAATAAAATTGAAGGTTTATTTGCTATATTTTTTATTTCTTTTCTTCCTTATCTTCTCATTTTTTATTTATAAAATTACAAATTCAACTAATTATAAAATATTTAATATGCATATCAAATTAAAGATCACAATAAGAGCTTTAATTTGATATATTTTATGTAAATATTTGATTTCAAATGTAAAAGTTATATTTATTTAAAGATTAAAATTTTAAAAAATTTTTTCTCTTCTCTCATCTATTTTTGAATAAATCTATTTTTTTCTTTTCTTTTTTTTGCATCTTTTTGGCCTTTTCATAATATCATTTTTTATTATTGTGAATTCTTCTTTATGTTTTTTTGCAAATTCAACTCAAATATATCTAGTTAAAATTATTTTTTTTATTATATTTATAAATATGATAATTGAGTTGGTATTAATTTAATATAAATATAGAAATATATCGAAATAGAAATTTTATTTAAAAAGAAAAGAAAAAAAAGAGAACCTAAGCCCATGAGAGCACAGACGCAATTGAGGGTCGGGCCTCATTAAAACCTCTTTAAGGTAAACCCAAGGGAGGAACCCTTAAGAGGAAAAAGAGTGCCCGTCTAGGGAGAAAACAAAGAAGAGAACTGGCAGTGAGCGGAGTAAGCCCCCTCAGAAGCTCCGGCCGAACCATTGTCCATAGGAGGCCTGGCCCACACAAACCAGAAACAAGAAAAACAACAGCAAACCAAACCAACACAGCCCAGAAATGGGAAGGCAGACCAAAGACCAACACCAGCAGGGTCAGCACCTTTGACAGCACGGCAGACCAACAACAACCTCCGCCGGCCAAGGTGATAGCCAAACACCAAAAGCAACCCAAAAGCCGGCAGCACAAAGGAATGCCGCCAAACTCAAGCAGCCACCCCAGTAAGCAGCAACCATGAAAAACCTCTACGTTTTGATACGGATATGACTATGCGAAGCCATATCCACTCTGACCGCCTTTTTCATTGGCTGAATTTCGTACGACCACCAGCCTTTCTTCCTTGAGGGATTCGCGATAATGTCGGCAGCTTTATTCCCTTCACGAAAAATATGAGAGACCTGCAGATTAAAATCAGGAAGAATGCTTAAAATTCGTTGCCAAAGAGCATAGAAGCGCCAAGGGACAAGCTGAGATCTAGTGTTTAAGAGATTGACAATATAAGTTGAATCAGATTCAATCCAGAGATTCAGCCAGCCGCGAGTATAGGAAATTTGAATTGCAAAGATAATAGCTAAAAATTCAGCTTCAAAAGCGTACACCAGCTTTGTAGTGAAAACAACCTCTAACCCAAGACCAGTTATCCCTAAAGACTCCCCAGCTGCAATAATACCCGGAGCTCCTTGTGCTGAACCATCCGTATTAACCTTAATCCACGGAGAGCAGGGGGGCCACTAATGAACGTTCAGAAATGAATAATTTGGACAGATTGAAAAATCTTATCATCAAAAGTATTGTCATTACGTGCATTCCAAATAGCCCAAAGAAGATAAATCACCCTGGTTTTCCAAAAAGAACGGATCAGAGAACTATGGTCCTCGTTCCAAGAGAAAACCAAAAAACCGTGAATGTCAAAGATGTGATCAAAAACCTCCAACCCAAACCAACTCAAGAACTCTTGCCAAATAGATTTCACTCTCGAACATTGCCAAAAAAGGTGATCAATAGTCTCAATGTCATGACGGCAAAGGCCACAACGATTCGGCATCATCATGCCGTTTTTAATGAGCCTATCATAAGTTGGCAATCTATTGTGTAAAATACGCCAACAAACAAGAGATCTTCGGACCGGAATAAACCGCTCCCAAACTCAACTTCCCCAACTAACACGCGAAAAACGACTACAACTGTTAGCAAAAGCTAGGGCAGAAGTAACTTTCCCATGCACCGAATTTTTCCAAAAACGAGTATCCGATCCAGATCCAATCGGAGGGAGAAGAATATCACAGACAATCTCAGGGTATTCGTTAACAAAGTCTTGCGTAAAATGCCAAATACCATCAAAGAAATAGTCGGCCACCGAAAAATTAAGATTGTCGCTCAAATAAAAAGGGATCTGACACTTATCTGCAATTTTATAACCAAGTCAATCGTCGCACCAAAAGTTAGTGTAAGTACCATTCCCGATATAGCAATAAGAATCCTCAATCAAAGGTTGAATCTCTGGTAGAAGACCAAGCCAGATGGATGAAGAGAAATTCCGAGGCTGACCAAAAGTAGTGAGGTACCGTGCCTTCATCAAATCATACCCAAACTCCTTCCCCCTAATGATGTTCCGGGCCATCTTCATAAGATAACACTTGTTGAGAAGGGAAAACGAGCGAATACCTAAACCACCTTCCTCTTTGAGAGAGCATAACCTGTCCCAACTGACTGAACAGGTAGGACGCTTGCGAATATCTCCATTCCAAAGAAAGTTACGGCATTTTTTATCCAAGTCCTGGATAAGAGAAGCAGGCCAGCGGTAAATCATCATCGAATGAGTGATAGAGCTTTGAATAACAGAGCGAATGAGGCAAAGTCTCCTTGCCATAGAGAGAGTGCGACCCTTCCACCTAGAGAACTTCTGTGTGATTTTATCATGAATCGAGGCAAGATAAGAGGCTCGGGTACGTCCCGAAAAGATAGGGACACCCAAATACGTAAAAGGTAGAACATGTTCACTTGGTTGCGTTGCTAGTGAAAAGGATCTCCAAGAGTGGTCGGGTGAGATTGGCTCTGATATCCCCTTCTCTTCTCTCATGGTGTTGCTTATTGTACAGCTAGAGGGGAGGTAAGTCTTAAGTTTGGGTGAATTCCACCGTCATCTCGTCATGTCTTTACCCAATTAATAGAAACCCTCACCCCATCTCATCTCTCTTCACAGTTAGTGAATTCGAAACCATAGCCGCCGCCTCATCTCAGAAACGGGCGTCGATTTTACCCGATCTCAGAAAACGCCGGTCGTCTTTGCCTCATCTCTTCCGATTGCTTTTCAATCGCCTGCTCTGGTTAGAAAATGACTGGCACCGTGGCCTTATTGGCTCCAGCATCGACGCCTTCTTCTTCGGCCCGAAGGTTTCTTTGTCGTCGTCGGCAGGCCCCTGTTCGAAATTATTCGCCATCGATGAATGCCCACATAACCCTCTGACTCGTCTCTTAGATAATTTCTCTGGTATTTTATCTTTCTCCTCTCATTTTCTCTTCTTAACATTCTTGGCTACTACTACTTTTTGTTTGTGGATTAATTGAAATTTTGTGTAGTTTCTTGGCATGCAATGGTTAAATGGTGGCATATTAAGCCGATGCATATCAGTGGTTGTTAAATATGCAAATAATTATTTGGCTTCTTTAGAGCCCTAGTTCTACTCAAACGAAATCCCTAATTCTACTCAAACAATTGTGGATTGTGGCTTCTGTTGCAAAGGAATTTAAGTTCACCTAGTTTTCTCTGGTTGTGGCTTCTTTAATTACATGTACAGGAGAAGTTTTGTGATTAAGAGTTGTGTGTTACACTGAGCTGGATTGGCTGGAATGAAGATAATGCATTATAAAATAGATTAAAACGACTTATGTAATTGAGATGGAAAAGTGAGTCAGTCCTATTATTGACTCTGATTTTGTGGTAATAAACTCATTTTATAAACGTTCTGGTTGGAGTGAAGCCTATTTCCCATTGTGAGTCATAGAAAATTAGGCTCTACTCTGCTCTCAAACCGCTTAAAAGAACTTTATAACCCGGTAGTAAATTGAGCTTAACTGTAGCTCCATGTGTAAGATGATTCAGCCAGGTTTTAACTAAACTCTTTTAGTGTACTTAATTCACATGATGTGAGATCTCATGTTATGTCTTTATGGTTGCCTGTTTCTCTTCTTTTGGCCTTATGTTATATTTTTTTTACAGCTCATCTTTTGTTGTGGTCTTTTAAGACAATGGTATAAACTAGTATAAAACATTGAAGAACTGACGGTCCTATGTCAGAAGATGTGGCTTTTGTCAATGTTCTCGTCGAGGAAAAGTTCAGCCGACTTTGTGCATGTGGAGATGGATTAAAGCCATGTGGAAATGGATTAAAGCCACTATCCAAAAGAGGAGAGAGGATTAATCTTGATTTGCAAAAGGAGAATGAAGAGCTGAACAAAAAGAATGAAGAGTTGGCCTCTCGGATTGAGAGAGAGGATTAATCTTGATTTGCAAAAAGGAGAATGCAGAGCTGAACAAAAAGAATGAAGAGTTGGCCTCTCGGACTGAGTCTTTAGAAGCTCAAATTAGCAACCACCAAGTGAATCTAGCATGATCACATCTTTACTTGTATTTGCAATTTGTATTTGATGTTTTAGAAATAAGTGTGATCACGCTTTTTTCAACGTCTTATGAAACAATACTGTCAAACTAGCATGATCACGTCTTTACTTAAAGAAGCTTCCGCATCAATTTTGTAATTCGATCTAGTATTTTTAGAAATAAATGTGATCACGTCATTTCTTAAACTTCTATATCAATTTTACAATTCCATTTTTTAGAAATAAATGTGATCACGCCCTTTTTTAAAGAAGTTTTTAATATTAAAATAATTTATATAATTATACATGTATAGTGACAATTATAATATGTGACTAAATGATTACGTTTTAATGACGATAAAAGCATGCGACTATATGCTGGTTTATGTAGTGACGGTAAAAATTATGTCACTAAATGAAAAAATTGTAGTGACAACAAATACATTGTGACTATTGACTGGAAAATTTTGTGACGTTTGTATCATGTCACTAAATTACATAATTATAGTGACGACAATATCATGTCATTGAAAACAGAAACTATTGTGACAAGCTTGAAACGTGGCTACAAATTTCAAAGTATAGTGACAAAAGTAAAATCGTCACAATTTAATCATATTCAGTGGCAACATCATCTGTGACAATAAATAGATTTGCAGTGACAATATTTTGTCGTCGTCACTGTAGCTTTTAGCGACGGTTGATATAGCCACGACTTACCGACGACCACAAAAGTTGTCACTAGGATGCTTTAGTGACGATTTTGACACATATAGTGACAAAAATTGTCGCCACTAAAACCCTTTTTTTTGTAGTGACACCCGAAGTAAAGCCCAACGCCCTAAAAAGACGTCTCTTCAAGCGGATCGGCACATAAATATAGAAATATATAAATGTTTTTTGTGCATTGCATGAGATGCAAATGTTAGTTTAATTTGATATGACACAATTATTTTTGCCAATTACATATGAAAGTGTCATTGAAATAATAGAAATATCGTTTAATATAAATTTTTATTTGATAAAGTTTTATAAAAGATCAATGTAAGATTGAAAATATTAGAAAAAAAAATAAGAAGAAAAAATATATAAATTTTATGGAAGATATGATGGAGGGATTGATATGTCGCATCTGTTGTTAATTGTATATAGACAATATTTATTAATTTTGTACAACATTTTCACATTGACGAATACAAATCAATTTAAGACCACATCTAACATTTGAGCATCATCTCATCTGAACCCTATAAGACCAAATCATCATTTAGAGCTCGAAAGACAATATTTGACTTTTGAATGTCGAACTTTTGAGCATCATCTTGAATAAAGCTTGAAATACTAAATGTATATTTTAAGCACCATTATCTTGAGCTTAAAGATCATAATTGACTCTTGAATATCATCTCATCCTCAACTTGAAAGATCAAAATTGGCTTGTGAGTATTATATCATCTGAAGCTTGTAAGATCGTAACTAGCTTATAAACACCATTTCGTATGAAGCTTGAAAGACAATAACCAAGTTTTGAGCATCATTTCATTTGAAACTTGAAAGAATAGAATTGACTTGTGAGTATCATCTCGTTTGGAGATTGAAATATCATAACTAAGTTCTGAGCATTATCTTGCCTAAAGCTTGAGAAAAATGACGTGATACTCAAACTGTATCATTTTATTTAGTATTTCAATTTATAAAGTTTCATAAAAAAAATTATTTTAAAAATTAGACTCCCCACATCCTCCGAATTGAGTACTCATATTTTCTTTTTGGTCCATCCCCCAAATAAGTACTTCATCCGTCCACGAATTAAAGCCTTATTTCATGCTCAATACGAAAAACTAATAAAACATATAAATGTGTTGTAAGTGAAATAAAATGGTAGTTGACTAAAGTGATAGAGGTGTTGTGGGGTGGGTCCACTAGTGGTAAAGACTAAAATATATTAAATATAGAATATAAAAATAATAAAGGTGTTGTAAGGTGGGTCAATTAGTGGCACGGAGTAGTAAATTTAGGAAAAGAATGAGAGTAAAAAAGTACAAAAACCACAATAGGGCTTTATTTGGTGGACAAAAATTTAAGGGCAAGTAGAGCTTTAATTCGTGGACGTAGGGAGTAGTCATTTTCCTTTTTGGAAAGTATACCCTACGTAATACAATCACAACAAAAAGTGGAATCTTTATTCCACTCACACACGTTATATTAATTTCTTAAAACTCATGTTATTTTCAAATGGTTACTTGTTAGGACACAAAAAGATATCCAACCAGTTTTGATGATACCAAAACCATTATAATGCTTCGCTTGTCTTTATCTCTATTGTAGGTCCAAGGGTTTCAGTCCTCACAGGCTTTGACTGAAGCTGCAAAGACTTTAGATTAGGTAGACAAGGAACAAAAGATTGAAGATCAAAGACAGTACAACTGAAGCACACTTCGCTGAACGAGCAGAAGGACGCATCTTGACTGGAAGTCATCAGTCGAAGATGTTCACACAATTCAATATCAGCATTGAACTGAAGACTAAGTCAAGTACCAGTCGACACTCTGCATCTGACTGAAGAAAAGAGTACCGGACACGCTGCATTAAATGCTTAAGTACAACAACATTAAATGCCGAAGATTTGAAGATCGTTCTTGCAAGTACCAGAGCTTCCCTTTGCATGTAAAGATGCAGAAACACCATACTCCGAGGACAAGACAATTCAAATATTTGTCAAAAGGAGTATCCGAAGATTGTCACCTTAGCCCAAGAAGCGATATCCTCTCACAACGGCAGAAATCCTGAAGACCATCTCTCCAACGGATTTATTCAAGACTTCGCCTATAAATAGAGCTTGAGGAACAACTACAATCTTCACCGATTCAAAGACATACGCTGAAGCTCTGCCGAATTAGAGAGCCAGCATCTCAATGGATAGATTTCGAATCAAAGAAGAGAGTAATCAACGTTGTAAAATCAGTCTAGCTGATTACCTAAACTCTCTTATTAGACTAGGCACTTCGTCTTTTATCTTAAGCCTAGAATGGATTATTTGAGAGCCTATTCTCAGTAATCTTAGTTGGAAGAGTCCAAACCTCATTTTCAACCGAGAAAAAAGTGAGTTTGAGTGGTTGTTGTTTAGTACCAGAAAACTAAACTAGGTGGTTACCTTGGGACCAGTTAAACCAAGAGGGAGTTCAGATTAAAGGTTCTGGCTCCAATTACCTTAGCATTAGTTGATTGGACACGACAGTGTCAGGGCGTGCTAAGTGTTAAATCCAATTCAGGATGAATTGGTAGATTTGTTGTGCACCTCTAAGCATAAGCCCAGAGTTTGTCAGACAAATAATCTGGATGTGGATGTAGGAGAGATGTCTCCGAACCACGTTTAAAATCCTTGTGTCTATCTGCTTTCAGTTTTTCCTTACTTGTGCCAAAACTGTTTTCAACTGAACTGGATTAATTGAAAAGTGTAAAGGATTTTACTATTAACAAACCTCTTCTAAAGGCTATTCGCACTAAATTAAAATTCCGTTGTTGAGTTATTAATCCTACTGACGTCTGATAGTCAAAGAGATTAATAAATCTACTCTGTTTTACAAACTAGACTGAAGCTTTACTTGGATATCAGTTAAACCCAGTGCTTGACTGATGTCACTTTACTGAAGTATCTTCAGTATCAGTCTACAACCTATTTCGAACTGAAATTTGGTTAAGTTTGTTTTGATTGCGAAAAATTAGCCCACATGTGTATTCCCCTCCCCCCCATACACTTGTCAGTGAACCCTCCGGGACCCCAACATTACTCATTTGGGGATCGAGGGAGTACAAAATATTCAACTTTACGGCTAAATCAAATTGAAGAAAAAAAGTATTTAGTTAAAACTATTTATCTTTAAAAATTAAATTAAATACTCTCTCTATCCACAAAAATTGTGGTCTTATTACTACTTTCTTTCGACCATGAAAATTTTAGTCTTTCCTTTTTTGAAAATGACCTCTGGTATTTTAAACCTTATTCACACTCAATATATTTATTTTGTTAAAAAAGCCTCAGCCATTTGACACATCAACTTTGGTGGGTCACTTTCTCCACTCAATTTTAATGGTCCCCTTCTACACTTTATATCAGTCTCTCAATAATTTATTAAAACTTTTGTCCTTCAAACAACTACAATTTTCATGGACACATGGAGTAATTTTTTATTTAACCAAATAAATTCGATCAAGGTAAATTGACAATGAAATTCAATTTGTATTAATTTTAATTATACTAATTAAATGTGAATTTTTGATTCAGAGAGCGCACAAATACTTTTATATTGGTTTTCATTCGACGAAATCTCATTTAAAATTAATATAGGATAAGATAATTTAAATAAATAAAAATTAATAAATACAAAAATATTTGGAAAATTAAGATAAATAAAAATACAAAAATATGGCGATGCCACATATGACTATTATATTTTCCTATAATATATGTGATGATGATGATTATTACATATGTGCAAATTGCATCACAGGAAAATTAACCATCTTCTAATATGAAATAGTCCGTTTATTTATTTTTAGTTGAACAGTTAATTTGTGTTAAACGGATTAAATTATTAGATTTAAAAAATAACACTAATCTTATCTATAATGATCTCCAATTGCTGATTAATTCTTCTAGGATGATAATTATAGTATTTCTAATTGGTGATGTCTCTTAATAAATTGATGGGAATTCAAATTAAATTGACAACGTGTATTAATCTTAACCACTTCACCAATTAAATGTGGATTTTTGGTTTAGATGGTAAGAATATCTTTTTGTATAGGTATGCATTTGGTGAAATCTCATAGAAAGTCAATGGAGGATGAGAAAATACACTAAGATTAGAAATATTTATTTATGTTCTTGGATATGTAGACTAATATTAAAAAACAATGTGGGATTATATAGCTAAGATAATTAGAATGAATGAAAATTCAATTTTTTTTTTAAAAAAAATGTGATTTTAGAATACCACATAACCAAGTCCTATTTTCTTATTAGAGA
Organism: Salvia miltiorrhiza; assembly: GCF_028751815.1. Taxonomy (NCBI): domain Eukaryota; kingdom Viridiplantae; phylum Streptophyta; class Magnoliopsida; order Lamiales; family Lamiaceae; genus Salvia; species Salvia miltiorrhiza. The sequence continues at coordinate 50,753,480 of NC_080393.1, read as the reverse complement.
GAGAGAGATTTAATTTAATATTAGAGTACAAAAAAATTAGAGAAGTGAAATGATAATTATAACTTTTAAAAAATTAAAAAAGGTATCCCATAAGCATTTAAAAAAAAGTATCCCATAAGCATTTGAAACTAAGGGGGGTGTATTAGTTCAAGACTTTAATAGATTTCTGTAGACTTTTAAAGTCTGGCTGTATTAGTTCAAGACTTTTAAAAGTCTATGAAAATCTAGGTGTATTCGTTCAAGACTTTTAAAAGTCTATAAAAATCTGGATGTATTCGTTCAAGACTTTTAAAAGTCTATGAAAATCTGGGTGTATTCGTTAATCTATGGAATTTAAAGTTGGAATGACTTTCATTGATTTCGTTGAAAAAATAGGCATGAACAAATTCGAACACAGACCACGAGAATTCACAAATCCTGCAAAATCCCCGCACTCGCTGGGAGCCAGCGCCCGCGGCCAAAAAGCCAGCAGCCGCTGGACCCTAGCGCCCGTTGCCAATAATTCCAGCGATTGCTGGGGCGCCGCAGCCGCTCGAAATTTTGGAATGGGTTGGGTGGAAACTGTGTGCGGCGGCGTGCTGAGAGGCCATTAAATACACACAGCACAAAACAAGCAGCACGTGTTATGCCTTTATTAACTTCATTTCTTATCTATCTCTTGCTTCTCTCACTCCAATTTCAGGAATCCTTAAGCCATATTCATCTGCGGACATAAAACATTGAATGAGGATAAAAGCTCCTACAGCACCATAATTTGCAGAAGATATCTCAACTTCTTCAGTCAAATCATTAATCATAACACAAAGTAAATTAAGAAACAATTTTATGCCCCATAAATGAAGAATCTCCCATATCAACAATGCAAAAGAAATGCAACCCAAAGACATTAGAAACTCAGCAAGTATTAACATTATGCAGCAATTAACTATATAATGAGCATAGATCAAGAAATAGCACTTACACCCATAAATTTATCTTAAAGAAAATTAAATTTTGAGCGAAACCTGAGCGGCGGTAGATACTAGAAATTGAAGTGGCGGGTGAGCGGAGCCGCCGTGAAGATTGAAGTGATCAGTTGGGTTCCTGAAATTGGAGTGAGAGAAGCAAGAGATAGATAAGAAATGAAGTTAATAAAGGAAGAACACGTGCTGCTTGTTTTGTGCTGTGTGTATTTAATGGCCTCTCAGCGGCCGCTGGACCCTAGCGGTCGCTGGGTCTCTAGCGCTCGCTGGAACCAAGCGATTGTTGGGTATCCAGCGCTCATGGGCCCCTAGCGGCTGTTGGAAGTGGGTCTAGCGCTCGTTCAATTCCTGTGCTTGTTGGGTTTGTGGATTTCAAGTCCAAAAATATCACGCCAAATTCTTGCTAATTCATTAAAAATTCGACCAAAAATTCATTCAAAATCATGAAGAATCCGTGAGAATTCTATAGAATTTTAAAATCCACGGACTTTTAAAATCTACATAAATCTTGAACTAATACACCCCCCTAAATCAAATACAAATACAAAAATAAAATAATAAAATTTGAAAAATAAGTAACAATTTATTTTCCAGCCAATCAGACCAATAACCAATTCACATGATCTTGAGTTCAACCTCATTGCGCTCGGGCCAATCTGAATTATAAAGTTTTGATCCTAATCTTTCTTTTATTTATTTTCCATATATTCGGGCCAATCGATGGATTTCGTATTGAAATTGACATCAATCGGCCGTTGACGTGGGTAGATTTATAGAAACAAAAGAAAAAATTAATAATCCAAAAAATTGATCATCTTTTACAAAGAATTAGAGATCGGCAGTTGACGATGGGTTGATTTAAAACTTAATAATCAAAAAATTGATAATCTTTTACAATAAAGACAGAATTAAAGATGATAGTACAATCGGCCGTTCGTTTGGGTTGATTTAGAAAAAGAAAAGAAAAGAAACAATATTCACCCCGTCTCAAGAAATTATGAATCAAAAGAAATGACATGAATTAAAAAAAAATGGAATAATTGTATTTAAGTAGAGATTGAGTCTTCCGCCTTTTTGTAAATCGCAAATTCTTGTGTTCTCCATGGAGCACCGTGCTCCATAACACTAACACTTGCATTAAATAACAGTAACACTAACACTATTTTGAAATGGCACTAACACTATTCTGTTTTACAAATGAAACTATCATATTATATAAATAACACTGTCGCGAATTTGTAAAACAGAATAGTGTTAGTGTCATTTCAAGATAGTGTTAGTGTTAATGTCTTTTGTAAAACAAAATAGTATTAGTGTCATTTCAAAATAGTGTTAGTGTCATTTAATGCAATAATGTCATTTGTAAAACAAAATAGTGTTAGTGTTAGTGTCATTTAATTCAAATGTTAGTGTCATGGAGCACGGTGCTCCATGGAGCACATAAAAATGCCTTTTTGTAAATAGTGAGAGAAAAAAATTTGTGGAGTCATTTCACGGACGTTTTAATATAGTAATAAACTCACAATTTTTAGGAAGAGAAAGAAAGAGTGTTAATAATCCATTATTTTTTTTTCTTTGAGGGGGAATTAATAATCTAAAAATTAGTTATCTCTTACAATAAATACAGTGTTGCACCTCAGGAGCCATGAGAGCAGCAGCAAACTCCTTCTGCTAACGCCACAAATTAACCACCGCAAATTCCTTCCAATATGGAGCTGCCGGAGTTGGATTCCATGGCTTCCGCCATCGGATTATCGGTCCCGGTGCTCCGCTTCCTACTCTGCTTCGCCGCCACCATCCCAGTCAGCTTCTTCCACCGCTTCGTTCCAGGTGGTCCGGCGGCGCGCCACTTCTACGCCGCCGCCACCGGAGCTCTCCTCTCCTACCTCTCCTTTGGATTCTCGTCGAATTTGCATTTCATTGTGCCGATGCTTCTAGGATACGCGTCCATGGTGTTCTGCCGGAACTACTGTGGAATCCTTACTTTCTTCCTCGCCTTTGGTTACCTCATTGGCTGGTGAGTTGGAATTTCTCTTTGTTGTTATCGAAATCACGATTTGTCTTTTTGCACTGGGTTCAAGCATTGTATCTGTCGCCTGAACTGTGCTTTTAAAATAAAAAATAAAAAAAATAAGGCGGCGACTTTTATAATTCCTTTTTAGTGGATATTCAATTTTTCCCCCTTCTTGTCTTTGGTTGAGATTTTAGGTGAAGTGTTGAACTCGAGGGAGATTTTTTGGTCCAAACTAAGAGAACTGAGTTTTCATGGAATTTAATTTTTTATGATTCAAATTTCAAATGCATGTGGTTTCACAATGAAATTGGTCGCTCGTCTCATTCTTAACAACCTTGTTTTTGGTTTGTATCTGAGAGGTGCAAATGAATGTCGCTTTGCATGCCAATCAATAAGTTTTGTGAATTGCGAATTTCAACCGTGCATGATATCTGCAGTAATGGGATAAATATGCTTTCTCACCTTTCCTTTTAGAGTAAGTTTGAGAAATAGTAGTTTGTTTTAGAAAAAAATGCTGAATGTTTAGAAGATAATATTTACGAGTTGGCTCTTCACTAGGATTAAGAGGTAAAAATTGAAAAGTCCATGAGTTAGCCCGCAGGAAGATTTGAAAGAGAATAATATAGATGCACCTCAAATACACCTGAATTGTAGTATGGGATGTTGAGGAACTCGATAAATTAATGCATGTGCTCATATAAACTTTCAAAATTCGAAATTCTGCACCAAATTTTACACTTGACAAGAATGTGATTTTACCCCCATAGAAATTTTGGGTAGAAGAGGCAGCTTATATTGTGTGCGTATTGGCCTTGTGGTAAGGCCAAAGTTCTCAGGTTTGAGTCCACTGACACTGTCATGCGGTCTTTACATTGTCCAACCAAAAAAAAGAGGCAGCTTAAATGGTTTACTGACCAGTGTTTTTCGTGATGGACCAAGTGTTATGAGTTTTTACTTTTATTCTGCACGTTGTGCAAACGACCAAAAAAGGCCACTCAGACTGAGTAGTTAGAACCAGCGGCTTCAGTTTCAGCACATATTAAGAAATAGCTGGACCCTACTTTCAGCAATCTTGTTAGTCTTTAGGAAACTGAAGCATGTTTTAGGTCCTTTTTGTCTGATCATGGGCGCAAATACTCAAGCTTAAGTGGAGCTTCTAAGAACACACAAACCTTATGAGCTTGAGCTCAAGTTTCATTAAACTTTTAGTTTGAAATAAAGATTCAATCTCCTAAGCAGCCCATTAGCCTGCAGCTTGAGCTTGAGCATGACAATTGCCTGCAGACTTATTAAATAGTTCAATTCTGAATTCTGAAGAAGTATGGCTAACTCCTGTTAGTCATGAATCATGATACTAGAACTCAAACATTACAAACGACACAAGTCAAAAAAAATATGAGATTATGAATTTAAGGATATTACTTAGTAGTTCCATAGGAGATTGTAAAATAAACATCAGCCACTTGCTTAAATCCTAATCATCTAAGTAGATAATTTTTCCATGAATGGAAAAGAAAAAATATAAGCAAAGAAAACTATTGTTGTAATGTCAAAGCCAAATTGGTGCTCCTGATCAAAGACATAGGACTATTAGAAAGCTTATTAGCTTCCAAACATCCATGTTTCAGCTGAGCTTAAGTCAAATCTTTGGACTTGCTTTGCAAGGCAACTTTCTTAGTGAATTAGAGTGGCTCTGAAATATCTTAATTTGTTATTCAGCACCAATTATCATCAGGGATGCTCCAACCTATCATACAGAATGCCCCTATTTGCTGTGAGGTTTGGTATGTTAAGGTGCAGATATGGAATATGTATAACTTTCCTTTTCCTTGGCTCTTGAGAAATTTTTATAAGTATATTATTTTTCAAAATGTACTATAGGTATGGTGGTTATTCCCAATTCGTAGAATATGAAAATGTACTAGTATCATTTCAATTACCTCCGAAGGCTATTTTCTTGGAGCTACTTCACTGCAAATGATCACGCATATTAATCATTATTTGTGAGCCATATTCAATTCACTTCCACTCCTTCTGAAAATGGAGTAGGATTAGTTGTCTACTTGAAGTTATTTGGGTCACATTTTTTATTTGTTACAGGAGAAAATCATATGCAGTTCTAGTTAAGCATGGGGGATTATATCATAAATTTCTTAGTTTTTGACTAGTGGTGTATATGTGTAGCCATGTGTATTACATGAGTGGTGATGCATGGAAGGAAGGGGGTATAGATGCTACAGGTGAGCACCTTCTCATTTACTACTTCTAACTTAAATTAGTTTCATTCTTGATGATGCTCATCTTCAGTTGTTGTATTACTAGCAGCTCAAAGAGCCAAATTCTGTCAAACAACGTACTCAGCATTTATTTACTGATGTGAATATCTTAACTTTATCCAAGCTACTTTCCTTCTATGGTATGCTAAGTGTTTCTAAAGTTGCTTTAAAAAATTAATAGTTGAGCTACTATATTAGGCATTAGGATTATAAGGTTCTGTATAGTAATTTATATATACGTCTATGAATGATGAATAACATGTTTTTTTCTTATTCTCCATGATCTTTATTTTTAGTTTCTGTGATGGTAGAATAGCAATATAGTTCCCTTGATTTTTCTCTCTGTAGATTCTTTGGTTAAACCATTAATCAGGTCTGTTCTCTCAAATTCTGTACTTACAAACACACAGAAGTGATGTTGATAAAATCTGCTTCTACATATAAACTGCATACATCCCTTAGACACTCAATGAACCTATTGTTGGTCTCTATTTCTTTTTTCCAAAACTAGAACATTGGGTAAAAAGTGTCTCCTTTATATATGAATCATACTATTTTTGTTCACAAAAATATTACATAATTACATTATTCTAATTCTTTGTTTTGTACAAACTACAATTTACAAATAATTGGAATATTAAATTCTCCCCCTCATCCCCCAAAAAAAAACAAAAACTGAAGCCGTGCAATTAATGAGATGGGTTTCGAATGTAAATCTTGCAAATCTGCTCCTTTTATAGTAACCATGAGGACTGTTCAAGCTCGTTTCTGTAAAATGAAATGATTTGCGACATTTCAGCATCTTTCTACTAAGGAATATTAAAGTAAAATCATGCCTATGAAAAAGTCTCACAATTTTGTTGAAATTTCTTAATACATTCTTGGTGTTCCCTATTTATAGGTTCTCTGATGGTGATAACACTAAAAGTCATATCATGTGTCATTAATTACAATGATGGAGTTCTAAAAGAGGAAGATTTACGTGAGGCTCAAAAGCGGAACCGGTTACCAAAGCTGCCATCTTTGCTTGAGTACTTTGGTTACTGTCTGTGTTGTGGAAGTCACTTTGCTGGTCCAGTGTATGAAATGAAGGATTATTTGGACTGGACTGAGAGGAAAGGGGTATTTCTTTTTTATTCTTATAAATACTTTGACGTGTATTAGTACTTTTGATCCTGCTTTTGATTCAGTCCACTATTATCTGTTACAGATTTGGGAACCTACAAAGCAGGGATTATCCCCCTCTCCTTATTTGGCAACTTTCAGAGCTGTTCTGCAAGCTGCTGTATGTATGGGATTATATCTCTATCTTGTACCACATTTCCCACTTTCTCGATTCACAGAACCAGTATACCAAGAGTATGGCTTCTGGAAACGATTAAGCTACCAGTACATGTCAGGCTTCACTGCTCGTTGGAAATATTATTTCATTTGGTCCATCTCAGAAGCTTCTATTATAATATCTGGTTTTGGATTTTCTGGCTGGACTGATTCGGATCCACCCAAACATCGATGGGACCGTGCAAAGAACGTTGATATACTAGGAGTTGAGTTGGCAAAGAGTTCCGTGCAGTTACCCCTTGTATGGAATATTCAAGTTAGCACCTGGCTCAGGCACTGTAAGTTAACTATCCTTTCAAAATGTATACCCACAAAATGAGAAACTTTTTAACATGTTAATTACGATTACAGTTTATTAATATAACCTTCTAAGTACTTACTCACACATTATGCTATTTTTTTGTAGTATTTTATTATTATTACTATTATTGTTATTATTATTATTATTATTATTATTATAGAAGGAATCATATAGTACCCAACCCTTAGGTAGTATATAGTATCAAATCTCATCCGTTGATCTTTGATTTCCAATGGTTGAGATTTTTTGAACGGTTTTAAATAGTAAGAAGGGTACAAACATAATTTTTACATTGAATTTTAAACACAAAAATGCATAATGTTGAACACAAAAATACATAAAGTAAATTAAATGTTTTACAATTTTCTAGAACTGATCTCTTTCTATTTTAACAGGATTTCACCATGCAACTGGAATTATTGTTATGAGTACCTTTTTTATGTCCGTGCAAATATTGAGCGTAGGGCTACGATTGTTTGATAGTTTTTTGATTCACTAGGCGTTATGCTAACTTTTTTCAAGAACTAATCTGATAGCTGTTAATGATGATAATCATAAAATTATAATCTACATCTATTCTTATTACATTGTTTAGATGTCTATGAGAGGCTGATTCAGAATGGAAAGAAACCAGGCTTCTTCCAGTTGCTGGCCACCCAAACTGTCAGTGCAGTCTGGCATGTAAGTTTGAATACTTTTCTTCTTTCCCTAATAGATTTTTGAGCCCTATCTTGTGCTTTCTTCTTTAATAGTTACTAGTAGCTCCTGGCATTATTTTCTCTTTATAGTCAATCGGTGAAGAAATACATGTTAATTGCTTGTTTTAATTTCTGCAAAATGTGGATACAACATATGAAGAATGTCTATAGGAGTACAGGAATTAGAACCACAAAAGAACGACACTGACAAGACAGATTTATTTAAAAGCCTTCCAAAAATATACAAATTATCACCTTTGTTCTTTTTAAAAAAAACCATCTAAACACATGCTTATGCTTTATGATTTTGGAAATTAAATCATATCTTCTTGAGAGTGTATGCTGCAAATATACATGGTTATACAACTTTTTTTTCCTTTTTTTCTTTTTGGTCTGTTTTAACTGTCTATCATAGAACAACTTGTTTCTTTTGCTTAGGGATATGAATGGGTGTGCTAACCAAGATAGCTATATGTCTAATGATTACCATGTGTTTTACTGATTTTATCGGTTGATAGGGATTATATCCTGGGTACATCATCTTCTTCGTTCAATCTGCTACGATGATTGCTGGTTCAAGAGGTAAGGATTGAACTTATTCCAATACTACTTTCCTGCAATGTCTGAATCATTTCTTCACATATAACGTTTTCTTTGTCTATGAGCAGTTCTTTACAGATGGCAGCAAGCTAGCCAATCGTCTCTGATTAAGAAGCTGTTCACGTTTGTGAACTTTGCTTACACACTTCTCGTTCTGAACTACTCCAGCGTTGGTTTCATGGTTCGTATGTTTCTCCACAATTAGATTTTCGCCATAAAAATATCGATTGTAATGTGTAGCTGAATGCCCATGGTGTTGTGCCTTAAACAGGTGCTAAGCATGCGCGAAACAGTTGCCGCCTACGGAAGTGTTTACTATATTGGAACGGTTGTTCCAATAGTTCTAATCCTACTCGGCAAAGTCATCAAGCCGGCAAAGCCATCAAGAGCCAAAGCTCGAAAAGACCAGTAATGAAATTCAAATTTCATTTTCGGAATTCTATTTGATATTTTTCTAAGTGTGGAATTGTAACTTGTGCGCATCTTTTTGTATTTGTACCTTTGCATAGAAGTAATCTAATGGCAAAGATATTGAAAGTTAAATGTTGATTGCACTTTAATCGTGATGTTGTTCCTATATTATATCCATAAGGAATCATCATCTTCACTATCCTAAGCAATAAGAATTGGTATGCTTATGGGATAATATATTATTTTAGTCCAATAATAAAGATTGGTGTTAATTTTGTTACTTCAGCACACTTCACGTCTAAACCTCCTGCCAAAATGGTACCTGATGAGAACACTAAAAGAAAAGGAAGAATAGAAGAGAAACTTGCACAACAGAAACATCCACACAAATTGTTTGATAAAAGGTCAAATAGAGAATACACCAAGAACAAAGATGAAAGTCTTCGAAGGTTGCGTTGGGGATATCCATTGTTCTAAAAATAATTTAGGTTGATTTAATTGTATTAGTCTCGCTGGTTGAACCTTCATCAAGGTTAACACAACAATCGAGCCAAGTATGCACACTCTACTGCACAAAAGAGTCAAAGCGGACCTAACTAACGGAAGAGACGGAAACTACAATTTAAAGAATGACTAGTACACCCACCTGTGCGTTGTATGTCGGATGTTATTTTGAAATAACATTTAAAAAAAATAAACATGAATATAAGATATTGAGTGTAAATAAATCAAATCAAATTACAATTAAATGCCAAAAATTACACATAATATTACACATTTTGAAAAAAATTCCCTATATACAACATTTGTTGTTATAGTATCATCATTTCTACTATCATTAGAAATCAAAATTTTAAATCCTTCTCGACTTCGTACTCTTGATACTGCAACGTACAATTGGCCATGTGTGGAAACTGGTTTTGGCAAGAATAGTCCAACATGAGAAAGTGATTGACTTTGACTCTTGTTGATCGTCATAGCATAAGAGACGATTAGAGGAAGTTATCATCACTCAAACTTAAAAGGCAATCTCGGATCAGCTGGAGTCAGTGACATTCTTGGAATCAAATTTTTTTTTTGCTTGCATTATCTCCTGTAAGAATTTACGCTTCCAGAACATGATGACCAATTCTTGTTATCATCAATCGCGTTCCATTGCACAATCCATTAGCATGGTTGATGTTTCTCAACAACATAACTGGAGTTCCCACCTTCAAACATAATTCATGATTTGGTACCCCTGAACATTTGATACTATTCGAGAATTTTAGAGTATGAACCTGCTGCATTAAATCAGTGATTGAATGTGAATTTGAGCTTCTATATATCTGTCATTCAGTCTTGTTCAAAGAAATCATATATTGATTTATAAATTCAACAACATTAAGAGTAAGAGCGCGTATTGCTCTTTCTTGTAGATACCTTATATCTATATTATCAGCACAATATGATGGATAAATGGTATTAACAATGTATTCGCTTGGATCTCCTGACCATTTTATCAACAAATATGTAGGAATATCAATAATCGGGGCAGAGAAACTTATTTTCGGGGAGCTCCACGCTGAAAAGACAATGGTACTAAAAAACTGTGGTATTTTAGCATAAAAAAAATGCTAATAGACCATGGTTTTATTTACTACCACGCTTTTAGGGTCTACGACCACAGTTTTTCGTCAAAACACTTGTCTTTTAAGTGTAGTTTATCAACATTTTTCTTGTAGTGATACTAACATGACCATCATTTGCATTTCTAACTGGTCCATAACCTATACTCGCAATTCATTTAGAGAACTCTTCCAACTCCATAGCTTCAGCACTGCAACCCATATTTTGAAGTCTCATATTTTTTGTCAATCGTAAAATCTTACAATATCTGCAAAGATATGAAAAATTTATTGTTGCAAAAACAATATATTGTCTACTTCCTTTTGGAATAACAATCAATATCTGTCTGAAATCACCTCCAAAGACAATTATCTTGCCTCCAAAAGGTGTGGATGCACTTGATGGATTGACAAGCCGCATTATATATCGTAGACTTCGATCCAATGCATCAAAACAAAACTTGTGCATCATCGGTGCCTCATTCCAGATTATAAACTTAGATCTAAGAATCAGTTCTGAAAGTGGGGATCCTTAATGAATGTTGCACGTAGAATCCTCGTTAACATTAATAGGAATTCTGAATCGTGATAGATTTGTCCTCCCACCAGGCAATAGCAGGGATACAATACCACTTGAAGTAACATTTAAAACAATTTCTCCCTTTGACCTAAGAGCTGCATACAGTATGTTCCATATGAAAGTTTTTCCAGTAGCCCCATATCCGTATATGGAAAACTTTTCTCTAGAATTTGATTATATCGCATTCATAATAGTGTTATAAACACAATGTTGTACGTTATGTTCATCTGATAATATTTTTCGATCATATCAGAATTCATCATTGATCAATTTATTTTGATCAAATTCAAAGAACTCTAAACTTGGGTAAGGGATACCTTCAAACTCTCGTAAAGTCCTACCAAAACTACTCAATAATTTCTCAATTTTCACAGGTGTATAATACTTAATTTGATCTTCAGTTAAATGTAGTTTTGCAAATATAATAAATAAATTTACATAAGCTAATTTCAATTTTTAAATGATAAATACTCCCCCCGTCCCATGAATCTTGAGTCAATTTCTTTTTTCGGCCGTCCCACGAATCTCGAGTCATTTCTATATATAGTAAGAATTAGGGATAAAATAAAGGTTTATAATTAAACTTATCTTAATTAATTATGTACTTACCTAATCACTTTTCTACTTTATTACCTACACACTTAAAACATTAATTTTCAACTCCTTAATTCATGTGCCAAAAAGAAGTGACTCAAGATTCGTGGGACGGAGGGAGTATGTACATTTAAAACATAAAAAAATATAATTAATTTTACATTGATGATGCAACAAAGCTCTTCGATTATATAAGATATCATCTGATAATTATGTTCAACATGTGTTTCAAACATCCTTTATGCATCCTACCGAATCCGACAACAACAATGTAAATAACAACTTTCTTAAAGATTTTTCAGATGTCAAACAATTTTCCTCAATTAGACCATCAATGTATTCTCTATCCTCATTCAAAAATCTAATTGCATGGCAAGCTTCCTTAAAAGTATACAACTCCATTAACAGGTCTTATGTCTTCATAACATGTGGGCGTCCGTACTATGTTAAGCAAGCATCTCAAATAATACATTTCTCAACTCCCAAGAAGCAAATAAAAAATTCTTACAATCGAGTACCTTTCTTTTATTGGCTCCCATGCATTTTTTTTATCTCCATGCCAAACAAATCGTGTTAAAATTTCTGCATACGTAAGTTTTCTTACTTCAGGATATTTCTTATTTGCCTCAAACCATGCTAAGAATTTGCTTTCTCTTACTCAAACCTATTTAATTGTAGCAAACTCGAAAAATACGATATTTTGCTCATTTGGAAGATGAAAACTCAACCTTTCCACTGGAGAATCGTTGTACTATATTTCAAATCCTAAGATTCGCCATACAGCCTTACATAGTGATATGTATTTACAATCATAATACATATTCACTTCTCCCATATGTCCATCATATGTACTCTTATGGAAATATGCATTAACACAATCATTTCCTTTGTTGATGTACTAAAACAAATACTTGATGGATCAGGATTGATTACATCATTTAACATTTATGTGCGCTCCATACTTCATTAGAAGATAATGGTTGTGTGGAACAACATATCTATTATCCAAAGGCATACTATTCTTTAGAATTGTCCTCTCATCATTCTTATGCCTATATACTGGATAGCCATTTTCATCAATGTTCGTTATCTCAACATATTTTTTGAAAAAATATTTTGCACAACGACCATTTGTCATGCAATGAGAATTTTTCTTTGCTACTCCACATGAACCATGAAGTATGAAATCATGTACAGCTGTATAATACATATGATCTATGTTTGGGTCTCACACCTTTCCCAATTCAGAGAATTGGGGGCCGACACCTTTCCGTTTCCTCAATGTTTGGGTCTCACATCCGGAGTTTGAGCAATTGGTGAGGAAAGTGTGGTCGGAGAACAACATTGAGGGATATGGAGATGCTTTGTGGTCAAAGAAAAACTTAAGAGGCTCAAAGAAGTTTTGAAGGTGTGGAATAAATCATCCTTCGGTATTATTGATCATAGAATTCAAGGGCTCAAGAGTGAGCTTCAAGAGTTGGATCGTTTGGATGAACTCAATGGGCTGGGAGAATCCGAAATTATTAGGAGAAACGAAGTCCAAGCCAACCTTTTTCTCCAAGTGAAGGATAAACAAAGGGTGTTGCAGCAGAAAGCCAAAGTTCGATGGCTCAAGGATGGAGACCTTAATACCGGGTTCTTTCATCGAGCTATCTTGGGTAGGAGAAAGAAGAATGAGATTTCTGGGCTTTTATTTGGGAATCAGTGGGTCTCCAATCCAGAGGAAGTTAAAAGAAAGGTTCGGGATCATTTTGAGACGTTTTTCAGGAGGAAAGTGCGACAGCTGCCTACTCTCCCTAGAGACTTCATGGAAAAAAGATTTCAGATGAAGAGAGACAATGGCTGATTCGGGATTTCGATGAAGACGAGATAAAGCAGGCGGTTTGGAGCTGTGATGGGGATAAGAGTCCGGGTCCTGATGGCTTCAATTTCACCTTCTGGAAAACAGCTTGGAGTACAGTGAAAGAGGATCTTCTACAGTTGATGAAGGAATTCCATGCAAATGGTAAAATTCCTCGAGGGTGTAATACGTCGTTTATCGTCCTCATCCCTAAGAAAGAAGAAACAGGCTCATTGGATGAATTTAGACCTATCTCCTTGATTAACAGCTTATATAAGATCATTGCAAAAATTCTTACGGGTAGACTGAAGAGGGTCGTGGGGTCGATTATTTCTGATAATCAATGCGCCTTCGTGAAAGACCGGTTTATCCTCGATGGGGTGGTGATTCTGAATGAGGCAATCATGGAGGCGAAGAAGAAGAAGGTGGGTCGAATTTTCTTTAAGATCGACTTTTCCAAGGCATACGACTCGGTTCAATGGGATTTCCTTGATGCAATGATGAACATTCTTAATTTTGATGCTCGCTGGAGAAATTGGATTAGAGGATGTCTATCAACAGCTTCTTCTAGTGTTCTGGTGAACGGCTCTTCTTCAGGGGAGTTTTTGATGGAGAGAGGTCTACGGCAGGGAGACCCTTTGTCTCCTTTTCTGTTTCTTATTGTGGCCGAGGGCCTTCATGCATTGGTCGAGAGAGCGACAACTAGGCAGCTCTTGATCCCCGCTGTCATTGGAAATGACAAAATACCTATTTCGCATTTGCAATACGCCGATGATACTATCTTTCTGTTGGACGTGGATGATAGAAATGCGAAGGCAATGAAGAACATCTTACTTCTTTTTCAGTTCCTCTCCGGCCTGGCGGTGAATTTCAACAAGAGCAGTTTAATGGGCGTTGGGGTGAACGAGGACAAAGTGAGGAATTGGGCGGCGATCCTCAAGTGTAAGGTGGGTTCCCTCCCTTTTGACTATCTTGGTATTAAGGTGGGTGGGCGTCTCAAAAGCATTGTCGACTGGAATTTCTTGGTCGACAAAGTTTCAAAGAAAATCGCAGGTTGGAAGAAAAGAGCTATCTCTCTGGCAGGGCGCATCACTTTGGTTAAAACGGTTTTGCAAGCAATTCCAGTCTTTCAACTGTCCTTCTCCTTTATTCCTAAAACGGTCGTGAATTCTATTAACTCTGTTGTTGGAAAATTCTTGTGGGGGGAAAGCGGGGACACCGGGTCTATTGCGTGGATTAAATGGAGTGATTTGTGTTCTTGTAAGCAAGATGGGGGCTTGGGGTTTAGGAATTTAGAATGGTTTAATAGAGTGTTGGTGATGAAATGGTTGTGGAGGTTCTTGGTGGGAGGCGAGGCGTTGTGGGCGAGGGTTGTCAAATCTATCTATGGTAACCTGGTGTGGAAGGAGGAGGGGGGGTTCATGCTTGGAGCGAGAGGTAGGAACAACGGGTGGTGGTCGAAGATTGTGGAGAAGGGAGGGGGGGTGGAGGAAGGGTGGTTTTCTGAAAATATTTCTCGCTTTCTCGGGGATGGTTTGAGTATTAGATTTTGGGATGACGTGTGGATGGATAGTAAACCATTTAGATTTGTGTTTCCGAGACTGTACAATTTGTGTGTTAATAAAAACGGGTTGGTCGGGGAGTGTGGAAGTTGGGAGGGAGGAAAGTGGGTGTGGGAGGTTGAATGGAGAAGGGAGCTGTTTGAGAGGGAGAAAGGTATGGTCGATTCTCTTTTGTTGTCTATTTCTGCATTTGCTCCTTGTACAGGAAAGAAAGATGGATGGAAGTGGAAGGCGGCAAAAGACGGAGTCTTTTCAACCAAGTCGGCGTATGATACAGCGGTGGCGGCAAAAGGCGAGGCACCTTCAATTCATAACGAGGTGTTGGCTCAAGTTTGGGAGGCGCCGACTCCACATAAGGCTAGGGTGACTGCGTGGAGATGCTTGAGAAAGCGATTGGCGACGTGTGACAACTTGTTGAAGAGAAATGTGGGGATCGGAATTGAAGAGAAGTGGTGCAACGGATGCGTGACACGAGAAGAGACGGCGGAGCATTTATTCCTACACTGTCCGAAGGTTGAGTTAGTTTGGGATCAAATTCAGCAGTGGATCAACATCAAAACCGCGAAGCCCCAAGGTTTATCTCAACACTTTACTTCGTTCATTCACAGTGGAAGGGGAAAAAAAAGCAGAAAATTTCTTAAGGCTCTTTGGGTTGGGACAATCTGGATGATCTGGAAAAGTAGGAATGAGAGTAGGTTCGAGGGTAAGGCTTGGGAAGTTCATCATCTTGTTTTAGAAATCAAAGGTCGTTTGTGGAGTTGGAACAAGGGGTTTCAAATTGTGGGAGAAAATGTTTCTTTCTCTACCTGGTGCTCCTGTGAGTACAAGATCCCCTTTTTGTTCTAGCATTGGTACTGCTGGTACCTTGTCATTTTTCTAATAAAATTTTACTTGATCAAAAAAAAAAAAAATACATATGATCTATATTCATGTCTGGTATTTCAGCTGAAACGATTGTTGATGTTGTTTGGTATTACACTATTGTATAATACATTGGAAGTCCTCTTTTATGAAAATCAATAGTGTATATAATTGTGGTAAAATAGAAACTAAATAAATTACTCCCTCCGTCTCGTTCCAAAAATGTCCCCCTACTTTTGGGCACGGAGATTAAGAAATGGGTATAAAGTAGATAAAGTGAGTATAAAGTAGATAAAGTGGGTTGGTGGAAATTGTTTAAATATTAAGTATAGAGAGAGAGTGTATTGCCAAAAAAGGTACTCCCTCCGTCCGCCAAGATTATGTAAAATTGCTTGGGCACAAGATTTAATAAAATTGGTGATGATTTTTATGTAGTGGAGAAAGGGTCCCCACCACTTTATGAGATGTGTGGTTGAGATTGAATTTGAGGTGAGTTTTTTTGTAAATAAAGAGTGTTAGTAAGGATAAAATATTAAAGAGGATGATGGGACCATTGCCTTAAAAGGAAAGTGACATAATTTTGGCGGACGCCCGATATAGTAATTTTTACATAATCTTGGCGGACGGAGGGAGTATGAGACATTTGGAGTGGGACACCCCATTATGGAAAGTGGGACATTTGGAGTGGGACGGAGGGAGTATTTTTTATGAAATTACATAAATATTAATTAGAGATGTCAAAATTGACCCGGCCCGATGGGCCGGCCCGGCTCGCCCGGGTTAGGAGGCGGGCTGGGCTTGAAAAAATAGAGCCCAAAAAAAATCGGGCCTAAAAGCCCGGGGTTTTTGGCCCGTCGGGCTTATCAAGTTTCGGGCTTTTAAGCCCGGGGTTTTCGGGCTTTTTTGGCCCGCCCATTTATTTTATATATATATATATATATATATTAATTATATTTATATACATTAAGGAAACTTTAAAAGACTAAATTATCTCAAGCTGGATTACAAAAATAAAATTTAATTCATGTTTATTTATATTTAACAATGATATGATTTATGATTTTTATTTTTTACGAGAACTATCTTCTCGATTAATAATGCACTAATTAAATACATCATTTGTTATGAATTTTTAATTGCTCCATTTGTGTAGAGCAGCAATGCAGCATATGGTGTATTCTAGCTCAAATTTGAGATGTTTGTGCCGAAATTAAGATATAAGAGCCCAAGTTTATTAATTTAAATTTGAGTTAATTTTTTTAATTTAAATTATTTTTTATTATTTTTGTAAAAAAAATATTAAAAAAATTATGGGCCGGTTTAGCCCGACCGCCCGATGGCCCGAGAGGGGCTGGGCTGGGCCTAGAATTTTGTAGCCCAATTTAATTTCGGGCCGGCCCGACCCGGCCCAAAAAAATCGAAAGCCCAGTGGGTTCGGGCCGGGCTGGCCCGACCCGTACCATTTGACATCTCTAATATTAATACAAATAATAAAATTCATACAGTAAAAAAGGCTATTTAAATACAATACATGCGCTAACAGTGCCAGATAGTTTCTCTTTACGTAGATCTTTAATCAAGTTATTCAGCTTCATTTTAAAAATCCGACAAACAATATCAGGACGATAGATTGAGATATTCAGCCCATTTACATATAGTCATTCCATCTTGATAATTTTGCACCATATATCGAGCTCCTCTTGTATAACTTGGTGGCAATATATATAACTTTTTTTCCTCGAGTTGCTGGGTTTGCCTCACCTCTTATTAAAGCATTTGTGAGGCCTTTATACAAATCAGATCACAATTGTTTCTTATTTCTACGTACATACATTAATCTACATGATTCAATCATGGTGTATGCATCAACCACAAATTGTTGGAATAATTGTTTAGAAGACAAAATGTTGTCGCTTTCGATTCTCTTTTACCAATTCAGTTGTGTGTGAATCAATATTACTTGATGACGCATTAAATTTCGCACTTGAGCTTTCATCCTTGAGTTCACTTGTAATCTCATTCTTGCAATATTTTGCAATGATCACTTGATCACAATTAACTTTTGTGACTCCATATGCGTCATCCATAAGTTATATCTCTCCATGCTTGATACTGATCTTGAAAAGAGAACCTTTGTCCAGCACTAAATCCACATCAAAAGGCATATCACACCCACTAAACTCCTTCAAATTTTCAAAATGAATGATCAAGAAAGTAAAATAAACATTAGCGATGAATGGATTCATTGAATGCACTCTATGTCCCATAGTGTGAATGTTGCACTTTCAAAATTATCAATTATTGAAACTCTTAAATGATACCTGCATTCAATTGATTAAAAAGTTGTTATTTCAATCTTTTTAAGAAATGAAAATGCAAAGTATACCTCATTCTGCCAAAAATATCAAAGCTTTCACATTTGGTACAATTTTTTTTTTTTTATCATATCTTTCTTAAGATTGCTCAAGCAAGTATTGCATGCAAGATATGCCTGTGCCCCTATGGTTTTCACTTCATAAATTGTCCCATATATCCAAAATGATCTATCATATATAATATAACAAAACACCTTAAATTAGTACAGTTGAAAAAAAAATGACTACTATACCTTTGCAGTTTTTAATTCTGATATCTTTTTGAAAATAACATCCCCTTTGTTGATTTCGTCATCAATGATACGCGCCTTAGGAGCAATAAAGAACTCAAAAGAAATTTTTCGATCTTTGTTAATTCTAATGAACTTACAATTTTAAAGCAGAAGATCAAATTAATATATATAGTTCAAATGAATAAGAAATAATAAATGTAATAATTTAAACATTTTCTTACTTGTCACGCATTTGTTTCATATCTTCATTGTTTTCATTGAGAATAATTTTTGTAGCATATGATACACTTGAAATTCTCACTTCTCCGGTTCTCCCGCAATATGAAATTCATTATCATCTACAAAAATATTAACTCACTACAACAAAAAAGTTGATCGACTAAATCGACCGGTTTCATAGGTACCGGTTTCATAGGGGTCTTAAAAAAACGCTAATAGAAACCGGTCCGTAAGTACTTATGACACCGGTTTAAAATCGGTTTCTATTAGCGCGACTTTTTAGCGGTGTCTTTTGCGATAATAGACACCGCTAAAAGTGGCGCTGATAGACACCAGTTTCGTAGATAGATAAGAAACTGATTATCAACCGGTTTCTATTAGCACAACAATTAATGGTGTCTATTAACACAAAAGAAACCACAAAGAAGTCACTAGAAATCGGTTTATAACCGGTTTCGTAGCTAAATTAAAGAAAAAAAAATAGTAAATACATTTTGTAGGCCCTATAAAAAGAGTTTTTTAAATAAAATTATATATAACTAATAACAACAAATATCAAATTACACAATCAATTATCACCAATATACATTATAATCATCACCAATATTGCGAAGTCCACTTTGCTGCTAGTTCTCCAATATATATATATATATATATGAAATCTAACGTGTAGTAAATAGTATACATGTAGACAAGGCCAATATTGTGTTTCCTTGCACCTAAATATCTGATGAGGAGTAAGATCTTCATCAGCGCAGGATCTGATTTACACTTCACATTTTACTAGTGTTTATTACTATTATTATAACGATTATTGCACAAACTGCTGAGTACGTGTGAAGGAAGAAAAGAAATTTGTACCATTTTACGTTCATTCCCTATAAATACTGAATCTGTAATAGGAAAGAGGACCCGAATTCTAGTTTTATCACTTCATACTTGTACACCCAAGAGATCAATATATTGAAAGAAAGTTTTATTGAAGAACATCCAAGAAATTATCCGATTTTGGCACTTCAGGTTTCAATCTCATACTCATTTACTAGTTTTCTAGGATGTTGATGAATCTATACCTCATCAATATCACCCTTTAACATACCTCTACACACTGCACACAACACACATAGCAGCAATAGCAAATAAAAAATAGCAGCAACATCATTTCCACTCACAACAACAACATACTTCAAGAGTAGCAAAACTAACCTTAGATTCAGAGGCGGCGAAGCATAACGAACCAGAGAATGACGCAGAGAGCAGCGACGAAGCACGGCAGACCGGAAGCCCAGAGCAGCGGTGAAACACAGCAGAGCAAGAGCAGCGGTGATATGTTTCAGAGAGAACATGGATATCTGTTTCAAAACTTTCCTCACCTCCACATACTCAAACCACCACTCATTATAAAGCATTATAATTCTTAGTAAAAGGGATGTGTTCTAATTAACACCTCAACGAAATGCATACTACACAGAACACTGACTATAACACCACATAGAGAGCAAGAAATCGATTATACAATAGTTTGCAACTTAATTAAATCAAGCAAGATCTTTTCATTATAAAGAAAAAAGAATAACATAAAAAATAAACACGAAAGCCTACTCCCCAGTTTTGGTGCAGAATGAAAAATGAACAAATTGCAGCCCTAACAATACTGCATTCTAATTAAGACTTTAAACAAAATTAGAGAAAGGCAATACATTGAAACTTGACAAGTAAAAATTGAAAACTGCATTCACTAAAGAAAGAAAATCAAAGGCACAACATTGAGAGCATGAAGTACAAATAAATGCCTTTGGAACTGACTTCAACAATGGAGGCGTATTTTTCTGTGATGGAGACTTCAGCGATAATGAGGAATCAGTGATGGAGACTTCATCTGTGGAACTGACTTCAGCGATGGAGACTTCAGATTCCTACGAAATATGAGGAATCAGCGAGTGCGAAGGAATGTCGATAATGAGAAATCATCGAGAGATTGATGACGGGATGGAGGTGACGCCGCTGGAAGGTCTAAGATCAGCTGGGTGGCACGGGGAGATGGTGGCAAAGAAGCTTTGTGTGCAGCGAGGGAGGAAAAGTCTAGGGCACTGTTACATTACGTTATTTCACCTCTTTTCACTTTTTCATTTTTTTTAATTATGTTTTAAAATCGATTTCGAACCGGTATAAAATATTTAAACTAATACCGATTTCATAATGTATCTATGTCACCACATGATAGAAACCGGTACTAAAAAACCGATTTCTATCATTTCACTTTTTTGGAGCTACGAAACCGATTTTTAGCAAAAACCGATTTCTATTTAGCAGTTTCTATTAGAGTTTTTGTTGTAGTGACTACATAATGATATTTGAACCATGTTTTTTTATCTCTAAACAAAGTGGCACGACATAATTTAATAATGATACAAAGTGGCTCTTTGGTTCAGCAAGAAGAAAATCATTTAATTGATCAGCACATTTTTCCCACAAACTGCATGATAGAGTTTTTTGCTTGTATACATAAAAGATCAAATAAATATTCGTTGTGATCACTAATAAATGTGCAACTGACATTTGAAATGTAATTACTCTAGATATTGAATGTCGATTTCCATTAGTTTTGTTGGCTTTCTATTGGATTCCTTAATTTGTGGTCTATAACTTGATACAATGACTCACATAATATATATAATAGTATTATGTTTTAAATAAATTCAAACTTGTATCACAAAAAAATGAATATCTTACCAAATACAGTAATATTTGGGAAATCTTTGATTAAAGACACATATTCAAGGTTTTTAAGATTGTAATTGTTGTAGACGTGTGTAAATTAATTAAACTAACTATTTTATATATTAAGTTGTCAATTTTTATAGAAGTTGATGAAGTTAAATTAACTGTTAGTGGGCATCTATGCAGATAGTTGAATACATATACATGTATAATTTTTTATAGTTATGTTTTAAGTGGGTCAACGTTGTGGGTTAGTGGCATGCAGTTAATTATATGTAAGTTGGATTTGAATGCAGATATGTAAGTTATCGTTAAAATAATTTTGGCGCTAAATTTAAATGTATAAGAACTTATTTTTCATATAATATATAGATGCAGAGCTGCGCAATTAGGACTAGAAGAAATATATATACACATAATGGACTTATAATTTAGTCCACACTATTCTAAACTTGACTCATATCAAATTACTTAACAGTTAATTGATGGATTTAATGAAGGCACAAAATCAAAGAGGGAATGAAACTAAAAGAAACTAAAGGTCTAACAATTTCCAATAATCCCCCATAAATGGCTAGACTAGAAAAAAACTGAGGACTAGAAGGGTTATCCTTTAAGTATCAATAATCTTTTGATTTTAAATTAATACATAGCAAAGTGAGTTGACACAAGATTTCACAAAGTGAATTAAAATCTTGAACTAAGTGAATTCATATGACAAGGTCTCACAACACGTGATTTTCCTAAGAATTCAAATGTCTCTTCGATAGAACAGTAATAACCATATAACACATCTTGGGATCTCATGAATGCTCTAGAAACCACATATGACTTCATAGGGGATAGTCAATTCTCCACACTTATTTAGGTGATTCATCACAAATGCTTCTCAATAGCACATCACAAATAATTTATAGAATCATTAAGAGCCAATAATGCTCAACCTCAATCAATAATAAGTTTTCCATCAAGTCCTTCTGTCATATAACCACCCAGAAAGGGTATGAAATATTTTCAAATTAACGAGTGAAAATCATCAAGTCCATTCAAAATCAACCACCCAAACCGGTAATATAGTTTAAACAACAATTATTGGAAAATATAAATGCAACAATCAAACATGAGAGATAACAACTTAGTGTTAGGTCCGGAGGGTCTCGAATAGGTGTATGAGGGGTAGGGCTGTAAACAAACCAAGCCGCTCACGAACTATTCGGAGCTCGGCTCGAAAAAAAGCTCGTTCAAGTTCGTTTAGAGAAGCTCGTAAAATAAACAAACCAAACTTGAGCTTAGTAGTATTCGGCTCGTTAGCTCGTGAACATGTTCATCAAGTGATTCAGCTTGAAAAATATAAATTATTAGTAGACATAACTTATATTTATCCACTAAAATTAATAATAATTGTATTAAATCTCTAATTAATTTTGTTTTTTATAAGAAAATAATTAATATATTTATTATTTTAAATAAAATAATTTATTTCTAAAATAAAATAATCAATATTTTGAATATAAATATAAATTTAGAAAGTTCATATAGGCTCGACGAGGCTCGTGAGCCGCTCGTGAGCCTCAAAGTATTCGGTAAGTAAAGTTCGGGATTCGATTCAATACTTAACAAACCAAACTTGAGCACACCACTATTCGGTTCGGCTCGGTTCGATTACACCCCTAATGGGGAGGGGATTATACCTATAGGCTATTTTTGAAAATGAAACTTGAAACACAAACTGACACAACATTTTTCAATTAAAAAAGTTTAGTAAAGTTTAGGTTGATGACTGATACTGAATACTCTTCAGTAAGGAGTTATCAGTTAAATCTGAGACTTTAACTGATACACATAAAGCTTCAGTCAAGTTTGTAGAACAAAGAGATGTTATGAGTTTTACTGACTATCTGGAGATTAATCAGTTAGACTAATAACACACGCAGCGGAAAACTTTTGTTTCGAAATAGCCTGTAAGATTAATCACGTTGTCAGAAGTTAAGTTTCTCTTTGCAGTTAATCAGTTTTCAGTTGGAGAAGGTTTGAACACAAGTAAAAAGGTAAATACTGAAAGCTGCAAACAACACAAAGATTTTTACGTGGTTCGAAAAATACTTCCTACATCCACGGTCAGTTGATCAGACTAACAACTTCACTGGGCATGTGCTTAATGGTGCACAACAAACCTAGACAACTGAAGATCATATCTTCAGTATCAACACACTGGGTTGGATTTCTCACTTTTAGCTTCACTGAGACAAAACTATGTCTTTCTACAAAGACTAAGATCTCTCGGAGTCAGAACACTGGTATGAACTCCTTACAACTCAAACTCTCAATTCGGTCGGTTGAAAAGAGGTTCGAAAACTTACCAACTAGATTACAAAGAACAAGTTCTCTGTTATCAGTTATACCTAGGCTTTGGATGTACAATATTTGCCTAAGTTCTAAGAGAATGTATGTAATCAACAGTGACTGATTTTTGGCTTTGTGATTCACTTCTTCGATTCAAACTTTTAGAATGGTTTTGAATGCTGAGTAATGAATTCGACAACGTTTCAGCTTATGTAGTTGAATCGGTGAAGATTGAAGTGATCCTTGAGCTCTATTTATAGGAGACGTCTTGAATAGATCCGTTGGCTGAAATGGTCTTCAAGAATTCTTCCGTTAGAGATTAATTTGAACTTGGGCTGAGGCTTTAATCTTCGAGGTTCCTTTGTTTGGTGAGAACGGCTACTTTGAAGAGCAGGAGATATGACATCTCTGCAAAGGTAGTCACCAAAAGGAGTGGCCTCTGCAGAGAAAGGACGATCCTGAGATCTCTGCATTTAATGCGGCTATACTTCTGGAGTGCGTGGCTTCCTTTAAGCTTTGGAGCTTCAGTCCGAGGAAGAATGTTTAACTGATACTTGACTTTAGTATCAGTCCGTTGAATCCACGTGGCTCGCATTAAGTAATCAATCGTAACTGATTCTTGGACTGGTTAGTCAAATATCAGTATTTGACTTTGCCTTTGCCTTAATCGTCACATCAGTCGGCAACTTCAGTCTTCAGTCTTCGGAACAATAACTAAACTAGAAAAAGAACTCTAACACTTGAGTTCGAACAGTTCTAGTCTATTACAAGTGAAATCAGGATATTTCATTAAGTTTCCAACACTTAGTTGGACCAGTCAAGTGTCCACTGCAAATCTTTCACGGTAAAGGTTGCAATCTGTTAGGTCTCGGAAGATCTGGAATAAGTGTATGCGGGGGGGGGAATACACCTATAGGCTATTTTTCAAAAATAACAAACCAACTCAACCTTTTAACAGTGTAAGAGTTAAGAAAGACTTTGGTTGAAGGCTGATACTGAATCTCTCTTTAGTAAAGAGATACCAGTTAAGTTCGAGACTTTAACTGATATGCGTAAGGCTTCAGTTTAGTTTGTAGAATAGAGAATTGTTAAGAATCCTCCTGAATATCCTAAGATAAATCAGTCAGACAAATAACATTTGGCAGCGAAAAACTTTTCTTTCGAACAAGCCGTTTGTGATTAAGCACGTTGTCAAGATCTTAGCCTCACTTTGCAGTTAGTCAGTTTCAGTTAACAAAAGGAGTTTGCGCACAGATAAGAAAGTAAATACTGAAAGCGAAAGTAAATACTGAAAGCGATAAACGACACAGAGATTTTTACGTGGTTCGGAATCCAATTCCTACATCCACGGTCAGTTGATCACACTGACAAGTACTTTGGGCTTGTGTTTACGGGTGCACAGCAAACCTTGAACTGAAACCACACGTTTCAGTACCAACACACTGGGTTGAATTTTTCAAACACACTTAGCACACACTGGGCACTAAGATTTCTCTAGAGTCAGAATACTGGTCTGAACTCTGCACAACTTCAAACACTCTTTTCGCTCAGTTGAAAGGAGGTTCGAAAACTACCAACTAGATCACAGAGAACAGACTCTCTGTAATCAGTTACTTAGGCTTTGGATAAACAATATATGCCTAAGGTTCTAAGAGAATATATGTAATCAGTAGTGGACTAATTTTAGCTTTGTGATTCTCTTCTTCGATTCAAACTTTGGAAGGCTTTGATTTGCTGAGTAACGAATTCGGCAACGTTTCAGCTTATGTATTTGAATAGGTGAAGATTGAAGTGATCCTCGAGCTCTATTTATAGGAGAGGTCTTGAATAGATCCGTTGGTGGAGATGGTCTTCAAGAATTCATTCGTTGAAGAGTAATTCGAATTTTGCTGAGGCTTCAATCTTCGAGGTTCCTTGTTTGGTGAGAACAACTATTAAGGAGTAGGAGATAGGACATCTCTAAAAAGGTAGTCACCAAAAAGGAATGCTCTACAGAGAAAGGACGATCCTTGAAATCTCTGCATTTATTGCGGCTGTACTCTGGGAGTGCGTGGCTTCCTTTTAACTTTGGAGGTTCAGTCCGAGGAAGAATGTTTAACCGATACTTGACTTTAGTATCAGTCCGCTGAATCCACGTGGCCTGCATTAATGAATCAGTTCGCAATTGATCCTTTAGTTGAGACACGCGATCAGTCAAACATCAGTGCTTCACTCAGCCTTTATTCGCAATATCAGTCGAGCTCTTCAGTCTTCAGTCTTCAGTCCTTCATTCTTCATTCTTCATTCCTCCGGTCTTCAGTCTTCAGTCTTCAGAACACTAGCTAAACTAGAAAAGGAACTCCAACACTTGAGTTCGAAAAGTTTTAGTCTATTACAAAGAACACTTAAGGATTTTGGTATCATCAAAACTAGGGTTAGGATATTTCATTAAGTTCCCAACACAATCTCATATTCTTGGATGTTTCCAACACCAATCCTCATGGTATTCCTTTCGTCAGTGGATCAACTATACTTCTTTCAAACATCACAAAGTCTAAGGAAATTACACCTTCATTCATGTTGGAAAAATTTTGTGTTTTAATTGAATATCAAAACCCTGCTGATGATGACCAAGTGATGTAACCTTGTAGAACGCAACTCAATTGTTAGGGATTGTATTTTTTTATGTTTACAGGTTGCAGCTGAAGGATCAGTGGGACAAGCTGAATCACCATTCTAGAAGTCAAAGTAAACGCAAATATCGATTGAAGAATAATACGACGTATCTATCAAGACCTTTTGACACGACAAGAAAAGTACAAGCTTTTCATAAATTAGTGTATGGCATTGCAGAAACGTCGAAAGCTATCAAGGAGAAGTCTAACAGGAAGAAATCAATCACAACAAGCTAAGAGTTCTAAAGATATCTCTGCAATGAATCTATTGGGATATTGAAGTTATAAATACCCAAAGACTCACCTCTAATGAAAAATATTTGCACGACAAGAAATAAAATATTGTAAAGATAATTCATCAAGCTTCAAAAGCAAAAACCAAAGACAACGTTAGTAACTGGGAAGATAAACCATACCCTCAAGAAGTTTCGAGATGTTATTTTCATGAATCTCTACTTTGGCTTCTCATAACTTTTGTAGGTGTTCTGATAGAATATCATTTCCTAGAAACAAAGTAGTCTAAATCTCAAACATTATTCTTAATTATAACAGATTACTCTTATTTGGAATTATCTTCTTCATTTTTACTTACCTGAGATGTTAGGTTAGTTTTTTAAAGTAGAATTCAAGTAAGCTGTAAAGTGTTTGCAGTTTGAAAGTAGAAGGAAGTTTAAGGTTTACGACCTCTCAGAACCCGTGGATCAATCTAACAGTTACATGATTGATCAACTGACCTGCAACCATAAAATAAGGAATCCTAACTAAACTGTATTATCCTATTAAATCAAGTATGTGGATGTATGAGCAGTTTACTCGAAACCACGTTAAACTCTCTTTGTGATTTACAATTTTCGGTATTTATCTTTACATGGTTTTGAACTGTCATCATTCAACATATAACTTGGTCAGCTGATTTCATCAGCTAAAATGGATTAAACCGATTAATCTTTGAGTTGATGAAATATCATAACTTTTCTTTATTATGCGAGAAAACAAGACCACCACATTCCGTAGAAGCTTTAGTACTAATCTTAATTGATCAATATGCAACTGTCAGTGAAGTTATCTACTGAACACACTCTGTAGAACTTTGCTTAGACAAAATCATCAAGCAAGCAAAGTGTTTGTAACTGGTGTATCCTCTCATACACTAGTACGTACTCGCTTAGGACCTATAAGTGGTATCAAAGCATGGGTTATTAAAGACCTCTGCATCTATTTCATGGTCTGCTTGAACTAATATTTTCTAAAGAAAACTTTTTCATCATCTTAGTGCATAAACTGTCATGGATACTAACATTTCCAGATGTCTGCCCGAGTTTTTCGTAGAGTACTACAAGCTATTGAAGTTTAGAGTTGGAAACTACTTGAAAGCTCAGTACCATCTGATGTGGCATGCATCACTAAAGGACCTATTATCAGCAACAAAAACATCACCGAGTTCACATCTGAAGAGCGCATACTGGACAACATAAACATCGTAACTTGGAATATCATATCCAACATAGTTAGTGATGCTTGTATCAACAAAATTTTCGAGTGCGCTAACACGAAGGAAATGTTGAAAGCATTAGAAATTTTGTGCTCATAATCTGAACAAGTCAAAGGCGAAAAGCTAAATTTCACCTATTAGAAATCTGATGAAATCAAGATACAAAATAGCAAACACAACAATGAAGATGCACTATCAATATCAAATAGAGAAAAATGTCCAGGTGAAGAATCAATGAAAGATGTGAAAAAACTCACCAAGGTTGAACTATTGGAACATATCAACACGATCACACGAAGATTCAAAGAGTTGGACTCACGCCTAAACAAATATAAACGATTCTACACATAAAATCGTTACACCAACCAAGATGACATCAACAGAGAAAGAGTATATGAAGACGACTTAATAAGTCAACTTGAGTCTACATCAAGAAATAAAGATTGCTTCTAATGTGGAAAGAAATGGCATTTCAAAGTCAAGTGTCCTGAACTACGCTATGAAGAACATAAGACACTTAAAGGCTATGAGCGAGAAGAAACAAGCTGAAAGAAAAGCCATGATGATGATGATGCAAAATTAACATCAAAATATTCATGAGTTAGCAGTCAAAGCTTCGACAACTCAGAAGATGAATTAACTTGACTCATGGAAGAAAACTCTCTACACCAATGGGATAGATGTGACGAACCTTTCAGGAATCAAAATTTGGGAAATCTCCCCGTTTGAATAAGTGTGGAATGCGAGCTGATGGAAGAATCAACTTGCTCATAATGACTGAAGGACTAAAGCTGACACATGTCTAATATTACTTATGCTACATCAACCCTAAAGTTAGAAGTATAAATTGAAATCAACATCGAAAGCGTATGAAGCAAAATGGACATTTAATGTTGCGGATCTGCATTTAATGAATATTCTATTTTTCAGACAAAAGTACAACATAGTACGAGGATACCACAAGAATGTCAACATTTGCCTAGTACGAATCTGCAAACAACTGGTAACACATCTCCTTGGAATTCAACGGGAAAATTTTGAAGCCAACCATCGTGATTTAAAATGTTCTCTTCAATTGAACTATTCAGGGATCGGTCTATAAATACCCCGAGGTATTCCAGCTAGAAGACTACCAAAAACACTATTAATTTGAAATCTAGCATTCAAAGTCTTTCTAGCAAACATTCAACGTATTTCGAATAAGGGAATCAACCAGTGTTTATAAACCATTAGTCTAATATTAATCACTATATTCTCAGCCTAGATTCGAGCACACTATCTTCAAACCACTGTTCTTACTGTAACAGTGTGCTCACAATTGAAAACCCTATCTTGAACCCTTTCACCCCATGTAAAAGTTAGGTGTTAGAGAAAGAGAGAAAATCAACAATTAAGCCACGTGTTTATAGTCTGAAAGTTGAAAGATTGTAATCATAATTGCAACTGTGGAAATTGCATTTAACGGTCACGGCCGCATAACTCGTGAATCAGTCTTGGGCAACTGACTAATCAAGCTGAACTTGCAGTTATAAAAACAAGAAATCCAAAAGTTAAGGGATTCTCCTGTAAACCAGGAGCGTGGATGTAGGTGTTTGCTCCAAACCACGTAAAACTGATTGTGTCATTTACTAAGCATTTATCTTTCAGTTCTCACACTACTTAAACTGTTCACCATTCTGACCTACACAATCATAAACACAAGCATATAACTAAGTTGCATATTTCATTAGTTGACTCAAGACACTAATCATAAATTGAATACTGACAAGCTGAAAAATTAAACTTGAAAATACTTCTTAAGCAAGTTAAGACTTACCACCACTTTTCGCACACGCTTTAGTTATTAGTCCAACTGACCAACTTACGAACAGTCAATAGGATTGCTAACTGGTCACTCAGTTGGAGTAGGATATACTTGGACTTCAATTAGCTAGCTTCAGTTTGCTGGTCCGTGTCACCTAGTGATTCATTATCAATTGAGCCCGCCTTAGAACACTTAATCTGAAAAACGAACAAAAATGCTAACTGGTGTATTTCCCCCATACACTAATACATACTCGCCTCTGGACCAACAGAAACACTAAAAAAACCTTTCGAAGAAGATCGTCTTGAAGACGAAAATCCCAATACATTTGCACGTGCATCAAATAATCATAAAATTGGGATTACATAACGACCATATGAGAATTTGGTTTTATTATGATTACCATGAGCTTTGCGAATACAGAAGAAACGTATTATAGAAAAATTACAATTGTCGACATCACTTGAAGTGGATAAGGACTCACCTTGTTGGGAACCTTGTGGAATATCCTAACCCTTGTTTTGATGATACCAAAATTCATAGGACTTATATGTAATAGACTAGAATCGTTTTGAACTCAAGTGTTAGAGTTCGTTTCTAGTTTAGTTGCGGTGTTGAAGACTGAAGACTGAAGAACGAAGACTGAAGACTGAAGACTGCAGATACCAACTGAAGTATCAGTTGAAGAATCAGTTGAAGACTGATTATTTAATGCGATCAAAGGACTGATACTAAAGTCAAGTATCAGTTGAACATTCCTCCTAGGACTGATCATCCAACGTTCAGAGGAATCCACGTACGCACAAGTACAACCACATTAAATGCAGAGATCTCAATATCTTATCTCTACAGAGGTCATTCCTATCTGGTGGTTACTTTTCAGAGATGTCACATCTCCTGTCCATCAAAGAGAGCCGTTTCCACACAGACAAGGAACCTCGAAGATTAAAGCCTCAGCCCAAATTCGAATTGCTCTCCAACGGAAGAAATCTTGAGGACGATTTACGCCAACGGATCTATTCAAGAGTTCTCCTACAAATAGCGCTCAAGGATCACTTCAATCTTCACCGATTCAACGACATAAGCTGAAGCTCTGTCGAAATAGCTACTCAGCCTAAAGCTTAACCGCCCAAAGCTTGAATCGAAGAAGAGAATTCCAAAGCCAAAATCAGTCACTGCTGATTACATACATTCTCTTAGACCCTAGGCATATATCTGTTTACCCAGAAGCCAAAGGTCAAACTTGCTTCAAAGAACTTGTTCTTTGTAAGTATAGTTGGCACTCGTTTAAACCTCTCCCCCATAAGAGTGTTTGAGTGATTCGAAGTTCAGGAAGGTACTCTGAACTCTGAGTGAAAAGTCTGAGCACGAGGTGTGCTTAGCAGGGAAATCCTATGCGAGGTGTGTGGGTGCTGAAGAGGGGTTATCTTCAGTTTACGGTTGTGTGCACCAGGCAAGCACACGGGTACGGTTTGCAGTGCACCAGGCAAGCACTTGCGGAGTGGATTGTTGGTCTGATCAACCAGCCGTGGATGTAGGAAAGGGTTTTTCCGAACCACGTAAAAGTCTCTGTGTTATTTACAGCTTTCTGTTTTACATTCATACTTGTGCTATTTCAATTGATAAAACTGAACACTGACTAACAGCAAAGAGAAACCTTAATCCAACAACTTGCTCCACCGAGGCTATTGCGAAACTAAGTTTAATTTCCGCTGCGTATGATATCAATCTCACTGAACTATCCTCTGATAGTAAGGAAGAGCGATATCATCTCTATCTTAGCAAACACGACTGAAGCCCTTATTTGAATCAGTTAAGTTTCAGTAACTTAACTGATAACTCTTTACTGAAGAGCTTTCAGTATCAGTCGTCAACCCTGTTGGTCAAAACTGATTTCAGTAAAACAAGAGTCTTTGTTTGCGTGTAAAGTTTCGTTTTAATCTCTGACTGAGATCCCTCTGATTGAGGTCAGTAGATAGTCACAAAAATAGCCTATAGGTGTATTCCCCCCCATACACCTATTCGAGACCCCCCAGACCTAACAATTGGTATCAGAGCAGGTTGTTCGCAAGAACTATCTGTATCTGACTAGTTTCTAATTGAACTAGATCCTTTTGGGGAATCACTGTCTTTGATCAAAAATCTTTTCTCAAGACTACTCTTGAGATTGTTTGCTCTGTGTTCGTTTCCTGTTTCCTGTGTGCTTCTCCCTACTTTCTCTAACAATGTACAGGAACAAGAAAGATTCCGCCAGCGATTATATTCATACATATTTTCGAGGAATCAGCGGACTTGAGTTGGGATCATTGGATTCTGATGAAGAAGAAAGATTTATCTTTCCAGAAGAAAACATGAGTCCAACCCACTCACAATCAGAAGAAACGAGCAGATATGATCAGACACGAATAGAGTATCAACACCTAAGTACGAGATTTGAAAATCTCCTTAGGGAGCACAAACAGATCATCAAAGAGACTGATCTTGTGCAAGATGCTCGAAGGATCGTCATGCGCCACTTCATTCCAGATGAAGACGAAGAAGACAAAAGAGATGTACATGAGCGCAGATTGATCAACAGACTGAAACTTCTTCAGTCTCAGAAACAAGAACTTCTACAACGCCTCAAGGAAGCAGAGATAGAATTCAAAATGGCGTCAGAAGTTTTTGAAAGAGTGATTCATGAGGAATCACTACAGCACAGAAGAAAGATGGAACGTGAAAGGAGTGTGCAGCAACAGCCAACGGACTCGAAAACAAAGGAGAATCAGTCATAAAACTCAGGGGGAACTTACACTTCAAACAATGACGAAACTAGTGATAATCACTGTGTAAGCTTCTCTCAACAATGTCACTTGTATCTATGACTGCTTTTCTTTAATAATTTTCGGCTGTATTGTGCTTAGTCTGACGTGTCTAAATGCTTACTCTCTTTATTTTATGAAATAGACACGTGCACATTTTTTTTTAAAACGGTTGTCACACGATCACACGAACCCGCCCTTTTTACTAACAAGCGGAGTGATCCACGTGTCACGACTCCATTTGCACGGATTTCAAACGATTATTGAAACCGCCTTTTGCACGATCTTTCACACTCTCTTCAAAGATGATCAAGAAATGCTGGTTTGGCACTCTTGGATCCCCTGGTCATCTATCAAGACCACACAAACTTGTGTTGATTGCCCTGATGCAGAAAGGCCCATTCAACTGGGAGAAGGCCTACATTCAGATTCTCGCTGAAGAGAAGAAGGAATCCCACTCCACAAAACATCTGCGTCAAGGAACAAGAGTCTCAGCACTCATTCTTCATAGTGCTAAGGAGACACCTTGCTTTTGGAAGAACACTACTCAAGTGTCTTCCACCATCCATCTGTTTGAAAGACAGAAAAGTTCACTCAGAGGGAATATCAGTATCTCGACTGAAATTCCTCTCCTCACTTCTGAGCCACGATACAAGACTCGAGGCTCAACCAAAAGAAAGTTCGAAAGCGTGTCGTCTCCAGTCAAGATCTCGCTGGACACCCCTCAGAAATCTCACAATGAGGAACATGAAGATGATGCACCAAAATCTCCTGAAGAAGTTCCAATGCCAAGCACGGGAGCTCCTCAACAACATGCTCCGTCTATCCCTCCAGCAGATGAAGGAAATCAAACGACAGAGGAGACACAAGCAACATTTGACAGAGAAACGGAATCTGAAGAACTTTCTCTCAGAGGTTTCTTCCATTACTGTCTTCAAGGATTCAACAAGAAGGGAAAGTTTGATGAAGTCACTGACGTCAATGCCGCATCTTCATCCTCAAACTTTGTCAATCAAACTGCCCTTCTCAAAAACTTCGTGACACAACTGTCCGAACACTGTGTCACAACCCTTTTTCCCACTGTCTTAGCCTTCCTGAATCCTGAAGAGTTCCAAGCTCTTGTCAGCTATTTCTTCTTTATCTTCGTCAAAACCCTACCCAAATCCCAATACAAGGAGATTGATGAAGTTCTCACTGAAAGAGAGATGGAAGCCTTGGAGAATAGCATCTTTGAGAAGTTCAGAGTCACAAATGTTTGGGATGGCATCCACGACTGGGCACCCAACTTCAGACTGTACCTCACTTCCAGAGGTCTTCTAAAAGACGATAATGCTGAGGACTTCGAAGTCCACCATGAATCTCCACCGCACCAGACTGCTCCAGCCAAAGCAACAGAAGAAGGGACGCCAGCTGAAGAACCAGAGCCTACTGAAACTACCACTGATGAAAGAGTTCAGATGCTGGAAGAAAGGCTGCTCATTCAAGAAGAAGTTTCATATGAGCTGACAGTCAAGATTGCAATTCTTGAATCAACAGTCACTCACCTTCAACAGCAACTGGAAATCCAGAATAAATTCAGTGAGGTCCCTGAGTCTGATGACAAGGACAAACGAGAAGAGGACAGAAAAGGAAAAGGGAAACTGACTGAAGAACCAAAAGGAAGCCCTCCAAGGAAGCCAAGCAAACAACTCCGCATCAACTAAGGACTAAGAAAGAACAAGGAATGTCATCTAAACAGAAACTCATTATTTTGTATATGATGTTCTTAGATTGTCTTAGTTAGCTCTTCCTTGCTATGTTCTTCTGCACCTTTGATTTATATTGTTCTTTACTGAGTTCATGGAGATTCATGTTTATCCAGTCTTTGTTCCTTTTGCCCATTTACACTTGATGATTATGGGTTATCTAATTTAGGGGGAACACTGTTTAAGCTTTTTCCAGTACTTGACTGTTGCCCTTACTTATTGTTGGGAACTTGTTCGTATTCGCTTTTACTTGGACTTGCAATGAAAAATAGGACCTAGGTGTGATTATGATTAACTGGTGAAATTGCGTTCTACTTTAATCTTTCAATTTCCAAAATCTCCTTTTATGCATATCTTTTCAAATCATTGCATGCACTACACGCCGCCTATTTACGGCAAGAAATTATGACAAATATTCTATATCAGTTCATATCTCATCTTTCTAGGCATTTGTCTGACAGGCATTTATTACGGACGTAAAAAATTATTATAATTGAGTTGGCGCGCAGATTTCAAACCACCCACGTCTTTTCAATTGCCCTAGGAAACTGTTCATCTCCCACGATCACACTTTCTCCATTACTGCCATTCCTCATTCTCCATCACTTTTGCACTCTCTCTCTAACATTCAAATCCACAGCACTCTACTGTGAGATCACTTCCTGCAATTTCTCTTCAACAGATTTCTCATTCGAAATGGCTAAAACTACCATGAAGAAAACTGACAACGAGAAGGAAGCTCCAAGAGAGAAAGATGTCAGATATGAGCAGACGGTTCACACGGAATCCTTTGAAGAAAAGCCGGAATACTCAAAGGTATCAGGAATTCTTCACCAGAACGGTTGGGTGAAATTCATCACCAGTGAACCAAAGTATCTACTCGAGGACGCTGTCAGAGAATTCTACAGGAATCTCAAGTTCAACGATTCCGAAGAATTAATCTCTAAAGTCAGTATCATCAACGGAGCAAACTGCAGAAAAGAGACTCTCAACATCTCTGAGATTGTCAAGGAATTGTTCAATCTCCCAAACAACGGATATCTCCTCTCCTCATTGACTGATGATGATGCAAATGAAACTCTCAAGACTGCACTGAAGGATAAATCGGAATCAACGAAGAGTCAAGTCACTCTTTCTCATCTCCATCCAGAGTTTGCCATGTTGGGCAAAATTATCCAGAAATGCTGGATAGGTGCTATAGGGACTCCCGACAAAGCCTCTCAACCGCAGAAGAATGTAATGGCTGCTCTTATGAAGAAAGAATGCTACAACTGGGAAGAAGCTTACCTGAAGCTTCTTTACAATGAAGCTCACAACACAAGGCCGGCGACGATGGTCCGACAAGGGAACAGGGTATCCCAGATCATCATCGAGGGGACAAAGAAGCACAAATTTGTGCAATGGCCTAAGATGATCGAATTCACAGACAGCCTACGTCTCTTCAAATTGGCCAGAAGAGATCCCAAACCTTCCTCGAAGGCGAAGGTAATTGACATCTCTTCTCCTCCATCATCTGATTCTGAAGCCCCTGATTCACCTCCTTCAAATCCTCGCACGAATGTGCCACGGCGTGTTCGTACCACCCTCCCCAAGAAACCATCAGTACCAACTAAGATGCCTTGGAAACTCTCTCCAAGATCCAAAGGCAAAGCAGTTGTGGAAACTGTACCAGAACCAGCTTCCACCTTTATCTTCAAAGGTACTCAAGAAGCTGTTGAACTTCAGTCTGAAGCTCAACAAATTGCCACCAATCGCCTTCGACGCATAATTGGTGATGTTAATACGTCTTTAGAAGTCTACCGGGACCTTCATAGACTTCTCACGTATACTCTTCTGAAGACAGCGCCATGTCCAAGAATCAACAGTCTTCACAGCCCTAAAGCTGAAGACTCGTTTGAGATGGAAGAGGCTTCCCTGATCAGCCTATTCCAAATTGAACATGTTTGGGATGTAATTCATGACTTTGACAGTTTTGCCATGAATTACTTGAACTCCTCCAAACAATTCAGACGCCTCTTGTCACTAAACGATGATGCCGGGACATCAAAGGTGTTGGACGAGCCTCTCATCATAGAGGAAGTTACTGTAGCTCACAGCTCTCCTATTGATGAGACTCCACAACCGGCGGAAGCTACTGCTGACCCTGCCACCGATGTTCAACCAATGACTGACTCAACCAGTCAACCGGAGCTAACATCTGCTCATCCAACATTTCCTGCTGAAGCAGACCAGACTAGCATCACTGTAGTTGATGCTCCTCCTTCAGTAGAAGAAGAGAGATCAGCAGACAACGCTGATCGACCAATTTCTGAAGAACGAGTTGACAACATCCTCCAGTCTCCTCCGACTTCATCAACACTCTTGAACACTGATGTCAGTCAAGAGCAAGAAATTCCACAATCTATCGAAGAAAGAACAGATCGCCCTGATCCAACCAGTCAAGCAGAGGCCTCCACATCCAAAACTAATGAAGAGCGTCAGCAAGAGCAGAATTATCCTGACGAATCAGAAGTTCCAATAGAACACGTCGAGCTTCCTCGCGCAGAAGGACCTGTTCTATTTGATTCAGATGCGGAAACTGATGAGCGCCTCACCGTCTGGAAACATAATCGGCCGCGCAGACATCTATTACGGATCTCTGATGATGAAGAAAGACCAATGGATGCACTGCTAAATCAGCTTGCTGATCAACGGTTTGAAATCGACTCACTCAAGCACGAGCTCGAACTACAGCAAATCTATGGTAAAAAGTTCGTGAAGAAGCTCAAAGAAGTCAAGAAACAGGCAACAACAGACATGGTCTATCATGCTGGCTTGATTAATGAAATCAAACAGCGGATAAAGGCACAGAAAAAGGATCTGATCGATTATAAGATTGAAATGCTTGATCCAAAGACTGGTATCCCCAAAATTCGGAAGGATCACACGGAACTGCACACCCTCTTTCTCGAATCAGAGATTGAAAGGAAAACGCAATACGTTAGTCTAACTACAAAGCTCCAGGAAATGGAACTTGAGTTCCTAAAGACGTTCATGCCGAGAACCGAGGTCAAGGAACTCATTGCAACGACAGTACAGCCTATCATGGACCGACTGGCAAAGGTGGAAAGGTAACTTCAACAAACCAAAGAATCTCCTGACTCCGCTCTCGTTCAGAAGATGCTCAATGATCTTCAAGAGTTACAAAGCCGACTTCCTCCAGCTGATGCCAAAAAGGGGGAAGAGGATATATTGAGGCGTATGCAAAGAGAAGCGGAAATGCTCCCCTCTGTTTTTAACAGGGTGGAAAACAGGGCTGAAGAAATCACTGCAAGGGTTGCCCCCACTTTCGCCTCAGTTGAAGCCAGCAGAAAGAGAAGCAGAGAAAGCTCTTCAAGTGAAGCAGAACTGAAGAAGAAGAAAACTGTCGACTTCATTTCAACTCTAAAGGAAAGTCAAAAGCTTGAACATTATCTCAAGAATGGATTGATTGTATCTCATCTGGAAAAGTTTGAGCGACCAGATAAATGGATACCGTCAGAGTTGAATGATTGGTGGGAACAAGTCAAGGAACGCTACACCAAATGGATGGTGTTTGCAAATATCCAAGGCGACAAGGAGTGCAGGTATGAAGCTTGGAAGTACTTCCTAATGCATTTGCAAGAACGAGAGTCTGTTCGTCAAATGTTGGAAGCTCAGAAGGATTATGGACAAGGCATACCTGACCCTCAGAAGAAAGTAGTGACTCCACCAAGGTTCAGGAATGGAGTCGACAGAGAAAAGATCAAGAAAGAAGTCAGAACTGTTTGCAGGATTTGGAACTTTCATCCAGACTCCGATAATGCCAGAAAGGTATGGGAAGCAGTCTTCAAACTCTACAATCAGAAACCCTGAGTCTGTTGAATGTCCTCTGTAATGTTTTTTTTCTTTCTTTCTGCTTTCAAGTTGTAATTTAGACTGATATTTTATCAGTATTTCCTTAATAGAAAGAACAACTTCTTATTGATCTCAACCTGAAGACAATGACTCTTTGTCCAGGCTCTGATTATGGTTTTTCTGTCTTCTTTTTAGTTCTGTTTTTAGAACTGTTTTCGTTCTTGCTCTAAGTACAAGTTGTTAGGATCTATTGTTAAGGGGGAACTGCTTTCACCCCTTGTTTAGAACTTGTACTGTGAGTTCAGTCTTTTTGTTGTCTAGAACTGCTGTGTGGTTTTGGCATCATCAAAAAAGGGGGAAATTGTTGGGAACCTTGTGGAATATCCTAACCCTTGTTTTGATGATACCAAAATTCATAGGACTTATATGTAATAGACTAGAATCGTTTTGAACTCAAGTGTTAGAGTTCGTTTCTAGTTTAGTTGCGGTGTTGAAGACTGAAGACTGAAGAACGAAGACTGCAGATACCAACTGAAGTATCAGTTGAAGAATCAGTTGAAGACTGATTATTTAATGCGAGCAAAGGAATGATACTAAAGTCAAGTATCAGTTGAACATTCATCCTAGGACTGATCTTCCAACGTTCAGAGGAATCCACGTACGCACAAGTACAGCCGCATTAAATGCAGAGATCTTAATATCTTATCTCTGCAGAGGTTATTCCTATCTGGTGGTTACTTTTCAGAGATGTCACA
This sequence comes from Salvia miltiorrhiza, assembly GCF_028751815.1. Taxonomy (NCBI): domain Eukaryota; kingdom Viridiplantae; phylum Streptophyta; class Magnoliopsida; order Lamiales; family Lamiaceae; genus Salvia; species Salvia miltiorrhiza. The sequence goes on along the minus strand of NC_080393.1, from coordinate 50,714,836 downwards.
TCTCCTGTCCATCAAAGAGAGCCGTTTCCACACAGACAAGGAACCTCGAAGATTGAAGCCTCAGCCCAAATTCGAATTGCTCTCCAACGGAAGAAATCTTGAGGACGATTTACGCCAACGGATCTATTCAAGAGTTCTCCTACAAATAGCGCTCGAGGATCACTTTAATCTTCACCGATTCAACGACATAAGCTGAAGCTCTGCCGAAATAGCTACTCAGCCTAAAGCTTAACCGCCCAAAGCTTGAATCGAAGAAGAGAATTCCAAAGCCAAAATCAGTCACTGCTGATTACATACATTCTCTTAGACCCTAGGCATATATCTGTTTACCCAGAAGCCAAAGGTCAAACTTGCTTCAAAGAACTTGTTCTTTGTAAGTATAGTTGGCACTCGTTTAAACCTCTCCCCCATAAGAGTGTTTGAGTGATTCGGAGTTCAGGAAGGTACTCTGAACTCTGAGTGAAAAGTCTGAGCACGAGGTGTGCTTAGCAGGGAAATCCTATGCGAGGTGTGTGGGTGCTGAAGAGGGGTTATCTTCAGTTTACGGTTGTGTGCACCAGGCAAGCACACGGGTACGGTTTGCAGTGCACCAGGCAAGCACTTGCGGAGTGGATTGTTGGTCTGATCAACCAGCCGTGGATGTAGGAAAGGGTTTTTCCGAACCACGTAAAAGTCTCTGTGTTATTTACAGCTTTCTGTTTTACATTCATACTTGTGCTATTTCAATTGATAAAACTGAACACTGACTAACAGCAAAGAGAAACCTTAATCCAACAACTTGCTCCACCGAGGCTATTGCGAAACTAAGTTTAATTTCCGCTGCGTATGATATCAATCTGACTGAACTATCCTCTGATAGTAAGGAAGAGCGATATCATCTCTATCTTAGCAAACACGACTGAAGCCCTTATTTGAATCAGTTAAGTTTCAGTAACTTAACTGATAACTCTTTACTGAAGAGCTTTCAGTATCAATCGTCAACCCTGTTGGTCAAAACTGATTTCAGTAAAACAGGAGTCTTTGTTTGCGTGTAAAGTTTCGTTTTAATCTCTGACTGAGATCCCTCTGATTGAGGTCAATAGATAGTCACAAAAATAGCCTATAGGTGTATTCCCCCCCCATACACCTATTCGAGACCCCTCGGACCTAACACACCTAGACCAAAAGAAAATAACGTAATTATTTAGGACCAAAGTTCCTTTCTTTTGTGCTATTGGAACATTACTTTTATCATGCATGATATACAATTCGAAGTTAACTTGCTAGTAAGATTTAATGTTTCTCCAATAAAGGAGACTTTGGAATAGTACATTACAATATCATTTGATATATTCAATGCAAACATGATATTGGTCTGTATTATAAAAGAAATCGAAATTTGATCTTGGTGGCTAATGTTGATAATTTATCTAATCCCGAAACTATATTGAACACTTTCAAGATTGTTATCTTGAGTGGGAGCGGGATCTTTTAAATAATTCTAAAAATTAGACCTTGAAGGTCAAATGACATTGAATGCCGAATGGTTGTACTTTTTTTTTTCCTTACTATGTTTTTTTTTCAATGAGACAACTAATGTAACATATGAGCAAATGTATGTCATGTACTATTTTTCTCTATCGAAATTTTCTTATAGGATTTTCATGAAGAAGTTGTTAACGAGACATGAACATCTAAACAATAGCGTCAAAGTTGGTATACAAGATCGAAATGTGTTGACTCCAAGATTTACAATGATTATGTTTAGGGGGAGCAGCTGTACTCTGTTTCCTTCTGACAAGGGATGACCATTTAAGAGAGTATTGTAGTATTTCTTAGTATAGATGATGACAAAACTCTAAACCCTAGCTTTGTATCTCCCTATAAATAGAGGCCTTTAGTTATATTGTTCTCTACAATATTCTTACTTCCTCTCTAGTTTATAACATAATACTCCCTCCGTCCCCAAAAAGTTTGCCCTAAGTTCCTTTTTGAGTCCTTCAAAAATTTGCCCCAATCTTCTTACTTTCTGTTTTTGTACATGACCCACCATCAACTTTACAATTACAATACTTTAAACACTATTTTTACACATGATTTCACCATTATTTAACTTTTTACCAGCTTTTATTAAAATATGTGTCGTTTTCATTGGGGCAAACTTTCGAGGGGGAGTATATTTTAAGGGCAATTTGATTAGTTATAATAAATTTCATATAAGTTTTGCCTTTATCACTAATTACAAACCATGATAATTAAGGAACACAAATTCTACTCATATCTCATTCATTGTGAATAACATCTAAAGAAATTGTAATTTTCATTTTCAATCATAATATTTGGAGAAGCATGAGTAGTGTATGATTTGGGTGGAAAATTAATCTGAAAATCGCCCGGACCTTTATTCCAAAAAGTAAGCCAACTGGGGCTGGTTTTTTTGTTCCCCGCTATTCACCGCCCACTATCTCCCGGGCCCCCTTTCAAATTTACCTAAGCAACTCCCTTATTGGCTCTCCCCCACAGCATAGGCAACACCCGCCCGCATCGGATCCCGCCTCTTCAAAGCCCGAAAAAACCCAAATCTTTCTCTGTAAAATTTCAGTCTTCTTCTTCTTCTTCCCCGGAACAGAGCCTTCAAATTCATCGTTGGTTCTGCTTCTCTTCTTTCTCTCTCTAGCTTCGTGTCCAAACATCGCGTCGATCACTTTTTTTCAGTTTTTAATTCCTTTTTATTTCTTTTGGTAAACGGAATTAAAGTAGTAAATATGACGTCCGGTGGCGGCGGTGGCGAAGTGGCGGCGTGGGTGCCGCAGGAGGACGGACTGAGGGAGATCTGTGGGCTTCTAGAGCAGCAGATGGCTCCCACCGCCGATGACAAGTCGATGGTTTGGCAGAAGCTGGAGCACTACTCTCAGTTCCCCGATTTCAATAATTATCTCGCCTTCATTTTCGCGCGAGCGGAGGTTGATTTGTTTCTCAACTCTGAATATTCACTTTGGTTTTGAATTTGTTGTGATTGGTGGCTGAATTGTGCTAATGACTGCTGTTACTTGTTCGGTCCAGTTAAAGATGGAACTGATTAAGTTTCGGTGGATAATAGTATGAGATTATGAAAAAGGCTGTTTTTTTGCATTCTACCAGTTAGTGTTTTCCGGATTCATCGGTTATAGGATAATGCTAAGACTTGACCTGTTGTAGTTCTTCAATGTTCTATTTTAGTTAGTGCATAATCTGGTGGGCATTTAGATTGAGCATAGTAACTTAAGGTTAGTTTGTTATAATTTGTTATCGTCCGTTACTTCAGCAAGTTGTGCTACTAAGTCGAACAAAATAAAAGAAAGTTTAACTGAAAATACCTTTAAGGGAAGATGTTGCGGAAGTAGAAGTCCTTTCTTTTAAACTGACAAGATAATACTGTGAAAATGGAAGGTGATACCAATTGCTTATTCAGACAACTTCTGTGCAGTGAGGTCCAATAGTGAGAACTTTTGGCTAGCTGGCATTGGTTGAACAACTGCTAATACTAAAATATCGTGTCCTATGAGCCTTTGGTGTTGAATTTGTGTTGTCTTAGCCAATGTACTTATACGTAAATGTAATACAACAGGGGATCTCAGTTGAAGTTAGGCAAGCAGCAGGCCTGCTGCTGAAAAACAACCTTAGAAGTGCATTGAAAACCATGCCGCTTTCAAACCAACGATATATAAAGATGGAGTTGTTACCTTGTGTGGGAGCAGCTGATAAACAAATTAGGTCTACAGCTGGGACCATTATTAGTACTTTTGTTCAGATTGGGGGAGTTGCTGAGTGGCCGGAATTGCTACATGCGCTTGTAAAGTGTTTAGATAGTAATGATGTCAATCACATGGAAGGAGCTATGGATGCTTTGTCTAAGGTATAATTTCTTGATTATTGTGGCTGTTTATGAATCTCAGAATCTGAGACTCGTCTTTGTATCATTTTTGTTTGTTCCATTGTTTTTCCATATCTGAATAAGCAAACTTTATTATTCTGTATCTCTTAGCTCCAATAAGATGCAAAAAGGGTTAATGCAAGATATTATGTTGGGAGTTTTTCTCATGGTATGGTAGTAATACTTTTCAAGTTGGTTTCCCTTGTCTGTTCTCAAACTATTCTTCTTGCAGTGAAAGACAAAAGAGCTGCATATATTTTGTACAGTTCTGTACAATCTTTATATAATCTTTAGCATTCTTATTTTGGGATGAGGAATCTCACCCTTTTGACTCAATAACTTGTTTTGAGAAAAGAATTTTCAGGCTGAATATGTAGATCTGTACATTCAAAATGCTCTAATATGTCTTTCAATGCAGATTTGTGAAGATGTTCCCCAAGTGCTTGATTCTGACATTTCTGGATTATCTGAGCGGCCCATTAATGCTTTTGTTCCTAGATTCCTTCAGGTTCACATGATATGCTTTTGTTGCCGCCCCTCCCTTCTAAGTCCACCAACACTTAACCTATGATATCAAGATTCACATTGTCTTATGTAATTTGTGCAAAAACAGCTCTTCCAGTCACCACATGCAACACTACGAAAGCTTGCCTTGGGTTCGGTGAATCAGTATGTTATGCTAATGCCTACCGTGAGTGCAGCTCAATTGAACTTGGAAACATTAGTTTTTTATGTGTCTGTCTAGCTACTTTTTCAGCTGTTATAAATTTGATGTGCAGGTTCTATATGTGTCTATGGATAAATATTTGCAAGGTTTGTTTCTTCTTGCTAATGATCCAACTTCGGAGGTGCGGAAGCTGGTAAGAAATTCTTTTATTTGTTTTTATTTCTGAATTGTTCTAATTGGATGCCAATGATGTGTGGATATGTGCCAAAGGATTTAATAATATAAAACAATCGTACAGACATTGGTTGTGTAAATGTTGTGTCTTTCTATTTCTTCTATAATGTTTGATTGTTTCTGATTTAGCTGATGTGATCTGTCATTGCCTGCCTATTGCATTTCTTTCCCTTGTCCTTGTCTTAATTTTTGCATGTCATGTTCTATACTTAGACCTTTTTTTGTGTATTTTTTCACATTAATTGAGCATAGATTTGTTGAGGTGAAAGACCCATTCTATATTATATGGTTTGTTAGAAATGTGTTTCATGGTGCACCAATTCTTGGGAGCTCATAAATTATGCTGAGGCTATCCATTTTTTAATTAATATCTATCAAATAATTGGAGTTTTCCTGCACTTTTGCTTGACAGGTGTGTGCTGCGTTTGTTCAGCTAATTGAAGTTCGTTCTGCTGTATTGGAGGTGTGTAATTCATTTGTAGACATTTCGAATGCATGTAAAGATTTATAGTTTAAACTGTCCTTAATCTTCAAATTTTTAATTACTAATACCTTGTTGATTTTGACCTTGTATATCTGATCCGTGTTACTAACAAAATGTTTATGCTGGTGTTCCTGATAACATTTCAAACTTATACTGCAGCCACATTTAAGGAACGTCATCGAGTATATGTTGGTAGTCAACAAAGACCAAGATGATGAAGTGGCTCTAGAGGCCTGTGAATTTTGGTACATAGTTGCTCTCAAGATATATTATTTATCTCAATACTGACCATTGAGGAATTGTGTATGGCTTAACATGATTTGCTTTGTTGTCCTTTAGATTTATTTCCAAGTTTGGTTTTATTGCGAAATGTTGGGCTATTCTGTATCACAACTAAAGAATTCTGCAACTTCAATTAATGATCGCTGTATAAGTCTTCTTTGATCATGAATTAAATCTTCTGGAAAGTTCATATTTTCGTTAAGTTTGGATGTTTTGTTAGATTACTTTTATTCAACTGTAAATCAGTATTTCTGTTGGGTTCGAAAGGGAAAAGCAAGGTGAAGTAAGATATGTATTTAATTTTTGGATTATGTCTTTACACTTTGAATAGGTGGTCCTGCAATCTATGTGGTTGTTTTTCTCACTTTCTTGAGGAGATTCTCTCTGGTTGCTGAAATTTTAGTTCTTAGTTATAGGCAAATTATTTTCATAAAATCTTAATAATTGCTTTTGAAGATTTTGAAGTTCAACTGTCTAAAATAGTTTTGGTTTCCGGAATTATTGTCTGCATGACAAGATTTCCTGTAGTGCATGACACATAGTAATTCATGTTAACTGTTCTAGCTATATTGTTAGTAGTATAAGTTCTCTTCATCTCTTGCATATAAATACAGGAACTAGAGTTCTTCCATTTGTTTCAAATGCATCTGCTGTTTCTGATGTTTGGGATTCCTCATTTGCTTTTGTCTTTCTGTCACCTCTGAGGTTTTAACTCTTTTGGATGTTGAGATCTATCTTTGTAGTTAAGTAGCTAGCTTTTGCTTGACAGGTCTGCTTATTGTGAAGCTGAATTGCCTCCTGAAAACTTGAGAGAGTTTTTACCACGTCTTATTCCAGTATGATTCATGCTTGATTGCAGTCCTCTTTATCTAATAACTTACTTTACCTATTCTTTTCATTAATATGTCACCCTACTTCTACAGATTTTGCTTTCAAACATGGCATATTCTGATGATGATGAATCTATTGTTGAAGCTGAGGTTATTAATATTTTTTTCTTTTTGTAATTATTTTCTCAACCCTTTATTTAATTGATTTATTGAAATTACTGCTGTTTGTTTTCTGTTCACTGTATCTCTTTTTGCAGGAGGATGGATCTCTTCCAGACAGAGAGCAGGTTATATTGCAATTCATACTGTTTGATTAGGATATATCATTTTGATTTTATACATGTTCCTCAGCAATTAATTAATTTGCAGGATCTGAAGCCTCGTTTTCATGCATCCCGCTTTCATGGATCAGAGGATGTGGAAGATGAGGTAATTATGACATTTCTTATTGGTTCTTTGATGGTAGGGACAGAGTCAAGGGTTAATTGAGAGAAAATGAGAATGGGATCAAACTGATGTGTTGAACTGAAAGGAAATTGAAGGAAAATAAAATTATCAGGCTGTTAAGTAGCCTGCCCAAGAAAGCTGTCAAATTAACTGTTTTCTGGTTTTCTGATGTGAATGTAAATTACTCCAACCATACCACTTAGATAATAATAATAGCACAAACGTAGGACTCTGAACATCACCTTGACCTGCAAATACTAATCCTGTAATCCAACTACTAACTAATATGATAGCTATAGAAAATAATATGAGGGGCTGTTCGGTTTGGGGGAATCGGGATTGCTATCATGTAGTACCATTTGGACTGGAATTGGTTTCCTCACCCTTCTACTCTAAATAATGATACAGATTCATCAGTATTGCATCATTTCTTCATATTTATAATTTTGCCCTTTTCAAGTCTTTTGTTTAGTATTTTAAGTGGGTGCTATCTTTCTTGTGATTTCAGGATGATGATATCGTAAATGTTTGGAACTTACGTAAATGCAGTGCAGCTGCCCTAGACTTCCTGTCCAATGTGTTTGGAGATGAGATCTTGCCCACCTTGATGCCTATTGTGCAGGTGATGATGTTTGGTAATTGAAGTTCTGTATTTGTGCCGTTCTTGTTTTGCCTTTTCTTCTAAATTACTCTCCCTTCCATCCTTGTTGGAATCTCCTAGGGTGTAGATGGTTAAAGATTTTTTTTTTAAAAAGGAAAAAATAAATCCTGATGGAGTTTGCTAGATGTAATCCCTTGCCAAATAATGTTTATATAGAGGAGGCTTTTGAAAATGTTGCATTACCCTGACTACTAAGAAACTAATGGTTGTTCGAAATGTGTGTAGAGCTTGATTTTTGTTCACACCTTGTTTGACAATAATAGTAAATACATGTTACACGTCATGGAAAAATAATAGATTAATTAAAGAGTAAGATCGTAGTAGCGATGCCCATTGTGCAGGTGTACACGACACCTATGTTGCTCGGACTCGGGTGCGGGTGTCGGACACGGGTGCGGGGATATGTGTCGGACTCTTAATTTTTCTAAACTTAAGATACGTGGACACGGCTAAAAAGGATCCGAAATTAGGACACGGGTGTGGGGATACGTTTGATAAATAAAAAGATAATTCTTTAGTAGACAATAGAAAAACATTTTATAGATAATAATTTGCAAGAAAATACATAAATACATCATCAAACTATAAAATAAGGAGCTTTATCAGCAGATAGTCCTTCTATTCTAAATCACTAAAGCTGGATAAATTGGCGGCTTTGGGATAGCTAAGGTAAGTGACGAACTGACTTCTAGAATTTAGATAATGGGTAATTCACTAATTTGTATATAAATTAATATTTAATACTCCCTCCGTCCTAAACGAAATGTCATGTTTTCCTTTTTGGGTTGTCCCAAACGAAATGTCATGTTTCCTTTTTTGGCAATACACTCTCTCTCTATACTTAATAGTTAAATAATTTCCACCAACCCACTTTATCTACTTTATACATATTTCTTAATCTTCGTGCCGAAAAGAAATAGGTCATTTCGTTTGGGACGGAGGGAGTAGATTAGTTGATATAGTACTAGAATATCCTAATATATTTTAGAATAAATGATATACAGCTGTATACCTCCTGCACACCACACTAATTTGCCTCACACTTAATTAATAATATTTTATTAGAATAGTGATAGACAACTGTACTGTTTTATCACATTCACTTTTGCCTTAGTTCACCTTCTTCACCACAGAGAAAAAAAATTACTCTCTCCTTCTTTCCACCGCCGAGTCCGCACAAAATATGAAGAACCCGGTGCGTATCCCGCACCCGGATCCGTGTCGTACCCGAAGGACACGGGTACTCTCCCATTTTAGGAGAGTCCGAGCAACATAGCACGACACATTCTATGCTTGACGACTTAATATATGAAAAATGTCATTGTTCTAGTTTTTAAGTCATTTTTACTGGTATACTATATGCACTTTCGATGTATAAACCTGTAAAAGTTTATGAAGATTCAAAGTGTGGCAGTTGCTTATTAACAGTACAAATAGGTGGACTCAGACTGAAGTTTTCAATTTAATGATCCTTTGGATGCACTAATGTTATGCTGAATGAGAAGTAGAAAGTTAAATTTGTATCCATTATTGATGGAAGCTGATGAGAAACATAACGTGGCATGAGAAGAATACAGTGGATGGATACTTCTGCCTTCGTTTTTCTTCTATTGATGTGTACATATTTGCTGTAGCTCAATTTTGAAGAATTCGTGGTTGGGTTTCTTTGCAGGCAAAGTTGACTGCTACCGGTGATGAAGCCTGGAAAGATAGGGAAGCTGCCGTTTTAGCCCTTGGTGCAATAGGCGAGGGATGCATTAATGGCCTCTATCCACATTTATCTCAGGTAATTTTTAAGTGACACACTTCTATATGACACATTGGCTTATCAAATATGCAGATGGCGGTGTGTATGTGTTGGTCTAGTGGTAGAGTGGTTAATGAATAAAAGTCTGAGGTTCGAGTCCACCGTCATGCATGCGATCTTTCAAAATTTATGTCTCCTTAACAAAAAAAATATATGAAGATGGCTAATTATCTTTTTAACATATAGGTGCTTGTTCTGCAACTGGAAAGTTCTTTGATTCTATGGTCTTTTATCCAGAGTTTAACTTGCTCTTTATTGCTGTTATTGTATTCGTCATGTTTTGTCTACCAAGAGTTATTCGTTGATTGTCGACTACCATAAAAATTCTTTGTTTCTATGGTCTTTTATCACGAGTTTAACTTGCTCTTTATTGCTGTTGTATTCATCATGTTTTGTCTACCAAGAGTTATTCGTTGTTTGTCAGCTAACATAAAGATGCATTTGTTGGAGTCCCTCATGCAGTAGCATTTACATTTCCCCCTTTCTTGTTTCTACTGCTCTGCCAATCTATGCTGGATTACACTTAAAGCCTGGTCAACCTGCTTTCCATTATAATTTTGTTTTATTTGCATTGTTTTTGTATGACTTGTGCCCTGAATAGGGTGGAAAGATATTTTTTCCCTTTACACTCTAGTAAGCTCATTAGAAACCTGGTCAAATGCAGTTGGATTCTCCATATTGATGGTTTTACTATTTTTTTCTCTGGTCCCAGCTAAACAATAAAGAGACAGGAACATGTTTTAACCTCTTCTCTCATGTCTGTCTCTTCCCTAAACCTCCTAAGCATTCATGTTCCACTGAGCATGTTTGCAGTTTATTCAGTGCTAGTAACATCTCATCTGTTAGATAAAAAGTAGAGAAATAGTGCCAAATCTCAGTAGAATATATTTCCAGCAGAATGCTTCATATTGTAATATTTTGTTTTAGAAATTTTTATTGTGATAATATTGGGACTATTATTTGATGAGCATTTCGTTAAATACACAGAAATTTTCCAAAACTTTTGTTTAATGACCAACCTGGATGATCGTAATTAAATCTTAGAATTTCTAGAGTTCTCTTGAGGTTTGCATGGTTTATAATTACAACTATGATTATGTCAAATTGTCGATGTAGCTTTCAATACTATTTCTTGTAAGGACGTGCACCCTGTGAAAACTTGTTAGTATCAGAGTATATGTGCTTACTGCTTTCCTTATTGATACTTAACCACTTTATATAAGATTTCAAGTTGCCTGCCCAATTTATATAAGATTTGTCGTCACTTTGCTTATCTTTATGTGGGGTCTTCGATAGTCAGCCTCCAGCATCCATGCTTTCTCTGAATTCTAAGCACACATTATGTTTCCATAAACAAACTTAGACATAATAATAGTTAAGCTGCAGATAAAAGAAGGATAAGGCCATAATTTTGGCTAGCAATAATTTAAAGCATCCAATGACAGTTGGTGTCAAAAAAGAGAGAAATTGGGGATGCGAATGAAAGACTTTCTCCTAGATGATGATGATAAATAGTTGAAGTCACTTTGATATTCTACTTCTGTATTATATGTTTTATTGTTTTGAAGGCGACTAAGAGAAGTGCAATAAAGAACGGGGGCATTGGGCCTGAACACCTCATAAAATTTAATCTATGGAACATATGATTTTTATATCACCAGATAAATCTTAAGATTTCGGACAAGAATGAACATTAGACACCAAACAGACTTTCTAGCGATGTGATTCACAATTCTACCACAACGCTAATTCCCAATTTCTAGTCTATGAAGACTAGATAAATTGCATTCACAAGTTAGGAATGCAATTTATCTAGTCTATGAAGAGTTAATTCCTTGTGCTTTCTTGTCTGAGGTTAATTTGCATGATTTCTAATTCTTTCCGTTGGTAAATGATAAATAGATCGATCCTTTGTTCATTTTATTCACTTGATAATCACCCCAGCCATTAGGTGTTTATAATGGAAAATTCTATTTCTCTAATTTTTCCTTTACGGCATTTGATTATAGCATTGTAATTTTTGGTTTGAAATGACCTTGCATGCAAGAGGCTTTGGCGAGAGGCTTCAGCATTCAGGTCCAGAGGACTCATATGTATGTTATTACCATTCCTACATGGAGTTGAAACAGTCCCCCCTTTGATTCGTAAGAGGTTTTTGGGATGGGAGACATGACAGAAGTACTGTTGTGAATGGAAGTCACACGGGTGTTTAGTGTAATTTCATTTTATCAGGATTAGTTGATACCTGACCTAAAGCAGTGGAAATATGTGTAGCATTACATAAACAGACGAAGCACATTATCAGGAATCAGGATGATCTTACACCAAAAGGCTTCTAAATTGCCACTATGGCCAATGTTTTGCTTCTATATTTTGGAAGTTAATTTTTATTCTCTGGCTTGTAATTTCAATTATATCATCTTCCGCCTTTCATGCTAATTTCAATGCATGCGGTCTATCTGTCTATTTCTCGTCCTGTGATAAATCTCTTACCCAATGGGTCTTGAATGTGTATTATCATCCTGGTTGGTTCTGTTGTTTACTTTGTTTACTTGTAACTGATCCCTTTAATGTGGTCTGGTTCATCATTTTGTTGTATTCAGAAGTTCAATCTATAATGACCAGTATAATTTTTTCCAATCTGATTTTCTGGGATATATGCTTGTCTTATATTCTTTTGCAGATTATTGCATTTCTTGTTCCTCTCTTAGATGACAAGTATCCTCTCATAAGGAGCATCTCTTGTTGGACATTATCACGTTTCAGCAAGTATATTGTTCAGGTAATTTATCGTAAGTCCTTGCTTTCCACCTACAGTTACAAAGTATCTTCAAGTTGGTTTGCTTTCATATTGGGAAATCTCTCTCTTTTCCTGGAATGGACAGTGTTTTGGGCATTATTGTTATAACTGGGGAAAAATATTTCCATGTGAGGCTTTTCACTTTGCTCATCGCTTTGATAATCACACACGCATGTAATTATCATCTGTTCAGCCTTTTGTTACAGTAGATTGGCTCCAGATTCTCAGCTGTCTATTGTTTTTTTTCAAGTTATTAGCATATTTTATTGCTTTCTGTTTTGTCTTAATTGGTTTTATGCTCATTTGTTGCTCCTGATGAGATTATCTAGTTTATATTCACCCTCCCCCTTCTTTTCATTGTATGTAAATTGAACTCTATTGGCAATTGTTGTAGGGTACTGCTCATCGAGAAGGTCATGATCAGTTTGACAAAGTTTTGACGGGTTTACTACGGAGATTATTGGATGATAATAAGAGGGTTCAAGAAGCCGCTTGTTCGGCTTTTGCAACACTTGAAGAGGTCTCTATTTCCTACCTTTATCTTTCAAGAAGCTTTTAGACTTAAGTAAATGGATTCACATTATAGTTCCTATTGATTTATATACTGATCTTTCTTGCTTTTTTCTTTTAATATTTGCAGGAAGCTGCAGAAGAGTTGGTACCACGATTGGACATCATTCTGCAACACTTAATGTGGGCCTTTGGGAAATATCAGGTTAATTTGTGTGCATCTTCCGAATGTTCTTTATTCTTGTTATGTTGCTTGAAGCTTCAGAACTTCTTATTAGGCAAATACACTTGTAACTTTCCCAGTGCCTATTTAGCTCCCTTCTACTTTATTTCTTTTTCACAAGCCTTCTTTTGTTCACAGAGAAGGAATCTCAGAATTGTATATGATGCTCTAGGAACATTAGCAGATGCTGTTGGAGGGGAACTGAATCAGGTATGTATTGTGCATGATTGCTCACTACAATTGTGTTATTTCTGTCTGAATGTCTTTGTTCATCACCATTGAAGGAAAATAATTTGTTCTGAACATATTTTTGGTAACTTTTTTTACTGTGTTTTGTTCATCAGTATTTGTTTTCTATAATTTATACAATTCTTCCCCCTTGTTCAGCATTCTAAGGACAAGTTGTTAATATTATTGCAGCCTAAATATCTTGAAATCTTGATGCCCCCACTGATTGCAAAGTGGCAGCAGCTTTCAAACACTGACAAAGATCTTTTCCCACTGCTGGAATGCTTTACATCAATAGCACAGGTAAAATTGCAATCTCTTTGCAAACATATGTTTGAATTTTTCCAATTATTGCTGTGCAGACAGGGCAAACGATATGAGTTGAATGTTGTGAATATATCTGAGACAAGATAGTGGAAGAGAAACTGAATAGCATGGTCTCTTTCAGGCACTGGGTACTGGATTTTCTCAGTTTGCTCAGCCCGTGTATCAGAGGTGCATAAGCATCATCCAGACTCAACAACTAGCCAAGGTTTGAATTAATAATATAGCTGTTTACTGGGTCACTAGCTCAAGTATCTTGCTACTTAGTAATTACTCCCTCTGTCCCATTATTGTTGGTCTGTTTTCCTTTTTGGGGTATCTCATTAGTATTGGCCTGTTTCCATTTTTGGTAATGATTTTGCACTATAAACAATATGGCCCCACACACCTTTACACACTTTTACACTACAATCTTATTATCCTAAATACCCGTGCCCAAACGAAATAGGTCAACAATAATGGGATGGAGGGAGTACTAATTACTTGAATAGTTTGTTGTGGTTTTGTTAGATTTGTTGCTTTTTTCCACGTTCTTCTATTGTGCATGAGATCACACAACACACATATACGAATTGTCTGTAGAGCCCAAGGAATTGAGCTATTTGGTTCTTTCACTTCTAAAATGTGCAAATATATAATATAATGGTGAGAATGTGCCTGATGCATTTCAGTTTGATAGAATGGATACCTTTTAATCACCTCGACTTTTTTACATTTAATTAATTCTGCCCATAATCTCTTTCTACTTTTAGGTAATTGGTAAAAATTTCTTCTTTTTTCCTTCTTCTTGCAATCAATATACTAAGAATTGCTTTTCTCCATGCAGGTTGATCCTATTTCAGCTGGCACACAGTATGATAAAGAGTTCATAGTTTGCTGTTTGGATCTTCTCTCAGGACTTACTGAGGGTCTTGGTCCTGGCATAGAGAGTTTGGTACTTTTCTCCTTCCTGATAATGGCTTATGATGTGATGCAGCACCATGTCACATATACTCATCTTGTTTTGCAAATTTACATCTGCTGAATTCTTGATTGTGTGATGCCCCTTGCACTCTACTGTATTTGATCATGTTGTGTTCTTTATGGAGTACAGTAGGAGGTACTTTTAAATGTGAAAATGGGAGATAATCTAGGGTATTAAGGATACAATGTGATGCTAGTGATATAGCATTCTATGCTTTTCATTGATTTTTTATTGCATAAGCATTTTATTGCAAAGTAGCTACTTTGATACTCTTTGATACTGCTGGCAAACTTTGGCTTATACTTGCTTAAGTTACAAATTCTGGATGCTAACTTTAAGAATACATAAAAGTATGTTTATGAGTTTAATACATCTGTAATCTTGTTTATTTTATGTTGTCGTTTCACAATTTCATAATATTGTTCTTACTCTTCACGTTTCTATCTCTTTAGGTTTCTCAAAGTAATTTACGGGACTTGCTGCTGCAATGTTGTATGGATGATGCTTATGATATCAGGCAAAGTGCTTTTGCACTGCTGGGGGACCTTGCTAGAGTAAGTTGAGAATGATTAATTTTCAGTGTTGGTTCAACTAGTTACCTAGCTGGGGAGTCCGTTTAAGGGTTGTCTTTGATGATATTATTAGGTCTGTCCAGTTCATTTACATCCACGATTAGCTGAGTTCCTTGATGTTTCTGCTAAGCAATTGGTAAGTAGAATCATTTATCTGAATCATTGGCTATAGTTCTATTATATCTTTCTTTCTCATGGTTCAATTACCTTTCACTCTCATCAGAACCTCACAAAGCTGAAGGAAACAGTATCTGTTGCCAATAATGCATGCTGGGCCATTGGAGAACTAGCAATAAAGGTATCATTCTTCTTGCTGAGTGTCAAGCCTTATCTTGTGTATATTGTAAACAATTGAGAAATGTGAATAATCTCCTAGGTCTGAATATGATTCAGAATCTCTTAATTTATTCACAAACATTCCTGGATATGATATTTTGTCAGATAAAAAAGTAATTGTGAGATGCCATCATATTCATGCGAAATGATTGCTGATATCTATTGACAGCAAAGTGATCCATGAAGCCTTGCAGTGCAACTTTTTGCTTTTCAAGAGAAAGTAATTGCACTAGCATGTTTCTGCATGCACAAATTATTTGAACTTTTACTGTGCAAGCATTTAGATCCTTTCCGATGCATTTGTTTTTTTTAAGTGTTTTGTTGAAGGTTCTGTCCAAAATATATCGAGTTCCAGTGCTTCCTTAGTTTCACAGTTTCTCCTGTGTTCTAGTCTATATTACTCATTTCCTTTGTGTGTGAACCTGGTCTAAGCAAGTTGCCATGAATAGCAAAACAGACCCTATTACCTTGGCATCAAGAATTTACTCTTCTCATTTCTTATACGAGGTTTATGTTTGTTGGTTGAAACTTTAAACTTCAGGTTCGCAAGGAGATGTCTCCAGTAGTTCTGACTGTAGTATCATCCTTGGTCCTAATACTGCAACATCCTGAGGTAACCACCCATCCTGGATTCTTTCTTTTGTTGGACTTCTAATATGCTTGCTTGAAGTTATAGTCTGCCTTCTGGATGTGGGTAGCTTTACATTCTATTGCTAATTTTTCTCGACTACTTCTATATCTTGAAAGGAGTTGAGTTTATGATTTATTTTAATAAGAATTCAGATGGGGATGTTTACTATTTAATGGATCTTGACAGTCAGATTCAAAGAAAATGATCCTTTTTTTGGAAGTTCACACTTTCCGTGAAAGTAAGAGCAATTTTCTACCATACCTAATAAATCAACTTCTCACCTAATCATATATGTTCTTGCATTGTTGCTCAAATGATGTAGGCATTACAAATGATTTAGAAGACTAATACCTAGTCTAGGCATGCTACTTGCTTAAGATGTGGAATGTGGTTTGGAATCCATCAAATGATTTAGAAGAAATACTAAGATGCTTCATTAATGTTCAATATTATTTACAAAGTAGTTCATCAAGGAAGAATGTGGTACACAACTGCCAAGGTTCATAAAGTTGATTAGCCAATCTGTTCAGTTTTAATTCCCTGGAACCAGTGATATTATAGTGGGAAAGCATGTCTAATTGCTCTTCTCATGCTGCTTATACTGATACGTCAGGTCCTCAACAAATCACTCATTGAGAATACAGCCATTACGCTTGGAAGACTTGCATGGGTTTGTCCAGAGCTTGTCTCACCACACATGGAGCATTTCATGCAGTCATGGTGTATTGCTTTGTCCACGTAAGTTTTCTCTTCATTTGTACCCATGATTCTTTTTATTATTTGAATTTTCTTCATCAAAATGTGAGACTTGAGGTTTCAATGTAATAAGAATAGCTAAGGATTAATTTAATTGCATCTAATGCATCATTAGATAGGGTGGGGTAAAGGCCAATAATATATTTGCAAAATGAGAGTTAGAACATTTAATTGTTGGTCTGGGACCTTATTCTGCCGACATGTTTTAAATCAAAATACTAGTCTGTCTTGCACTCCTAACCTATGCAGGAAAAAAGTTGGTTAATTTGAATATGTGTCATGATTATGTTAGTTTTCTCCATTTCGATGTTAGTTTAGTAACCTTTTCCCTGGAATAAATTTAGGATACGAGATGACATAGAGAAGGAAGATGCTTTCAGAGGTTTGTGTGCAATGGTAAGAAGTTTATGTTGTCATATGCTCATCCCATGGTATTCTGACAGCGACTTCCTTTATAGCATATGATTTGACAGCATGTTATCAACGGGTTTCAGGTTAAAGCAAATCCATCTGGGGCTTTAAATTCCCTTGTCTTCATGTGCAAGGCAATTGCAAGTTGGCATGTAAGTGATGCATCAGCAAACTATTACTAATTTCTTTATGTGGAATATGCGATAAGTCCTGTTTCTTATGTTATGTTATGTTGTGTTCCCAGGAAATAAGGAGTGAGGACCTACACAATGAAGTATGCCAGGTGTTGCATGGGTATAAACAAGTGAGTAACATATTGAAAGTTTGAATTTTCTATCCTAGATTATTTCCTTTCTTTTAGGTTTGTTGATTAATTGCCATGCTGTATTGATCAGAATATATTTATATAGAATCCTGTTTTAAAATTAAAAACATTACAAGTGTTATATCACTGACCTGGTGAATAAAACGAAGGCCTAAAACTCATGGGATTGGATCCAGAACTGAAGACTTGGAGGACTTTATCTTCTTGTTAATAAATATAGAAATATTATTTCATGATTCTCAATGCCACTGGTTGAAAAATTGGTTAGCATGAAAATTTTAACATCTAGCTTCAATTTAGGTAAACAATTTAGTAATTGAATTTGGTCTGTTTGATCAATTACACCACTAGTCAGGACTAAATTCCAACCTAGAATTTGGATAGTATGCTTGGCTGGAGAGAGGATGTGTTTAATAATTCTGCCCAATTCGAGGAAGAATGAATGAACGAATACTCACTAATTACTTGAAATATTGCCAGATGCTCAAGGACGGAGCATGGGAACAATGCATGTCCGCTTTGGAACAACCTGTGAAGGAGAAGCTGCGGAAGTATCAACCACAATGATCCTTGTGCTGGAGAGCTTTCCTTGTATGCCTTCTTGCAAGATTCGCTATGCCATTACTTTCTAGTCATTGATTTAAATATACTCCAATTATTGTGGAGGCATTTTCAGCTGGGGATCCATTTTGGCTGTGCTTATGGACTGGTTTCGTGCAGTATCATCGTTGGTTTTCTATACGAGGATGTGCTTATTTGAACTTCCGTACTCATCTTGCAGGGCGGGGTATAGAAGAAGTGGTTGGTCTGAATTTAGATTCCGATTTTTTTGGTTGGCATATTGGGTTATGGAGTTGTGAAATTCTTTTTAAGGGTTCTAGTGGGAAGAGATCCAATCCACAAGTTCCACAAGTTTTGTTAGGAAAGTGTCGATGCTTTGTTTAGGATGTTGATTCTGTAATTTATTTGTAGCCAGAGAAATTCATGTTGTTTCCCTTATAGATGATGGGAACTCACAGGAGAAAAAAAAATAAAATGTGCCATATAGTCTTTGAGTGTGATGATTTGATAGGGAATTTAGGTGTTTGCTTAAAATTTAAATGTTGTATTATCGACTTATTGTGGGCGTTTCCCATTTTTTAACCTTTAAATATTGTGATAATTCTCGTGGCTATAATGCGTGTTATTTGGTTTTGTAACGCCAACGATTATTTCTTGGTACGGATCTCAATGATTCAAATTTATTTGTGTTGGTCTAATAATAATATAGTTAAAGCGCTCGATTTGAATTAATCGTTATACTAATCTTTAAATTTACTTGTTCATTTATTTACAAAAATAAAAATAAATACAAGGTTTGCCCTTTTTTTGAGTATGTGTACGTCTGTTTGCTGGCCTAGTAATAATATCATAAATGTTTGAAGTCGAAGATTTTGCGTTTGAATTCACGTTGTGTTATTTTTTTTTAGAAAATTGTTGCTCTTAATGTAAAGAAACAAGGCTTACTTTTCAAAGACACATTATTGTTGAATTAGCTGTTTTAAGTGTTTTAAGTGTATTTCTAATTTAGTGAATGAATGGTTATGTTAATAATTTTTAATTTGAATTTTAAGCCAAATATTTTCTTTAATAATTTGACTATATATATATATATATATATATATATATCTAGCTCAAATATCTTAATAAATTTAATTAAATTTTTCATCATATTATTGTTGTAGTTGCTGCTGGTATTAAAAATTAAACAATGCAAATAAATGTGATAATGTAAAAAATGAGAGATCATTCATAGACAAAAAAAGATCAGCTGCCTTTAAATATAATAAAAATTTCATCAAATAATTGATGCCAAACATATTATAGAAACATAGACATAATTCGCTTTGACAAACGATAGTAAAAAAAGTTCAAACTTTCCACCTAAAAAATTCAAAGCCAGCAATATTTTACATTTCATAAAATGGACAATTTTAATTTGAGCACAGACCAAACAACAAAAATAGAAATAGAGGAAGGGAGAAAAGAAGATGGTGATAAGAGATCTCTCAACAATAAAAGAAATCAAGTTGTCCATTCATCATTGAAGTAGACTGAAATAATTCGACTTTTATAGGGCTGACACATATACTCTGTTCTTGATTAAGACAAGTTAGTTTAAGAGGGTGTTCTTATAAGCTCCTTTAAAGTATTTGGCAAAATAAGCTCTTAAACAGCTTATAAGCTCAAAAAATAAGCTCCCCAAAAAATAAGTTCGTCTACCCCAACTTATTTTTTTATAATCTCATATGCAACAATCTTTTTACAAATATTTTTCAACTATAATTTATTATTTTCATCATATATCATTCAAGTTATTTTTCTTCGATTTTCTCTCTCTCAAAAAATATTTTCTTTCTCTAGCAAAAAAATTATCTCTCTAGCTTATAAGCTCAATTATCCAAACACTTTGACAACTTATAAGCTCTTAAAAATTATATCTTATAAGCTCTTGAAACATCTTATAAGTTCCAAGAGCTTATAAGCTCTTTGAAATAAGCTTAGCCAAATTATCTTACTTAAATGAGTTGATTAATATAATTTAATCGCTCTACTTATTTCAAATTTTAGGTGCGGAATTCAAGGGATTGAGCGCATGAAGAAACTCAATTGTTCAAACTGCCATGCAAGACATCCAAAATAATAAATGATGTTTTCAAGGAAAATATTGATGGTTGACCCAATCAAGATGAATTGTATTCCATCGAAACATAACCCGATCACCGTCCAAATGATCGCAGTCCAGTTCCAAAAAGAGCACCACCGCCACATTCCCTATTATTATGAAATTATTTGAATAAATGTGGGCTAAGTACTAATGCACCCAGTAAAGTTAATGCTCTCTTGTATTTAAATATAGTGAATCGCATGCATACTTAGGAATTATAGCAACACCTTAAGAAAACAGTTACAATAAATCTAAAAACTTAAGATGTTGAGCCTGGGCTCTTGAAAAGAGCACATTTTAACTATGTTCGATGTTACTTGGGTGTTAGACATGAGGGACCCGGCTGAATCAACCCATGCATAAACTTTCCTTGTGTACCCACCTTGAATTGCTCCTGGGACAACTCGATTGCTAAACATGTAATACCCAAACAAAATATTCTTGCATGCATTCACAAACGTGGGCTTACTAACCAAAACTTGATTTGCAAATATAACTTGCCTGCAGTAGCGGATCCAGGATTTTTAAATTGGGGGTACGAAAATATAATCTCACAAACATAAACATAAAAAATACTTTAATGTTAAGAATACTATATCATAAAACATTGTTTAAAGATAGTAAGATGTAAAAAAAATAAAAATTAAATAACTATATATCTAGTTTATCTTCCGACCAGTCTTCATTTCTTCAAAATATTGTATTTATAAGTTCTCAAAATACAGCCGCTACTTTTGACTTTTAATGGGCCCAAGCCCAAATATATTTAGATGAAAGAAATACAAGTCGGTTGAGCTGTTTGGGGGGACAAAAATTAATTAAACAACTCTAAATACTCATAATACTCATAATTAGGGATGTCAATCGGGCCAACCCACTCGGTTTTGGGCCAACCCATTCGGTTTCGGGTTATTTTCGGTTCGGGCTAGTCGGTTTTTTTATTTTTCGGGCTAAAATTTTTCGACCCTAACCCTAACCCACTCGGTTTCGGGCTAGCCCGTTCGGGCCCACAAATTTACGACTTTTTTATATGTATAATTTTTTTGTATGGATAATCATATTATTGTAATTAAAATATGTCGTGCTTTTTAAATCAAAACATTTCGCCTTATTTTAGATACAAAAATTAGTGTTATTTTAATGTAAATTTACATAATATCTAATTTTAACTTTGTTTCCGATAAAAATTGTATATAGATATAACATAAATTACTATCTTTCTTTGACTTTTATATCATAAATATTTATTATTAATCGTTAGAAAAAATCAAAACATATTATACAAGCTTCAAAATGTTATTATCAAATTAAAAAGTAAAGTATTAAAGTTTAGAAATCAATTATTAAGAAAGTGTTCGGTTAATCGGGCCAATCCACTCGGTTTTCGGGCCAACCCTATCGGGCTCGGGCTATTTTCGGTTCGGGCCATTCGGGCTAAATTTTTTTCGGGCTAAAAATTTTCAGCCCTAACCCACCTTTTTTATCGGTCTATTCGGGTCGACCCGTCGGTTTCGGGCTTTTTTGACATCCCTACTCATAATACTACTAGTAAAAAAAAAAAAAATATTTGGGGGTAGACCCGTACCCCCACCGCCCCTAATAGATCCGCCACTGCTTGCCTGTCAAACTTGTGAGGTAAAAATGAGCTTATAATGATGATGCACAGCTTTGAAGACCGAGTCCTACAAGACGAATCTTTCTCTCAGTATTCATGCTATCTTGGTTTAAAAAAGCGCGCTTAAGCGCAAAAAAGCGCACGCTTTTGGTGAAGCGCAAGTTTGGGCTTTTTTCTGGGCGAAGCGCGCTTACCTACAGGAAGCGCACAAAAGCGCGCCAAGGCGAGAAGCGCTGAAGCGCGGGCTTTTAGTATGTTAGGGTTAGGTTTTTAAATTTTAAAAAAACTAGGTTTTATTTCATTAAAACAAATGCTTGCCTCCCGTCTTCTCCCATCCCTCTCGCGACCTTAACCTGTTCTGCCCACCATCCGGCGCCGCTAGCCGTCGCGCGCCGCCTCTAGCCGGCCGCCGTCGTCGCCAGCTGTCCGCCGCCGCCGCCGGTCGTGATGATTTTTGATTAGTTGCTTGAGATTTGATTGAAATTTTAGACTTGCGTACTTTAAACTTAAGTATTTATGTGTTTTAATTTTTAAATTAAGTATTTGTGTGTTTAAGTATTTGTGGTTTTAAGTATTTGAGTTTTTTGCTATAAAATATATTGTAGGTAAATATATTAGAATTTTTTAGGTTTTAGCGCGTTTCGCCTACGAAAAGCCCGCGCTTTGAGCCCCGGGGCAGTTTGCGCTTCGGTGCGCTTCATGCTTTTTTAAACCAAGCATGCTATAGGTAACGGTTCTTGTCGTTTATTCTAAGTTCTATAAGTTTACCTATTCCCGGTCTTTTATAGAAATTACATTAACTTACAAAATCAAGTCTTTTGATTTTGTATTTTTAATTATCCTTTAATCCCCATGCCTATATATAGGATCACATTATCTCAATTATATAGCTGTCGTTACTATATTAATCCAAGTTCATGCTCTTCTAAATTTTTGTACATAATCATGCATCATAATGTTACATAATCGATAATTTAGCTCAATCACTTGATTCTATGAAAAAAAAAAGTTAAACAGTTAGAAAAATTTAACATTTTAGCTTCAAGAGACAATTTTCAAACAAGAGCTCTAATGCAGACTCCAGTGGTCATTCTGGAAACTAGGTGTTACAAGGTTCAATCTTCAATTTGAATTGATTAAATCGGAGTTCAAATGAAAAAAGTTACGACTCTTCAAAGATGGGCTCTTGATAAGAAAAATTCTAAAAATTCAAGTTTTTCATAATTGGGCTCGATTGATGAGCTGTATTAAAAAACTCGTATATATCTCCTGGTCCTATCCAGAAACTAAGGTGAGTGTAGAACACTTCTTCAGTTGGAATTAGCCCAATACAATGTGTGGTTTAAGAGATATTTAGATTTGAAAAGTTTCTGCCTAAACTGCTGAAATCGGTAAGTTCGAATTAGAAATGAAAAAACGTACTTGGGCCCATCTAAAAAGCATGCTCATTAACACATCAATACACATAGTAGGTCATATAATTACATCATAGAAACAATCATGTTCACTAACACAACAAGTAGACAAGGTGAGGACAAAGAGGCGTAACCTTGTTGCTATTCTATTCACTCTAACTTTACGCCCCCAAAAATCCTCACCCTAAGGCCCTTCTACGCGCTGCCTTGGCTCAACCAAGGTCTTAAGAGGGTGGTCTTGAGATGGTATGGTGAAGGAGACATGTGAGATGTGTGCATGTGTTCGAGAGATGAGTGAGTGAGAGAGTGATTTTCCATCTCTTCATTTTTTGCTACTTGGAGTCATGTTGTGAAATGAATATAAGACAAGACAATAAATGGGCTGTCTAGGGGAGGGGAAATCGGAGAGAGAGAAAGAGAGAGAAGAGAGAGAGAGAGACAGAGTGGATGGATTTAAATTCCACCCATGGAAAGCCTCACTTGTATTCATCCATGATTGGCTTCTCTTCCCAAAATACCTAGTCCTTAGGCAATGATGAGTTTCTTTTAGGGCTTGAGCTTGTGTCTTGGACTTAAAATAAGTAAATGAGCTTTAGTTTAAATTATTGGGCTAAACATTGAGCTCTATTATTTTACATAGGGTGATTCTATACATAGCCCCTTTTTTACTCACCATAGCCTCTTAATTAAAATTAATAATAAAAATATTGATAAAATTACTATTTTATCCCCATAGCTCTAAACTAAAGGGGGCTACGTATAGAAAAAAAGGAAAACACCGGAGCACCGTATAACCCCAGATATACGAAGAAGAAGATTAAAAAAAAAAGAAAATTTGTTCAGACAAAATAAACATTGAAGCTTGAGTTGAACAAGAAATCTCTAATAATAATCTCATTGGTATAGCTACAACTAAAAAAGAAGGGAGCAAAAGTGATTCTGCTATGTATTGTAATGCCAACTCAAGTGTAAAATTTGTGGATTATTGTTTTTAATTTTGATTTCCTAGTAAAGTCGTGATGTTGCTACTATATACAATGGTTTTAGATTCCAAAATAGGTACTTTCGTATTGAATTGGATGGTTGGAATTCTATCGATTTTGTAAATTTTAACATTCATTGATGAGATATTGGTGACTGGTTAGGGTTTGTGTAGAATTGGGGTTTTGAATTTTGATACTGTTTTCGTGCATTATGTGATTTTCTACGGATTGTGGCTATTTAATTTGTGGAAGAATCAGATGTTTTGGCAATTTGTATTGTATTTGGTTCTTCAGTTATTTCACGAAACACTTTATCTCGAATCATAATTGTTGACGAAATGCAGAATCAGAACTTTCATTTAATTGTCTCAACTTTTGATGTTCTAAATGATTCGATTTATTGGAGAAGTGAAATTATATTTGTAGATTGTGGTGTTCCTATATTATAATATTCAAAGTAAATTTATTGATGCTGATGATGGAAGCAGGAAGATAACATCTCATTAACCTTTGGTTCAACTTCATCGCAGATGTTATTTCTTCAAATTTTGAGGTTATGGTGATGTAGTTATTAAGTTATTAATTATTAGAAAATAAATTTGGAGGCTATAAGGTTAAAGCAGTACATTTATAAATATTCTTATAATTTTTTTATTAAGGAGGCTATAGTGAGAAAAAAAGGGGCTACTCATGTCCACTCATGTCCCAAAACTTGAGCCTCCCACTAGACCCAACACATACGAGCACATATTCACGTAAATATCACAAGAAAGCAAAAATTAGGAAATAAAGAATTAACACTTAATCAATCACTTAGCACATAACATGTACACTTAATCATGCTCATGAAATGCAATAATTCCTAATTGCCCTTGAATTTATCATTGACTAAGAAAATAAATTCTACTACTATTTTATTTTAAGTCTCAAGTATGCGACTCGTTAGGAATTAATGATTTATTCTTGTTAAAAAAAATATTCTTAAGTACTGGGATTAGGGAGCTATCTTAGTATTATCATAGTCCAAAAATAATACTAACCTTGGGATAGAAATCCGGGATGTTACAAGTGTCTTATTCATTGTACCACAGTGCATTTTTTTACTTTCATTATATACTTTATTTATAGAGTCTTATTTAATTATATGAAAAGATTTATTTTCGAATAAAGTCTTACTTGTTATTAGGAAAAGTCTTATATACTCTTAAGAAAAAAGCTTTATTTACTGTTGACAAAAGTCTTATTTGATTTTATAAAAAATCTGATTCACATTTAAACAAAACTCTCAATTACGAATGATGTGTCCCACATCGAAGGTAGATGAGTCTCCTGGACTGGATATAAGGTTGGGTCCAAATCTACACTCTTGAGCTAGCTATTGAGAGAAGTTAGGGGTCCGACTCCTATCATTTGGTTTAGAGCCACCTCATGTTATCCTCTCGATGTCCTTTGGGGGTTCGGCTGATCGCCAACTGAGGCAGTCAGGTCTCAACGAGGTGGGGATGATGTGTCCCACATTGAAGGTAGATGAGTTTCTTGGACTGGATATAAGGTTGGGTCCAAACCTACACTCTTGAGCTAGATTTTGAGAGAAGTTAGGGTTCGACTCTTATCAACGAATTAAAAGTTTTATTTAATTTTGAGAAAACTCATATTTGATTTTGTTGGGGTTATTTGTGCAATTAAATTGAAGGACTCAAGTTAGAAGGCAGAAAGTTTGAGGACTAAAAGGCAATAACTCTAACAAGAGTTAGGTATGCTTTTGAGTCTCCTGATTCAGTTCATGGCGGTTGCAGACTGGAGGCCATTTTTAGCTTAGCTTATTTTCAATTTTTCAGTGTGTGTGTGCAGAGAGAAAAAACAAGAGAGAAGAGAGAAATCAGTTGTATCAGTGAGAAGGGAAAAAAGACTGAGAGTGCAAAAGTGTTGCAGCAGAGTGAGTTCTTGTGAGGAATTCCTTTATTCTTTTCTTGAGTGATTCTCATTGTAAATTCTCCGATCTTGTGAAGTAATAAAACTCTTGCTGACTTTCCCGTGGATGTAGGATTAGCAATAATCCGAACCACGTAATTTTGAGTGTTGTAGTTTAGATTTGTTGAGTTTCTTGAGCTGCTGTAAATCTGTGTTTTGTTTGCTGCATTATCGGTTTGCATTCACATTTGGCGCCGTCTGTGGGAAAGGAGATCATCCACGGCGCAAACCGATTCAATCGCGATCTGTAGATCCGAAATCTTGAAGCTCAACCGGAATCGATAATGGCGACTACAAGATATGAAGCTGAAAAATTCAATGGAAAGAACGATTTTGCCATCTGGCAAATCAAAATGAAAGCGTTGCTGGTTCAACAAGGATTGGCAAGTTTCATCAAGGAAGATGATCTGAAAGACTTGAAGGTGAAGGATGACAAAACTGATGTTACAGATGCAAAGAAATTGGAACTGCAAGAGAAGGCTCATAGTGCAATCATCCTCAACCTAAGTGATAAAGTTTTAAGAGAAGTCTCAAAAGAAAAGAGTGCAGCTGCTGTGTGGAAGAGGTTGGAGAGCTTGTATATGGAAAAGTCTTTGGCCAACAGGTTATATTCTAAACAAAGACTCTATTCCTACAAGATAGCTGATGATAAGAACATTTTGGAGCAACTAGATGAATTCAATAAAGTGATTGATGATCTAGAAAACATTGAAGTAGTTCTTGGTGATGAAGATAAGGCTATTGTTCTATTAAACGCTCTGCCTAAATCATATGAACACCTAAAAGATGCAATGCTCTTTGGGCGTGAGAAATCTATCACTTTAGATGAAGTTGAGTCTGCTATCAAGGCAAAAGAACTGCAGAAGCTAGCTGGAGTGAAGCCAGAAGCACCTGCAGAGGGATTGAATGTGAAAGGGAAATTCAAGAAAGACAAGAAGTCAAAGAAGCCCTTTGATCCCTCGAAGAAATTTGCCAAGAAACCTAAGAAAGAAGGTGCAGATAAAGAGCAGAGGAAATGTTTTTATTGCAGTAAGCCAGGTCACATTTTGAAGGACTGCTACTCTTGGAAGAAAAAGCAAACTGAGCAACCTAAAGAATCAAGTTCAGCTGATGTAGTTGAAGGCATACAACAAGCTGAAATGCTGAATGTGATGAACCAAAGTGTTGGTGATGAGTGGATACTTGATAGTGGCTGTACTTTCCACATGTGCCACAGAAAGGATTGGTTTGAAGAAATCCAGTTTGGAGAAAGAGGCACTGTTATGTTAGGAAATGACAATACATGCCAAGTGAAGGGCATTGGTAATATAAGAATTAAAACTCATGATGGAAAATCTAAAGTCCTGCAAGATGTGAGGTATATCCCTCATCTCAAGAGGAACCTCATATCATTGGGCATGTTAGAAAGGAAAGGTTTTAATTTCTTGTCAAAGGATGGTCAGTTATATGTGATGAAAGATGGTGCAGTGGCATTAAAGGGAATAAGGCATAACAGCCTATATTACTTAGTGGGATGCACTATAGTGGGTGAAGCTGAAGTGAGTATATCAAGTGAATCAGAATTATGGCATAGAAGGTTAGCTCATGTTGGCGAGAAGGGCATTAAAGAATTGGAGAAACAGAACTTGTTGAAGCTCAAATCTCCAGCAAAATTGAAAATTTGTGAAGACTGTATTTTGGGAAAGTCCAGAAAAGCTCCATTTACAAAAGGAAGAATGATAACAAAGCATCCACTAGAATATGTGCACAGTGACCTGTGGGGGCCAGCAAAGACTCCAACCATGAATGGCGGGAGATACTTTCTTTCTATAATAGATGATTATAGTAGAAATCTTTGGGCATATATTCTCAAGAACAAGTCAGATACCTTCAACATGTTTAGTCAATAGTGTGCAGAAGTTGAAACTGAGAAGGGGATTAAAGTGAAGTGTCTAAGGACAGATAATGGATTAGAATTCCTATAAGAGGAATTTGAAAACTTCTGCAAGTTGAAGGGAATTAAAAGACACAAAACGGTTCCTGCTAACCCCCAACAGAATGGTGTCATAGAAAGGATGAACAGGACCATATTGGAGAGGGTTAGGTGCATGCTTACAAGCTCTGGACTACCTGTGAGATTTTGGGGAGAGGCAGTTCATACTGCCTGCTATCTCATAAACAAATGTCCTTCCTCAGCTGTTGATTTTAAGGTTCCAGATGAATTGTGGACTGGAAGGCCTGTGCAGTATGGTCACTTGAAAGTTTTTGGTTGTCAAGCTTATGCACACATAAGGCATGATAAGTTGCAACCAAGAGCAATCAAGTGTATCATGATTGGCTATCCAAAAGGTGTAAAAGGCTACAAGCTATGGTGTTTAGAACCTGAGAATCAGAAATGCATTATAAGCAGAGATACAACATTCATTGAAGAAAAAATGCCATATTTTGAAAGGGCTGATGTTGAGGCTGTTAGGAAGGAAGCAGCTCGGTTTGAGGTGGAGTTTACTGATTCAGAACAAACTATAGAGCAGCAAATTCAAAATCAGGAAACCACCACAAAAAGTGAAATAGAAGGAGTGTCTGATGAAGAAGAACTTATGGATGAATTAAGAGACTACCAACTGGCAAGAGACAGGATAAGAAGAAATATAATTCCACCTGACAGATTTGGGCAAGCAGATATGATATCCTATGCCTTAAGCATTGCTGAAGAAATAAACTATGAGGAACCAAAGACCTATAAAGAAGCTATTAACAGCAAGGAAAGTGAACATTGGATTCAAGCTATGAATGAAGAGCTTGATTCAATGTATAAGAACAAAACCTGGGTCTTAGTTGATAAGCCAAAGAAACAGAAATGCATAGGCTGCAAATGGATTTACAAAAAGAAGGTGGAGCTTGTAAACGGAATGGAGGTAGTCAGGTACAAAGCCAGGTTGGTGGCAAGAGGTTTTACACAAAAGGAAGGGATAGACTTTAATGAAGTTTTCTCTCCAGTTGTGAAACACACTTCAATCAGAATTCTATTATCCATAGTGGCTCAAATGGGATTAGAACTTGAACAAATGGATGTAAAGACTGCATTCCTAAATGGGGATTTGAAGGAGAACATATATATGTTACAACCAGAGGGATTTACTGCAGTTGGTGAAGAGAATAAAGTATGCTTGTTGAAAAGGTCAATATATGGACTGAAGCAGAGTTCGAGACAGTGGTACTTGAAGTTTGATGAGCATATGATGTCCATTGGGTTCAAGAAGTCGGCATATGACAGTTGTGTGTATCTTAAAGGGACAGGAAGTTCAGAAATTATATACCTTTTGTTATATGTAGATGATATGCTTATTGCAGGGAAAAGTAAAACTGAAATTGAGCAGGTGAAAGCTGATCTCAGACAGAGGTTTGAGATGAAAGACTTGGGACAAGCTAGAAGGATATTGGGGATGGACATATTGAGAGATAAAAGTATTGGAAAACTATGGTTATTCCAAGAAGATTATATCAGGAAGGTTCTGAGAAGATTCCAGATGACTGAATCCAGGCCTGTTCAAGTTCCTCTAGCACAACATTTCAAGTTAAGTATTGCTCAAAGGCCAAACAAAGATGAAGACAAGAGGTACATGAAAAATATACCATGTTCCAGTATTGTTGGGAGTATAATGTATTGCATGATTTGTACTAGGCCAGATTTATCTCATGCTATTAGTGTTACTAGTAGATATATGAGTGATCCTGGTAAGTCACATTGGGAAGCTCTTAAGTGGATTCTAAGATACTTAAAGGGAGCTGCAGATCATGGGATACTATTCCAACAGCAGGAGGATGTTGATAGAGATTGTTTAGTAGGCTTTGTTGATTCTGATTATGCTGCTAATGTTGATTCAAGAAAGTCTCAGACTGGGTATATATTCACTTTGTTTGGATATTCAATAAGTTGGAAGTCAATTCTGCAGCCAGTGGTGGCCTTATCCACCACAGAGGCCGAGTATATGGCTTTAACAGAAGCCATAAAGGAAGCATTGTGGCTGAAAGGTATTCTTACTGAGTTTGGAATCAGATTGGGTACAGTGAATGTAAGATGTGATAGTCAAAGTGCCATACATCTTGTGAAGCATCAAGTGTTCCATGAAAGGAGTAAACACATTGATGTAAGATTTCATTTCATTAAGGATATAGTAGCAGATGGAAAAGTAAAAGTTGTGAAGGTGGGAACTGAGGAGAATGCCTCAGACATGTTAACAAAGGCCTTGCCAGCAGCCAAGTTTAAACATTGTTTGAGTTTGGTGAACTTGCTGCAGAGGCAGCAATGATTGCTGGACAAGGTGGTTTGCCCTGTAGTGGGGCAGTTTAGGAAGGGAAGTTTGAGCTCTTTATTACACAAACAAGGTGGAGATTGTTGGGGTTATTTGTGCAATATTGATTAAATTGAAGGACTCAAGTTAGAAGGCAGAAAGTTTGAGGACTAAAAGGCAATAACTCTAACAAGAGTTAGGTATGCTTTTGAGTCTCCTGATTCAGTTCATGGCGGTTGCAGACTGGAGGCCATTTTTAGCTTAGCTTATTTTCAATTTTTCAGTGTGTGTGTGCAGAGAGAAAAAACAAGAGAGAAGAGAGAAATCAGTTGTATCAGTGAGAAGGGAAAAAAGACTGAGAGTGCAAAAGTGTTGCAGCAGAGTGATTTCTTGTGAGGAATTCCTTTATTCTTTTCTTGAGTGATTCTCATTGTAAATTCTCCGATCTTGTGAAGTAATAAAACTCTTGCTGACTTTCCCGTGGATGTAGGATTAGCAATAATCCGAACCACGTAATTTTGAGTGTTGTAGTTTAGATTTGTTGAGTTTCTTGAGCTGCTGTAAATCTGTGTTTTGTTTGCTGCATTATCGGTTTGCATTCACAGATTTTATAAAAACTCTTATTTGATTCTATGAAAGATGTTATTTACAATTAAATCAAAAGTTTCATTTCCACATAAAGGCTTATTTGCTATTAAGAGAAGTCTGATTGACTCTTAAAAAAAGTCTTTTTTATTCTTATAAAAAGTCTTATTTGATTTTAAGAAAACTTATATTCACATTTAAGCAAACGTCTTGTTTATGAATAAAAAGTTTTATTTGCTTTTAAAGAAAATCTTATTTGTTATGATGAAAAGTCTTATTTGATTTTATGAAAAATATCACTTACATGCAAGCAAAAGTCTCATTCACGAATAAAAAGTCATAAAGTCTTATTTATTATTAAGAAAATTCTTATTTCCTTTAAAAAAAAGTCTTGCTTGATTTTATGAAAAATATTATTTACATTCAAACAAAAGTTTTATTTACGAATAAAAAGTCTTATTTGCTCTTAAGAATAGTCTATTTTGATTTTACGAAAAATATTATTTACATTCAAGCAAAGGTGTCATTTACGAATTAAAAGTCGTAAATTCTTATTTGCTATTAAGAAAAGTCTTATTTAATTTTATGAAAAATATTATTCACAATCAAACAAAAGTCTCATTTACGAATAAAAAGTCTTAAAGTCTTATTTGTTCTTAATAAAAGTCTTATTTGATTACATATAAATAAAGTCTCATGTATGAATAAAAAGTCAAATTTATTTGATTTTATGAAAATAGTTTTTGCATTCAAATAAAAATCTCATTTACAAATTAAAAATTTTAAAGTCTTATTTTCTGTTAAGATAAATCTTACTTCCTCCGTCTCAATTAAATAGGCCACAAGGTCTAGGCACGATGGTGTTTCACGAGACCAACACCTAAACTACAAAGCTGAAATCGTAAACTATACCTAGTAGAGATGATCGGAAAGAGTAAAACAAACGATCGGAGAACTGGGTGCGAGAGAGAAAATAGATGTTGTATTCAAAAGTATGAGATAGCGTAATTACAATGCACGAATGCGAGACCTATTTATAGAATACATGGAAGGGTAAAATGGTAAAATCGGTGCAAGCGCATGCATTTGACATGCTCGAAGGGTATATCAGGAATTTCGTCTTAACGCGGGAAGTCTCCCGCGTTTCTGGCGATCCCTCTGATGAAGATGACTTCTCTGGCGAAGGTGACTCCTCTGATGAAAACGGCTTCTCTGGCGAAGATGATTCCTCTGATGAAGATGACTTCTCTGGCGAAGGTGACTCCTCTGGTGGGTGAGATGTCTTCTGGTGAATGACGCCCCTCTGGTGAGGATGATTCTCCTGACCAACATGACTCCTCTGATGAGGATGATTCCTCTGACGAGTATACTTCTTCTGCCATATTCGTCTCGCTGGTGGGGTCGATTCCTCTGGTTTGTATCCTTTCCCTACTCTGCACATATTACTCCTCATCACACGAATATTAAGAAACAGATAGCTTATAATAAAATAGGAGAGAGATGATAACACTCATATTTTCATGATTTCTAATGTTTATATGATGTTAATTTTATAGAAAAATGAGTGTTGGATAGTTATTTTGTGCTTAAATTGATTTATCTTGTGAAATATGATACTTGCTCGTACTTTGGTGATTTTTACAGAAATATTAAGTCTGAATTTGGACGGAATGGTCAGAATAAAAGTTGTAGATCACCTCGATACGAGTTCGTAGCGCAAACGGATCGCAAATCGGAGTTTGGACGAGAGAGATATGGCCTAAACAAGAAAGTCGCGCACAACAGTGAATAGTGTCCGACGAGAATTTCTGAATTTTCGGGAATTTTCGGATTTTATCATAATTTTGGAGTTCTGTACTGTATTTATCCCATGTGCTATATATAGGTCATTTTCCTGACCTATTAGACACCTCTCTTTACCTCTCTCCCTCTCTCTTTTTTTTTGTTGTTCTAGCTTGGAATTTTACATCTTTCATATATTAGATTTATTTTATGCAAGATTCAAGATTCCAACTATTCATCCTGAATTCTTTCCGGGTTTTATCTATTTTATTTATTTCAATTATTTTCTTTTATTTATGTTTTTATTTTATTTTCTGATGTCTGACTAGTTCTTTTATTTGAACATAGGGTTTGTATATAGTTGATGGAATATGTTTTATTTGATTTATTGATATCAATTTGCCCTCCAGCTTGTGATTCATGATTCCTGGTACTTGATTTCTTGTGAATTATTTGGCCAATAATTTGCACGTTTAGCTGTTCAGTTTAAGTCTTGAATGTGATAATTGTTCAGCCGATTCAGGAATGCATGATATAGTTTTGCCTTGAGTCTAAAATGTGATACGTGGGCTATAGGAAACTATTTTTTGTCTGCTATTTGGAGTTAATTTATTCTTTGTCTGCTATAGTGATCTTTCATCAGGGCTTGATTAAAATTGATAATTGAATCAATAGATTTAATGCATGTGTTTGATTAACGATAGTACATCCCTAGGGTCAGAGTCTTTTATTATTTGAGTTATTCTCCTATTTTATTTGCTTTGTTTTGATTTTAGTTTTTATTCATCCATCATATTTTTGTTTGCCTAGATATTGTTAGAGTTTTATTAGGATTACTTAGAGTGATTTCAATTATCAGTATCTGTGGATGCGATACTCGGTTACTGTTTATTTGCTACAATTACACTGTGTTAGTTGCAGTTTTTGTTGCTAAGAAATTAGTGATCGAGAGAAAATAATTTTTTTCAGGGTAAATTTCTGAAAAAAGTAGGAGAGATAAATGAAGATATTATTTTTTAAGTAAAAGAATAGATAATTTTGTGGGGGGAGGGTAGGGGCACAATAACATTTGATGTAAATAATGAGTTGTATGAGGCGTATGTGTTATGTATGACTATTTCATTTTAGCACGTGACCTATTCAATTGGGACGTCTAAATAACAAAACATGGCCTATTCAATTGGGACAATTTGCTATTAAGAAACCAAACCGCCGGTTTCGGTCAATTGGACCAAATCGCATGCCATTGTTTTTTTTTACCTCCTATACAATTTAAATTCTTATCTTGTATCATTGATGCTGGATGCATATAATTTGACAACCTAATTAACTTTCATGCTTCACCTTTCATTACCTAATTTTGAATCAATGTTTTTGATTGGGAGAGATGAGTTCTTGTTGTTTGTGGAGATTGTTACACTTTCTACATCTGAAATTGATGCTACTGCTCCGTTGATTTGATTTAAGTGCGGGAGGGAGGAAGCCACGTTGGTGGAAGGGGCGGTGCCGTAGCGGTGGATGAAGGTATTTGGAAACATTGGCAAGGTAGTGAGGGAGGGATGCGGGGCGACTGTGATTATGAGTGGAGAATGAATTTTCAGATTTGTGTGACTAATGCCTATTAGAGCTAAGGTTTTGAATTTTAGATTTTAAAATAAATACAAAATACTCTCTTCGTCCCAATAATAATGTCCCAAAAAAAATGGAGCATGCAAATTAAGAAAATATACGTAGATAAAGTAAGAGAGAAGTAAATGAGGAGAGAGATAGATAAAGTAGTGAAAAGTAAGAGAGAGATAAAATAAATGAGGAGAGAGATAGATATAGCAGATAAAGTAAATTACTTTATTTTTTGGGTTGAGACGTTGTAAATGGGACGCCCAAAAAGAAAATTTGAAATGATATTATTAGGACAGAGAGAGTATAATATATTTATATATGTCGGTTCGGTGCCCAACCGATAAAAGCCAGACCAATTTTTATTGGTTTTTACTATGCAAAATTGAACCGCAAATAGCATCAATCCAAGCAAAACCGCACCACACCAAAATGAGGAGAGAGATAGATAGAGTAGTGAAAAAGTAAGAGAGATATAAAGTAAATGAGGAGAGAGATAGATAGAGTAAATAAAGTAAATTATTTCATTTTTTGGGTTGAGACGTTATAAATGGGACGCCCAAAGAGAAAATTTGGAACGTTATTATTAGGACATAGAGAGTATAATATTTATGCTTGTCGGTTCAGTTCGGTGCCCAACCGATAAAAATCGACGAAACAAAGCCGAACCAATTTTTATTGGTTTTTACTATGCAAAATCGAACCGCAAATAGCACCAATCCAAGCAAAACTGCATCGCATCAAAAGTTGCGGTTCGATTCAATTTTTTCGGTACGGATTGATTTCTGCACACCCCTAGAGTTTCACTATTAAATTTATTATTTTCATATACTTATTAGTAAATATAAAAAATCACTTATACATTTTTCTATTCAACAATATATAAATTTTTATTCAACAATACGTATTTTTGTGTTGAATAGTATGCATTTTTGTGTATAGAATAGTTTCAGAAAATTGTAAGTTTTTAAAATTTATTTGATACATATTGCAATACCTCGTTTCCTCATAACTAAGTTTAGATTAATTTTGGACTTAGAATTTAAAAT
Organism: Salvia miltiorrhiza; assembly: GCF_028751815.1. Classification (NCBI taxonomy): domain Eukaryota; kingdom Viridiplantae; phylum Streptophyta; class Magnoliopsida; order Lamiales; family Lamiaceae; genus Salvia; species Salvia miltiorrhiza. Next base: position 50,679,457 of record NC_080393.1, on the reverse strand, counting down.
GATTCATGTCGGATTAAAAAAAATGAAATTATTTTTAATTCTAACAAAAAGGATTTACAAAACTTTTGGTAAATTTAATTGAGTTATTTAAATTCATATGCATTGCATATAGTTTTTAAACTGAGAACTTGAGCATTTATACGAGCTATTTATTTAACGAATACTGATAGATTGTCCAGTTCCGATAATTTAACCCTGAGAGATTTTGCTTGTACAATTGATAAACATGCATTTTTAACTCTTGGTGTGTCAATTTTGATGTTCAGTTATGAGGATTTTGTGTGTTTGATGGTTTATTTGAGCTTATATTGGTTTATGGTAAAAAACTTGTCACTTGCTTGTTGTTTGAATGAATTTTCAGAAATAATAAAGCATGATTTGGAAGAATTGGCTGAAATATATATTTTAGTTCGTCTCCAGAAGAGTTCGTGAGCATAAACGGATCGTAAATCAGAGTTCGGACGAGGGAGAACGAGCCAAAACAAAATTGTTGCGCAAAGCTGTTAGGAGTTCTGTTTCGTCATGTGGGCACACCATGCGGCCGCGCGAGACGCCGTTTTTCCGCCGAAATTTATGATTTTTACATGTTTACGCGATTTTGGGTATTTTTGAGAGCTACAAGACCTAGGGCATATAAATACTCCCCAGAAACATATTGAAGGGACCTTTTATCACCTTTTGTCATATTTTCTATCTTTTGGAGTTGTGAGAGACGGAGAACGGAACCAGAGCAAGAACTGAAGATTCTCGATTTTACTACGGTTTTTATTGTTGAATATTTTCCTGTTTTATTGAGACTTTGATTCTAGTTCATATGTCCATGTGTGGCTAGAATTCCTTTTTCCCCAGGGTTTAGGGAGTAAACGTGATTTAAATTTCTAACTATTTGATTCAATCAATCGAGATTGTTGTTCCTTTTTATGTTCTTATTTATATTGTTTGTTTTATTGCTTGATCACCAATTTAGCATAATCATAAGTTTTAATTTGATATCGAGAGATGATAATTATTACCTGAACTAAGAACATAGAACATAATTATTTTAATTATAAAGGGAATTGATATTTGTGAGGGCTTTAATCCTAGGAATTTTTAGGAGTTACATGTTAGAAGTGTGATCCGGAGACGGTAGCCTTGCATGTAATCAACGGTTTGTATGCCATGAGAGTGGGTATAGACTAGTTTTGAGATTGCCTTAGGAATCATCTTGATGATTGAATTGAACTTGTTAGTTATGAGAATCTGTTGAAACCTTTGCCTTGAGAAAATCTTCTCATATCAGTTTTCTCCATATTTCTCAGCTTGATTGATTCCTTTCCTGCTGTTTATTTAAATTGTTCTTTAAAACAAAAACATTCAATTTCGTTTATCCAGATAGATGAATAATAATCTAGGATAGACATTGATTTAAATTAGTATCTGTGGATTCGACCTTGTTTGTCACTATACACAATTGCACCCGTACACTTGCGGTGTGTTAATTAAATTAGCGAACAAGTTTTTGGTGCCGTTGCCGGGGTCTAGTTATTTATCAGTACTATATGTTGATTATTTGATACTACTCTGGATTTTTATTTCTGTTTATTTAATTTCTGTTCTTTGTTTTTCTCGTGGTCCTGATTTTTGACTCTGAAGTTTGCCAGGTAGTTCTATGGCTACCGTGGAAGATGTTCGTGCTCTAAAGGAGCAAATTGCAGCGTTTCATTAAGGCACAAGAAAACTACAAGGCTCATAAGCAACCTTTGATCAATGAGGCGTTCACTCCACAGTATTAGTATCACGAGACTCCAAAAGTCAACGCAAATAATTTCGAGCTTAAGATTGGTTTGATCACCATGGTGCAACAAAACTAGTATGGAGAAAAAGCCGTAGAGGACCCTAATGCGCACCTGACACAATTCCTGGAGCTCTGCAGCACTGTTAAGATGAATGGAGTCCCTGATGACATTATACGACTCCGCCTTTTTCCATTCTCACTCCGGGATAAGGCAAAGTCATGGTATCAAACTCTACAGCTGGGAGCCAATCCAGTATGGGGGGATTTGACAGATCTTTTTGACTCAACTCAAACACTAGTGAATTGACTCGCAATCGTACGAGGTCAATTGCAGTGGGCAAGCTAACCCAAGTCGTCTCTCAAGGAAGATTCAACAGGGCACCTAATCGTGTCACACACAAAAAGCAATAAATCCTAAACACTCTAATCGGTTTCACGCTGGCACACTCTTAAACTAAAACAGAAATTAAATAAGCTCTGTAAATTTACCTAGGCATGAAATAAATAAAGCATGTAAAATTATCTAATGCAGAATTTATAGAAGGCATGTAAATTATCTAGGCACAGATTAAACGGCGTAAGATTATCTAAGGTTTTAAACTAAGAGCATTAATTCAAACATAAACCATTTCAGTAAACATTAATTATCTAGGCAATGAATTAAATGATTAAGCACAATAAATTTATCTAGTGCGTGAATGAAAATAATGAATACTGTGAAATCAATAAGCGAGAAATTATCTAGGCAAGAATAAAATCACTTACAGTAAAGCCGATCCTGAAAATAAATCTCTAGCTACGAATTATCTAGGCGTAAGGATAAATTCTCAACGCAAAATAACCCTAACTAAGAAAACAGGAAACCCTAACTATGAACTGCGTCTAGAAATGGAACTGCCGCTTTTTGGAGAGCGGAAGAATGAATGATTGATTCATTGATAACCCTAGAATTCAGAAGTCTCGCCCTTTTATATCCAAAAATAAAACACGCCAATAGCTTCTTTAACACTGCATCCGGGACACGTGGCAATCTCTAACTGGAGCAAAAGAGACTAAAATAGGGTGAAGCTTGGGTTACACACGGGCGAGAGCCTTGGCACGCGGCGAGGGCACGCTTGGGCGAGGGAAGGCTGCAGCTCGGCGAGGGAAGGCTGCAGCTCGGCGATGGGAGGCTGCAGCTCGGCGATGGGGTGCTGCTCCTCGGCGAGCAGTTGGGCGAGGCTGGAGCTCCTCGGCGCTGGCTGGGCGAGGGGGAGATGACGCTCGAGCGCACGGCTCGGCGATGGAATGGAGTCCCTCGGCGCTGGGGCTCGCCGATGGGGGAGCAGGCGCTCGGCGATGGAATGGAGTCCCTCGGCGCTGGGAGAGCAGGCTCGGCGAGGGGAGAGCAGGCTCGGCGAGGGAGGCTGCAGTACGCGGGCGAGGAACGAGAGCGTGCGGCGAGGGGGCTGCTCCTCGGCGATGGGAGAGCAGGCTCGGCGAGGGGAGAGCAGGCTCGGCGAGGGGGGGAAGGCCTCGCCGAGCAGTGTTGAGAGATCGGCGATCTACACGGCGAGCTCTCCAAGGCATCGGCAATCTGGAATAAGACTCGGACTCGGATGTAAGCGTGAGTACACGGGCGCATGCGCCACACGTACTCCGCCTTCTTTTGCTCCCAGAAAATACTAAAAATAGACATTACCTTTATTTCCACAAATTCCTACAAAGAATAGGTAATTGTCATTCAAAACACCAATACTCATAAGATATAAGACCAAAATGCACTCACAACTCCCCCACAATATGAACAAATAGGCACAAATCAACCCCCCCACACTTAGCCTTTTGCTTGTCCTCAAGCAAAAATCAGTATAAAACTAATGAAAAGATGGTATCTCGATGCTCAATTCCAACTAGACTTTCACAGATAATTCAAGGTTTTTCACAACAACACACGATTCTAGATGATGCAAAAACTCAGAGTAGAAGAAGCAACACAAATGTAAACAAAAGATTCGATCAGACCCAGTTCTCCGATAGAAGTGAATTCCCTAATGCGATCGCCTTTATAATCCATATCTCAATTAAGCGCATTCCACTTTTTACAACTTTTGTGTTTTCAACCGAAGTTATTCCTTTAAATTCAACAGTTAAGCCAGTATTCGTGAAATAAACCCTTTGGGTGCACTTCCAAAGTTGTTTCACGTGGTTTCCCATGCTCATAGATTTTCTAGAGGAGCAGAGACTCAGAGCTGTCAAATATTTTCAGATTTAAAACAAACTTCACACAAATAGATACGATCGTAGGCAACCACAATGACAACACTCCTTCTATCATCTACCGGACAAATCACGCCTCAAAAGTTTGCAAAAGTGTTACAACAAAAAACTCATAAATCATTTGCATCACACAGAACATGTCAACCGGAAAAACTAAAATTCCACCAATCAGTCACAAACCCGAAAATCACATTAGAAACCATCACTTCACAATTTTTAAACTGACCAGCTCAATTTCAAACAATTAACTTTATGCAAGGGGACCATTTGCCCCAAAATTAAGCTCATAAATAAAACTTCCCGCAGTTACCAGAAACTCTTCCCCCCACACTTAAAAATAAAGCGCATAAGTGTAGAAACACTTCCCTGGAAGAATAGGGGAGGAGAAACTTCTGACTTCTGCAGGAGATCCACTTCTTCTCATCCGCACAAAATCACTCTCAAAAGAACAATTCCTGCATCAGACCACAGAACCCAAAACAAAACATTAAACAGAAAGAAAACCAAAAGCAAACAGAAAGCAATAAAACATGGGTTGCCTCCCATGCAGCGCTAGTTTTAAAGTCGCCAGCCCGACTTGGAAAAACCCGTTAACCAAAATCACATTTACGAGCCAGCTGCCTTAATCCTTGAGAACACAATCCTTCCTTGATTGCAGCTGCGGGTTCTCCTAATGAGTTTACCGAACTCATCACATTTCTCCTCTTCAAGATTCTTATTGGGGAGCCAAATCACATGCTCCCCACTTCTTTCTTTTCCAAAGGCAATAAGCACTGCAATCCTTGCACAACTCCATCGTTGCAGTGCTGTCTATCCAATTCCTCTTCTTCACGGGCCTCCTCAACTTGCAAGATATTGGGAGGCTCCTGCAGCTTTTCCTCATCCTTCTGCATTAAACATTCTTGCTCCTGCAGATTATCAAAATTTTCCTGCACAGAATCTGTTTTTTCTGCAGAATCACAAATCTCAACGAAGGAACAGTTATGCAAATAAGGAGAAGAATTAGCAGTCTTTTTATCATAGACAGAAAATGTTACTGATCCACCTGCCCCGGCCATACTCAAAGTTCCAGAACCCACATTAATGCGAGTTTGCGTAGTAGCCATAAAAGGTCGGCCAAGCAGAACAAGACGACCATTTTCTCCTTTTATTCCTTTTCCTGCATCCAGCACCACAAAATCTGTGAGAACTTTAAGTCCTCTCACCGTGACTTCTACATCCTCCAAGAGTCCACGAGGACTGCTAATCGAGCCATCGGCCAGCTGAATCTTCATGTTGGTGCACTTCAGCTCACTTTCTCTTCTTCCCAGCTTCTCGAAGAAATTGAACGGCATCAAGTTGATTGCCGCACCCAAATCAAGCATACCTGAGACCTCCCCAGCTCGTCCCAAGCCTATGTCAAAAATGAAGCTACCGGGATCTCCTTGCTTCGGTAAAGGTTGGGTGGACTGAACCTGCGGCAGAGGTGGACTGAGCTGTTGATTGATCTTCATAGCTTCCACCGTTTTACTCCTCCACTTCCCCGCGGTTCTTTGGGCATCTTCCTCGACAAGCTCAATAGCATGAGCTTGATGCAGCTGTGGGTTTTCAGTTTGCTGCGATTGCTGCAACTGATTCAAAGCTCCTGTGAGTTGCCCGACTGTAATCTCAAGGCGCTTTATGGTAGCATTCTGAGCCTCCATTGCTTGCTTGCTAGCTTGCATAAATGACTGCATCGTGTCCTCCAATGAAGGTCCCATGGGTTGAGGCGGCTGCTGCAATGGCATAGAAAAATTTTGTTGAGGTGGAAAATACTGCGGCTGATTCTGATATCCCATCTGCTGCGGTGGTCTTCGAAACTGATTTCCTTGGCTTGACCCGCTAGGAGCTTGATTCCGCCAACCAGAATTGTAGTGTCCTTGGACTGCATAAGTCTCAGCTTGTCCTTCTGGTGGAAATTCTCCCATTCTGTGACAATTATTGGCTCCATGGCCAAAATCACCACAGATTCCACAGCCTTCTGCATTCTGCACTGGAACGGGTGGATTTTCCACCTTGCTCATCTTGAGCTGTTGTAACTCTCTCATCATAGTGGCCATCTGCTTTTGAAGCTCGCAATTTGGTCCTACTGCATTTGCCTCCACCCGTCGTCCCCGAGTGGTCTTCTGCTGTGAACTCTCCGCCAGTGTCTGAAAAATCTGATTAAGTTCAGCTGCGGTTTTTCTGGCGATGTTCCCTCCTGCAGTGCTGTCCACCATAAATTGGGAGGTGTGGATCAACCCATCATAGAAAAATTGGCTCAACATTGCAGGAGCCAGCTGATGCTGCGGACACTGCCGGAGTAATTCTTGGAATCTTTCCCATGCCTCATGAAAAGGCTCGTCAGCTCCCTGGATGAAAGTCATGATCTGTGTACGGATTTCCTGCGTCTTATGGTTGGGGTAGAATTTTATCATAAACTTCTCACATGCTTCCCCCCAAGTTTTGATGGAATTTGGAGGCAAGGACAACAGCCATGTCCTTGCCCTATCCTTAAGGGCATAGGGGAAGCACTTGAGCTTCAGCTGATCTTCAGTTATTTCCAGCAGTGGGAAAGTTTGTACTTGAGTACAGAAATCCCGAATGAATTGTAATGCATCTTCATTTGGCAACCCGTAGAAAATAGGAAGCAGATTTGCATCATGGGGCTTCAAACTATAGTTCCTCACTGCAGTAGGAAGAACTATAGCCGATTGCGTAGCCCCAATAACAGGCCGGGCGAAATCTCCAAGGACTTGGGGATTGTCTGCCATTTCTTCTTCACGCTCACTTTCAGACTCTTCAGAATGAAAAGAGTGAGTCTCCGTGTCCTCCAGACTGATAAATGAATTTGTTGCTTGTTCGCGATCTTCTTCCACAGAACTTCTAGAACCGGACTCTAATTTATCCCAACGATCTCCAAACAGCTCTTCACTGCAACTCCTGAACACGTTACTGGTTCGATCAATGTTGTCGTTATAGGGCTCCAACTTTCTTTTCAGACTTCGGCGACCCTGCATACACAACACTAACAAACGGATCAAACACACCGGAGGGAGAAATACAGAGTCAAAAATAAAAACGCAATTAAAAGGAAAAGAAACACAGAAAACAAAGTGACACAATTAAAAACGCCTAAAATCTTCCCCGGCAACGGCGCCAAAATTTGACTCAACTCAAACACTAGTGAATTGACTCGCAATCGTACGAGGTCAATTGCAGTGGGCAAGCTAACCCAAGTCGTCTCTCAAGGAAGATTCAACAGGGCACCTAATCGTGTCACACACAAAAAGCAATAAATCCTAAACACTCTTATCGGTTTCACGCTGGCACACTCTTAAACTAAAACAGAAATTAAATAAGCTCTGTAAATTTACCTAGGCATGAAATAAATAAAGCATGTAAAATTATCTAATGCAGAATTTATAGAAGGCATGTAAATTATCTAGGCACAGATTAAACGGCGTAAGATTATCTAAGGTTTTAAACTAAGAGCATTAATTCAAACATAAACCATTTCAGTAAACATTAATTATCTAGGCAATGAATTAAATGATTAAGCACAATAAATTTATCTAGTGCGTGAATGAAAATAATGAATACTGTGAAATCAATAAGCGAGAAATTATCTAGGCAAGAATAAAATCACTTACAGTAAAGCCGATCCTGAAAATAAATCTCTAGCTACGAATTATCTAGGCGTAAGGATAAATTCTCAACGCAAAATAACCCTAACTAAGAAAACAGGAAACCCTAACTATGAACTGCGTCTAGAAATGGAACTGCCGCTTTTTGGAGAGCGGAAGAATGAATGATTGATTCATTGATAACCCTAGAATTCAGAAGTCTCGCCCTTTTATATCCAAAAATAAAACACGCCAATAGCTTCTTTAACACTGCATCCGGGACACGTGGCAATCTCTAACTGGATCAAAAGAGACTAAAATAGGGTGAAGCTTGGGTTACACACGGGCGAGAGCCTTGGCACGCGGCGAGGGCACGCTTGGGCGAGGGAAGGCTGCAGCTCGGCGAGGGAAGGCTGCAGCTCGGCGATGGGAGGCTGCAGCTCGGCGATGGGGTGCTGCTCCTCGGCGAGCAGTTGGGCGAGGCTGGAGCTCCTCGGCGCTGGCTGGGCGAGGGGGAGATGACGCTCGAGCGCACGGCTCGGCGATGGAATGGAGTCCCTCGGCGCTGGGAGAGCAGGCTCGGCGAGGGGAGAGCAGGCTCGGCGAGGGAGGCTGCAGTACGCGGGCGAGGAACGAGAGCGTGCGGCGAGGGGGCTGCTCCTCGGCAATGGGAGAGCAGGCTCGGCGAGGGGAGAGCAGGCTCGGCGAGGGGGGGAAGGCCTCGCCGAGCAGTGTTGAGAGATCGGCGATCTACACGGCGAGCTCTCCAAGGCATCGGCAATCTGGAATAAGACTCGGACTCGGATGTAAGCGTGAGTACACGGGCGCATGCGCCACACGTACTCCGCCTTCTTTTGCTCCCAGAAAATACTAAAAATAGACATTACCTTTATTTCCACAAATTCCTACAAAGAATAGGTAATTGTCATTCAAAACACCAATACTCATAAGATATAAGACCAAAATGCACTCACAACTCCCCCACAATATGAACAAATAGGCACAAATCACTTTTCCTGCGAAAGTTTCATCCTCCCGGGCTTACATTGAAGTTAAAGATGGATATTCTCTAATTCGAATAGTTTGAAGGAGAGACACTGGCGGAGACTTGGGAGAGATATCAAGAGAAGCTCAGAAAGTGCCCAATCCATGGATTTGATGAAGGCACGCAAGTTGTATTGTTCTATAATGCTTGGGGGAAGCGCACTAGAATGTTCATGGACACAGCTGCAGGTGGATCCCTACTTAAAAAGGGGAGTTCTGAAGCAATGGAGATTATTGAGAGCATGGCCACCACATGTTATCAATGGCCTTTGGAAAGAGTCCAACTGAAGAAAACTGCAACTGTTTCCAGCTCTGACCCGTTGACATTATTTACCACTCAAATCGCGAAGTTAACTTCCAAGATAAACACTGACTACTGCCAGGAGTGCACCAGCTGTGGAAGAACCGATGATGATAGAATATGCCAATTATATCAATGGCAGAAGCTATGAAAATTTTCAGCATGGACAACAAGGCAGATACAATAGTGGACAGCAGTTTTATCACGGAGGGTGCCCGTATCCGAATTTGGTGTATGAAAACCTAAACAATGCAATCCAGCCTCCACCAGGCTTCTCTGTTACCAATGGAGTCATTAATGAAGAGAAGAAGCCAAATATGGAGGAGCTGATGATGAAGTTCATCTCCAAGGCGGATGAGAGGATGGAGAGGATTGAGGCTACCACTGCTGCCTTGGGAACGTAAATGAAGATGTTTGAGACTCAAATAGGTCAAATGGCCACAGCCATCAGCAAGCTTCAACAGTCGAGGAATTTCTCAAACAATGCCAAGGTGAACCCGAAGGAGCAGTGCATGGCCATTGGATTGAAGAATGCAGCCACAGCTGAAGGCAGCTATGAATCTCATGAGACGAGGGATGAGTCAAAGAAGAACGATGAAGGGGGTCGACGAGTTCCACCTCCATATCGTCCTCCCGGATGGATGCCGTTTCCCCAACGTCATTACAAGATTGTCGATTTGCCAAGCGGAAATACACAAGAAGGGCCCAAGATGGCCGAGGATGAGAGCGCACCGCCAGTTGTGGAGGATAAAGCTGAGGAAGTCACTATTGAGGTTTCTGGCAAAAAGAAGGATGAAAAGAAGAAAGCTGCTTCACCAGCAACTGTGACTTCCATTCCCTCAGCACCATCAGAAAGAGAGAGTGAAGGAGCAATTCTCCAAGTTCTTAGAGATCTTCAAGAAGGTTCACATCAACATCCCGTTAGTGGAGGCGTTACAGGAGATGCCGCAGTATGCTAAATTCCTCAAGACCATAGTTTCGCGCAAGAAAAAAGTGGGGGAGTTTGAGACCGTGAAGCTCAATGAAGAATGCAGAGCAATTTTACAGAGGAAGCTTCCAGCGAAGACCAAGGATTCGGGCAGTTTCACTATATTCTGCATTATTGGAGGCTAGGAGTTCGAGAAGGCACTCTGCGATCTGGGGGCGAGTACTAATCTCATGCCTCTATCTATCTTTCAACAGCTGGCAATTGGGGAGGTGAAGCCTACATCTATGATGCTGCAGATGGCAGACAGATCGGTCACTTATCCACGTGGGATTGTGGAGGACGTGCTTGTGAAGGTGGGGGATTTTATTTTCCCTGCCGACTTTGTGGTGTTAGATATAGAGGATGACAAGAAAATTCCGCTGATTTTGGGGCACTCGTTTCTTGCAACGGGAAGAGCTTTAATTGATGTGGAGAAAGGAGAGCTCACGCTGCGAGTTCACGATGAAAGCAAAAAGTTCTCTGTCTATGAACCATGCCGCATCCACAAGGACGAAGTGCCCAAGAAAGCTAAAGATCCTGGAAAGGTAAGAGTTGACGTTCATAATACATTTAATGAGGATCATTTTTCTTGGCAGGACCTAGGTGATCAGATTTCTAAGGGAAGAGACATGGCTGGCAAGAGTGGAGCAAAGCGTAGCTGGTCTCAGCACTGCTTGTACCAACCTCCTTGAAGAGTTTGATGTTCTGTCGAGCTAACGACGTTAAAAATAGCACTTATTGGGAGACAACCCAATTTTGGTTAGTTCGTTTTTTTTTGTTAGTTTGTTTGTTTTTGTGCCCCACAATTTCTTTTCAAACTTATTCTCCTTGGTGGTGAATAACTTTGGGGGGGGGTGTGTCTTTGTGGGTGCACTGTTTCTTTTGGTTGTTCTTGTTTGTGTCGTTGAGATTTGTAGTCTTGCTTTGGTGGTTTCTCTGTGATGTTACCTTGATGAAGATGTGAGTAGTGTAGAGATTGGTTGGATAACTGGCTTATGGTGATTTATGGTTTAAACTTGTGAAATTGCATGTGTTTGTGTTGATATTATTGTGATTGAGCATGATTGATGAATGATAAGCATGGTCTCTATGTGTTTGCAATCAATGAAATAAGCTGTGAGATTTGAGCCTTGACTGTCACCATTTTTACAGTCTTATTTCTTGTTCTTGAGTGATTGTTCGAGCATGCATGTGTCTCACTATAACTTGTCTTTGTTTCTCCCTCGAGGTCACATGGTGTGCTTAATAACTTTGAGATGATAGAAGGCCATCTTTGCTAGCCTATATATCCCATATTTGTCCTATTACTATATATGATCCTAGTTCGCCCCCTTTGAGCCTTATTTTCTATTTTATTTGATTTAGCTGTGGGTGGGATCTTGGAGATTGTTGATAGGGGATAGTTGGTTTATGGAGATGTGTGATTATGGTTTATGAACTTTGATCTTGATTGAAAAAATCCTAGTACCCTACAAGTTGTTGAAAAAAAAGAGAAAGAAAAAGAAATTTGTGATTGTGAAGAAAAAAAAGAGAGAAAAGAATTGGAAAAATGGGTACAAATGATGCTTTAGAAAGTCTTAATGTCATAAGAAATAATTGATGAGTTGTGATGGATTCTATATTGAAAAATCTGGTTTTATGAGAAGTGGAGGATGGTATTGAGTAAGAATGTTATAAGGTTGGTGATTGTGATAGGTTGAGCTGTATCTATTAGTCACTTAGCCAAATATATCTTACCCTACCAAAGAGCCTACATTACTACCCTCAATAAAGACCTTTTTGATCTTGGTTATAGTAGCACAGATTAAGTGGTGGAGATGTGAGACAATTGACAAGCTTATAGTTGAGTACTTGTTTTACTTGAACTGAGCGCGTATACACGTCCATGTTGTGATTTACACACTTGAGAGTTGAGAGATCTTATTTTCTATATCTTTTTGGTGAGGATTGTAAGTCATGGAGACCATAATTTGAAGTTTGTCATGATTGTGATATCTTGATAATAGGAGATACAAATGCATGTTGGTATTTTTGTTGACAAATCTGAAGCCACAATATTATCCACCTTTCCCTGCACTCTTATTGATTCATTCTTGGTTCATCTTTGCTTTGTCCGAGGACGGACAATAGTTCAAGTTTGGGGGTATAAACATACATTTTTAACTCTTGGTGTGTCAATTTTGATGTTTAGTTATAAGGATTTTGTGTGTTTGATGGTTTATTTGAGCTTATATTGGTTTATGGTCAAGAACTTGTCACTTGCTTGTTGTTTGAATGAATTTTCAGAACTAATGAAGCATAATTTGGAAGAATTGGCTGAAATACAAGTTGTAGTTCGTCTCGAGAGGAGCTCGCGAGCATATACAGAATGTAAATCTGAGTTTGGACGAGGGAGAACGAGCCAAAACAAAACCGCTGTGCAAAGCTATCAAGAGTTCTGTTTCGTCATGCGGGCACACCATGCGGCCGCGCGAGAGCCGTTTTTCCGCCCAAATTTATGGATTTTTACATGTTTACGCGATTTTGGGTATTTTTGAGAGCTACAAGACCTAGGGCATATAAATACTCCCCAGAAACATATTGAAGGGACCTTTTTTCACCTTTTGTCATATTTTCTATCTTTTGGAGCTGTGAGAGATGAAGAACGGAGCCAGAGCAAGAACTAAAAATTCTCGATTTGACTACGATTTTTCTTGTTGAAGGTTTTCATGTTTTATTGAGATTTTGATTCTAGTTCATATGTCTATTTGTGGCTAGAATTCCTTTTTCCCAGGGTTTAGGGAGTAAATGTGATTTGAATTTCTAACTATTTGATTCAATTAATCGAGATTGTTATTCCTTTTTATGTTATTGTTTATATTGTTTGCTTTATTGCTTGATCACCAATTTAGCATAATCATAGGTTTTAATTTGATATCGAGAGATGATAATTATTACCTGAACTAAGAACATAGAACTCATTTATTTTAATTCTAAAGGGAATTGATATTTGTGAGGGCTTTAATCCTAGGAACTTTTAGGAGTTACATGTTAGAAGTGTGATTCGGAGACGGTAGCCTTGCATGTAATCGACGGTTTGTATGCCATGAGAGTGGGTATAGACTAGTTTTGAGATTGCCTTAGGAATCATCTTGATGTTTGAATTGAATTTGTTAGTTATGAGAATCTGTTGAAACCTTTGCCTTAGGAAAATCTTCTCATATTAGTTTCTCCATATTTCTCAACTTGATTTATTCATTTCCTGCTGTTTATTTAAATTGTTCTTTAAAACAAAAACACTCAATTTCGTTTATCCAGATACATGAATAATAATCTAGGATAGACATTGATTTAAATTAGTCTTTATGGATTCGACCTTGTTTGCCACTATACACAATTGCACCCGTACACTTGCGGTGTGTTAATTAAATTAGGGAATACCAATCAATGCCTCAATTCACCCATACCCTATTTCCTACCTGCCACCTTGTACCTACCTCTCCAATTCAACTTTAAGCTATGCCCAAGGTAGGTGTCTTATTCCCCAACACTCCTCTGCAATTGAAAGAAAGAAATATCCCAGCAAATTCGTCCCTCCCATCTTCACTCTCTAGCATAATACTCACAAAAGAAAAACTCATCTTGCTGTTACAATTCTTATCCAGCAAACACCATGGCCATCAGCCAAACCTCCAGATTTTCAGCAGCACAAACCATTCCAAATTTTCAATGGCATAAACCGAACAGATTCTGTTAAAGGTTATACCTTTAACTCATTACGTATATCAGTTTTCTTAGTGTATTCATCAAGACAAAAGCAACAACTAGGTATATGCATTCATCCATCTTTTTCAATGTCCATATGTATATACATAATCTGATAGAGTAAATTTTAAATGTTTTTCACAATGAAGAAAGAATGAGTAGAAAAGAGAACATGGGGGAATGTCGGCTGGTGGTGGCTACGGCTGCCGTCGGAATCTGGAACCGAAGAGAGATAGATGGGTGTGTGGAGTCGCTGCTGTTGGGTTGTGAGCAAAGGGTGGCGGCGGCGTCTTCGTCGTCGTCGGGGAAGGAGGCGGCGCCGCGAGGGGCGGCGTCAATACACAGATCCGGGAGTTGCGAGATAGAGGGTGTTCAGGCGGCGGTGCTCGTCGCCGTTGGAGAAGAGAGGTGTTGGGTGCGATTCTGTAGAGAGTCGGGGGCCGTCAGGGTGCATTGTCATTGCTCCGCTGGATTTTGAGAGGGAGATGAGGGAAGCAGCGGCAGTGGTGGCGCGTCTGTGTTGTGTGTTAACTCAGAGAGAGAGAGAATTAAAGGAAGAGAAGGAATTGAATCGAGTCGAATATCATAATTTCGTATTCGTATTTGAATACTAACCGAATTGAATCGAATCGAATATTTATATTTCGAATCGAATATTTATCCTATTCGTATTTGAATACTAACGGAATTGAATCGAATCAAATATTTATATTTCGAATCGAATATTTATCGAATACGAATATCGAATCGAATACAAATTATTTGTTTAGTTTACAATCGAATGCCGAAGCACGACTTGTGATGGAAGAATAACTTCAATTTAAATTTTTGATTTTATAAATTGTAAAGTTTTACTTTTTAAATTGTGGAGAATTACTTTACTTATGATTCTTTGCATTTTCTCTTTTTAAAATTGTCAATTATTATACAATATTAAATTCTTTTTATTATATTTCCTTTATAATATTATAATTCTTATATTTATAATTAATTATTGATGAATATAAAATTAAATTCATCCAATAAAGTTATGAATCCACCATAAAATTTACAATCTAAGGGTGAAAATTAGTTCATAATTTATTTTAGCTCCTCCACACACACACACACACACACACACACACATATATATATATATACATATATATATATATATATAATATTTAAATATTTAATCATGTATCCGTACGAATATCGAATCGAATCGAATATCATAATTTCATATAAGTATTTGAATACTAATCGAATATTTGTTATCGAATACGAATCGAATAATTTCGAATACGAATAATACAATTTCGAATCGAATCTCTAATCGAGCAAAAATATTCGATTCCTTTACAACCCTAAGCTTAGGTAGAAGAAGAGGGAGAGGTTTTGGGCTTAGGTATTAGTGGGCCGTTTTTTTTTAATTAATTAAGTGGGCCTTCTTATTCTATTTCAGCATGAGCTTTGTTTTAGTTAAACAGTTGGGCTGTATTGTTTTTAAAGAAAATGAGTTACTATTTTAAACTTTAAAGATTTGGGCTCTCAATTATTCTATTAATTGGGCTTTGCAGATTGCATTAAAATAATTTGCACTAAAGTTATTTAATTAAACTACTATTAGTTTAATTAATTTTATTATAAAATAATTTGCATAATAATATAATTATTATTATGTGCATATTTTAAGTAAACACTTATTATATGCTAAGCATGACATGAAATTTTCATTTGCATAATGCAATAAAGACATTCATGATTTAATTGGCTTTAATTATGAGTTCAATTATTTAAGAAAAATCGAGTAAGGATATTGTTGGTGTCCTTAGCTCAAGAATTTAGTTTTCAAATTTTTATTCATTAATTTTTAAAAACCCGGCTAAGTGAATCATAGAATGTTAAGCACCTCACTAAGACATAAAGTTAGCTTCACGAGACCTATTAAGAATAGAATTTCTTGTAGGCTTTGTGACCAGGGGAATTAGCGCTGCTTTCCCAAGACAGGGTTATATGTGTATGATCTTTAGATTTGCCTATCCGGGTGGTTTACTTTCCAAATGTATAAAGTATGATTGAGTTATTAAACTCTAAATGTTTCAATGAAATGCAAACTATTTATCCAGTAAAATATTTTGTGCACTCTGCTCTGTTTAAGGCTCGTATAAGTTAATCAATCGAGGTTCTCTCTTGACCTAACACGTTATTTGAGAATTGTGTACACCTATTAGTTGACTCGGTGAGTTGATCTCCATTCGGGCACTAATCATGTATGAGGCATTATAAGGGTGCTCGACGGGATGTGTTTCGGAGCATTGGGTCCTAAATGGGAACTTGGCTGGGTTACGCCTTCAGTTCAAGTAAGCAGGAGTAATGGATCCATTGGTGGCTAAAAGGTCAGGGATCACAGCGAGTAACTGAAAGAGAGTGTGATATGTGCGCACAAATGAAAGAAATTATTTTAACATACTTAGAAGTTCTTTCAATTTAAAACCTTCTAAGTTATGTCAATTATGATTGAATAAACTGCTCTTACGAAAATATGAAATGTTTCAAAAAATGCTTGCCCACTAAGTACATTAGTACTTAGCCCAAAAATACTTTCAAATATTTTCAGATTGGCTGGCCGGTGCTGACGGGACTGAGCTGAGGCTAGAGTTCAACTTTCTATTCTAGACTTCCGTTGTACCAATTACTCTTATATGTTATTTTGTCTTCTCAACTTAAGACTTTTGTGTTAGATTTAGAATAATATTTTTGATCGAGTTTAAACATTTAACTTCTAGTTTTATGCTAATGAATATTGGTTATAATGAATACTGATTATCAGAAGCATGAAACAAAACTTGTGATTCAAAGGGGCTTAGCTCGACTTGTTATCTTATTATTCGGGTTTGAACAAGGATTTTGCCTTGTGTTATTTCTATGAATTGGTTGCACCTTGATTGTATTTATTTCTTCAAGAATTGGGGTGTGACACATATTGTATTCAACATTATGCATGTTTGTGTTTAAAAATATACATTTTGCATAATAGTTTTCATTTTTGGTGTTTAACATTAAGTGTAAAAATATGTTTATACCCTTCTTATCATAAAAATCTATTCAAAACTTAAAACAAATGTCATAAAGCTCAACTATTGGATAAACAACAGATGAGATTTGATATTATAAATACTCTCTCAGTCCACTATATCGTTGCCACTTTGTGGACGACACGGGTTTTAAGAAAATAGTGAATATTAGTTTATAGTAGTGAGTATTGTTGTGAGTGGAGTTTGTGAACCCTACTGCTATAAATGAAAGTCACAAGGATATTGTGGACAGACCAAAATAGCAAAAGTACAACGATATTGTGGACGGAGGGAGTAATACCTGACACTTAGATATTATATACTCCCTCCGTCCCCTAAACTTATGCATGGTTGACTCCGATACGAGTTTTAATAAAAAACTGTTTGTAGTAATGATAGTGGAGAAAAAGTCCCAAATTGAGGGTATTGTTAAGTAGATTGTACGTAAATAGTGTAAGTTAAAAGAGTAAAATTGTAAGAATTATGTGTGGGGTAGTGTCCAAAAATAAAGTATGCATAAATTTGGGGGACATATCATTATATCAAGAAGGAGTATATGATAGGAACCATATAATACCCAAGCCTTAGGTATTGTTAGTACCCAATCTCATCTGTTGATCTTATTTATCCAATGGTTGAGATCTTTAGTATATTTAAAGCTTTAAACAAATTTTAAATAGTAAGTAGGGTACAATCTTATTATTTTACCTTGAACGCTAAACATAAATTTATGCATATTGTCAAACATAAACATGTATATTGTCGAACACAAACATAAATGTATAATGTTGAACACAAATAAATATGCATAAAGCAACTTAAAATTTTTACATGGTAAATTTATCTGAGAATCTAACAAGGTGATTCATCATTTTGTCACATAATTTTATAATACGGTATATATATATATATATATATATATATATATATATATATATATTGAGGATTTTTAAAATAAAAATGTAAGCTAGGAATTATTTTTAAAAATATTAAAAATTAGAAAAATTATGATTAACCATTTTTCTTTTATTCCCTCCGTCTCGTGAATCTTGAACAATTTCTTTTCGGCATGAGGTTTAAGAAGTTGGTGTAATAGCCCGCTCTTTTATTTTATGATTAAGATCAGAAAATGCAATATTTATTTATTTCATCTTTGTCATTAAAAATCCATTGATTATTTATCAGATAATAGAGTTCACAATCATGTATTAAATGTTTTCACGCAATTAAATTATTGAGACAATCAATAATTTATCTTCAATTTAATAAGCGACTTAGCAAAATCGAGTTATTAATTTATATGTGATAGAAATACTATTTCTATTATTTAAGAAGTCGTAGTTTACTTTCGACTTATAGAACGAGTTAAATTAAATATTTAATTCGTAAAGATACTTTAGCATACTCTAATTAGATTTACAGACACAGTTTTATCAAGACAGAGGGATTTTATTAATCACATCACTCTTTTACAATCTACCTATCACTAGTACAAGCACACTAGTTACATGGCTATACAAAAAGAGAAGGAACATCAGCTCCTCCCTACCCCTACTGTACTGCCACCTTCAGTCCAAATCATGCTGGTCATTCAGCCACCCTACCCCTGCTGCTCTTTCCCAAATCTGTCATAGGTCGGTGCTCTAAGCCACCAACTCCACTCCTTAAGAGCATTGGCAACGCCTTACTCGAGTAGGCACTCGAGTAAGGCGTTGCCTTCGTGTATGTGCGTTGCGGGGGGGGGGGGGGGGGGCGACTCGAGTATTGCTCGAGTGCTCGTGTAGCACTCGAGCGGCGCGTGCTGTGCACGCGCCTGAAATAAAAAAAAATTTCCAACGGCTATTTTCAATATTTTTGATTTTTTTTTTGTAACGGCTCTTTTAGCCGTTTGAGCCCTATTTTTTTTTCCTATTCTTTTCTCTCTATAAATAATACTTCTTCTTCCCTCATTCATCACAACTCACTCCTTCCTCCTACAATTTTTCTTGCAAATTATCATCTTCGTTCTTCCAAAAATGTCGTCACCCGAACATGATTTTTCGCCCGATTCCGACGAAGTAGCTGAAAAGTTCATGGAGTTGGTTGAGTTGTAGAAACAAGTGCTTCAATCATACTGCCCCCAACCGGCGCCAGAGCCGACGCGTGTCAAATGTCCCCGATCATACGTCCACCGTGATCGTGAAGAGGCCCATGTACGTCTCATGCAAGACTACTTCATCGACAATCCAACGTACGGCCCTACTTTTTTCCGGCGTCGTTTTCGCATGCAGAAGGAGCTGTTCTTGCACATCGTCGAGGCTGTTCAAGGTAAAGATATTTTCTTCCATATGAGCACTGATGTACTCGGTCGAGATTCTCTTTCTCCTTTACAGAAATGCACGTCGGCTATCCGCCAATTAGCCACCGGGGTTAGTGCGGATGTTTTCGATGAGTATCTCAAAGTGGCGGACTCAACCGGGCGTGTATGCCTCAAGAAGTTCTGCAAGGCGGTCATACGGGCTTTTGGAGCCTATTACCTGCGCCGTCCAACGCCAACTGACATGCAACGCCTACTTCATATGCACGAGGCGCGACATAGTTTTCCCGGGATGCTCGGGAGCTTAGACTGCATGCATTGGGCGTGGAAGAACTGCCCAAAGGCGTGGCACGACGCCTACACACGCGGGGATCAGGGAGAGCCCACCTTGATATTGGAGGCCTTTGCATCTTTCGATTTGTGGATGGCACGCCTTCTTCGGCGTCGCTGGTTCAAACAACGACATCAATGTGCTGAATCAGTCGCCTCTCTTCTCCGACGTGTTAGGAGGAACTGCGGCGCCGGTGGTCTATCATGCCAACCAGCGCGAATACCGGATGGGCTACTATTTGTGTGACGGCATATATCCGGAGTAGCATTGCTTCGTCAAGAGTCCATCAATGGCAACCAATCCGAATGAGGCAAGGTTCAAGAAGATGCAAGAATCGGCACGGAAGGATGTCGAGCGCGCCTTCGGAGTCCTTCAAGCTCGGTGGGGAATCATTCGAAGTCCGGCGCGCAATTGGTACGTAGAGCACCTGAAGGACATCATGTTGTGTTGCATCATTCTCCACAACATGATTGTGGAGCACGAAGGTGAAGCGACTGTCAACTTGAGAGATGATGACAAGGCGTCTAGCAGTGCTTCGACGGAGAGTGCTGGACAAACACCGGTGTCCTTCGAGGAATATGTGCGAAGGGATACAATTCTCCGAGATAGACATCTACATGCTCAGCTCCGAAATGATTTGGTGGAGCACCTTTGGGCACGTTTCGGACCTCTAAGGCCAGAGTAGTTAATTTTTAGGAATTGTTTTTATTTTATTTAAGTTTTATGTAATATTTAGAATTTTATAATTAATGCAATTTAAATTTGAAATAAATTGTGTTATTTAAATTTGAGCAATTAAATTTAAATGAAAAACATAAAAATCAAAACTAATGTTATCAAGTAGGCTATCAAGTAACCCCAATACAGCACTATTTACTCAATAACACAACCCACTATCAGGTAGGCTATCAAGTAAGCCCATTGCGGATGCTCTAAACCGAAAACAGAGATTATTCTAGTTGCTGCCTGGATTTCAAAGAGGTAAGACTTGGTCTCACCTTCATCATTTTTCCATCATTCCTCCTGCAACTGTTAAAAGAACATTTTATGTCATTAAACCCAATCAACAACAGCAGCCATCAACCACAAAGCATTCAAGGTAAATACTAAGCTCCCTTATTTCGAATCCAGTTCACATATCATCCATCAAACACAATTTAGATAAAGAATACAGAGTAGAAGATGAGTGTATTTTGCATAATGGACTTAGCAATCAACCAAAGTCAGTTTTTATATGTTCTTCATGAGACAGACAATGAGGACTTTCGAAACAGAAACAAACCACTATGGCTAGTTTTACCCACTGCATAATCGAATTATAGAAATACTAGAGCTCAATAGAATCATGAACTGAGTTTACAAACAAGCTTTGAGTTTTCGTTCACGATAGAGTATTAAGAATGAATTTAGCTTTCAATTAAGGAGGGGAGGCTGTCCTGTTCCGCCAAACCGAAGAGCGTCGGCGGTGCCAGAGCTCTGCTGCTCGCCAGACGAGATCAGGGGAGAACCCGGCGACGATGAACCTTTGGGCGACACAGGCCGAAGAGCGGCGTCGACTTCGCCTGAACCGAGAGAGAGAGAAAGGCTAGAGCTCGATTCTTGAGCAGAGGAAGGACTTTAGTGATTACAGACAGAGAACTAGGGCTCACCTTTTGCCCTCGAGTGTGTGCACGTAAGTGAGACGAAGAAGGGCAGCAAGCGGTGATGTCTTGAAATTCGAAGGCCGTCGCGGCGGCAGCTTGATGGAAGAGCTAGGGATCGGGTTTAAAAGGGGGAAATCACCTGAATCTTTCAGTGAGAGGGTAGAGGCGAGAAGAGGAAGAGGCGACGCAAGTCGATAAGCGTCGGCCTCGCCGGAATTCCAGAGCCGCGGAGGCGCGACTGATTTTGAGGAAACAGGAGCGGCAACCTTGTTTGTGAGCGGAGGAACTGGAATCGAGAAGAGAGTGAGGGAGAAGGCTGAGTTCAGCCGGAAATTTGAGAGGAGAGATCGAGAGATGAGAGGGCGGCCACGCCGGCCCCTCAACAGCGGAGAAGGCGAGATGACCGGCGCAGCCTCGCCAGATTTTCAATGTAGTGCGGCGGATTGGGGGATGACTGAGGGAGAGGGTTCTAACCGTGAGTTGAGGGAGAGATATGGGCCATTATTTTTATCTCATGTTGGGCCAGTTTATTTATCTACGTTGAGCCTCTACATTTTTTTCCTGATGGGCCATTTTTTTTAGTAGGGGCGATTCTTATTTTATTTGGAGCCCAGACTTAATTATTTAAGTGGAATGGGCTGCCATGGTTATCTGATTGGGCCCAGCTTCTTTTATTTAATTGGGTTGTCTTATGTTGCTCCCAATTAATAATTAAATTATCTTATTAATTATTTAGCCCGATTAAAGATTAGTCTAGATTAGAGCTGTCAAACCTTGCGGGCCGGCCCGGCCCAGCCCAACCCAGCGGGCTTAGGCAATTTTTTGGGCCGGGTCGGGCCGGCCCAAAATTTCAGCGGGCCTTGAACATTGAAGCCCAGCTCGGCCCTATACGGGCCGCCGGGCGGGTCGGGCCAAAACGGGCCAAAAATTGATATATATATATATATATATATATATATATATTTCCAAAAATTAATAAATTAATCAAATTTAAAGAAAAAAATCGAAGACAAATTCGATGAAACAAAAAGGGCCTTAAACAATCTACATCTAAATTACGTAATTGACTAAAATTAAATGTAAACAAATATGACTAAAACTAAATGTAAACAATATGAATACAAGTAAAAAACAAAAACTAATTGCAAAAACAACAAAAATTGAAAACGATTTATTTACAAATTAATTAATACAGTAATCAAATCAACTGGAATCAAATAACAACCACCAAAAATAAATAAATCTTTCAAGTAAAAATAATTTAATATTGATTGTTGATTGCTAATTTAAATCCTGAGTTAGACTTCGACTCGTCATTGTCGTCAATTGAAGAAATGGACTTAGATTAGGTTGGGTCCATTGGAATTTGGGAGGAGATATAAATTTTCAAAATTTTCACCTTCTATATTGACGGACCGGTTTAGGCTTGAAAGCCCGGCGGGTTTTTTGGCCCGCGGGCCGGGTGACCCGGCGGGCCGCATGAGCCGGGCCAGGGAGGCCCGGTTTTTTTTGGGCCTTGAAAATCCTAGCCCAGCCCGGCCAAAACTACGGGCGGGCCGGGCCATTTTCGGCCCATTTTGACAGCCCTAGTCTAGATTAATCTATTAATTGGATTAGGTTAATTCTAATTATGGATTTAATTTAGAACGAGGTTATGAGATCAGTATGCAGGTTAGCAAACCCTAAGATGAGTGGATTAATCAAGATTAATAATCCGATCTCTTAAGACGAGCTTTAATCCTATAGTTGGATTATTATTAACGGAATATGAGTCATGCATATTTAATTTACGTATTCTCATTTATTTGAGAATTTTTCTTGAGTTAAAGTCTTACTTTATATTCTCGGATTAAAGGTCAAGCACAAGAGTAAGAGCTAGTCAATGAGTCACTGAACTGTAGCAAAGTCTTGCTATCAGGTGGGTTTACTTTCATATATATATCAAATGAAAATATTTGAACTGAAAATATTTCAACTATTGTCTTGCCATAAATGTTTCAATTTTAGTATGATATCTATCTGCTTTGGCTTTGCCACTGATGCAATCGAATTCGGGTTCTAAGCGGTTGATAGCTATATATCCTGTCAGGATTAGTGTACACCAGTGACCGTGAGTCATCTAGCGGGTTGGCCGGTCAAGTGACCGTGAGAGGTGACCACCTCACCGACACACAGTTCCAGATATGATAGATTACAAGAGAACTTAGTCTGCAGACGAATTTAAGAATCACTAATGAATTTAGTAAGCTCGGGCCTATTTAGCTAAAACTCCCTTGATGTACTGTTTATAATGGCATGACAATTTACAGCTCTACGAAGCATGCTTGTGTTTATATTTAGGCATACGTACTCATTGAGTACTTTTGTACTCAGCCCTGCATATATTTATAAATGTGCAGGTTGAGCAGTGGCTGATGAAGATATTGAAGTGACGAGCAGAGCTTTTGTCATAAGTTAAATAAGTGAACTCTTGGATACATGTCTTCACACATGTAATCAGATTATGTTTTCTGCTGTGTACTCTCAAGTATTATGCCTTTTAGGTTAAGTCGGATTCATCCGAACTTACATGTTATTTGAGTCTTTGTGATTAAACATCAATTATCTTATAAAGCCCCCTTCATGTCCTTCATTAACAATGAGTTGAGTTCGATCCCCCATTATTTTCTCACCCACTTTCTATCCCCGCTTCTAATCTCCATCCCTTAGTCACGATTTCCCGGCTTAATTATCCTTAATCAAGTTCGGTCGTGACAGTTGGTATTTTATGTGTTAAGTCATAAGTGTGATAGGTGAAAAAGTGAAAAGGTGAATAAAGAAAAAAAATTTGTCATATAATAAAAATGCTCAAATTTCGCAGAACAATCTAAAAAATAAATACTACTAAACTTCGCGGGACGGAGAGTATATCCCTTCACACTCATTTTTCCCTAACATTCTATGCAGGGACGGAGCCGGGGGGGGGGGGGGGGGCTAGAGCCCCCTCCCAAATTTTGAGTATTTTTTTTTTTTTTAAATATATATAGATATATGTTTATAGAAACAATCCACCCAAATGGCCATAATGAAGAATGAAAATTAAATTTTGTCCACCATTTGAAAAAACACAAATTTTGGCCATTTTTATTGATTTGGACGCTTTTGCCCTTAATGAGGCGGACTGGGTAGGATCAGACACGCGGGTCGCGTGCCGGGTCGGGTTAGGCACTTATGGCACTAATAGTGCCATAAGTGCCATAAGTGCACACTTCCCCCTAGGGTTTAGATATTCCATTTAGGGTTTAGATTATTCATTTGGGGTTTAGATGTTCCATTTAGGGTTTAGATTATCCATTTAGGGTTTAGATGTTCCATTTAGGGTTTAAATGATGTTGTTGTTTCTGTATTTGTGCTGATGACCATTTTACTTAGTTTTATTTTGAATTTCGTTGGCACTTATGGCACTAATAGTGCTATAAGTGCCAAAATGACTATTTTACTTGGTTTTATTTTGGATTTTCGATGGCACTTATGGCACTAATAGTGCCATAAGTGCCTAACCCGACCCGGCACGCGACCCGCGTGTCTGACCCTACCCAGTCCGCCCAATTAAGGGCAAAAGCGTCCCAAAGCTATAAAAATGGCCAAAATTTGTGTTTTTTCAATGTGTGGCCATAAATTGTGTTTTATGCTTCATTTTGGCTACTTCAAAATTTTACTCTATGTTTATACCTATTATAAAATAATTTTATTTTATAAAAGAGTATTTGG
The DNA here is from genome assembly GCF_028751815.1 of Salvia miltiorrhiza. NCBI lineage: Eukaryota > Viridiplantae > Streptophyta > Magnoliopsida > Lamiales > Lamiaceae > Salvia > Salvia miltiorrhiza. Next base: position 50,654,666 of record NC_080393.1, on the reverse strand, counting down.
TTATTATATTCTCTCATATATACTTAATTTAAGGATAATTTTGTTATTTAAAACTATATAATCTATGAAATATTGTTTGTTATTATTACTATTATACTTGTCTTTTAATAAAAAATGCCTAATATGTATGAAATGCTTAAAAAAATTATACTAATGTATTGAAACTAATTTGTAGTATATAGAAAATATATAATTTATGGACATGTTGTTTGTTATTATTATTATTATGCTTGCCTTTTAATAAAAAATATCTTAAATATACGGAATTTCCAAAAAAAGTTTTGTGATATATTGAAATTATATAATCTATGAAAATATTGTTCGTTATTATTAGTATTATGCTCGTATTTTAATAAAAAAATACCTTAAATATACTGAATGCCCAAAAAAAATTTCTCGGGGGCGGTGTACAAGTTCAGCCCCCCCCGAACTAAATTCCTGGCTCCGTCCCTGATTCTATGAGAATGAAAAAATAAAAATCAAACTCTTTGATAAGCAACCATATATTCGGACTCACTTATTGACTCCATGGTAGCGGCCAGTTCCCAACAAACTATTCATCATACGTATAATTACACCATAAATATTTTCACAAATTTAACTTCTTCTTATTTCTTTTTTTGATAAAACAAATATAAGTTGAAAACGAGATGTATTGACATCTTTAAAGAACAGCTAATAATTAGCTTGCTTTTTCATGCTACAATACGTGTTTTATGCTTGTCTGTATATGTCCAATAACCCCACGAATTTCCCACGGTTCACTATATACATATATACCACCACCTCTTTTATCATTTCTTCCATATATCAACCCTTCCAACAATTATAGTTTCAAACATCACAATATCCTAATTCAGTTATTATTATTATTATTATTATTATTATTATTATATACACCTCATGTTTGTATCTATGGCTGACTCTCCACGTCATAGTCAACAACGCCACCCTTCTTCACCAACTCCACTGCCGCCGCTAGCTCCGTCTCCGAAGAGGGCTGAGAAAGCCACGAAAACGTGCTCCGCCGCCTCCTCCTCCTCGGGAAAACACCCAATATACCGCGGGATAAGGAGCCGCAGCGGCAAATGGGTGTCGGAGATTCGTGAGCCAAGAAAGACTAGGCGTGTGTGGCTCGGCACCTATCCCTCGCCGGAGATGGCCGCAGCCGCCTACGACGTCGCGGCACTCGCCCTCAAAGGCGGGGGAGCCGCATTGAACTTCCCGGATCATGCCGCCTCGTTTCCGGTCCCGTATTCGTCTTCGGCGCAGGATATTCGCCGAGCTGCCGCTGCTGCGGCCGAGCTCATGCGGCCGGATGATGAGCGGCGGAGGAGCGATGAGACGGCGGCTAATGTGGAAATGGTGAGGAGCGGCGGCGGCGGGCATGATCAGTATGTGGATGAGGAGGAGTTATTTCACATGCCTAACCTGCTGGTGGATATGGCGGAGGGAATGCTGGTTAGCCCGCCGAGGATGGCATCGCCGCCGCCGAATGAGTGGCCGGAGATTTTCGGCGGCGATAGCTTGTGGAACCACTTTTAGCAGTTTTAGTTTATATATAGGATTATTGGTTAAATTAGACTAACCTTCGTGGATTTTTGGTTTTGCACTATTTTTAAATTGTTATAAATTTATGATGATTAAGATTTTCGTTCAAAATAAAGTCGACGTGGCAATATGGTGGCATAAATCCATTCAAAACAACGTTGTGTTGATCATGAAAATTTATGCCACTAAGTTGTAACGTCAACTTTAATTTTTGTGAAAATCTCAATTGTGGTAAAATTATAACAGTTGTTAAGTTTATGAAAACTTTAATTTTTGTGAAAATCTCAATTGTGGTAAAATTATAACAGTTGTTAAGTTTATGAATTTTTGTACTATATATTTTAAAATTGAAAAATTAAAAATCGACCAATATTGGTATATTGTCAATGCCAATGAGGCTTATATATGGCAAAATATTGAAAATGAATGAGAGATATTATGCATGCACAACTTGGATTGTTGGAGAAACATACGTCCAATGATGCATGCTGAATTTTACCTCTCAAAAAAAAAAAAAAAAAAACCAAGTTTGATTTCGAGATTCAAAATTATTAATCCAAAAGTGAGATTTCTGTTATTTAGGAACTCAGGACTCGGAGAATTAAATCAACAATATATAAATTTTTCAGTGTGTTGTTAAGTGTGTAATTGATGATATCGAGATGTTATTAATTTTTTGTATATGTACGTGTTCAGATGATCCATATATATGTTCTTAAGTTCCGATCAACAATTAATTTACGTGTTTAATTTTGTATCGTTTCTTTCTCTTTTTGTTGACAGAAATATGTTATTATAAAGTTTGAGTAGTTATAATTAATTTTCATGAAGGGACCAATAAGAAAGGGATAATGTACTAAGGATTCAGTAAGTCAAAATAATCATTAAAGGGATGAAAGAGACACATATATGATGAAATCGGAAAAATAATTTGGGGTTCTGATTAACCGAAGAAAGTAAGACTCATGTCGATTTAGAGAAGAAATTAAGGAAACGAAAACAGACATTTGAAGGACCATTTCTTACACCCACGACTTTTGTGCAAACCAAAATTTATCTCCCAAGATTTTGGTTCAAATTCCACCGCCGAAAGGAATATAATCACATACTTAAAAAGCATCTCCAGCGCAAGGTTTGTGTCCCGGATCGACGCGGTGCACAATGTTTGCACACGGAGAAAATCCGGTCTATCCGACTCCATTTTCCGGCGCCGATTTCGTATGTGTCGTCCATTGTTTTTGCACATCGTCGACGCCGTGCAGTTCGATCCATACTTCCAACAACGCACGGATGCACTTGGCAGATCCGGCTTCACACCGTTGCAGAACTGCACGATTGATTTTCGTATGCTAGCAACTGGTGGGGCAGCTAACCATTACGATGAGTATCTACGGATTGCCGAGTCCACGTCGTTGGAGTGCTTGCGCAGATTCTGTCGAGTCATCAACCAACTCTTCGGCGCGGAATACTTGAGGAGGCCGACTTCCGCCAACTGCCAAAGACTTCTAGCACTACACGAGGAGAAGCACGACTTCCCGGGAATGCTAGGGAGCCTCGATTGCATGCATTGGGCGTGGAAGAATTGTCCAACGGCATGGCAAGGCGTATACACTCGAGGCGATCAGGGGGAACCGACCATCATCCTCGAAGCTGTCGCATCTCAAGATCTATGGATCTGACATACCTTTTTTGGGACTCCTGGTTCGAAAAACGACATCAACGTGCTCAACTCTTCGACGTTGTTCAACGATCGCCTACAAGGAAGGGCTGTGCCGATCACATATCAAGTACAACTCCTACTACACGAGCGGGTACTACTTGACTGACGGCATCTACCCCAATTGGCATGTTTTCGAGAAGAGTCCTACACATCCGACGGACGCGAAGAGTAAGAGGTTCAAAGTGATGCATGAGGCAGCTCGCAAGGATATCGAACGAGTTTTCGGCGTGCTTCAAGCTCGTTGGGCAATCGTCAAATGACCATCGCGTCTTTGGCACGAGGAGATGAGCGACATCATGTTCACGTGCATCATTTTGCACAACATGATCATTGAAGACGAAGGCGAGCACGCAATGGAATGGGAAGAAGTGGTCACCGACGAAGCTTCGAGTAGCGCCGCTGCATCTTGTCCTCGTGCCGGTGCTCCGTCAGAATTTTGCGCATTTGTGGCACGACAAGCATCCTTGAAAGACGCGGAGATGCATGCTCGTCTCAATTTAGATTTGAAGGAGCACATTTGGTCTCGTTTTGGTCCGATTGAGCCAAAAGAAATTATTGTAATTTTTATTTTATTATCGTATTTTAATTAAGTCTTTAATTTTATTTTAATTATTGTAATGTTGAATTTTAATTTTTAATGAAAATTTGGAATTTTAAAATTAAAGTGTAGAATTGGGGATTTTGTGGAAATGAAGATCTAAGACACAGCCTAAGACACAAAGGCTGTGGAGGGCTGTGACTTAGGTGGGGACCACCACCTAAGACACAGCTTAAGACACAAGCATTGGAGATGCTCTTACTATCGACCAATTTTTACACCATGACATATTTTATCAGATTTGAAGTTGGAGGGAGTGTTTTTACTAAGAGTGCGGTTACTTTAGTTGTAAAATATAGAAAATGATAAATAAGAACAGATGAGAAAATATTATATTTTCTCTTTTTTTTTATCATATATTTACTAGAGATGGAAAGATGAGAAAATATTGAAAAATATTTTCACATCCTTAACCTACGGAAATATTATCCAATATCGGTGAGAAAATGAGTGAACATGAGCTGCCCGAGAAAATATTTCACATGTCCGAAAAAAAAAATTCCATCAAAATAAATGCACCCTATTTAATTAAAGTGGAACAAGTAGCCGATGCATATTTTGATGGCTAAGAATCGAACGGAGATTGGCCATCGACACGATTCAAAATGCATGTAACTGTTGATGTTGGGCTTTTCAATAGCAAAACAACATGTTGAGAACTTAATAAAATATCCTAATCCTAGATTTGATGATACCAAAATCAATAGGTTTCACTTGTAATAGAATAGAACTGTTCGAACTCAAGTGTTAGAGTTCTTCCTCTAGTTTAGTTGATGTTCTGAAGACTGAAGACTGAAGATGCCGACTGATGTAACGATTAAGACGAAGTCAAATACTAATATTTGACTTATCAGTCGAAGGATCAGTTTCGACTGATTACTTAATGCGCGCCACGTGGATTCAGCGGACTGTAACTAAAGTCAAGTATCAGTTAAACATTCTTTCTCGGACTGAACCTCCAACGTTCAAAGGAAGCCACGCACTCCAGAAGTACAGCCGCATTAAATGCAGAAATTTCAGGATCATCCTTTCTCTGCAGATGCCATTCCTTTTTGGTGATCACCTTTTTAGAGATGTCGCATCACCTGCTCTTCAAAGTAGCAGTTCTCACCAAACAAGGAACCTCGAAGATTGAAGCCTCAAGCCAAGTTCAAATTACTCTCTAACGGAAGAAATCTTGAAGACCATCTCCGCCAATGGATCTATTCAAGACGTCTCCAATAAATTGCGCTCGAGGATCACTTCAATCTACACCGATTCAACAACATAAGCTGAAATACTGCCGAATTCGTTACTCAGCAAAACCAAGCCTCTCCGAAGGTTGAATCAAAGAAGAGAATCACAAAGCCAAAAATCAGTCACTACTGATTACATACATTCTCTTAGAACTTAAGCAAATATTGTATATCCAAAGCCTAGGTAAAACTGACTGCAAAGAACTTGTTCTTTGTGGTTTAGTTGACAAGTTTTCAAACCTCTCTTCAACGAATCAAATTGAGTGTTTGTGTCGAAAAGGAGTTCAGACCAGTGTTCTGTCTCCGTGAGATCTTAGTGCCCAATGTGCGCTAGGAATGAGAAATCCAACTCAGTGCGTTGGTACTGAAGATAGGATCTTCAGTTATCTCGGTTTGTGTGCACCCGCAATCACACGTTCAGGTTTGTTGTGCACCCGTAAGCACACGCATCGGTTTGCAGTGCACCCGTAAGCACTTGCCCAGTGAAGTTGTTGGTCTGATCAACCGACCGTGGATGTAGGAAATGTTTTCCGAACCACGTAAAAATCTCTGTGTTATTTACAACTTTCAGTACTTACCTTCTTACTTGTGCTCTTACCTTCATAAACTGAAAACCGATTAATTGTAAAGAGAAACTTAACTGCTGACAACGTGTTTAATATCACAGGCTATTTCGAAACAAAAGTTTTCCGCTGCGTGTGTTATCAGTCTAACTGATCTATCTTCTGATAGTCAGTGAGATTCATAACATATCTCTGTTTATCAAACTCGACTGAAGCCTTACGTGTATCAGTTAAAGTCTTTGACTTAACTGATAACTCCTTACTGAAGAGTATTTAGTATCAGTCGTCAACCCTGTTTTGACAAAACTCTTTTCAGCAAACAGGATGAGTCAGTTTGTATTTGAAGTTTCATTTTTACTGAGAAAAATAGCCCATAGGTGTATTTCCTCCCCCCCATACACCTATTCGAGACCCTCCGGACCTAACAATTGGTATCAGAGCAGGTTGTTCGGAAGAACAATTTTGCTTTGATCAGGTTCTACAGAACTAGATCATTCTCTTTAAAGGTCTCGAAAACTTTTCTTTTTCAAAAAGTGCTTATTGCTTTTCTTATCTGTTGTTTTCTGTTTTCCTTTTCTATGGAAACTAAACACAGCAGAGTATCCTCACTACCTATGTTTAGTATTGAAAAATACGACATATGGAAGTTTCGCCTTGAAAGCTTCCTCACCGCCCAACATTACCGAATATGGGAAGTCATCACCAAAGGACCCATCATCATCACGGAGGTGATCAAAAGGGTTCCTCTAGACACATCTAGAGATCCTTTTGATGAAGTCCAGATCAAATCAAAGGCTGACTTCACCACAGAAGAAAGGAAGCAAGATGAGCTCGACAACCTCGCCAAAAGCATCATCTCCGGCACAATTCCAGATAAGCACGTCACCAAGATCATCAAGTGCAGAACTGCAAAGGAGATGTGGGACATTCTTGAAGGAATGTGCATCGGATCAGAGGAGATAAATGAGAACAAGTTATCAATAGCTTGTCAAAAATTTGACTCATTCCTCATGCTAAAAAATGAATCAGTTGACGAGATGGAACTCAGATTCAACCAGATCCTGAACGAAGTTCAATCCATCTCGAAGGACAAGTACACTCAACGAGAGATCAACCTAAAGATTCTACGAGCACTTTTGCGAGGAGATTGGCAGATCTACGCAGGTGCTCATCAGAACAAGCCAGGATTCAATCAGCTCCCAACGAACAAGCTTATCTATGATCTCGTGGCGAATGAGTTCGACATCCAGAGAAACCTTGAAATAAAGAAAGCTGGAGGATCAGACGAAGATGCTCCATCAGCCTCAAAAGGAGCGGCGCTGAAAGTTTCAGCAAAAGAAAACAAGAAGCAGTCAAAAGAACCAGGGGAACTCAAACCATAAGACTTCTTCAGTCAATATGCTCCATTGACTGAATGATTCAACAAGATGGAATCCAAATTCTGCAAGTACAGGAAGTTCCACAAGCAGCACTACAAAGGAAAAGAAAGAGAAATCAAGTCCAGATATTCCATTGACAGAAGCGCAGAAAGGAAGTCATCCGCTATTGATCTAAAAGATGTGGAATGCTATGGGTGCAAAAAGAAAGGGCACTATCGATCTGAATGCCCTGAATTGTCACAGTCTGAGCGCAAAGAGATGAAAGCTAGGAAAGAACGCAAATATGCAAAGAAGAAAGCGATGGTTGCTGACGATGCATGATCTTCAAAATATGCATCAGAATCATCTGCCTTCAACTCCACCAGCTCAGATGATGAGAGCCAAGCCCTCATGGCCAACGACACCGAAAGCGTGGCCGACAACAGCTACGACAACGGAATGAATGGGCCAGAGGTAAACTCTTACTCAAAAACTTCTTATACTGATAACTCCTTGTTGTTTACAGGAGACTACTCAGAATTTGGAGATAGCACAGTCGATGAAACTGAAGAGTACGATTAGCTCATGACTGATCACTGTCAGTTAAGGAAAATGTTTGAAGATCTTCTCATGCAGAATCAGAAAATGGAAAAGGAGATCAATGAAGAACGAATCAAGAATCAAACGATCATCTACTTTCCAGATGAAACCTGTCTTGATGGACTGATCATGGAGAACAGTCGACTGGAAGAAAAACTCAGAATTTCTACATCAGAATGTGACAGAGCATCTCATGAAATCAAGAGGCTCAATCACAAATTGGAGAAAACAGTCAAAGACTGTATGATTAAATCTCCTATGATGACTAACTTTCCTTCAAAAGCACTTGTGGAAAGCATCGGAGGAAAGGTGGTTCCTGCCGATAAAGGAAAGAATATCATGATCAAAGAAGTAACTGACACTTATGAAGACAACACTTCAGAAGAGTCTAGGGATCATGATTTGGAAGAAATTCATAAGCGTAAACTGATGGAAAGAATAAATGTTCATCCTTCTAAGAAGACTAGAAAGCAGATTTCAGTCAAAATATGGGGAAGAAACATCGGCACTGAAACAGAGTCTTCCTCACCAATCCAGGGGGAAGAACAACAGAAACAATCAGAAACTGAAATCAGTTCAGTTCCGAAGAGAACAACAACCATGGAGACAAAGCTATGATAAGTCCAGACGAGCTAAAGGTCATCCACAACAGTGTGCAACTGGACATCATAAGACTCATATGCCACAACATCAGTCAAGACTCCATCAGTCGAGGATAACTCACACATCTCAAAGGAGACCCTCATTGGAGCAAAGGAGACCTCAATACTGCACCAGACAAAGCTTCTACAAAAGCGAGGCTCCTAAAAGGAAAGCTCAACAGAAGAAAGCTCATGTGCCAACTGAAGCACCAACCACTTCAGTCAGACAACCAGCCAAGCGGAAAAGATCAACACCAAGACCAATTCTGAAATAGATATGGGTTCCAAAAGGAACACGAGCTAACAATGAAGGACCCAAACATTGATTGGGTACCTAAATTAACTATTCCTTGCAGGGCAAAAATAGGAAACACAAAAAGAAGGAAGAAGTTAAAGCCTCAATCAAAACATGGTACCTGGATAGCGGCTGCTCGAAGCACATGACGGGCTACAAATAATATCTCACACAATATTTTGAGAAAGCTGGATCAAAAGTTGCATTCAGAGACAACTCAATCGACGAAACAAAAGGCTATGGTGTACTCGACATGGGTAACGCCAGTATCAGTAATGTTAGCTATGTTTCTGGACTAAAACATAATTTGTTGTCTGTGAGTCAATTTTGTGACAGCAGATTCGCAGTGAAGATCAAGAAAGATGTATTCACTATAAGAAATAGTCAGAAGAAGGTGGTTCTGAGAGGGATCAGACAAGGAAGTCTCTACGTCGTATCATGGGAAAATAGCCCTCATGAAACCTGTCTCATAAGCAAAAGCAGCTCAAAGCTCAACTGGCTATGGCACAGAAGACTCAACCACCTCAACTTCAAGACGATCAACAAACTTGCTAAGCATCAACTAGTAGAGGGCTTACCTTCTATTGTGTTCCAAAAGAAGCAAGAATGTGAAGCATGTCAAAGAGGAAAGCAAACTAGAACGTCATTCAAGTAAAAAACAGGACACCTCTCTGGAAGAATTCTCCAACTACTTCACATGGATCTGTTTGGCCCAATCTCTCCCAGAAGTTTCAACGGTAGGAAATATACCTTAGTTGTCGTGGATGACTATTCTCGATATACTTGGGTCATATTTCTCTACAACAAGAGGGAGACACTGCTGGAATTTCCAAAGCTGCTGAGAAGACTAAGCGTTGAAAAGAAAGTCAACATCATCAGCATCAGATCAGATCGAGGGACTGAATTCCTCAATGCCGTCATTCGTGACTACTGCGAAGAACGAGGAATCAGTCATCAAACTTCTGCAGCAAGAACTCCTCAGCAAAACGGAGTAGCAGAAAAAAGAAACAGGTCTTTGAAGGAAGCAGCAAGGACAATGCTAGCCGAATCAAAAACTTGTTCGCTTTTATTTTCACCACGCCGCAAGTATATGGTGTAGTTGTAATATAAGGGAAGCAAGGTCGTATTCCACAAGGATTGGTGAATTTAAACTTCTAAATATTATTAATAAGTTGTTTTCAATCTATTTAGACAACCAAAGTTGAAGAGATATTGAAGGTTAAATCAAAGTTAAATTAAAGCAAACAAACTAAATAACAATAATACAAACTTAGTTAATAAATTGGGGAATGACTCGAAGGAAAGTTAACCTAGGGACTAGATTTCGATGGATCGTAATGAACTTCAATCTAAAGCAATATAAATCTTGATATGGCCTACTTATCTAGGGCGATCTCCCCATTAATTTTAGCCCCCTCCCGGACGACTAAAACAGTAGATTACGGGTCATAATTGTCGTCCCCGGTCAATTTCTAACCTATAACTCCCAATAGCTCAAAAGATCAATAAGCCCTCACCCAACTCTCAACCTCCCGGTTTATTGAGATGATATGTATCAAACTCCTAATCTATTGTAATTATCCTCTCCCGATTCAAATCACAAATTAGAAATGCACAAAAGGTGGCCAACCAATCATACAAGAGATAAATCTAGGACTTGAAAAGATAACAATAAGCACAATCAAGATATATATTAAACAAAGAAATCAATCCATTACAAATCCATCTAATCTAATCCCTAAGATAAGGGATTTTAGCCAAGCATATTCATAATAAAAATAAATCCCAAGTCATAAGAAAACATAAATAAAGATATAGAGAGATAGAGATTCATAGACAAATCCTATAATCTTGATCTTCAATCATGTAGTCTTGATGAGCTCCTTTCCAAGTCTTCCCCTTCTTTCTTTGATTTTGGTGTTGTTCTTGTGTGTGGAAGAGAGAAAAATGGTGGAGAATGGAGGCTAGGGTTTGGAATTGGAGTGTTGGGGAAGATGAAAATGTGTGGGAATGATGAATGATATGAGGAATGGGGGGAAAATGGGGTTTTAGAGCTCAAAATCACGTCTGGGCCCACTTGGGGGAAGCCCCGCCCTTTTCCCGCGGTCACGGCCTGCGTCCGCGGCCTACAAACGTGGGGAAGGATCAGGGGACCCGCGGTCCTACCCCGCGGCCGCGGGTGGTGACCGCGGGGTACTGGGCGTTTTGCGCAGTCCGCTCTTTTTGCTCCGTTCTCCCTCGTCCGGAATCGGATTTGGTCGCCGTTTGCGCTCACGGATTCCTCTCGAGACGTAATTCAATCTCATATCTTCAAAATCCTCCAATTAATCCTTGATTTTTCCTGAAATTACTCCAAAACTACACCAAGACATCAAATCTTCATAAAACTAAATATTTGGGCACAAACAAGCATTCACAAGCAAAACATGAAGGGAAATGACAACAAATCATGTGAAATTGAGGTAGGAAAACCATGTTTGTCAATGACAAAAGGAAGTTAAACACATTTGATAGCAAGGATGATCCAGGAATTTTTCTTGGATACTCTGGAACTGAACTATCCAGCAAAGCCTATCAAGTGTTTAACTCTCAAACTCTTTGTGTGGAAGAAACACCACATGTTATTTTTGACGAGTATACTGATGATTTCAGGATACAGGAAATTGAAAGAAGTGCTGAGAACACTGAAGTTTCCAGAACTGAAATGAAAAGCACCGAACCCTCTACAGTTTTGGTGTGGGGACCAGGAAAAGAAGAGGTACTGAAAAGCTTCAGTATCAGAAGATCAGTCAAAGGTCTGAAGATCCGACTGGAGTTACCACAGATAGCATCAGTCAAGGGGGAACTCCGACAGCCGAATAACAAGTTGAACCTGCTGCTGCAACACCAGTTCAACAGTCTCCTGCTCGAGAAACTTTTGAAGGACTCAGAACCATCCTGACTGAAGAACCTCCTTCATCGCCAGAAGAAATCAAGAAGTATCGAAGATGGTTTGAGCTCCACTCAAAGGAGAACATCATCGGAGAACCATCAGACGGTGTAAAGACTCAAAGATCAATGTGCAACCTCATCTACGACATAAACCAAAACTGCATCAATGAAGATAAGAACTTCAGCTGTTTCTTATCATGTACAGAGCCCGAAGACATTGAAGAAGCTCTAAAGTCTACTCAGTGGGTCATCGCAATGCAAGAAGAACTCAATGAATTCAATCGAAATTCAGTTTGGGAACTGGTGGATCGACCATACGATGCAAAAGTGATTGGTTTGAAATGGATTTTCAAAAATAAGAAAGACGAAGAAGGTCACGTGGTGAGAAACAAAGCAAGGCTGGTAGCCAAACGGTACAGTCAAGAAGAAGGAATCGACTACGATGAAACATTTGCACATGTTGCAAGACTGGAAGCAGTCAGGCTCTTCTTAGTCTTTGCCGCTCACAAAGGATTCAAAGTACACCAAATGGATGTGAAGTACGCATTTCTCAATGGAGTGCTCATCGATGAAGTCTATGTGGAACAACCTCCGGGTTTTGAGGTTGCTGGACCAGAAAAAGGTGTACAAGCTGAAGAAAGCGCTCTATGGATTGAAACATGCTCCAAGAGCATGGTATGATACTCTTTCTGAGTATCTAGTAGAACAAGGATTCAAGAAATGATCTGTTGACAGAACCCTGTTCACTCTGAAAGAAGGAGAAGATCTCCTACTTGTTCAAATTTATGTCGATGACATAATCTTCGGATCCAAATCTGAACGGATGTGTAAGAAGTTTGCTTATATTATGACTAAGAAGTTTCAGATGTCCATGATGGGATAAATGAATTTCTTTCTTGGATTACATGTCAAGCAGACCAACGAAGGAATACTGATTAATCAATCAAAGTATGCCAAGGAACTGATCGCCAAGTTCGGTATTCAGCACATTAAATCAGTCAAGATTCCAATGAACACAAACTGGAAGGTAGATCTAGGATTGGAAGAAAAATCTGTATCTTCAACCAAATACAGAGAAATCATTGGGTCATTACTGTATTTAACTGCTAGCAGACCAGATATCGCTTATGCAGTCGGGGTTTGTGCAAGATATCAGTCAGATCCAAAGGAAGCTCATATGGATGCAGCAAAATGAATTTTGCGATATCTCAAAGGCACACCCAACTTAAGATTGTGGTATCCAGCTGACGACGACTTCAAGCTCTCCGGATACTCAGACTCTGATTTTGCAGGATGCAAAGTTGATCGCAAATCAACTTCAGGAACTTGTCAATTCCTAGGCAACAAACTTATCTCTTGGTTTTCAAACAAACAGACTTCAATCGCCACTTCCACAACTGAAGCTGAATATGTTGCTGCGGGAAGCTGTTGTTCACAACTCCTATGGCTAGTCCAACAATTGAAGGACTATGGGATCGAAGAAAAAGAAGTCCCAATTTATTGCGACAGCTCCAGTGCTATTGCAATCTCACAGAATCCAGTTCATCACACAAGAGTCAAGCATATTGCAATCTGACATCACTTCATTCGTGATCACGTGGAAAAGAAGAATGTCTCTGTTGAATGGATTTCGACCGCAGTTCAGAGAGCAGACTTGCTGACCAAAGCTCTTTCTGAAGATAGGTTTAACAATCTTTGTGCTAGGATCGGCCTCATCAACCCTGAAGAATGATGTTGTTTTTGAAGATCTCAACTGCAGAAACAACGAGCTCACCTCCATGGCATGCAAGCTTATTTCACATATCTTGCTCACCTCCATGGCATGCAACAACAACGAGCTCTTTCTCGTTGTCTGCCGGCATCACCATCCGCACATGGTCCTTTATTCAAAGACCTCGTGCCGGCAAATCGACAGTGTTAGTCCTCACGACTGTCACTGATTCGATTTCCCCTTCTCACACCCCTCTCCTGTACTCTCCATCTTTCTCCAACCTGGTCCCCACTCTCTTCTTCATAAGCCTCTCATCCTCCCTCTAAGGCAGCCTCCTTCACCTCTAAGGCAGCCTTATTCATCTCTCAGCCTCCTTCACTTCTCCGTCTCCCTTCTCATCTCCCTTCCCACTGGCGTCTTTCTCTTCTGCATCTCTGGACTCATCCTCTTCTCAAATCCTCTCACGAGTTTCTGAGACTAGGAGTTGGGTACCATATGATCATAGCTTCCATCATCAGCTCTCTTTTTTATGTTGCCAAAAAGGGGGAAAGTAGAAGTCAAAGAAAAACCTTCTCAAAGTTGGTTCTCTGCATCTTCTCGAAAGACTGAAGATGGTAAAGCAAAAGGATCACCAGAAGTTTTAAGGATGACGTTCCAGTAAGACCTCAAGTCAATGGAAAATAAGTGTGAAAGGAACAAGCTTAGGAACATGAAGATGAAGATGAAGATCAAAGAAGTTCAAGGCGCAGACAAGCAGACTGCTGGAGTCCATGGGTTTCCATGTGTTTTTCTTTGTTGTTTTTACTCCCATGTATGTTTTGCTCTGTACCTCAACTGATTTCTCATCAGTTATTTTAAATGAAAAGAACTTCTCTTTGATCTCAACCTGAAGACACTAACTTTTTGTCCAGGCTCTGATTAATGTCTTTCAGTTTTATCTTCGTTCAGTTTCTTTAAACTGTTGTGTTCTTCCTTCAGAGTACAATTTTTAGGTTCTATTGTTAAGGGGGAATAGTATTCACCCCGCTTTAATAACTTGTGCTTTGAGTTCAGTCTTTTTCTTGCTTAGAACTATTGTGTGGTTTTGGCATCATCAAAAAGGGGGAAATTGTTGGGAACTTAATGAAATATCCTAATCCTAGTTTTGATGATACCAAAATCAATAGGTTTCACTTGTAATAGACTAGAACTGTTCGAACTCAAGTGTAAGAGTTCTTTCTCTAGTTTAGTTGTTGTTCAGTCGTCAACCATATTTTGACAAAACTCTTTTCAGTAAACAGGTTGAGTCAGTTTGTATTTAAAGTTTCGTTTTAACTAAGAAAAATAGCCCATAGGTGTATTTCCCCCCCCCATACACCTATTTGAGACCCTCCGGACCTAACACAACAAGATGTAGGATCCCGGAGGGTTTGCTGAACAAGTGTATGGGGGAAATACACCTATAGGCTATTTTTGCGGAAAACAAACAAACCAATCTTCAGTTGGAAAATGGTTGTAGACTGATACTGAGGTGACTTCAGTATTTTGATTTCAGTCAAGCACATAGCTTTAACTGATATCCACGTAAGGCTTCGATCTAGAGTTTGTAAAATAGAATAGAGTTACAAATCTTCCTGACTATTAGTTGATTGGTCAGTTAGACTGATAACTCAGCAGCAGAAATTTAAACTTAATCCAAATAGCCTTTAGGAAGGTTGTCACTTTATAAAATCCTTAGTTATACACTTTTTAGTTAAGCAAGTCTAGTTGTAAACAAGTTTAACGCACATAAGGAATAACTGAAAGCAGATAAAGAACACAAGGATTTTTACGTGGTTCGGAACAAGTTCCTACGTCCACGGCCAGATGATCAATATGACAAACACTCTTAGCTTATGCTTATGGGTGCACACCAAACCTTGAACTGAAAATCAAATTTTCAGTACCAACACACTGGGTTGGATTTCTCGCTCACTCTTAGCACGCTAAGACACACTAATACCTTTTCCAGCGCTTGGCTAAGATCTCTGGAGTTAGAGCACTGGTCTGAACTCCTTTTTACTCAAACACTCTTATCGCTCAGTTGAAAATCTTCCAACTAAGATTTCTGATAATAGGCTTTCAAGTAATCAATTCCAGGCTTAGGATATAACAGGAGTTGCCTAGATTTCTAAAAGAGTTTAGATAATCAGTAAGACTGATTTTACAATGTTTAAGTGCTCTCTTCTTCGATTCAAAGTTTTATCTAAGATAAGGCTGGCTTGTGATTTTGACAGAGCTTCAACGTAAGTCTTTGAATCGGTGAAGATTGAAGGCGTTCATCGAGCTCTATTTATAGGTGAAGTCCCGAATATATCCGTTGGAGACATGGTCTTCAGGATTTCAGCCGTTGTGAGACATTCTGTGCTTTGGGCTGAGGCTTCAATCTTCTTAGCTCCTGATTGGTTGAAGATTTGAATTCTTTTTGTCCTTGGAGCATGGTGCTTCTAATTTTTAGCAAGAAAAAGGAAAGTTGGTGTACTGGAAAGGACGATCTTCATATCAGGTGCATTTAATGCTGTTGCAGGAGCATTTAATGCGGGTGCCAGCGTTTCAGTCTGATTGAAGAATATTGATTGATATACTCAAGTCGAAGCTCTGTTGTTTACACGTATTTTCATGCGAGACTTAAGTTTAACTGAAGAATCAGTTAGAGCTTTTGTCTTTCGCTTGAGCAGTCGTTGTCTTTAGTTAAATTGTCATCCTGTTTAACTGAACATCTCTAGTTCACGATGTCCTTCGTATCACCAGTGTCTTCCTTTAGTTGTTCTATCTTCAGTCTAGCTTTGATGTTCTAAGTCTTCAGTCTTCAGTTTCTTTGGTCTTCGTCATGGAAAAACTTCTATTCCCTTTAACCTTCAGTCTAGCTAAAAGATTGAACTCTAACAGTTGAGTTCAGATAAAGACGCTAGTCTAGGAAAAGAAAACTAAGGGTTTTGGGATCATCAAAACTGTGATAGAATATTTCTTCTATTTCCCAACAATTTCCCCCTTTTTGATGATGCCAAAACCTCACAAAGGTTAATAAGGTAAAGAGACTGAACCAGGTTTCTAAGGGAGATAAGTTAGTTCACCCTGAACATTATAATCATATAACCTGTAGTCAAGGCAACTTAAGCAACTGAACAAATTACAACTCAAACAAACACACAACTCAAATTCAGGCATCAGAACACATGCAAGCAAATAACTGAGATTTTAAAATCAGAGCCTGGACAAAGAGTTGTTGTCATCAGGTTGATGGAGCAATTCTTTTCTTATATAATCTTTGAGAATTGATTAGATATCAATTTCAAAAGAGCATACACTACATAAGGCAGATACAGAAAAGCTAAAAACATAAGAACAAACACAAACTAAGGTTTGCGCCCTTGCTCTCCATCAGTCTGCAGTTGGTGTTGATCTCCATCTCCATCTTCTTGTTCCTGTGCTCGCTCTGCCGCTCTTGCTCTCCATTGGCTCGAAGTCTTTTGAATGGTCTTCCTCCTTGGTCTTCTGGTGATCCTACCGCTTCACCAACTTCAATCTCTTTTCATATAGGCTTTTTCTTTGCCTTTTTCCCCCTTTTTGGCATCATCAAAAGGGGAAACGACTTATGCGGGAATGCTTATGAGGATCAGCCGATACCCAGCTCTGTTTCTCGGGCTGCCAAATGATCATGAGAAGATTCAAAATGAGTTTGAGCAGATTGGCCTTGGAAGAAGGAGGAGGAAGAAGCTGAGGGAGAGTTCCTTCAAGTTCGATCCTCCAGAAGCATGTTGGCTTCTTAATGCTGCGCATGATGGAAGACACCCTATTCACTGGATGCAAATGAGAGAGGAAATGAGCTTGGCCTTTCTCCTCGGCAAGAGTTTGAAGATGAGTTACATCCCAGTTGAATGGCCCTGTGTGTATCAGAGCAGCTAGCACCATTTTCTTGTTGCATGAAGTCTTGGTCCTTGGTTTTCCCATGTTTGTAAGATGAGAAAAATATTTCTGCAATGAGAGATTTACTCACAGTTATGACTGTGGAAGAAGATTAGTTGTAGTGAAGAGAAATTACAAGACTAAGGCACTTAAATACTTGAAAATGAGGTGATGAAAATTATTCGATTCTTGTGCCTTAAGAGTATTTAATACAAACTTCACGTCCACCGTCACTGCAGGAGTGACGTGTGCCTCAAAAGCAGTAAAAGGGTAATTATTACCCATGTCAAATCAGTTGATTTTCGAAGGAAATTTACAAGATTTACTACTGAAACACGCAACCCTTTTTGAAAAGAATCTATTATAACTTAGAAATTTCTTCTAATTTTCAACTATGCCAAGATAGATGACTTTTAAGAATAAGGCAATATTTAAACCAACATCAGTTACAATTAAAGGAAATAAGAACTGATAAGATGACTTACAAGGCGATTGTACAGTTAACTGAAAATATGACGAACTCAGTTGAACATACTAATGAACACAAAAATACTTACTGGTCGACTGAACATCGTAATCAGTCGATACCTCATAGCAGTTTAACTGATAGCCTTGGTTCTTTCTTGACCTTGACTCACTTCTTTGGTGGACACGTCTTCAGTTCTGGATGAGATAACATAAATTATATTTTAAGAGAACTGGTGAAATATCAGTCTTTGAGATCAAGAAAACAGTATAATCATTTCAATAAAACTAATGAGATATCAATTTTTGGTACATAGCAGAAATCTGCCAAAGCAAAAGGAGAAAAGATTACAATTCAAAGCAAACAACTAAGGCTTCTGCAGGTAGATTTCAAAGACTGCTCTCTTGATGCAATCGTAGTCGACAGGATGGCTTCTCTTAGTGACTTCCCAGATTCTGCATAGAGCTGCAACCTCTTTTTTGATGGTTTCTTTGTTGATGTGATTCTTGTCCTTAGGAGGACTCACAAAAGCTCTTAGAGGATATGGGATAATTGACATCTTTGCTTTATCTTTTGCATCTAGCAATCTGTTTACCAACTCCTTTTCAGTCCAGTTGTGCAGAAAATATACCCAAGCTCGTCTTTGGGATTCCGGATCTTGTTTAAGATTACCAAAGACTATCCATTTGGTATAAATTTCTTTTATCCTTTTCCACTAGTCGTTGATGTCTTCAGGTACCCATTTATTAGTTCGATCACAATTCTCCAAGTAGGATACAAGAAGACTTTCCTTAATGTAGTACTCCAGCAGTTGTCGTTCTTTGGGTGTGAAGGTGGGAGAAGGTGGTGCAAGTTTAGCTAGCTTCAGTGCCTTCTTTACTCTCGGCTCAAAATCTCTCAGCTCTTGCTCTTTTCCTCTGTGTCGCTTTCTGTATTCTCTGGATTGAGATGGAGCGGCAGGTAATTTTCGAGCGGCGCCGATTGATCCGACTGACTATTCAGGACCCCAAAACTCTTCCTCCTTTCTGTCAACATCATCCATGCGAATTTGAAGATCTTGAATATCATTGAACATCTTTTGGATGAGGGAGGAGTTGGAGGAGTCACGGACTGCACGAAGTTCCACCTCTAGTTGAGCAACATGCATGTTGACTGGTTTGAGCTCCTCTATGATCAGCATCTTTGTACCCACTTCAGTCATGTACTCTCGCATGAACTCAGTGCAAAGCTTGTCGAGATTGCATTGAGCATCTATACGCTGTTACTTGACTAGGAGTTCGACAATCTTCAATTGATCCTTAAAGACTTCAATTGCTTCTTGGATGTGAGGAACAATGACTGTAAGCGGTAAAACTCTAGAACCATGGTCAGTAACTGTGCTTTTGAGAATGCTTACTTGAGCTTGTAGGGTGGCTAACTGAACAGAGTGGTTGATCATATCACCGGTGAGAGTGTCATCTACTTCCTTGAGCCTTTGCACATACTTGGCCGCATAGATATCTCTGCAGTCCATCTCATGCTTGAGCTTTTCTATCTCATTTTGTTGGTTAGAAACCAACGTCAGCAGCACTTTGTTCTGTTATTCCAAATCTTCAGGAAGTTCGAAGGAAACTCCTTGAGGATTCTTGTACTTCCATGCAGTGAGGCGTGCATCTGTCTCTTCATCAGAATCACAGATCAAGTATGGACGCCTCGCGATTTCAATTTCTTCAACTGGCAGCACTAGAGGAATGTGTACTTTCTTGCCCTTTGAAGATGATGCTCCATGAGAAGATGAGGAAGGAGCAACTTCTTTTGATGTCTTTGGATGAACTGGAGGTTCAGAGGAAGCTCCATTTAGCTTCTTAGCAATCGAGTCGGAAGCCTTTTCCTGTAAAGCATCTTTGGGAGACTCAGAAGGCATAAGTACAAGTGTAGCTTCAGTTGTTTCTTTTGTTTGGACTGGAGTTTTAGAGTTGGTGGCTCCAGTTGATGCCTGACCGGTTGTGTTATCAGTTGATTGAGAAGGATCAACTGGAAGATCAATAGCTTGCTCAGAATCAATAATTGATTCTTTTTTAGGAAGAACTTCTTGAGTTGAAGCACCAACAGACGCGGCTTCAGAAAGGTTCTGATTTCAGTGGCTTGTTCGACTGAGGTGATCTGCACATCTTTAGCAGGTAAATCTCGGATATTGGGAATGAATCCCTCAGCGGTAATTTCTCCAGTGTTGATAGCCACTTTCATTGCATCAGCAACAGTTGAGTCTTCAGGTGGTGGCGATAGAGCTTGTTCATCAGTTAAGTCAACAATTTGACCTTCTGGAGAATTTGGTTCAGCAGATGTCATCTTTTCTGATAGAGGAGCTTCTTCTCTTGGTTCAGTACGTGGAACTTCTTCAAGAGGTTCTGAAGTTCCAGTTGCAGCTCCTGGACGATCAATGTCCATCAGTTGTTGCTCTTCTTGATCTGCTTGACTGATGGCTTCAGACGAAAGTGGTTCCTAAGAAGCTGGGGCTGTAGAAATAGCATTTTCTAAAGGTGCAGCTTGATGAAATTGAAGAGTGAGAGGCTCTTCAGCAGCCATGGATGATGAGGTCCCTACATCAAGATTAGAATCGATAGGGCCTCGTATGTATCCCTGAGACTTCAGATAGTCTAGGGCGAACCTGTCAAAATCATGAATAATATCCCACATCCTTGGGATGTTGAAAATACTGTATAGCCGTGCTTCTTCTAAGGCAAATGTATCATCAGACTCGACATTATTGAGATCGTCGATTTGAGAGCATAGAGCTGTTTTAATGAAGGTATAGGCGAGAAGACGATAAAGGTACCTCAAGTGAAGAATTAAGGCCAGGGAAGTGTTGAGCAAGGTAAAGAGTGGCTTCCCTAGCTGATTCAAACCTCGAGGCTTGAACAGCCTGTTGTTGTTTTTTAGTGTCGAAAAGAGTTGGCACTGAAGATGAGGAAGGTTGTATTTCTTTGTCTTTGGCAGGTACCTGGACTGCTATCCTGCCGAATTTGGTTTTTGTCTTTGATTTGGGCTTGGTGGTGGTCTTTATGGGAGTGGAGCAAGGGCGACGAAGAATATCAGAGGGAATTTTTTATTGGGTGGCAGAAAGCTTGGGGGTAGGTGACGAGCCCATTTTTCGTGCTATTTTTGTGTGTCTTTTAGGTTTAGATCGAGTCTTGTTTTCGTGTGTTTTTGTGTCTTTTATATTTGGGAGGACACATTTTGGGCATAAGGACATGTGGATAGGATCTTGGGCACAACATGCTGCATTCCGCAAAAGAGGCACAGATTTGAGATCATTCATAGGCACAGCAGATGTACTCATGTGCCCAGACCAAGTACCATGCGGGATCCAGTTGCATTCAAAGGTACAACGGCGAGACAAGAGCAAAATTCGGCATTCCAGGGCACATCGGAAAAAGTTGGTGTTCAAGGGCAGCAGTCGCAAATCTGAGGTCGAATAGAAACTAAGAAGAATTGTGATGCTGACTTTGAGGCACAACCTGGCGTGCAAGGGCACAGCGCGCACCCATCAACATAATGAAAGAATGAGGCGGATATCCACTTACCATTTATAGGAGGATCTGACCTAATTTACTTGCTAAAGTTATGAGATGCATATCTGATTTGGGCTAAGCATATATGGAAAGAAATCTCAGCAACTTGGCTACGCCCAGAAACCCTAGCCGCTGTGCCCAGAAACCCTAGCTGCTGTCTGCTACGCCCAAAAGCCCTAATCTATATGGACCTGGCCTAAGGCCCACTACTTTCTCTTTATAAATATGCACTTTCCTGCGGCCACATATGAGCTGGATATGAATTTTAACACATAATTTCCAGCCATTCTTCACTTTAGATTAATTTGTTTTCTATTTCTATTTTCAATGAGAGTCTAGCCAAGGAAGAAACAAGTCCTTTGGGCACCTTCTTATTTTATGTATTGTTTTTATTTTCTTTGGGCAAAGTTGGTATTGCCCAAAGATTTCTTTTACTTTTGAACTTCTATTTCAATTATAGTATGTTTATTTTGTTTATTTATTTTGTATTATTTTATTTAATTATGTCTAGGTAATTGTTTTACTTGGTTTGGGCTAAAAATCGAGTTAAGTATGAGCAAGTGAAGTTGTGAGGTCTAATGTGGGCACAAGATTTGTGCAATCACGTTTCCGAAGCAATTGGCCTGATTCCAACATAACTTGGACAAAATCAGCACTTTATCCGGTCGGTATTGTTCTGGGTACGTCCAAGTTACAAGCAGTATGTGGGCACAAGTTAGGAAAAATCCGGCTCCATGAAGTGCGGCAATTGTGGGTGAGTGGTAGTATGTCTTCGAACGTTAACATGTCTGATGACCATTTGGGTCCGACAAACTTCCTGTGGGCAACCACATGAAGGGCGCGGATGAGGGCGGGGTAGGTTGCGCACGTGACAAGTGATAAGGGGCCCCAGCCTATTGACATCTGCCCATAACCAATGACGTGAAGGCACATTGACAATCCTTGAACTTATGAGCGATGACTGTGCCCAGACTTGATGAGACTATGCCCAAACCAAGTTCCTTTTATTTTTTTTATCTTTCTTTTGTTTTATTTCAGGTTCTTTGTTTCCAGTGCTCTGACTAGGGCACAACCCCGAGTGTGTGATCGTGACCATAACAAGAGAGAAGAATACACCAACTCCTCATGGGATCGACCCTATACTTACCGCTAGCGGAACCTAGCTGTGGGCATAGGAAAATTATAAATTATTTACACGGAGAATCCACCGCACAACGACAAGGCAAAAGGATCAACCTCCATCAGTAGGCTTTGAAGAACGTTTAGAAATATCAGTTGGAGACACAGGTGATTCAGTCTCCACTGTTGAAGGTTCAGAAACTACCTTCGATTCTGTCGGCCTGGAGGTTTTGGAGCCTCTCTTCACCTGCTTGAAGAGATGAAAATGGTCAGACATCTCCAGTTGCTCTGGCCAGTAGACCTGAATGTGGCTGGTGCCTTTGAGGATGATCTGGGTCACCCTGTTGCCTTGTCGGAGCATTTGAAGAGCAAGTCAAGATAGGCTCTTTCCCAGTTGAAGGGGCCTTCCTTCAGCAATACAACCAAGATATTCTTTTGGGGCTGTCAAACCTGGTCTGGAGAACCTCTGGCACCAAACCAACATTTTTGAATGATCTTTCCCAGAAGGTTATAGCCTAGTTGGTAGAGCACTAGTTCGAGAGTCCCTTTGGTGGAGGTTTTCTCCTCAAGCATCGCCGTCTTTAGAATTTTATTTGCCTCCTTGTCAGAGATGATGGAGGGCTTTGGACCTGTGTTTGGAAGGTTGAATAACCTCCGGACATTCTCAATGACGTTGGTGTGGACTTTCTCTTGCTCCTTGAAGTCCGGCGTTGTAAAGATATTTACTTTGGTTATAAGATCACCAGAGTCGTTGAACTTCAGTTCTTTGTAGAACTGTCTGATTTGTGTCTTAAAAAAGAATGACGCTTCAGCGGTGACGAAGGTGTACCATTGATGCCTTGCAAGAATCTCATCTGCTTCCTTATGTCCATCATTCTTTTGAAACGATGGTATATGCAGTGATTGCTCATAATGGACTTGTTTCCTGCTGCAGTCGACTTTCGCCATTGTTTCTGTAATTCTAAAGAAAACGGAATAGATAGATTTTCTCTCAGAGACTTGCTGTGGAACAAGGGTTATAAAGCAGGAAAAATTAGAGAAAAGGGCTAAATGTAGAAGATGATGATTCTAATAGGCTGATGGATCGGTCGTGGGAGACGAACAGTTACTTTTTAGGGCTTTGACAAGACACCGGCGGTTGATCCGCACGCCAAGGTGTATTTAATAAAATTTGAAATCCGCATTAAATGTTCGTCAGTCGAAATCGTTAAAATAAGGGATTTCATGAAATGAAATGTGCTTTGATTAGTGGCTTGAAAAGGAAAGACTGAAACTGATTTTAGAAAAGGCGGGACGAATTAAAGACTAATTTAAATGCAACATAAATGACTTGTCCAGCAAGGATATTTCAGTTTCAGGCCCCCCCTCGAACCGAAACTCATCTTCTATAGTTGCCACGACATCAGTCGAAAATCTTCAGTTGACGATACGTTAACTGATCATTGTATTCAGTTGACATCACTGATAAAGACGATATTTATCCAAAAGATTTTCTCTTCTGTACTTGTTATAGATCTTCAGATGTTGAAGTTCTCCCTTCAACAAGTCATTGATTGGATTCTTGATTGTAATCTGCATTTTCCTCAGGATCCTGAATCTGTTTCACCATCCGTTGAGGTGAATTTTCTCTGTTGTTGACTGGTCTTCTGTTTGAAGATGAGGGTTCTTCAGTCTGCACAGATGTTCTCCCTGACTCAGATGATCAATCTGACAAACACTCTGGGCTTATGCTTACGGGTGCACATCAAACTTTGAACTGAAAATTAAATTTTCAGCACCAACACACTGGGTTGGATTTCTCGCTCACTCTTAGCACACTAATGCCTTTTCCAGCGCTTGGCTAAGATCTCTGGAGTCAGAGCATTGGTCTGAACTCCTCTCTACTCAAACACTCTTCTCGCTCAGTTGAAAAGGGGTTTGAAATCTTTCAACTAAGATTATTGAGAACAAGCTCTCAAGTAATTGATTCTAGGCTTAGGATATAACAGGAGTTGCCTAGATTTCTAAGAGAGTTTAGATAATCAGTAAGACTGATTTTACAACGTTTAAGTACTCTCTTCTTCAATTCAAAGTTCTATTTAAGATAAGGCTGGCTTGTGATTTTGATAGAGCTTCAGCATAAGTCTTTGAATCGGTGAAGATTGAAGGCGTTCCTCGAGCTCTATCTATAGGTGTTGGGAAATAGAAGAAATATCCTATCCCAGTTTTGATGATCCCAAAACCCTTAGTTTTCCCTCCTCCTAGACTAGTCTCTGTATTTGAACTCAACTGTTAGAGTTCAATCTTTTAGCTAGACTGAGGTTTATAGGTAACTGAAGTTTCTCCATGTTGAAGACCGAAGAAACTGATGACTGAAGACTAAGAAGATCAAAGCTCGACTGAAGATAGAACAACGAAAGGAAGACACTGGTGATACGAAGGACATCGTGAACTGAGACGTTCAGTTAAATAGGAAGACAATTTAATTGAGGACAACGACTGCTCAAGCAAAGGATAAAAGCTCTAACTGATTCTTCAGCTAAACTTAAGTCTCACGTGCAAACACGTGCAAACAACAGAGCTTCGACTTGAGTTTATCAGTCAACATTCTTCATCAGACTGAAATGCTGGAAACTGCATTAAATGCTCTTGCAACAACATTAAATGCACCAGATATGAAGATCGTCATTTCTAGTACACCAACTTTCCTTTTTCGTGCTAAAGTTCAGAAGCTGATAACACTCATGTTTCCATAGTTTTTAATGTTCTTTTGATGTCAATTTTATAGGGAATTGAGTGTTGGATGATTATTTTGTGCTTAATTTGCTTTATCTTGTGAAATATGATTCTTACTCGAACTTTGAAGGAAATTGCAGGTTTATTGAGTTCGAATTTGGAAAACTTGTCGGAAATAGAAATTATAGTTCGTCTCGAGAGGAGTTCGTGAGCACAAACGGATCATAAATTGGAGTTCGGACGAGGGAGATATGGCTGAAACAAGAAAGTCGCGCGCAGTAGTGAAAAGTGTCCGAATTTTCGGGAATTTTCGGGATTTTCGGATTTTATCAGTATTTTCGAGTTCTACACTGTATTTATCTCATGTGCCTTTAAATAGGTCCTCTTTTGGCCTATCTAGGGTTCCACACTTTATTTTTTCAGTTCGCAGTTTTTGTTTTTCAATTTCATAGCTTTAGAATTTATTATTTTTCCAATTTTCAAGGCTTGGATCAAGATTGAAGATTCAAGCTGCTACAATCGTTCTTATTCAGTTTTTATATAATTCAGTTCTTCCAATTGCTTTCTTATTTATTATGTTGATGTTTTCTTTTGCAATGTCTGGCTAAGTTTTTTATCTGAACCTAGGGTTTGTACAAAGTTGATTTAATATGTGTGTTTGATTTGTTGATATCAATTTGCCCTCCAACTTGTGATTCATGATTCCTGGTGCCTGTTTTCTTGAATTACTTGATCAATAATTTACATGTCTATAGTTGTTCAGTTTGAGTCTTGAATGCGATAATTGTTCAATCAATTCAGGAATGCATGATATAGTGTTAGCCTTGAGTCTTGAATGCGACAAGTGAAGCTATAGGAAGCTATTCTTTGTGTGCTATTGAAAGTTAATTTATTCCTTGGAGTCTTGAATGTGAAAAGGGGTAAATTAATCTACGTTCATAGGTGTTCGTTAGAGAAGCTTGTGAATAATATAGTGATCTTTCATCAGGGTTGGATTAAATTGGTAATTGAATTAATAGATTGAATGCATGTTTTTTAGTAACGATAGTACATCCCTAGGGTCAGAGTTTGTTTTATTATTTGAGTTTTTATCCTGTTTTATTTTGTTTTGTTTGGATTTTAGTTTTATTCTTCGTTCTTATGGGAGTTTGCCTGAATACTACTAGAGTT
Organism: Salvia miltiorrhiza; assembly: GCF_028751815.1. Classification (NCBI taxonomy): domain Eukaryota; kingdom Viridiplantae; phylum Streptophyta; class Magnoliopsida; order Lamiales; family Lamiaceae; genus Salvia; species Salvia miltiorrhiza. The sequence continues at coordinate 50,628,518 of NC_080393.1, read as the reverse complement.
TACTCGGGATTACTTAGAGTGATTCGTTATAATAGTCCCTGTGGATACGATACTCGACTTGCTGTTTCTGTGCTACGATTACACTGTTTAGTTGCAGTTATTGTTGCTATAAAAATAGTGATCAGAAGCACCATGCTCCAAGGACAAAAATGATTCAAACCTTCAACCAATCAGGAGCCAAGAAGATTGAAGCCTCAGTCCAAAGCACAGAACATCTCACAACGACTGAAATCCTCAAGAGCATCTCTCCAACGGATATATTCAGGACTTCACCTATAAATAGAGCTCGAGGATCGCCTTCAATTTTCACCGATTCAAATACTTACGCTGAAGTTCTATCAAAATTACAAGCCAGCCTTAACTTAGACAAAACTTTGAATCGAATAAGAGAGTACTCAAACGTTGTAAAATCAGTTGTACTGATTACCTAAACTCTCTTAGAAATCTAGGCAACCCCTGTTTTATCCTAAGCCTAGAATCGATTACTTGAGAGCCTATTATCAGTAATCTTAGTTAGAAGATTTCAAACCCCTTTTCAACCGAGCGAAAAGAGTGTTTGAGTAGAGAGGAGTTCAGACGAGTGATATGACTCCAAAGATCTTAGCCAAGCGCTACAAAGGCATTTGTGTGTCTTAGCGTGCTATGAGCGAGCGAGAAATCCAACCCAGTGTGTTGGTACTGAAAATTTGATTTTTCAGTTGCAAGGTTTAATGTGCACCCGTAAACATTAGCCCAAAGTGTTTGTCAGACTAATCATCTGGCCGTGGACGTAGGAATTTGTTTTTTGAACCATATAAAAATCCTTGTGTTCTTTATGTGCATTTAGTTATTCCTTATCTGCGTTAAACTTGTTTTATAACTGAACTGGCTTAACTGAAAAGTGTAACTAAAGATTTTATTAAGTGAAAAACTCTTTCTAAAGGCAATTTGAATTAAGTTTAAATTTCCGCCGCTGAGTTATTAGTCTAACTGATCAATCAATTGATAGTCAGTAAGATTCGCAACTCTACTCTGTTTTACAAACTCTAGACTGAAGCCTTACGTGGATATCAATTATAGCTTTGTGCTTGATTGAAATCAAAATACTGAAGCTACTTCAGTATCAGTCTACAACCATTTTCCAACTGCAATTTGGTTTGTTTATTTTCGATTTGAAAAATAGCCTACAGGTGTATTTCTCTCCCCCCCCATACACCTGTTCAGTCAACCCTCCAGGACCGAATATATCCGTTGGAGAGATGGTCTTCAGGATTTCAGTCGTTGTGAGACATTCTGTGCTTTGGGCCGAGGCTTCAATCTTCTTAGCTCCTGATTGGCTGAAGGTTTGAATTCTTTTTGTCCTTGGAGCATGGTGCTTCTGATTTTTAGCACGAAAAAGCAAAGTTGGTGTACTGGAAAGGAAGATCTTCATATCAGGTGCATTTAATGCTATTGCAAGAGCATTTAATGTGGGTGCCATCATTTCGGTCTGATTGAAGAATGTTGACTGATATATTCAAGTCGAAGCTCCGTTGTTTACACGTGTTTGCACGTGAGACTTAAGTTTAACTAAAGAATCAGTTAGAGCTTTTGTCCTTCGCTTGAGCAGTCATTGTCTTCACTTAAATTGTCATCTTATTTAACTGAACATCTCTAGTTCACGATGTCCTTCGTATCACCAGTGTCTTCCTTTAGTTGTTCTATCTTCAGTCTAGCTTTGATCTTCTAAGTCTTCAGTCTTCAGTTTCTTCTGTCTTGGTCATGGAGAAAACTTCAGTTACCTTTAACCTTCAGTCTAGCTAAAAGATTGAACTCTAACAGTTGAGTTCAGATAAAGACGCTAGTCTAGGAAAAGAAAACTAAGGGTTTTGGGATCATCAAAACTGGGATAGAATATTTCTTCTATTTCCCAACAATTTCCCCATTTTTGATGATGCCAAAACCTCACAAAGGTTAATAAGGTAAAGAGACTGAACCAGGTTTCTAAGGGAGATAAGTTAGTTCACCCTGAACATTATAATCATATAACCTGTAGTCAAGGCAACTTAAGCAACTGAACAAATTACAACTCAAACAAACACACAACTCAAATTCAGGCATCAGAACACATGCAAGCAAATAACTGAGATTTTAAAATCAGAGCCTGGACAAAGAGTTGTTGTCATCAGGTTGATGGAGCAATTCTTTTCTTATATAATCTTTGAGAATTGATTAGATATCAATTTCAAAAGAGCATACACTACACAAGGCAGATACAGAAAAGCTAAAAACATAAGAACAAACACAAACTAAGGTTTGCGCCCTTGCTCTCCATCAGTCTGCAGTTGGTGTTGATCTCCATCTCCATCTTCTTGTTCCTGTGCTCGCTCTGCCGCTCTTGCTCTCCATTGGCTCGAAGACTTTTGAATGGTCTTCCTCCTTGGTCTTCTGGTGATCCTACCGCTTCACCAACTTCAATCTCTTTTCATATAGGCTTTTTCTTTGCCTTTTTCCCCCTTTTTGGCATCATCAAAAGGGGAAACGACTTATGCGGGAATGCTTATGAGGATCAGCCGATACCCAGCTCTGTTTCTCGGGCTGCCAAATGATCATGAGAAGATTCAAAATGAGTTTGAGCAGATTGGCCTTGGAAGAAGGAGGAGGAAGAAGCTGAGGGAGAGTTCCTTCAAGTTCGATCCTCCAGAAGCATGTTGGCTTCTTAATGCTGCGCATGATGGAAGACACCCTATTCACTGGATGCAAATGAGAGAGGAAATGAGCTTGGCCTTTCTCCTCGAAATGAGCTTGGACTTTTTTTAGACATTCGATCTAAAGCATTAATTAATTACATAACCACTAGACCAACGTCATAATTCTTAATTAGATTTTTCACTATTCTTCATAACAATTGTCATTTACATATATATTAGAAAAATGTTATTTTTGCTAGAACTGTTAATTTATTTGTTAACCTTTTAGAATAATTAATATTTTTATTCGTAAGAGTCGTCGCATTTTCTTTTGAACGTCACTTTTCTAAAAAGAAATAAATAATTTTATGGGACAGTGCATGAGAACCTGAAATCATAATATCATTAGATCAATACAATTACTTTTAGAGGTATTTGGCTGAGCTTATAAGTTGCTTAGGAGCTTATAAGCTCCTTTAAAGTGTCTGGCAAAATAAATTCCCACTACAAAAAAAACTCTCCAATACTTTCCCTATATATACTTATAAGCTCTCCAAAAAATAAGTTCATTACCCCAACTTATTTTTTTATAATCTCATATGCAATAATCATTTTACAAATATTTTTCAATTATAATTTATTCTCATATATCATTCAAGTTCATTTTTCTTCGATTTTTCTCTCTAAAAAATATTTTCTCTCTCTATAGCTTATAAACTTAAGAACTACTGCTTTTAAGGCCATGTTTATTCACAACCAAAAGCACCGGTCGTGATAAAGGACAAAAACTTTAAACAAAATATATATATAAAGAAATGTTAAATAGAGAATCATAAATATGTAGAGAAATGAGAATTAATCTGGAGCTTCCAAATTTATTAATGAGGAGTAATATATGCAAAGCAAGGGAATGAGCTTTATCAGAGGAACGGACCTCACCAGAGGAACGGACTTTGCGAGAGGAATGGGTGTCATCAGAGAAATGAGTCTTACCAGAGAAATGGCCTCTGTCAGAGAAGCCACACCCGCCAGGGAAGGGGCCCGTGTCAGAGTAATGGCCTCCGCCAGAGAAATCACCAAAAGAGCGGAGAAGTCTCTCGCTTGGGAGTAAATTTACTACTATGCCCTCGACCATGCGAGGCGTATGTTTTAGCACTGAATTTACTATTTTGCCCTTAGCTTGTAATCTATAAATAGCCATGCATACACCATTTATAATTTATGCTACCTTCACTGAGAATACTACAACAATCAGATTTCCGTGCTCTCAACTCTACTTTTCTCTCACTTTTCCAAACTATACTAGGTATAATTCGTAATTTGACAACAAATCACCGATTAAATCTATATACGTTCGATTATAATTCATCAGATGGCGCCGTCTGTGGGAAATCTGGGCTAGGGCGTGAGTTTTTACCGCCTGCGCATGCAAATCCATAATTACGGTCGGATTTGCGTGCGCAGGCACCGATTGAGCCAATGATCTGATTGCCCATGCGAATCTGGACCAATTTTCATGTTGTTCCTGTTGATCTAGCTACAAGTCTTTGAGATCTGTGATTTTTCATGTTTTTCCCTGCATGTGCATGTTGGGAAGGTGGCGGAAGTTGAGGATCGGGTGTTAATTTGTGATTATTTTACGTAATCATGATAATTGTGTGTGGTTATAATGTTCTCTCGCATAATTTATGTTTTTCTCACGAATCTAACGTATTTCGCTAACGATCTGTTGATTGGTGCTCTATTTTTGTGTTTTTTAGGTCTTCACGGTTATTTTGCCGGATAATACGTTCTCTCTCATGAGTTTGACTCTGAATCTATGGGAAATATCCATCGTTATCTCTGCTCACATTTTAAATCGTGTCCTGGGTTTATTTCCCAGTACACGGGGGTGTTTCTCATGGGATCTCCTAATGGCCCTCGTGCCAGTGATCGGGGCATTCTACATTTCGTGTTTCTCTGACAGCGGACGGTCTGATCTGTTTTTTTTTCTCGAAATATTTTCTCACATTTTCCCTGTGTAGGTACTATGGGTTCTTCGGATGCTCACCGCACTCTTGAGAAGGAGTTTGACAACGCTGTCCTTAGCTCCGCTGCTCATACCACTGAGGTTCCTACCTCGCTAGCACCGTCTTCACCACACCGTCGGGTTTTCACGCCGTCTCCGCCACCCCGCTGACTGGTCAGAATGTTAATGCCCAGAGATCTGCTCTGGTGACCCCAGGTTCCGACTTGCCAAGCTTGGTCCCCACATCTGGTGGTGTACCACTAAACTTTGTGTTGACAGAGCAGATGATGGCTCTGCTCAACTACGCTGCTGTGCGACAGGCGATGGGGACTCCCCTGTTGTCCACCGTTCCCGCCACAACTCCTCCAATGGGTATGATCAACCCGCAGGGCACTGAAGCCCCGTCTTCTGCTGCTCTGGAGGTGAACGATCCACTTGTCAACAAGCAGGCTATGCTGCCTAAGGAAACACCAAAGGGCCCCGCTGAGAGGGAACTGGAGAGAAGGCCAGAGGGGAGCCGAGTCAGGCTCAATAGCATCGTCAGAAGGGAAGGGGTTGATGAATCTGACAGTCACTCTGTCACTCCTACATTCGAGAAGGAAAGACCAAGGGAGACCGCAAAATTGAAGAATCAAGTGTCACAGCTGAAGAATCAGCTCAGAGATCTGGAGGATTCCCTGAGAGAGAAATCTCAGAGGAACGAATGGGGGCAGAGGTCAGAGAAATCCCATAGGCCAGAGAGATCATACCGGTCCGAGAAATCGCCCCGGTCAACGAAGTCACACCAGACAAGAAAGCCAGAGGGACGGGAGCAGGAGTACTCCTCTGGGAGGCAGGACCACAGGGTCCACAAACGTCACGCTCATGACGCACCAAGGGACAAAAGGGAGCACGGAAAGAATAAGGACGATAAGCGGGCCAGAACGTCGAGGGTCCCCACTACTGTCAGCCGGAGCCCCTTTTCCGTGGACATTTTAACGGATACTCTGCCAAGGAGCTACAAACCTATTTCTCTGGATTATGATGGTACCACCGACCCAGAGGTACACCTCAACCAGTTTGAGGGACTGGTCACTCTTCATATGTACACAGAGGGCATCAAGTGCCGGATATTTTCCACCACATTAACTGGACCTACCCAGCTGTGGTTTGGGACACTCACCCAAATTCTATTAACTCTTTTGAGGATTTACAGATGCGTTTCTTAAGGCAGTTCGCGAGTTCGCGGAGGGTTGGGAAGTCAGCTCTTTCTTTAATGGACATAAAGCAAGTTCAAAATGAAACATTACGGGAATATACTGCCAGGTTTAACCTCGCTGCTCTGGAGGTGCCAGAGGCGGAGTCACAGATTAAAAATTGCGCTTATGTCAGAGGATTAAAACCGGGACTCTTCTTCGATGAGTTGCAAATCAGACCGGCAAGGGATTTTGATAATATCATGGCTAGGCTGCCAGGGTACCTACAGTTAGAAGACGCCAGGATGGCAAGGAAGGCAGAAAATGACAAACACAAGGCTAAGAAGGCCGAGGATGCACCAGAGCGGTATAACAGAAATCAGGATCGGGCTCCTTTCAGAGGGTTGCCCCTGAGGGTACCTCCTCCCCAGGCAGAGGGACCACCCCGCCAACAACGCACTGTGAATGAAGTCAATCATTTTGAGGAGTATACCCCCTTGAATAAATCTCCGGAGGATATATTTCATCTAATCAAAAATCAGCCATTTTTCCGGGCACCCGGCACTTATCGGGATGGGCAGCCACAACAGGGCCCTAATAATAAATTGTGTGAATACCATAATGCTTATGGGCATTACACCAAGCACTGCGGACATCTCAAACACCAATTGGAGTTTCTGGTGCGCCAGGGTAACTTAGATCAGTTCATAGCCAGAAGAAACGAGGATCAGGTTCAGAGACCAGAGCAGAGAAATGAGCCCCGACAAGATCAGGGGAATAACAGGGATCGTAGACAAGAGGAAAATTGGGATAATCGCAGAGGAGAAGCAGAGGGTCGGGTACCTCCCTTCCCGTACTGAAGAGAAGTACACATGATCTTTGGGGAAAATGGGACACCCACATCCAACAGGGCCAAGAAACAAGTTGTACGAGTAGTGAAATCAGGGTATTATCCTAAGCAAGTGATGGAGATTACGGGCGCGGCGGAAGAACCGGTCATTAGTTTCGGGGCAGAGGACCTGAGAACGCTTATGTATCCGCATGACGATGCGCTGGTTATCACGGCAAACATAGCCGGCTGCATTGTTCATCGTGTCTTCATAGATTCGGGCAGTGCAGTGAACATTTTATATCTGGAGTGCCTCCAGAACATGGGAGTCGAAGCCCACACTGAACCAACAAACACCCCGTTATTCGGGTTTGGGGGAGAAATGGTCATGCCAATAGGTTTTGTGGAGTTGTCGTTAAGTCTTGGCAATGCGGATGCCAGCGAAACCAGGGTAATACGGATCCTGGTAGTGGATATGCCGAAACCATCCTACAATGTGATACTTGGCCGTCCTGCCTTGACGACGTTCAGGGCAATCATCTCCATGTTCCACCTAAAGATGAAATTTCCCATCGGAGGGGGAAGAGTGGGAGAAGTATGGGGTGACCAGAAAAAGTCGAAAGCATGCCATGTACAGATGCTTACACACTCCTCGGGGCAAAAAAGGAAAAGAATAACAGAGGGACCGGATACCCGAAAAAAAGGGAAAGGTGGGCGAAATCACTGCTCCGGTAGAAGAGCGCCAGGAGTTGGCGGAACTACTAAAAGATCGGGATAGTACAGAGAAATCTGCCCTGGTCTCCACCAGCGACGTGTGCAACATGATAGAATTATTTCCCAGGCGAGAGGGTTTCCAGACCAAGATTGGGTCTTCCATGAACGACCAAGTAAGAGAGGAGCTGGTCAGATGCCTCCGCAGAAATGCGGACGTATTTGCCTTCAGCACGGCCGATCTGAAGGGAATAGACAGAGGGTTGGCGGAACATTGCCTCAACGTGGATCCTAAGATCAAACCAGTGAAGCAAAGAACAAGGCATTTCGGTGCCGAGAAGGATGCCGCGATCAGGGAACAAGTCCAAGGACTGCTGGACGTGGGCCATATCGAAGAAGTACAGTATCCAGAGTGGATATCGAATGCCGTGATGGTGGCAAAGAAAACAAACACCTGGCGTATGTGTGTAGATTACAGGGATCTCAATGCAGCCTGCCCCAAGGACCACTATCCTCTGCCGAGGATTGACCAGCTTGTAGATTCTACATCGGGTTGTGCATTATTATCCATGATGGATGCATACTAGGGATATCACCAGGTGAAAATGAACAGAGGGGACATTGCTAAAACAGCTTTTGCCGTTTGCTATGGGGTTTTCAGCTGGAGGAGCATGTCGTTCGGCTTGAAAAATGCGGGGGCTACGTACCAACGGATGATGGACAAAATTTTCAAGGAACAACTCTCCAAAAACATATCGGTATATGTTGATGATATGCTCGTGCGCAGCGTCAGAGCGGAGGACCATGTCTCTGACCTGGAAGAAGTTTTTTACGGTGATCAGAAATCACCGGCTCATGGCTATCAAGGCACAAGCTCTGGCAGACTTTATCCAGGAGACTACTCGCCGCCCTGTGCAAGAGTTCTGGATTGCTTTTGTGGACGGGTCAGTCACCAAAGAAGGGTGCGGGATTGGGGTATACATCGTCTCTCCAAGCTCAGGCGTATATCAATTCGCCATCAAGTTCACTTGCAGGATGTCCAACAATGAGGCTGAGTATGAGGCCGTGGTCAGAGGAGCGCATATCTTGTCGAAATTACGGGCTGAATGTGTTATAATCAGAACTGACTCTCAGTTGGTGGCTCAGCAATTCTCACGGAGTTACCACATTAAGGACCATAAGATGAAAGCATATCATTGCAAAATCAATGAACTGAAGCAAAAGTTCATGGAGTTTAAAATCGAACAGATTTCCAGAGAAGAGAATACGAAGGTAGACTTATTGGCACGAATGGCCAGCGCAGTGGAACAAATATGGAACAATGAGATTACGCTGCTCTGCGACACCAGAGAAATGGGGACTTCACAGGTCTTTTCAATAGAAATCCGGGATGATTGGCGCGCCCCAATTATACACTTTCTTAAGACGGGGGAACGGTTGAGCAAAGAATCTAATCAGAGGGCTGGATTCGAGAATTATTGTTTGATCAATGATCAACTATACAAGCGATCTTTTACCCAACCCTTATTAAAATGCTTATCGCCTGAAGAAGCTAACTTTGCTTTAAAAGAAATTCATGCAGGTTGCTGTGGTGGGCACACGGGATTCAGGGATCTCGTACGAAAAATAATTCGTGCAGGATTTTATTGGCCTAATGTCAACAAGGACGCCAGGGAATTCGTCCGCAAATGTGAGGCTTGTCAGAGGCATGCTGGGAGAATCAATGTCCCCGGGGAAACCATGGGAGTCATGTATGCCGCATGCCCATTTGATAAGTGGGGTATAGATATCATCGGGAAATTGCCTACCGCACCAGGGGGCAAGTGTTTTCTCATAGTGGCGGTGGATTACTTTTCAAAATGGATAGAAGCCGAAGCTATGGTGAAAATTGATGAGGTAACAGTGGAACGGTTCATCTGGCGAAACATATATTGCCGGTTCGGAGTCCCTAGAATCATTGTGTCAGACAATGGAACCCAATTCACAGGGCAGAGGATTGCTGATTTCTGTGACCGAATGGACATCACCCAACGTTTCGTGTCTGTGGCTCATCCACAAGCAAACGGGCAAGTGGAATTAGCAAATAGATCAATCTGCGAGGGAATCAAGAAGCGGCTGAGCCAGAGCAGAGGAAAGTGGGTTGAGGAGTTGGACACTGTCCTTTGGGCCTACCGAACTAGCCCAAAGACAGCAACCGGAGAAGCGCCTTTCACCCTGGTATACGGATCCAATGCAGTAATACCAGCGGAGGCCAGACTGGAGTCATACCGCATCACCACCTACGACACAGAGCAAAATTTCGAACTTCGAAGAACAGAACTTGACCTTGTGGAAGCACAGAGGGACGAAGCTCAAGTCAGAGCAGCGAAGTACAAAAGCATCATCAAGGCGGGCTACGACAAGAGGGTCAGAGCAAGGAAGCTAGCCAAGGGCGATCTAGTCCTCAAGAGGGCCGATACACTTAAACCAGTGGGCAAGTTCGAGCCCAATTGGGAGGGTCCCTTCATCATCACCGAGGTCCTGGGCGGTGGAGCGTACACTTTGTCGGACCCAAACGGCAGAGCCTTCCCTAGATCATGGAATATCAATACTCTGAAAAAGTTCTATGTATAATGCTGATTCAATGATATGTCAAATTGTAAACCGAATACTCTTTTTCCCCACAGGGGTTTTAACGAGGTTCGGGGCCATGATATCAATAAAATCGGATACGTGGTTCTAGGGAATTCCCTGATGTTGACTCGTTTACTTTACTTTACTTTACTGTTTTCCAAGTCGCATATTTTACTTAACATGTTCATGCAGAGCATTGCACATGTCACCAGAGGGGGGAGTAGGGTATATACCCACAATTCACAATTGCAATTCACAATTGCTGCCTAGCAAGTCAAGGGAAAAATTTAAAATTGCTACTAAGCAACTTAAGGGAAAAACAAACATCAAGGAAAGAGCATAGGGTTACTGTTGAATCGTAAGCCGCGAAAGTTGGTTGCACCCCCCGGGTCTTCCATGCTCCGCGCAGAGGGTTACTGTTGAATCATAAGCCGCGAAAGTTGGTTGCACCCCCCAGGTCTTCCATGCTCCGCGCAGAGGGTTACTATTGAATCGTAAGCCGCGAAAGTTGGTTGCACCCCCCGGGTCTTCCATGCTCCGCGCAGAGAGTTACTGTTGAATCGTAAGCCGCGAAAGTTGGTTGCACCCCCCGGGTCTTCCATGCTCCGCGCAGAGGGTTACTGTTGAATCGTAAGCCGCGAAAGTTGGTTGCACCCCTCGGGTCTTCCATAATCCGTGCAGAGGGTTACTGTTGAATCGTAAGCCGCGAAAGTTGGTTGCACCCCCCGGGTCTTCCATGCTCCACGCAGAGGGTTACTGTTGAATCGTAAGCCGCGAAAGTTGGTCGAACCCTCCGGGTCTTCCATGCTCCGCGCAGAGTGTTCCAGACGGCAAGGAGGGAAGCAGCAGAGAAATGCGGTAGAGGGATGGCTCAAAGGGAAGCAGCAGAGGGATGCGGCAGAGGGATGGCTCAAAAGGAAGCAGCAGAGGAATGCGGCAGAGGGATGACTCAAAGGGAAGCAGAGGTCAGAGAAATCCTTGAAGCAGGAGTCAGAGAAATCCTCGAAGCTGGAGTCAGAGAAATCCCAGAAAGAGGAGTCAGAGTAATCCCAGAGGGACGAAACAGAGACGCCTCCGGAAAGGGGAATCAGAGGAATCACTTAGAAGAATCATCCAGAGGAATCAAACGGGTAGAACAACCAGAGAAGCCACTCAAAGGGAATCCAACCAAAGGAATCACAAACATTTCAACAAAAAAAAAATCTACTCTACCCAACAAAAAACATTGGTCACATCGCGAGATTTCGGAATGCAAGGCCACAACAACAACAATAACAGCAACACAACATGAAAGATGAACAGATGCACAACCAGCACACGAAATTAAAAGGAGACAGAAGTCATGAAGAAAATTGATTGATAACGCCAAAGCGGCAAAAACTGTACATCGAGATCAAAATAATACCAAGTATTTACAAATCCGAAATTACAAAAATCTTGATAAGGTGAGAGAGGGAAAGGCAGAAGCAGTCAGGAGGGAGGAGCATGAGCAGGGGTAGTGGAGGCCGGAAGAGCAGAGGCCGAGATAAGTGGAGCCAAGGGACCAGCAGGAGTAGCAGCTTCAGAAGCCTCGCCAGAGGGACCCCCCTTCTTCGAACACTGGCAAAGTGCCCGAATCCGTCATCGTAGGGAGACGAGCCTCCACGTCAATCAACTTTAACGCCTCTTAGGTATATGCTGTTTCATCTTTGTACAGGGCGTAGAGCTGATCAACAGCTGCAGATGAGGATGCACGGTCCTCAAAGTCGGAGCCCTTGAAGCCGGAGGGCAGAGGGGGCTCCAGGCCAAACTGCGAGAACCCCAGAGGACCAACACCTGCCTGGCCCCTTAGTTGATTCACGAACTTTGTCAGGGAGACACAGAAGGAGGGCCAATACATGGGAGAAGTGGGCGCCGGCTCGGATCAGACCCCAAAGGCAAATTGGGGAAGGGCCTTCTCCAAGACCGGGTACCACCACCCCGGCTTCTCCGGGGACTCGGTAGTGATGCCCAGCAACCTGTTCAGGTCTTCATCCTTGATATGGTTCATCAAGGCCTCTGGATCTAGAGCAGCAGCTTGCTCTGCCGATGCTCCCAACAACTCTGCCGTCTTCATAGAGGTCTCTTTTATTACATGGGCGAAGATTGGGGCAAACCCCTCTAGATAGTCAGGGGTCTTCTGGAAGGCTGCCAAGGTGTCCTCCAACATCGTGCCCAGGAACTGCTGACCCTGAGGTGACAGAAAGAATTCCAGGCGTTGATCCCGGGCCCCCATCACGTAGCCCCGATTCTGGGCACCCTCACAAGCCACCTTCCAGTTGCGTCTGGACTCCCTGTGCTCCTCCAGGTACCTCATCCGAAAGCGGACTATGTTGTCATAGCCCTCTTTTTTAGCTCTCTCTAGTTCAGAGGCTAGAGAGGCCTTTTCCACCTCGGCTTGGGCCAGTTTCACTTTCAACTCAGCCACATCTGCTTCGGCTTTGCTGTACCGCTCCACTGTACCCGCGACCTCCTCGTCGCGCTGCGCCGTTCGTTGCTTCTCCGTCCCAGGTCCTTCTCCAGTGCATCATAGTCGTCGATGCACTGGATTGCCTCCCTAACTCGGGACTCCAGCTGCAGAGAAATGAAGGGAAGGTATCAGGGCAGAGAAACCGAGAGGTTAGTAATAAAGTCATTTGAATATGGTAAACAATGCAGGGTACCTGAAGAACCAAATGGTTGAGCTGGTTAGCCAGCGTCGCCCGCTTCATCTTTTGTGTAGCCTTCCTATCCTGGGGATGGATATGAAAAAGTAAAGTGCGGACGAGGTCTCGCCCCTTCAGAGACGAGATTGGTTTAGAGCCAGAAGCCCCTGACTCCTCCACAGTCAAAGCCGGGGCCTTACCCCCCTCGGCATCCACGGAGGCAGCCTCCGCTTAACTTGCTGGCCCCACTTTGGGGCCCACAAATTCGCTGGCCCTGTCCGAGCCCTCCTTGCGTCTTTTCTCCGCAAGGGCTTGCACGACGGCCTTCTTTTTTTATTGGACTTGGTGGGAAGCGGGAGTCGGGATGTCTCGAACCAAGGTGGAGATGGGGACGTCATCATCAACATCCACCACAGGAATGATGGGCCCTCTACCAGCTCCGCCAGAGCCAGAGCCACCAGCCCCCTGGCTGTCGGGGCTGAACAGGGACAAGACTTCCATGTTTTTCCCCTTACCAGGGGCGAAGCACTGCTCGGGAGTAACCTCCCCAGGGGCATCAGTCACCGCCTGGGACGTATCAGCCCCTGAATCCACGGGTTGCCCAGAGCCTTGCCCCTCATCGCCAGAGGGACGATCAGACAGAAGTGTGGCTCGGCACTTTGATCTCCACGACATCCCTGTGAACAAAGACAACTTTATCAACAAAAGCAAGGTAATAAGTAATTTTTGCATATCTGCTAACACCTAATTTTACCTATAGATCCATGAGGATACAGGGGAAACAGACCGGTGGCAGCTAAGGCCGAATTATCCTCAGTTAGCTTTTTACAAGGGAAGGGAGCATCTTCATTGAGGGAATTAAGGAAATTTATTACGTTCAAATCAAATTCGGAAGGCTTTTCTAGAGTAGAAGGCTTGTGCGCGGTCCGGGACTCATGCCACTGCAGCTCTTGGGCATCGTATTGACGCCAGGTGCCCCGGTTGGTTTTCACAAAATAGTAAAAGGCTATGAAGCCTTTATCATGGGAGTTGAGGGAGTTGAGGAAAGAGGTGGGGTAGGTTTTGCGGGTGGCAAAGCTATACAAAGGGTGGCCCTGCCACCTAAGGGTTTGGGTCTGAAGAAATAGCTTAGCGATGTCCTGAACACCGTGGGCAGAACAAAGAATATGGAAAGCGAACAACCTCCGAAGAGCGGATGGGGCCACTTGGAAAAAGGGAATATGGAAATAGTTGCAGACCTGCACTAAGAGAGGAAGAGGGGGAAGCCTTAAGCCGGCATCTACTTGTGCTCGGAAAAGGGGAATTTTATTCATATGAAGTTTTGTAAAGGGCTCTGAAGCCTTAGAATAGGGCTCAAAGGTTAAGCCCTCCGAACGTTTACATCTATCAAACATCTTCTGCATCGCCGCCACACCTAAGCGGGATGCAGGAATGGACTTGGGTGATTTGGGAGTGGAAGGGAGAGGCTCAGACGAGGTTGGGGAATCCTGGGGCGGACTAGGGTTAGAAACAGTGGGAGAAGAAGTCGGAGAAGCTAGAGGAGAGGGAGAAGGGGAGGGGGAGAAGTCAGGTTGGGCGCCGGAGGTAGAGGCCATGATCGTAAAAATTCGAAAAAAATTCTAGGGCTTCACGCTCAGTCAGAGCACCAACACAACGAATACTAATCTACGCTAAAACAGAACACCAGAGGAGGGAAATACGCGATTTACCTAAGTAAAATGTTCGTAAAAGTCGACGGGGGGGTCTGAAGAAGGAAGGTCACAACGTGTTCGCCGGAACAGGAGGAGGAGGATCGCCGGAGGTCGAGAGAAAATTGCACGGAGTAAAAGTGGAGAAGATGAATAGTGGAAATTCGAATCGCCTAAGTATAACGTACGCGGGCAACCACCAACTAGCGGGATGAACGACACGTGGCACTGGGAAGATAATCAACGATCAGGGATTCCTATGGAGAGACGAAAAGACACAAGGGTAAAAAACCAACCTCGAAAAGCGGGAAAGTATACTGTGAAGGGACGGGCAGTTAATGCGTAAAACGTCAGCCACGCGGGCGAACACTCTGACTAGGTTACTCTACTCCAGAGCGAACTAGTCAGACCAGAGGGGGGAATAGCTGATGAGGAGTAATATATGCAGAGCAAGGGAATGAGCTTTATCAGAGGAACGGACCTCACCAGAGGAACGGACTTTGCCAGAGGAACGGGTGTCGTCAGAGAAATGAGTCTTACCAGAGAAATGGCCTCTGTCAGAGAAGCCACACCCGCCAGGGAAGGGGCCCGTGTCAGAGGAATGGCCTCCGCCAGAGAAATCACCAAAAGAGCGGAGAAGTCTCTCGCTTGGGAGCAAATTTACTACTATGCCCTCGACCATGCAAGGCGCATGTTTTAGCACTGAATTTACTATTTTGCCCTTAGCTTGTAATCTATAAATAGCCATGCATACACCCTTTGTAATTTACGCTACCTTCACTGAGAATACTACAGCAATCAGATTTTCGTGCTCTCAACTCTACTTTTCTCTCGCTTTTCCAAACTATACTAGGTATAATTCGTAATTTGACAACAAATCACCGATTAAATCTATATACGTTCGATTATAATTCACCATCTATCAATCCAATGGCCAATTTTTCGCTGATTTTTTTCCTTAATTATAGCCGAAAGGCTATAATTGAGCAATTTTATGCAGCCATTAATTAAGATTTGTATATCTTAAATTATCTTTTTAATTTTGGTAAAATCTCACACTGCTATATCTCACGCAAAAATCATATCTTCAAGATATGGAGAGATTTTTTTTCAACCCTACTTATACGTGCAGAAGAAAGCCAAAGTTTTAAAGTTCTTATATATTTTTCAGTTCTTATCTGTACAATATAGTTATGTAGATGTTCGTAATTTTGTTAGGTTTATTCGAAAAGTTATATGTTAAATATTTAATGTCAGCAAAAAAATTAATATTTTATTTTAGGTGTTCGTAATTTTTTTACGTTTGTTCGAAATGTGATATGTTAATTATTTTATGTCAGTAAAAAAATTCAAATATTTTATTTAGAAGTTCGTAACTTTTATACGTTTGTTCGAAATGTGATATGTTAAATACTTTTACAATTCTCAATCAGATATCAATAGTATTATTCAAGATTATAATACGTAACGAATAATTACATTTTATCAATGAACAAGCACTCTAATTTTCAATGAGCATAACACAACTTATAAATGAACAGAACACATTTTCTTCAATGATCAAAATACAATTTCTAAATGAACAGCCAAATAAAAATTACAGTTATGAAAAAATCTCTTCACTCATCTCTAACAACTACAGAAAAATTGTTTACAAATTAACTGAACAATAAAATAGAAAAAACAAAAAGGAAAAGCGTGTTTCCTCTTGTCCTACTCTCGCCATAATTCCTCATTCTCGAATTTCATGGCGGGTCGAGAATTATGCATTTTTTCGGTTGGCCTCGATCCTCATCTACCACGCCCCTCACCTGGGCGTATTATCCGCGCTCTACACCGCTTGCGTGCTCTGCCAGTAGCATCGGTAATTCATCTGCCTCACAGGGAGATATTGCAATAGGATGTTTACCAAATAATAATTTCGCAAAAAATATTTTGAGAACAGATATGTATAATAAATTGAACAACAAAAGAAATATTTCGAACTTGTGGCAGAAAAACAAATAAGATGTTAATCAAATAACAGTGTCGTAATAAACACTTCGTACGAATGCATACTAACTAGATAGAGCCCAGGTTCACCCTCGCCCCCAACCCTGCTCAAGCGTCGTCAACTTCAGGATCTCGGCGCTGTCCGTAAACGACCGCCCCCACCTCTCCCGCATCGTGGTGGTGAATGCCACCGCCACCACGCCCATCGCCGCCGCGCAGAACAGGCCATTCATATGCCTCACAGGGAGATATCGCAATAGGATGTTTACCAAATAATAATTTCGCAAAAAATATTTTGAACAAATATGTATAATAAATTGAACAACTAACGAAATATTTCGAACTTGTGGCAGAAAAACAAATAAGATGTTAATCAAGTAACAGTGTCGTAATAAACACTTTGTACGAATGCACACTAACCAGATAGACCCCAGGTTCACCCTCGCCCCTAACCCTGCTCACGCGTCGTCAACTTCAGGATCTCAGCGCTGTCCGTAAACGACCGCCCCACCTCTCCCGCATCATGGTGGTGAATGCCACCGCCACCACGCCCATCGCCGCCGCGTAGAACAGCGCCACAGATCGTAGCGACGCGTGCTCTCCTGTGGACAACCGCCGTGAACCAAGAATAGAAGGCAGGGGAAGAGAGAAGTGATCGGATAATCGGCGGCCGTTTGCGTCGTCTCTATCTACGCCGCTTGCGATTGGACATCCACCCAGCCAACCCCCTCATCTGCCGCCACGACGCCATCGAAGAAGAAAGAGACGAAGGATTTGCAGAGAAGGTGAGAGACGACCGAGAGGTTGAGAAACAAGAGAGAGAGAGAGAGAGAGAGAGAGAGAGAGAGAGATAGATGAACGTGTGAGCTGTTAATGAGGAGTGATTTTAGGGCTTCCAGTTTACCCTCAAAACATCCTGACTGCAATGCCCTTGTTCGAATTAAAAGTTTTGTTTATTTGAATTGTTAATTAAGATATGAAAAATCATTTAATTTCAATCACACGATCTGCCAATTTCTAGGGATGAGATTTAATCTCTATTCTCTATACATAGGGTCATTCTTTGTTTAACTTGACCATATATATATATATATATATATATATATATATATATATATATATATATTGATTGAGGCCATAACTGGTTGTGTCTGCGTTTGCAGACCAACCATTCAACAAACTTTTTCAAACAAATAAGATAATGTCATTTGGCATTTTATTATTAAAAAATATGATAATAAATAATAAGAAAAATATATATTTATATTGTAGTGGGTTATTGATAAAGTATAAAAGTTGTAGAATTTAATTAAATTATAAATTGTATATGTGGAAAAAAGATAAATAATTTTTTTATTAAAAGATTGAGTTGTGGAGGATTATTGATAAATATAGTCTTATATATGGAACAAGCATGTGACTTTTCTTCATAATATTTGTCACTTTTAATTCTTCACAATGTCTGTCGTTTTTAATCATACAAAACATTGACTTTTGTTTTGAACAATTGCAATTTCTTTTTGGGTAATAATGTTTTATGTCCCGAACTTTCATTCTCTCCTAAAAATTCTAAACTTTCAGTATTTTTCATAAAGTGTCCGAACTTTCAGCATGTTCGATCGCCAAATTTTAGTATAACAGGGCATTTTATGAAAAACGATGAAAATTTGGATTTTTTTTAGAAAAAATGAAAGTTGGGGACATTTTATGAAAAATGCTGAAAATTCAGGGTTTGTTAAGAGAAAACGAAAGTTTGGAATATTTTATGGAAACGTTGAAAGTTTGGGACATAAAACACTACTAACCCAATTTTCTTAGAACAACTACTCCCTCCGTCCACCAAAAGTATGACAATTTTGCTATTTCTTACGCTCACCAAAAGTATGACACTTTCCTTTTTAAGATATGGTCCTATATTTTTTTCTTATTTTTTATTTTTATAAATATTCTTTATTTAGAAAAAAGCCACAATTGATCAACGTTTAATTCAATCTCAATCACTCATTTCATAAAATGATGGAACCATTTTTTTAGGGTAAATATCATATTAAACCTTGAACTATTCTCGTTTTATCAAAAATACCCTGTAAGTTTTGAAATGCTCTCTAAACCCTCAAAATATAAGGATTTTATCAAATATATCCTGCATTTATTTTCCGGTCATCAGAAATGTGACGTGGCTCGCCGGATGACACAGTGTAATTTAAATTCTATTTTTTTAATCCATGTCATTTTATATTCTATTTTTTAATTCCTGCGTTCTCTCCCTCTCACTCTATCGTCTCTCTCAGTCCAAAGCTCTCTCTCTCTCTCTGTTCTTACCTTCAAAATTCCACCGCAATCAAACACATCAAAATTCCTTCGCCGCCGCCCTCTACTGCTGAGATCCAGGTCGCCGCCGCTGATTGACCATGGCGGAGAAGGCGGCGTGTGCCTTCGGCGAAGATCTGGGCAACGCCAAGTTCAATTTCCCCGAAAATCCGCCCAAGATCGAGATCCAGGTTGCCGCCGCCCGCTTTGCCCATGCGTCCACCGGCGCCGAGACCTCGGGTCAAGTCGACGATCTCGACTCCCAGTCGAACTCGCTCTCCTCGTCGAAGGCGCTGCAGCACGCTGAGTCGCCGTGCCCGTCGGTCTCCGGAAGGTTGCAGACGACGGCGGAGGTTCGCTGCTACTCGCCGGAAATCGTGGCCACAATTTGGGGCCTAGGGTTTCAGGCGGCGCTGCTGCTTGATATACAAGCGGCGGAGACTAAAATTGTGGGCTCGCCTGCCGCTGCAGTCACCGAGAATTGAGGGCGAGGCAACAGCGGCGGCCAGTCGCTGCTGTCAGCCGGACGTTTGAGAAGGCGGTGGATGTGCGTGTGTAGGGTGAAAAAGGGAAGATGGAGATAGATAGATGGTGAGAGGTGAGAGTAGTGGGTGGCCGGAGAGGCGGCAACCTTCACGGGGGAGTGAGGAGGCGGCGCCGCCAGTCTGTGTCGGCAAGTGTGTGTGTATGTTGTTGTGTTTATCGCGTGTGTATGTGGTTGTTTGTGGAAGAAGGATATTACCCAGAACAAAGAGAGAGAGACGGTAGAGAGTAGGAGAGGAAACGCTCATAGAGAGTCAGAGACTGAGTGGATGACATGGATTAAAAAAAATGACATGGATTAAAAAAAATAGAATTTAAATTACACAGTGTCATCCGGCGAGCCACGTCATATTTCTGGTGACCGGAAAATAGATGCGGGATATATTTGATAAAACCCTGATACTTTGAGGGTTTAGAGAGCATTTCAAAACTTTCAGGGTATTTTTGATAAAATGAAAATAGTTCAAGGTTTAATATGATATTTACCCATCTTTTTACTACATAGAAATCACCAACAATTTTGATTAAATCTGGTATCTGAGCTTGAAGTCGTGCATCAGAGCCTTCAAGTTTCGCTTTGATTCCTTTCAGCTTGGTCTAGAATTTGATCGAAGTTTTAGGAGCTTTCCCCTCAGCAAGTCATACCCCGAAATTATATTAGATCAAAGAAGTCTAACTAACTAAATGATAGAAGATAATAAACATAAGATAGAGCCTGGATATTTAATTTATTTATAGTGAGAATGCTGGTACATAATACACGAATATTTTTCTATATTTAATTTATTTTTGGTTTTATGTTTTTCGAAGGGAAAATAATTAGATATTAGGTTTTGTGTTTTATATTTATTCATTTTATAAATCTTTAGTTTTAAAAATTAATTTTTTTTAGCAGTAAAATTTGTATTAATTGACATTATCAAATAATTTATATATTTCACATATAATGATAAATATGCGTTTACATATTCAAAATTATATTCCATTGAATTTTATAAATTTTGAAATTAGATTTTTTAGGAAAAATTTAAAATCATATATGTAGTTAAATAAGTATGTTTGAGAATAAACTTAGGCAAAATAATACTCCCTCTGTCTCTAAAAATTATGAACATTTTGTCATTTTGGGCAATCTCACAAAAACATGAACATTTCTATTTTGGTACATTTCCTCACCACAATCTCTTTACATTTCATCTCTACGTTTTATAAAGTGGGACCTATTTTCCACTCACAATACACTTTTATTTAACATTTCTTAAATCCGTGCCACTTACAAATATTCGTGTTTTTTGTGAGGCGGAGAGAGTATATCTAAATTTGTTGGAGTTTCATTTTTCAGTATCTAACGCTTACTCAATTTTTTATAGTACTTTTAAAAATTGTAAGAATATGAGTTGGCTTCCTACTGGTCAAATCAAACTTCACTAATAAGAAGACGCTAATTAATGAGCTAATCTTAGAAAAGATAATTTTATGTATGATTAGCTCAATTTTTTGAAGTATATATTTCAATATGAGCAGTTTTTACTCATTCCTTTCAATGTGAATGATGTGCTCATTCTATAATTTCAGGAAAAAACAAATACAAAGGGTTCCTGAATAGGAGGAAAATTAAAAATAATACTTTGAAAATAAAAATAAAAATAAAATCATAACTCAAATATATTATATGCATTATGAAAATCTTAATAGTATATATTTTTTGTAAAAGCTAAGAGATTTGAAGTCACATTTTACTTTACATATTTACTTTTTTTTACAGTTAAATAATACTCTCTGTCCATAAGACAGTAGTACTTGAGGATGACACGAATATAAGAAAAAAGTTGGTAAATAATGTGTTGAGTGGAAATGAGTCGTTGTGGTTGAACTGATTGAGGGTTATGTAAAAATCAATTATTGTGGTTTTAAAAAGTGGAGTCATGTCCCAAAATGGAAGTGATATTTTCTTATGGGACGGACGAAAATGAAAAAAAGTGATACTTTCTTATGTGATGGATGAATATAATTTTATTGTATTTATCTGAATGTTATATATAAAATATTTAAATTATTTAATAACTATAGTTATCATCACACTTTATATAAAGTAAAAAATTTATGTGTTTTCAAATTCAAGTTCTTTAATTGAGTAATTGATGTGGATTACTTTATTTATTTTTAAAAAATTTAAAATAGAATGATATGTGAATTTATAAAAATATAATATATTTGAAATATAATTATTTGAATATTATAATATTTAAATTATTTAATAACTATAATTATCATTACATTTTATACAAAGTTGAAAATTTATGTGTTTTCAGATTCAAGTTCTTTATTGAGTGATTGACATGGATTACTTTATTAATTTAAAAAAAATTAAAATTGAAGTATACGTGATTTTTTTAAATATTTAAAATATAAAATTATTACATATAAAGATAGATAAAAAAAGTTATGTAATACATATAAATTTTATGTGGAATATTTTTAACAAAAAATCCTCCCACTTTATAGACTTATTTTGTATATATAATAAAAACAACATTATTAAAATAAAAAAGAAAAGTTCAAAATTTAGGAGGCCATGAGGTAGCTGTAGCTCCGTGTCATTTGTTGAACCTATTTGATGTTTCATGTTTGTATTGATAATTTTTTTTAAGCTTTAAAATAAAGTCAATAAGGTCTAGCTCAAGTGACAAAGCTAAAGGTGGTGTATTAGTTCAAGATTTATGTAGATTTTAAAAGTCCGTGAATTTTAAAAGTCTATAGAATTCTCATGGATTCTTCATGATTTTGAATGAATTCTTGGTCGGATTTTTAATGAATTACCAAGAATTTGTCGTGATTTTCTCGGAGTTGAAATCCACAAAGCCAGCGGTCGTTGCGAGCACGCGAGCGCTGGGTTCACGCGAGCGTTGGAGAACCAGCGATCGCTAGAAGCCAGCGACTGCTGGCTAGTTAAAATTCCAATACCCAGCGATCGCTGGCTCGCAACGACCGCTGGCTTTGTGGATTTTATAAGAGGTCTGAGTTCAATTAAATTTACGTGCGGTGTAGTTTTTCCACCTTTATGTGGTATAATGGTCTCATTTGCGATTTTTTGCTCACCTTTATTTGGTGTAGAGGTCCCACCTGCATGCGTGCGGTGTAATCGTATTATTAGGAGAATATTATAAAATCAAATTTCAAAATATAAAAATATCTTTCCTTAATTATTGCTAAGGCTAATTATGTAAAATGTTAGTTTCATTAAAATATACTCCATCCGTCTCACAAAAACATAAACAATTTGTCATTTTGAGCCGTCTCATAAAAACATGAATATTTTCATTTTGGTACACTATCCCCTTATTTTTTATCTCTCATTTTCTTATTTATTCACAAAAAAATCATCATGGTCCACCATTATTTTATTTTTTAATTAACTCATTACTCTGATAACACTTTATAAAGTGAGATCCATTTTTCACTCATAATAACTCTCAACTAATATTTCTTAAGACCCGTACCACTTTTAATTATTCATATTTTTGTGAGACGGGGAGAGTAGTAATTATCGATTTTTTTTAATTGTATTATAAATTGACAAATTTGCCCCAATTATGTATATACATGCTATGTTAATTTCTCACTGCTCTTTTATTTTTAAATAGAAAACCTAAGCTTAAACACCCTTGGCCCACTAAACTTTTTAATGGAACTTGTTGAGAGGGACATTATAGCATGACGTATTATTGGGCCGCAGTTTACTCTTAATGGACACTGATTTTACCCATTACTCCACCTGGAAAGCTATTAATTATTGCTTAATAGCTAAACTAATGGCTGTCTCCCATTTCGTAATCTGATCAATTAAATATCACACATTCTACACGTTTCTTACGTGGACAAATTATTATCTAGTTATGTACCACTGCAAATAAATTATACCAGTAGTATGTGTTAATTCAGTGTTTTCATGATGTGATCACTCATGAAATTATATTTTATGAAAATATTTGATTTAAAATGTATAAATTATATTTGTTTAAATATTAAAGTTTTATAAATTTCTCTCTCCTCTCTCATCTTTTTTGAATAAATATATTTTAATTAAATTATTTTTAATTAGTATTTTATTTTAATTTTTTGAACTTATTTTTTTTGTTTTTGTTTTTCATAATATCAAATTTTATAATTGTGAATTATTTTTAATTTTTTAATATTCAATTCAAATATATTCAATTAAAATTAATTTTTTATTATATTTATAAATATAATAATTGAATTAGTATTAACTTTATATAAACATAAAAATTAAAAATGTTTTCCCGTGCATTTGCACGGGATGCAAATGCTAGTTTTAACTTAAATTACAAAACTCTCAAATATTTTTTTTTCTCAATCCGCAGTAAATTTAAATGCCACGAAGCTAAGATTTTATGACCATTAAAAGCAAATATTTTGGTGTATGTGTGTTGGCCAAGCGGTAAAGAATTAATATTTAAGGCTAAAGGTCTTAGATTCGAGTCCTTTGTGGTGCGGCCTTTTAATTTTTTTTATTTAATATTATAAATTTATTAAAAAAAAAAGCAAATATTTTGCATCAAACCAATGTCAAATTAAAAAATGGTAGTTCATTGTTTTGCTATTGCACTAGAAACTACATGTATTGAAACAATGTATAACAAAACTTAAATAGTGGCAATGTCAATCTTTATGTGCAACGTTACCAAACTTTTGTAAATAAAAAGGTCGAGTCGTTGTAAATTCATAGATTATTATGGGGCGTTAAGTTTTGTGATTATAATAGAATTTGATTATTTGAATTATTTATTTTTATATTTGGATTGATTGATTGTGGTGTTGGATAAATCGAAGGATTGTGACTAAAATGTAGAGAGAGAGAGCTACAACAGAAACAATTTGATTTTTTATATGTATATAATCATGCAAAAATGCAACAAGTTGTGAACAAACAATACAATATAATTTTAGTGAAGGCGTACTTTTAATATTAATTTGCATTATGGTTGAAGGATGATTAAATAATCATATCAATTTAGGGTAATAAATATATCATACAACTGGATGATTTGAGTGCAGGTCAAATATTTATCTTGGACCGAATTATGTTACGTCATTTCTTATCACTCAAACCAACCGTTCTTTGTGAATTTTGATTTCCCCATATTCTATAAGGTTGGTAAACATATATACGAACTTTTATTATCTTTAAAATTTCTCTAAAACTAAGATTTTGACCAAGTTAAACCGCGATATTGAAATTTTTGGAAAACCTAGTCCTAAATTTTAGAAATTCTAGCCCCGTGTTTGAAAACGTTGATGTAACATTAGTTTTCATTTGCTTGCGAAAAAAACATCATTTTTCATTTAATTAGCTGAAATTTTAATTTTGGATTTTTTTTTAAATTATTCAAATTCATTTACTTATTCACTGACTTTATATATATAAAAAATTAACTAAGTAACAATTTATGAATTTACTATTAGTTAACCCCATAAAAGCCTCATTTTTCCCCAACACAACAGTGATGATCTCTCACACTACGACAAACTTCAGACAACGACATATATTACTAAGCTTTTTGTCGGTAAACGTTGTCACCGACAGACAGTTGATGATCGCTGTCCGACGCTTAAAACAAATTCGATAAATATGTTACTGACAGAATAGCCTGGCCATCGATGTTTACTGACGGTCAGTCTGTCTTCATAGACATGTTTTCGGCAGCATCACCCACAAGTTCCCATGGGTTTACCGACGGACTATTCATCGATATGTACTGATTACGGTCATTTGTGAATGAAGTTGGTTATGTCAGCGGAGGACGATTTCTGTGGTGTGATATTTTATATTATCACACCTCCTACACAGACATCTATCTTTGTCCCCATCCATTAATGTTGGCTGAAGCAAATCTATGAAATTTTTTAGTCTTCTAACAAATTCGGGCTTGGAAGCTTCATCAAGTATAAACCATTTATCTGTCCACTCACGAGTATCGCACATTTCTACAAAATTCTAATGTAATCTTGAATGTTAGTACTCCATCTGTTCCCTATAAATATAATACTTTGGTTGGACACGATTTTTTATAAAATAGTTAGTATATATATATATATATATATATATATATATATATATATATAGGGGACCGCTCCAATGAGACCCCCTAATTTTAGTGAAATTTAGGGCACGATCTGGTGCGTTTATTTTATCAATCATATGGCTGATATTGTATCTGGAGGGCGATTTTTTTTCACAGGGTTCGAATCCTGGAGGGAGCAGAATATTTTAAATTTTGTTATTCATCAGTATATACTGCATTGTTCAGCTGTATATACGGCCCTGTTCATCAGTATATATGTCTTATTCATTACGAATTTTTTAAATTTTATTTTTCATCAGTATATACATCTTGTTCATTAGATATACGTTTTGTTCATTAGTATTATATGTCTTATTCATTGTATTCATGTTACACGAAAAATAGGGGGTCTCACTGGAGCGCGCCCATATATATATATATATATATATAAAGGATCTCACCATGTAGAAAATGAGCGGTTGAAGTTGAATTAAGTGTGAGCCATGTCTAATTTTTTTTTTAAATAATGGTATTTGTAAGAGTAAGTTATAAGAGTAGATGGTGGGAGGCGGACGCCAAAAATATCAAAAATAGTACTCCCTCTGTCCCACCGAAAGTGGTGCGTATTCCTTTTTGGGATGTCCCACCAAAAGTGGTGCATTTTCTTTTCTGGTAATAATTTTACACTACAAACAATGTGGCCCCACACACATTTACACACTTTTACACTACAATCTTATTCTCCTTAAATCCCGTGCCCAAAAGAAGTGCACCACTTTGACCGGGACGAAGGGAGTAGTATACTTTTGATGTATGGAGAGAGTATAATATAATTGAACAAAATGATCTTAGTTAATACTCAAACTAGCATGCTCCAAAAATTCACCAATTACATTAAAAATCATAAAATCTTTATAAGAAATATAAGCCTAGCAAAAATCCTAATTGACAATGCAAATGAGTGGCTGCACATAAATAATTTTGTAACACCCTCGTTTAATTAAAGTTTAAACTTAAATTTAGATAAATTATTTAATGTAGAAATAATAAAAAAAAAATTAAACACTTTACAGTACACCAATTTGACCGGACATCGACGGGAATAAATCCCAAAAGTTTGTCGATAACAAAGGACACCGAAGGACTTCAAACGGAATTCATTCAATGCCAAAATAAATATCGGTAAATTACTTACCGGTGGATTTTTTCGTCCGTCGGTGAGCGTCGATGGCTATTCTGTCGTTATGCTATCGACGTCGTTGAAGTCAGTCTGAAAAATGACGCATTTACCAAGAAAATTTTATATCGCTAATTTTTTTATAAAAAATAAAAAATTATCATGTTTTTCATTTTCAAGCATCAAGCATTGCAAATAAACAATACTATAAGAAATGTAAATGTAAATATAAATATGTAGAGCATCGAGCATTCAAAAAGTTCAATGGTCGAAAAATATTAAAATTTAAATATCTAGAGTTTCTTCGAATCTTATATCTGTCAAATATACTATAAGTATCCTAAGCAAGAGCGGATTCACCATTCCATTGAGGTTGGCACTTGGCAATGGCATCATTCAATTCAGCTTCACTTGACTCGCAACTTTCCCGTACTCATTGAACCCCTGCTGAAGCCGTGCATCATCCACACTCCATGGCATGCATATCCTGTATTAACGAGGTGTAACACTCCATGACAAAATTTAGGGAAGAAATTTAGAGATTTAATACAATTATTATTAATTTTAGTGGATAAATATAAGTTATGTCTACTAATAATCTATATTTTTCAAGCTGAATCACTTGACGAACATGTTCACGAGCTAACGAGCCGAATACTACTAAGCTCAAGTTTGGTTTGTTTATTTTACGAGCTTCTCTAAACGAACTTGAACGAGCTTTTTTCGAGCCGAGCTCCGAATAGTTCGCGAGCGGCTTGATTTATTTACAGCCCTATTTATAATCACGCGATTAACCAACCGAGCTATTAATTGTAAAATTCAACGCTTCAATTCAATATATATACACAATTACACATAAAGAGCGCACCATGTGAACGAGCTCATCCAAGTGGGCCTCATTAATTAAAGTTTAGTCGATCATTTTGATTTACATATGTTCATGAATCAATTAATTTAAACTCAATTCCAATATTCGTTTTACCAATCAAGTCAAATAGGGTTTGACTAAATTCTTTGGCAGCCAAAAACCAACATGATAAGATACATAACGAACAAAGTAGAAAAAGAACATTTGGTCAACGAAACTATATATTCATTTAAACTCAATCAAAACCCCAAATGTCAAGTCAGTTCCTTCCACTTGAAAAAATTAGAAATTCAACTATAAAATCTGTTGTCAACAAACTTCCTTAAATATCCATATATATCCGTACACGAACAAATACAAAATCACAATTCCACTACTCCCACACTAGTATAGAAATATGAGATGAGAGATCTCATTTTCAATTCTGTATACTGTTTAATCATTTTATTTCTTGAAAAATAATTTATTATGCTACATACATTTGTGTTTTAATATATGTCTCATTAGGGTTCATTAATCTAATTAAGATTTATAATTATTATTTATATTTATTTTGAAAATATCAAATTAATAATTAGGGTATATATTTCTTTTAATTATATTTTTTAAAGATAAATATAAATTAGATTTCATTATATAATACTATATTTGTCCTTGAAAAATGGTCCATTTTTTATCATTTTAGAACGACCACAAATAATAGTTCATTTTCATTTCCATATATCAACTTATTTATGTAATTTGTTATATGGTGGGTCACTTTCTTCATTTATAATAAAATTAATTATTATTAACAATATCTTTTAAGTGATAGTATTTTTTTTCACTCATAATACACTCAATCATTTTTAATAGGGTAAAGGTCTCAACTTAACGATAATACCAAAACGATACGCAACCTACTAAAAACATATTGTCTGTGTCTTATTAAAATTACCCGACTTTCAGAGATAGACGTGGATCGCTTCAGTTCCTACATGGCTTGTTTACGTGGATTTATTTATCTACATGGAAAATTGTTGTATTATGCCAAAAAAAAAAAAAACGAAAAGACACCGATGAAGAAGAACACTTAAGAACTCATGAAGTTCAACGCATCACGCGAATAATCTAAAAAAAAAGACTAAGCCAGATCTCAAATCGCGTCGGCATCATCATCTTAGATGCGGCGACGACATTCCCAGCTTTAATTTAACGACACTTTACCTACGATACTCCACACCACTTTACTCATGGGATTCAAATGTTTCAAGCTAGAGATAACCTTTAAGAGGAATTTAAGAACAATGAAGAGAAGCCATGTAAGAACTGCGGCTATCCACATCAATTTTAGAGAGCCGGATAATTTTAGTAGGACACAGACAATATTTTTTTGGTAGGTTGGGTATTGTTTTGGTATTATCGTTAGATTGGGACATTTCGAGAATTCATTAAAATTATGAGACATAAAGTGACATTTATACTTTTTAATAAAAATTATGTCCTTTTTTCAAAATTATTTTTTAAGAAAGGGGATAGTAATATTCTTAGTTTTATAATAAGGAATACTCCATTCGTCCACAAAAAATTTGTCATATTGTGGACGGCATGAGTTTTAATAAAATGTGAATAAAGTTGTTAGTAGAATAATGGTCTCATTTTAAATGTGAGTGAAGTTGTGTGGAACTTGCTACTATAAATGGAATTGGCAAAGTTTTTATGAACAGACCAAAAAGAAAATTGTGGCAAATTTATCGGATGAAATAATAAAATCAATAAATCTAGGCAACCATATTATGATCACCCACAAACTAGTTCAATACGGAGAATTTTGATTTATTTAATTTTTTTAAAATAGGATTAAATTATTTTATTGTATTGTCCATATTGTACTTATTTTTTTTAATTTTTTTTTTTGCATCTTTTATTTTTATTTATTTTCAATAAAAATAAAAAGGTCACAAATAAATTTTTTAAAAATATTTACAATGTAGACAATGCAATAAAATAACTAAATCTTACTTTTATTTTAAAAAATAAGTAAAATAAATTAAAAAAAAATTCTACTCCCTCCGTCCCAGCTTTTTGTATCCACTTTTAGTAGTAATTACTACTAAAAGTGGATACAAAAAGCTGGGACGGAGGGAGTATTTAACTAATTTGTCAGTGGTTACAATGCGTCTGTTTAGCATCACACTAATAAATCTTTCCTTTGTTCTAAGAAGGGCAAAGGTGCAGATACCCCCCTGAACTCCACCCCCCTAGAGCTTTTAGCCCCCCATACTCGGTCAAAGCGCGTTGACCTCCCCATAGTCTCGGAAAAAGGGTGCAAAAAACACCCCGCCCCCAAACGGCTGTTTAACGCCGTTTTTCTAATTTTTTTTGTTTTTTTTAGTCCCTGTGGGCCCCACCCCAACCGCAGGAGCACGGCGTGTCGACGCAGGGCCCCGGGAGAGTCTTCTGCAACGGCAGCTCGTTCGGCGCGGCGGTAGGCCATCCGGCGCCCCAGCAGATGATCGTCGTCGTTGTTGCCTCTGCAAATCACGATTCCCGAATTTCTAATTCCGCAGGCGTGGCTTCCGCCGACGTGAATATTGAACATTGAGAAATTCGCAAATTCTGATTGGATTGAAGATGAAGTCACGCTGCCGCCGCCGTTGCCTCCCCAACACAAAACCCTGCCGCTGGCCTCAACAACTCCACAGGAAAATCGGAGCCCCGACGAAACCATGCGAAATCGATCGGGAAATTGAGCGGGAGAAGGTGGCGGTGGACGGGATCTGGAGGTGTTCTGTGGGGATCTGGAGGTGTTCTGTGACGAAATCGACGAAACCATCCCATCTAGGGTTAGGTTCGAGGCCAAGGTGTGGAGGACTCGAAGGAGGTTTCTGAAAATGTTCTGTGGGGATCTGGTTCTTGGACTGCCGACTAGTAGGAGATCGGAGTGTTAACCGGCGGGCCGAGGCAGTGCCGCGTCGGGGCCTTCCCTCTCTCACTCAATCATCAAAATCGGTTCCCCTCCCCCTTCTCTCCACTCTCATCGCTCATCTCTCTCTGTCCGCCATTGCTCACTTCTCCGGCGAGAATTGCCAGCCGTCGTACCCCTCACATCCCTCTGTTCTCGCCACCGCCTCCCATCTGTCCTCCATCTCTCTCTCGCATCTCTGATAGCAGACGGCCAAGGATGGAGCGCCTCCCCCGCCGCTAGCCTCTCCTTCATCCCTCTCACGCGTTGCCGGCAACAGACGGCCAAGAAGGAGCCGCCGCTGCAGATCTGCTCCGGTCCGTTCTG
This sequence comes from Salvia miltiorrhiza, assembly GCF_028751815.1. Classification (NCBI taxonomy): domain Eukaryota; kingdom Viridiplantae; phylum Streptophyta; class Magnoliopsida; order Lamiales; family Lamiaceae; genus Salvia; species Salvia miltiorrhiza. The sequence continues at coordinate 50,597,939 of NC_080393.1, read as the reverse complement.
CTGCTGGTTGGGGGTGGGGCCCACTAGAAATTAAAAAAAAAAAAAAAAGTTAACAGCGTCTAACCGCCGTTTAACGCAGGGGGCAATCTGCACCCTTTTTCCGAGACTATGGGGAGGTCAACGCGCTTTGACCGAGTATGGGGGGCTAAAAGCTCTAGGGGGGTGGAGTTCAGGGGGGTATCTGCACCTTTGCCCTTCTAAGAATATCGTTCCAAAAAAATTGGATACACAAATTAAGAAAAATGTAAATAAAGTAATTGAGAACAAAAATTAAAAGAGTAAATAAAATAAATTATTTCACTTTTTCAATCCAAATACTATAAATAAGACGTCAAAAAAAAATCTGAGACGTTATCATTGGCAAACAAAACGCCAAGTCATTATATAAGCACGTTTTTGTTTTCTGTGGGCTCCACGTCAATTTAAGCAGCACGCATGGGTGAATCTAGATAGCCAGGCTGGCACCTTCAGGTATTACGCGTCGATGACGTATTTCAATTTTCCCTCCAAAAGCTATAAATCGAAATTTCTTCCCTCTCTCTCTCTCATAACATCTCTCAAGTTAATTGAAACAAATATCAAGTGATCAACAACGACTAATATCGATCGATGGATTCTTTGAAGAGCTCCCATTCCGACGAGGAGGTGATCCTGGCGTCCAGCCACCCGAAGAAGAAGGCGGGGAGGAAGAAGTTCAACGAGACGCGCCACCCGGTCTACCGCGGCGTGCGGCGCCGGAACTCCAACCGCTGGGTCTGCGAGGTGAGGGAGCCCACGCAGCAGAAGCGGATATGGCTCGGGACCTATCCCACCGCCGAGATGGCCGCCAGGGCCCACGACGTCGCCGCCCTGGCGCTCCGGGGGCAGGGGGCCTGCCTCAACTTCGCCGACTCCGTGTGGCGCCTCCCGCTCCCGGCCTCGATCGACCCCAAGGAGATCCGGAGGGCCGCGATCGAGGCCGCCGAGGCGTTTCGCCACGCGACCGGGGAGGAGGAGGCGCCCCTTGAGATAGGAGAAATGAATGAGGAAGCGGCGGAGAGCAGTAGCTCGAGGAATGTGGTGGGTGGCGGTGATTTTTGCATGAGTGAGGATTACGATGCGGCGGCGGGAGGGGGAGCTTTGATGTCGCCGCCGCGGTACTTCGACGGGAGCTTCGGGTGGGATGGTGACGTGGAAAGCGATGTCGAGGTGGAGCTGTGGAGTTACTCACTTTGACAAAATAATTGGGCGTGCGACATATATATATATATAGCTAGTCCCACCAATGAATAGAAAAACTTTTTAAAATAATTATGCATAACATAGTATATATTTTTGGCTTAGGACAAGAGTTGCGAAATAGTAGTACTAAATATAGTAGGAATGAGTCCAGTCAACTGATTTCATGATGTTGTGATGCACATGCTTTTCGCGACATGTGTGGGTGGGTTTTTGTTTTTCTTTTTCTGTGAATGCTTTGTTTGCCTACTACTATTATTACCCTCAATTGAATTTTTCTTTAATTTGAGGGTAATGGTTGGTCTTTTTCTTACTTGCGAATATCTCACTTTACTGTGAATAAGTACTAAATATAAATGATTTGCTGTGTCGATATACTTTGAATTTCTTTTTAATTTGAGGTTAATGGTTGGTTTTTTATCACTTGGGAGTATCTCACTTTACTGTGAATAGTAAGCACAATATTTTGATATGGATGATTAAGATGTATATAATATATTTATGTTACTTTAATATTTTATTTGATATAAGAAATAATATGAAACACATAACCTTTTATAAATAAAAAAAATTCAAAAATGTTATACTAATTTGAGTGATTATATATATCACCTATATACGAAAATAGTATACCTACATATTATAATTATAATTATTATTAATTTTAGGGTTAATTACGTGAAAAATCATGAACTTTGGGCCGATTTCCAAACTTGCCATGAATTTTTTTTTTTTTTTATCAAAAATTCCCTGAATTTAAGGACTTGAACAATTTTTCCATGGTTTTTACCTCCGGTGATACTCCGGGCTGACATGGCAATTACAAGCTGACATGGCGCCAACTATAACTAAAAATTGACACATGGAAAATAAAAAAACAAAAAAAGACCCCCCCATCGTCTTCCCCATTTTCCCCACCGGCCAAACCCTAATTTCAGTCGCCGCACCAGATCCACCCGCAGCCGCGCCAGTCGCCGCCCTCTCCGCTCTGCTCCGATTCGCGGCCTTTACCACCACCACACCAGATCCGCCGCCCCTACGCTGCCTTTCCCCACCACCACACAAGATTCGCAACCAACCCTGCAGATCCGCCGCCTCCTTCACCACCGCCTCCGGCACCAAACGTCTGCTGGTTCCATCGAATTCCTATGCGGATGTCGCCGGTGGTGAGAGACGAGGGCGTGAAGGGGCCGGCGAGAAGGAAAAGGGGTGCGAAGGCACCAGATCCGCCGCCCCTACGCTGCCTTTCCCCACCACCACACAAGATTTGCAACCAACCCTGCAGATCCACCGCCTCCCTCACCACCGCCTCCGGCACCAAACGTCTGCTGGTTCCATCGAATTCCTATGCGGACGTCGCCGATGGTGAGAGACGAGGGCGTGAAGGGGCCGTTGGCTTTGGGCTCGGTGAACCACCGCCGCTGCCCCCAATTTAAGCAGACGACTTAGTCGCTGATGAGACGGAGGAAATCAAAGCAATTAATAGGTGAACTATGGCCCATCCCTTGCTCCGATTCGCGGTAGGCAGCGGCAATAGCTGCGTCTCATCTTCAAGCAGCAGCAGTTCGCGGCGGCGGTGTCAATTCCAGGAGAGAGAAAGTGGAGAGAGAGAAGAGCGAGAGAGACAACACACATGAAAAACGACGTCGTTTTATCACACCTAAACGGCGTCGTTTTATTAATCTTCCGGCAATTCCACGTCATTTTTCCAGTAACTTAAAATTTGCCATGTCAGCTTTGAATTTGGGGATTTTAGAAATCATGGAAAAATTGTTCAAGTCTTTAAATTCAGGGAATTTTTGATAAAAAAAAAAGTTCATGGCAAGTTTAGAAATCGACTCAAAGTTCATGATTTTTCACGTAATTAACCCTTAATTTTATATAATTTTAATATATCATAAATACATATTATAATTTGTAAATATTTTAATGCATTCTATACCCAATCAAATATATCATGTCTTCTTATTCCATAGCGCATAGTAAAGGAAACCAAATAAATGAATGATTTGCTGTGTCGATAAACTTTGAAAGGAACCATATACTGATTGAGTCAGAAGTTTCAGTCGAACCTTCAAATAACTAGCTTGAACCATTTAGAATTTACTAAACTTTCGTTATCTATTTTGGATGAAATTCTATCGTCCACAGTATTTTGTATCACATTATATTTCATATTAATTTTATTATTTTATTATAATTTACTAGAAGAAATAAAAAATATTACTATTATATATAAAAAATTCTAAGAGCATTGGTAACGCCCTACTCGATCCACCCTACTCGAGTAGGGCCTGAGATCGAGTAGCGCGATGCAGCCTGGCCTCACATGAGGCTTACTCGATTGATCGAGTAGCACTCGATCTCGTTGGATATAGGCGCGTGTTTTACACGCGCCGGAATTAAAAAAAAAAATCAAATTCGAAAAAACTGCAGAATTTTGGCAGTTTCGAATTTTTTTTTTGAAATTCGGTCCCTTCGACCGTTTAGCTTTTTTGCTTTTTTTTCTTCTTCTTTAAATTCCCCTTTCTTCCATCTTCTTCTTCCAATTCCACCATCTTCATTTCTTCCACTTCCATTTCCTCTCTACCATCTTCAATCTTATTCCTCTCTCTACAATCTCCATGGTGTACACAACCCAAATATATATGATTCAAATTGGTGCCCCGATCTCTCCGACGACTATCATCCCGATTTTACGGGATGTAACTTGGGGGATGACCCTCCAACCGGCGAGGAGCCACCGGCGGCCCATAGTGCCGCCAAATCTAAGAAAGGCAGTCGGAGGAAGGAAATCGCCTACAAGATCAAGCATGACAAGCCGGCGCCGGAGGAGGAATGAAGGACTATCTGTCATACCTACACCCTCGAAGAGACGGACCTCATCGTCCAAATTTGGACGGAGGAGACCAACGACTCCATCCGTGGGACCGATCAAAAGGGGGAGGCGTATTGGGGACTGATTCTCACCCGTGTCAACCCCCTCATCGGCGCCAACCTCAAACCCCACCAAATTCAATGGCACTGGGCCCGAGTGAGCTTGGATGTGCAGCTGTGGGAGGATTTTTAAATTATGTCTTTATGTTTTTTTTTTTGTAATTTTTAGAATTTTTAAATTAATGCAATTTCAATTTTAATTAAATTGTGTGATTTAAATTTGAGCAATTAAATTTAAATGAAAAGCATAAAAATCAAAATTAATGTAATAATATCATTGTGCAGGATTTCAAAATTGACAAATTCAAGTATATGTTGTTGGATGAATTTTTTGGGGATGTCGGTCCTCGCCGCATCAAAATTTTCACCTATTGGCTTATGTCCTTTGAAGGGGCGGATATTGACATCTTGCAGGAGAAAGAAATGTTATGTGTGTAGGGCATGCATGTGGTCGATACTCCTTTAAAAAATTCTCCTCGGTTTTCCAATATGTCATATTAACTTTGGCAAGAATATGTACAATAATCATGAGTTGGTGTAAACCTTCAACTTTCAATTGATGTTTCCATTTAGTATCTGTGTTAACCTCAATGTTCATCTAGGTTTTTAAGAATTATCAAGAAGGGATCATGAAATGGTTCGCGGATTTAAAGAATCCAAAATCCTTCAACGCTATATCTCAATTTATCCACACAGTGTGTACCAAGCATTGCAAGCTCATTGGCATTCCCTTAGATATGTTTGTCTTCTATGGTTTGGCCTTTACATCGATACTAGTATGTCATCTCGTGCGATGCACGGTTATAAATTCAGAACAATTTTCAAAAATATAATAGAATATTTCTTAGTTATATTATCATGTTTAGAAAATAAAATTGATTATTTATTTTTTTATTATATAAAATAGCTCAAATCAATGAAGATGAATTCATTTTATAGTTGGAGGCGTATCATTGAATGACCAAGATTTTGACAAAATATTTTTTATCTAATGGTCATTACTATCTATTTAAAATTTTCATCAAAATATATAAATATTTTTTCTTTCAAATTTTCTATTAGTCTAGAAAGAGTTTTTGAAACTTTTAATATATTTGTATTTCACAACATATTTTCTCAAAGTGTTAATTGACTGTAATTCCACAAACTATTAGTGAATTTCATTATTTTTTCAACTGTATAAAGTTATAATTTAAATATATAAATTTTAGTCTATTCTAAAATTTTCCATGAATCTTAATTTCACCCAAATCAAAACTGACCTAACAAAATTAAAGTTGATATTAATATATAGCTAGAGTTCAGGTGGGAAAATAATTTTGCTATCATTATACTATTATATAGATAAAATCAAATTATAAATTCTAACATTATGAATTGAGTGAGAAAATTTAATACTTCCTCCGTCCGTGAAATAGCTTCCTCTTTGGGGACGGCACAGATTTTAAGGAAAAGTTGTAAAGTGTATTTTTTTTTTTTGAGAATCAAATGAAACATTCATAAACTCAAAGAATGTTTACATGAAAAGGAAACTCTCTAGCAGAGGTAACAGGGAGAGTATTACACAAAGTAAAAGCAGCCAGTTTATGAGCAACCAAATTTTCTTCACGCGGCGCCCAACTATAAGCAATATGGCGGAAGGAGCTCGACAAATCATAAATTGCATTCAAAGTAACACGAAGATAAGAGAGATGAACCTCGCGCTTACTCAACATCCAATACAAGGTTTGGCTATCCGTTTGAAGGATAACGTCCAACACACCATGCTCACGACAAAGTCGAACACCTTCGAGCATCGCAATAACCTCACCTTCAACCGCAGTAAATGCCCCAGCCTTAAAACTAGCTCGGCATCCCACCATCCATCATCACCGCACTAATACCAATACCCGTTCCACAATCAATAGCTGCATCACTAAGAATTTTCACCTGCCCCGCCCTGGTACAGTCCACACGAACAGCCGGGTTTCTCTGCGGATAGGTGAGCACAAGCGCCGTCCATTGAGCTCGATTTGCGATGTTCAAACATTCAATATGAGATATGTCTTTTTGCTGAAACAACAGCATGTTTCGAGCATACCATATCGACCAAGCAATAGTCGCAAAAGTGGAGTGCACTTCACGTTGGAGACAGCTAAAGATCTTCTGAAACCACTCTTGTATTGAGCAAACACCCATCAAAGGCTGGAGACGAAGTGGGGAGATCGACCACAGAGCTGCAACCCAGCCACAGTCACGAAGAGCACGCTCCACCGTTTCTTCCCTTCCATGCTTCGACTCTGGCTAGGCATTTTCACATGAAGAGTTTAACCTTGGGAATGACATCTAGGTTCCAAATCCAATTCCACATCTCCCTACAAGACGAGGAAGACGAAGCCTCATTCCTGCACCGAAGCTCGATAGCAAGGGAGTACGCCGATTTAACCGAGTAAGCATTAAGCTTACCGCCCGGCCAAAACGGTTGGTCAGCCTCGTGAGAGTTAACTCGAAGTTGGAACTTAACAATCCAGCGATCACGAGCAAGGAGCATCTCTTCCAGTTTCCCCTCATCCCAGGTGTTTTCTTCTTCATTCATTAAATCCCTCACATTAACATTGGTCACCGCCTCTGCCACTCGTGCAACCTCAAACTTTCCTTTCCCGTTTGGCAACCAAGGATCGATACCAATCCGAATACGGTCTCCTCTTCCCACCTTCCAGGCCAAACCCTTTACAAGTAAATCTCTGCCCACTAGAATATTTTTCCATACAAAAGACGGGTTATGAGCATTTCTAGCAAGAAGCAGATCAGTCCTCGGGAAGTATCGCGCCTTAAGAGATCTAGCAAGTAGAGATGTATCAGTAAGAAAGAGCCGCCATGCTTGTTTAGCAAGCATAGCCTGGTTGTAAAGTGTATTGATAGTGGAAAAAATGTTATAATTATTATTGGAAGTTGTGAAAATGTGCTATAATTAGTATTGAGAGTGGTGAAAAGTGAAAAGTAAGAATAAATAAAGTATTATTAGTGGTGGGATAGTTGTCCAAAAATGGAAAGAAAGAAATATGAGGTTATTTGGGGGACGTCCCAAAAAGGAAAAAGAGGAAGTTATTTAAGGTACGAATAAAGTATTATATTTTTAAATCCATAATTATTACTATAAGATGTGTGCAAGTTTTATATCTACATTAATTACCTTTAAATAATAATAAAAAAATGTGAATATCTACATAGATAATTATTAAAACTAAAATTAAAAATTTATTGATTGACATTAAATTAAGTTGGTTAATTAATTTAAAAATAGAAATTCTTTAAACAAATTGTTTACATATACATATATCTATATTTAGATATATATTAATGTAACTAATCTCTATTAATGGTGATATTGATAAAGTTTTGGCGGGAAAAAATTTAGACAATTTGCTTAGTTTTTATATGTATATAGATTACCAAAAGGTAGGTAAAGTAATATTTTTTTTTTCTTATAAATTCTAAAGAGTATGATAACACATTTGTATTTATTTTTTAATATGTAAATTTTGGTATCACTATTGGGACCCAATGACGCTCAAAAGAATTGCTGAACAGATAACTGCAGTGATGTGCAAGCTATCACTATTTGAAGAGCGTATCAGGACGGAGATATACGCGGTAATGGATCCACTCTATTCCCTTAACTGTCGGATGAGGCCTTTTATCATCAAAGAGATAAGGCCACAACTCATGAAAGAGTTGGTGGATGGCAGAACGACTAAATTCAAGGTGGCAGAGCTTGAGTTCATGGACATAAAAAAAATGGCAAATACTTCACGGGCAAAGCCAACCATAAAAGCCAATCAAAACATTTCGTCTTATTTTAGATACAAAAATTAGTATATTTTTTAATATAAATTTACATAATGTCTAACTTTAAATTCGTTTCCGATATAAATTGTATATAGATCTAATATAAATGATTATATTTTTTTTGACTTTTATATCATAGATATTTGTTATTAACCGTTGAAAAAAATCAAAACATATTCTACAAGCATCAAAATGTTATTATCGAATTAAAAAGTAAAGTATTAAAGTTTAAAAATCAATTATTAAGAAATTGTTCGGTTAATCGGGCCAACCCACTCGGTTTTCGGGCCAACCCTATCGGACTCGGGCTATTTTCGGTTCAGGCCATTCGGGCTAAATTTTTTTCGGGCTAAAAATTTTCAGCCCTAAGAGCACTCCCAGCAGATCACCTAAATGCATCAATAACTCTAAATTTAGGCTAAAACAATTAAAAATGAGATAAAAAATGCATCCAGCAGATCCCCTAAATTGGATGGGGCCCACAAAAAAATTTACACCCACCTAAATTCAATCTTAAATTTACACCCACCCTAAATTTATTTTAAGCATATAATTAGTAGGGCCCACACATAATTATTATTTTTATGTAGAAAATAGGAGATCTGGTATATGCATTTATAAAATCGAGATCCTAAAATTAAATAGGGAAGCTTTAGGGAGGAATATAGGAGCATAATTTTGGGATTTCTGCTGAGAACCCACCTTTTTTATCGGTCTATTCGGGTCGACCCGTCAGTTTCGGACTTTTTTGACACCCCTACTTAATGCACGTATGGATTATTCAAAATACTATGTAAAAGTATATTTATATTCAACCACAAATAATCAATAAGTTGGTCTCCTCTGATACCAAACATATAAAAAAGACAGATCATGGTGAGCTGGGCGCGGGTTGGATGGGCTGGTTAGGCGATTTCGGCTGGCTGGGCGCGATCTTGAAAATTAATTATTGCTATGATAAAAAGTACTAATAATCAATCTGAAAAAATGTAATATTTTCGAAATATTACATTTCTTAATATTATCAATGATTATTTTTTATTACGATAATAATTATTTTTCTTACAATAATGATTATTTGATCAAATAGTCAAAAATACAAGTTCTCATGACTCATGAGTAAAATAAACATTGCTTTTCTTCGTATTAATAGTTACTTTTTCTATTTTTCTTTAATCTACGTTTTTTCAAAGTAATTATTGTTATGATGAAAAGTAATAATCAATATGAAGAAAGGTAATATTTTTGTAATATTAAATTTCTTTTTATCAATAATTATTTTTTCTTAAGACAATAATATACTTGACCAATAGCTAAAATACAAGTTCTCGCGAGTAAAAGAAATAATACTATTACTTTTCTTTATAACAATGATTATTTTTTCTTACGCGAATAATTACTTGATCAAATAACTAAAAGCACAAGTTCTCATAAATGAAAATAACAATTATCATAAACAAATATAATAATTTTGAAAGATTATATTTTTCATATCAATAATTACATGACCAAAGGCTATGACGATGAAAGCGAAGGCCACAAGTAATTGAAATTTTTTGGAAATTCCGTTGATCGTGTTTCTCCCTGTCTCATTCACACAACATCAATATGCATTTTGAAGTACAAAACTCCCGATTTTTGCCCTTAGCTTGTTTCTTCCTAAGTCGATCAATGGCAAGAATGCAAATACCGATCCTCGACAACATTAAAGGTACCGGAGAATTTGTGTTCAGGTAAGTAAGTGTTATTTTGTTTTATTTTTTATTTTTTGTTTACGGATTAAACATATAGTATTAGTGGGGGTGACGTAGGTACTAGGTAGAGTTCCCCTAACTAAAAACATGCTTCTCTCGTTAAATATAAACTTATTACAATGAAAATTTGAATAATTATTTTTATCTTTTTTTTAGGTGGAATAATTCTTTATTATCAAAATATATAGCTATATTTGTGTCCAAACATAAATGTGATCCCTTTAGCTCATTTAATGTCTGCGATAATTAATAGCAGTTCGACAATAAATATAATGGAGAAGGTCAACTTCTAGTCATTTCTCACTCCGACAGCCAATATGTGCAGCCATTTCAAGCTACTGTGGAATTCATAAAACCTTTCCATTAAATTAAATGAACCTCAATTATCTATACTATATCAAACAACATCTAAAACCTACTAACAAAAACATCTAAAAACTATTTAGTTTAATCAAACTTGTGATTCATTCGCCATCCAACTAGTAAAATAACCATTTTATTATTGCGAAAATAATAAAATAATTGCTAAAATAAAAAATAAAAATAATTATTCTTATAATTTTAGTGCGTGTTCCTTTTGATTGATAAATTTATCATGAAAAGATGAGGCATGACAAAAATTATTTCATCTGCACCACAAGTCTTACATATCATCTCGATATATTCTAAGATTATGAATGAATGATATTGTACATTGAGATAGAGTTTAAATGAATTAATATGTGCTAGTTATATCAATAATACGCGTGTTCTGTACTGACGACCACTCGAAAGAAACTTCAAGGTTAATCGCTCTTGTGCTTAGAGCACAACTAAGATGGGTGACCCACTGGGAAGTTCGTCTTAATGTATGCAATTAAGTTCAAAATACATTACAAATACCAAAATACTTATGGGTATAAGGTAGATTGATAAAAATAAATAACTATTTTTTTGAAAAAATAATAATAAAATCACCAACGGAATTAAGCCGTCGGTAATTACCGAGGGCAATGCCGTAGGTAATAGGACTGGAAAAATACTCGAAAACCAACTAGGAAACTCCGGCTATAGTTACCGACGACAGAAATGCCCCCGTCGGTAATGCCGTCGGTAATTGTATTACCGATGGCATTGAGTGGATTACCGATGTTGTTTCCCCTCGGTAATTGCTGTGTTTTTTTTAAAGACAGTATACCCCAACTAAGCCTTGAATCGCAATATGCATCCGGCGAAGAATTCCGGTGACCTAACTTAATCTACGTGTCAAAAATTTTGATTAAAAGGCGGAATAACGTCTACATGGCAAATACATGTGATTTTTTTTAATAAATGGCGTGTTGTGAAACGACGTCGTATTGCCTGGTACAGAACAACGTCGTTTCACATGGCGGTAAAATTAAGGGTGAAATTAGGGTAAAGCTCAATAGTCATATTACATTTTCACTGTTTCACCATTTTCCTCTTTTTTCCGTCTGGTTCCCCCTTTGTTGATTTCTCCGCTGACCGCTATTGTTCGTGTGGCCCTACAACATTTGCATTTGCTTTGGTTATCCTTTTTGCAGGTCCCAGTGGTGAACCAATATTAGGGCTGTAAACGAGCCAAGCCGAGCCGAATACTAGCAGGCTCGAGCTCGGTTCGTTTAAATATTCAGGTGTTCGAGCTTTTATCTTGATGATCGAGCTCGGCTCGTCACCCACTTACCAAGCTCAAGCTCGATTCGAGTTCAGCTCGGGTGATGCTCGATAATGTGAAATTCGAGCTTGAGCTCGAGCTTGGCTCGTTAGATGTTCATATATATGATGTTCAAGCTCGAATTTGTTATGAATTTAAGAAAATCTGCTTAATTAATATGTTACTCGAGCTCGAGTTCGACTCGTTTAAGGCTCGTGTACAGGCTTGATTGAAGGCTCGGTTGAAGATTCGTGAACAGGCTCGCGAACATGTTCGCGAACAATCAAATTCGAACATGTTTGCGAGCTCAACGAGCCGAGCACTGTCAGGCTCGAGCTCGGCTGGATAAAAATTTCGAGCTTGAAATCAGGCTCAAGCTCGGCTCGTTTATTATCGAATCGAGCTCCGAACGAGCTTTTTTCGAGCCGAATCTCGAATAGCTTGCGAGTAGCTCTATTGATTTACAACCCTAGTGGTGGTGTTTTTAATGGCGCCTTGTTAGTAGGTCCTCTTCTTTAGTTTACTACTTTTGTCAGTGGATGTGTTAGATCATAGGGTTTTGTGTTTGTATAGTTTATTGTGGGTGGTAGATCATTTTCTTTAGTTTATTGTTTATCACTGAACTTTTGTCAATTGTTTATTGCTTTTTATTTGTTTATTTAGCAGTACGAAATTCGCCATTAATAGTAGTTGGGGTGGTAAGTTTGTGACAAAAGCAAACGGTAGGGTGTTCTATTGTGGAGGGGGTTCAAGATTAGAATGCCACTAGATGCAGATAGGTTTGGCTACTTCGACTTAGTGCATGAAATTAAGAGTTTAGGGATATGTAAATGGAGTAGACTATCCTACAGAATCCCAGAAACTGACGTGTATATGGACATAGTTGAAGATAAGAAAATGATGGCTATGTTAGATATGTTGCATCATAAAATGAGGGTGATAGCTATATATGTGGAAGGTACATTAACATTAGATCAAATTACATAAGCTGATGTGTTGGGTGGGCAAGTTGATAATGAGGGTGGTGAAAGAAATGAGCATTTGGTTAATGATGTTGGGGCTGTGCATAATGAGGCTGGGCAGGGGATACTGAGGGTGGTGCAGGGGATACTAAGGCCAGGGCAGGGGATAATGAGGAGATGGAGGTGGAAGATGAGGGAGATAGTGATGATACTGATTGGAATCCAGACAATGTTGGGGTGGACTCTAATGTAAATCTAGATGATTTAGACTATATCTCAAATGAGGAATTTATCCAATCAAGGGTGAATCTAGCAGATCTAGGTAATTTGTTTGATCTTGCTGATACAACAGAGGCTATAGAAGATTTTGATACTGGTGTAAATCATGTATCTGAATATGGGGGCTCTGATGATGATGTTCAATCATCTGAGACAAGTGAGGATATAGATGGTGAGAGGCATAAGGAAGAAGATGGTGATGTATGACCCTGAGTGTGTGAATGGTGACCTTCAGATAGTGTTAGGCATGCAATTTCAAGATGGTATACAATGCAGGAGTGCCTTGACCACAATGGCCATAGAAACGTGCGTGAAGGTTTATTCACTTTAGGAAGGTGAGCAAAAAATATTGCCTAGCTAAATGTACTCATCCCTGTCCATGGAAGATGCTTGCTAGCCTTGTGAGGAAGGATGGAACATTTATTGTGAAACAGTATGCAGGTGATCATACTTGTAATAGCCAAACAAATAACAAAATGGTTGGATCCAATTAGATTGCTAGAGATACCTCAATGTGCTCAGTGCAAAATTTAGATACTAAAACACAAATGACAATAATCAATACATCAAATTAAAGTATTACATGACGAACTCAGAAATAGTAGAACCTCCGAAAAGGATTATTCTCGGTGTGAGAAGTCAAGTACTCGACTGGAAGATCGTGGTCGCATCTTAATTCACCGTCGGAATTTTCGAGTTTATGAGGAATCTTTGGAGACGTCTGGGAGCAACTCTATGAGTTCGCCATTGACCCAAGAGAGTGAATCCTTGTTATGCTCGAAAATTCTGAAGAACACAAAGGATCGACTTTAGCTCATCTTCAAGAAAGTGAACCCTAGTTATACTTGATAATTTTCCAATATGTGTTATAGATTAGGGTTCCTAATTCTAATTGCAAGCAAACGATGTCGTTTTATGACTAATAATTTCAAAGAAATGTAAGGAAAAACGACGTTGGTTTAATTATCGAAATTCTAGGACACGTAAATAAGTTCGGCTGCCAAGTTAGCTTCAATTTTGCCGGAAAACTACATAGAGTGCAAAAACCAATTCAAGGCTTAGTTGGGATATAATTTCTGAAACTAATGCAAAATGCAAAAATGAAATAGTTATAGGATTTAGCGACATTAACCCCTTCATCAATTTATCTTTTTTTTTTCGCTCTATAAATACCACATTTTCCCCCATTTTCATTCACTCCTATTTTTAATTAAAAAAGACATTAAAATTAAATAAAAAATAAAAATAAAAATTTAAGAGTTGGGGTGTTGACTCTCCCATAGTGGAGACTGGAGAGTGTGCTCTTAAATAGAGGGGACCACATTTAATAGCTCACATTGGCTCTCTATAGTGGATGCCCTTACATCTATGTTGCATAGGTACGGAGGTGCGGATGCGGGGGCGATATGATAAGAGAACGGGGATGCGGGTTTTTAAAAATTATAGGGTGCGATTCGGCAATGATACATCTAATTATTAAAATTTTATGATATATAATGCTTATAAAATATATACAATTTAAATTTTCTTAAATTAATTATATGTAATTTACACTTTATTTTACCCAAAAGTTAAGCATTTTCAATTATATAAGTTAATTGAGCAACAATATAACGATTCAAATATTATTAGTCCAATATATAAGTCATAACTGAAAATAAAATTATCAAAAAAACCCTGTGTAGGCCTTTCGTGCACGAGATACGTGAATTTCGCCTCTGGAATTTGCGAATCCGGTTTATTTTTATAAATTGTTTTAAAAGATACGCCACGTGGTGAATCGGGTGCGAATCCGACGAGAATCCGAGAGAATCGCACCCTAAAAGAATCCAATTCGCCGTACATGCTAATTGTTGAAGAATCCGTGCATCATAGCCTTACATTCATTAACTAATTAGCCCACCAATTCTTATCTCTATACCTACTTTTAAAAGAAGGGAAAAATATCAAATAAGCCCTCGTCGTGGTGGCCCTTTTCACGTCTGGCCCCCTATAGTCGAAGGGGTATCAACTAAACCCCTAAACTAATTAAAATTGAATAATTTCCCCCCTCTGACCTAACGCCGTTAAGTGTCCGTTAACGTTTGGGTTTAATTGCACCCTCTACTTCAGGGGTGGATCTGTACCTTTTTATTTTTTTATTTTTTTTATAATTTCAGCAACCCACCCCCGGCATCAACTTAACCGCCCCCCTTACTTATCGGCTCCAACTTACACTTTGTCAGCTCGCACGCGCTCAATCTCTTGATTGTCGAGTGCTTACCGCTGACATGCAGCAGCATCACCAACTCCAGATGTGGACCTGGATCGAATCCTGCTTGGTCCAAATCCATATCCGTATTTTTTTACTTAGGTCAGGATCCGGTCCAAATCCATTAGGTCCAAAAAAATGAGATTCATGTCTAGATCCATTAGATTCACAGGTTCTCGAGTCCTGACCCGGATCCATTCTTTTTTCTCTTTTTCGGGTCAGGACTCGAGAACCTGTGAATCTAATGGATCTGGACATGAATCTCGTTTTTTTGGACCTAATGGATTTGGACCGGATCCTGACCTAAGTAAAAAATACGGATATGGATTTGGACCAAGCAGGATTCGATCCAGGTCCAAATCTGGAGTTGGTGATGCTGCTGCATGTCGGCGGTAAGCAGTCGACGATCAAGAGATTGAGCGCGTGCGAGCTGACAAAGTGTAAGTTGGAGCTGATGAGTACGGGGGGCGGTTAAGTTGATGTTGGAGGTGGGTTGCTGAAATTATAAATAAAAAAAGGTGCAGATCCACCCCTGAAGTAGAGGGTGCAATTAAACCCAAACGTTAACGGACACTTAACGGCGTTAGGTCAGATGGGGGAAATTATTCGATTTTAATTAGTTCAGGGGTTCAGTTGATACCCCTTCGACTATAGGGGGCCAGACGTGAAAAGGGCCACCAGGACAGGGACTTATTTGATACTTTTCCCTTAAAAGAATGCACAAATAATTACACATTTGTTAATCTCAGTGCGCCACCAAAAGTAATGAGAAATTTATAATGGGACAGAGAAAAAATATCTTTATAGCTAGACTATGTTTTATTTTTAGAAATATAAAAATAATTATTTTAATATATTAACTCATTAAAAAAAGGGGAAAAGGTGCAGATTGGCCCCCGAAGTAGTAGCCCCTATAGCGTATAACCCCTCTTACTCACTGTGTGTGCAACTAATTAAACCCCTGAACTCCGAGAAAAGGGTGCAAATTCCCCCCTCTGACCTAACGCCGTTAAGTGTCCGTTAACATTTGGGTTTAATTGCACCCTCTACTTTAGGGGTGGATCTGCACCTTTTTTTTTTTTTTTTTAATAATTTCAGCAAACCACCTCCGGCATCAACTTAACTGCCCCCTGTACTCATCGGCTCCAACTTACACTTTGTCAGCTCGCACGCGCTCAATCTCTTGATCGTCGACTGCTTACCGTCGACATGCAGCAGCATCACCAACTCCAGATGTGGACCTGGATCGAATCCTGCTTGGTCCAAATCCATATCCGTATTTTTTTACTTAGGTCGGGATCCGGTCCAAATCCATTAGGTCCAAAAAAATGAGATTCATGTCCAGATCCATTAGATTCACAGGGTCTCGAGTCCTTACCCGGATCCATTCTTTTTTCTCTTTTAAAATAAATTTACAAATATTAAATTAACCAAAAATAAAATCATAATTATTATCTAGAGTTTTAATAATTATTCAAAAATAAAATAAAATTTAAATATATATTATATAGATAAATATATACACAATTAATATCATAAAATAAGCCTAAAAGGTTAAGGTGTTGGAGGAGATGCTGTTGTGCGGGGCGGTGAAGAAGTTGGTGGCGTTGCTGCATGTAAGCGGTGGGCAGTCGACAACCAAGAGATTGGGCGCGTGCGAGCTGACAAGGTGCAAGTCAGAATCGATGAGTACGGGGGTAGTTAAGTTGATGCCGGAGGTGGATTGTTGAAATTATAAAAAAAAAGAAAAATTAAGGTGCAGATCCACCCCTAAGGTAGAGGGTGCAATTAAACTCAAACGTTAACGGACACTTAACGGCGTTAGGTCAGAGGGGGGCATTTGCACCCTTTTTTCGGAGTTCAGGGGTTTAGTTGCACACACATTGAGTAAGAGGGGTTATACGCTATAGGGGCTACTACTTCGGGGGTCAATATGTACCTTTTGCTTTAAAAAAACCACAGCAATTAAGTATCCAAGCTTCTTCTCCGTCTCTCTCCCTGTTATAGACGGCGGTTCCTCTCTCTCTACATTACAAAACCAGGCTCCACGTACCAAACAAAATATCCTCTCCCGGAATTCATACACACACCACACGAGATGTCAAACACTCATCTTCACACCATTTTCACACCTCAAATTCTAGTTTGATTACCGTTTCTCATTCCTCAAAATATACAAGCCCAAGCCCCAATTATAACTCCATGACTATGGATTCCAAATTGATCAAACACAGCAAGGCGTTTCCGAAACCCTCGCTGCTGAAAGATTACTTGATGGACGACATGAGCTCCTGCTCGTCCAACGGCTTCAAATCGTTCCCGAGAAAGCAATGCTGCCCCAGCACCGTCCGATTCCTCGTCGAGATCGACCTCAACCTCAACCAGCAGAAGAAATATTTCATTAGAAATATCTCAACCAAATCCGCCGCCTCCGCGTTTCACAGATTCATCGCCGCCGTCAAACGCCTCCCCTTCGGCTCCTCGCCGGAGAAGAAGCCGATCCTACCGCGCAACCTGTCCAGGAAAATCATCAGGAAAAGTATTTTCTGGAAGAGGAAATCCAGCTACAAGGAGATCCAACGGCTAAAATCGTTCGATCAGCTGATGAAGGAGGACTCTCCGCCGTTGGATGTTCCCAGCGATGGCACCGCGCCGGACGCGTTTTCCACCGGTAATTCTTCTTCTCATGAAGTAAAATTGAATTTTACTGAGGTCAAAAGAGAGGAAGAAGAAGACGATGACGACGATGCGTTGGAAAACGGCGACGTTTCGGCCGATTCAACTACCGGCGGCGCAACCAAATCCTCCACAGAGGTATGCTTCTACTAACTTAAATTAATTCCGTCTCAAAAAAAAAAAAAATCTCAAATTAATTCAGCAAGTTTGTATAAATGCGTTAATTTTATTATTATTATTTCCTTTTTTAGTTGGTTTGTGGTTGAGCTAATTTGGTGTTTATATTTGGTTTTAATGCTCAACCTTCATTCCTTTTTGCAACTGCCAATCTAATGAACCTACCTTTGTCTTCACTCTTCATTTCATTTATATTACATAATTTTTTCTTTTTTTGAAAGTTTACATTCCCAACTATATAAAACAATTACTCCATATTGCAATTTGTTAGGTTTATTTTCAATATTGTGCAGACAAGTAGACAAAATTAGTCCATGTATATATGTTACAAAGAATTATTTATGAGAAAAATAACTCTATTGATAATTAGTTTCATTAGAAATAATCAACTATGAATATCTCTTTCTTGGTATTGAAAACTAGTATACTAAATCATTGTGTGTCTCAATTTTCATAATAAGAAAAAGAGAGGAAATTTAATTAGTTGGATATTTGGTTTTCTTTAATAATTTTTAATTTAGTGAGTCATTAAATATGTATTTTAGATGTCGCTGGAGTACTTTTGTAAAAATAATAAAAGAAATTAATAAAGATAGAGAATTGTTAAACAATATTAATGAAGATTTTGGCAATAAACTTGTGAATGGACCAAAACAATATAGACTGATTGAAGTATTCCAACTATATATAGTGATTGAAATTTGCACAATTTTTTTTTTTAAAAAAATATAGTAAAGAAAATTAACAAGTAAACTTTTTGATATGTAGATATTTATTTTTTTGTTGATGAATTAATGCTAGAGTTAATAAAAAAAAATTAAATAAAAGTATATTATTAATGAGTTAAAAAAATAATATTCCATTTAAGGAAATAAAACTATATAATTGGGAGAGTATATGTTTTCTAGAAATCTCCATTTATGGTTGCATAATGTAGCCTATAGGCTATAGGGCCTAATATAGTTTAATTATGTGAAGATTTGCTGCATTAAGCTATTGACGTAAATAGTAGAGGAATTATGACTTATGAGTGACAAAATTTTGCTTTGAATTCGGTTTTCGTTGACCTATGAATATAATTTATTATGATAAATTTAATAATTCAATCTTGTGTAAGTTTTGATTGCGCAATAGGGTGTCATGAGTAAAACATTGTACGTAATTTGATTTCACTAGCTTTGTATAGTGGTAAATTGTGATCATGGATTCATGGTTGCTTGGCATTTTGAAATTTGAATACCTTAGAAGAATATTATGGGGATGTGAGAAGATTAAAATATATAGTTTCAAAAATTTGAAAAAATAGTAAAATAATAGGTGAGGGGAATTCAAAACGGGTAAAAAATTAAGTAGAATGTGGAAATTGATGAAATTCCACAGCGGTAAAGATGGAGGGAAAATAGCTGGCTGGGGCTACACGTGCGAACCGGGAGAGAATAGGCTACGCTAGATTCCATGGATAAATAATCCCGCTAGTAGTGGAAAACATACATTTATTGGTTATGAATGAATTATAAGAATTTAATGACTTACAATTAAAATTTAATTAAACTTAATTAAATATCAATTCAATTTAAAAAAATGTTTTTTCATTTGTTTTTTTGAGAGAGCATATATAGTGAGGTTGATATAGGATAATAGTATGAAAGTGAAAAGAATAAGGTTTATATTCTTTTTACTACTTTATATTAGTATCTAAGTTCGGTATTTGATGGAAATTACAATACTTCTTTATATTAGTATCTAAGTCAGGTTTTCTTTGATCTCCTTCACTTTGTGATTCATCAAAAACTTAAAATTAAGTATGCCAAACTCAAATTTATAAAAACATTAATAACATTCAAACACAAAACTTTCGATTCTAAAAATACCCACTTTACCCATTATGCCTTTGGGGACATTGCACTTAATTATGCCTTCATTATGTCACGATAAGTTGACATCATTTTCCGGACACACCATAATTTAATAATATCATGTAACCTATATCGTCGGTGATTGTCCCCACATTTTAATTTCCAGTAAAACATGAATATTCATGATTATAGGGGGAGAATAATAGAGAAAATGCTCCCATGCTCCATTGATGGACACATTAACATGTCCATCTATGACGTTGCGTCATATTAACTATCCGATTATTTGAATTCAATTTTTCAATTAAAAGAAGTTGTTTTTGCTCATATATTTGTATTGCATTACACATCAATATTATTATAGGATTGAGTTAGGTAACTTTGATCAAGTAAAATACTCCCTCTATCCAATTGCACTTGCCTAGTATTTTTTTTTCTTCTGATTATTCCATTTGATTTGGCATATTTTCTTTCTAAATACTTTAATGAATTTACACATCTTTTCACTATAATTATATTATATCCTCTTAATTTCGGAAACAAAAATAGTCAAGTGTAGGAAGAAGAGAGTATTAATAATGAAACGGAAGGTTCTATTAAGGAATAGTTTTCAATAATCTTTAGAAAAAGGTAGAAAGATGTCATAAAATTTTGTCAAGTAATGGGGTTGACGTTTTTGACAAATTCTATACGAGAATCCGGATTTACTTCTCATGGGCCTTTGACTTCTTGCTTCTTCTTTGTCTTCTTGCTTCTCTCAGAATCATCCAAATTCCAATGGCAATTTATTTGATTTTAATGACCATTACACTCTATCATTGTATATTTGTGTTTCTCACCCCGCTATATAATCGTCGACCCAATGATACATTCTGCATACGTTTTAATTAAATTTAATAAAATATATATCAATTACAATTAAAATTAATTAAATTGGGGCAGATATAATCTATAGGATCATTAATCTTTGCCGAATTAAGACATGAGTGAAAAACAATAATTTATCGGGAACTCTATTGAGGTGGTCCCAGCAAACTGTGTGAGTTTCATTCATCTCAAAATATATGCTGCAATATTGCTGACTGTCTCCATGTGGGAGTGGGACTCAATAAATAATGATATCTTTATCATTATTGAAATCATGATTATGTGATTTCAATATCACAGCCCAACTTTATCAGAAAACCAAATATTTTTGGGGTCCCCAGTCTACCTAGTGTTCAGAACTATTGAATTCGAGAGATTTATTTCAATAAAATTACCATCGCATAAAAATGACCGTAGTAGACAGAACCTCGAGTTTTACCATATTTAGGCAACATTTATCACGTGTTGAAATGAAACAAATTTCATACTACCATTTGGACATTGTTTCTCCAATTATATATTGGGATTGGGTACGTTTAATTTTGAGGATTAGCTGATAGATAAAAATAATAAATTTAATTTATTGTTTATTTAGATAGATTGAACCTTTGGGATATTCTAAAGCTCTTGATTATTTAATCATTTGAGTTAGTTTTGCTTGGAATTAGAGGAATCATGATCTCGAGGATAAAAATATTCAATCATACAAAATAATGTCCTCATAGTGATTACGACAAAATGCAGCTTAGTTAGTTGATAAGACGCTTGACCGGGGTTCGAGTCACATGTGAAAAGTTTATGTGTAAATTTATTTGTATTTATTTATGATAATAACAGTTTATCTTAAAAAATATACCTTTGATGAAAGAGGGTGGAAAATATATATTTTTATCATTTTTCTACTCTTTTTTTATATCATGTACGGTGGATAATTTTCTTGAGTACCATGAAAAATATATGACAACTCCTTTTCAGTCCAATTCATAATAATATTATTATGTGATGGGAGTGTGATAATATTCCTCCATGTTTTTTTCTAGAAAGCATGAGATTAAACAAAATGGTTTGATAAAAAAGAATGCATCATTTTAGTAATGTTGATAATAGCAGGAGAAACAGTGGTCAGTTAGTGAAGAGAAAGAACAGTTTAGCCCAGTGTCAGTGTTGGATTGTCCGTTCGATGATGATGAAGAGATTTCCTCTCCTTTTCAACACATGCAAGGTAAGATCACATTCCTACTACCCTCTAACTTTTTTTTTCTTTTCTTTTCAACTAAATTATACAAGACAAACAAAGAAACAAATACAAATAATTAACAAAGTCTAACTTAATTAAGCTAGCAATATGCCTTAATTAAATTTCAGATTTCAAGATTTAATATTCATAACTAGGACTTATTGTTGTTTAAGTACATATCTATCGGGTTAGGTTTTATTGAGAAGCTCAAATGTGTTGAGAAGTTGAAAAATAATTTAATAGATGAACATGTCAATTAGTTTTTATGAACGCAGATTTGATCTGAGTTCGATCCTTGGCGGTGGCGTATTTTTTAACAAATTAAATAGATTCGTATGTTCGTCAGTTATATTTGTTATGTTCAAAGAATTTATTGATCTGGGGTCTAATTGTCATATTCATCAAAATGTACTGACATGTTCATCTATTAGATTGCTTATCAACTTTTCAACACATTTGAGCTTCTCAATTGAACCACTCCGTATATCTATATATGTATATAAAGGGAGAAGACAACCATGAACAAAACTATTCTCCTGCGTATTTTCTAATTAACATGGCAACTCTTCTCTTCTTAATTTCCACATTAATTATTCACTTTTTTTTCTCTCTCATAACTTTTTTTATTTTCTTTCTCGTTTCATTCTTTCTTAAATTGTGATAATTGTTATTTCGATTGTTTATGAATATGAGTTATGTCAATTGCAAATGGTGTATTTAGTGTCACACACAAGTTCATTCATACTTATCTATATTCCCATATTTGAATTTTATTGTTAATAAATGCACCATTCATACTTATCTATATTCCCATATATCCCTCCATTTTTAGAAAGATAATATTATTCATTCTTGAAGTAAAAATAAGGAAGAAAAAAATGTTAAACTTCTTTTGTATAAAATGTGGGAAAAGAAAAAAGGTATTTAAAGACATAAATTTATGTTATCTATTTTTTCATGATAAATTTATCTATCAAAGTAAACGCACTCTCAGAGACAATACAAGTGATCATACGTATAAATTGAACTAAAATTATTTAATGAAAATATAGTAAATGAGAAATTAGGTGACTATTATAATAAATTGATTGAAAATACACGCTTTACCCGTACATGAAAAATTGACAAATATGTGTATAAATATAATAAATATATATATATATATATATATATATAGATATATATATATATATATATTAATTTCACTTTAAATTATTGATATAGATGATGCCCGTGCATTGCAAGGGAGGATTGCTTGTTAATAATTTCCTTAATAAGCATTAAGATTCCTACAGATCCAAAGAATTACATTGTCTTATTCAAGATTATATGGTCTTTAAAGCATTATATCTTGCAACAAAAAAAGAAAAAGAAAAAATCATTTCACTAGCTATGAAATAATTAAACAAACATACCATGATAGCTACAGAAATTATTAATATATCAATGTAATGATTCTAATGAATGTTGCTTTACAATGCTCAAGATCTCACTACGATCGAACTAATTATAATGAACTCGAAGAAAAAAAATCTCAATTCAAATAAAACTTGCAACAAGTACTGTATAAATTTATGGGTAAATATTATATTAAATCTCAAACTATACCCACTTTATAAAAAATGTCCTGAATTATAAGAAATATTTTTAAAAATCCCAAACTATTATGTTTGTATAAAAAATATCCTACATCCATTTTTCGGTCCCCGAAATCATGACGTGTCATGGCTCATCGAATGCCACCATATAATTTATATTTTATTTTTTGTAAATGACATGACAGAAAATGACGTCATTTTTGTCATATCATTTTAAAAAACTTAAATCCACGCTCGACAAACTGAATTTTAACGCAATTTGAATCAACTAACGTGATACAAAACGACGTCGTTTTGTGCCATGTCATTTAAAACAATAAAATATAAATTATAGGGTGACATTCGGTGAGCCACATCATAATTCTGAGGTCCGAAAAATAGACGCATTATATTTTTGATATAAATCTAATAGTTTGGAGATTTTAAAAACATTTCTTATAGTTTATGATATTTACCCTAAATTTATTCTAAAAACAAAAATAAACTAAAACTAAATATAGACTTCAGAAGAAGAAAGACAAAGGAATACGAGTTATTGAAGAGTTGGATTAAACATTTTCTTCTAACATATCTTTTTATGATTAAAAACAATATTTATAATATATATATACTATAAATAAAGTATATACTATTAAGAGAGCGCTTTTGAAATAGTCATACAAAATTTGACCATTTATTACGTATAAAGACTGTTTTGCCATTAATTAGGGCGGACTGGATGTGGGTCGAATTCGGGTTTGCACGCGGGTTAGGCACATATGACACTATTAGTGTCATATGTGCCAACCGAAAAAAAAAAAAAAACTAAGTATATGGCACTAATGACACTAATATGGCCATAAGTACCATTCGTGCAACACTGCATAAGAGCGTATATGGCACTAATGACACTAATTTGACCATAAGTACAATTCGTGCAGCACACTAAATGGAAAATCTAAACCCTAAATGGATAATTAATTTAAACTTTAAATGGAGAATCTAAACCCTAAATGATAATCTAAACTCTAAATGGATGATCTAAACCCTACGGAAAAGTGTTCAAAATGGTCATATAACTGTACCATCCATCTAAATAATATCAGCATATAGGTATATGACACTAATGACACTAATATGGCTAGCTATAAGTACCATTCGTATGACACTAGCACTAATATGACCATAAGCACCATTCGTGCAGCAGTGAGTATATAGCACTAATGGCACTAATAGTGTCATGTGTGCCTAACCCGCACGCAAATCCGAATCCGGCATGGATCTGGTCCGTCCTAACTAAGGGCAAAACAGTCCTAAAACATAAAAATGGTCAAATTTTGTGTTTTTTCAATTACTGGCCAAATATTGTATTTCCTTCTTTAAAATAGTCATGTGAGTATATTGTTTCTACTATTAAACTACTAGGAGAACCTCTATTCAAACTTTTGTTTCACTTCTTTAAATCTTAAGACTTTCATTAACATATGTGAGATAAATTAAACATGCATTTGGTATATATTGATAGAAATTTTGTTGCATGCACAGGTAGTAGGAAGCCAAAGAATGAGAGGTTTGGATGTGATGCTGCGGTGGATCCCCTCAACCTAAGTAAACGGTTTGAATCTACAGAAGAAGACGAAGACGAACCAGAAGAGTACGAGGCGAAGCCAGCAGAGCAGAAAGCAATTGATTTATTGCATCAAGTGATGGACACTAAGGCTGCAGACAGCAGGCTTCTGCTGGATTTCTTCATAGAGAAAACAATCTCGATGCGATGGGGAGACGATGATCTGATACGAGAAGCAGAGAGGTGGATCAACAGCAGCACAACAACATTAATCCGCGACGCGTTTCTTGGATGGAACAGGAATCCTTACGTGGAGGAATCGAGGGAGTGGAGATGTTTTGATGGAGAGATTGGGGAGATGGCGTTGGAGTTGGAAGGTGTGGTTTTTGAAGCATTGTTTGGTGAGTTGGTGGTAGATATCTCATCTGCACTCACCATCGTCTGAGGAAGTCGGAAGTGATGAGGTTGTTTTGGTCATTCTAGTGCTGGGTTGGATATGCTTAGAATGACTAAAACCACCTTTGAGATATACTTGCATTGCATGTCTTTTTTATATGAGAAAATTTCGAATTGAGAGTTGTCTTTTGCGACACTGACTCGACGCATATACGGCTTTCTCTTTTGATCTTGTCAAATTTCTTGCAACCTTCGACCCCACATTTCACTAGCTAAATCGCGTACATCAATTGGTTCTATATATTCTTGGACACTTTTTGATTTATTTAATTAAAACTTTAAGAGATAATTTATTTTAAGGATTAATTAGTCTATATATATAGATCAAAATATATGCTAATTCCTTGTTTATAAACATGAATTGAAACCTTATGTGATAAACATGCATTTTTGCCTCTTGGTGTGTTATATTTGATGTTTAGTTGTCAGAATTTTGTGTGTTTATGGTTTATTTGAGTGTATTTTGGTTTAATTATTATCAAAAACTTGTTACTTTCTTATTGTTTGATCAAATTTTTAGGAATATTGAAGCATAATTTGGCAAAATTATCTTAATGGAAGTTGAATTTTATCTCAATATGAGTTCGTGAGCGCAAACGAATTGAAAATCGAACTTTGGACGAGGGAGAAGGGGTCGAAACAAAATCACTTAACAAATTTGAAAACGCACGTGGCCGCGCCCCGGGGCCACGTGGTTCGCCGTTTTGTGCTATTTTGGAGGTGCACCCGTGCCTCGGGCCGCGTACATGTTAGCTCGGTTTGATTGTGTTTTGATGGATCTCCACGCTGGAAGAGCGCCTTCAGGCCGAACAAGCAGCACGTGAGGCCGAACGAGAGGCTTCTCGAGCAGAACGTGAGGCCCTCGAGCAGCGTATGGCTCAATTCGAGGAGTTCATGAGGCGGTCGGGTCAGCTACCTTGAGCAGCACTTCATGTTTTGGAACTATTAATTTCATGTTTTGAACTATTTAATTCATGTTTTGGAACTATTTGTTTGAACTATGTTTAGGAACCAAATTACACTTGCACTTTCTTTTTACATTTATGTTATGTTGAGCAACTATTAATTTCATATTTTCAAACAACATTACACTTACTTCGTAACAAAGTAATAAATTCAAAATAACGACGAATGGAAATAAATTCAAATTACTTATCTTATAACAAATTATCTCCCTTGTTTTTTATAAAAATAACGACGTATGGAAATAAATTCAAAATACAATTATCAAATTAAAATACTTATGGTGTTGGTGTATAAACTAGATTGATAAAAAAAATATTAATAATAATAATAAATTAATAAATAAATACTTTTGCGACATAAAAATTAAGACAAAAACGAGTTCGATCCGTAATTAACAGCATCTCATGGATACCATCTCGATATATTATAAGGTTATGAATATATGATTTTGTATATTGAATTAGACTTTAAATGAATTAATAGGTACTATATATATATCAATAATACGAGTGTTCTGTACTGGTAACCATTCGAAAGGAACTTCAAAGTTAAGCGTGCTTGACTTAGAGCACAACTAATATGGGTGACCGACTGAGAAGTTCGTCTAACTTATGAAATAAATAAATAAATAAATAAATAAATAAATAAAATTAATTAATTAATTAATTAAATTTCAAAAAATATTACAGACGGCATTTTGCCGCCGGTAATGAAATAGTCTCCGGCAGGTATTTACCACCGCCGTCCGGTGAATATTACCGGCGGCAAAAACGCCGCCGGTAATTACCGGCGGCATATTGCCGCCGGATATGCCACCGGTAATGTGCTGGCAGGTCTCCGCCGTTCACCGACGAATTATAACGGCGGGATCTACCGCCGGTAATTACCGGCGGCGTGTGTTTGCCGCCGGTAATTGTGTTACCGACGAGAAATTTACCGGCGGCAACTCTCCGCCGGTAATGCCGCCGGTAGTTTATTTTCCGGCTGCCGCCTCGCCATTACCGACGGCAAACGCTGCCGGTAATCCTTTGTTTTTTTGTAGTGTCTGACACTCTGGCCTATAGATACCCATTGAAAGCTTCAAAAAAAAAGATCAAACGTAGCCTTTAACCTTTTGCTTATTTTCACACTGCTAGAAGAGAGTAAAACTTGAAAATCGAGAGCTTGACTTTAAAGCTTCATCATTGCTTTTACGATTTTTGTTGTTGGATGATTGTTTTGACCTTCGATTTATGGGTAAATATCATGAAAACCCCTTAACCCCACTTTATCAAAAATACCCTGAAACTTTTGAAATGTTCTCTAAACCCTCAAACTATCATGTTTTTATCAAATATATCTTGCATCTATTTTTCGGTTACCAGAGACGTGATGTGGCTCGTCGGATGCCACAATGTAATTTATATTCTATTTTTTTAAAATGACATGAAAAAAACAACTTCGTTTCTTACCATATTCTATCGTGTTTATCCCTAATTCTAGTTTATTAGCGTGAATTTCAAACACGAAAGAAGTGAATTTTAAATTTCAAACGACATCGTTTTTGTCATTGCATTTTAAAAAAATATAACATAAAATACATTGTGGCATCCGGCGAGCCACATCACGTTTTTGGTGACCGAAAAATAGATGCGGGATATATTTGATAAAAACCTCATAGTTTGAGGGTTTAGAGAACATTTTGAAAGTTCCAGGGTATTTTTGATAAAACGGGTATACTTAAGAGGTTTTCATGATATTTACCCTTGATTTATTGTTGCTACTAGCACGCTCACTCGTGCGATGCACGATAAATTATATTTAAAATTTTATTTTTAATATATAAAATTATTTATTCATCCACAAATTTATACTATTAAAATTAATACAAAATTCTCTTATAAAAAATTTAAATATAAGAGTAAAGAGTTTTAAAATAACTCAATATAATTGCTGCACTTTAATTGCACTAAAAATTATTATATGTAAAAAATCATAAAACATAAACACAAAAAAAAATGTGATAAAATCAAAATAGAGAGACAATGAAAAAAAAAACGTGGATGTCATGAGAGAGAGAGAATATGAAAAAAAAAAAACAGAATTTTATTATTATTATTATTATTATTATTATTATTATTATTATTATTATTATTATTATTATTATTATTATTATTATTATTATTATTATTTTTTGAATCTTTAAATGATCATAACTTTTTCGTTTTAAATGATCTTTAATTTAAGATACATATTAGATATTTTTTATGTTTCACATTTAACGATATGTAGAAAAAACTAAAAACAAAAAAGAAAATGAAGGAGAGAAATTTGGCGCCAAAAAAAACTTGATGTTAAAACTGCCTTTTCATATAATATATAGATTTCATATGTCTATGTGTGACTAGTACTTTTTATCCTAGGG
The DNA here is from genome assembly GCF_028751815.1 of Salvia miltiorrhiza. Taxonomy (NCBI): domain Eukaryota; kingdom Viridiplantae; phylum Streptophyta; class Magnoliopsida; order Lamiales; family Lamiaceae; genus Salvia; species Salvia miltiorrhiza. The sequence continues at coordinate 50,569,273 of NC_080393.1, read as the reverse complement.
TTAGGAAGTAAACAAATGATAGATTTCTGATTTATTTGATTTGATTAATTGAGACTTGTTCTTTCCTTTTTCATGTTCTTGTGCTTATTGTTTGCCTAGTTCATTATCACCAATTTTGCATGATTAATTGCATTAATTTGATAGCGAAAGATGATTATTAATATTTGAACTAAGAACATGGAATATGTATACTTGTCAATATTAGCCGAGAGGACTTGAGACTTGTGTTGGGACTTTAATCCTAGGAACTTTTGAGAGTTATATGTTTAAATGTGATCCTGGGACGGTATCATTGCATGTAGTCCACGGTTTGTATGCCACAGGGGTGAGTATAGACTAAATTTGAGATTGTCTTATAGCAAGAACTTGCCCTTGATTGATTAATTGAATTGAATTTATCTATTTTCCTGAATTTGTTGAAACCAAAGCACTGGGATATTTTATTTATATATTTTTTTCTCTCATCTTACTTGTATGGTTTTTATTTCTGTTCTCATTAATTTTAATAGTTTAAATAAACCCATATTTTTCTGTTATCCAGATAGATAATTATAGTTTAGAGTAGTAGTCACTAGATATCAGTCTCTGTGTAATACGACCTTACTTGTCTGTATACACAATTTCACATGTACACTTGCGGCGTGTAAAAAAATAAGATTTCTCATGATGGTGCAGCATAATCAATATGCTAAAATCAAGATTTCTCATGATGGTGCAGCATAATCAATATGGTGGCAACCCAGTTGATGATCCTAATGTGCATCTAGCGCAATTTCTGGAGTTTATGCAGCCTTGTTAAGATGAATGGAGTTTCTGATGACACCATTGCACAATTTCTGGAGTTATGCAGCCCTGTTAAGATGAATGGAGTTTCTGATGACACCATTCATCTTTGCCACTTCCCATTCTCTTTTTGGGACAAGACGAAATCATGGTATCATACTTTGCAGCTAGGAGCTACTCCAGAATGGGAGGATGTGGCACATCAATTCCTACCCAAGTTTCACCCTCCACGTCTTACTCTGAAGCTCAAGATAGAGATTCTCCAATTCCAACAATTTGAAGCAGAAACATTAGTGGAGACATGGGAGTGATATCAACAGAAGCTTAGGAAGTTCCCCAATCATAGTTTTGATGAGGGTACACAAGTGGTGGTGTTCTACAATGCTTGTGGAGAACGTACTCGAATGTTCATGGATACAGCTGCAGAAGAATCATTGTTGAAAAAGAGAAGTTCAGATGCCATTAAGATCATTGATAGTATGTCTGCCACAAGCTATCAGTGGCCATCATAGAGAGTCATGTTGAAGAAAAAGCTTGCTACATCAAGCTCAGATCCTATGGCTATGTTTGCTACTCTGATGGTTGTGCTGACTTCTAAGATTAACGCATTGCCTACTATGATGGCGGATCCAGTTGTAAAGAACTTCAGGAATTTCCAACCGGGTCTGCAAGGTGGTTTCCCAAGGGGAAATCAAGGGAATTTTCAAGGGGGACAAAAATTCTATAGTGGATACCGTCCACACCTAAATATGTTTTATGGGAATCCCAACAATGCACTCCAGGCTATACCAGGTTTCTCTGTTACCAATAGAGCTATCAATAAAGAACAGAAACTGAATTTGGAGGAGTTGTTGATGAAGTACATCTCCAAATCAAATGAACGAATGGAGAAACTTGAGTCTACTACTACTGCTGCTTTGGGACTCGGATGAAGATGTTCGAGACTCAATTGGGCCAAATGGTCAGTGCTAACAGCAATGTTCATCAGTCGGGAAAATTCCCAAGGAACACTGTGGTAAACCCGAAAGAGAAGTGTATGACCATCGAGTTAAGGAGTGAGGCTGCATATGAAGACCGAAGATGCCAGAAGTTAAGCACAAAGACCTCAAGAAAGAAGGCATCAAAACACCTCAAGTAATGAAGGATGAGCACCACAATAATAATACGAAGGCTCAACGAGTTTTATCTCCATATTTTCCTCCTTTGTTATTCCCTTAACGTCACAAGAATGAGAGGGTGAAAGAGCAGTTCTCAAAATTTTCGGAGATATTCCGAAAGGTATAGATAGATATTACTTTGGTAGAGGATTTACAGGAGATGCCTAAGTATGCTAAGTACCTCAACGACATTATCTCATGGAAGAAAAAGTTGGAGGATTTTGAGACTGTCAACCTCGGCGAGGAGTGTAGTGCCATTCTAGAACATAAGCTTCCTGCAAAGATCAAGGATCTTGGTAGCTTTAGCTTGCGTGATTGGCGGCCAACACTTTGGGTGTGCACTGTGTGATCTTGGAGCTAGCATCAAGCTGATGTCGTTGTCGATTTTTAAGCGATTGGAGATTGGAGAGATGAAGCCTACATCTATTGATTTGTAGATGGCGGATAGATTGGTCACTTACTGTTCGCTAATATTTTCACCACGCCGCAAGTATACGGGTAGTTGTAATATATGGAAGCAAGGTCGTATCCCACAAGGATTAGTAGTTCAATCTAGTGATTATCCTAATTCATTATGCTAGAGCTATTTAGACTAAACAAGGAGGTGAGTGGTTTGATTAACTAACAAATTCAAAGACAAAATAAGAACAATCAAACAAAGTGGATTAATTAAGTGATGAAGGTGGTTTAGGGATTAGGCATCGATGGATTAGCAATGGACTTCAAATTAGCTCAATATTAGTCTTGATATTCCTATTTATCTAGAGTGATCTCCCCACTAGTTCTAGCCCCCTCCCAGACGACTAAAACGGTAGATTACGGGTCATAGTTGCCGTCCCCGGTCAACTTCTAACCTATAACTCCCAAAAGCACAAAGGATCGGTAAACTCTCACCCAACTCTCAACCTCCCGGTTTATTGAGTCAATATGTTTCAAGCTCCTAATCTATTATGATTATCCTCTCCCAATTCAAATCACAAATTAGAAATGCATAGAAAGTGGCCAACAATCCATACAAGAATTAAAGCTAGGGCTTGAAAAGATAATAACAAGGAAATAATCAAGACATATATTAAGCATAATAATCAATCCATCACATAATCAACTAGCCTAATCCCCAAACCAATGGGGGATTTATTCAAACATGTTCACAAACAACAAACCTAAATCAAAGAAATACATAAATGAAAGAGAGAGTAAGAAGTGACAAATCCTATTAATGAGCTTTCTTCAATCTTCTCTCCTCTTCAATGCATTCAATCTTGGTAAAAAGATGTGGTAATGGAGGCTAGGGTTTGGTGTGGAGGAATTGGGGAAGATGGAAATGGGTGTGTTGAATGTTGGGGATGATGAATAATGTGAGGAAAAGGGGAAAAATGGGGGTTAAGGGCTGAAAAACGCGACTCCGCTCTTTTCCCGCGGTCATGGCCCGCGCCCGTGGTGCTCAAACGTGGGCAAAACTCAGGGAACCCGCGGTCCCGCCCCGCGGCCGCGGGTGGTGACCGCGGTACACCCCTGGAATTGGGAACAGCTGACCCGCGGTCCCACCCCGCGGCCGCGGGTGGTGACCGCGGGGTACTGGGCGTTTTGCACAGTCCGCTCGTTTTGCTCCGTTCTCCCTCGTCCGGACTCGGATTTGGTCGCCGTTTGCGCTCACGGATTCCTCTCGAGACGTACTTCAATCTCATATCTTCAAAATGCTCCAATTAATCCTTTATTTTTCCTGAAATTACTCCAAAACTACACCAAGATATCAAATCTTCATAAAACTAAATATTCGGGCACAAACAAGCATTCACAAGCAAAACATGAAGGGAAATGACAACAAAACATATGGAATTGAGGTATGAAAACCATGTTTGTCAACCCCCCAAACTTAAAGTGTTGTTTGTCCCCAAACGACGAAGAGAAGAGAAATAAAAGTAAACAAACATGTGAGCATGAATTGGTGTCATTTCAAGGGCTTCAAATTTTACAAAAAATCTTTCAAAAGTGCATCACAAGTATAAATGCATTCCAAGAAGTCACAAGTGATAATGAGTTCAATATTATAACCTCCAAGCTTGAATCCTAACAAAGTGGATGTTTCAATGACGCACTCAACTCTCAAGTGTTTAGAATGGACGTGTTTGCACTCAAATTGAAACAAGTATGCAATCTACCATAAGCTTGCCATTTATCCTAACTCTCTATACTTCAATGTGTTACAAATAAAGATCAAAAAGGGCTTCTATTTAGGTTGCAATGAGAGCTCTTTGGTGAGGTGAGGTGTTTATAGGCAAAGTGACTCATATCCCATACAATTCCCAAATTGAATATGTCATATTCACCATTGTTCTTTTCTAATCAATCAACCAATATCCCCACTTTTCTTCCTTTTCACCCTATGAATACTTATCAAGACCATGATTCAAAAGGAAAATCACTCCCCTTTGTACTATTTTATTCACATGTCTCTTCAATTTTTCTTTCTTTTTCTTTTTGAGCTTATAGGAGACTAGTGATTTTCACTCAATCGAAGTTTGACAAGCAATTTCAATCATTTTCCAACCATTTTCATCAAAGCAACCACTAACACTCTAAGTTCTACCCCTTTATCATTGGTTCATTAAAAGAAAGGCTACAAGGCACGAAAGGGGTAAACTAGGATCAAATGAGAATTTGGACACAATTTGAGTTAAGTGGCTAACAAGGATGGCCTTAAATCACTTCAATATTAACAACACATCTACTTTTATTTTCAAGAAAGGACTCATGGCAAGTTCTAGAGATCAACACACATGCTCAAATGATTTACACTCAAGAACAAAATGAGATTGTAAATGTATGACAATCAAAGGCTCAATTCTTACAAGCTCATTTTCAAGTTCTTGGAGGCAAAACATTTAACTCACTTGTCACAAGTTCAAACTTTTCATGCATAATCCACAAGTGATACACACAATTTTTCCAAGAAACGATTCATATCATAAGCCCAATGACATTCAATCAACATCACAAAGTTTGATACAATTATCCCAAGCAAAACAAAAACAAAAATATCAACCCAACTAACTCTCAAGCTTTCATTTATTCAACAATAACAAAAACAAGACAACAATACTAAAACAAACAAAAACAAGTAAAGCTTAAGATAGATGAGACAACTAATCCATCTCTCCCCTCCCCCCAAACTTATTTCACACAAAGTGAAAATGAGTTTGGAAGAAAAGAGAAGGAGAAGTTGTCTCGGACTCACAAAAAAAACTAACATATAAAAAAAATAAAAATAAACCATACAAAAATTAAAGGGTACCTTGTTGGGGTGCCTCCCAACTAGCGCTTAGTTTAACGTCATGAGCTAGACGTCTCCATGATGGTGTTATGGCTCGGGGGTGGTTCCAACGAACACTTCAACTTTTGGTTTCAAGGGCAAAAATGCCTTGATTCTTTCCTTCTCAACCACAAAGGTTCTTTCATCCTTCTTTCTCAATTCAATTGCTCCATTGTTGAAAATCTTGTTGATTTTGAAAGGACCCGTCCATTTTGATCTTGGCTTTTCCGGAGGTAGTGATTGACGGAAGGTGAGGAGAAGGACTTCATCATCGGGTGCAAACTCCCGTTTGTGCATCATCTCGTCATTAGCACTTATTGTCCTCTCTTTGTAGAGGCTTGACTTCTCAAATGCGTGATACTCATCTAACTCTTTGAGTTGGAGTACACGGTCTTGCCCCATTGGATGTATCTCATTCTCACCAAAGAATGCATACTTCAAGTGTGTGGGGAGAAGCTTCAACTCCAAGCCTTGGGCTTCCTCCTCTTTCCTTTCTCCCTTCAATTTTTCTTTCATGTTGATGCAAGGTTCAATCACTTGCATCAATTTGCATTCCTCCACTCTCATTCTTTCTTCCCCATCTTTGTGCTTGGGAGCTTTGTGGATTGAGAAGGTAACACTCTCATCATTCACTCTCAATGTGAGCTTGCCCTTTGCAACATCAATTAGGGCCCTCCCCGTCGCCAAGAATGGACGTCCAAGGATCAAAGGTACATCCTTGTCCTCAACCATATCCAACACCACAAAATCCACCGGAAAAATGAATTTGTCAACCCTCACCAAGACATCCTCCACTATCCCTTTTGGATATGAAACGGAACGGTCCGCCATTTGCAAAGCAATCGTGGTTGGCTTAATGGTTCCTATTTCAAGCTTGTTGAAGATGGAGAGAGGCATCAAATTTATGCTTGCTCCCAAATCACACAAGGCCTTTCCAAAACGACCATTTCCAACATCACATGGGATAGTAAAGCTCCCGGGATCCTTGATCTTGATGGGTAGCTTCTTTTGAAGAATGGCACAACATTCTTCGGTGAGGTTGACCGTCTCAAATTCTTCTAATTTCTTCTTCTTGGATAGAACTTCCTTGAGAAATTTTGCATACTTGGGCATTTGTTGCAAAGCTTCAACAAGGGGGATGTTGATGTGTACCTTCCGAAAGATCTCAAGGAATTTAGAGAACTCACTCTCCACATTTTTCTTTTGAAGTCTTTGAGGGAATGGAATTGGTGGGCAATAAGGTGGTGGTGCCTTGTACACATCTTTCTCCTTCTCCTTATCGCCTTGCATTTTTGAGGAAATGTTCTCATCATTGTTCATGACTTCCGGAGGTATCTTGGACTCTTCAAGTATCTTCCCACTTCTTATAGTGATAGCCTTGCAATGTTCTTTTGGATTCACAACGGTGTTACTCGAAAATTGCCCCTTTTGATGTTGGTTGCTTAAGGATTCGGCAATTTGTCCCACTTTCATCTCAAGCATTTTCAATTGGGTTGCTTGAGCCTCTAACCTTTCATCGGTTCTTGTCATGTGGGCTTGAGTGGCCGTTATGAATTTCATTAAGATCTCTTCAAGGTTGAGCTTCTTCTCTTCCTTGATCATGCCATCATTAACCGCAAATCCGGGCGGTGGTTGCAAGAAGTTATTGGGATTACCATAGGAAAGATTCGGGTGACGATTTGCTTGAAACCCTTGATTGTATTGCCCTTGTCCTTGATAGCCACCTTGTTGTTGGGGCCGGAAGTTCCCATAGCCTCGGTTGTTGTTGTTGTTGATGTAGTTCACATCCTCAAAGCTAGTTTGTTCTTCAACCACGGGTTCTACTCTTGATATTGACATAGCATCAATCTTGCTATTCATAGCGGTCAATTGAGCCGTCAAAAGAGGTATTGGATCCGAGCTTGTTGTAGCCGCCACCTTCTTCAAAATAGTCCTCTCCCCCGGAAATTGGTAGCTATTTGCGGCTAAATTTTCAATGATGTGGGCGGCCTCCTCGTGGCTCTTCTCCAACAATGCTCCATTGGCCGATGCATTCATGTCACTTTGCATCTCACCACTACACCCGGTATAGAATGAGCAAATAATGGTGTTTTGATCCAAACCATGGTTGGGACACTTCCTTATCATCTCTTTGAATCTCTCCCAAGCTTCATAGAAGGTCTCTCCATCGAATTGATGAAATTGGACAATGTCCTTCTTCATCTTCATTGTCTTACTTGGAGGGAAGAACTTGATAAGGAACTTTTGAGCCATTTTCTCCCATGTAGTGATGGAACCAATCTCCAAAGATTGATACCACGTCTTGGCTATGCCCCTTAGTGAGAAGGGAAAGAGTCGGAGTCGAATGGCATCCTCCGGGACTCCATTTATCTTGATAGTATCGCATATCTCCAAGAAATTGCCGAGATGTCCATTCGGGTCATCTTGAGAAAGACCGGCAAATTGATTTTGTTGCACCATGTTGATGAGACTCGCCTTGAGTTCAAAATTGTTGGCATTGATTCTTGGGGCATGCACTCCCCCTTGTTGGACCACGGGTTGGAACATATTGCTAATAGGTGGTGGTGGTGGTGCATTCCTTCGAGCCTCTTGCTCATTGATACGCCCTTGTATAGCCTCCAATTGTCTTTGGAGTTGGAGGATCAATTCTTGATTTTCCATCATGTTTCCCTCCATTTCTTTCTCTCTTCTTGCTCTTGCTTTGTTGTGTCGGCAAAATGCTTCAACCTCAAGGTTAATGGGTATAAGAGGTGCACCCTTAGACCTTGTGTTCATACACTACCTACCAACCAAAAAGAAACAAAGAGTCAAGACACAATCTTAAAATTGAAAATAAAAATAAAGCAAGTAAAATGTCCAAAGTAGTTAAGCACAATGATTCAAAATATCACAAGTAATCAAACTAAACTAATCCCCGGCAACGGCGCCAAAAACTTGTTCGCTAATATTTTCACCACGCCGCAAGTATACGGGTAGTTGTAATATATGGAAGCAAGGTCGTATCCCACAAGGATTAGTAGTTCAATCTAGTGATTATCCTAATTCATTATGCTAGAGCTATTTAGACTAAACAAGGAGGTGAGTGGTTTGATTAACTAACAAATTCAAAGACAAAATAAGAACAATCAAACAAAGTGGATTAATTAAGTGATGAAGGTGGTTTAGGGATTAGGCATCGATGGATTAGCAATGGACTTCAAATTAGCTCAATATTAGTCTTGATATTCCTATTTATCTAGAGTGATCTCCCCACTAGTTCTAGCCCCCTCCCAGACGACTAAAACGGTAGATTACGGGTCATAGTTGCCGTCCCCGGTCAACTTCTAACCTATAACTCCCAAAAGCACAAAGGATCGGTAAACTCTCACCCAACTCTCAACCTCCCGGTTTATTGAGTCAATATGTTTCAAGCTCCTAATCTATTATGATTATCCTCTCCCAATTCAAATCACAAATTAGAAATGCATAGAAAGTGGCCAACAATCCATACAAGAATTAAAGCTAGGGCTTGAAAAGATAATAACAAGGAAATAATCAAGACATATATTAAGCATAATAATCAATCCATCACATAATCAACTAGCCTAATCCCCAAACCAATGGGGGATTTATTCAAACATGTTCACAAACAACAAACCTAAATCAAAGAAATACATAAATGAAAGAGAGAGTAAGAAGTGACAAATCCTATTAATGAGCTTTCTTCAATCTTCTCTCCTCTTCAATGCATTCAATCTTGGTAAAAAGATGTGGTAATGGAGGCTAGGGTTTGGTGTGGAGGAATTGGGGAAGATGGAAATGGGTGTGTTGAATGTTGGGGATGATGAATAATGTGAGGAAAAGGGGAAAAATGGGGGTTAAGGGCTGAAAAACGCGACTCCGCTCTTTTCCCGCGGTCATGGCCCGCGCCCGTGGTGCTCAAACGTGGGCAAAACTCAGGGAACCCGCGGTCCCGCCCCGCGGCCGCGGGTGGTGACCGCGGTACACCCCTGGAATTGGGAACAGCTGACCCGCGGTCCCACCCCGCGGCCGCGGGTGGTGACCGCGGGGGTACTGGGCGTTTTGCACAGTCCGCTCGTTTTGCTCCGTTCTCCCTCGTCCGGACTCGGATTTGGTCGCCGTTTGCGCTCACGGATTCCTCTCGAGACGTACTTCAATCTCATATCTTCAAAATGCTCCAATTAATCCTTTATTTTTCCTGAAATTACTCCAAAACTACACCAAGATATCAAATCTTCATAAAACTAAATATTCGGGCACAAACAAGCATTCACAAGCAAAACATGAAGGGAAATGACAACAAAACATGTGGAATTGAGGTATGAAAACCATGTTTGTCACTTACCCACACGGAGTTGTGGAGGATGTGCTTGTAAAAGTGAGTGATTTTATCTTCCCAGCTAACTTCATAGTGTTGGATATAGAGAATGACAAAAACATTCTTGATTTTGGGATGCCTATCCTTGGTAACAGAAAAGGCCTTAATCAACATGGAAAAATGGGAACTCACGTGACACGTGAATGAGGAAAGTCAAAGGTTCTCTGTTGATCGACCAGTCTGCAACCATGAAGATGAAGAGTCAAAGCAATTTCATTATCACCTTCAAGACATAATCATGTTGAGTAAGCCATAACTCTTTCTTCTCCTTGTTCCTTAGTATATACCAAGAATCCTTTTTGTATTACCGAAGTCCTTCATGTCAAAATTATCTTGAATGTCTTGCTTAACCATTTTTATTTCAGCCTTACTTGCTCTCGCTATGAGGATATCATCCACATACAGAAATAAATAAATTACTGCAATGTCATTCTTCATCTTAATATACACACAGCTATCATATTCAGATCTCTTGAAACCAATTATCAACATATGATCATCAAACTTTCTGTACCATTGCCTACCACTTCGTTTCAGACCATATAAACTCTTCTCTAATAAGCACACATTATCTTCTTCACCAGGCTGAAAAAAACCCTCATGTTGTATCATGTATATAGTCTATTATATTCCAAGTCTTCATGCAAGAAGGCTTTTTTAACATCAAGTTGATGTAATTCCCAATCATTCTTTGCCACAACAACTACTAGAATTCTAATTGAGCTATGTTTGATATGAGGAGAGAAAACCTCATTAAAATCAACTCCTTCTTTTTTAGTGAAACCTGTAGCAACTAATCTTACTCTAAATCTTATCTTGTTCACTTTGGTTGACTCAACATTCTTCTTAAAAATCCATTTACAACTGACAACCTTTTGTGACTTAAGTTATTAACAAGAATCCAGGTTCCATTCTTGAGTAATGATTCTATTTCTTCCTTCATGACTTCAATCCATTTGTCCCTTTCTTTGCTATTAATGGCCTCCTTGTAGTTACTTGGCTCAGAATATATACTCTATTTCTTCAGCCACATTGGAAGCGTAATTTATCATGTCAGCCTCTGCATATCTTGAAGGTGGCTTAATACAGGTACCGTGTCATAGATTTGTTCTCTGCATTCCCCCATCAATTTACTATGAATAGAAAAATCAAAAGAATAGAACTACCTACTCATTATTCGGAGGTGAATCATAGACTGCCCTCCTATCCATAGTCTGGTTACAAACTGATGTCTAGCCTTTCTATTTGGCAATTGGTTCAGGAATTCATTGCGAGAAAACACCAATAAAGGCTACTGCTCCTAGGGCTGTAAACAAACCAAGCCGCTCGCGAACTATTCGGAGCTCGGCTCGAAAAAAGCTCGTTCAAGTTCGTTTAGAGAAGCTCGTAAAATAAACAAACCAAACTTGAGCTTAGTAGTATTCGGCTCGTTAGCTCGTGAACATGTTCGTCAAGTGATTCAGCTTGAAAAATATAAATTATTAGTAGACATAACTTATATTTACCCACTAAAATTAATAATAATTGTATTAAATCTCTAATTAATTTTATTTGTTATAAGAAAATAATTAATATATTTATTATTTTAAATAAAATAATTTATTTTTAAAATAAAATAATCAATATTTTGAATATAAATATAAATTTAGAAAGTTCATGTAGGCTCGATTAGGCTCGTGAGCCTCAAAGTATTCAGTAAGTAAAGTTCCGGATTCGATTCGATACTTAACAAACCAAACTTGAGCACACCACTATTCGGTTCGGCTCGGTTCGATTACACCCCTATCTGCTCCTAGAGTCATTCTCACCAATCTACTACTATAATTATAATACTCCCTCCGTCCATGAAAGAACTTCCTAAGAGGGAGTGGCACGGGTTTTAATAAAATGTTGTATAGTGTATTGAGAGTGGAGAAAAAGTTGTAAAGTGTATTGGGAATTGTGAAAAAGTATTAATAATTTATTGTGTTGTTTTAATTAATGTTATTTGAGTGGTGGGAATTGTCTTAAAAGGGGAGTATTTTTTAAGTGGTGGGGTATTGTCCCAAAATAGGAAAAAGTAGGAAGTTCTTTCGTGGACGTCCCGAAATAGAAAAATAGGAAGTTCTTTCGTGGACGGAGGGAGTATAATTATAATTAAGGATTTCTGGTCAATTCCCACTTTCATCAATCAAGGAATTGGCCTCATCTCTGCCAAGGTATAGGTGGAATTGGGGCTTCTTCCGGCCCATCCTTTAGTAGAGTAGAAGATCCACCAATTCCACCCGACGGCTCAAGAAAGGGAGCCAGATCCACGAAACAGAGAAATAAAGCCCAACTCGGTGGTAAAGTTATAGATGGTAGAATGAATTGCCCCCCCATGCTAATGTTGAACCTTCTATTTATAGATACCTAATTGGGCCCAAGCCTAAAGCCCACGAAACAGAGAAATGAAGCCCAACTTGGTGGTAAAGTTAACTCTGAGTGATTCCTCTACAAAGCCCATTCCTCTGCCCGGAATGATTCCTCTACCAAAGCCCATTCCTCTGCCCGGAGTGATTCCTCTACCGAAGCCCATTCCTCTGGCCGGAATGATTCCTCTACCGAAGCCCATTCCTCTGCCCGGAGTGATTCCTCTACCGAAGTCCATTCCTCTGCCCAGAGTGATTCCTCTGCCCGGAGTGATTCCTCTACCGAAGCCCATTCCTCTGCCCGAAATGATTCCTCTACCGAAGCCCATTCCTCTGCCCGGAGTGATTCCTCTGCCAAAGTCCATTCCTCTGCTCGGAGTGATTCCTCTGCCAAAGCCCATTCCTCTGCTCGGAGTGATTCCTTTCCTCTGCCAAAGCCCATTCCTCTGCTCGGAGTGATTCCTCTGCCAAAGCCCATTCCTCTGCTCGGAATGATTCCTCTGCATATATTACTCCTCATCAAGGAGTAAGTGGCGTGGTTCACACCAATTAAGTACATTTTCTTTACTGAAAATGAAAAACGAGCCTATTGGAGTGAGACGTCTCAAAAAGGAAAACGAACCTATTAGAGTGGGACGGAGAGAGTAATATATTTATATAAATTAAAATTTTAAAAATAAATAAATAAATCGTGGCCCGTGCATTGCACGGGAGGATGTACTAGTAGTTAAATATTTCTAAATTCTAACCCTATACTCTCATATTGATTTATTATAATTAATGATTTGTTAATTAGGATATGAATTTGATTGTAATTATTTAATTGGTTAGGTTGATATGCATTTTGGATTGTTCGGATTTATTCGATTTTCGGATTTTTTTTTCACATTTCGATTTTTTTAATATTTTGGAATTTTCGGTTCGGATCGAATTTTTATCCGAAATTTTTCGAATTTTTGTATTCGAATTTTCGGATACTATGATCATATCGAATTAGGCAAAAATCCGATCTGAAATCCGGATATTCACCCCAGTGTGCTGTTCTCTGTTATGTACGGCGCGCCTTTCAATTTAAGCACAGTTATTATCTACAAGTTTTTCTTAAAGTGCGGAATCCTTCAAATCTCGACACCTTCCGAATAAAACACTGAAACGCTAAATTTGATGCTAGCTAGCATGCAATAAAGATAATGCAATATATCAGTGCTTGGAGAGGATTAATTGATGCTAAATAGCCAGCCTCCCACAAATCACTTAAATAGAAAACAAAAAAAGTCATTTAATTTATTTTTTAAAATGAAAATAAAATTTAATCATTTTTTTAATAAACATCCAAAAGGTGAGGAATTAGACATATCCCCAATCTATAAATAAAACATTAATTAATAGTTCATACACGACGTTGCCTAAATGTGACAACGTCAAGAGGAAACCACAAGGAAAATAAGAAATCAAACAGGAAAGCCATATAAAGCTGTAGCTCAAAAGTGATTACAACAAGAGGTCAAAAGACACAATATCAAAGAAGTAACAAACAAACGAAAAAATAAATTAAAAATAAAAAATGCGATTTAAAAAAAAAAAATAAGTACAATATATAGAATACAATAAAATAACTAAATTCTATTTTTATTTAAAAAAATAAATTAAATAAATCGAAACTTTCTCTATTAAACTAGTTTGTGGGTGGTCACAATGTGACTGAATAGATTTATTGTTTGTAGAGCCACTTATAGTTTTCAGCTTAATGTTGTTGTTTCTTCTCATAGTGAGTGCATGATCTTCATCACCCATTTTGGCGTAACCCTATAATATATAATAATGCATCGAGCAGACGCACCTCCACACCTGATGTTCAGTTAATAGCTCATCTTGTTTGTATCCTTTACAAATAGCATGCACAACAATCAATCTAAATAAATGTGCATCCAAATATTTTTATATTGGTATCTGCCTGCACAATGATAATCTCAAAACCCAGCCATCTATATATATATATATACATATATATTTACATCATGCATATTAGTTTCATAATTTCTAAATAAAAGGGAAATATGGTGAGTGTAGATGCGAGGGGCTATGATGTGCCAGAGGGAGTTAAAATAAGGGGAAGATATGATGAAGAATTTGCTTCAATTTTGAGCAAGGATGCTCTGCAGTTTGTTGTGGATTTGCAGAGAGAGTTCATGAAAGATATTGAGTATGCTATGGATTGCAGGAAGGAGGCTCAGGTGAGGTACAATAATGGGGAGTTGCCGGGGTTCGATCCGGCGACCAAGTACGTCAGAGAAGGCGAGTGGGCCTGCGCAGCCGTGCCGCCGGCCGTGGCTGATCGGAGGGTTGAAATCACTGGGCCTGTGGATAGGAAGATGGTCATCAATGCACACAATTCCGGAGCCCAGGTTTTCATGGTAAGTACATATTCTAAAATTATATTTGCTTGATTAAATTAAAAAGGTAGTGTATTCATTTAGTATGTTTTGACATGCCTCTATACTCGATCACGTGACAATGCTTTATTATTATCTAGTATACTATTTAGGATGTGTTTACTTTGATGGAAAATGAGACAATTTTGAGGGTGTTTGGCTAAGCTTATTTTAAAGAGCTTATAAGCTCTTGGAGCTTATAAGATGTCGTTTTTAAGAGCTTTTAAGTTGTCAAAGTGTTTGGATAATTAAACTTATAAGCTAGAGAGAGAATTTTTTTGCTAGAGAGAGAAAATATTTTTTTAGAGAGAAAATCGAAGAAAAATGAACTTAAATGATATATGATGAAAATAATAAATTATAATTAAAAAATATTTGTAAAAAGATTGTTTCATATGAGATTATAAAAAAATAAGTTGGGGTAGAAGAACTTATTTTTTGGGGAGCTTATAAGCTGTTTAGAAGCTTATTTTGCCAAACAATTTGAAGGAGCTTATAAGCTCTTAAACAGCTTATAAGCTGTTTTGAGGAGCTTATAAGCTCAGCCAAACACCCTACTTTGATCAATTTTCCACTATTTTCACATGTTTAATTACTGTAATGAAAAATTTTCTAAGGGTATGATGGAATATTTTCTTTCATTTTCACTCATTTTCTCTCCAATGTTGGATAATATTACCCTGTGGTGTGAAAATATTATCCAACATTTTCTCATTTTTTCATCTCTAATAAACATATGTTAAAATAAGAAAAAAAAAATATTTTCTCATCTTTTCTTATCCATCATTTCCAAATGAAAATTTTACAATCAAAGTAAAAACATCCTTAGTGTATACGTGATATGTACATTATTTATTTATATAATTGTGAATTATTCTTATATTCATTTATCTAGTTAGGTAGTTTGTATTTTATAGGATACTAGTGTACCTCCCGCGCATATCGCGGATTTTAGATTCACTTAAGTTATTTATACGCTTTATAATTATTAATATAAACTAAAAAAAATTAATTTGATACAAAATTTATTATTTGCAAAGTGATGTAATATTTTAATACAACCAATGTAATTTATATAAAAATATGATTCCTCATTTTAAGGAAAATATCACTTTTTAAAATATAACTTTTTTTAATATGTTAAAACTCTAAATGGTCACAACTTGCTCATTTTAATTTTGTTTTACATACTATTATATATCAAATTAAAGGTAATTTCATGACCTTTCATTCAAGATATATATTACATATTTTATCCAAAATAGAATTTCATGAAAATGAGAAAAATATACTTTGTCAATAAAATGAAAAAAAAGGAGAGGAAGAGATTAAAAATTTAAACTTAATTCACAAAAATAGTAACATGCATATGCAATGCCGATTTATATGCAAGATTATTTAAATGGGCAGTTTTTTTTCTTCCAATTTATAATTTACGGCAGTTTTTTTTTTTTTTTTTTTTAGTATAATTTACGGTACGGCAGTTTTCATTGGCATAGGATTCATGTATTTTTTTCCATAAATTCCAATTATATCCTTCAAATTGAATTAAATTACATTTACTTTGCTTTTTATATATATAAAGATTTATCATTTTCAAGATTCTAAAAAGAGTTTCAAATAGATTAATTTTGATTATGGTAATGTAATTAATTAATATATTTTTGTAGTATTTTAATATTTGATAAATTAATATATTCTTCTATGTATATAATTTATAAATTACACTTAAAATTAAAATTTAATTTAGGAATATAATAGGCCATACATATTTTGTGTTCAAGGCATGCACTTTTTCTATCAGTAGAGCATGTATAATATTAATTATTATGTGATTGTTAGATAAATCATAAATGTGTTGAGTTTATGTAAATGATGATATCCGTTGTTGATCAAGGCTTTACATACTATATTTGATGGAAATATGCAGGCTGATTTCGAAGATGCAGTTTCAGCAAGCTGGGAGAAGATGGTAAGAGGGCAGGTTAACTTGAGAGATGCTATGAGTGGCACTATAATGTTCCACGAAGAAGGCAGCGACACAGTTTACAAACTCAACCAACGCATCGCCACGCTCTTCGTCCGCCCCAGAGGCTGCCATCTGCCGGAGTCTCACATCCTCATCGACGGCCGCCCCGCCGCCGCCTGCCTCGTCGACTTCGGCCTCTACTTCTTCCACAATTGCTCCATATTTCGCCAAACCCAAGGCCAAGGCTTCGGACCCTTTTTCTATCTCCCCCAAATGGAACACTCCAGGGAAGCCAGGATATGGAATCGAGTCTTCGAAAAGGCGGAGAAGGTGGCCGGAATCGACAGGGGCAGCATCCGGGCCACCGTGCTGATCGAAACACTTCCGGCAGCGTTTCAGATGGATGAAATTCTTCATGAATTGAAGGATCACTCCGCCGGATTGAACTGCGGCCGGTGGGACCACATTTCCAGCTACGTTAAGGCGTTCGAAGCTCATCCCGGCCGCCTTCTCCCCGACAGAATCCAGCTATCCAATTTGCTAATCAGGACTTGCCACAGGCGCGGCGTCCACGCCATGGGAGGAATGGCACGTAAACTTCTTCAAAACTAACACGCACATACATATATATTTAATTATACTAATGGATGAAAATATTATTGATTCCGACAGGCGGGTCAGATTCCGATCAAAGATGATCCGGAGGCGGGCGTGGAGCTGGTGAGGAAGGAGAAGCAGAGAGAAGTGGAGGCAGGGCACGATGGGACGTGGGCGGCCCACCTTGGGCTCATCCCGGGGATCATGGAGGTTTTCGAGGGCAGGATGGGCGGCAGGGCCAACCAGATACAAGGCGTGGCGATGGAGCCGAGAGGCGTAGGCAGCGTGGAGGGCCTGCGGCTCAACACAAGGGTGGGGATCCAATACCTGGCGGCGTGGCTCACCGTGCCGCTCTATGGCCTAATGGAGGATGGTGAGATAAGCAGGGTGCAGATGTGGCAGTGGCTCAAATACGGGGCGGATTTGGATGGAGACAGGCTCGGCTTCAAGCTCACTCCTTCCCTCTTCCACGGAGTCGTCGCCGAGGAAATGGCCAGGATTCGGAGCGAGGTCGGGAACGACAGGTTTCGTAGCGGAATGTATGAGGAGGCTTGCAAGATATTCACCAGGGAATGCTTGGAGGATTTTCTCACCCTTGATGCCAATAGAAAAATCCGTGTCCCTGTCGTTGTTAAGTCTGAGGACGTCTGAATCGTTTTCGTTGTTGTTGTTGTTGTTGTCGTCGTCGTCGTTGTTGTTGTAGTCTATAACTTATGTTGCAATGTCAGCTCATGTTTCTTCTTGGTGTTTGTGTTGTTTTGGTGTTGGTGTTAGTGTTGGTTGCACCTCATGTAATAAGACCTATCTGAATCACATCTATGTTTTATGTATATCTTAGCTTTTGAATTACGATTACGATAAATCTATATTATTGTATTGTATGCATTGTACTTAATTTTAAAAAAAATTATACCCCCTCCGTCCTTGAAATAAGTTCATCTTTTTCTTTTTTGGGACGTCCCCCAAATAAGTTCCTCTTTCTTTCTTTCCATTTTTTGACAACTACCCTACCACTAATAATACTTTATTTATTTTTACTTTTCACTTTTTCACCACTCTCAATACTAATTATAACACTTTTTCACATTTTCACCACTCTCAATACTAATTATAACATATTTTTCTCCACTATCAATACATTTTACCATTTTTTCTTAGAACTCGTGCCGTCCCCAAATAGGAACTTATTTTGGGGACAGAGGGAGTACTTTTTTTTATTTTATTTTTTAGAAAAGTAAAAAAATTACTATAAAAAATAACTATAATGTAGATAATACAATAAAATAACTAAATCTTAGTTTTGATTTAAAAAATAAATCAATTTTTTTCTTATTTAACCAATTTGTGGACGACCACATTGTAGCTGTTTAGCATCACCTTTTGAATGATCGTCTCTGAGTTTTGATGAATTAAATTCAGGTTCATCTACCTCTAGTTTTCCAGCATACTAATATGTGTGTTTATGTCATTTCATTTGCCTTTGCTTATTGAGATTTCATAAGTTTTTTTTTTTTTTTTTTTTGGTAAGTAGAATAAAAGAAGCAAAGTTTAGCAATAATAGAGAGCCCATTTAGAAAGCTGTAAAAACAACTTGAGCATAACTGGAAGGCTCAGACAAAGTAAGGGTCCATGTCCCATTGCCATTGGAAATCAGAGCAAGAAGTTCTTCTTTCATTGCCTGAACCCATTCTGGATAAAGAGCAAAAATCAAGATTTCTCGCGATGGCGCAGCAGAATCAATATGGTGGTAGCCAGTTGATAATCCCAATGCGCATCTAGCGCAATTTCTAGAGTTATGCAGCACTATTAAGATGAATGGAGTTCTTGATCCTATCCTCTCTTTGGGACAAGGCGAAATCGTGGTATCATACTTGGCAAATAGGAGCTACTCCGGAATAGGAGGATGTGGCACATCAATTCCTACCCAAGTTTTACCCTCCTCGTCTCACTCTGAAGCTCAAGATGGACATTATCCAATTCCAACAATTTGATGCACAGACACTAGCGGAGACATGGGAGTGATATCAACAGAAGCTTAGGAAGTTCCCCAATCATGGTTTTGATGAGGGTATGCAAGTGGTGGTGTTCTACAATGCTTGTGGAGAACGTACCCGAATGCTCATGGATACAGCTGCAGGAGGATCATTGTTGAAAAAGAGAAGTTTAGAGGCCATAGAGATCATTGATAGTATGGCTACCACAAGCTATCAGTGGCCATCAGAGAGAGTCATGTTGAAGAAAGTGGTTGTTACATCAAGCTTAGATCCTATGGCTATGTTTTCTACTCAGATGGTTGTGTCGACTTCTAAGATTAACGCATTGACTACCATGAAGGCAGATGCAGCTGTGGAGAATCCAATTGGAGAGATGAAGCCCACATCTATTGATTCGTAGATGGCGGATTGATTGGTCACTTATTCACTCGGAGTTGTGGAGGATGTGCCTATGAAAGTGAGTGATTTTATCTTCCCAACTAACTTTGTAGTGTTGGATATAGAGAATGACAAAAACATTCTTGATTTTGGGATGCCTATTCTTGGCAACAGAAAGGGCCTTAACCTCCACCTATATATAGTCTCAATCTCTGAAGGTCCCTTAAGATCATTATGAGCATAATCCGAAGGTGCTTCTAATGTATCTTTTCCAACAGTGTAAGAAGTTTTTTACTTTTTCCCAGTACACAATACTTACAGGTTTCATGTTTGTGACTGCAATCAAGTTTGATCTGTTCTTGCTTTATTAATTCTTTCATTGCACCTTCATTGGCATATCCTAGTCTCTTGTGTCATAACTCAGCTGATTCATTTGATATAGCACAAGAGTTTCCTAACACAGTTTCAGCTTCAAGATAATATAGACTATTCTTCTTTTCTCCTCTCATGACATTGGTAGAATTTTTTATGATTGACAAATAACCTTTCTCAGATTTGAAAGATAAACCTTTTGACTCGAGCATAGCAAGAAAAATCAAATTCCTCTTTAATCCAGATATATATCTACCATCAAACAAAATCTTAACAAAAATCATTATGCATTTTCAATCTTATAGACCTTATGCATTTAACTTTGCAAAGTTAATTATTCCCTAGAAGAACTGATCCTTGAAGGATCATTCTCATTGAGTTCTTGAAACTAAGTTTTGTGGGGGCACATATGAAAGTTGTAGCTTGAATCCATGATCCAAGCATCTTCAACTGCATTTTCCACCACATTTATTATTTTTGCGGTTTCAATCCCTTTTGTGATATCCACATAATCCATTCTTTGATCATTTTATCATTGATTTTTCTTCCACGCATATCAGTTCTTCTTCAAGTGTCCTGACTTTTTACACCTGGGCAAGATCTGGTTTTCTTTCCTTCATTCTCTTTAAGCTTAGACTGACTTTTTTTAAAAAGGTAAAAGTGAATATATTTCAAAAATGAGTACAAGGGTACTCAAAACACAAATACAGTGTTAGGAATGAAAAAGAAACAGCTGTACACGGGGCTAGACGAGTTTAGCCGGAACTGACTTTGCTTATTCCCATCAAAGGTTCCTTTCTTGGACTTCTTTCCCCTGAACTTCTTTACATACAAACTTTGTGCAGCCGAATCTTGAACATTGTTGTTCATCTTCTGTAATTCCTTAGCCTTTAGGGCTGACTGAACCTCCTCCAGAGTGATAGAGTCCACTCTCCTATACAACATTGCATCATTCAATTGATCAAATGATTTAGGCAGGGCATTTAACAAATAATTGTCTTGTCCTTATTTTCCAATTTGACATCAATGTTTTCGAATTTGACATCAACTTCTGCTCATGTAAAGTCGATTCACCAAGGATTTAGTCATGTATAATTTGGTTCATACACCAGCTGCCGTAGTTTCCCTTGATACTTATCTCAAGACTCTGTCAGTCAAGCAAAGTATGATGGTGTTATGTGCTTTATCCATCATCTTCTTCCTCTAGAATTCAACCTTTGAATCGGGATCCTTCTTATCCAGATCCACCTTGAGCGCATCAGCCAATCCTTGTCGGATTAGCATTGCTCCCATCTTTATGTGCCAAAGGCCGGAATCATTCTTGCCTAAAAACATCTCTACATCAAATTGCACTGCCATCGTATATTCTCTTCCCTTTGGTTCGTTTCCTTCCCAGAAATGGTGCCAATTTGTGAACTATCATATTAATCACAAATCTACAAATGATCATAACAACAAAACGTAAAGAAAATAAAAAAACAACACACAAAGTTTACGTGATTCGATCCTAGAATCTATGTCCACGGGAAGGTGAACACTTTGATGTTTATTGATGAACAAATGAGAAGAACAAATCTAAAGAAACTGCAATTTTACAGATTGAAAAAACCTCTCAAATCGCAGCAGGCACTCTCTTTAATCCTAACTCACGCAGCTCTAATATTGTCTATTCTTGTTCAAAGATACAATTGTAACAACATAAGAAATATCTAGAATATAAAAACTAAGAATCAATCTAGAAGATAGGATCATTGCCGTTGATATAAAACAATTATGATCATAGCTTATCAGCCGTAGAAACAGCTACATGAAAGTTGTTAGCAACTAATTCATGCATTTGCATTTAGCACCTCATAGTCTCTGTATTTTCAAATAAGTCCTCCGTATATTTTTGTCACAGTCAAATACTTAGGGCTAGTTTGATAGCTATTTGAGATAAAGAGTGATAAATAAAATCTAGTTAAAATAATATGGATTGGGTGAAATTAGTAATGTAGTTTAGTGTTTGATAGATCAAGATTAAAATCTAGATAACTTGAATTAGTTGTTTGATAGATCAAGATTAAAATTTAGATTAAAGAAGAAATTACAATTTTAACCTTATATTTAAATAAATAAACTAAAAAAATAACAATGATACAGAAACCTCCAACCCCTACCCCACCCCTTTTCTTTATTGACAGAACCTCCAACCCCTCCCACAACCTCCCAGCCGCCGCTGCCCCCCCCCCCCCTTCTTTTTCTTCTTCTACTTCCATAAGAGAACCTGAAACTCTCTCTCCCTTCTCAATTCTCGTCGCCGCCGTTCCTCTTTAGACGGGCGGCGCTACCTTCGTTCCTTTTTTCCCCCTCTTCTCAGACACGCAATCAAGACCAAAAGGGACGAGCCCCCATCTTCTGATCCGGTCCACGCGAGGTCCCCGGCGACGCTGTTGAGGGACCGACGAGTCATCGCCCTTCCATCGCCTCTGGCTCCAGCCCCACGTCCATCCTCTCTCAATCTTTCTCAAATTTCTTCATTTCAAAATACACAGGCTCAAGGAATCGAGCCCTAGTTTCTTCACAAGGAATCGCCCCTTCTTTCTTTCTCAAAATCCGGCGAGGTCGCCGCCCTATAGTCCGGCGAAGCCAACACCTTCATTGGTTCTCTCTCTTTCTGTTCATCCCACTTCACTGAAACTCCGCTCACAAAACAGATGGTCCGCCGCCCCTATTCCGAAATCCGGCGAGTAAGGTCGATATCGACCATTGATTTTACACCGGAGTCGCTATCCTCTCGGTTCTTCTCTCCTCCGTTTCTTCCCATTTTTTCGATTTTTTTGTTTTTGAAGTTGGGTTGAAGGGGGATAAATTTGTCAACCATAAATTAATACCGATTACTGTTCAAATCGGTATAATATAACTTGGGGTGGAGGCTGGTTCCAATATCTAGAAGGAACAGTGAATTATATGCGGGCCTTGGCTTTTCTGCGGGCCAAGGCCACTATTAAGCAATTCTATCAAACACTACATTAGGGGAGATAAATAAGCTAATACTCCCTTGTAACCCCTAACAAACACGCCCTTAATAATATCGATGGCACTATTATTATCATCACATAAGAGGGTGAGAGGACTATGAGGCACACCATAGTCTTCGAGCATCTATCTCATCTAAATAAGTTAAATGCAAGCACTTTCAACTACAATGTATTATGCTTCTGTTGAGCATAAGTTGCGCTATTGATGATAAGCAAATGTTGTTTTGTTTCTTGCTATGCCATGAAATCAAATTATTTTTGAGAATTACGCACCAACCAGATGTGATTTTTCCATCATCAGGTCTACCAGTTCAACCTACATCCGTGAATCTAAAAGGAGCATATAGAGAATCATTAGAAAACCAAATACTTGAAGTGTCTTTCACGTGATTGATGATGTTCTTCACAGTAAGGAAGTGACTCTCATTAGGGTTGGATTGGAAGGAAGCATAAAGTGAAATATGATTTTCCTTCTCCATCGGATCGTTTTTTATTGTCAAACTAATCACCATACAATAACTATAACGGTAAAGATGTTTGATCATATAATATGGTAAAAAATTATAAAACTCATGTATTTAATTTTTCATGTTTAAAATAAAAATAGGATTTAGTTAGTTTTAATTTTTTACACATTGTAGCTATTTTTTATTTTTTTAAAAAGTATTAAAAATAAAAAATTGTAAAAAAAAAAATTTGCATGTTGTACAAAATAATAAAAGTAGCAATATTTTATTTTTATTTTGAACAAAATATTTAAATACATTGAGTTTAAAGTTATTATAGCCAAATATCATCACTCTAACTATAAATATAGCATGCTCTCAATTAATTAAACTGCAGCACACAAGTGACAGAATTACTTACTAACGAATTTACGAATTAAATTCTAGATTTAATTTTTTGTACCGTGATCCGGTACTAAGATTGTGCTTACAAGTGGACGAATAAATCCGCCCAAAGATTTCACTAAAAATTTGGTGTTCTCTTCTCTGTTATGTAGGGCGCCCCTTTCAATTCAAGCACAGTTATCTACAAGTTTATCTTAAAGTGCGGGATCCTTCAAATTTCGAATAAAACACTCAAACACTAAATTTGATGCAATAAAGATAATGCAATATATCAGTGCTTTTGTAGAGGAGTGATGCTAAATAGCCAGCCGCCCACAAATCAAATTTAATTTATTAAACTTATTTTTAAAACAAAAATAAGATTTAATTATTATTTTTTTTAACAAACACTCAAAAGGTGAGAGGTTAGACAGACCTCCAACTTATAAATAAAACATTAATTAATATCTCATACACGACGTTACCCAAAAGTGATAACGTCAAGAGGAAACCACATGGAAAATAAGAAATCAGAAAGGAGAGCCATATAAAGTTGTAGTCCAAAAATGACTACAGTCAGAGGCCAAAAGAAACAACATCAAAGTGAGTGCATGATCTTCATCACCCTATAATATATAATAATGCATCGAGCAGACGCACCTCCACACCTGATGTTTAGTTAATAGCTCATCTTGTTTGTATCCTTTACATATAGCATGCAGAACAAACAATCTAAATAAATGTGCATCCAAATATTTTTATATTGGTATCTGCACAATGATAATCTCAAAATGCATGGAGAAAGAAACCCAGCCATCTGAGTCATGCATCTATATATATTTACATCCTTAGCTAGCTAGTTTCATCATAATTTCTAAATAAAAGGGAATTAAATATGGTGAGTGTAGATGCGAGGGGCTATGAGGTGCCGGAGGGAGTTGAAATAAGGGGAAGATATGATGAAGAATTTGCCTCAATTTTGAGCAAGGATGCTCTGCAGTTTGTTGTGGATTTGCAGAGAGAGTTCATGAAAGATATTGAGCATGCTATGGATTGCAGGAAGGAGGCTCAGGTGAGGTACAATAATGGGGAGTTGCCGGGGTTCGATCCGGCGACCAAGTACGTCAGAGAAGCCGAGTGGGCCTGCGCAGCCGTGCCGCCGGCCGTGGCTGATCGGAGGGTTGAAATCACTGGGCCTGTGGATAGGAAGATGGTCATCAATGCACTCAATTCCGAAGCCAAGGTTTTCATGGTAAGTATATTCTAAAATTATATTTGCTTGATTAAATTAAAAAGGCAGTGTATTCATTTAGTATGTTTTCACATGCCTCTATACTCGATCACGAGACAATGCTTTATTATTATCTATATCTCTTGATATGTATACTATTTAGTGCATGTATACGTGATACGTACATTATTTATTTATGCAACTCTGAATTATTCTTATATTCATTTATCTAGTACGTTAAGTAGTTTATATTTTATACATGAATTCAAAATTTATTAGAAAGAAAAATCGAAAAACTTAACATAATCCTTGAAAGCACACCAAAACAGAGTAAGGGTCGAGTCTCGTTAAAACCTCACAGCGAGAAAATAGAGTACTCGTCTAAACAGAACGACAAAAAAACCCCGAAAAAAAGCCAACACAAAGTGAGCTTCGGACTAACCATCACCCACCTCGTATTGACCCAACAAACATGCGGCAATATCCCACGAGGCATGGAGCTCCGAACTAACCATTGCCCCATGCAAAGCCGAAAGTATGCCGCAAGAGAAGACCACCACAAACCCGAAACAAACAGGCGCACCCGCCCCAATTTTTTAATTCTCTTTTATTAGTTTATATTTTATAGGATATTTATTATTTTCAAGATTCTAAAAAGAGTTTCAAATATATATACTATCAAATAGATTAATTTTGAATATGGTAATGTAATTAATTAATATATTTTTGTAGTATTTTAATATTTGATAAATTAATATATTCTTCCATGTATATATATAATTTATAAATTACACTTAAAATTAAAATTTAATTTAGGGATAGAAATAGGCCATACATATTTTGTGTTGAAAGCACTTTTTCTATTAGTATAGGTTGTAGAGCATGTATAATATTATTAAGTGATTGTTAGATAAATCATAAAACAGTAGGTAATTTGATGGAAATATGCAGGCTGATTTCGAAGATGCAGTTTCAGCAAGCTGGGAGAAGGTGGTGAGAGGGCAGGTTAACTTGAGAGATGCTATGAGTGGCACTATAATGTTCCACGAAGAAGGCAGCGACACAGTTTACAAACTCAACCAACGCATCGCCACGCTCTTCGTCCGCCCCAGAGGCTGCCATCTGCCGGAGTCTCACATCCTCATCGACGGCCGCCCCGCCGCCGCCTGCCTCGTCGACTTCGGCCTCTACTTCTTCCACAATTGCTCCATATTTCGCCAAACCCAAGGCCAAGGCTTCGGACCCTTTTTCTATCTCCCCCAAATGGAACACTCCAGGGAAGCCAGGATATGGAATCGTGTCTTCGAAAAGGCGGAGAAGGTGGCCGGAATCGACAGGGGCAGCATCCGGGCCACCGTGCTGATCGAAACACTTCCGGCAGCGTTTCAGATGGATGAAATTCTTCATGAATTGAAGGATCACTCCGACGGATTGAACTGCGGCCGGTGGGACCACATTTCCAGCTACGTTAAGGCGTTCGAAGCTCATCCCGGCCGCCTTCTCCCCGACAGAATCCAGCTATCCAATTTGCTCATCAGGACTTGCCACAGGCGCGGCGTCCACGCCATGGGAGGAATGGCACGTAAACTTCTTCAAAACTAACACGCACATACATATATATTTAATTATACTAATGGATGAAAATATTATTGATTCCGACAGGCGGGTCAGATTCCGATCAAAGATGATCCGGAGGCGGGCGTGGAGCTGGTGAGGAAGGAGAAGCAGAGAGAAGTGGAGGCAGGGCACGATGGGACGTGGGCGGCCCACCTTGGGCTCATCCCGGGGATCATGGAGGTTTTCGAGGGCAGGATGGGCGGCAGGGCCAACCAGATACATGGCGTGGCGATGGAGCCGAGAGGCGTAGGCAGCGTGGAGGGCCTGCGGCTCAACACAAGGGTGGGGATCCAATACCTGGCGGCGTGGCTCACCGTGCCGCTCTATGGCCTAATGGAGGATGGTGAGATAAGCAGGGTGCAGATGTGGCGGTGGCTCAAATACGGGGCGGATTTGGATGGAGACAGGCTCGGCTTCAAGCTCACTCCTTCCCTCTTCCATAGAGTCGTCGCTGAGGAAATGGCCAGGATTCGGAGCGAGGTCGGGAACGACAGGTTTCGTAGCGGAATGTATGAGGAGGCTTGCAAGATATTCACCAGGGAATGCTTGGAGGATTTTCTCACCCTTGATGCCAATAGAAAAATCCGTGTCCCTGTCGTTGTTAAGTCTGAGGATGTCTGAATCGTTTACGTTGTTGTTGTTGTTGTTGTTGTTGTTGTTGTTGTTGTCGTCGTCGTTGTTGTAGTCTATAACTTATGTTGCAATGTCAGTTCATGTTTCTTCTTGGTGTTTGTGTTGTTTTGGTGTTGGTGTTGGTGTTGGTGTTAGTTGCGCCTCATGTAATAAGACCTATCTAAATCACATCTATGTTTCATGCATATCTTAGCTTTTGAATTACGATAAATCTATGCGCTCACGTTCTGGCCACCCACAAACTAGTTAAATATTTATTTAATTTATTTTTTGAATAAAAATAGAATTTAATTATGTTATTGTATTGTATGTTGTTTTTTTATTATTAAATTTTTTTATACTTTTTAATTTTTATTTTATTTTTTAGAAAAGTAAAAAATTACTAAAAAAATAACTATAATGTAGACAATACAATAAAATAACTAAATTTTATTTTTAATTTAAAAAATAAATCAATTTTTTTCTTATTTAACAAATTTGCGGGTGTCCACATTGTAGTTGTTTAGCATCACCTTTTGAGTCATCCTCTCTGAGTTTTGATTAATTAAATCCAGGTTCATCTACCTTGGTTTTCCGCATACTAATATGTGTGTGTATGCCATTTGCCTTTGCTTATTGAGATTTCATAAATTTTTTTTTGGTCAGTAGAATAAAAGAAGCAAAGTTTAGCAATAATAGAGAGCCTATTCAGAAAGCTGTAAATCAGGGAGAGGCCTGCCCGTAAAACAACTTGAGCGTAACTGGAAGGCTCAGACAAAGAAAGGGTCCATGTCCCATTGCCATTGGAAATAAGAGCAAGAAGTTCTTCTTTCATTGCTTGAACCCATTCTGGATAAAGAGCAGCTTGAGCATAAAAAAGGTAGGAATGAAGGAGACGAGTAGTAAGCACAGCAGTGGAATTGCATTCATAATCAGAAAGATTAGATGGTTGATGAGCAACCCTTCATGATCTAATAGTGAGGAGTGGAAAGAGGAAGAGATCTGGAAGAGGAAGTATCTGGTGCGGTAGAAGAAGATGGAAGGAAAATAAGAAGCTCAGTGCAAGGTGGAGTTCATAGGATGGAAAGTGAGAAATTTGCGAGATATGAACTTCCCGAACAAATTTGTGGGATGTGAACCAAAATCAGATTTTTTAGTAATTAATAATATTAATTAAAATAAAAAAAGTGACTTGATCTCAATCTCCCATTAAGTTTCAACGAATGGTTTAAATTTCTCCTTCCTTCTCTCTATAAGGGCCGGGGGTTTCCTGCTGAAACATACCATATATATAGAGTGAAAATTTAAAATGTCATATTCCTTAAGTTATATGTGAAAAATGCCCTCTTTTATAAACATAAGCACTCGATGCCCTATTCTTTAAATACACTTTGATTTGATAGGTTTGCTTGGTTTTATGTGAAAGTCTTACACATTTGATCGATTTGACAGTCATCGGTCATAAAGTCAACGATTTGACAGCTATCAGTCAAGAGTACATATGATCGGTGGGTGGCTAGATCATGTGTCTGCCCGGGCGGACACATAATGTCACCGGGCGGACACAAGATTTTACCGCGCGAACACATGATCTGGGTGGCTAGATTATGTGTCCGGCCGGTAAAATCATGTGTCTGTCCGATGAAATCAAGTGTCCAGAGGGGCGGACACATGATCTAGCCACCCACCGATCATATGTACTCTTGACCGATAGTTGTCAAATTGTTGACTTTTATGACTGATGGTTGTTAAATCGGTCAAATGTGTAAAACTTTCACAAAAAACCAAGCAAACCATCAACGTCAAAGGGTAAAATATATACTTCACATAATTAGGGCA
This sequence comes from Salvia miltiorrhiza, assembly GCF_028751815.1. Lineage (NCBI taxonomy): Eukaryota > Viridiplantae > Streptophyta > Magnoliopsida > Lamiales > Lamiaceae > Salvia > Salvia miltiorrhiza. Next base: position 50,540,361 of record NC_080393.1, on the reverse strand, counting down.
TAAAATGCTTAAGTTTGTAAATTAGGGCATTTTTACTATACAACTTAAGGATGTGGGCATTTTTGCCTATTAACACTTAATTATTGATTACCAAATTATTTTTATGGGTCATAAACAAGAAAAAAAAAATAGAACGATAAGTATCATTTTGCAATTACTTTAAGGTGATACATTTTTTTAAAAACACTCAAATGATGGTGTTGGGTCCCAGAATGTCTCGAATAGGTGTATGGAGGGGAGGGAATACACCTATAGGCTATTTTAAACGAAACTGAAGGAAAACAAACCAACACAACCTTTTTCAGTTAAAAGAGTTTTAGCAAAACTTAGGTTGGCGACTGATACTGAATATCTCTTCAGTAAAGAGTTATCAGTTAAGTCAAAGACATTAACTGATACACGTACGGCTTCAGTCGGGTTTGTAAAATAGAGGAGTGTTATGAATCTTACTGACTATCCGAAGATTTATCAGTTAGACTAATAACACTGGCAGCGAAAAACTTTTTCTTTCGAAATAGCCTTGGTGATTAATCACGTTGTCAAGATTTATGTTTCACTTTGCAGTTAATCAGTTTCAGTTAACAAAAGATTTGAGCACAAATAAGAAAGTAAATATTGAAAGCGATAAACGACAAAGGGATTTTTACTTGGTTCGGAATCCAATTCCTACATTCATGGTCAGTTGATCACACTGACAAACTTCACTGGGCTTGTGCTTACGGGTGCACAGCAAATCTAAACAACCAAAGATCCAATCTTCGGTACCAACACACTGGGTTGGATTTCTTACTCTTAGCTTCACTGAGACAAAACTATGCCTTTCCGCTAGGGCTGCCACCGGTTCAGGGCTCGAACCGGCGATTCAAGTTCAAAAATTTATTGAACCTGAACCGGCCCGGATGAAATTTGAAGGGCCGATTTTCGGACCCTGAACCGGCAGTTCCGGGCCGGGCCGAAAACCGGCGGTTTTCGGGCTTTTTTCCTTTTTTTTATTTTTTTTGTATTCTTTTTTATGAAATTAAATGATTTGAGATGAAATTTCAAAATTTTTATTCAACTTAAAATATAAAATATAAACATGTGTTGAAATTGAAAATATAAACATGTAATATTTTTTATGTCATATTTTTAAATTAAATGACTTGTGTTGAAAATTTATATTTTATAAACATGACAATTAATATATTTTTAAAATGATATTTTTTTTTATGTCATCTTAATTCTTAAGTAATACCTGTGTTCTTTTAATTAATATCATGTCATTTTTTTAAAATTTATAACAAGTTGACAATCAAAATATTTTTTTTTGATTAAATGACTTGTGTTGAAAATTGAAATACAATAAAAGAAAAATAATTCTAACACATTGAAATAATGCATAAAAATTGATATCTTTATTGAATTTATTCTATGTACAAAAAAAAAATATTACAAGGATACAAATTACAATCTCGAAAATTGAATAAGTAAACTAACTAACACTAACTAAATAACTAATTCATTACAATAAATTCCGAAAGAGAGTTGTCTAAAAGGGGGGAGGGGGAAATTAAGAGCTTGAGCTCAATTTTAATATAAATATTAAAATTGAGTGGCCTACGTATCTTCATTGAATAATGAAGAATCAAAGCCCACGTAGTTCTCTTACCTTAACTTACCTAATCGTAGTCCTCCTCGGCCTCGGATCATTCGGACTCTGGTGAATTCATCGTTTGGGCTCTCGTCGGCTTGATCTCATTGGTTCTCTTGAGCTCGCAACTCGGCTTTGGACCAATCATCAAGCAACATGGTGGCCTCCATGTTTCGAGGATCCATGTTGCTTCTTATTTCGTCCAAGACAAGCCCACCAACGCTAAATGCTTGCTCGACGGAGATCGTGGAGGCCGGGACCGCGAATAACTCCTTGGCCATGGTGGCGAGTATGGGATATTCCCTCTCGTGCGTGGACCATCATCTCAAGACGTCCAATTGTTGACCACCTACATTTTTGAAAGCAAATGTACTAGACAAATATATATCTAACTCGTTAGTAGTATAGCTCCTTTGTGTATGCATAAATGAATAAGCGGCTTGAGCCCATTCGTTTTGATCAAAACTACTATCTAAAGTGGAGGAGCCATATTGAGCATGTGAACTACTAGTACCACTTGAAGAGTATGTGGGGTTTGCAAGCATGTATTTTTGTTCATAGTCATTAAACAAAGTTCTAAGTGTGTTACCTATTCTAAGTTTAATATCATCTAATGCGGGAAGGTACCATTCTAGCACTTCATTATTTTTTAATCTTGACTCATAAATATCCCTAAAGGTACCATAATAAATTTCTAACATGCGATAAACACCGCCAATTTTCATTGTAGGATCTAAAATCTTAGCAAGTAAAAAAACATCGGGAATTTCAAGAAAATATTTAAGCCACTTAAGGATCATTTGATATGATACGTCCTTCAAATCGTTTTTTTTATAACAATCATTTAAAGCAATACCAATGAACATGCAATGTTCTAAAACTTTAATACTAGTGCAATAATAAACACCGGATAAATCCGTAGTAGCATTTTGAAAAACCTTTAAAAGTTGAAATAAACTACCACATCTTTTCCAATAAGAGGGCAATAAAAGCAAGTTAGCCTCGGGAGTTGATCTAAAAAAGTCACATAAATGATCAATATGTTCCATGGTAGATGCAAGCATGTCAAATGTTGAATTCCAACGTGTAGAAACATCTTTAACAAAATTCGTATATCGAATTTTTTTAACACGGCAATATTTTGCCATTTTTTTGCCAATACTAGCTTTTCTATGCAAAATATTAACGGCTTGTCTAATGGGATCAACAACATCATTAATAAGAGAATAAGTATCTTGTACACATCTATTTAAAATATGACAAATACAACGAGCATGAAAATACCTACCATTAAAAGAGTGTGCGCATGCGGCAGCTAACTCGGGAACGGAGGCGGTGTTGGCGGATGCATTATCAAATCCAACAGAAAATATCTTATTTAACATGCGATACTCATTTAAAACAGAAATAATCAATTGAGCAATATTAGTAGCATTATGTATTTCATTAAAATCTCTAAATGCAATTAAACGTTTTTGAATTAACCAACTTTCGTCAACCCAATGACAAGTAATACCCATATAAGAATTTTTTTGGTAAGAATCACTCCATATGTCGGAACATATAGAAAAATTTTGATTTAAATTCTTAAAATATTTTCTTAAATCACGTTTTTTTTTTCTTCTGCTTGTCGCCTAATAACTTTGTACATAGTAGTTCGACTAATTTTTTTGGCCGCCGGGTTATAAGCATTTTTCATAGTATATTCAAAAGATATTTTATCGGCAAACATAAAAGGCAAATGCTCCATTGAAACAAAACGAGCCATGTAATTTTGAGCATTTTGTGGATCAAATTTCCATAAAACATTACCTTATTCATTACCTTGGCCTTGGAAAGCTTCGGGATGTAGTTGAGTTTGAGTTGTATGGATTCCATACTCGACGGGGTGCTTACTCTCCATGTGCCTTGAGAGGGTGCCATAACCCCCTCCCGCTTGCCATTGATAAGTAGCATTGCAATAGGCAACGAACCTCTCGGGAGCATTTGGACCATCCTTTGGCTTTTTAGGAGCGGGTTCCCTCCTAAAATGTTTTGTGAAAATGTTAGAAGTAAGTAATTTACCCTTACCCTTACCCTTACCTCTAGTGGGAGGGATTTCCTCCTCAAAGTTGTGACGGGCTTGCTCGGCTTCCTCCTCCGTCTCTTCGTTATGCAAAGTACGTGCATATTCTTCATCCTCCGCTTCCTGAAGTTGTCTAGCATATGCTTCACCCGCCAAATCGGCAGCCTCCCGGTGTGCGCCGTAAGGTCCTCGTTCAACTGGCACTTTCAACCTTCTCCTAGAGGATGATGATGGAACTTGAACATTTTGAGTAAACTCAGGAGAAGTGGGAGTGCTATCAATATCTTCTTCGGGGTCGACATTGATAGACTTGTCACGGTTACCACGGCCATGAGACATGATAACAAATAAACAAGTAGAGAAGAGAATATAGATAATAGAGGTTAGAGAATAATAAGCAAGAACAATAAAGTAAATGAGCAAGTGACTGTAGTGATAGTGTAATTGAAATATATAGTATAGTATAGTATTTAGTACTTAATAGTAGTACTAGTAGTAATATAATGTAAAGCAAGAACAATAAAGTAAATGAGCAAGTGAGTGTAGTGATAGTGTAATTGAAATATATAGTATAATATAGTATTTAGTACTTAGTAGTAGTACTAGTAGTAATATAATGTAAAGTGATTGAGCGTATTTTATACACATATTTTGAGTGTTTTTGGTGGATTTTAATGCCTAGTTCCTGCTTATTATTATCTTTTGAAGTTAATTATGGAACTAATGAATTATTTTAATGATTTTTGAAAGGCTTGGGAGAAAAGCTTTGATTTTTTTAGAAGAGTTTTTGAAGTTGTGAAGCTGTAAAGAGAGAGCTGCGCGAACAGGCTGAGCGGTGTGCCCATACTGTTTAGATGCAGTCCGAATTGGAGTTGACGAGAAGTTGGGAGCTGCTACTTTGACTTTTAATTATGGGCCTTTACTTTATTCCCTTTTTCTTTGTTAGTGGGCCTATGCGCCACATTATTTCTTTAGTTTACTTAGCCTAGGTTTTGTTTTACTTTAGTATATATATGTTAGGAAACTTAAAACATACAACAATCAGACGTCACTTTGGAAAACAGAAGCTGGGCGTGACTTTCAGCAATTAAAAATCAAGTTTTCGCAATTTATTATTTATTTTTCTTGTTTTATTTTCTTATGAGTTTTAGCTAATTTCGTTTATTCCAGCAAAGCACTAGCAAGATTATTCTGTGAAATCTAATTTGTTCTTATACTTTATTTTATACTTGCATCTGCGATTCTCCGTGTTTATCGTTATTAATTGTTTTAATCCATTAGGTAGTGCGCAATATTTAGTGGGTTAGAATTAATTATACAGCCAATTAAATCGGCCATACGTAATCGTGGTTTAGGTTTGATTAATGGTAAATTGGCACATTAGGGTCAAGGGAAAAGCAGTCTTAATTCAATAATCCTGCGTCAGAGTTTATTGGTTTTGAGTCAGGTTTCTCTAGAAATTAATGTTGTCGACTCATTAAATTTATAGAGCGTCTCTTACGATTGTCAGTCGATTAGGGTAGTAATTAGTGAGGCGTCTTCCTGGTTACCGAATAACTAAGGAGAAATAAGATCACGTCAGAAGCGTCTTCGGTGGTTATAACTGGTTTGCTTGCATGAATTAAAGTTATATTTGCATCAATGATCAGAATAATTAAGTTAGGGTGGACTTAATTGATTGCTGGAATTCTTTTATTAATTGTTGGAATTTTCTATTTATTTATTTAGGATTAGAACTATTGCGATTTTTTTGAATTTTATTTATTTATTTCTATTTCAGTATTTTCATATTTTCCCCATAATTTCGTTTCTTGAGTTTTTTTTGCAGGTTGAATTTTAGGAGAATTCTCGCCGATCCCTTGGGAGACGATCTTGATTACTGCTGTCTGCGCAGTGTGGGCATACCGGCTGACCGCCGAATATTTTTGGTGTAAAACGACGCACCATAAAGCAAGAAAAATAAAGTAAAGTAATTAATTAAGCAAGAGAATAGCTAAAGAGTTATAGAGCAAGAGCAATTTAACAAGAGCAATAGCACATAAAGAATGGAGGAGAATTAGGAGTAGAAGAGAAGAGAGTGTAGAATTGTTAATACAATGGGGTGAGTTTGAAGGTGGAAGAAGGGGGGTATTTATAGATAAAATTGGGTGGGGGAAAATTAGAATTATAATTTTGAAAATTTGAAAAAAAAAATTAAAAATTTTGAAATTTGAACTAAAAGGGCCGGTCAAGGCCTAGCCTAGCTGCACCTAGCCCCTAGGCTGCCGCCTGCACCCCTTGCCCCCTTGACCACCAGTTATCCTCGGCTCCCGCGCCGAGCCCAGCGGTTCCGGGCTGAGAATTCATTGAACCGTAATCGGCCCGGATGAATTGGCGGTTCGACCCTGAACCGGCCCGGTGGTCAACGGTTCGGGCTCGAACCGTTGACCACTGGGCCGGTTCAGGGTCGAACCACCGGTTCCAGTTGGCCCTTGGCATCACTACTTTCTGCAAAGACTAAGATCTTATGGAGGTTCGAAAACTTGCCAACTAGATTACAAAGAGCAGGATCTCTGTAATCAGTTATACCTAGGCTTTGGATATACAATATTTTCCTAAGTTCTAAGAGAATGTGTGTAATCAGTAGAGACTGGTTTTTGGCTTTGTGATTCTCTTCTTCGATTCAAACTTTGGAATGACTTTGATTTGCTGAGTGACGAATCCGGCAACGTTTCAGCTTATGTACTTAAATCGATGAAGATTGAAGTGATCATCGAGCTCTATTTATAGGAGAGGTCTTGAATAGATCCGTTAGCGGAGTAGGTCTTCAAGAATTCATCCGTTGGAGATAGATTTGAACTTTGCTGAGACTTCAATCTTCGAGGTTCCTTGTTTGGTGAGAACAGCTACTAGGTACAGGAGATACGACATGTCTGAAAAAGGTAATCACCAAAAAGGAAGGCTCTGCAGAGAAATGACGATCCTTGAAATCTCTGCATTTAATGTGGCTGTACTCTGGGAGTGCGTGGCTTCCTTTAAGCTTTGGAGGTTTAATCCGAGGAAGAATGTTAACTGATACTTGACTTTAGTATCAGTTCGCTGAATCCACGTGGCCTGCATTAAGTGATCAGTCATAACTGATTCTTGGACTGATCAGTCAAATATCAGTATTTGACTTTGCCTTAATTCGTTACATTAGTCGGCATCTTCAGTCTTCAGTCATCCGGTCTTCAGAACACTATCTAAATTAGAAAAAGAACTATAACACTTGAGTTCAAGTCTATTACAAGGAAAGCCTAAGGATTTTGGTATCATCAAAACTAAGATTAGGATATTTAGTTCCCAACAGATGGGTCATATAAAGTACCATTTCTATTTTGTTTTCATTTCAACACAAGACAACAATAGGGATTAAATGAATCAAATAATTTTGGTTTGATTCGTTATCAGATTCCAATTTTTGATATTAGAATATGAAATTTTATGATTCAAATATGAATACAAATACTTTTTTTTATTCGATTAGTTATCAAATATGATTCGAGAATTATGATATTCGATTCATTATTTAAAAATATTCGATAAAGATGACGTACATATATATGATATTTATTTTTTTTAAATAAAAAATAAAATAGATATAAAGTAAAATAAACAAAAAAAATATTTATTTAAATAAAAATGAACAACAATAATAATAATCAAAACTTTAAAAAGACTTTGATTCGAAATATAATACAAATAAAAGTGTTTTATTTGAAATACCTTATTTTAAAAAAATTCTGCATCAAAATCGTGAATTGAACAAATTATTTTATTCGAATAAAGTAGTGGGGAGTTAAATTGAATAATAAGATTTTTTTAATTGAATATTCACTTTATATGATCTAAAATACACTTGTAAAAAAATAAAATAAATATTCGATTCAATTCGAATATTCGCAAATCAATGTACAAATCAAATACAAATAGTAAATAAAACTCGAAAGATATTCAAATAAGTAATTATTTTTACAAAATGAATCGAATACAATATTGTTTACATCCGTAGGACGACAGTCACAACACACACACAACACTGCACGTGAGATACACACACTCTGCCGGCATTACCACCCCCGTCGTCCGGCCTGACTCTAGCGCGTCGCCCCTGTCGGCGCGGCTACATTCGTAGTCAGTAGATAGCACAACAGTAATAGATAGCAGACAGCCGACGCCTCACCTCTCGCCGTCGTCCGCCCTTAATCCGCTGGCCGTCTTTTCTCATCGCCCGCGCCCGCTCAGTTAACAGGTAACATTTGATTTGGCATTAGTCATAAATCTAATTAGTTGAAAATTTGTGAAATCGGATGAAATTATAGTTAAATATGAGTTGCGGGTAGCCGGAAGGCTTCAATTTTCGGGTAGACAATGCCCTCAATCTCTAACAATTTATACTTCTCTCGTCCCATTAAAAGTGGTCGGTACTTTATTTTTTTGAGAAAGGGACATTTATTGATTAAGAAAGCTCAAAAGAGTTCAGAACATGAGGAATAACATCAGTGGAAAAAGGTAAAACACAAGAAGATAAGGCAAACTTTGCAAGACAGTCGGCAATGGCATTCCCTTCCCTCGGCGTCCAGCTGAAAGCACACCATCTGAAGCTCTTAGAGAGAGATAAAATCTGTTCAGTGGTATCACCAATGTAAGAGAGATCAGATTGTCGATTATCTAAACGCCAAAACAAAGACTGGCAATCCGTCTCTACAATAATATCAGAGACACCACGTTCCTTGATAAGCTGAATACCCTCCCGGATAGCTACCGCTTCACCTTCCTCTGCCGAGACATCCCCAGGAAAGAAGCCATAGCGACATCCCAGAAAAACTCCGTCCCGATCAGTTAGAACCACACCAAAACCCATTCCGGACCCCGCCTTTACCGCTGCATCACAGGACACTTTAACTTGATCAGCTCGGCTGCACTGAATCCTAACCGGAGAAGTCTGGCTTTGTGTATGTAACTGTGGCTTACTCCAGATCGCACATTGGGCAGTGGAAAAAACATCAAGGTGGGTTAGCTCTCTTTGCTGAAACAGAAATTGGTTTCTCGCATACCAAATTGCCCACGCAATTGAAGCAAAAGTCTGGTGAACTTCACGACAAGGATTCCGGCGAATTTTATCAAACCACTCGGCTAAGGAGCAAACTTCATTATCAGAGACAGGTTGTAACCGAAGAGGAGAAGCTGCCCAACAAAAGGAAGCCCAGTGGCAGTCCCGAAGAACATGCTCAACGGTTTCGATCTTATCACCACATCTTGGACACAAAGCGTCAATATTCATGGACCTTCCCACCAAAGCTTCACCCGTCGGAAGCGCTCCTGCCAAGCACCTCCACATAAAGAGCTTGACTTTTGGCAAAACCTCTAAGCCCCAAACCCATTTCCACAGTACATCCGAGGATGAGGAAGAGGACGCCTCATGCCTCGTCTTAATAAAAGCAGCCAACAGATACCCCGACTTCACCGTATAAGAGTTGAACTTACCAGCAGGCCATAAGGGGCGATCCGCTTCACCGCAAGGGCGCATCTGAGCTAAAACTTTCCATATGTCTCTTGCTGATAAAATGGTTTCCAACTTCTCCACATCCCAAGCCCACATATCGTCCATCACCACTTCCTGCAGTTTAGTTCCCTTCCACTCATTCGACACACCTGCCACACTAAACTTTCCATCACCATTAGGTAACCACGGATCCAGGCCCATACGTATTCTGCTCCCGTTACCCAGTTTCCACGTCACACCTTCCAAGAGAAGATTTCGCCCCACTAATAAACTTTTCCAAGCAAAGGATGGATTATGAGGTTTATTAGCTAGGAGAAGATCATCTCGAGGGAAGTAACGAGCTTTCAGAGAACGAGCCAGCAGAGACTCACTATTATGCAAGATTCGCCAAGCTTGTTTAGCGAGCATCGCTTGGTTGAACAAGCTAATATCTCTAAAGCCAAGTCCACCCACCTGCTTTGGTTGGCAAAGAGAAGACCACCGTTTCCAATGAATTCGTTTCTCATCTTTTTTCTGACCCCAAAAGAAACTCGCTGCAACACTGTTTAGTCTTTGGCATATTTGATTAGGTAATTCAAAGCAACTCATAAGGTAAGTCGGTATGGATTGGATGACAGATTTGATAAGCACCATTTTGCCCGCCCCCGAGAGAAACCGCCGCTTCCAGTCCTTTGACTTCTTCCTAGTTCTATCAACTAACATCTGGAAGATCTCTGTCTTGGATCTACCCACAATGCTAGGAATACTGAGATAATTCCCATGCTGCGTAACACAAGGAACACCAAGCCGACTAGCAAGAGCATTCTTTAAATCCACCGAAATGCCACCACTGAAATTAATAGCAGATTTCTCAAGATTCACTTTTTGCCCGGACACCCCTTCATAATGCCACAGAATATCCCTCACCATATCGATTTCTCCCGGATTAGCTCTCCCAAAAATGATGCAGTCGTCAGCAAATAATAAGTGGTTGATCCTTGGCGCAGATCGGCATAAGCGAGCCCCATGAATCAACCCCCTGGTCTCAGCTTGGCGAAGTAGACTAGAGAGCGCCTCGGCACAACAAAGGAATAAGAACGGAGACAAAGGATCACCTTGTCTTAGACCACGACTGGGAGTAAAAGTATCGCCTGGAAAACCATTCACAAGAACACGAAAGGAGACAGTAGTAACACATCTCATGATAAGGTTAACTGATCACTAATTTTATTAGGACAAAAATACCGCAACTAACACGGTGTAATTGTAGTATAAACAGCAATCGGATATCGTATCCACAGGGATTGTAACACGAAATCACTCTATCTATTTCCTACACAAACTTTCACAGTATGCAAGTAAACAAATATGAAGGTGAATATTAAACTAAAATTAACTAAATAAAACTAAAGAGCATAAACACTATGATGATTAACTCAAATAAAAGGAAAGTCTGACCCTAGGGATGTATTTTCACTAATCAACTATATGCACTTAACCTATTGATTCAATTACCAATTTTAATCCAACCCTGATGAAAGATCACTATGTTAATCACAAGCGTCTCTAACGACCACCTATGAATGTAGATTAATTAATCCCTTTTCGCATTCAAGACTCCAAGGAATAAATTAACTCCCAATAGCACAAAAAGAATAGCTTCCTATAGCTTCACCTATCGCATTCAAGACTCAAGGCTAACACTATATCATGCATTCCTGAATCGGCTGAACAATTATCGCATTCAAGACTCAAACTGAACAGCTAGACATGTAAATCATTGATCAGATAATTCACAAGAGAACAAGCACCAGGAATCATAAATCATAAGTTGGAGGGCAAATTGATATCAATAAATCAAAAACACATAATTAATTAGCTATGTACAAATCCTAGGTTCAGATTAAAAGACTAGCCAGACATCACAAAATTAAACATGAACATAATTAAATAGAAAGCAATTATAAAAACTAAATTGTATAAAACCGAATTAAAACGAGAGTAGCGGCTTGAATCTTCAATCTTGATCCAAGCCTTGAAAACTGGAAAGCTAAAGTATTCTAAAGCTATAAAACTGGAATATGAATGTTAAGAACTGAAAAACTAAAGCTGGGAACCCTAAATAGGTCAAAAGAAGACCTATTTATAGTGTCAGGGTAAAATACAGTGTTTGAGCTCGAAAATACTTGGAAAAACGTAAAAAACGTGGAAGGAAACGGAAACACGCCTAAAAACGGCGACCCGTTCGGCGATCGCCGTCTGGGTCGCCGAAAAATGGCCAATTTCTTCATGGATTCGGCGACCGCCGAATTTTCCACCGGAGGCCAAAAATTGAAACAGGGAATTCGGCGACCTGGCCGGCGGTCGCCGTCTGGGTCGCCGAATTTTTACTACTGCGCGCGACGTTTTTGTTTCAGCCATAACTTTCTCGTCCGAACTCCGATTTATGATCCGTTTGCGCTCACGAACTCGTATCGAGACGATCTACAACTTCTATTTCAGAACATTGTTCCAAATTCGAACTCAATAAATCTGCAAATTCCTTCAAAGTTCGAGTAAGAATCATGTTTCACAAGATAAAGCAAATTAAGCACAAAACAATCATCCAACACTCAATTTCCTATAAAATTAACATCATATGAATATTAAAAAACCATGGAAAAATGAGTGTTATCAACTCCCCCAAACTTAAGCCATTGTTCGTCCTCGAATAATGGGAAGAATAAAATCAATAACACGAATGGGTAAGAAATCTAGCTCATAGATGCCTCCGAATAATAAAGAATGATAGAATTATCAAATCCTCAATAATTAAGCACAAAATTCACCAATAAACACAATCTATAGCAAAATCAACCTTGACATTCCAAACAATTGAATCTCACAAGGTATGTGTATCACTCAACTCTCAATTGATGGAACGGGACGTGTACACTCTCATCGAATTCAATGCAATGCAGATTTCTTACCATAGGCTTGCCAATCGTCTACAATCTCCATCGCTAAAAGTGTGCCAGGGCTAAGATCAGAAAGGTCTTTTTCTTCGGGTTATAATGTAGGGACATTGGTTAAGGTAGGGAAATATAGGCTAAGTGACTCAACATAATTAAGAACACCAACCTTATAACTTCACAAAGCAAGTATGGAATAAATTCCATCTTCCACCAAACTATGTCACCATAATCAACTCCAACCAAGGGATTTAATCATCACAAAACAGAACTAAACACTCTTTTATGCTCTCCATTTATTTCCAACAAACAAAGTCGATTTTCAAACAAATATCTCAATATACACTCGACTTTATACTTTTTTTCTCTTTCTTTTTCTTTTCTTTTTTTCTTTTTTTCTTCTTTTTTTTTTTTTTTTTTCTTTTCTTTCCACAACTTTTCTAGAGCTTATAAGAGTAAATAGTATCACAATATCATCCCCTTTTTTTCATGAACCACTATGATATTCACCACACAAAGATTCCCATATACTACATCACCCCCTATCATCCGGCTAAAGAATAAAAGCTAAATAGGCTCAAAGTGGATAACAAAGGATAATTTTTTCAATAAGGACAGTGTTTGGGAAAATAATGTGGCTAACAAAAGATGGCCTAAAATCATCTCCTAATCCTGGGCACAACAGCAACCTCGACACAGAAACCATGGCAAGTTCTAGAAGATCACTACATATGCATGACAAAACTCACAACAAAGAATAAACTGTGTATGATAAACAGTTATGGCTCAAAATCTCACAGGTTTATTCAACGTCCAAAAGTCAAGGTCAAAATCACTCTAGAATTATGCAAATTAGTTCCAGTTATACTTAAATCATCAAAGAAAATCAAACTCCAAAATTTTTTTCACAGAAATCATCATTGGCATCTCACCAGAAATCTAATGGAGCAATAATCATCTAAAAAAAAAACAATCACAAACACACACCACCAACCAAGCAGGATAAAACAATAAAGCCAACAAAAAAAATAAAAGTGATACACATATCTACTCTCACCCCCCTCCCCCAAACTTATTACAGAACATAAGTTCGAAAATAAGTTTGGAGGGATGATGATATGTGTGTCACTACTCACAGAAACACATGCTCCATGGTGGTGGTATGAACCAAGCGCGAGTTCCCGCATCTTCCAAGCTCAACGCTGCACTAAAAAAAAAACCCAAAACAAAGAAAACAAAGAAACAAAAAGAAACGAAAAGAAACTAAACGAAAGGAAAAATAAAACAAAGAAAAACAGTTGGGTTACCTCCCAACAAGTGCTTAATTTAACGTCTAGAGCTCGACGATACCTCATGGTCTCAATGAACATCAAACGCAGCATGCGTGGCAGATCGCCTAACACGAACAGAGACAGAGGACTCATGCGCATCAGCTGCGTGAAAAACGACGCTTCCATTCGGCACATCTATCATAGCTCTTCCCGTAGCTAAGAATGATCGACCAAGAATCAACGGCGGATTTGCATCTTCAGGAATATCGAGGACCAAGAAATCCGTAGGGAAGACGAGCTTGTCAACCTTCACAAAGATGTCTTCAAGCTTTCCTCTCGGCTTCACTCTTGATCTATCCGCCATTTGAATCTCCATCGAAGTCGGCTTGAGATCTCCAATTCCCAACCGCTTGAAAACAGAGATGGGCATCACATTGACACTAGCCCCTAAATCACAAAGAGCCTCGGGAAAGAGCTCTCCTCCAATCTCGCACTCAATGGTGAAACTACCCGGATCTTTCTTCTTCGATAGTAGCTTCATTGGCAGCTCAGTGCCCACAGCTGTCGCCTGCGGGATTTTCTTATCCTCATCACCCATCTTCTTGGTGTGAACAACTATATTTTCTTCTTTTTCCTTGGGATCCTGCAATTTTGAGAGAGTTTGAGGCTGTGCACGCCGGTTCGATTCTTCGAGTAGCCTCTCTAGCTCATCCACTATGCGTCTATGCTCTGTCTCCTCGGGATTGGCAATTTCTTTCTCATTCTTGCAATTGGAGACCTCCAGCTTGATTTCCTTGGCATCCACATTTTTGCTCGGCTTCACAGCATATTGCTCTTCAAGCACCTCTCTTTTCATCAGCCTACGGGGGAATGGAACCTTTGGGATGTATTCCCTAAGTGGAATAGGAGCCTTGTGTGGTTCCTCAATCAGAGATTCATGCTCCTTGCTCATCCTCATCTCTTTTGTAGACAAAGTGCCATCAAAAATAGCATTGCATTGGCCCTTAGGATTGACAGTAGTGTTGCTTGGGAATTGGCCCGGCTTGTGCTGCGCCGCCGCTTGGTTGGCAATCTGACCAACTTGATTCTCTAACATCTGTACCTGCTTAGATAATGCTGAGAAATTATTCTCCATGTTAGAGATTTTATTTCCAACATTCACCTCCATCCCAGTCATCTTCATGAGCATCTGCTTCATCATGTCCTCCATCGAATCCTTCTTTGGCTCATTGATGACTCCCCCACTAGAAACAGAAAATCCTGGTGGAGGTTGCACAGCATTGTTTGGGTTTCCATAGGAAAGATTTGAGTGCGGACGTGCTCCTGGCTGAAACTGCTGCTGACCCTGCTGATATGGCTGACCTCTGTTATACATCCCTGGCTGTCCTTGCTGAAAATTCCCATAATTTCTGTCATTGATATAATTGACGTTTCCCAAGCCTGATGGGTCTATCACAGCTTGCTCATGACGTCCAGCATTCAATTCACCAATTTTTGCAGTCAGCTCTGCCAGCTGTGTAGCCATCGCTGCCTGTTGAGTAACCATAGCTGCCATAGGATCAGAAGTGGACGCAGCTGCAACCTTATTCAATTGCATACGCTCAGATGGCCATTGGTAGCTCGTAGAAGCCATACTATCAATAATGCTCCATGCATCAGAGCTGCTTTTCTGGAGTAGAGAGCCGCCTGCAGCTGTATCCATGTGCATCCTCGTACGCTCCCCGCAGGCATTGTAGAACATTATCACGAGCGTGCCTTCATCAAAACCATGGCCTGGGCACTTTCTGAGCTTCTCCTGGTATCGCTCCCACGTCTCCGCTAGCTTCTCTCCCTCGTACTGTTGAAACTGCACGATGTCCATCTTCAATTTCAACGTAAGGCCAGGTGGATGAAACTTGCGTAGGAATGCATGAGCCAAGTCCTCCCACACGACATTATTTCCCAGCTGCAGCGTATGATACCACGACTTCGCCTTATCCCGCAGTGAAAAGGGAAAAAGACGAAGACGGATAATGTCATCAGGGACACCATTCATCTTCACCGTGCTACACAGCTCCAGGAAATGCGCCAGGTGCGCATTAGGGTCTTCGATCGCCTGTCCACCATATTGGCTCTGTTGAACCATCGTGATCAGACCCGTTTTCAGCTCAAAGTTGGTAACGTTCACACGTGGGGGCTCCTGGTATACATACTGTGGTATGAACGCTTCATTGATGGCTGGTTGTTTCGGAGCCTCTCTCGTCTCCTGTGCGTCAAGCAGCTTCTTCAACTGCTCTTGCAGAGCTCGAATTTGGATTTGCTCTGGAGTAGCCATCGTATTATCCTCAACTTGATTCTGTTGCTTCTTAAGATTGCGCAAGGTCTTGTCGATATCAGGGTCGAACTCAAAGAGAGGAGTCTCGTGAGATCGTGTGTTCATATGCAACCTACAGAAACACAACTTATAAAAGCCAGAAAAAAAAAAATAAAAACAAATAAATCTTGCAGTACTATTAAGTCCTATTGGAAATATTAAAGTAAAATCTAAACAATCCCCGGCAACGGCGCCAAAAAGTTGATCACTAATTTTATTAGCACAAAAATACCGCAACTAACACGGTGTAATTGTAGTATAAACAGCAATCGGATATCGTATCCACAGGGATTGTAACACGAAATCACTCTATCTATTTCCTACACAAACTTTCACAGTATGCAAGTAAACAAATATGAAGGTGAATATTAAACTAAAATTAACTAAATAAAACTAAAGAGCATAAACACTATGATGATTAACTCAAATAAAAGGAAAGTCTGACCCTAGGGATGTATTTTCACTAATCAACTATATGCACTTAACCTATTGATTCAATTACCAATTTTAATCCAACCCTGATGAAAGATCACTATGTTAATCACAAGCGTCTCTAACGACCACCTATGAATGTAGATTAATTAATCCCTTTTCGCATTCAAGACTCCAAGGAATAAATTAACTCCCAATAGCACAAAAAGAATAGCTTCCTATAGCTTCACCTATCGCATTCAAGACTCAAGGCTAACACTATATCATGCATTCCTGAATCGGCTGAACAATTATCGCATTCAAGACTCAAACTGAACAGCTAGACATGTAAATCATTGATCAGATAATTCACAAGAGAACAAGCACCAGGAATCATAAATCATAAGTTGGAGGGCAAATTGATATCAATAAATCAAAAACACATAATTAATTAGCTATGTACAAATCCTAGGTTCAGATTAAAAGACTAGCCAGACATCACAAAATTAAACATGAACATAATTAAATAGAAAGCAATTATAAAAACTAAATTGTATAAAACCGAATTAAAACGAGAGTAGCGGCTTGAATCTTCAATCTTGATCCAAGCCTTGAAAACTGGAAAGCTAAAGTATTCTAAAGCTATAAAACTGGAATATGAATGTTAAGAACTGAAAAACTAAAGCTGGGAACCCTAAATAGGTCAAAAGAAGACCTATTTATAGTGTCAGGGTAAAATACAGTGTTTGAGCTCGAAAATACTTGGAAAAACGTAAAAAACGTGGAAGGAAACGGAAACACGCCTAAAAACGGCGACCCGTTCGGCGATCGCCGTCTGGGTCGCCGAAAAATGGCCAATTTCTTCATGGATTCGGCGACCGCCGAATTTTCCACCGGAGGCCAAAAATTGAAACAGGGAATTCGGCGACCTGGCCGGCGGTCGCCGTCTGGGTCGCCGAATTTTTACTGCTGCGCGCGACGTTTTTGTTTCAGCCATAACTTTCTCGTCCGAACTCCGATTTATGATTCGTTTGCGCTCACGAACTCGTATCGAGACGATCTACAACTTCTATGTCAGAACATTGTTCCAAATTCGAACTCAATAAATCTGCAAATTCCTTCAAAGTTCGAGTAAGAATCATGTTTCACAAGATAAAGCAAATTAAGCACAAAACAATCATCCAACACTCAATTTCCTATAAAATTAACATCATATGAATATTAAAAAACCATGGAAAAATGAGTGTTATCATTAACCACTGACAAGTTAAAACCAATCTTGCACAACATAGTCTCAAGAAAACACCATTCCACTCTATCATACGCTTTGGCCATATCTAACTTAAAAGCAAAAGTACCATGAGCACACGCTTTATTTAACTTCATCATATGAAAAATTTCAAAAGCGAGTAAAGCGTTATCGGTAATTTGACGACCAGGGACGAAAGCAGACTGACTCTCATGGATAATACTAGGAAGGATAGCCTTCAACCTATTTGTAATAACTTTAGAGATAAGCTTATAAACCACATTGCAAAGGCTGATAGGACGGAAATCAACAGGAGCAGAACACTTCTTTTTCTTAGGAATTAAGCAAATAAAAGTGGAGTTAATGGCCGCAGGAGAGGCCCCATTGTTAAGAATACTAAGGACCAAAGGAATGACATCATGCTTGGCCGAAGCCCAACAAGAGGTATAAAAAATAACAGGCATACCGTCCGGCCCAGGGGCTTTGAGAGGGGCCATTTGTTTGAGCGCTTGAGTGACCTCTTCCTGAGTGTAAGGGGCGGTAAGAGAGTTGTTCATGTCATCCGTGACCACAGGAGTAATGGAGCTGAGAATATCTTCAGAATTCTGGGTAGCTCCCGCCGTGAAAAGCGTACTAAAAAAGGATCTGAAAGTCTCATCCATTTCCTTGGGATTGCGAGTAATAGAACCATCAGCACGCTTAATCTCCTTAATAAAGTTCCTACGTTTCCTGCCCCCAGCAACTTTATGAAAGAAACCCGTATTCCGATCCCCCTCCGCCAACCAATCGGCTCGCGATCTCTGTTTCCACATGATTTCTTCTTGCTGAAGAAGACCATCGAGCTCAATTTCAACACTTCGTTGCCGCTCCTTAGTAAAAGGATCCCGATTATAGTTTTGGAGGGCCGCTAGTTCCTCACGCAACTTCTCACAATTTTTTGGACCTGCCCGAAAACACTCCTTTCCCAGGTTTTCAGTTCGTGACCCATAGCCGCCATTTTCTTATTAAAATCATCTGCTGTATTAGTGTTGCTCCCCGAATCCCACAGCTGTTGACAAAGCTCCTTACATCTCCCATCTTTCAACCACATGGCCTCAAAACGGAAGGGCTTTGGTCTGGGTTGTATGTTTTCCACCTCTTTGGAAAGGGTCAACAAAATAGGACAATGATCGCTGGACTTTCTCAACAAATGAATCACTTCGAATCCGGGAAAGAAATCCATCCACGCATCATTACCGAAAACCCGATCAAGCCGCTCCATGATGTTATCCGCTCCTGACTGATTGTTTGTCCAAGTATAAGGCTCCCCCGAGTATCCCAGATCGGTAATTTCACAAAAAGCAGCTACCTCCCTAAAAGCCGAAATTCTGTTGTCCACCTTGGCGTTGCCTCCTCGTTTTTCAAAATGATACATTGTTTCGTTGAAGTCCCCACCACAAACCCATTTATCAGCCACTTGAGAATGTAGAGACCGCAAGAGATCCCAAGTCTTATGATGATCTGATGTATTACTCCATCCATATATACCAGCAAAATCCCACGGAGGATTACCATTTTCATTAATCTCTGCCAAGATATGATGTGGCGAAGAAGACTTCACGTGAACATCAACATTTTCCGACCATAAGAGACATAAACCTCCTCTTCTCCCAACAGCCAAGTGATCACACTCTACCACAAACGAATTTTCCAAACCCACAGAAACTAAAATAGAATTCCATTCTTCCACAAAAAGCTTGGTTTCCATAAGGAAAACCAAATCGGGTCTCTTTTGTTTGACAAGCCAAACAAGTTGCCGAATTGTCGATTGGTTCCCAAGCCCTCGACAATTCCACAGTAAACAATTCATTGTGCCCGGCGGGATTGCTCCTGGGCAATCTCTGCCGATGATGCATTTGAAGAGGAATGATCGTTAATGATGGTGTTCTTAAGCCGTTTCTGGACTAGCTCAATCGCACCCTCATGAACAGTGGCAACGCCGCTCTCCTCCCCGCACGAGTAGCGTTTCCTGCTGGTAGCTGAAGAAGTAGGGTGTGTCAAAATAGGTGATTTAGTTTCAGGGTTGGGCTGTGGGGATGGGTTAGGGAGACGGGGTGAGCGTTTCCATTTTTTCTTTGTAGAAGTGGGGTGGGTTTTATCAGCAGGAGGAGGGTGATTTTGTATATTGAGGATTTTGAAAAGTTCTTGTGTTGGAGTGAAGGGAGCTATAGGAATATCCGTGAGGTCAGTTGACCTATTTAGGTTTTCAATGGTAGTGTGATGGGGTGGTGGAGGCTGGATATTGTTTGACTGAGTTATTGGACTGGTGTGTTTCCGAGAGGCAGGAGATTTGGGGTGGTCCAGGATATTATTGGTAGAGTTTGGGATGGTTTGGGTTTGAGTTCTCTAGTTCATTATCTGATCCTTAGACTGCTTCGGGCCAATATCAGAAATTTCGATAGGTTTGGTCAAGGTCTCAGTGGATTGATCGAAAGGAGGGTTGAAGGTCAAAGGGAGCGGACGCGGCCTGCGAGAATGAGGTACATGTGGCCAGCTTTCCTTAGAGTTTGGATGGGGTTGTTTTGGCTGAGATTTGGGATTGTTATTGGTTTGGTTTCCATGAGGGCGGAGGCGTTTGAGAGGCGAAGCTTTCAAGGAGGGGCCATACAGGAGTTCTTCAAAGTGCTTTCCATTCTCAACCTCTTCCGTTTCTTTTTCACACGCTCGAGTGTGATGCCCCATAAGACCACACCTGTAGCAATAGATGGGCAGACTCTCATATTTAAGTGGGATCCATAAACTTTGTCCCTCAAAAGAGATTGTAAGGCCACGCATAAGAGGAGCTTCAATATCCAAACTGACTTTAAATCGAGCGAAGCACCCAGAGAAATCCGCTGCCATGTCAATATCTTCCACAATTCCAACCTTGGCAGCTATATTCTTCAGAATAATCGGATTCATACACCTCATAGGAAGATCGTATGCTCGCACCCAGAAGCTGCCTTTTGTAATCTTTATGTTTGATCCTCTATAGCAAACAAATGACCATCAAAATGCCATGGCTGACGCTGAGTAACCCAATCTCGATCCTCTCGGCTTTCGAAAGTGAAAAGAAATAAGTTTTTCCTCCATTCACGAGCATAAAATTCATGCTTTGTTTTCCTTGATTTTTTCATGATCTCCAGTAGGTGAAAACCGTTAGGAGGCTTACTGCATATTAGCTTACCCACCAATTCGTGTGTCGTGATTCCAGAACTCGGCTCCTCAATGGAAATTTGAAGAATTTCAGATTCTCTCTCAGTACGCTCATCCGGCTCAGCAGCAAACCCAAAACCTCTCGAAGATCCACCCAACTCCATACCTGCAAAACACAGAAGACAAAAAACACGCCC
This sequence comes from Salvia miltiorrhiza, assembly GCF_028751815.1. NCBI lineage: Eukaryota > Viridiplantae > Streptophyta > Magnoliopsida > Lamiales > Lamiaceae > Salvia > Salvia miltiorrhiza. Next base: position 50,519,557 of record NC_080393.1, on the reverse strand, counting down.
ACAGACCACCCACCAACACACCGTCGGAGGCCTCAAGTGGGCAAAAACAAAACCAAAAAAAGGAACGGCGAGAAAGGAGACGACAGTAGACAAAAAAGCGAGAAAACAAAGAGAGGAACACCGAAAAAGACGACAGAAGAACGTCAACAAACAAGGGGTAAACCTTAGACACAAACTCGGAGGAGTGACAGAAAACCCTAGCCGCCTAGAGAACAGAAACCCTAGAGAGAACCTAGGGAACGGTCGGTACTTTATTTTGGGTCATTCATTATAAATGGTTTATGAAAAATCTAACCCTTGAAAAATTATAGGTCTTCTCACTTTTAACCAATTTATATATTTTTCTTAATTTTTGTGCAGATAAGTTCTGAGCCACTTATAGTGGGACAGAGAGAGTATTACAGTGTAGCCGTATCAAACCAGCTCTATGTGCATCAGCTGTTCAGTCCCAAACTCACCCCACTCAAATTCAGAAACCCTAACCCCCGGCACTGGCAGTCCATCCCCGCCGCTGCGACCCTGTCGCTCTGGGCAGCAATACCGCGACTGCCACTAGCCACAATCTCGCTACCCCCAGTCGCAGCTTTATGCAGTTTCTTTTATTCAGAGTGGTATATCTGATTAATGTCAATTAATTGTTTCTCTATAATACTTTAAGGTTGATGCTAGTGAGGAAAAGAAATTTTCCGGTAATTCTCGTTATTCTATGTTTATGTAATCAGGATATAACAGTGTGCTTAGGAGAATAATATGATCATGTGGGTATCCAAAGTTTAGATGAACTTGATTTATTTTAGCAGATTCGATTATGCATTGGATGCGTCTGGTATTGCACTTCTCGACTTCTGATTTTTCTTCCAAGGTTGATGTAGCGATTTGTATCTCATTAGACAAAACAGAAGTTTCCAATCCCTTTGTGCAGATGTTTGTGATATTTTTTGCCTAATTCGGTCGAAATTGAAACTGAAATTAGAATTTGGTGTGTGTTGGTTGATATTTGTTCACACCTTTTTTCAGAAACTATACTCGCCCAAAACTGCATCGGAAAAAATTATCATTGCATGTGGAGTAATGTGAAATCTTACTTCCTTTCTGGGCTTCTACGACAGATTTTGCAAGTTCTTGATGTTGGATGATGGATATCGTTTCCTGATCTTGTTCGTGTTTTGCTTTTATCTTGGTACCATTAAATCTTGTGATGATGCTGGCTATGCTTATTTGTCTGAACTTGGTTCCGCTATTTGTATTTGATGCTGGATATGAAAATGCCTTTTTAAATCAACGACTGAATGAATCAACAGAAAAGAAATTAGCATATATGAACTATACAATTGTCTATTACTAATAGTAGAAATTTCTTTCCTTCATTTTTTGTTCAGTGGTGCGAAGTTTTTTCAGTATGAATAAAGTTGTAGTAAATATTGAATAATATTTTATATTTCTGCTTGTTGAGTAGGTTTTGCATTGAAAATATCCTCTTGTTCCCTAGGAATATATTAGCATCAGCAAATATAACTTATGTTAAAAATGGAAGTGAATTTAAACCAGAACCAAAATTTGAAACGAAAATATGTTTACAGTTTACTAATTTGTGCATAAACTTAAGTGTGTATTGTGAAATGCGTAATATGGATTTTGGGTTGAAGAGCAAATTTTTTCATGCTTCTTAGAATTTTTTTTCGCTTGTGTGAATGGTTGACAACTCTCAACTTTTTCTTTGTTTCCATATGATGGGCTGCTGTATATCGTATATGATGGCACGAAGCAGAGTTTCAAAACTGAAATTGTGTTGAACGACCTATTTCCATGAAAAATCTTCGATGTAACTGCAAGTATAGAAAAAAGAAAATATCAATATTACATGTAGTAATTGAGAGGAGAAACAAAGTGACGGATATAAATGTACATGAAAACTGTAGAGAACTGCAACACTTAGGTAAGTATGATCTGTTTGCATGCTATATATATTATAGACTAAAATAAAATGTCTCCAATATCAAATTCTGAGTTCTATATCTTGCAGATTTTGAGTGGTCAATTTGAATTAACCCAAGAAACAATGAGTTGTTTTTTGCCTGATAACATAAATTTTTTGAGTTAGCATTTCTAAGAGCAATTGTTTCAGTGGAAAAGTCAATGCATATCAGATTCCAGTAATTTTGATTGTTAGATGAACAGGGTTCTTCTTGGCAAATATGAAAAAAAAAAAAAAAAAAAAAAAAAAAAAAAAAAACATTACCAATTTGTCTTGTGCATTCTCAACTAATTTCTCTTGTTGATTGAGAATAAGTGAGACAGATTGAGATGTCAATGGATTCATTTCTATGATGAATATTACACTTAAATTGCCAATATAGTTATTCAGTTCCTTAGCATAATTTTCCATTTTCAGGAACCATGCCAAAGGTGAAGACGAACCGAGTAAAGATACCAGAGGGGTGGGAGTTGATTGAACCTACTCTACGTGAACTGCAAGCCAAGATGAGAGAAGGTTCTTTGATTTTTATTTACAAACAATAATCGATTTTCTTATTTTTTGCATCATTCTTGTTATTTTCATTCTAATCTTGTGATTTAGTGTTGAGTAATGAATATGCTTTCCTGCTCTCTTTCTTTTCATTTTATGTTCTTAATTTCTTATTTTTGTGTCTGTCTATTTTGGTTGGTGGCAGCTGAGAATGACCCACATGATGGTAAAAGGAAATGCGAGGCCTTGTGGCCTATTTTCAAAATAGCCCATCAGAAAAGCAGATATATATTTGACCTCTTTCACAGAAGGAAGGAAATCTCCAAGGAATTATATGAGTTCTGTTTGGATCAGGGATATGCAGATCGTAACTTAATTGCAAAGTGGAAAAAGGTACGCCCATAACATTGAAATACAATGCTACCGCAAATGCCTTTCGTTTCTTTTAGTGCTCAGTAGATTCTCTTTGGTGTTGCAAACTGAATATTTTGATATTGGAAACCATTGTTTGAGGAAGCAATATACAAGACAGTGTAGCTCAGTTGAAGCTCTTAATCATTTTCAAAAGATATATGCTGTTTATCATTAATGTTAAAAACCAAGATTGCTAGAACGCTCATTACCTACTATTACTGAATCTTATGATTGGTTGTTTTGATGCTAGCCCGGTTACGAAAGGCTTTGCTGCCTGAGGTGCATGCAACCTCGAGACCATAACTTTCAAACTACATGTGTCTGTCGAGTTCCAAAGCATCTGCGCGAGGAGAAGGTTATTGAATGTGTGCATTGTGGTTGTAATGGTTGTGCAAGCGGGGATTAAGGACTGCGCTCAACCCTGACTAACAGAGTCGAAGCTGAATCAACGAGCACAATGCATTTGTACTGAAGTTAAAGAGCCTTGATATCTGAGGAGCTTTATGGTTTCAAGTACTGCCTTTCCAAACTCTATTCTTCGAGTTTAAGTTGAAAAACAATGTTCACTTTCGCTGATTTCCTTTGATGTTAATGGATTCATGTGGCGATGTAATGAAAGTAGCCTATTATCTGGTTAATGTCAGCTATGTTAGCGCAAAACGTTGCAGTGTATCTGTTGGTCTATTGGTTTTTTTTTTTTCTGAGGCAAAGTTGGTCTATTGTTATAAGTTTATAACAACTTCTTGATCCTTTTCAGTGCTTGATTTTTCAGTTAAAATTTTTATCTAGGGTTATTTGCCTTAAAAATCACAATCTTTAGGTCATTTTGTGGTCATTTCATGATTTTGCTATTTTTGTGGGTAAATTAGTTGATACATAGAAGAACAATGATAACACACTATCAGTGTTGTAAAAAGCTTAAGGCGGTCTGGAGGTGGTGTCTTAGTGAGGCGTAAGCATCGGAATTCAGAAGAAAAAAAAAATTATAGTAAAAATTATAAATAAATATAGAACAATAATTATAAGTGATGAAGCCAAACATAAAGTTTAAGGGTTCATAAATCATAAGTCTTGACAATATCAATTAAAGACTATCTCAAAAAAAAAAATTAATAATAATAATAATAATAATAATAATAATAATAATAATAATAATAATCAAATTAAAGACATGAGAGACCGTTGTGTCTTCCTCCTTTTGTTTTGACAATTTAATTTTTAGGATTTAAATTATACAAAAGTAACTAGAGGTAGAAACAAATTGGGCTTTCTTTTTAATGATAAGAGGGTGTTCGGTTGAGCTTATAAATTACTCCATCCATCTCAATTTTTAGTATTCATATTTTTATTTTTAGACGTCCCATATTTTTGTATCTATTTTTATTTTTAGTAAAAGTAAGTGGAACTCTTACCCCACTTCAATCACTTTAACACACTTTTATCTTATTTCACTTACAACACACACATCCACTTTAGTAAAACGCATATCATTTTCAATTGGATACTAAAAGTTGGGACAAATGAAGTATTTAAAATAAGAAATATGCAGTCATATGACAATTTTGAACAAGTAAACAGAAATTGACCATATTTTACGCGTTTTGCCCAAATTACCCTTTTAACCGTCGATCACGTCTATTTGTGCTGCACGAATGGAACTAGTGACCATATTAGTGTCAATAGTGTCATATACTTGTGCTGATACACTGCACGAATGATACTAGTGACCATATTAGTGCCATATACTTGTGCTGATACACTGCCCCAACAATCATATGTTCATTTCGAACACTTCCCTGTAGGGTTTAGATTCTACATTCAAGATTTAGATTTCTCATTTAGGGTTTACATTCTCAATTTAGGATTTAGATTTTCCACTTAGGGTTTAATCATCGAATGATAATTTTGATACTAAAATTACTATTTGTGCCAAAAGTACCAATTTACTTGATTTTTTTATTATGTTGATACTTTTGGCACTAATATTGTCATTTATTCCAAAAGTACCAATTTACTTGGTTTTTTATTTTTGGTTTTCTGTTTGTACTTTTGACACTAATATTGTTATTTGTGCCAAAAGTACCAATTGACTTTATTTTTATTTTCTATTGGTACTTTTGGCACTAATAGTGCCAAGTGTACCTAACCCCCGCGCAAACTTGAATCTGATCCGTCCTAATTAAAGGCAAAACAATCCTAAAACATAAAAGATGGCCAAATTTTGTGTTTCTTAGATGAGTGGCCAAATATTAAGTTTCATTGCTCAATATGACTATCTCAAAAGTTGACTCATAATAAACTCCTAATAATTTATAAGCTCTAAAAATAATCCAAAAAATAAGCAACTCTACTTTAACTTATTTTTTTAATAATTTCGTATGCAACAATCATTTTGTAAATATTATCCAATTGTAATTTTTTATTTTCATTATATACCATTTCAAGTTTATATCTCTTTGATTTTCTCTTTGTAATAAATATTTTCTCCCTTCGTCCACAAAAAGATATTCTCCTTTCTCCACTCACTAACTTGATTAATTTTGTTCCACTTTTCTTAATTCGTGGGTCCTTTGGACATCTTTTTATAAATAGAGTGAGTATCTCTCTAGCTTATAAGTTTAATTGTCCAAATATTTTGACAATTTAAAGTATTCACACTCAAAAATCCCTTAAAATTTTTAGGTGATCCCCATCGGCCATCATTTAAGAGCTGCTTTTTCATACTACGACTCTCTATCTCCGATCTCTCTAATTTTATTTATATTTTAAATATATTTTCAAATTAAATTAAACATTTCATAGCATTCATATTAAAATTAAATTAAACATTTCATAACATTTAATAGCATTCATGTTAATAGCAGAATATTCTAATTGCAAAATCAACAGCTTATTTTTAGAGTAACAAAATGAGGAGAGCCTTATTTTTGATAAATTATATAAATAAATAAATAAATTTAAAATCGTGCAGTGCAATGAAGAACTTGAACCAAGATCTCAGGTCTCGGACATTAACTTTCTACGGCCAGGCCAAGACACGCACACTTGCTCCTTACTAACAACACTCTCCACTGACCCCTCCAAAAAAAAAAAAAAAAAAACAGCACTCTCTACTGCACCAAGCGCCGCCAAACGCCATCAGGTTGTTGCTACCTCCGCTGTCAAGATGGATTTAGGTGTCGGAGTCAGGAGCTTCAACACTAAAACCACGACCTCGTACTTCAGCCATCTCAACCACATCAAACCTGATGGTTTTCACTGCAATCGCGCCACCTCATGTGCTTTCTTTTGCGCTCGTCGGAATCCCATCGGGCGACCATCTGTCAAAGCGAACAACAGCAGTACCCATTCCATTTCAAAGGTAATTTACTCAACTTCGGTTAGGAAACCTAAAATTGAAATGAATTTGTGTTTGGTTAAGTTTCTCGCTTGTTTCTGAGTTTGAACTTACTTTTTCAGTATTAGAGTAGGAGAGGTTTGTGATTGTTTGAAGATAGTTTTGGATAAGATGAACATGGTTTAGGAAATTGACACTTTTGAATGCAGGCAGAAAATTGTACTCGAATTCGTATTAAATTGTTTGTAGCTTAAGTGGAAAATGGTTTTGATATTTGTAGTAGAAGAAAGAGGAACAGAGTCACCAAATTGGGTTCTATTCGATCAATCATGGAAAAAATTGGAAGCATCTTTACTTTGTTATAATTCAAATGGAATTCCAAGGACCAGCACAAGATAATTTTGTTTGTTGTTTTTAACTTATGCAAAATCCATAAACATTTAATCATCTTAATTTGATACAAATTAAGCTGAGGTGGCTTCTGACCCGTTTCAAACAAGAGTGAACATGAGGTGGCTTATGGATACTTATGCAAGATAGTATATCTTGTAATTCATTGATCGATGGTCAAGGGAAATTTCATTGATCGATGGTTTGTAATGTGCTTTTGCAATTCATAACCGGTTCTCTTTCCGTTTTCTTGTATCTTGATTAACTGTTTAGGTTGACCTACATATATTTGTCTGAATTTTTTTTTGGATTACATCCGTAAACTAACCTTTTGTTATTCAGCAACGTAACAAGTCCCAGAAACCCAGTATGAAAAGCTTTAAATATTGCCTGATGTAAGTTGCATCCTTTTCCAGGTAAACTTGATGTCTGCTGATGATTATTTATTGGATCTCGAGCTCTCAAGTTTGGCAGCTTTGTGCCCACTGGATGGCCGTTATTGGTCCAAAGTGAAGGATTTGGCTCCTTTTATGAGTGAGTTTGGTCTTATAAAGTATCGAGTTTTAGTTGAGGTAAGCATGTGGTTTACAATTATATATGAGATTCATCCACATTTATCTTCTTTCACCTTCCGAATCACCTTAAACTTAACTTTTTCCAGATTAAGTGGTTGCTGAAACTTTCTCAAATTTATGGAGTCTCTGAGGTCCCAAAGTTCTCTAGGGAAGCTGAGTCTTATCTTCAGAATTTAATTGATCAATTTAACCTGGATGATGCATTGGAAGTTAAGAAAATTGAGAAGGTGACCAACCATGACGTCAAAGCTGTTGAGTACTTCCTGAAACAAAAATGCCAGTCTCATCCGGAGATAAATAAGGTGCATATGTTACCTTTGGCTTTGGATGATTTTGAATGTAGTCTCGGTATTACAATACTGCTTTGGTAATACAAGAAATTGGTAGCCGTTGTAGCATCTTTATGAGTTCAAATCTTTCCTTTTCTCAGGGGATTTACATATCTCCATGTACTATTCTCTTAGACTCTTAGTTAACCACTATCCATTTCGTCTAGGTGCTTGAATTTTTCCATTTTGCTTGCACGTCAGAGGACATTAACAACCTGGCGCATGCGTTGATGCTGAAAGATGCTCTCAATAAAATCATTCTACCTTTTATGGACAAATTGATCAGAGCTTTGTGTGACATTGCAACTGCAACTGCTTCTATCTCTATGCTGTCTCGAACTCATGGACAGGTAATATACTTGGGTGCAGAACTTTTAAATAAATCTCATACTTCAAATATTATCATGCGGTCTAGTCTTGTAGTACGTATTGGTTATACATCATGCATTAGTCAGATAAGAAAGCACGAAAATAATTATCAAGATTGCTTTCCTCATTATATGACTGACTGAGAAATAGCTATTTAAATTTATCCACTTTGTGATGTTTTTGTAATTTTTAGCCAGCTTCACCCACCACATTAGGGAAGGAAATGGCGGTCTTTGCATATAGACTCAGTCGAGAACGCGAGATATTGTCGCAAATTGAAATTTTAGGAAAGTTTGCTGGGGCTGTTGGAAATTACAATGCTCATCTAGTTGCATATCCTGAAGTAAATTGGCCACAAGTTGCAGAGGAGTTTGTGACATCTCTTGGAATAAGTTTTAATCCTTATGTAACTCAGGTACGCAAGGAAATAATGAGTTTCTAATTTTAGCTGTTGCATATTAGTTCCATTTTCATGATTTCATCTGACAAGATCTAATATATGTTCTTTCGAATCTAGCCATTTGTTTAATGTCATCTCACAAGAATGATGTCTGACACAAAAACATTAAAAAATCACCTGTGTTTTTCTATTTCTGATAGAAATTAAGATTTTAATCTGTGAAAATCTGACCTAATTCATCATTTATTTTCCTTAATACAGATTGAATCTCATGACTATATGGCTAGAGTTTTCAACTCTATTATGCTGTTCAACAACATTTTAGTGGACTTTGACAGAGATATCTGGGGATACATTTCGTTGGGTTACTTCAAGCAGGTGAGAGCAATAATCTATTGTTTGATATATAATTCTTCTCTTGCATCTCGCCACATTGATACATTCTCAACTATAAGCAGATAACTAAGGCGGGGGAGATTGGATCCTCAACGATGCCTCACAAAGTTAATCCAATAGACTTTGAAAATAGTGAAGGCAATTGTGGAATTGCAAATGGAGGCTTATCGCATCTAAGCACAAAGTTACCTATATCACGCATGCAGGTTAGTCATGTTCTTTTCCAAAGAATTTGAAGCCATATAAAAATTTTAGGGCATATTTAAGCTAATATTACATGAGGGAATTTGATTATCAACATGTCTTCCAAATTATCTTCACTGGGGAGTGTGGACTTTAAGCATCTAATTCCTTACACGTCCTGTGATTTTTTATTGCAGCGAGACTTGACTGATTCGACTGTTCTGAGGAACATGGGTGTCGGGTTAGGGCACTCTCTTCTTGCTTACAAAAGTGCATTGCAGGGAATTGCTAAGCTCCAGGTAAGAAATATAACTTGAACTTACATTGCCAGTTCAATCATTGGAAGCAACCTTTCCTAGTCACACATCGTTTAATTTGGTATGATTTGATAATCTCCGTTATCTTATTTATCAAATATAGGTCAATGAAGCTTCCCTGAATGCAGACTTGAACCAGACGTGGGAAGTGCTTGCGGAGCCAATACAAACTGTATGTAACTACTTTCGTACTTCATCCCATGCGTATCCCCATAACTATTGAATTTTTCTCACTTCCTGATTAATCGACTTGGCAATTCATTCTACTTTCTTGTTTCGGAATAGACAGTAATGTGTGATGCAGTTATTCAGTGCAAGTGGTAAGTAGTTTTTCCTTTCACGTGTCTCGTTATAGGTAATGCGGAGATATGGTGTTCCAGAGCCATATGAGAAGCTTAAAGAGCTGACGCGAGGCAGAGCAGTCACTAGAGAAAGCATAAGAGAGTTCATCCAAGGGCTGAATATTCCGACCGAGGCCAAGAAAAGTCTCTTAGATTTGACACCCCATACATATATTGGGGAAGCTCAAGAATTGGCCATGAAGTTGAATCTTGTTAGAAGCAATCCACAATATTTGTAGGGGATGTTTCTGCCTGGATATGTAAAATCACTATTGATGAACATACCCACCCATTTATTCAAAAAAATTGCTTAGGTTAGTTTTAGAATATAGTAATTGATGTTGTTTGAAAATCGAAACACAAACTTCCCAACTACAGTCCATCTTTGTTAGACTTGAAAGCATTTATTTCAAAATGAATTAAGCCGATTCAGTTTCTTTCAATACTGCAGAATAAATGATTTCTACCTAAACTGCAGGATTGATTATCATTCGAATAAATGGTTACTTGAAAATTAGATGAGAGGTTGCTAGATAAGGAATTTTAACGCTAAAACGAGGTAGTTTCAAAGCTTGCATTTAAAGGGGACACAATTTTAAGTGAACATTTTAACGCTAAAACGAGGTAGTTTCAACGCTAAAATATATGTAGTTTCATGGCCCTAGATTTGAAGCCCAAAGGGGACACAATTACATTTAAGGGCATTTACTTTTGAGAATTAACATTGATATATAAAAGTGGGAAAATTAATTCATTCACTTAGATGAATTGAAACTTTGGAACTTATTGAAACGCTTTAATATGACCGTTACATATATCTAACTAACTGTTCATCTACAAATTTATATTAAAATCAATACAATTTTTTTTTTAAATTTTATTCTTAAAAACAAAATCAATATAATCCGCTTCTCCTTAATTGCATTAAAAATCACTCCCTTTGTCCACGATAAGTATGATCTTTTTGTCATTTTCATCCTTCCACAATAAGTGTGGTCTTTCCATTTTATGACATTTATTCTTATACTTTATCTCATTCACTCACAATATTTACAAAATTTTCATGTCACAAATTATTTATTTATTACTTAACAAATCAACTCGATTGACCCTTTCTTCACTTTGTACACATCTCTCAATATTTTCTTAAAACTCGTGTCCTCCCATCCAAACCACACTTATCGTGGACGGGGGAATATCATAATTTAAAAGTGTGCAAAAAAAAAAAAATACAAAGATTGATATCTAATAAAAATATAGAAAAGTAAATTAATTTAATATAAAAAGAAAAGTAAAGAGAGATAAAAAAAATTGTATGTTAAATTTTGGAGAGAGGAAAAAATTTACATTAAATTTTTGTGATGAAAGAGATGAAAAATTCATTAAGGAAAAGAAAATAAAATTGAGAAAATAAATATAGATAATTGTTATCATATTTTCTCTATAAGAAAACGAAAATAAAATTGAGAAAATAAATGAAAAAATAAAGCACATTAAGTAAACACATTATAAAAAGAAAAACAAAAATAAAATAAAGCAAATTAAGCAAATATGCAAAAATAATAGGATAGAGAAAAATAATATTAAGTTTGATATTTCTAAGTTCTATAATATTTTTATTTTAACTCCATTTAAAACATAATATTTATTAAATTAAAGCTCTTGTTATGATCTTTAATTTGATATGTGTATTGAATATTTTATTATTAATTCTAATATATAAATTTTAGGAAAAGAAGAAGAAAAGAAATTAACAAAAAGAAAAAGAAAGAAAAAAGAATAAAAAAAAAGAAAAAAGAAAAAGTTAGAATGAAAATTGATAGCATTGAGTTAGTGGGAAAAAAAAGTACAGAGAAAGAAGTTTATTTTTGTTAGAGTCAATGTTGACTCCGACAATGTTGGGACTAATGTTGATAACATTCGTGTTTTCAATGTTGGGTGGAATGTTGATAACATTCATGGTGTCAACATTTCTGGGGTTCAACCAACATTCCGGAGTCTGCCTTGACTCCACACTTTGACTCTCCATTGGTAATTGTATATATCTAATATTTACCTTCCTTTCACGTTTTCTTATTCTTTGGTTGTGAAATAATTGTTCTATGCTTGTTGACCACGTTTCTAATAAGTGGATAAGCGGTTGTGCATGGTTCAAAGTAGTGGGCAGGTTGTTGCTATTTTTCAGGAACCATGATCTCGTAGCCAACATCCCAAGGCTGGTCGACTAGCAGTTATTGAAGACGGATTGCAGCAGTTATAGGAAGGTTCTGGAAGTGGGAAGTGGATGAAACCAACCACGACATGAAGGCCTATAAATGCAGCAAGAAGCTTCAATCATCCTTACGTTTTGGAAGTGCATTATTTGCGACTTAACATTCACTCACAACCAATTCGTCATTTTCCTGCTGCAAACGTGTCACCGGTTCTTCAAGGATTGCTTTGACGAAGTAAACTTAGGCAGCCAATCTGTAAAGTCTATCTTTGTATCAAAAAGACGTCAAGGGCAAGAGTTGAAGTGCAAGGCCATTGGAGCGTAGCAGGTTGTTTGCTTTGTCCGATTAACTTTTGTTATTCGGCTGTTTTGGGTTCTGTGTTGTATCAACATTGTAGTACTGAAAGTAGATAGGTTGGTTTATCTTAGGCAGATATTCTGTAAAGATAGATCTCCAAGAAGATCCAAATCTGTACTTTGTATTGTTGATTCAACATAGTGAATTTAACCTTGAGGCACTCACAGGTTATTTATAATCCGTGAAAAAAGTATTCCTGTGTGTTATTACTTTCCGCTGCATGTTGGTTATAATGTTATAACATTCTGTTGATAACATTGCATCCAACATTACTTTTTTCTTTACACAGTTTTACTTTGTTGGTAATTTAGGGCACTAAACTCTTTCAATTGGCATCAAGAGCATGTTCTTGACGTACTAAGAATCGATTCCTGTGTGCAAAATTACCACCAATGGATTTGTCAAGTGTGTCGGCTCGACCTTCTACTCTTGATAGTAGCGGGAAGAACTACAACTTGTGGAAAACTAGGATGAAAATCTATATCAAATCTATTGATGAACGTGCCTAGGTTGCTGTGTTGGATGAGTGGACTCCACCGCGTACCACTGATGATAATGGAGTTACTTCTCTCACACCCGAGAGTAAATGGACTGCTGATGAAAGACTCATTTCTAACCATAACTCCAGAGCCTTGAATGCTATCTTTATCTCTGTTGATGTTCCTGCGTTTCGTATGATTTCTAATTGCACGGAAGCTCGAGATGCTTGGCTCATTTTGCAGGAACAATGTGAAGGTTCAGCTAGTGTTAGAGCAACAAAAATGCGAATGTTGACCACCAAATTTGAGATTTTGAGAATGTGCGATGATGAGACTATTTCTGCATACTATGAAAAGCTATGTGAAATCTCAAATGAAGCTGTTGGACTTGGGGAACCTATTAGCAACGAAAGACTGGTCAGTAAGATACTGAGATCTCTGCCTGAAAGGTATAACATGAAAATTTCTTCAATTGAAGAAACTGCTGATGTTGCTACTATGCGTGTTGGTGATATGGTCAGTAAGTTGTTAACTTTTGAGATGAATCTTGAACAGCAGAAAGCTGATCATGTGTCCAAAAGTGTGGCTTTTCGTGTTGAAAAGATTCCTGAAAACTCTGAAATTACTAACATGTCTGAGTGTACAGATGTTGATCCCGATGAGGAAGATGATGTTAATCTTGCTATGTTGGTTAAAAATTTTAACAACATGCTGAAATCCTTTAAGAAAGGAAAATCCAAAAGTGGTTTCAGGAAACCTTCTGGGATGTCTGCTGGATCTTCATCCAACATCACCAATGTTAAGAAGAATGTTGGAACAACATCCGATGTAAGAAGTTTTGATCACATTCAATGCAGGGGCTGTCAAGGGATGGGTCACTATGCAAATGAGTGTCCCACAGTTGCAAGAAAAAGGCATTCTGGTCTTACTGCAACTCTTAGTGATGACTCAGATTTTGAGGAAGAAAAAGTTCTTCTTGTTGCTACAGTTGATGAAGAGGATTTGCAGGAAGAAGACATGATTGGAGCTCTTGAAGATCTTGATGATGAAATAATTTTTTCAGATAGCTTATCTGAATCTGAAACTCTGAGTGTTGATGACAATATGAATGTTGATGTTGATGTTGCCAACACTGATGTGAACATCTTTTCTAAAAATGATCAGTTTAATGTGATTTTTAACAATTATGTTTTTGACATGGATACTGATGTTCAGGAGATTGATGGGATGAAGATCCCCACTAACACAACGAACTGGTATGAAATGACTATTCTTGATGATTTCAACTCTAGTGTACCGGATTTTTGTTGTGTTGCAGCTTTGGAAGAACAGGAGAGTGATCCACTAAAAGAGATGGAGAATTTTAAAGATCTCTATGAGATTGTTGATTCTCAATGCCGGGAGATGAGAAATGACATATGTATGTTGGTTGATGAAAACCAAAATCTCAAAGGGCAAATTACAAGGCTTGAAAGGATGCTCTCTCAACGTGATGTTGAACTTGATATACTCCGAGGTAAAGTTTGTGATTCTGAAAGGCTGTTTAAACGGTTTAACAAAGGCACCTCATGTTTAAATGAAGTTCTGTCTCAAGGTCAACATAGTAATTTTGGTATTGGTTTCTGTGCTGAGGAGCAAAGAAATGAACATCATAATACTACTGTTTTTGTTAAAGAAAGAAATGTCAGTGTGAATGTTGACAACATTAAGGATCCTCATAAGAAAAGCAAAAAGAAAAAATCCTATGTTTGTCATTATTGTTCTGCTCCTGGACATATCAAACCTCATTGTGTCAAATACATAAGTGATTGTGCTGTAAAATCTGCGACACAGATGTTTGACTGTTATCAGAAGAATGTTAGTAACATTGACAGGTTTGACTTTAGCAGATTGTTGGATAAGATAGAACAAAATGAAACCTGTAATACTGTTGTCTACACCTCCTTGAATGCTAATATTTCTGAGAATTGGTACTTTGACAGTGGGTGTTCTAGACATATGACAGGAACAAAGGCTTTACTCTCTGATTTTGTTCCAACATCAGGAGGAAAAGTTACTTTTGGAGGAGGTGCGAAAGGAACAATTTTGGGGAAATGAGTTCTCAATGTTACTGATTTTCCTAAATTAAAAGATGTGTATCTTGTTGAAGGGCTTAAGGCTAACCTGTTTAGCATCAGTCAGTTGTGTGATGCAGGTATGACTGTAAAGTTCGACAAACATCTTTGTGAAGTCTTTGATGACACAAATCAGTGTGTGATGATGGGAAAAAGGTCGTCTGACAATTGCTACAAGTCCCAAGAAGAAACGTTCTGCAATGCAGTCAAACTTGATGATGTTGAGCTTTGGCATCAACGATTGGGACATGTCAACTTCAAGAATCTTCAAAAGTTGATCACACATGATGCAGTTCGAGGCCTTCCTAATCTGAATTTCAAGAAAGATGTTGTGTGTCAACCTTGCCAGAAGGGGAAGCAACACAAGACAGCTCATCCGATGTTGTCAACATGCTGTACCTCAAAATATTTCGAACTCCTGCATATGGACCTAATGGGACCCATCGAAGTCGAAAGCTTAGGAGGTAAATGGTATGTACTTGTGTGTGCTGATGATTTTTCAAGATACACTTGGGTTGAATTCTTGAAAACAAAATCTGAAACCTTTGCTCATTTCAAGAAACTGTATAAAAGGTTTAGAGTTCAATATGGCCAGTATGTTGGGAGAATTAGGACTGACCATGGCAAAGAATTTGAGAACTCTCTTTTTGATGTTTTCTGCACTAACAATGGAATTTTCTATGAGTTCTCTGCACCCAAAACCCCTCAGCAAAATGGTGTTGCCGAAAGAAAAAATAGAACCATTCAGAAAATGGTGAGAGCTATGTTGCAAGCAAAAGGCCTCTCCAAACGACTATGGACTGAGGCTGTGAGTACAGCATGTCACATCATCAATAGGGTATACATGAGACCAGGTACTATGTTAACTCCGTATGAGATCCTTAAAGGTAAGAAGCCCAATCTCAAGTACTTTCATATTTTTGGATGTGTCTGTTACATCTTGAATGACCGTGATCACCTCAACAAGTTTGATTCCAAAAGTGACAAAGGTCTCTTCCATGGATATTTTGTGAATAGTCATGCTTTTCGTGTATATAACCTGAGAACAAAGACTATTCAAGAGACTGTTAATGTTGTGTTTGGTGACTCTCTTAGTCTCATTGATAGAACAGAGGATGAAGATGTTACCGAGCTACTCGAGGAGCCCAACAACATAAGTCATGCTTCTGACCACCACAGAAGTGTCAATGATGGTACAACATCTGTACCAACATCTGCTGTCACTTCGTCCGGGTCAACATCAGAAGGAGAAGCTGGTAACTACGTATCAGACTCTGAAGAAGAGTTGGAAACTCAATTTCTTCATGATTCCATCAGACGAGATCCCCCAAGTCATGTGAGAAGAGATCATCCAAGTTCTCAAATCATCGGAGATGTGGGTGAGAAAGTTGTCACTCGACAGAAGAAGGAAGTCAATTACAAAGAGCTGGTAAGAATTGCATGTATGACTTCTGTGTGTGAGCTTGCTGAGTTTGAATGTTATCTGTCGCTTGTTGAACCTAAGAATGTTACTGATGCTCTTAAAGATGTTATGTGGGTCAATGCTATGCATGAAGAACTTAATCAGTTTATTAGAAATTATGTGTGGGATCTTGTCCCTAGACCACATAACAAGAACGTTATTGGTACTAAGTGGATTTTCAAGAATAAAACTGATGAGTCTGGTAACATTGTTAGAAACAAAGCTAGATTAGCAGCACAGGGGTACACTCAAGTGGAAGGGATTGATTTTGATGAAACTTTTGCTCTTGTTGCTAGAATTGAGTCAATTAGGCTGTTGTTTGCCATTGCTTGTCAGTTTGGGATCTCCTTGTTACAAATGGATGTTAAGAGTGCCTTTCTAAATGGTGTCTTATCTGAGGAAGCCTATGTTGAACAGCCTAAAGGGTTTGAAAACACTAGTAAGTCTGATCATGTGTTTAAACTTAAAAAGGCTTTGTATGGCTTAAAACAAGCATCACGTGCGTGGTATGAAAGGTTGACTGTGTTTCTCATTGATTATGGTTTTTCTCGTGGTCAAGTTGATAAAACCTTGTTCATCAAAAGGCGTGCTGGTAACACTATCATTGCACAGATTTACGTTGATGACATTGTGTTTGGTGCTACTAATGATAAGCTTGTGAAGGATTTTGTTCAGGCCATGTCTACCACATTCGAAATGAGTATGGTGGGGCAATTGAGTTTTTTTCTAGGTTTACAAGTAACACAAACTCCTGAAGGCATTTTCTTCTCTCAAAGCAAGTACTCAAAAAGTCTTGTTCAAAGATTTGGTCTCGAATCTGCTAAACACATGAGAACTCCCATGGGTTCCACTGACAGATTATGCAAGGACGATGTTGGACGTGATGTTGATCCAACATTATACAGAGGAATAATTGACAGTTTGCTTTATCTAACTGCAAGTAGACCTGATATTCTGTACAGTGTATGAGTGTGTGCTAGGTACCAAGCTCAGCCAAAGGAGTCACATTTGAATGCTGTTAAACGCATCATACGCTATGTTGCTGGAACCTCTGAACTTGGAATGTGGTATTCGAAAGACACTAACTCTAACATTGTCGGATTTAGTGATGCTGATTGGGCAGGTGATGCTGATGATAGAAAAAGTACAAGTGGAGGATGTTATCTTTTGGGAAACAATGTTGTGTCCTGGTCAAGCAAGAAACAAAATTGTGTTTCTCTTTCTACTGCTGAAGCCGAATACATTGCTGCTGGCAGTTGTTGTGCTCAACTTCTTTGGCTCAGACAGATGTTGGACGACTATGGTATGGAAAGTAACATCTTGACTATTATGTGTGACAACACTAGTGCTATAGAGATTTTTAAGAATCCTGTTCAACACTCTCGCACAAAGCACATTGATATTCGTCATCATTTTATAAGAGATCTTGTTGAGAAAAAGCTCATTGTGTTGGAATACATTCCTACTGAAAAACAGCTTGCTGTTATTTTTACCAAGGCTTTAGATTTTGAGAGATTCTCCCATCTTAGGAAGTCTCTCGGTTTGTGCTGCATTTAAGTGTTCTTGCATGTGAGGTGTTAGGACTTAGGTTGGCTTTGTTGGATCCTAACATCTGTTCTTGTTCCTTGCGTTTTGTTTTTTCTTTTGTTTAGGCATATGCATGTTGGAGCCTGTGTTACTGACAGTGCAGTGTCCATGTTGGTTGTTTTGATGTTGTTCGTTCTAACCGGTTTATGCTGTGTTCTTTTAGCAGATGTTGATTAAAAAAAATTTGATGTTATAAGACCGGTAGCACAAGAGTGAGGTTTAATGGTCATAAAACATCTGAAAATAAATGAGATCATCCCTTCTTTCATCTAAGTACTCGGGGCACGGCGTTCGCTGCGACGATGCACTCAGGGAAAATGGATGTTGAGCTTTTAGATCTCAATGTGTTTTGGTTAAAAGTTTCTTCCTCTGCTGAAAGAATCATAGTCTGTTGTTCCGGATGTCGAATAACATTGACTTCTAATGTTGGACTAACATTTGAAGTAACATTGGCTCTACTGTTTTGTTCCAATAGGCATACCTCTTCTCTTTTCTGGTTCTCTCTCTTTATCTTTTTCCTTGGTGATCTCATCAGTTATTTGTGTTTCTAGGATTTGTTCTTCTGATGCTTGATCCGCCTCTCCTTGTTTCTTGTGATATGATTTTCGAATTTTGATTTATTTTTGTGAGGGAGATTTTTATGGGATTTGATTTTATCTCGTGGCTTAGTGGTTGATGTTGGCTGGGGTCTTATCATTTGTATTTAAGGGGGTGTTCTGATTCTTCATTATTACCTTTCACTTCACAAACCCTTCTATCAAGATTTGTGCAGTGTCTCCCCTTGAAGCCCAAAAGTCATGGACAAAAACACTGATCTTTCTTCCCTCATCAAGAGTCTGATCCAACACTTCGGATCACCGGAAAGTGCAGCCAAACATCTCTCCGCTCTCCCTCAGATGGCCGAATCAACCGACAAACCCTCGTCTTCTCAAACACCGGCGGAAGTCCCAGGAGAAACCTTTCCTCCAGCTCCTTCTCCAAAAGGCACTCCAAAGAGAAGCACCACTGAGTCGTCTGTTGGGACTGATGTTGCTCCTGTCTCGCTGCAAATGGTGGAAACTCCCATCAATCCTGAGCCGATCTCCACTGTTCCTCCTCTTGAGATCTTTCATTCAAAAATGGCGCCTTGTCCTGGTTCCTCTGTTAAGGTTGATGAAGAACTCACGAAGGGGAAATCTCCTTTGCAAAACCCTACTGTTCAAGCGTTTTCAAAAAAATCCACAGGTCATCCAGCTTTTGGTGTTACTCAACATCAAACTCCTCTTACCACTCCAAGCGAAGAGTCAATTCCGTCTTCAAAAGAGGAATCAGCGCATGCTTCTCAAGATACCTCTTTGGAGAGAATTGGGGAAATTGCCAAAGAGGCCCCGCTTGATCTTGCCTCACAACCTGGCTCAGATGTTGATAAAGCTTCTGTTGTTGCTGAAGAAGAATGTGCTGCTGGTGATAAACCCACATCCATGGATGTTGATGAACCTGAAAAGATTCCTGATGTTGATCCAGAAGAAAGCACATATGTTATTGATGTTGACACCTTTGTCCCTGACAAGAAAAGCCGGAAACGTAAAGCTGGGGTGGCCTCTCTCAGGTGTTCCTCAAGGTCAAAATCCACACGGGTGATCCCATCTACTCTCAATCTTCCCAGCCGAGAAGATAGTGATGTTGGTCCAACATCACAGCCTCCAGTTCTCAAGCCAAAGGTTGAACATTTTCCCACCTCAAAGAGCGGAAAGGTATCTTCTGCCTCTCACACTACCTCTCCTCGCATCAGCTGCTCTGGAAGCTCCTCTGAATCAGAGGTTGAGGTTAGTAAGTCGTACTCCACTCGTTTTTACACTCGTGAAGCGAAGAATGCTCTCAAAGTGTTGGCTGCTGGTGGACGTCGTATACCACCAAATAATTCCTGCAGAATTATCAAAATAAATTAGTATTGTGATAAGCAGGGTCGATCCCACAGAGAGCAGATAAAACCATTCAATTCCCTAAATCTATTAAATTTTGGTGATGCCACCACGCCTTAAATTTAAGAGGAGTTAATTAAACTAAGAATGCAGAATTAAATCAAATAAAATACGCTTGAAGTAAATATATGAAAAGGGTAATTCGGCTCAAATAAATCCACTCTAATTCAACTCTGATCCTCGACGCAATAATTAATCAATCCCTATCAACCAACCAGTTATAGGATACCGTGAAACGCAACGGACGTACCCCAATTCCTACTTACTGTGTCGATAAACAGCTGGAGACGCCAGACCTGCTTATTTCCCTTATTAAAATATAACCTAGCTGGAGACGCCAGACCTAGATTTAATATTCTAATAGCATTAAGATGAAGGAACCCAGTTTATATCAATTATCTAGAGACGCTAGTAATAATTAATATACCAATTAATTCCCCCTACGAACACGGTAGTTGTATCACTAATTAGTCCAATTCCAACAATTACGGATTGGCAGGAACTAATTGACTGTAATCCAATTAAACCTAAGTTGGCCAGACTTAAATAAAATCAGAATTATCTTGGAACCTAGGAATTAATCGAAATCAATAGGAATTAATTTTAAACCAATTAGGTCTCACAGATCATCAAATTAGAGTTTCATTATTCTCGCCGAATTAAAAGATTAGCTACTCATGCTTAAAATAAAAACAATCAAATAAATAAAAATAAACATAATTAAAATATGCGAATAAAGCTGAGAAAATAAATTGCAAGAAATAAATCAAACTTGAATTAAACAAATAAAACTCGTCTGCCCTTTTTTTTCCAACTCCAGCCGCAATCTTCAAGAAATTCCAAGCTAGAAAAGTAATCACATAAACTAAAAAATTGCATGCATTCAACTAAAAAAAGAACGTCTGATCATAACTAAAGGAAAAAAGTGTATCCTAACAATTCTAATCAAAGTCAACTATGAACTAAAAAACTAAAAGTGCGGCTATTCTAATAGTAATAGAATAAGAATTATAACCTAATTATATACTAACTATGCGGCTGCCCTAACTAAGCAAAACATGAGGGATTAAAATCCCTAAGGCTGCCGCCCACCTCCTAGCAACATGGGCTTCGGCCCTTAATCAAAATAAGGCCTCAAAATATAATTAAAAATAAGAGTTTTGGACTAAATAAATTCTAGACAATTAATTCCAAGCCCGATCTCAAAACTTCTTCTTCACAGTCCATTATCTTCGTCAAAAGCTCGTCTTTCTCCAATTTCTTCCAGATAGCAGCTCCATCTCCAATTCTTCTTATTCCTGCGCCAAAACATAGCAAACTATGTAATATCACATGAAACCACGGCGAAACGCACACTAAACTAGGTAACTAAAATACACACATCAAATCCCCTCACACTTAGATCATACTTGTCCTCAAGTATGAAATAAGAGAAGAATTAATGGTGAAATTCAGCCCCTAGAAGTAACTCCCTTCCTTGACACGAAGACTCTAGAAACGAACGAACTGAAAACAGACACAACAACACACGCAAAGAACAGGAAAGTAGAAAGGGAAACGAGACAAGACACGAACTAACCAAACGACTAGCCAAGCAACATCAAAGCATCAGGAATGCAACAGTCTATCAAATCGAATCATGCAATTCACCATCACTTCCCAACTCTCGAACTGAAAACATGAACCTCCAAAGTGTGTTTTCATTATCAATCTAGTCCAAATTAGGCAACAATGAGTGCAACTCTCACGCTCATTCAATCTCTCCATAAGATAAGGTAATTCTCACACAAGAAGAAACTCCAATTAGTCATGATATTTCGCAGTCACATTATGGCTCAAAAAGGTCTTTCTTCTTTGGTTGTAATGGGGCTAAGGACTATCAATGATGTAGGCAAGATCCTAGGGGTCCTAAGCTTAAACATTAAAGATCAAATATTGTGCATGCTCTAATCAAATCACACCCAAAGAAATCTAAACATATGAAGAATAACCTCCAACTCAACCATGGGCAACAATCATCAAACAACTCAATGCATGTATACTAATTCAACCTTGGTGCAACCTTTATTTCCTCTCTCTTTCCTTTTTTTTTTCTTTTTCTTTTTCTTTTTCTCTTTTTTTTTTCTTTTTCTGTTTTTTTTTTTTTTATTTCTGCACCACTTCATTAAAACAATACAATCATGCAAAGATTACATCAAAAACAATCTGCCCAACTGTCAAAATCCTCATCCGTCCGGCCAAACAGACCATCTGTCCTAGATTAGAATGCAATTTCGGCTCGGTTCTGTTTGGGCAAACAAGTATCCTTATGCACATTCCTCAAAATTCACTCAAGATGTAATTCAATTCTAACATGCACAATGGGACCAAAGAGAAGGTTCACAAAAAATAGGCCTTGGCTATATATATATAGTGACTAATATGAACAATCAGGGCAAGGCTCAAACATGGCTCAGTAGGGGTTAGTGTACGGGTAGGAATTCAAAAGCAGGCCAAATGGCTACCCTAGTGCCTCTTATCATTCACCACATATGACACACTTAATATCACGACTTCATGGATCATCAAATCTCTCAAAACAAAAATTAGTAGAGAGTGCTCTACTCTATTAGGCTCAATACCTCACTTATGTGTAGTTTAGATTCACTCATCGCCCTTCTTTTGTCATTCCAGACATCATTTAATCAAAACACACACTGTCAATCACAAGCTCTCAATTTTTAAGTAGGGAAAGATCAAGTTATCACACATATTCAATCTAACAGCATGCTCCAACAACTGAACTTATCAATTACTTTGGCTAGAAGACTCACAAAACTCAACATAAACTGACTCAACAAAAATAAAGACTCAAAGACGCCCCCCTCACACTTAGATTTTGCTTGCCCTCAAGCAAACAAAATAAAGCATAAGTAAGGGACAACTAAAAACACAGAACGACACACAAAACAGAAAAAAAAATGCAAGAACAAACAAAAAGAACAGTAAAAAGGAAGGGAATCACCGCGCGCGCTGACGCCGCAGCTCCTGTCTGATGGTGGCGCTCAAGTTCGTGATGCTCTCCTCTAGGGCTGCCACATTCATGTCGATCCGTTTTTTTTTTTTTTAATAAACTGAAACAAAAATTAAATCTAAAGACAGGGAATTAAAACTGAACGAAACGGAAATAAAGAAAAAGAAAAATAAAACGGGAGAAACAAAGGGAAAGAAAATCGGGTTGCCTCCCGATAAGCGCCATTATTTAAAGTCTTTAGCTAGACTATTGATGCAATCAGAATCTCGTCTGAGGTGACAATGGAATTTCTTCCACTGTTGTCATATGAGATGCATCGCAATATGGCTCCAACTTGTGATAGTTGACTACAAACGTCTTTGCCGTAGCCAAACTCTTAATCTCCACTGGTCCGTCTGGCCAAACAGACTGTATCTCAAAAGGACCTATCCATTGCCTTCCAAGCATGAATCGAACCTTTTCACCGACTTCAAATGTTCTCCAGAATCGATGCTTGTGATAAGCTATCGCTATTAGATCTGCATACCCCATGTTGGTATTATAGGCTTCCAAACGGAGCTCCTCCTCACACTTATCTTTTAAGTCGGGTGGTTCCACATTAAAATGCAGAGTTCTATAACGTGGCTTCCGTCTGGGCAAACGAACCGTATGTCTAGAACCTGTGAATTTCGGGTCATCATGAAGAATTTTGTCCTGTTTGGGCAAACAGAACGTATTTCCAGAATCTGCCAATTTCGAGTGAGCATGAAGAGACTTGGTAGATTCTTTGACTTCTTCATTGTTCATCCCACGAGCATCAAGACCAGTTGCTCTTTTGATCAAGGTCGGTTCCAACTTGTCCTGCACAGATTTAGTCTCAAGATGTTCTTGGACAGAAGGGTCAGTAATGTTAGTGGCACAAACAGTTTTAACAACAAGAGGATTTTTCATGGTATCATCAATATTGAAAGTGAACTTCTCTCCATGATAATCCAAACAAATAGTACCACTATAAACATCAATGAGTGCCCTAGTGGTCCTTAAGAAAGGACGGCCTAACAGAACACCAGCTGACTTTCTCGATTGCATACCACTCATCTTCACCACATAAAAGTCAGCAGGATAAACAAAATCATGCACCTTTACAAGAACATTCTCTAGAAGACCCTCAGGATGAACATATGACCCATCAGCTAACTGAATGACCACTCTAGTGTCTACCAATTCTACACCCGACAATCTATTATAAACAGTGAGAGGCATAACATTGATAGACGCTCCTAAGTCACACATAGCATGCTTGATCCTAGTATCACCAATGTAAATGGGAAGAGAAAACATACCAGGATCTTTGCACTTGGCTGGTAACTCCTTCTTGAGTGCAGCTGAAACGTTCTCGCCCATCACAATCTTTCCAGTTGCCTTGGACTTTCCAGCTATGAAGTCCTTCACAAATTTCCCAAAGGGAGGAATTTTCAGTGCTTGCAAGAATGGAAGATTCACTTCAAGTTTGCCGAAGATCTTCACAAAATCGATGAGTTCCTCTTTCGGCTTCTTCCTCGCCAATCTTCCTGGAAAAGGGAATGATGTTGCAACCTTGGGATCATGTAAGCTCAACGGTTTAGAGACCTTGGTCTGCTCCTCTTCGTTGGATTCAATTGCTGCTCCCTTTCCTTTCTGCTCAACTGTCGGCTCACTGTTCTGTTTGGCCAAACCGGACTGTTCTGCATTCTGGATTGCAGAATCCACCTTGGCTCCAGAATTTTCGAATTTTTCCAAGCTGAATTCGACTTCAGAATCCTTGCTCGGACACCCCTTTGAATTCTGGGTTGTGGGCTCACTCAACTCCTTTCCACTCCTCAAAGTAATCATGCTAACGTTCTCCATTGGATTCAATTGGACTTGTGATGGTAATTTACCTTGATAGCCCTTGAGTTGGTTCACGGATGTCGCAAGCTGAGACATCTGACGGGCTAGCCCTTCAATCTGCACCTTTTGCTCGGCTTGGGATTGTTGAAGCTGTTGCACATTATTTTGCAGAAATTGCTGGTTGCCGATCAAATCCGCCATCATCTCCTCAAGCGACTTGCCTTGCTTCTCGGGAGGATGTTGCTGAGCTTGTGGAGCTTGATACCCCGTCCTTTGATGTGGAGGACGGTAGTTTTGCTGCTGTGGCTGCTGCATCGCTGGCGGCTGCTTCGGCTCGGGATCTCTCCATCGGAAATTGGGATGGTTTCTCCATGGAGCATTATGATTGTTCGCGTACTGGTCCCGTTTGGGCAAATGGGGCAGTGGCGCGTCACAGCTGTAAAAATTATGGGAAGAATTCGCTTGAGCTTGATATTCTTCCTCACCCCCTGTGCACTGCAAGCTCGTATGGCCAAAGTTTCCACACGCTCCACATGGTTTTTCCGTCGGTTGTCCAGCGCTCGCCACTTTCTCCACCACAGTGCTTAGCATTCTCTCCATCCTTCCCAATCTCTCTTCTAACTTGTCATCCAAATTTGAGGAGCTTGCTTGCGCAGCTTTCTTGAGCATTTGAATGCGTGGCTCATCATATTCCCTCGTAGCTTCCACCAAGTGTTGAATTAATTTTTTGGCTTCACTCACCGTGTTTTGGGAAAACCCTCCTCCACTTGATGAATTCACAAGGTTTTTAGTATCCACGGTCATCCCCTGATAGAAGTACTGCAGCAAATCCCCATCCGAAAACTTATGGTTGGGGCAACTGTCCACCAATCTCCTGAATCGAGTCCAGTATATGCTCAATGACTCGTCGTACTCCTGCTTCACTCCACTAATTTCTTTCTTCAGCGCATTCGTCTTGGTGGGCGGAAAAAAATGTTCCAAGAATAGCTTTTTCATCTCTGCCCACGTAGTGATAGAATTGGGAGGAAGACTCGCGAACCAAGAGTTCGCCTCTGCTGTCATGGTGAAGGGGAATGCCGCCAATCTAAAGTGTTCCTCCGTAATCCCCGTGGGGCGTTTCTGGACTTTACAAATCTTGATGAATTCGCTCAAAAAATTGTACGGATCTTCTCCCTTCTTGCCATAGTATTTCGGGAGAACATTAAGCAGTCCAAGCTTGATCTCAATACCGGTAGCAGCTGCCGGCATCTGAATGGGAGTGGGTGGGTCATCGGCCTCGTGGCTAGAGAGATCGCACAGTCTCGGATCGTCAGCCATGTCACTCTCAGTACTTGCAACCGAAATCGAGTCGGTTTCTTCTTCAAAGTCTGTGTCTGCCTCTGAATCGGGGTCTGTTTGGGCAAACGGATCCTCTGCAGCAGCGACAGCAACGGGCTTCTCCTCGACGAACTGTTCTGGTCGAACGGGAAGGTCAGCCTGCGAATCCAGCAGATCCAGTAGCTTCCTCGCCTTCGCCTTCTTCCTTAGCTTCTTCGCTGTCTTCTCAATTTCACTATCGTAGAGAAAGTTCGGCTTGGACGATCTGCTCATAAACAAGGAAAATAAAAAAAAAGAAAATAGACAAAGGGAAAAGAATTAATTAACACCGCTCCCCGGCAACGGCGCCAATTTGGTGGACGTCGTATACCACCAAATAATTCCTGCAGAATTATCAAAATAAATTAGTATTGTGATAAGCAGGGTCGATCCCACAGAGAGCAGATAAAACCATTCAATTCCCTAAATCTATTAAATTTTGGTGATGCCACCACGCCTTAAATTTAAGAGGAGTTAATTAAACTAAGAATGCAGAATTAAATCAAATAAAATACGCTTGAAGTAAATATATGAAAAGGGTAATTCGGCTCAAATAAATCCACTCTAATTCAACTCTGATCCTCGACGCAATAATTAATCAATCCCTATCAACCAACCAGTTATAGGATACCGTGAAACGCAACGGACGTACCCCAATTCCTACTTACTGTGTCGATAAACAGCTGGAGACGCCAGACCTGCTTATTTCCCTTATTAAAATATAACCTAGCTGGAGACGCCAGACCTAGATTTAATATTCTAATAGCATTAAGATGAAGGAACCCAGTTTATATCAATTATCTAGAGACGCTAGTAATAATTAATATACCAATTAATTCCCCCTACGAACACGGTAGTTGTATCACTAATTAGTCCAATTCCAACAATTACGGATTGGCAGGAACTAATTGACTGTAATCCAATTAAACCTAAGTTGGCCAGACTTAAATAAAATCAGAATTATCTTGGAACCTAGGAATTAATCGAAATCAATAGGAATTAATTTTAAACCAATTAGGTCTCACAGATCATCAAATTAGAGTTTCATTATTCTCGCCGAATTAAAAGATTAGCTACTCATGCTTAAAATAAAAACAATCAAATAAATAAAAATAAACATAATTAAAATATGCGAATAAAGCTGAGAAAATAAATTGCAAGAAATAAATCAAACTTGAATTAAACAAATAAAACTCGTCTGCCCTTTTTTTTCCAACTCCAGCCGCAATCTTCAAGAAATTCCAAGCTAGAAAAGTAATCACATAAACTAAAAAATTGCATGCATTCAACTAAAAAAAGAACGTCTGATCATAACTAAAGGAAAAAAGTGTATCCTAACAATTCTAATCAAAGTCAACTATGAACTAAAAAACTAAAAGTGCGGCTATTCTAATAGTAATAGAATAAGAATTATAACCTAATTATATACTAACTATGCGGCTGCCCTAACTAAGCAAAACATGAGGGATTAAAATCCCTAAGGCTGCCGCCCACCTCCTAGCAACATGGGCTTCGGCCCTTAATCAAAATAAGGCCTCAAAATATAATTAAAAATAAGAGTTTTGGACTAAATAAATTCTAGACAATTAATTCCAAGCCCGATCTCAAAACTTCTTCTTCACAGTCCATTATCTTCGTCAAAAGCTCGTCTTTCTCCAATTTCTTCCAGATAGCAGCTCCATCTCCAATTCTTCTTATTCCTGCGCCAAAACATAGCAAACTATGTAATATCACATGAAACCACGGCGAAACGCACACTAAACTAGGTAACTAAAATACACACATCAGCTGCTAGGAAGTTTCATAATGATAGACGTGCGGATGAGGATTTCTTTTCAAAGTATAAGCTTGATATCCTTTTGCAAGATAGGAGTATGTGGGGCACGGTTGTCAATGTTTTTCCCTATGATGCTGAGATTGTTAGAGAGTTCTATGTTAATCTGATGACAGAGGCTTTTGACCCAAAATCTGTTAAGTATGGGAAAGTATTTGTTAGGGGTAAGGTCTTTAATTTCTCCCCATCTGCCATTAACAAAGCATGTTACACTGCGAATACTAACACTGATGATGTTGAGGTTGATGATGATGAGATGACTAGGGAGTTGACTGGAGGGAAACTACTAACACTGATGATGTTGAGGTTGATGATGATGAGATGACTAGGGAGTTGACTGGAGGGAAACTTAAGGCATGGACCTCGAAGTTTGCTGCATCCACTTTGTCTTGGAAATATTCTGTACTCCACAAGATTGCAGTTTACAACTGGCTTCCAAGCAAAAACACTACTGCTCTAACCAAGGAACAAGCTGAATTTATCTTTAAAGTTGGTAATGAAGGGTTGTATACTGAAAGCAAGACTTTATGCTTGTATACATTGATTCCTTAGTTCACTGTGATTCTTCTATCTGAAATATTGTTATTGCATAATCCTATTATAGTCCAATTTATCTCATACTATAGATTATATGGTGTGTTGTAGATCACAGAAGATCATATAATTGGAAAAAGTTGAGATATAAATTGAGTTCACAATCGAGGCAACTATGGACGAGTTGCTGGTTTAGATTGTAGCATAAATGGATAAATAGTTTGTCTTGGCTATTTATTTATGCTAGTACCTTCGTGTATTGAACAGGATCACAGTGAGATGAATTCTTATAATCTAACTAATTAAGAATCAAGATCTCGGCGACTTAAATAGTCTTAACCTTAGTTGAATTAATCGGTGTAAATAATCTATTGACTATTGCTTTGATTTATCATGGGTGAGAGTTCTCTTGAAGCTCAATATACTCGATACTTTGGGTGATAACAATTATTATTTGACATGCGATTATATTGCAATAAGGAACTGTGTCATGCTAATAACAGGATGATAATATCCTCTCGAGGAACTTAATAAGTTTATCGTATTAAACCCTGCAGGTGGAATTAGTTCCGATACGATAATAAGTTTAAGTGGTAGCACTCGAGATGTCGTTTATTATTAAACGACTAATTAATTAATTAATTAATTGATCGTCAGAGAAATTAATTAATTAATGGATATTGTATATCTTAAATACGGGGATTAATTAAGTCTAATACTAGCCCCGACTCACCTAAAGAATAAAGAGGTAATTCAGTATTAATTTTCTAGTGGAATAAATTAATACTTGTGTCTCGATTTTATTTTGGGCTGAATAAGAAAATCGAGCACTGGGAGGCCAAACTTTATTCAAGCTAGTAGATCCCCGCTTGGCCCAATAAAGGTTCAACTCCTTAAGTGGGCGTCCCCTCTTCTCTTAAGCCTTTGGGCTTGGTTTGATTTAATTATGTTTTGGGCTTATTATTTAGGTATGTCTAATACCTAGTATAAGTAATAAGACAACCCAAAACCTAATTAATTAATCACACACGTGAGAGCAAGATTGTGAGAGTGAGGAGACGCCAACTTTGAGGGAGAGGGCTTGAAGCACGTTGCCACCCAACGTCGAGCTCTACCGTGGGAACAAGTTGGAAGATCAACACTGGAGTCTTTGATCGTCGAATTTGCAAGTAAGTTTCGAACCCTTGCAATAGGCACTTGTGATTTTTGTATGTACTTGTTTGGCATCCGGAATGGGTCACGGGCAAATGGATCATACGTCAAACTATGGTTCCTTCAGGTAAGCCATTGGCTTTCAACTTTGGTGAGCAAATGTTTGCTAACATCTCTCGTGCAGCCTTTAAGTCCACAGGTGGAAGTATGCTTCCCTTTCCAAGCCTCATCTATAATCTCTTGGTTCAGCAAGGACTCAAGGAGAGAGAGAACGATGTGCTTGTTGAAGAAAAGAACTTGCTTGAGTTTTCCAAAACCCTCCTCACTCCTGATCGTGTCAAAGATCTCCCTTACGAACCTCCACGTGTTGGTCCTCCTTTGTCTCCTCAGCCTGATGATGAAGCTGACTCTGCTGAAGCCAAGATCGACAAGTATGGTGATGACGAAGATGTTGATCGTGCGACTGCTCCTGATGTTGCACTTGATGTTTCCAACATCATTTCTGTCAAAGCCCATCTCACTAAAGAAACATCCACATCTCGTAAAGGCAAGGAACCAGCTGGAGATTCTGAAGTTGAGATTGATCTTGACGTTGCAGAGCTCACCAAGGCCAGAGAGGATCTTCTCAAGCTCAAAAGACAAGTGCAGTTGATGGTGGATCGGACGATCAAGATGGGACAGGACATGCTTGCACGGGTCGACTGTTGTGAACAAGTCTTCGCCAAACTCCTACCTTTTCCTTCTTCAACAAAAAAGGGGGAGTAGTGTTTTCTGAATTTGTTGGCAGTGTTTGTTTCAAAACAATGTTATTGTTTCTTTGGTGATGTGTTTGATGCGTGGACATCGTGAATTTTTGTGGTGCATGAGCACCTGTTTTTTGGTAACATAGTTTATGTTATCTTGGTTTTTGATTATCTGTTGGTTCAACATTTATCATGTTTTTGATATACCTTCGGATATTGTGTTGGGCAGGTCAAATGAAGCTTCATCTTGGTTTTTGATCAATGTTGATCGAGAGGTTAATTGCTCTGAATGTTGCTGCTTGTTCATTCTGAGTATGTTGATCGAGAGGTTAAATACTCTTAATGTTGCTGCTTGCTTTGTTCATTCTGAGTGTGTTGATCGAGAGGTTAAATGCTCTGAATGCTGTTGTTTGTTTTCCTTTCTTCTGTTTTACAGGTTCTTTTGTTTCTCAATTCAGGGGGAGTTCTTTACTTTCTCTTGGCTGTTCCAAACCTATTGTTGGGTCAACATTCAGTTTGTGTTTCTTAAGGATGTACCTCAAGTGCTTTCTTAAGGTTGTTCCTCTTGTTTGTTTCAGGGGGAGTGTTATTACGACATCTCCTCTGGACTGATTTTGAGGTTCACCTCTTGTTTGATTGAGGGAGAGTTTTTCTTACTCTTCCTTGATCTGAAATTCTGTAACATAGAATTCTTTTCTGTACATAGTTTTTTTGTTTTGGGTTTTTGTTGCAGGAAGGAAAAGATTAAGGGGGAGATTGTTAGAGTCAATGTTGACTCCGACAATGTTGGGACCAATGTTGATAACATTCGTGTTTTCAATGTTGGGTGAAATGTTGATAACATTCATGGTGTCAACATTTCTGGGGTTCAACCAATATTCCGGAGTCTGCCTTGACTCCACACTTTGACTCTCCATTGGTAATTGTATATATCTAATCTTTACCTTCCTTTCACGTTTTCTTATTCTTTGGTTGTGAAATAATTGTTCTATGCTTGTTGACCACGTTTCTAATAAGTGGATAAGCGGTTGTGCATGGTTCAAAGTAGTGGGCAGGTTGTTGCTATTTTTCAGGAACCATGATCTCGTAGCCAACATCCCAAGGCTGGTCGACTAGCAGTTATTGAAGACGGATTGCAGCAGTTATAGGAAGGTTCTGGAAGTGGGAAGTGGATGAAACCAACCACGACATGAAGACCTATAAATGCAGCAAGAAGCTTCAATCATCCTTACGTTTTGGAAGTGCATTATCTGCGACTTAACATTCACTCACAACCAATTCGTCATTTTCCTGCTGCAAACGTGTCACCGGTTCTCCAAGGATTGCTTTGACGAAGTAGACTTAGGCAGCCAATCTGTAAAGTCTATCTTCGTGTCGAGGGCAAGAGTTGAAGTGCAAGGCCATTGGAGCGTAGCAGGTTGTTTGCTTTGTCCGATTAACTTTTGTTATTCGGCTGTTTTGGGTTCTGTGTTGTATCAACATTGTAGTACTGAAAGTAGATAGGTTGGTTTATCTTAGGCAGATATTCTGTAAAGATAGATCTCCAAGAAGATCCAAATCTGTACTTTGTATTGTTGATTCAACATAGTGAATTTAGCCTTGAGGCACTCACGGGTTATTTATAATCCGTGAAAAAAGTATTCCTGTGTGTTATTACTTTCCGCTGCATGTTGGTTATAATGTTATTAACATTCTGTTGATAACATTTTCATCCAACATTACTTTTTTCTTTACACAGTTTTACTTTGTTGGTAATTTGGGGCACTAAACTCTTTCAATTTTGGTAGCATTGAGTTGGCCGAAAAATAGGAATCATGAATTTAAAAAAAAAAATTGATTTTTTAAAATTTGGCGGCAAAAAGCAGCCGATAGAACTTTGTTTTCATATACTGTATGCGTCTACCAATTTGTATTCTAATTTGTCATTTTGATCCATCCACCAATTCGTGTCTTAATTTACTAATTAATGTATTGATCTATTAATTATGGATCCCCTTCTTCACTCAACAAATAAATAATACTCCCTCCGTCCCAATATTGTTGGCCACATTCTTTTCGGCACGGAGATTAAGAAGGTGATTGTTATGTTTTAACTAAGCATGGTTCATCAAAATTAAAAAACTAATTAAAGTGTTGTCTCCCTTCTCTCTCAACTCTTTCTCTATCTCTCTCTCTCCCCCTCCCTCACAAATCAAACCCTTCTTCCTCTCTATCTCCTCTTTGCGCCGCCTTCATCTCCGGCGAGCAGCCGCCAGCCAGCTCCATCTTCTCCTGCCCGACGTCGCCCCTCATCACCTTTCTCTTGCTTCCACAGCCCGACGACGCCAACAACAGCGCATCCAAGGTAGCAGTGCCGCTGCTTCCATCAACAACAACCACACATTAAACCCCCAAATTAAAATCCACAATCACCAACCCCTAAATCGTAGATGCCGTCAAAATCGGCGAGCTGCCATTCACCGAAAAATTCAAGGGAAAAGAGGGCAGTGTCGTCGGAGCTCAGAGGGGAGCTTAGGGCTTCGAATTTACAGAGACCAGGCGGCGGCGATTTCGATTTCAGATGGTGGTCAGAGGAGAGCTTAGGGCTCTCTTGATGTTACACTTTCAGATGGTGGTCGAAGGCGAAGGGGAGAGGGAGGAGAAGGGGAGGCGGCGCCGTGGCTGGAATTACCGCGGGAGATAACTTCGATTGCAGACCAGAGCGGCGGCCATGCATGGGGTCGCGGCGCAGACCAGAGAGGCAGCGGCCATGGGGTCGCGGCGCAGACAGAGGGAGATGCGAGAGGCGGCGGCGACGGTGGCATTCCGCCGGAAAAGAAGAGAGAAGGAAGAAACGGTTGCTGCGTGTGTTTGTGTGTGTTTATTTTAAACATGATTTAGGGTTTAATTAGTAATTTAATTAATAACTCTAATTAAGTTAAATATTTCCATTTTAAGAAAGTAGCTAACAATAATGGGACAGACCAAAAAGGAAATGTCACGCCCCAATTCCCGAAGGATGGCACGAATGCCGAAACGTGACTAGGGGTTGGATTTAAGAAGCGGGAAAGAAGGGGTAATAATAATAATAATAATAATAATAATAACAATAACAACTTAATTAAGTAGCAATATTTTTAATATTAAAGTCGGAAAGTTTGGCTCAGCACGCTGGTGGTTTAGAACCAGTCTACAAAGACGTGCGGCTAAACAATCGGACATTTAATTACAATTTTAATTAAGCTGTAAATGATGGGGTAACCGAATCTAGCTCGCCAAAAGAAGTTGACCGACCAGCTCACTCATGAAATTGGCATAGCACAACATGATCATGAGGGCTTGGGTCAAGCGTCCAAGAGGGGCCGACTACATGCACTCTCCATCGACGGTAAATAATAA
Source organism: Salvia miltiorrhiza (assembly GCF_028751815.1). NCBI lineage: Eukaryota > Viridiplantae > Streptophyta > Magnoliopsida > Lamiales > Lamiaceae > Salvia > Salvia miltiorrhiza. The sequence continues at coordinate 50,486,008 of NC_080393.1, read as the reverse complement.
ATAATTTGCGTACAAATAAATAATAATACCAAACATTCTATATATATAATCTTTGATTATAATTTTTACATACTCAAAATATATGACATATTTTTTAAATATAATAGCTAGCTATTTCAACATATTGCAGTCAACCCGCCACAGCTGCTTCCGTCTCCACCATCTTACTAACCTGAAAAGATTGAAAAGATTTGTGGGCTGAGTACTAGTGTACCCAGTGAGTCGTGCATTTTTGAAATAATCATTTTCATATGATAGTCCATGCACATACGTGAATTATAGAAGGTTTTAAAATAAAACATTTAACTTCTATAATCACAAAACATTTTCATTCATCGCGCGCGCCATACCGTAGCACCACTGTTACCCTTATCATTTCATTCGTAGTCCCTGGGCGACCCCTGGGAAGTAATCATTTATTCATTCATCATTAACTAGATGGGACCCCGGGACGAACCCTTGTCAGCTACACCATCTAGCCGGATTAAGGGCGAACCCAAAATCCTCATTTCGTCTATAAGACTCATGGGGATCAATCCACTACCTTAAGATCGTGCGCACAACTTTTAATAGGCGTGTTAGACCCATTAAAAGCCACAATTGTTAACATAAGAGCATTAAACAGTGGGAGAACGTGAAAACATTTCATGGACATACCACATTTTATCTAATAATAACAGAGCTTAATAACTCAAATATACTTTGAAAAATAGAACCCACCTTTCAATTGTCGCAAGCTCAACTTCACTGTATTTCTATAATATAATACTTGGTCGTCCACCCTTATGCTTTTTAATAAGTTTACCCTTTTTTTTATGTCTTTAACTTAATTATGCTGACCCCTATTTATACTAATGTTTTCGTAGGAATGATGAGTCAATACTAGCTTCCTTAATAGGTTTATAGGTTTGAATAGTCAGCTCCTAGAATTATTACACATATACCAAACTTTATACTTATTATATGTATGTGCATGGTTTAGGTAATAGTTACGTAAGTAACTTATCCTCAATGCAATATATATCTACATATATAAAGATATAATAAATTCTTGAGTTAACCATTATATATATATATATGGTTGGGTTCCGGTAGTATCCAAGCTTATAATAGATCCGTAGATCCAAATCTAGACCACACATTTATGACATGTGGCGCATCAAGATGGTGACACGTGGCAAGAAGCTTCCAAGCATTTCAAGGCAAAATCTGGAGATGGGTAAAATTGGAATGTAATTTTCGGATTTAATAATTAAAAAAAAATTAGATTTTCTCAAAATAGATACTCATATTTTAGATGTATAAAGTTTAATACGAAAATGCATGAAAGTTCATATAAAAATGCATACAGTTTCATATAAAAATGCATAAGATTTCACCCCACCCCTGAACCCCACCCCACCCCTGCCCCACCCCCACCCCACCCCCCCCTCACCCAATTTTTTTTTTTTTCAAAAACTGATTTTCTGATTGCTGACCCACCCCCACCCCCACCCACCCCCCCTCCAATTTTTTTTTTTCAAAAACTGATTTTCAGATTGCTAACCCACCCCCCCCCCCCCCCCCCCCTCACCCAATTTTTTTTTCTTTTCAAAAACTGCTTTTCTGATTGCTGACCCACCCCCACCCACCCCCCCTCCAATTTTTTTTTTCAAAAATTGATTTTGTGATAGCTGACCCACCCCCACCCACCCACCCACCCCCCCTCCCACCCAAAAAAAATTATTTTTCAATTTTTTTTTTAATTTTTGGGGATGCATAATTTCATACACTGATATGCATATATTATTACATGAAAATGCATAAAACATTAACTACAAATAATTATTTTTGCAAATACACCCTAAAATAAATACTAAACACTAAAACCTATATACACTAAAAAAACTACACACTAAAACCTAAAAACTAAACGCTAAATACTAAAACACTAAACTCTAAACATCATTAAACCCTAAACACTAAAACCAAAACCCTAAAATAAATACTAAACACTAAAACCTATATACACTAAAACACTACACACTAAAACCTTAAAACTAAACCCTAAACACTAAAACACTAAAATCTAAACATCATTAAACCCTAAATACTAAAACTCAAACCCTAAAATAAATACTAAACACTAAAACATATACACTAAAACACTACATACTAAACCCTAAACAGTAAACCCTAAACAGTAAACCCTAAAAACTAAACCCTAAACACTAAAACACTACACACTAAACCCTAAACCCTAAACCCTAAACCCTAAACCCTAAACCCAAAACACTAAATCCTAAATACTAAAAACCTAAACACTAAATCCTAAACACTAAACCCTAAACCCTATACCCTAAACCCTAAAAAATAAACCCTAAACACTAAAACACTACACACTAAACCCTAAACACTAAATCCTAAACACTAAAAACCTAAACACTAAAAACCTAAACACTAAACCCTAACCCTATACCCTAAAATAAAATATTATAAAACGTATGTATATAAAAAAGAAGAATGCATAATCAAGAACAATAAAAATGCATATATTATTACATGAAAATGCATAAAACATTAACTACAAATAAGTTTTTTTTTTGGGGGGGGGGGTGGGTCAGCAATCAGAAAATTAGTTTTTGAAAAAAAAAAATTGGGGGGTGGGGGTGGGGGTGGGTCAGCAATCAGAAAATCAGTTTTTGAAAAAAAAAAAATTGGGGGTGGGGCAGGGGTGGGGTGGCGAAACTACCAGATTTATTAAAATGAAATGCATTTTTTGTATAATTTAATGCATTTTTATGTGAAAACTTTATGCATTTTTGTTTGATTTTATATGCATGTGAAACATGCCTATTTTTGGGGGGTGGTAATGGGGAGGGTTGGGGGGTGGTGTGGGCTGGATTGGGGGGTGGTATGGGGTGGGGTGGTGAAAATACCAAAACTGGAAAAATTAAATGCATTTTTCTGTTCAAAGTTATGCATTTCATGTGAAAACTTTATGCATCTTTGTGTGAAACTATATACATTTAAAATATATCTGTTTTGAGAAAATCTAAAAAAAAAATATTTTTTTTTAATTATTAAATCCGAAAATTATATTCCAATTTTACTCCTCCAGATTTTACCTTGGAATGCTTGGAAGTTCCTTGCCACGTGTCACCATCTTGATGCGCCACATGTCATAAATGTATGGTCAAGATTTGAACCTACGGATCTATTATAAGCATTGGATACTACATGATCTCATTCATATATATATATATATATATATATATATATATATATATATATATTCGATAACATATATATACATATGTAATAGTTTAACTTTTTAGCTGTCTATCCAAGTTATAGATTTACGTGTGTGTATATATATCTATATATATATTACTATTATTATATAATATATAATGTAAATATCTATGTATACAATTTTATGTATATTTAAAATAGCAATTAAATAAATATAATTTTAAGTTTAAGGACCATATTATAATACAATGTAGTTGAGCTCATTTTATGAAATGCTTAATGAAATGTCAATGTAAATTTTAAATATGATGAGAAATGAGTAACGACACATTATGCTAAGATCTAATTTATTCTAGGCTCAAATAAATCCTAAATAAATTCTATCAAATATTCTAAATATAATCTAATATTATCTTATGGAAAATCGGGGTGTTACAGAAAATGTGGCCAACAATAATGGGACGGAGAGAGTACACTTTTTCTTAAAACATGTGTCTAGTGGTGTGCATGGGCCCAGAAAATCGTCGGTTCACGGTTCACCGGAAAGGTGGATCGTAACCAACCCTTGAAGAAATTGAGAAGGACCGATTCTGGGCCTTGAACCGGCAGTCCCGGGCTGGGCCGAAAACCGTCGGTTCAAGGGCCGAACCGACAATTTTTTTTAATTTTTTTAATTTTTATAACTTCTTTTTAATGTTTTGTGTATATTTTTTCTTATTAATCCGTGAACCATAACCTGCCCTTGAAGAAATTGAGAAGGACTGGTTCCGGGTTGAAAACCGCCGGTTCAAGGGCCGAACCGATAATTTTTTAATTTTTTTTAACATTTTGGGTATATTAACACCCAAAATATAATAAAATTCATATTTTTATTAAATATAAAGTAGAAAACTATAATTTACATGTAAAATTTTTTTACTTGTACTACATTAATAGTACTCCCTCTGTCCCACTATGAGTGAGACTCTTTCTATTTTAGGTGTCCCATCATAAGTGAGACTATTTCATTTTTGAGTAAAAGTTTTACCCATTAAATATCTTTTCACTTTTTTCACCTACACACAAAATACACATTTCTTAATTCTCGTGCCCAAAAAAGGGGGTCTCACTTATAGTGGGACGGAAGAAGTATCAAATTTAAATGCAAAAAAAGAAAAATAAAAAACCGCCAGTTTTGGACGGTTAATCGGCAGGTCCGGCCTGCCGATTAACCGGCGGTTTTCGATTCACAAATTTTAGGCTCGTAACCAGCCCGAGGTGTTTGCCGGTACCGGCCTGTGGTCAACGATTCGGATCCGAATCGTTAACTTGGGCCGATTCAGCCGGTTCTAGTTCGAACTGGACAATACTATATGTGTCCTCCTCTCTTAGGACATAAATTGGTAGACAAAGGGAGTGGTATATAAATATAAATTTTTCGTATACTCCTTGTACAGATGTAGATTAGTTATGGGTTATTTTCGAAATTTAGACAGCAAACATTTCCTGATAGATATTACCCCGTCAGCTATGGTGTTGTATATATTTGAAAAGGAAAAGGAAAATAAAAAGTCCAATTTTAGAGGTGTGGGTAGCTATCCCATTCATCTAAGATTATTGGATTTATCCATTTATTTAGAAACAAACTCATCGCATCGTATCGTATATAGCATCTGGCTGGCTCCACTCGTGGCATGAAGCGTCTATTAGTAGAGTTCTCTCTCTCCCTCAGTCTCAGCTCTCTGCTGTATTTGCCTATGCTGACACGGTACTTCATTTATGCTCCTGTGGCTGTGTTTACTTGCATAGCTCATAAAATTTGATTACCGACTGCTTCCTCTTCAGTTAAATCACCAAAGCTGGAATTCTTCCAGAATATATGCAAAACTGAATTCGTTTCTCGAGTTAATATTCGTTTGTTGATGCTCATCTAATTCAACCTACTTCCATTTCCGGCGCCACCAACTGTTGCACGTCAGAAGCCTAAGGCGGTACTGCGAATTTGGCCTTATCTTTTTTTTTTTCCTTCAGTTTTCTGCATTTTGCTCACACACGGATGTGTTTCCTGTTGCATTTGCGCGCGTAAATATAGTAGGAAATTTCCTGATACCAAACAACACTTCTGTGTTCTGGTATATGTTGGCGTCCAATAACTAAATTTGGTGTGGAGTTGGGAGAAGTACAATGTCTGATTAGCTTCTTCTTTTTTGTGAAAAAAACGGATGACGCAATGATAAGGTTTGATGTAGCGAAATTTCCGCAAGCGACTGGTTTGAAAGTAGGAATCGGAGCTTGATCATGTTTATTTTCATTGTGTCTTTGATGTGACGTGAAACTGAAAATGGACGGCCTGAAATCATCAGCAATCAATCTGGATAGTATTCTGATTAAACTTATTACTTTAATTAGCTTTTTGTTTTCTAGTTCATTATAAGATTGGTTTTTAGCCTTTTGTTTTCTAGTTCATTATAAGATTGGTTTCCGATCAGCTCTTCCACCATACAGCGGCGGAGCTTCTTCTTCTTCAAAAGAGGGGGTTTTGGTGTGGGACATCTGATTATGCTCGTCAAAGAAATCATTTTAGATTTGGATCTGAAGTCTTGAGGAGTAATTGTTTGAGGTATTGAGAAAATTCTAGAGCTGGTTGTTTGTGGTTGCAGTTTTAGTCACCCTTTGGTAGAAGTCATCATGGCTTGTCAAACTCAGTAAAACACAAACACTGTTCAACGATTGCATTTGCTCGTGTGGTAAGCGAGTCATATCTGCAGTGATTATGTAGAGAAGGCGTGCGTGCTCCAAGACATTTTTTTCTTTTGTTTCTTTCTGGTTTGAATTTTCTACCAAGGATCTCAAATCCAGAGATAAATGTTTGTGTGATAGCAGCGTCAAAATTGCATGACTACCCATTATAAATAAATTGAGGCCTATTTCCTTTGCACTCTTGTCTAATTTTTTATTTTTATTTTTTTATTCTGACAGATAGAGATGGTTGAATTCGGGAAAAAGTTGAAGGAAAGACAAATTCAAGAATGGCAAGAGTATGCTCAAATTTACAGTCCAGATAATATTAGTTTCATTTTTTTTTATTTCTTTTCTTAAGTCCAATTATTTTACATCAATTCATAGAGTTTGTAACCTGAGAGTCCATTCAAACGTTCAACTGTTGAGGACATTATGGGTGTTCAACTTATACATACAGTTGTTTTAATGGTTGACAAAAAGTAGTTACTAAGTGGATGCCAGGAATTATTTTTGATGTAAAATATTGCTAGGAAAAATCTGTGCTAGTGGAAACCTTGCAAAGTTAGATGAGAATAGGATCATCAATTCACGATGAAACAACATTACCTAATTAGAATTACACTGCATATGTTGTAGAGTCTTTGTGCTAGCTGTAGTCTGAAATGTTTTGACATCGTACAGGTTCTACATCAACTACAAACTAATGAAGAAAAAAGTTAAGCAGTACACTAATCAAATTGAAACTGGAGCATTGGAACAGCGAACTGCTCTCAAGGATTTCTCAAGAATGCTGGATACTCAGGTAATCAAACTTCATATACGTAGTGGAACATAGTTCCATAACTGATATTCCCTATGTATCGGACTTTGATATTTTTTTTCTCCAAGAATGCTAGATGTTCCTGAAATTTGAGATCTCAAATTTTCGTGGACATGACATGACACATCAGTCTATCATCTTGTCTATTCTGCTACTATGGTTATATTCTACTTGATGTTCTCTTGTTTTAGAGGCGTAACCATATTGCGGTAAATGGTGCACTCTAACTGTATCAGGTGTCTACTTGAATTTAGCCTGAAAAATTGGAATATTGACAGTCGACTCATCTGTTGACAAAGTTTTCAACTGAACCCGGGAACTAGTAGTGAGAAATAAAAACAGTAGGGGAAGGAGATCTTCTACTGTTTGGTTTCATTCACCTTTTGCTATCATAAAATCTTCATTTTTTCTGTGGAAAGCACAACATAATATTTGTCTGCGTCTCTCTCTCTCTCTCTCTGTCTGTTGTTGTCATTTTTACCCGGGAACTAGTAGTGAGAAATAAAAACAGTAGGGGAAGGAGATCTTCTACTGTTTGGTTTCATTCACCTTTTGCTATCATAAAATCTTCATTTTTTCTGTGGAAAGCACAACATAATATTTGTCTGCGTCTCTCTCTCTCTCTCTCTGTCTGTTGTTGTCATTTTTTGCCTTAAAGAAGTTGTGCGTCTGGATAAGTGAAGCCTACCATTTTTCTGACCAGAAGTGCTGGAGAATAAGACAAATATAGCAATATATGCTCTATGTATGCTCAAGGCTGTATATCGGAACTTACCAATTCTTTTGGTCTCCTTCAGATTGAAAGAACTGTTCTATTTATGTTAGAACAACAAGGCCTTCTAGCGTGCAGGATTTCCCAGCTTAACAAGGAACAAGATTTCCTTCACCACCAGCCTGACATATCCAAAATATCTGATCTACGTGAAGCCTACAGAGCAGTGGGGCGAGATCTCTTGAAGCTTCTCTTTTTTGTTGAAATGAATGCCATTGGTCTGCGGAAGATCCTCAAGAAGTTTGATAAGCGACTGCGATACAAGTTCACTGATTACTATGTGAAAACTCGTGCTAACCATCCTTATTCACAACTCCAGCAAGTCTTCAAGCATGTGGTAATTGACTAATATGGAGATAAATCCCATCCTTCTGTTACTTTTCCTTGTCCATATAAAATCCTACTGCTTATGACAATTTTGTCTTGACATTATTAATTATAATTTTGGAGCTTGGCAATTATATTGATAAATGACACAGATCTTCGCTGACCTGACCAGTGATTGCAGGGACTTGGAGCTGTTGTTGGAGCTATTTCTCGAAATCTTGGAGATCTTCAAGACCACCAAGGAAGCTACTTATCTATATATGATCAGCCTTCCCTTCCACTCCAGGTATTCATGCGCCTGACGTTCAGTTAGCTTGACCATGTCTTGTGAATCTATTGGTGTGCTTAGCTATCTTGCAATCACTTTCCATTTCTTCTTCTCATCGAGAATAAATCTGCAGGATCCTGTTGTCGATGCCCTAAAAGCAGCTGCTGACAGATTAACGCACTCAACTCATTTTCTCAACTTTCTGGCACAACATGCATTTATCATGCATGAAGAGTTGCCTTCTGCTGCTGAGGAACCTTCCGGTGAAGAAAGATACCATTTCATGTCACTTCTTCTGAACTTGGCAAGCACATTTCTCTACATGGTTAATACATACATTATTGTACCGACAGCTGATGATTACTCTATGAGCCTTGGAGCAGCACCGACAGTCTGTGGTATTATAATTGGAGCAATGGCGATCGCGCAGATATTTTCTTCTGTGTATTTGAGTGCTTGGTCTAACAAGTCATACTTTGGGCCTCTAGTATTTAGCAGTTTAGTTCTTTGTGCGGGAAATGTTATGTATGCAATGGCTTACGATGCCAATTCAATAGCAGTACTTCTGATTGGAAGACTACTCTGTGGGTAAGCATCCTCTCTCTCCCTCTCTCTCTCTCTCTGTGCGTATATCGTTTGTGTGTGTATGTGTGCGCCTTCCTGTGGTAAGTCAATCAAGCCATGCTAATCTCTCTTTGCACATATATCTTATTTTCCTAATTTTCTGCAGAATATACTTGATGCTGTTATATCAATGCTACTTTTTTCTTTTTGAAAACTGTCTTGCTCATGCTGGATCATATTTATAGGTATATAGATGCTACCAGTGTTTGTTCCTTAAGACATCCTTCATTATTCTTCTTTGTGCTACCAATTAAAGATATCTATACTACTCAATTAAAGTTTGCTAGTCCACAGATTAATATAATCCTAGGGACAACTCACAATGACCTTTTAGTGGATTGTTGGGTCCAGTTCCAACAAATATTCGTATTTTAAGTGTGGCATATTTCCTGAATTAGAGTTGGAATCCATGGGGGATTAATATAAATCATTGCTAATGTAATAAATTTATGCTTACGTTTCCCGGATGTTGGTTTAAAGCTTGCTATCTAACTGGTACTTTGCTATATCAAGTATCTCTAAGAGTTCGGGTATCACCAAATTGAAATATGAAACTCCGATCCAAAAGATGATTGTGATAATAAATCTTTATTATAACAGTAATGGTTGCATTAACTGCTGTAATTAATTCGAAATCCTATTCATACTGACTGATAACCCATACAATTACTGAACTGAAGTAATTGACTTGGATAATTCTAAGCTAAGTTTTTTGCTCCATTAACTGAATATGCAGGTTGGGTTCTGCGAGAGCAGTTAACCGGCGTTACATTAGCGACTGCGTGCCACTTAAATATCGCATGCAGGCCTCAGCAGGCTTTGTCAGTGCTAGTGCTCTGGGAATGGCATGTGGCCCTGCATTAGCCGGGTTACTTCAAACCAATTTCAAGATATATAAAATCACTTTTAATGAAGAGACTTTGCCTGGTTGGGCAATGGCTCTGCTTTGGTTATTGTATCTAGTGTTGCTGTGGATCACATTTAGAGAACCTGCTCGTGAGACTGAAGTCGATCATGTCCCACAGGAACCCAACACCGGTATGTGTTCCCTATCATGTCTTTCATAGAGCTTATTTCTCTTCTTGCATATTCATTGGGTACACAATAGATGTATCACGACTGGATGTAGAGTCTTCTATAGGGTATGAAAGAAACTAACCATCCAGTCATTACTTACTTGATATTATGTTATTAGCCAAAGAAAATTTTCTCGTAATAACAAGTGAAAATTTGAATTGGTCTTCTGAAAGTATTCATGATCAAAAATCAAAATTACAAATCAGTCAGAGATTTAACACCTTACTTTGCAAACATCAGTTTGACATGAAGCTCATGGATCACTAACCTGATGAAAGAGGTGACAACGGGGTTAATTTCTGGTATTATCAAAAGTTCGGAAATTGTAACTTTCTACACATGTATTCTATGTTTTTAATAGTGATTGTTACTTAATAATAGTTCAAATCCTGTATCAGTTAGTCAGAATGCACCTAGACTAGTTTTTGTGATTAGTTGTAAAGACTAAAGAGAAACCATACTTACTCACGCCACATGCTTATAGAACTTCCTTTAATTATCTCTCTAAAATTCAAATAAATCTGTATATTGCATCTCTGTAGTAAAATAAATGATATTTTGTTTCTTAATTGTTTTGACCAGACGAACAAGTCAACCTTGAGAACGGTCCTGCACAACCATTACTTCTGAAGTCAAATGAGACTGAAGAAGATGAAGAGGGGGATGAAGAATATGATATGAGTGAGGAGGCTTCAGAGGAATCTCGTCGACCAGCCAACTCACTAGCATCAGCTTACAGGCTGCTTACACCTTCTGTAAAGGTAACACTTTCGTGATTTATATAGTTTTTCTGAAAGTGATTAAAAGAAAACACACTAGGATCCCTCTTATTATAGTAAATTCTGGGTAGAAAGTTAAATCACCAAGCTGTTTTGTAAAGTTGATTTATTACTTTGAAATATAGAACATGTTTCAAGAAAATGTTATGGCCGTTCTAAGCTGTAACTAGAAGTGTTTACTAATAAACTCAATTTGACTGATGTATTATCAGATACTTCTGGATCACTGGAAGGAAATCATGAAACCAGTTTTAAGACTTGTTCTTGAGCTGGAGTATTTTTCTTTTCAGGAAATTATTTGTGCAGCGGGGAATATATGAGTTTTGTAATGCTATATTTCTGAAAAGAAGAAAGAACTTCAATAGTTAAGCATAAATGAGAAATATTTTTTAAACCTTTTTCTCCCAAAGAAAAAATATAACTCTTGCTCACCCACGTTTTCCCAGTCTCATGAAATTTTTGTATGTTATTTTGCAGGTTCAATTGCTAATTTACTTTATGCTTAAATATGCTATGGAGATCCTACTTTCAGAATCAAGTGTTGTTACAACATACTATTTTGGTTGGACCACGGGCACCGTGTCAATATTTCTTGCCTGCCTAGGCCTAACGGTTCTTCCAGTAAATATCGTTGTTGGCAGTTACATAAGCAACATGTTCGAGGACAGGTAATATTGTTTCCTGCCTAGCCAGACCCCCGATCTGTGTTATGGTAAAAGGCATTAATCTTTTCTCAATTTCTCTAAACAGATGCTTTGTTCCCTAATTGATTTTTCAGTGAAGCTAATGATTTTTCAGTGAAGCTAATCCAAATGCCAGTAGTGGATAGGCAAAACTTTTGGAAGCCGAACCATACATATATAGTTGGAGATTCTGTGTTTCAGTTCCACAAAATTCATAATTGTGACCCGACTAATAAAAATTTTATGTTTCTAACTCAAACTGGAGGAGCATTATTCAGATCAAGTTTGATATTGCTTTCTAGCTAAATGATAATGCTGGAAGGAATGTGGTTTGAGTTGCCCCAAATTATCATCATTATAAGCTGCTTCTTAAGCCACAAAATCACATATTTCGTATTAAGAACTTGCCATAATTTTTTGCACTTTTGTTGGTGTACTGATTGGTTTTTAGAGATCTAACTATAAACTGCAATTCACTTATGATACATTTATGAATGATGTAGACAAGAATCTCATTCAATGAGATCCACACTTCTAATTTGTTCATTATTGCTGCATTGGCTATAAATTATGATCCAAATATTTTTGTGCTGTCTTCTAATATGTGACGTTTAATCATTCTAGTCCCTTAATCATTATGTCATCATAAAGCACAAAGACAAAGAAAGTGTGTTTCGTTGCATGCCATTGCAGTTCCAAGGTTACTGATCAACTTATATATCATGATCTCTTTGTAGGCAAATATTAATGGCATCTGAAATTGTGGTCTTCCTGGGTATACTATTCAGCTTCAACTTTATTGTCCCATATTCTGTCCCACAATATGTCGTAGCAGGCCTCGTCATGTTTGTATCCGCTGAAGTGTTGGAAGGTAAAAGCAAATATTTTAAATTATTTCTACTTCAATCATCAAAGCATTTCTGTGACTGGGACATGGCAGTAGTATCATCTTGTTGGTTCATATTTCCAGTTGTCCGATACTTAAGAAAATGTGATTGTCAAACTAACACAGGACGATACACCTAGAAATGACTCTTACGTTGAAAATGAATTAGAATAACACGGCAAGGAAACATAATACTACTAGGAAACTAGTTCAATAGACTACTTAAACATAATTCTAGCAATCCGTTCTATATCACAAACAATGGTCTGATCGTTTTAGCATTGTGCTGTGGTTTGTTTATATTGCAGGAGTCAATTTGTCTCTCCTATCCAGAGTAATGTCGTCGAGACTCTCCCGTGGAACGTACAATGGTGGCCTTCTGTCGACTGAAGCTGGGACATTTGCACGAGTTGTTGCTGATGCAACGATCACCCTTTCCGGGTTCGTAGGGCAGAGTAAGATCCTAAACATCACCCTACTCCCTTCCCTCTTGATTTGCATCGCCTCCATTGTTGCTACCTGCTGCACATACAACAGTCTGTACTAATGCAGCATTTTTTGTTAGAAAATGATTATCTAGTTAGTCAAATTCCTCCTAGTAGGTATAGGCTTATAGCAAAATGGTGCGCCATAGATGATAGCTGATTACATGTGATTTTTTTTATTTATAGTATTTGATAATGTGTTTAGTATCGTTGTATTTGTCTAGAAAGTCTCTTTAAATTGGGATTTTTAGTTTCTATTTCAATTGTAATACGTATCCTTCTAAGTCTTGGAATGTAATTGGGACCATTCATAATTTTCCACAAGCCATCTCTAGACTCTAATACTCCCTCGTCCCACTTTAAGTGGCTCAAAATTTTTCGACACGAAAATTAAGAAAAAGGTGTAAATTTGTTAAATGTGGTAGGTCCTATACTTTTTTAAGGGTTAAATTTTTTATTTATAAAAACTACAGATCATTTATAATGGAATGACCCAAAATGAAATACACACTATTTTTAATGGGACAGAGGGAATATTATTTCCACGGTACGTCCATTGCTGCTTTTCTATTTTTATGAATGAATGCAAGAAAGCGGCGACAATTCGTTACACATAATTAATAGCGTGTAAATAGAATTCATGTCACGCCATTTATTATAACTTTACCATATAATGTTGCCAAGTGCAAGTACAAAAGTTAAATGACCGCAGGGATTGTTGGGAATGTGCAATTATTATTATTATTATTATTATTATTATTATTATTATTATTATTATTATTATTATTATTATTGTCCGAACTAAAAGTGAATAACGAAAATAAGTACAAATTACATTTAAAATATTTTTATGTTTGGAATAAAAGATTATCATGTAACTGGAACATATGTCAATGACCGAAATAATTAATTAACCTTTAAATAATGTGTGCACGTAGTTGAGAAAAAAAAAATTAGATTTGAATCAATAATCACACAATTTTTAAAATTACTTATCTGCTCACATAAAAGAAGAGCTTTTGAATAGTGGATTATTGTGAATCGAAAATGTCAATGGTGTCATCGACTACAAAAAAGTCAAAGGGTTTTATAGTCTTTTAAGTCTAAAATGGCTATATAACTTATCTATTATAAACTAGGGCTATAAAACTTATGTTTTTATGAAAGATGACTATATGTGATAATTCCCACCACCAAGATATACGAATTCCTATATGAACATTGAGATCTAGGGTTCAAACTAATAGTATAACTAATAAGACAATATGCTATTATACACGTAATGGTATTGAATTTATATATATATATATATATATATATATATATATATATACATATAGGGTGGGCTAGAATGAAAACACTCTTAAGTGTATAAATTATAAACGTTTCTTAATGTACGAATTTTATGTAGAACACGTATGAATTTATCCAACAGAGTTACGAATTGCGAAAAATAAATTTTTGTTACCTTTGGGATTCGAACTCAGGACCACGAATTCATCCAACAGGGTTACGAATCAACCGTAGATCTTGATGATCAAAGGGCTGAAAATCATTTATATTTTATACACTTAAGAGTGTTTTTATTCTAGCCCTCTCCTATATATATATATATATATATATATATATATATATATATATAGGGTTGCACTCAATAAAGAAAAGCCCCTTAGACAAAGAAAGAAGAAGAGATCTTGGCCATTCCTTGAATCAAATCTGACGGGTATCATCTCACCATTATATTCAATTTGATTTATGCAATGAAGGCGGAAATGTAAGATTTATAATGGCAAAGGATAGGATTGTAAACTTCATTATATCGTAATTTAGGAAAGTTCATCGAATCCCTGATTTTACTCGATTCCCTTGAAGATCAATAAGGATGTCGATCCCTGCGGATTATTCACACTACCAGTTCATCGGCTATTGGCTTACCAAATTTTTATCACCCTCCGATTGTTGTACACGGTTATCACGATGAATAACCCAAAACTGCAAACTACAGGTTCGACGAAATTGCTTTAATTGATTGCTGGTGTGCTTCTGTAAATTTAACGAACATATGAACTCATTCTCTTGAACATATGCTGTTGAACATATGAACTCGTTATGAACTCATTATGAACATATGAACTCATTCTCTTGAACTTTTATGTAAATTTAACGAATATATGCAACATTACGTTAAATGAAACGAAGCCCTTAATTGGGACCTATTTTATTGAACATTTCAACGCGTTCGCTTGAACTTCTTTGGGAATTTGTCGAACTTCTTTGGGAATTTGTCGTATATACTACCAATCGCAACTGGTCGAACAAAATACGTTGAGCATTACACGAATGATGTTCAACATTGATCAATAAGTTGAACATATAACTCATGTTGAAATGAATCCATTGAACATGCTACAAGTTCGTTGAACTCACACATGATAACGTATTGAACATATGCATACGTTTGCTGGAAAACCTTCTCATCGTTAATAATACAGACTGTAGGTTATAGAGCATTATTTGGAGATATTCATTGAATTAATGAACTATCCAACGTAGTAGGTGTAAAAATAAATTGTGATTCAATACCTTCAAAGTCCACACTATATTCCATCACATTCAGCAGATGATAGTAGTTGGTGTTGGTTCTTTAAATTGTGAGTGAACTTCACCGTAAGGTTATCGAGTAGAATTAGGAAACGTTAATTTTCAATAAGAGAGAAAAAAGCTAACTGCATCTTTAATCATATAAATGATTATCGCTAATTATGGCTGAAACGTATAACATTAAAAAGCAAATTACCAGTTTGACCTTTTATGAATTATATTCAACCGAATTTATTGATGAAAATGGACCACACGATTAAGTGATATGGAGGGCCAAGATATCTTCTTTATTCTTCATTGAACCAACACCTATATATATATATATATATATATATATTATCATAATTTTGAAGATTTTTAGATATTAAATTATGTGGGAATTATCACATATAGCCCTCTTTCATAAAAACATAAGTTTTATAGCCCTAGTTTATAATAGATAAGTTATATAGCCATTTTAGGCTTAAAAGACTATAACACCCTTTGACTTTTTTGAAACTTTGAGTGCTCGATGGCACCATCGTGTACACCATCGAGTAATGAAAAAAATGAAGATTTTCTACAACACTATCGAGTAATCGAAGTACTCGATGGTGTACACGATGGCACCACGAGTACTCGATGGTGTACTCGATGGTGTCATCGAGTACTCGATGGTATACTCGATGGTGCCATCGAGTACACCATCGAGTACAAAAAAGTCAAAGGGTGTTATAGTCTTTTAAACTTAAAATGGCTATATAACTTATCTATTATAAACTAGGACTATAAAACTTATGTTTTTATGAAAGAGGGCTATAATAAGATTTCCCTCTTAAATTATTACTAGATATAGTCAAAATTGGTTACGCTACACACTTATATATATCCGTCCCAATAAAAGTGGGCACCTTTTCAATTTGGTTTGTCCCACTAAAAGTGGCCACTTTCTTAAAATGGAATATTTATTACTTAGTTAAGCTCAATTAATTAATTTAATTAAACCTAAATCATCTTTAAAATAAACACATATCCAAAACGCACACAAACACACACACACACAGAGCAGCCGGCTTCTCCCTTCTCTCTTCTTCTCCGGCGAGATGCCACCCCCATGGCCGCTGCCGCCTCTCGCCCCTCCGGTCGGACGCCACCGCTCCAGCTTCCCTCTTCTCCGGTCGTAGGGCTGAGCAAAATCGAACCGAAACCGCCAAACCGAATCAAACCGAGCGGTTTGGTTCGGTTTAAAAATTTTCAAATCGCCAATTTTTAGTTTGGGTTCGGTTTGAAAAAAATGGTTTGGTTTTTAAACCGAACCCGCCCGAATTAATAATTATTATAATATATTATATATTTTAAAAATAATTAATTATTAAACATTAAGGTTCTATTTTAGATTCAAATTCAATATTTAGCATTTTAGAGCTAGGGTTTCTGTTTCTCCCTTTTTATTTAACATTACTGAAGCTAATCCCATTTTTTATTTAGAGCAAAATTGTTCTATTTTGTGAAAATTAGCTTAGTTTAAAAAATAAAATAAAAATGAAACGGTTTAAGTCAAACCGAACCAAACGGAACTAAAAATTTACGGTTCGGTTTGGTTCAGTTTTGGCAACTGAAATGGTTTGGTTTGGTTTGAATTTTTTAGGGTGGTTTGGGTTCGGATTTTTTCAGTACGGTTCGGTTTCAACCCAAACCACCTGAATGCTCACCCCTATCCGGCCGCCTATCGCCTCTCGCATCTCCATCTGTCTGCGCCGCGACCCCCATGGCCGCCGCCTCTCTGGTCTGCGCCGCAACCACCGCGCGATCATTTCCCTTCTTTAGGGGCTAGGGCTTTCAGGCGGCGGGATTCGATTTTGGGGGCTAGTGCTGCGACCGACTGCGTGGTGGCACATTTTCTCCAGCCACGCGATTTTGGGGGCTAGGTCTGCGATCGAAGTTATCTACCGCAACAATTCCAACCATGGTGGCGCCTCCTTCTTCGAGCTCGATGAGGACGACATATGATTTTCCGTTTTGGGGGATTTTATGTGTTTAATTTTGGGGGAAATTTTGAATTTTTAGGGTTTGAAGATTGAGTGGATTTTGAAGGGTTCTAGTTGGCGGCGATGGTGGCAAATTTGAGGGTGGTGCTCTTGAATCTGAGGGTCATGCCTACATCTGAGGGTGGTCGGTGCTAAAAAAAAAAAGAGAGAAAAAATTGAGGGTGGTCGGTGGTGGTGGTGCTCCAGTCGCCGGCGGCGGCGAGTTGCTGGCAGATTTGTGGTGGATGTTGGCAGATTTGCTAACTAAACAATTAAGATAAAGAAAAAGTCATTTAAAAATATGGACCACTCAATTAAAACATAACAATACATTTCTTATTTTTCGTGCCAAAAAGAATGTGACCGCTTTTAACGGGACGGATGGAGTAGTTGAGAAATATAATATGTCATATAAGTGAAAAATTATTTAAATTTAACGACAGATAATAATATATGTAATAATAAATAAAATATTCATAATTTTTAACTACCCTAAATATAATTAATCCGTCGTTAATGTTCACATAAATAATCTAAAAAATAATAAAATATATTAATGATAGATATTTTCATCGTAAATTTCATCGTTAACACATTTTGTTTTTATCCATCGTACATTTCATAGTTAAATTCCGGTTGTATATATCGTTACATAAACGTCATTATTGAACATTTAAAAGTATTATGTTATCGAATTCGTTGTTAATTGAAATTTTTCTTAATGACTTTTATTAATAGATATTGATTAATATCTTTGCCATAAAAATATATTTCCCTTTCCATGAAAGAACTTTCTAATTTTTCTTTTTGGGACGTTCACAAAAAAAAAAAATTTATTTTTGGACTATATAGTATACACTACCACTTACTTTTCATTTTTTCATCAGTTTCAATACTAATTATTCTCTTCGTCCCACTCTAAAAGTCTTATTTTTCTTTTTGGGACGTCCCACTCCAATAGTCCTGTTTTTATTTTTGGTAATGATTTTATACTACAAAAATGTGGTCTCATACACCTTTACACACTTTTACACTAAAAAATAAGTTTCTTAATTTTCGTGTCCAAAAGAAAGAGGACTATTGGACTGAGACGGAAGGAATACAATACTTTTTCAACACTCTCAATACACTCAACAATCTTTTATTCACTAAAAAAAATTGTATCATTTGCTCTTAAGAAGTTCTTTCCTTGACAAAAAGAGAAATTGATATATGTATTATTTATAAACCCACGTGGCTCCCAAAATTGACGTGATCAATATTAGTGTTTGAATACTAATAAATCAAGTAGTTGAAAGTTTGCAACCCAACAAATACCCATATTGCATTAATGTTAGGAAAATAATATTATAAAATTGGGAGATGACGTATGCAACTCTAGAGCTCCTGCATATGCCTACACGGCTACACGTATAATATGGCCAGCAACTCTAGAGCCGGTGACAAATCAATTGTGAATTCGACTATTAATTAAAATTGTGGGTAAAATGTTTCACCGTATTTGGGTTCTAAGTATGCTTGTACTCATTTTTGCAATATATTCACTTTTACCTTTCGAAAAAAAAATTATGGATAAAATGCTCTTTCTCTCTGCTAGAGCTCTAATCCGATCTCGTCCACATTAAAAAGTAATTTGAAAAAGTGCAGATGATTATGCCTATCCCATCCCAGCTGTTTCACTTTACTCAATTTGCATGAGAGTTGACGTACGTGACATTTCTCGTAGCGTAGCACACTTGTAATTATATATTCCCTCTCTCCCTAAAAAATATTCCCTCCGTCCCACTATTGAAGACGCACTTTCCTTATTGGGGTGTCTCAATAATAAAGACACACTTCCAAATAAGAAAAGAATTAGGGGTTAATAAACACTAATTAATTGCACCTTAATTCAAGTATAAATAAGAAGAAAAAAAAAACGCTATCTTCATTTTCACTCTCTCGGCCTCTCGGCCTCTCTCTCTCTCGAAAGTTCTCTTGGCCGCCGCCCTCAGCCTCCATTTGCGCCGCCCTCCTCCGAAACCCTAAGATTCCACCGTCCTCAGCCTCCATCCGCGCCACCCTCCTCCGAAACCCTAATCCCCTTCTGCCGTCCTCAGCTTCCATCCGCGCCGCCCTCCTCCAAAACCCTAATCCCCTTTTCCCCTCTCTCTAGAACCCTAGATCTACGCGTTTATGGCCGATAATATGGGTTGGTCGGCATATTTGAACTCCGAATTCATCCCTGATTCGGAGGACGAAGAATTCTTTAAGGAGTTACCTCCGTTGTCGTCGCCGCCGTCTGGTTTTGTCTATGAGGGGAGCGGCGGATTCCAAGGTTCTGAGGAGTCCACCGGTGGTGCTTTCATGGAGGATTCAAGGGTTCTGAGGAGTCCGATCCGGCGGCCCATCTATCGCCGCCCCTCTACCGCGATGAAGGCGCAGGTGTTGGAGCTAGACTCTCTCCTATGCACGGAGAGCTGGGACGACGTCGTGCGCGAGCGGGAAGAGGTTGTTGGCAGCGACTGGTGGCGACGGTGCTCCCCTTTGTTGCGAAGGATGGTGGAGACCATGTATCCCGCTTTAAAAGGGTGAGATCTTTCTTATTGTCCCAATATTTGTGATCGTCTATGTCCTGTTGGTATGAGGGGTGTGGCCCTCTGTGCTGTTATTCCTCTGTGTTCCTCTATGTCCTGTTGGTATGAGGGGTGTGACCCTCTGTGCTGTTGTGGTAGATGGACTGAATGCTGAGATGATGAACTTGCTGCTCATTTGTTTTCATTTGAAATTTGGAGCAGACACTTTTTTTGTTGTGTTTGTTTAATTTGGACTTGAATCCATATTCAATTTTCAGAATTGAATACAAAAAATGATTAACAAAAATTGGATTAAAAAAAAAAGATTAAAAAAAAACTGGGCAAGTCAAAGTCAATTTTCATTTTGTGAAAAATTCTGGACAATTAAATTAATTAAAATTTTTGAAATTTATAAAATTACAAAATTCAAAATTCAAATAAAACATTAAATAGAAATACACAAATACACTAAACTAAAACTAATCAACTAAACTAATAGAGGTGGTCCCCAACACTTTAACAACTAAACTACCTCTCCTTAATCTTCGTGCCCCAAAGACCTATGTCTTTATTAGTGGGACGGAGGGAGTAGTTTTTTTTTTTTATTATTTTAAAATATCTAACAAAAATAGTCTCTTTTATTTATAAAAATTATTTATCACAACATGAACTCCAAAGACAAATTCAATTTTTTTTTATTATGGGGCACAAAATATAAGCATACTATAGATATAAAATATACTTCATTTATTAAAAAAATGATACTACATAATAGTTCAAGTATATTAGAATTACAATTTACAAGTTTTCATTGACTGAAATATTTGCATGATCGATCATTAAAAATCTCTTTGTCAATATATACAATCAATTTATCAATTATCCATTTATCTCTCATCTGATTGCGTAGACGATTCTTTGTGAAAAGTAAGAGTAACTACAAGTGGTGGGGTATAGTCCAAAAATAGGTAGGAAGTTTTTTTGTGGACGTCCCAAAAAGGAAAGATAGGAAGTTCTTTCGTGAACGGAGGGAGTATATAGATATATAATTAGTAAAAATAAATCAAAAAATTGTGGGGGCACATGCCCCCATAACTGGTAACATAGATCCGTCTCTGGTGGGCTCTATTCTCCACTCACAATATAATTAATTATCATTATTAAAATAACCTTTTAAGTAGGACTCTTTCTCCACTAATGGTAAACTAAATCATTTTCATTAAAACCCGTGTTGTCCCCTTCTAGAACTATTTTTTGTGGACGGATGAAGTATAAAATGATCTTGGTATTTTCGATTCACAAAAACTTCACGTATCCTGAACCGAATTGTGTAAATGACATTATTCAGTTATACAAATGACACACTGTCTATAATTGACATTATTTGGTTATACAAATGACAATGTCTATAATTGACACTATTCGATTATACAAATGACATTTTAAAATGTCATAGTGTCATTTGTATAATTGAATAGTGTCAATTATAGATAGTGTCATTTGTATAACCGAATAGTGTCATTTACGATGTTATAGTGTCATTTGTATAACTGGATAGTGTCAATTACAAGCAATATCATTTGTATAACCGAATAGTACCATTACACGGTTCGAGTCAAAATGCAGATTGGGGTCAGGATGTGGATCAAGGTACAACCGGTTGCATCCAAGACCACCTCTTTTCGATTTGCTACTGTATATCACATTTGACATGTCAACTCCTACAATGATAAGTTTTTTTTTTTTTTTTTTTTTTTTTTTTTTAGTGTGATAAGATATATTTAAGAAAAGCTAATTACATAAATCCATAACGTATTTCGGCTTTTGGAAATTACACCTATTTTCATAAACTAACTTCAAAATTCATAATCTTTTATTTCCGTCTCAAATTTATTCCGGTGATTGGTCAATTTCCTGCTTGAACGTTATAAATAGACATAGAAGCAGCCGCAAATGACACGGTGACAGCTGAAAATAACACTTGGACACATTTATGACATGTGAAAAATATATATGTATAAAAAAAAAAACAAAAAAAACAAAAAAACAAAACCCCCTCTACCCATCGTCTTCCCCCTTCCCTACCCCCAAACCCTAATTTCCCCTCCCCCACCTAGCGCCGACCCCTGCCGCCACCACCGCCAGCGCGACTTCTACACCCATAACAGCAGTTTCTGCATCGAATCTGTCTTCTCCTCATCTTACCACCACCATCTCAATGCCCTCGTCTCCTAATCGATATCCCTATCCCTTGTCGTCTCTGTTGAGTACAGGCTCGCCCCGGAGCACCCCCATCGTCTTCCTCGTTCCCCCCCACCTCCAAACCCTAATTTATCCTCTCTCTCCCCATCTCCCCTTTCCTAACGCCTGTAACCACACCAGAAACATACAAACTCACAGCCTGCACGCTCGAGCAAAATCCCTAAGAATCGATTAAATCACACACACCCAAACGAAATAGAGGTTGAGCCCTTGTCACGACCGGACTTAACTAAGGATAGGTAAGCCGGGAAACCGTGACTAGGGAAGGGAAATTAGGAGAGGGGACAGAAAGGGGTGATAAATAATTATAAATGAATTAAATTAAGATTTAGACATCATATGAGAATAAGTCACACATATATATAGATAATAACGAGTAATCGGTCATGAGTATCCGATTTAAGTGTTTATACAATAACTTGATTTGACAATCCAACATAATAGGATAAACTGCATCATAACTGAGTGTTCGCAGCGGAAATGAGAACGTGATACATGTATGAAGACATGTATCGCCAAGAGTTTATTTAGTAAATATGACAAAGCTCCGTACGACACCCCATCATCACTCATCACTGCTCAACCTGCACATTTAGAAATACATGCAGGGCTGAGTACAAAGTACTCAGTAGACATATGCCGAAAATCATATACATACATAATAAATGTAAATTGTCATGCCATTTCAATAGTATAACCAAGGGTTTTTTTTTTTTTACTTAAAAAGGCCCTAAGCATACTAAATTCATTTGTGATTCTAAAGTTCGTCTGATCAGACTAAGTTCTTTTGTAATCTATCATATCTGAATCTGTGTGCCGGAGAGGTGGCCACCTCTCACGGTCACTTGACCGGCCAACCCGCTAGATGACTCACGGTCACTGGTGTACACTAGCCAAGGCAGGATAGCTATCAACTGCTCAAGACCCGAATTCGATTACATGATAACTGGCAAAGCCATATCAGATAGATATCATACTGAAATTAAAACATTTTATGGCAAGACAATACTTGAAATAACTTCAACTCAAAGATTTTGTCATGAAATAACTTGCTTGAACGTAACATTTAAGCTCATTTGATATATACGAAAGTAATGCCTACCTGATTGCAGTGTTTTGCTACTTAAGACAATGATTCTCTTTCCTTAGCGCGATAGGTTACTCAGGCGCTTTTGTTTATTTGAACCTTTGATAACACGAAACATGTGTTCGAGTGAATAATAGAAAAGATAACAACAAATGCAGTGAATCACTATTCACTCATTTCTCTAACTACCCATATTTCCTTAAACGACTGTATCTAACTCATATACAATCGTTCTTCTTTTATCGAAATACTTCATGTACCTTTGAGGATGTAGGAAAGCCCATTTTATATTATTCCTTTATTTATCCATTATAAATAAAGAATAATTTATAAAATATTTTCCTTTTCCCCATTTAATAATGCCAATCAATATATATATATTGCTACTATTAAAAGAACTAATAAGTCATTAATAAATTCTAAATATTAATTCCTGATGAAAATTTCATTGTGAGATTTTAGGAACATTTGTAAAAATATTTTAAAATAATAAAAGGAGTTAACTATAAAAAGAAATTTTCGAGAAGATCTAATAATTTTAATATTTTAACCATTTAATTAATAAATCTTTAATATTTCATTTATCAACTATTCCATCTAATATAATTTTACCAACAAGTTCTCATGAAATCTTTCTCAGAATATTTATATATCTCAATCGCTCATTTATAAACTAAAAGTGATATTTTATCAACAATAAAACTTTAAAATCCTTAATAAGAATTATTTTGAATCATTTCCATCTCAACAAAACTGTATATATTCAACTTCAACTAATAAACTGCTTTTACTCCGAACTCGTATGGAGTCTAATTTTATATCAATAGAAACCTCTTTGAGTCTAGTTTAATTAAAAAAAAAGTATGTTGAAAAACTCCAAGTAGTTTAAGAGATATAGCGATTTTCCCATCGCCTACCAGATTCGGCAGTTTCTGCCAACTGAAAGTCCAGATTTTTGAAAAATAGCAAACGTTACCTGAATGAGCTCAAATTTTATATGTAGATAGCTAACACATATATCTTCATAGAATAAAAATTTGAGAGCTAAATATCAACATATGGTTACTGAAATAATTAACCTAATCATCTGCCTCACGACAGTTTTAGCAGATACGGGCAGTAGACTTCTCGAATTTTAAAAGGGTAGTAAACGAAGTTCAAATGATATGAAACTTTGTACGAATATTTACCACACTCCCATCTATACCCCAGAAATTTCTCATAATATAATAGAAACGGGAAGGCATCGAAATAAGGGCGTCAACTTACCCTTGTCCAAGTGAGCACTAATGGAAGTTGTTCGCCGGGGTTTTTTTCTGGTCGTCGTTCCGCGATGGGGTTTAGCCGCGAAGGTTTACGACTTAGTTTTCCTCGTGCGAGATAGATCAGGCTACACAACGGTGGTTTCTCGATCCTTTTCCGTCGTAAGGATAGTGAGAAACGAAGGCCGTAAGTTGGCCGGTGGCTAAGTCGGGAATTCGACGTTGGCCTCCGAAGGATATTGTGGCCTTTGGTCGGGAAAATATAGAGAAGGTTTCGGCCTTTCGATTGTTGGGTTTGGTAGCCTAAAGATGGAGGAACGAGTACACGTTCTCGGTTCAGAGCCTAGTGGCCGGTCGACGAAGAAATGGTCCGGCGAAGGGAGCTCACTTGAGCTCTTGCAAGTAAAAAAAACAAATCTCCTAAACTCTCTCTTGCCTCACACCTCTCGCTGCATTCTTCCTTCTGCAGAACTCTCCTCAATTTATAGAGGAGTTTCTGCAGACAACAGAATCAAAATGGTGGAAATTTTGGTACCTGGAGTTGCAACTTTTGAAGATTTGATCGTTGAAATTTACATCCTTTGACAATTGTGATCTTGCCGTGAAATTTCTTTCTCGGCGTGCTGAAGCTTTTGAAAATTGTGGATATTGGCGTGATTTTCTTCTCCTACAGGAGACTTTGGGGTGTGATGGAGTTCAGATATGCTACAGGAAGAAATCTGCAATCTTTAGAAAAACTTCTGCAGTAATGGTGTATTGGAGGGGAAGGTGAATAGTATAGGGAATAGTGTAGGGAATAGTATAGGAAATAGTGTAGGAATTGATGTGTTGGATGAAAAATCGAGACATACGTGTAGTGTCGTGATCTAGTTTCTCCTAGTTCCTGTAATAATTCTCCAATTCTCGTTTAATAAATACTCCTCGTATTTACATAAATTAAATCCTCAATCTTGAGATTTAATACGTGAAAGTCGGAATTAATTCGTGACTTAATACCTTAACTCATATAATGCGAAATAATAAAATTATTATGCATATGATCTCAAGTTATAATTCTAGCAATTTGATTTAAATAACACGATTTATAAAATCGGTTATAAATCTAAATTTTCTAATAATATTGATTAAATCAATAAACTGGTAAAACAAAGTCTCAAACGTATAGTTAAACCAATAAATTTAATTATTGGTTTCATTCATGACTGAATATTAAATCGCAGCTCTGTATCTCTTATACAGACTTTTGCTGAAATAATATTATCTGAACAAAATAATCACCATAAATAATTAAAAGAATTTTATAACTAATGCACATATTTAATCTAATATGTATTTAAAAGAGCGGGGCATCACAGCCCTAGCCTCTCCCAAAAAAAAAAACAAAATGGCTACCCATTTCTCTTTGCCTGAATCCGGTGTCGCCGCTTCGCGGAACCGCCGCCCTTCGTCTGAAATCCGGTGAGGGGTCGCCATTCTCATATCCACCTCGTCTCTGTCTCCCTCTCTTTACAATTTTTCTGAACCATGCATAATCGAGGCAAAAGGGTGAGCCTTAATTCATCTCGGTTCTGTAGGCAGAATTGTCGTTGTCGTCGTTGAAGTCCGTTCTCAAAGCGGGCGGTCTCTGGGTGTCACAACCGCACTTGCTAAGGATAGCAAATTCGGGAAAACCGCGACTAAGGGAGGGAAATTAGGAGCGGGATTAGAAAAGGGGCATGTTTAGCTTCTTGATGACTCGACTTGTATAAGGAAAACGATTGAAATTAACTAGAATTTAACGAAGGTCAAAAGGAACCGTACATAATATTATCCAAAAGAGGTACTCAACGAGTTTGAGTACATTATTAAATAATACATATTATTTGACAAGATAACATAATGTCTCTAGCAAAATCAGTGTTCGCAGCGGAATAACAATTTGAGTATATGTATGAAGACATATACTCTACTCTGAGGTACTCATCCTAGATCGACAAAAGCTCCGCTTGCACACTACATCCTCGATCACAGCTCAACCTGCACATTTAAAAATACATGCAGGGCTAAGTACAGGAGTACTTAGTGGACACTTACCGAAATTTACATACATGCATAATATTTTATTGTCAAGCCTTTCAACAGTAGTAAGATACGAGGGTTTTCCTTTAAAGACTCGTATTTACCAAAATATTATCATTTCTTTTATCAATAACCTGTACAGGTATTTTATATCATTAATCACCATATCAGTAACTCGTGCCGAGAGGGAGGCCTCCCTCTACGGACACTATGATCGGCCAACCCGCTAGATGACTCTCGATCACAAGGGTGTACACTAATTCCGAAGGGATTTGCGGTCCCATCCAGAATCCGAATTCGATTAACATCAGATAGGCAATTAATAATAAAACATAAAGCATTTAGGCATTGACAATATCATTTAAATTCATAAGCATAAAGTCTTAACAATTCTACTATATGGTTTTAGTTTATACGTAAGAAAGCCCACCTGAATAGCAGACTCACGGTTTAGCTCTAACTCTGGTGCTTGACCTTTAATCCGAGAAAATAAAATAAGATTCTAATTCTCGAAAAATCTCAATAAATGAGGATGCGTGAAATGATTATGCATGTCTCATATTCCTTTAATTAAATTATGAGATGCTAATCCTATTTAAGGAATTAAAGCTCGTCTTATGAGGTCGGATTATTAATCTTTAATAATCTACTCATCTTAAAATAATCTAATTCACTTACTAATTAATAATTAGTAAGTCTTAAATTTTTCTCTAATTAAACTTAATAGAATAATTATGAAGGCCCAATTAAAATAAAATAATCAAGGCCCTAAAGGAATTTAATTCGAGCCCAAATGAACAAATTCGAAGCCCAGTGCATTAATAATATTAGGCCCAACATCAATTAAATTCTAGAGCCCAACAAATGAGGCCCAAGATAATAAAATCATGAAGCCCAATAAGTGAGCCCATCATCACCCTTAAAAATTAGTAAATTTTAATATTAATCTCTAATTAACTTAATTAGGATCAATAGTGAAGACCCAAATAAATAAAAATTGACTAATTGAGGATCGTCTCATGAGGGTGGATAAATAATTAATCCGCTCATCTTAGAGTATTCTAACTCACTTACTAATTAATAGCCTCATTCTAAATTAATCCATAATTATAATTAGCTCAATTTAATTAATAAATTAATCTAAACTACCCTTAAATTGGGCCTGATTTTAAGCCAAAATAATAATAGCAGTCCAAATAAAAATTAACTCTAGCCCACACTAATTAAATACAGCCCATTATCAATTAAAAGGTGAGGCCCAAAATAAATTAAAAGAAAAGCCCATACTGAAAATAATCAAAGCCCATTCTCCCACTAATTCTCGGTTATCTCTTTCTCTCCAAGCAGGACACGTTCTCTCTCTCTTTTTTTTCAACTCAAAGACCGAATCTCTCTCTTTTTTTTCTCAAAACAGTTGGTTCTCACTCTCTATCTTTACTAAAGTAGAATGCTTTTCTCTCTCAATAATATCGGTTTCTCTCTCTTTTTTTTTTTAAAGCTGAACACTCTCTCTTTCTCTCAATTATCAAGATTGAATCTCTCTCTAAATTCTCAAGAAACGAACGCTGCTCAACATCTCTCTCTCTCGCTCGATCCAGCCGCCTCCTCACGAGTTCCACCGCCAACGGTTCCGGCGAGGCTGAAATCATCGCCGCTCCGCCCTCTGGACGTTCCAGCCGTCGCCGAGGAATTCGCCGCCGACTGCTGCTGTTCCCGGAGTCGCGGCCTGGAGTTGCAGAGCTCCGAAATCCGGCGAATCAGCCTCTATCGCGCCGAGGTCCGGCGCCTCCTTCTCTCTTCCTCAATCTCGCTCTAATCTCTCCTAAATCAAACGCTCCCTTCGGTTCTCTCTCGATCTGTATCCAGCCGAGGAATCCACCGCCGCTGCAACTGGATTCCGGCGAGCACCGTCGACTGGGAGCCGCTGGAGTGAGCCGCTGGAGTCCGCCGACTGCTGCTGTTCGTCGAGTCGGCGAGAGATGGCAGAACAGCTGCTGCCGCCGACAGAGGCCATCTCGCCGTTTGGTGCCGCCGCCATCGGCTGCCGCTGCCTCGCCCAAAGCCGACTCCCGGAGTTGCCGTTCGTCGTAGCGAAGGTCTCGGCAGTTCGTCATTGCCTCCCTCTCGTTTTATCTCTCTTCGATAGGTTTGTAGATTTGAAAAAGTTTTACATAAAACTCAAGTTTGTGTAAAGATTTGATTATGGAATCAAAACTTGATTTTTCTGTACTCTAGTTTAGTTATATAGAGGTTCTATTTCTGATTTCTTGCAAAGGTTTGATGCGTATGCAAATACTGTAAATTGTAAAATGATATATTGCTTGCTAATGAATTCTATTGAACATAAACACTTGTATAAGGAATGAAGTTGAAGAACTTTGAGATTAATATATACCTTGTTCTGCTGAAGTTTGGAACTCAAAACGAACACTCCGTATTTTAGAATTAGCAATTGAAGGTTGTGGTTTTAAAACTGATTCGTTTGAGTTAATTTATAGGCGAATTGCTGCGACAATGGGATTTATGAATGTGGAATTTTTGTGAGTGAAAATCGGCTGCGCCTGAACAAATAAGATTTGCTGCGGCTGTATCTTTGAAAAAAATGAGATTTGCTGTTGAAAACTGAGATTTGCTTTGTTGAAATCTGAAACCAAATGAAGGTATTCGGGTGTGAAATGCACACTTGTGCTAGTCAAAAATGGTGCAAATATGCTGCTGGAGCTGGAGTCAAAAAGAGTATTACATAGGCGTGGAGCTGGAGTCAAAAAAATGTCCAGAATAGATGGCTGAGCATGCTGAAGGAATAGCTGCAGATTTTTGCACACACATACACTATTCCTTTTTTTAAGTGTTGGTAGATAGATAGAAAAATAGGGGTTTGTAAAGTGAAGTATAAACAGAAGCAATAATTCTTGTCTTGGAATTTCTATATCTGTAATATTGTATTGCATTTTTTTTTTTAAATAAAATCCAACTACCGGGTTTTGTTAATATCGCGTGTTTATGAAACTACTCGATATCTGCTTCCTTTCTTAGCTAGAATAAATTCTAAATTAAATCCGTAGATTTAATTCTTCATAAACCGGAATAAATTCACGACTCAAGAAATAATAATAAAAATAGAAAAATAATTCTATTGTGATTAATAAATAACATGACTTAGCTAAATCAGTTTTGACTCTGAAATGAATAATTATTGGTTTACTCAATAATTCTCATCGCGGTTTTATTTACGCGAAGCTACTGACTTGGTAATAAAATAATAATCCTGCTTAATTGAATATAATCCAGTGTCATAAGCTGAATTTAAATCATAAATAATTACTGGGCTTGATTTACTGAAAGATGAAATAATAATTATCGTATTCCTGGATTTAAATATAATAAAAGAGCGGGCTACTACACTGGGCTCTGTAAGCTGCCGATGTCGCAGTGTTCCTCTCTGTGTGTGTGAATATTAGGGGGCGGCGACAGGCGCCGACGGTGGTGGGTGATGAGAGAGGAAATTAGGGTTTGGAAGCGGTTTGTAATCTGAATTTTTTTGGATCTCTCTCTATCCACGTTTTTTTTTTTTTGTGAATTTGGTAGCATATCTTGATAGATTTGGTTCATGTTTATCTTTATCTTGATCCCTCAAAACCCTACTTATGATTTTCGAATTTTTGGTGAAAGATTATCTATAAGATTTGATTTTTGAACGTTGGATATGATTTTTCCTTATATTTATTGCTCTGCATATGCACGCATCATCATCATCTATCAAATCTCTCTACACCTCGGTTAGTGAAAAGGTCTCAATTGATGTGATGGTCACAATGTCAGCCTCAGCCCTGAACTTATTGCTGCAATGGGTGGAAGACGTGGAACAAACATCCTGGAAAGCTCGCTCAGACAACATGGCATGTTTGGCGGGTATAAATAGGAGATACAAGAATTACTTTCTTCCCAAAAAGAGGAGAGTAGATGTGGGCAGTTGCTGAGGGTGATGTTGAGCATATAGAGGAGTGATGTTGTGTTGGATGAATGTCTTCATACTTTTTTTGTTATTTTTGAGGGAGCATAAATGCAGGGGGAGTTCATATACTTAGGGGGAGATTTTTTGTAGATCTTTGTATTTTGTGGTTTTGTGAAGAAAGGCAAAAATTGGGAGTTTGTTGGAGTTTTTATTTAACTCTATAATAACTTTCCTATTTACTTGGGATATGCTATTTTGTTTGTTTTACGTTCTTCACTTTTTGTGTGTAGGTTTCAACGTGGAGTTAAAGGAGTTGGAAGACTCCTATAATTAAGGAAGAGTTGAAGGAGTAAAGGAGAGAGAGGAAGAAAGTGGTAGACGTGAGTTGTGGAAGAGAGTTGGTGAAACCCTAACCAACTACAATTGTTCCTACAAACAAGGACACCCTATCCAACCACTTCATCCAACACTTTCAGCACTTTTTTAAAGTTTGGAGAGCAAGATAGGACGTCTATAAAAGCCAAGAGAGAGTCCTCATAATCAGTGGAACTTTAGAGAGAAACAGGTTGTCTGTGTACACGTGTTATGTTGGGTGTTTAGATAATATTGTGTTCAACACTCGTTGTTTTGTAAGGTTTCAGAGTTTAGCTCTTGAACCGAGTTTTGTTCTTTTGTGTGAGAGTGTTATTTGTTCAATACCTAAGTCTTTGTAAAGATATTGAATGTGAGTGTAAATCATTCTCAGTTTTAGTAAAGTTTTGTCATAGGGCTTCTACAAGTTATAATTTATAACTTGTAGAAAAAATTTTCATCCTTGTGTCCTCGTTTTTATTTTAATTCTGTTGCTTTATACTCTGTGTGCACTTGTGTGTCTCCTAAACACAGTGCACAACATTTGATTCCTACGAAGCAACACTTTCAATATAAAAAGGCGATCATAACATTATTACAAAGTTTCAAATTTTATTAAATCAGTGAAAGTTTGAACATTAATTGACAATTTAATCCACTTTTTACGCTTCCAGCCAGAATTTCGAGCAAGACCTGAAATTAGTTTCTAGTTAAACATAATTAATTTCTTAGAGATGGTCTTGCATGCGGTCAACCGTAGGGATGGCAACGGGCCGGATCTGGACCGGGTCTGGCCAATACCAGATCCAGATCCAGATCCGTTTTCATATACCATATCCAGATCCAGATCCGTGGATTTGAAAATTTTGGATCCAAATTCAGATCCGTCAGATCCGCGGGTCCACGGGTCCAGATCCATGGATCTACTATTTTTATATTAAATTAAAAAATTTTCACAAAATCAACAACATTTAATTTCCATCATGAAAAATATAACACAAAATACTTTTATCTAATTACTTTTAGTTTTTATTCTTTTGAATATAATTTATTTATTTTTTTTTTTTTTTTTTTGATCAGTGAATATAATTTATTTATTATTTTTAATTTAGTTAATATTATTAGTAAACTAAATATAAAATATAAAAAATATATATAAAATAAAACGGACCACGGGTCAGATCTGGGCCGGATCCGGATCTAAAATTTCAAGATCCAGATCCAGATCCGTTTTCAAAACTGAGATCCAGATCCAGATCCAGATCCGTCGGGTCCAAAAAATTGAGATCCAGATCCGTAACGGATCTGGACCGGATCCAAGATCCACTGCCATTCCTAGTCAACCGCATGGGATGCGGTGGTCAATCCCATCAAATTTTATATATTAACGTTTCGTGAATATAGACAAAATAATTGCGCGGTGTAGTGGCTGAGTGTGACCTTTTTATCTTGAATGTCAAGGGTTCAAACCCCTTTTCCCCCATTTTTTACTTTTTCATTTTTTTGGTTCCTTTTTCGATTTTTTTTTGCTTTTTCATTTTTGCTTTTTTTTTCTTCAGTATTTTTGCCTTTTTTTTCAACTTTTTTGTGTTTTCAGTTTTTGCTTTTTTCCTTTCTTTTTGTTAGCTCTTTTATTTTCTTCTATTAATCTGTTTAATTTTTTATTTTCAACACTTTTTTTTTTCTATTTTCTTTATTTTTTTAATATTATCTTTATTCACATCAATGATTATTTTTTATTAAAACTACAATTACTTAACCAAATAATTCAAATTATAATATTTTGTGAGTAAAAATAATAATTTTCGTAAATAAAATACTTTTAATAAGTATAAAATATACATTTGTTAGCACGAATGTATACTTATGTTAATATAAGTATTTACTTTTATTCAATATAAAGTACTACTTATATTTTTTAAACCCTAAATCCTGAACACTAAACCCTAAACCTTGAATGCTAAATCCTGAACACTAAATCATGAATCCTAATAGGAATATTTACTTTTAATAAGCATAAGATATACATTTGTTCGCACAAATGTATATTTATGTTAATATAAATATTTAACTTAATTCAATATAAAGTATTACATTTTCTAAACCTTAAACCCTGAACATTAAACCCTAAACCATAATAGAAATATATACGTTTAATAAACATAAGATATACATTTGTTAGCACAAATGTATTCATTCAATACAAAGTATTATATTTTCTAAACCCCAAACCCTGAAAATTAAACCCTAAACTCTTATAGGAATATTTACTTTTGATAAACAAAAGATATACATTTGTTCCTATGAATGAAAATAATATCGTAAACAAATTTAATAATTTATAAACATTACATTTCATCATATCAATAATTACTTTTCCTTACGACAATGATTACTTGACCAAATATACAAAATTACAAGTTCTAACGAATAAAATTGTAATTATCAAGAGTAT
This sequence comes from Salvia miltiorrhiza, assembly GCF_028751815.1. Taxonomy (NCBI): domain Eukaryota; kingdom Viridiplantae; phylum Streptophyta; class Magnoliopsida; order Lamiales; family Lamiaceae; genus Salvia; species Salvia miltiorrhiza. The sequence continues at coordinate 50,452,740 of NC_080393.1, read as the reverse complement.
AATTTACGTTAATAAATGTAATTATGAATACTAAATCCTAAACACTGAATACTAATTAAATCCTAAATAATAAATACTAAACCCCTAAATAATGAATACTAAACCCCTAAGGGTAATATTTACTTTTATTATCCTAAGATATACATTTGTATGCACAAATGTATACTTATGTCAATATAAGTATTTCTTATCATTCAATATTTTCTACAACCTAAATCCTGAAAACTGAACCCTAAATAATCAATATACCAAACCCTAACACTGAATACTAAACCTTAAACCTTGAATACTAAACACTAAACCTTGAATTCTAAACCCTATTGGTAATATTTACTTTTATAAAGCCTAACATATACATTTGTATGTACAAATATATACTTATGTCAATATAAGTATTTCTTATCATTCAATATTTTCTACAACCTAAATCCTGAAGACTTAACCCTTAAACACTGAATACTAAACCTTAAACCTTGAATACTAAACCATAAACCTTGAATACTAAACCCTAATAGTAATATTTACTTTTATAAAGCCTAACATATACATTTATTAGAACAAATATATATATATACTTATATCAATATAAGTATTTCCTATCATTCAATATTTTGTAAACCCGAAACATCGAATACTAAACCCTAAATAATGAATACTAAACCCTAAACACTGAATAAAACCCTAAATAATGAATACTAAACCTTAAACACTGAATACTAATTAAATCCTAAATAATGAATACTAAACCCTAATGGTAATATTTACTTTTATAAAGCCTAACATATACATTTGTATGCACAAAATTCTAAACCCTAAACACAAGTATTATATCAGGAGATTTAATTTAATTTAATATAAAGTATTATATCTTCTAAACCCTAAACACTAAATTCTAAACCCTAAACATTAAACTCTAAACCCTAAACACTTGATTGATTGAGTTTAGAATATCAGATAAATGACTATTTTCATACATTATAAGTTTTACATTTTCTAGACGTAATGTTTACTTTCATTGAAAATAAGTATTACTTTACATATTATTAATTAAAAAGTGCAAAGTAATTATTATTATGACAAATAGTAAATATTGACATAAAAAAGTAATGTTTGTGAAATATTACTTTTCATCATTTTAATAGTTATTTTTTCTTACAACAATGATTACTTGAATAATTACTTGATTATTTTTTTCTATATTTTATTTATTTCTACGTTATTTAATATGCATAGAATATACATTTGTTAGCATAAATGTATACTTATATTAATATAAGTATTTACGTTCATTCACTATAAAGTATTATAGTGAATGAAGATTAGAAAAGGAACCTAAAAATGAATAAATAAAAAGAAAAAAAATTGCAAGAAACCTAAAAATGAAGAAAACATGAAAAGGAAAAAAAACATAAAAAAATGGAAACAAAACCAGAAAAAAATATTAAAAACGAAAAAAAACATAAAAAAATAATAATAAAAGGAAAAAAAAGGGGAAAAAAATCACAAAAGTGAGAGAATGGGGGGAAGGGAGTTTTGAACACATAGCCTTTGTCATGGAAAATGAGTCGCTGTTGTCTACCATATATTGCACCACTGCATCATCTCATCTATTTTATCTCAAAAACTGGTATATATTCGTGTATATATGGGTCAACCGCATAGTATGTGGTTGATCGCACACAATAATTTGCGAATTTCTTAATATTTCATATCATAAATAACCTAACCGAAATTTCTGGTCATTGAGAGTAATACTTCCACTAGTCACTACATTCAGTACCAACACAAATACACAAAAGCATACTAGAGTAGCAAAATAATTCTAGAAGTTGAATGGGACACGTTACACCCCCCCCCCCCCCCCCCCCAACAAATTTAATTGCCACTAATTCAGGTACATAAATATTTATGAGTGTGAGCCGTGAGCGTGTCACTATTTATATGCCTCCAAAAAAATTGTACATATTTCTTGAATTTTGCTACTTTTAAGCTCTCATCTTCAATCCCAACCTTCTTTTCATTCTCCAAACTTTTAGCTAGCTAGCCCTCTCAATTCTTTGCTCTTCCCCTTATTCAACAATTCAAACCCTTATATATACACATTATATATATAATATCAAGTGAGCTATATAGCTTTATTTTATTCTCTGATCATTTTGGAGATTTAATTGTTTTTACGAGTTAAAGAATCAAGAAAAGAAAGGAAGAGCAAAAGAAGAAGTTTGTTTTAGTTTACAAATTTAGATTTTGAGCTCATGGATTTTTGGCTGTGGAGATTGTTCTTTGTTGCCTTAGCTGAGATTCTTCTCTTTCATGGCTTCTGCTCATCCGAGCAAGGTAATAATATTTTACTCTAGTAATTAATTTTCCTTCAATTTTCTGATTTCTCATCATTGCTAATTTTCTGCGTGTAATTATTTACATTTTGTTTTGAGTGAAACTTCATTGAATGAGGCTCGTTTCCGTAGGCGCATAGTCCATCAAATTTTACCAGCTGAAGTTGTAGTGGATTTAAAAGATTAATTTCAAATTGATATTTTCACCTCAGTTTTACTACTATATTCCAAACCAACGCTACGTGTCCATATGCATGTTTTCTTTAGCATTTTGCAATTTGATTATATATCTTCATTCATATATGGAAATGAGAATTAAGAAAACGACATTGGTGGGTAAAGTTATTGTATTCGCAGTATAATTAACTATTTAGAATTTGAATTTAAGTGATGCATTTATCCATCAAGATGATACATTAATCATTAATTTTTGTTAAATTATGTTAAAGGGGTTGAGAATGACCTCTCATTTTTATTTTAAATCTACGTTTTTATTTAAACATCTCCATATATATATATATATATATAATATATATATATATATATATTATATACTATTATAATATGTCCATTTTTATTAATTATGCCCGCTGAGATACCGCTATCTCCAACTACTTCCTCTCGAGAGAGCATTAATTATACATCTAACTAAACTCAAAATTAGGGTTATATAGTATATCATTCCAAAGATAAAATTTTGTGTAAAAATATATAAGTCGTTCTCTTTTTTAGTCATGTATTTTATGAAACACTGAATCACGACCGATTATATATAAACTAAATTTAATAGGAGAAAAAAAGTAAAAAAAAAAAAGAAAATCTAAAAAGATCTTAAAAACACAAAGACCATAAAAGGGTCGAGCCTCATTAAAACTTCGCCAAACAATCACGACCGATTATAACAACTCTATCAAAATAAAAGAAAGTTTCTAACACAAAATGATCTTGTGTGGTAAAAACAAAATTCAGCTCCAAATTACAGCTTCATGCAGCAAGCAAGCTCAGCTCCACCAGTCTCCTACTACGACTACATCATCATCGGCGGCGGCACCGCCGGCTGCCCCCTCGCCGCCACGCTCTCCCAAAACTCCACCGTGCTCCTCCTGGAGCGCGGCCCCTCGCCCTACGGCAACCCCAACATCACCGAGATCTCCTCCTTCGGGCGGGCCCTCTCCGACCTCTCCCCGGCGTCCCCGGCCCAGCGCTTCATATCCGAAGACGGCGTCATCAACGCCCGCGCCCGCGTCCTGGGCGGCGGCAGCTGCATCAACGCCGGCTTCTACACGCGCGCCGCCGCCGGCTACGTGGCCGCCGCCGGCTGGGACGGCAGGCTGGTGAATGAGTCGTACGAGTGGGTGGAGAAGGTGGTTGCGTTCGAGCCGCCGATGAAGCAGTGGCAGTCGGCGGTGAGAGACGGATTGCTGGAGGCCGGCGTCAATCCTTACAATGGCTTCACGTATGACCATTTGAACGGGACGAAGGTGGGCGGGACCATCTTCGACGGCGAGGGGCGGCGGCACACGGCGGCGGATCTTTTGCAGTATGCTAACCCTAAGGGCCTCACGGTGATGTTGCATGCTTCTGTCCATAAAATTCTATTCAGCATCAAAGGTATCATAATCCTGCCTCATTTTTCTCTTTCTATAATTTTGAGAGGATTTATTCATTCATTTAGGAGTTATAACTATTTTTATATTTCTTTTTTAGTTTTTGGATTGATTAATTTATTATTAATTAAGGTTAAGTCTATGATATAATAATATATTTTATTTTTACAATAAATAATTACTATCTTCATTTACGAAAAATTTGCCAAAATTTTCTTTTCAATATGTACAAAAAAATTGTCACTTTCCATTTATAATAATAACGTCCATACAACTTTACCATTAATGTGACCCTTGCTCTAATTTATAACCACCGATCAACTTATAATCACTTAATTTAAAAGTATATTTATAGTGAGACTTTTACTCTATTCAATCATTTTATTAAAACTTATATTATCCACAGTGTGATAAATGTTTTATGGACGGAGGGAGCACGGTAGTGATACTTATTAGTGGCATAATAAATTGTGGAACGGAAGAATTCATATTTCGGTAATTAATACCAACTTTTTTTTAATTGATGATGCTCAATTTATTAATAAATTAATAAATTTGTTTAGTTAATTAATGAGTAGTCAGAAAAGGTTGGTGGTAAAAGCTTTCCTAATTGCTAGAACTTAACCATTTTTTGTACAATTATGAATAATTGACGTGCTAATTGGTTATGAAGAAAATGACATCTCAATTACTATATTAAACCTATATTAAAACCTATAGTTTCTACATATGGGTGATAATACCAGCTTTTAGAAACTTGATTATGCTTAACATTTTATTTACTCAACCACTAAAGTACTACTCGATTAATTTATTAAATATTATAATGAAAATGTAATAAATTTGTATAGTCACTAATGAGTGGTGAAAAACGGTTGGCAGCAAAAGCTTTTCTAATTGTGTAAAAGTACTAATTCGAAGACACTTACAAATAATTGATATAGGGAAATTATAGAGAAAAGTGAAACTCAAAATGCAAATGCAAATGAAAATGAAAATTCAAGGACTATATATGTATTGTAAATCAAACTGTTATTAATGATTTATTTTATTTTTTTATTTTATATTATAACAGGGAAGAAGAGGCCGTTAGCTCATGGGGTAATATTTAGAGACGTTTCTGGAAAGAAGCACAAAGCATACTTAAAAGATGGAGAGAAAAATGAGGTTATATTATCAGCAGGGGCCCTTGGAAGCCCACAGCTTCTAATGCTGAGTGGGGTGGGCCCATTGGACCAGATCAAGGCCCATAACATAACACTAGTTTTGGACCAGCCTTTGGTGGGCCAAGGCATGGCGGACAACCCAATGAATGCAATTTTCATTCCGTCGCCGAATCCTGTGGAGGTGTCGTTGATTCAGGTCGTCGGCATTACCCGCTACGGGAGTTATATCGAAGCCGCCAGCGGAGAAAACTTCGCTGGCGGCTCCGCCACAAGAGACTTTGGACTCTTCTCTCCGAGGGTATGTCTATTTTTTAAAAATCCACTAAAATCTCTTGAGTGGGTATTTTGAGTTTCACGTACATGCTACATAAAATATATTTCAAAAACTAAACAAATTTATTTTAATATTATAAAATTTACAAAATTACTTCCCCCGTCCCACTATAGGTGACACAGAACTATTGGGCATACAAAAATAGTAGGACTTATACTTTTTCAAGGATTGAATTTTATCATTTATCCAAATAAGTCACTTATAGTGTGACAGTCCAAAATAAAATACAAGCCAATTTTAGTGGATGTTAGGGAATATTTTAGAATTTCAATTTAAACCTAGCTAATGCATATAGTAACTTTCTAGGGGTGTGTATGAATTGAATCGGACTAAAAAATCAACGGACTGAAAAATCAACCGAAAAATAACTTACGATCGGTCTGGTGTGGTTTTTTAGGGTAGATATCGATTTTCGATCTATCTGAAGTATTTTTTTTTTTTTTTAAAAATGATCTATCTAAAGTATTAGTTGGTTGATTCGATGCAAAAAAAAAAAAATCTAATTAAAGAGGGCCCTTTACATATGATAAAGTCCATTCCAAAATACTTAAAAGTTCTACTTCAAACAAACAAGCAATAAACAATTTCATAGTGTACTCACATTAACTATAAGTGGTTGGGCGCACATGCATGTGCGATGTGTCCCTATATCATACAACGTACTAACTACTAACTAACTATACCAAATCAATTCATCTATAAATTTGTGAATTAATTAAATTGTTGATTGATCATGTTGATGGCAGATTGGTCAGCTCTCAAGTGTGCCACCAAAGCAAAGGACCCCAGAAGCCCTAGCAGCAGCAATAACAGCCATGGAAGCCCTAAACCCCATAGTTTTCAACGGTGGATTCATTCTGGAGAAGATACGAGGCCCCCTCTCCCAAGGCCACCTCCGCCTCGTAAACACGAACCCTAACGACAACCCTTCCGTCACATTCAACTACTTCCAACACCCCGAGGACCTCCACAGATGCGTGGAGGGCCTCAGGGTGATCGAGAGGGTGATCCAGTCGCGGCCCATGGCGGCCTTCAGATACGACTACCTCTCCCTCCCGCTCCTCCTCAACATGAGCGCCAACGCGCCCGTCAACCTCCTACCCCACCACGCCAATGTCTCCACCTCCCTCGAGCAGTTCTGCAGGGACACCGTCATGACCATTTGGCACTACCACGGCGGATGCCGCACGGGGTCCGTTGTTGACTCCGATTATCGGGTTATTGGAATTGACGGTTTGCGTGTCGTTGATGGATCCACCTTTCATGACTCTCCCGGAACCAACCCTCAAGCCACTGTTATGATGCTTGGGAGGTAAGTGTGTATATACTTCCATTTTCAACATGCATGCATCATAAGTTTTGCATATTCATTCAATATATATATAGGTAAAAGATCAGGTGAGAACCGCATCTTTTCGTGAGAACGGAGAACTATGAATAAATAAATAAAATACATAAACAAGAGAAAGTAAGATCATGGACAGTCAATGCATACAAGATCCGACCATCTCTTGTTAATGTATTTTATGTATTATAATTGTTCATGCATGACCTGACTATCTATTGTTCATGTATTTTATGTGTTTGTTAATGGTTCTTCATCCTCACCAAAAGATGTGATTCTCACTTAGAGTTCAAATAACGACGTTCTTATTCTGAGAAGTGAGAACTGTATTAACTTATACGTTAAGTGCAGTAAATTATACATTGTGCACTAAATTAATTTCGCGTTGTATACCATATAAATTCGTGAGTGATATTTTGTTGAGTACGCAAAGTTACTCTGTTGCGCAACGCGCACAATTTACTGCACTGGATGGATAAGTTATTGCAGTTCTTATAATAAGAAGGTTTTTATTTGAACCACATATATGTGTGTGTGTATATATATATAATATTAAAATATTTATTTTACTATTGTAAAGATAAAAAAATTATAAATAAAAAAGATAAAAATTAATCATGTTTTAACTTAATTAAAGTACTATATCCTTGATTCACAATCAATGAACATTTTGTTTGTGATATATAGGTATATGGGAGTGAAGATTCTGCAGGAGCGATTGGGAAATTCATGATTGCTCAAGAATTGTTTTTCTCAACCTTGTGGGTTGTTGAACATAAGAGTGTATTTGGATGATGGACGACAGTGGTTATACTTTTTTTTAAATGCAATAATTAAATGAATCCATAGCTTCATTAATCCATAATCCTCAAATGCAAATCAAATTCTAAATTAACGTTTTTATTAGTAATTTATTAACTCGTGTGCGTGGTACGTGCAACGATATAGCAATATATTGGCTAGCTGGTTCGAATGGAGTATTAATTAGTGCTATGGTTATCATCATTAATCACTTTAACCACTCAATTATTTAATCTTTTTAATATTAATTATTTTTTCTTTGTTTCATATTATCAATATTTATTTCAATCCAACTATATATATTTTTAATGATTTCCTATTAATTATCACTCCAATCATTCAACCATAACATTATTTTATATTATTTTTAATCAAAATATGCATGGTTAATTATAAATAAAATAGAAATTACAAACCAATTAAAGTTGTTTGGTATTTTGAGTTGTACCAATTCTAATTTATATCATATGTGGTGTGTTGTACCCATTTCGATTTCATTGTATGTTTACTAATTATTGTTGTAATGAGGTCCCAGGGGGATACACCTATGGGCTATTTTTACTAATTCCTCAATCAGAGGGATCTCAAGATAGAGATCAAAACGAAACTTTACACGCAAACAAAGACACCTGTTGACTGAAAACAGTTTTGACCAAACAGGGTTGACGACTGATACTGAACGCTCTTCAGTAAGGAGTTATCAGTTAAGTTACTAGAACTTAACTGATGCACTTATGGGCTTCAGTCGAGTTTGCTAAAACAGAGATGATAACACTCTTCCTGACTTATCAAAAGATAGATCAGTCAGACTGATATCATACGCAGCGGAAATTAAACTTAGTTTCGCAATAGCCTCGGTTGAGCACATTGTTGGTCTTAGGTTTCTCTTTGCAGTTAATCAGTATTCAGTTTATCAATTGAAACAACACAAGTAGGAATGTAAAACTGAAAGCTGTCAACAACACAGAGACTTTTACGTGGTTCGGAAAAACCCTTTCGTACATCCACGGTCGGTTGATCAGACCAACAATCCACTCTGCAAGTGCTTAACATGTGCACTGCAAACCAAACCGTGTGCTTGCCGGATGCACACAACCGTACCATTGAAGAAAACCCTTCTTCAGTACCCACGCTTCACTCACGTCGGATTTCTCTTGCTTAGCACAACCCGCGCTAAGACTCTCAGAGTCAGATAACCCTTCTGAACTCCGAATCACTCAAAACACTCAAATCTTTCTTTTGGAAAGGAGGTTTGAACGAGTGCCAATTATACTGCAAAGAACAAGTTCTTTGTAGCAAGTTTGACCTTGGCTTCTGGGTAAACAGAGGTTTGCCTAAGGTCTAAGAGAATGTATGTAATCAGCAGTGACTGATTTTGGCTTTGGAATTCTCTTCTTCGATTCAAGCTTTGGGGAGGTTAAGCTTTAGGCTGAGTAGCAATTTCGGCAGAGCTTCAGCTTATGTCGTTGAATCGGTGAAGGTTGAAGTGATCCTCGAGCGCTATTTGTAGGAGAACTCTTGAATAGATCCGTTGGCGTAGAACGTCCTCAAGATTTCTTCCGTTGGAGAGCAATTCGAATTTGGGCTGAGGCTTCAATCTTCGAGGTTCCTTGTCTGGTGGAAACGGCTCTCTTGAGGGACAGGAGATGTGACGTCTCTGATAAAGTAACCACCAAATAGGAACGACCTCTGCAGAGATAAGATCCTGAGATCTCTGCATTTAATGCGGTTGTACTCTTGTGAGTACATGGCTTCCTTTGAACGTTGGAAAATCAGTCCGAGGAAGAATGATCAACTGATACTTGACTTTAGTATCAGTCTGTGGCACGCATTAAGTAATCAGTTCCAAACTGATTCTTCAACTGATACTTCAGTTGGTATCTTCAGTCTTCAGTCATTCGTCCTTCAGTCTTCAGTCTTCAGAACCGCATATTAAACTAGAAACGAACTCTAACACTTGAGTTCAAAACTGTTCTAGTCTATTACAATTAAGACCTATGAATTTTGGTATCATCAAAACAAGGATTAGGATATTCCACAAGGTTCCCAACAATTTCCCCCTTTTTGATGATGCCAAGACCATACAGCAGTTCTAGACAACAATAAGACTGAACTCACAGCACAAGTTCTAAAACTGGGGTGAAAACAGTTCCCCCTTAACAACAGAACCTAAAAACTTGTACTTAGAGTTAAGAACGAAACAGTTCTAAAACAGAACAGGAGAAGACAGAAAAACATAATCAGAGCCTGGACAAAAAGTCATTGTCTTCAGGTTGAGATAAAAAAGAAGTTTTTTTTATTAATAATGGACTGATAAGCCATCAGTCGAGGTACATAGCGAGACTTACATAGGAGTAAAAAGTAAAAACAAAAACAACATGGGAAACCCATGGACTCCAGCAGTCTGCTTGGCTGCGCCTTTGAACTTCTTGATCTTCATCTTCTGTCTTCGTGTCTTCATGTTCCTAAGCTTGTTCCACTCTCACTTGTTTTCCGTTGAGTTGAGGTCTTTACTGGAACGTCGTCCTTACAACTTCTGGTGATCCTTGCTGTCTCATCTTCAGTCAAGAAAGAAGGGATAGGAGCAACCTTAGGGAAGGTTTCTCTCTGACTTCTGACTTTTCCCCTTTTTGGCAACATAAAAAAGAGAGCTGATGATGGAAGCTATGATTGGATGGGACTTCAACTCCGATTCTCAAGCACTCGTGGGAGAACTTGAAAAGCAGAAGAGATCCCGAGATGCAAAAAGAAGAGGATGCCAGTGGAGAGGTGGAGAGATGAGAAGGGAGACAGAGAAGTGATGGAGACGGAGAGATGGAGAAGAGCAGGGTGTAGGAAAGGAAAGTATGCATAGCATGTTAGAGATAAACATGAGATGTAGCTATGCATACAATCCGGAGGGCGAATAGACAGATGAGAAGAGTAGAATTAGAGGAGTGCGAGAAGTGGGGAGGAGAAGCGAAGGAAATGCGTGGCGAGGCTTTGATGAAAGAAGTAGATCAAAACGCGCCTCGACATACATGGAGGAAAGAGAAGGTGAGGATGAAAAATCGAATCAGTGGTAGTCGTGAGGACTAGCACTATCGATATTGCGTCGTGGTGATGTATGAATGAATGGTGACCGTTGTTCGGTGAATTATCGGTGAGTTATAGATTTTACCTAGAGATTGATCGAAAAAATGAGAAGAGATTGCTAGATTGTTGAGAGCACGAGAAAAGATTGCTGCCGTAGTAAAAGTATTGAAAGCGTAAGTTTACAAAGTGCATGCTAAGGGCTATTTATAGATTACACGTTAAGGGTAAAAGGGTAATTTCATCATTGGAGCACGCATCTCGCATGGTCAGGGGCATAATGGTAAAATTAATGCTAAAGCATGCGCCTCGCATGGTCGAGGGCATAATAGTAAATTTGCTCCCGAGTAAGAGACTTCTCTGCTCTTTCGGTGATTTCTCTGGCGGTAGCCATTCCTCTGACACGGGCCACTTCTCTGGCGAACATGGTTCCTCTGACAGAGGCCATTTCTCTGGCGACACCCCGTTCCTCTGGCGAGATCCGTTCCTCCGATAAAACTCATTCCTCTGTTCTGCACATATTACTCCTCATCAGCTACTCCCCCCTCTGGTCTGACTAGTTCGCTCTGGAGCAGAGTAATCTAGTCAGAGTAATCACCGGCGTGGCTGACGTCATTCGCATTAACTGCCCGTCCTTTCACAGTGTACTTTCCCATATTTCGAGGTTACTTTTTAACCTTCGCGTCTTTTCGTCTCTCCGTAGGAATTCTTGACCGTTGATTATTTCCCTGATGCTACGTATCACTCATCCCGCGTGTTGGTAGTTGCCCGCGTACGTTATACTTAGACGGTTCAAATTTTTACTCTCCACTATTCACCTTCTCCAATTTTCTCCGAACCCTTTCGACTGCGATTTCCGGCGATTCCCCGATCTCAATTCCGGCGTATATCTCACAACCCTTCCGTTCCAGTCTTTACCGTCGATCTTTCTTTGACTTAGGTAACTCGCGTATCCTCCTCTCCCGATATTTGTGTTTAGTGTAGAGTGATTTTGAGAATTGTTGGTGCTCTGATTGAGCGTGGAACCCTAGTTTTTCTTCTCTCTTTTTAAGTTTTTATGATCATGGCCTCTACCTCCATCGCCCAGCCTGACTTCTCCCCTTCCCCTTCTCCCTCTCCGCTAGCTTCTCCGACTAACTCTCCCCCTCCTTCCAACTGTTGGGAACCTTGTGGAATATCCTAACCCTTGTTTTGATGATACCAAAATTCATAGGACTTAATTGTAATAGACTAGAATCTCTTTGAACTCAAGTGTTAGAGTTCGTTTCTAGTTTAGCTTGCGGTGTCGAAGACTGAAGACTGAAGAACGAAGGACTGAAGACTGAAGACTGTTTACCTCGTTTTTGGGTGGTATTTGCGAGTTTTTCTGCTGTGCATTCGAGCATGTTTCGTTTCTTTATGCTCTATTTTTCACGTGCTCGATGACTGTTTGGGTGTACTACTGTCGTGTGCAGAAATCGGGAGTTTTCAAGCTTTTTAGCATCTTTGGGAGCAGTTTTTGGAGTCAGAGCTCACGGCGGCCGCCGTCAAGACGCCGGCCGCGGCCCCACGGCGCGCGCCGTGCATTTTCAAGAGAGATCAGCGAAGGCAGCCTACGGCGCCGCCGTCCCACGGCGGCCGCCGTCCCTGGCATTTTGGCAGTTATGTTTTCTTCCATATAAAAGCCGATTTTTAGGGTTTTTGGACCTATTCTCGACCCCAGCAGCCTCTAAGGCGAATTCCACACTTTTTCCTTGGTTTTTAGAGATTCAAAACATCAACAATAGCTCTTGGATTCATTGGATCACCGTTTATGTCAATTTACATTCCATCGGATTAGTTTACTTGGATCGTACGTTTTGTAAGAACTCACTTGATTCTCTTTAGTTTATTTGAATCCTTTGGTTTGTCTCAATATTTGTTTATGCTTTTGATGATTGATAGATCTTAGATTATTTTCTATAACGTGGTTGATCGTTGATAATTTAAGTATTTGGTTGTTCTTTGTTGATCGCTGCGAATGCTCTTTGATTGTTTGTTAAGAAACCCTTCTAGATAACTATTAAAGTTCGTTTTGATTTTGAATTTGATGTTTGATCTTGTCTTCATGCCTAGGTAGTGATTATTCGTTGTTTACGGGTTTATGTTCATTCGGTTTGGCGTACTAGATTATAACCCTAGTTCGATAGGTTTAATGTTTAATGTTTAATTTCTACGTTTTTAATTATGTTTTGGTGTTTAGAAGAGCGAGATAGTGCCAGACCCAGCTTCCCGATTAGAGTGTTTAGGTTTTCATTCCGTTTCTTGTGAGTAACTCAATTAAAGCCCTGCTAAGCCTTCCGTGTGAGACGACTTGAGTCACCTTACTGCCCTAGAACGACCTCGTATAAATTCGAGTCCATCCGCTAGGTGTTTTGGATGAGTCAAATTTTGGCGCCGTTGCCGGGGAAGGCTTTAGGCATTTGATTGTGTTGCATTTGTTTTCAGTGTTTATTTTGTTTCTTTCTTTTAACTCGGTTATTTTCTCCCTACGGTGCGTTTGATTTGTTTGTTTGTGTTGTGTATGCAAGGACGCAGAAGCTTGAAGAGAAAGCTTGCACCTTACTACGACAACATACATCGACCTCGTGAGATCCTTTCAAGCCTGGAGGAGGAGTCCGAGTCCAGTTTGAGAAACCTTGTGGAATCACAGTTTCGAGAGGAAGACTGTGAAGAGAGAATCGCTTCCAATCCCATCCTGGAAGCCGTTGAGGATACACTTTCAGTGCATTCTGAAGGAGAAGAAGAAGTTCGTCCCAACCCTGACCACGAAGCCATGGCGGAGCAGAATATACAGTACATGGGCGACTTTTCCAGGCCAGTTATTGGGAACACGAGCACTTCGGCGATAGTGCTTCCCACGGCAGTCTGGAATTATAATCCGAAGCCCAACGATTCAAACCTACTTCCGCTCTTTCATGGGATGCCAAGTGAAGATGCCTTGCAGTTCATCCGTGACTTCTGCACTCAAGTGCAGACTTTCCCACTGCTGGAACTCACCGAAGATCAGTTGAGACTTAAGTGCTTACCTTATGCACTCAAGGACCGGGCTAGGACGTGGTTACTGTCCCTGCCGCCAAACTCCATCACCACATAGGGAGAGGCATGCGAGAAGTTCATGCTCAAGTACTACCCTAATCACAAGACACAAGAGATTAGGACCCGAATAATGAACTTCATACAAGGAGCTGACGAGCCTCTCCACGAGGCTTGGGAGAGATTCCAAGAGCTCCTCCGCCATTGCCCACAGCACCAGTTAGCACCCGTCATGTTGATGCAGTTCTTCTATGACGGATTGATTCAGACGGCACAGTTTATGGTGGACAGTACAGCAGGGGGCAACATTGCCCGGAAGACAGCTGATGAGCTCAAGGAGATTTTCAACACACTCGCCGCGAGTTCTCAACAAAAATCAGTCAGAAGTCAATGCTGCTCAGGGCTACCCGGGGAGGCCTCAATTTGAACAGAGGCCCATGTTCAATCAAGGGCAACAAAGCTCTAACTCGGGTTGGAGAACTCAGCAGAATTCTGGATGGAGGAACCAAGCTCCTGGCCAGGGGTCAGGATCAAACCAAGGCAATCAGTTCCGCCGACCTCCTCAGCAATTTGGGTATCAGAACCAGCAACAATTCTACCCACCTCAACAGCAGTTCCCCTTTCCTCAGCAGCAGACTTACCCTCAAGCATATCAGCAACAGCAACCCCAGCAGTATCAGCAGTTCCCTATGCAACAAGGGAATTTTCAGCAGCAGCAACAATACCAGCATGCCCCTCAACAGTTTCAGAAGCAAACTCAACCGCAGAATTCGTCTCTTGAGGACACGATGAAATCTTTTATGGAGATGACCAAACAGAGCATGGAGTCGCAGTCCGCCACAATAAAGCGTCTTGAGACAACCGAGGGGCAGCTCTCTGGGACCTTGAACCAGATGCAACAGCAGCAACAACCAGGGAAGCACCATGGACAAGGATTGCAACCTCACCAAGCTCAAGCAGTCACTGTTTTGTGCAGTGGAAAGGTGGTGAACAATAAAGTGGAAGCCCCTGTGGAAGAGCCCCCTAAGGAAACCCACATGGAGGAGCAAGTACAGAAGCAGCCGCAGCCAAGAGAGGAGGAGAAGGAGAAGGAGTCCGAAGTGAAGCTCCACAAGGCTGCCAAGCCATATAAGCCACCGGTCCCTTACCCAAGCCGATTGAAGAATGAAAAGCTGGACCAATAATTCACCGATTTCTACAACATGTTGGCAAAGGTGAATGTGAACTTGCCTTTGCTGGATGTGATCAGGAATGTCCCAGCTTACTTGAAGTTCTTTAAGGAGTTGGCTTCCAAGAAGAGGAGGTTCGAGGACAACGAGAAAATCTTGGTGTCCGAGGTTGCAAACTCCATAATGCAACAACCCTTACCGACCAAGCAACGAGACCCAGGTAGTTTTGTGATTAATATTACCTTGGGAAATGGTAAAGAGCCCCCGGGAATGTTAGATTTGGGGGCTGGAATCATTTTAATGCCTTACTCTATTTTCAAGCAATTAGAGTTAGGAAATTTGAAACCCACTCGTATGTGTGACGAAGCTGTCGTTTGAGCTTTGTGCAAATAAAATATCCTGTGCCCACAACTAGACTAGCTAGTGGTAAGTCCAGAGTCGAATCCACAGGGAACTGAGCAGTAACTTCTCCTGCAAGGGTGTCACTAACAAGGGTTTGTATTCTGCAGGGTTTTGACCACAACGTGCTTATGGGCAGAACGGGGTTTCCAACTAAAACTGAAATAACAAGGTAAACAAATCAAAACAATTCTGACTTGGGTTCGAATCACTAAACATGAACTGACACTCGATCATTGGTGCAAAGATAAATCACTATACTCGCATACCAGTGGTTATAGGCATAAGGATTGTTGTGCCCCTATTGTCACTCGTCACGCACACAAAAACCCCTTGCCCAATCTATCATTTCAGTTTATGATCCCTTAGAAGGGTCGGCTAATGGAAATCAACTACCCCGGGCAACATCCACGCTCTCTGCGATGGCCTATCGCTAGTTGTGCTTTGCCCAGAATGCTTTAAGAATTAGATAGACCCACTTGACTCTTACACCGATATTTCACAGCAGTCACGGCTCCAACACCAGTTGTACTATTTTGGAGGTCGATGGCAACTCGCCTTTTGCCCAAAGTATTACTTGTGACCAGAACTCCCTAGTTAACTAGTGATCAATTAATCAACCAAGTTGTTACAACCTTTTTGGAATCAAACCTAGTGTATCGGGAATATGCTCATACAGTTGTTATGCCCAAATTAGACCTCTCGAGTTAAGTGTTCATGCTTAGATCATCTTGCCCAAATCAGAATATAAAACTTAGCCAAACATAAAGTAAATAACAAAGGCAAAAGACATAAAGGAAAACATAAAGTGAAAACTGAAATAGAAACTTACTTAAGGCAAAAGGATACTTACGGCCAAAAGTGCCGCAGAAAACATGAACAGAAAATTAAACTGCTATGCCCATAAGGGGCGACTACTCCTACCTAACTATGGAAAGTAAAACTACAGCAATGGTCCTCAAAATTCGTCCTCCACTCTCTCTCTCTACTCTTTTTTCTCTCCTTGAATGATTCATAGCCATGTGGTATTTATAGGCATGAGTTAGGGCTACACAGGCTGGGCCCAAAAGGAGTGGGCTGGAATTAGGGCTCCTTCTGTCCGAGATTTCTTTCCTTATCCAAACCTCAAGGGATAAGGTTTTTGGATTTCTTTCCTTATCTACATCCTCTGCACTCTTCTTCTCTGCCCCGTCTGTACCTTCTGCCCATGATCATCTTCTGGTGCAACTGGGTCCCGAACGGTACTTATGGGCAAAGGGTCGATTTTGCCTTGAGCAACTCCAAACTTTATCTAAGCTTTTGTAACCTGCTGCTCCAATCTCCAATTGGCTCTGTAGCTGTGCTTATACTTCTTCCCCGTACCGAAGTCGCATTATGCCCAGAACATTCTTCTGATGCAACTGGATCCCGCGCGGTACTTATGGGCAAAAGGGTCGATTTGCCCAACATCCTGCTTCTCGGACTTTTGGTCTTCAAAACAAGCTTTTGAGTGTCCCAAACTCCTCTGCTTCAAACTCATGCCCCTTTCGCGGAATGTAGCACCATTATGCCTTAAAAGCACGTTCTGCCCAAAGAATGGGCCTGCCCTGGAACTACGCCCTCCCAGGCGACTGACTCTAGCAAAACAAAGGAAAAAGACTCTATCTAGACCTAAAACAGACACGAAAAACGAGCACAAACATGGGCTCATCAATGTGCTTGCAATTAGCCGATAGGTCGGTGAGGTATCCTCACGGGGTAGTTGGGGATATCCTTGTTAGAGTGGGTGGTTTGATTGTGCCAGTTGATTTTGTTGTTTTGGAAATAGGAGAGGTACATGAAAATGGCAAAGAACATACTCTATTGCTAGGAAGACCATTCATGGCAACTACTAACACGTTGATAGATGTTAAAAATGGCACCATTAAAATGACTGTGTTAGGAGAGTCAGTGTCTTTCTCTGTGCATCATAATCGAGCCATGCCATCATCTTCACTCACTAATGAATGTTCTTACATTGATGCTATTGATGGCTTGGCCGAGATGTTCTTTGTGCAGGAGCAAGAAGTTGTTGAGGTTTTTGCAGGGTCCGCGGACATGGAGGAGTTTGCCCGTGAAGCCGAAAAAAGAGAGCGGGCCCGCAAGGCGAAGCTCCCCATTGATGAGGCCGTGGTGATTGACTATGTAACACCCTAATCTAATTAAGAAGTTAAATAAAACTTTTAAATAAATATTTAATGCGAAACTCTTTAAAAAAAAATTTATTAAATCAACTTTTAAAATAAAATTCTAGCAAACAATTTAAGGAAAGTAAAGCTTTAAATGTAATAAACTTTTTAAAACAATTTTCAAACGATTTAAAAGATATCAACTTTTAATGATATATTCAAAGACTACCTTTGGTTTAAAATCGACAATCAACATCCTGTCCCAAAGCATGACATAAAGATGTCATGAAAATTTTTAACTATTAAGTAAAACTTTAAATACTTGAATCAACTATCTTCAAATGACTTGAGGCGGCCATTCGACCTTCCACGTGCCTCCGGCACCTTAAAACCTGAAAATGTTAATAATGGGATGAGCATACAAAGTATACTCAGTGTGGGATATCATGCAATAATTGTCCAAGATAATAACACAGTAAACACATACGGTCACTTCATATATATCCTCAATATTCGCACTGTGGCAACCCAAGGACTGTGAAGTCCTGGACCCTATTTACGGGCCCCTGGCGACATCCTCAAAATAAACCTCAAATCGCATTGTGGCAATCCAAGGACGGTGAAGTCCTGGACCCTATTTACGGGCCCCTAGCGATATCCTCAAAATATATGTCATAACACATATGGAAAACACATATTATTAAAATGGACAAGAATTAACCACAGCATGTACTGAAATAAATCCCACACCTGTAAATTTGAACTTGAACTCCAACTTCAACTTGAAAGTTAACTTAAGTAATTCAATCAAAATTCATGTCCTAGTCGCGCCGCACCTAGTCAGATAAAAATTCAATAATAAAACATAAGGGCCTAAATAAACTTAAAATAATTTAATTAAATCTAAGTAAATGATTGCATTTTATAATAATAATATTTAAATCCATTTAACATATCTGGACTGAAGAGTAATTTAACACTTGAAAATTTATTCTATAAACCATTGATTTAATTAGTAAAGTAAAATAATAATAAAAATACTTAAAGATCCATTCTTTAGGAAAAGTAGCTAAATTTTCTAATTTAAAACCAAGTTTAAAACCCAATATCAAACAAGGGCTAAACTTAAGCCCACCAATTTCTCTCTTAAGGGAGTACGCATAATCACCCATCCCCTGATCCCCATTTTCCTTTCTTCCTCTTCCTTTTTATTTCTCCCAAATTCACGCTCTCTCTCTCATCCCCAAACTGCACCACTGCTGTCCTTCTCTGGTGAAGCCGCCGGCAGCAGCCGGCGCCTCTCATCTCTCCCTCTCTGACCTTCCCTCATCACTGCTCTTATTGGAATTAAACCCTCCTCACCGCCTGCCTCCCTTTGCCGGCGACAGCAGCCCAACAGCCACCGTCGCCGCCGCTCTTCCTTTTTCCAGATCTGGCGCCGCAGCCGCAGCCTCTCTGCCTGTCTTTTCCAGCCGCCGTGACGCGACAGTACCCGGCGGCGCTGTCCAAGCTGGCTCCCCCTTCGCCTCTCCTGTCCAGCAGCCCTACACCCTTATTTCTCCCTTTTGCTTTCTATTTCTTTTATGTGAAATTAGTAAGATTTGTTCTATCCAATTCTTATGAGAGATTACAAATTAATATATCATTAGGAAAGATGAAATTTTGCGCGTGGGTTACTGATTGAGTTTTCCTTTAATCGGAGGTATTGATTTTATGGATTTTAGAAAAGGAATTGTTGAGCTAACTGCCATGTCTGATCAAGATAAATGAATGGAAAAATAATAGAAGGTGTAGTTTGCTGTATTGAAATAGATTTGTATAAATAAAATTACCGTTGCAATTCTGCAGATGAAGATGAAGATCAGAATGAGGAATTCAAGTTTGCAGGTTTTGATGTTTTTAGAGATGAAATGGTGAATGTTGACGAAAGTAGTAGTTTTGTTGAAATTTCACCAGATGTGTTGAAATGAGGTGATACGTGGCTGAGATATAAGAGGAACACACAATAGAAAAGGTTTGCGTGGCTGTGATATAAGAATAACACGTAAATTCATCTCCATTAATAACATACCTGATACTAATATATTGGCTTTTATAAAAACTTCAGCCCATCAATACTAAAAAATAAGGTCCCACAAAATAGCTTATGAAAATATTGTATTTAAGGCCCAAATTCGTATCAAAATTTTGATAATATACTTCTACTTTTAAAGGCATAATCTAAGGCTCAAGTTATACTTCTAACTAGGGGCGCGACTAGACAATTTATGAGCTTGACATATAATAAAATTCTCAACAACTACACAATTTAAATGCTTAAAAAAAAAATTGAAATTTAAATTAATTTAAAGTAAATAAGTTTAAATAAATGATTTGGTTTCGGGCTGTCACAGACTATGCCACGAAGAGTAAGCCAACTTTGGAACTCAAGGAGCTCCCCAAGAACCTCAAGTACGTATACTTGGAAGGAGATGAGGGAAAGCCAGTGATCATATCTGCCGAACTCACGCACGAGCAAGAGTTGGCGTTGATGGAGGTATTGCGAAAAAACAAGGCAGCTTTCGGATTGGGTCTTGCCGACATAAAAGGCATTAGCCCCGCCACTTGCATGTATAGGATACACCTTGAGAAAGGAGCGAGGCCAAAGAGAGATGGCCAAAGGAGATTGAACCCTGTCCTCATGGAGGTGGTACGCAAAGAAATCCTCAAACTATTGGCGGAGGGGATCATCTACCCCATCGCCGATAGTGAGTGGGTCAGTCCGGTGCATGTGGTGCCGAAGAAAAGAGGGATCACAGTCATCCTAAATGATGATCAAGAGTTGGTGCCAACCCGCCCCGTGATGGGGTGGCGCATGTGCATCGACTACACGAAACTGAATGCTGCTACAAAAAAAGATCACTTTCCCCTCCCTTTTATTGATCAAATGCTCGATCATTTAGCTGGTCATAACTTCTATTGTTTTCTTGATGGCCTTTTGATTTATGCTTAATTGTGCTAAATTTTGGGGTTTATATGAGCTTTATTTTAAGAGAATCTTCTGGAAAATGGTGTGTTTTATGGCTTGTTTGATGCTTTGCAGGAGATTTAGGTTTTTAGATGGAAGAATACAATTTTGGAGATTTCGGGGCTAAAGAGGTGTTTTTAGCATAACTCTGTAGCCAGAGCAGAGCAGCATAGTTCTATCGCCAAAGCCCGCGCTCCAGACCAGACCAGAGAAGTCAGCCGAAGCCCCGAGTAAGACAAACCAATCTCCAGAGCAGCGAAGCCCGCGCTGGAAGCGCCAGAGGAATCGAAGCGCCAGAGGAATCGAAGCGCCAGAGGAATTGAAGCGCCAGAGGAATCGAAACGCCAGCGGAATCAAAGTCCAGTGCAGCGGAATCAAAGTCCAGTGCAGCGGAACCGAAGTCCATTACAGCGGAATCGCAAAGTCCATTACAGCGGAATCGAGAAGCCAGAGAAATCACCATTCCGCTGGCAACCCATCCCGCTGGCGAGAGCCAGAGCGGAAGCCGTTCCGCTGGCGAGAGCCACGATTTCCGCCATAGTGGAGATTATTTCCAGAGCGCGCGTAACAGCTGGACTTACCTCCCTTTGCACGATTCTGTTCCTTTTAGAGTCCGGCTTTGCATGGCAACTTCCATAGTGATCAAGAAGGATTTGAAGTCTATAAATAGGGCCTAGTTTTTCTTTCAGATACAATTCCTTGCCCTAATTTTTGTTTTTCCGAGAGATCATCTTTCCCTTAGCAGCCGCAACTTTAGACTTAGACTTTTTAGTTTACTTTGATTACGTTCATTCTTTTGCTTTAGTTTTCAGTACAGACGATTTCTCTTTTCATTCCAGAGTGGTGATTTTATTTTCTTCGCAATTTAATTTATTCTCTTGTTCTATGTTTACTTTTATTTCTTTGCTTGTTCTTAATTTAAGCATGAGTAGCTAAACTTTTAATTCGGCGAGAATAATGAAACTCTAATTCAATTATCTGTGAGACCTAATTGGTTTAAAATTGATTCCTATTGATTCCGATTAGTTCCTAGGTTCAATGATAATTCTGATTTTATTTAAGCTTGATCAACTTAGGTTTAATTGGATTATAGTCAATTAGCACCTCCAATCCGTAATTGTTGGAATAGGGCTGATTAGTGACAAAACTACCATGTTTGTAGTAGGAATAAATTGGTGGATTAATTATTACTAGCGTATCTAGGATAATTGGTCTAAATTGGGTTCCTTCCTCTTAATGCTATTAGAATATTAAATCTAAGACTGGCGTATCCAACTAGGTTATATTTTAATAAGGGAAATAGATAAGACTAGCGTATCTAGCTGTCTCTCGACATAGTAAGTAGGAATTGGGGTATGTCAGTGCGTATCACGGTATCCTATAACTGGTTGGTTGATAGGGATTGATTAATTATTGCATCGAGGATCAGAGTTGAATTAGAGTGGATTTATTTGAGCCGAATTACCTTTTTATTGATTTATTTCAAGCGTATTTTATTTGATTTAATTCTGCATTCTTAGTTTAATTAACTCCTCTTAAAGTCAAGGCGTGGTGGCATCACCGAATTTATAGATTTAGGGATTTGAATGAGTTTTAACTGCTCTCTGTGGGATCGACCCTGCTTACCAATATACTAATTTATTTTGGTAATTCCGCAGGAATTATTTGGTGGTTGGCGACGTCCACCACCTTTCAGGTTACTACCAAATAGCTACTGCACCAGAGGACCAAGATAAGACGGCATTCACCACTCCCTTTGGCACTTTTGCTTGGAAGAGGATGCCATTCGGATTGTGCAATGCACCGGGGACTTTCCAACGGTGCATGATGTCAATCTTCGCGGAAATGATAGGTGATTTCGTTGAAATTTTTATGGATGACTTTTCCGTGTTTGGTTGCTCTTTTAGTGATTGCTTGTCGAAAATTGATGTGGTGTTGCAAAGGTACATAACTAGTGGGTTGACCTTAAGTTGGGAGAAGAGTCACTTCATGGTGACTAGTGGCATTGTTCTTGGCCACGTCGTGTCTAAAAATAGTATAGAGGTCGATAAAGTCAAGGTCGAGGTCATTCAAAAGTTGCCTCCACCTATTGATGTTAAAGGGATTAGAAGTTTCCTAGGTCATGCCGGGTTTTACCGGCGTTTCATTAAGGATTTTTCTAAGATTAGCCAATCTTTATGCCGTTTACTTGCCCAAGATGTGCCTTTCGAATTCAATGATTCTTGCATGCATGCTTTTGAGTTGTTAAAGCTTAAGTTGAGCACGGCTCCAATTGTGGTTGCACCCGATTGGGCAATGCCTTTTGAAATTATGTGTGATGCATCAAACTCCGCTGTGGGAGCGGTTCTTGGTCAACGTGTTGATAAGATGTTGCGTGTGATTTACTATGCTATCTTGACCTTGAATAGTGCACAAGTGAATTACTGAGGAGCACTTTAGATTGGCGGCTTTCCCCTTCACTATGACAGCAGAGGCGAACTCTTGGTTCGCGAGTCTTCCACCTTATTGTATCACTACGTGGGCAGAGATGAAGAGGCTATTCCTGGAGCATTTTTTCCCTCCCACCAAGACAAATGCGCTAAAGAAGGAGATCAGTGGTGCAAAGCAGGAGTATGATGAATCGTTAAGCGCCTACTGGACCAGATTTAGGAGATTGGTGGATAGTTGCCCGAACCATAAATTTTCCGAGGGAGATCTTCTGCAGTACTTCTACCAAGGGATGACAATAGAAAGCAAGAATTTGGTGAATTCAGCGAGTGGAGGAGGATTTTCCCAAAACACTGTGAGTGAAGCCAAAAGATTAATTCAAGACTTGGTGGAGGCTACGAGGGAGTATGAGGAGCCGCGTATACAATTGCTCAAGAAAGCTGCTCAAGCTAGTTCGTCGGATTTTGAGGATAAGTTCGAAGCAAGGTTGGGGAAAATTGAGAAGATGCTCAGTACTGTGGTGGAGAAGGTCGCAACGGCTGGACAACCATCAGAGAAGCCATGTGGAGCATGTGGTAATCCAAGCCACACCAGCCTGCAATGCACAGGAGATGAGGAAGAATATCAAGCCCAACTTCCCATAATTTTTACAACTGCGACGCGCCACTGCCACCTTTGCCCAAACGGGACCAGTACTCAAACAATCACAATGCGCCATGGAGAAACCATCCCAATTTCCGATGGAGAGATCCCGAACCGAAGCAGCCACCAGCGATGCAACCGCCGCAGCAGCAGAACTACCGTCCTCCTCATCAAAGGATGGGATATTAAGCTCCACAAACTCAGCAACATCCTCCCGAGACGCAAGGCAAGTCACTTGAGGAGATGATGGCGGATTTTATTGGTAACCAACAGTTTCTGCAAAGTAATGTGCAACAGCTTCAACAATCTCAAGCCGAGCAGAAGGTGCAAATCGAAGGACTATCCCGTCAGATGTCTCAGCTCGCCACATCCATGAATCAACTTAAGGGAAATAATGGAGCTTTACCATCTCAAGTTCATGTGAATCCCAAAGACCAAACTCATGTGAATCAACTGTCGGGCACTGTGAACCAGCTACAGCAGCAACAGAACCAAACTCATCAAGTGCTAGCTCTGGCGAAGATGCCAGAACATACTAGGATGCCAGCTCTGACTTGGCAGCCAGAGCAGAGGAGAAGGATGACAGAGCAGAGGAGAACGCCGGAGTTAATAAGGCCAGAGCAGAAACTTCACAAATCCTTTACGCCTTATCAACAACCGAAGTCCAGCCCGCCTCTGCCACCATCAAGTGTTGATCCAACCCAACCATTACCAAAGAAAGAAGATCCAGGGAGTTTCATTATTGGTATTGATTTGGATCAAGCTGGAGAATTCTCGGGAATGTTAGACTTGGGTGCGGCAGTCAATTTGATGCCGTTTGCAATATTCAAGAAATTGGGCAGGAAAGAAGAGGAGCTTAAAAGCACCAAAACAAGACTTCAACTAGCTAATGGAGCAAATTGTAGCACTCGTGGTCTTTTAAAAGATGTTGAAGTCGTGGTGAGAGGAATCACGGTGCTAGCCGATTTTGTGGTGCTCGAGGCAGGGTAAGGTATTACCGGAGAGAATGGACAGCTTGTTCTACTTGGCCGGCCTTTTATCGCTACTACCGAGACACGCATTAATGTGGGTTCTGGAACCTTGAGTATGGTCGGGTCTGGTAGATCGGTAACATTCTCCGTTTTTAATAAGAAACTTATTATTTCTAACTCTTCTATGCATATTTGTTCTCTTGTTGAGATTTCTGACCATAAGGAAGAAGTGGAAATTGTCAGTGCTAACAGTCTTTTGTCAGCTTTGCCTAGCACTCCAGCTCTGACCTTCGCGCCAGCTTTGCAAAGCGCAATGCTGCTTAGTTCAGCCCTGACCCATCCGCCAGCTCTGAACAGCATATGCCAAGATTTTACTAAGGAGAAATTGATGAGCACCGGCCCGGAAGAAGAAAAGGAGACGCCGGTTCTCAGATCAGCAGAGCTGTCTCGGGAGAAAGAGGGTGTGTTGCTAAAGGATGTGTTTGACCCTGGTGAGAATGCTAAGGAGAATTCAAAAGTAGACGGTCACCGCATGAAACCCTTCTATGGGCATTTGAGTACTTCGAAGGTGGTGGAGCTTCCATCTCTGCACGATCCTCACTGATGATTCGAATCTGAAGTCGGGCTGGCGACTTTCAAATCTAGCGCTTGGTGGGAGGCAACACACCGTTGGTTTGTTTTTAGTTTTTGTTTTTGTTGTTCTTGTTTTGTTTTTAGTTGGTGTTTTGTTCTTTGCCCTAAGTTCGGTTGCTATACGGATACTATGATTCTGGAGGTGTTCATGTTTCTGTAGCTCTCTCCTCTGCCTTGCCAGCGCCGCCACTCTCTCCTCTGCCCTGCCAGCGCCACCACTCTCTACTCTGCACAGACCGTACACCCCACTCTTCACCGCCTCTCACGATGCTTCAGTTTTTCATTGCCAATACTCAGGGACGTTTTCTAAACTCTCCTTATTTCCTTTATGCCCTAAGGACATGGCATGCTCTAAGTGTGGGGGGGGGGTGTTTTGTTGTGCTTATATTTTCAAGTGGGCGAGATCAGTCTTTCTATGCTTAGTTTTGGTCTTTGTCTCGTGCGAATTTTTATGAATCGGTGGAAGAAGAGATGGTTTTCGATGTGACTTTCGGGTATGTGAATGAATGGTAGTTATTCTTGCTTTACCTTCGATATATGTTTCTTGATTGTGCAAAGAATTATGAGTTTTGTTGCAACATTTTTGTAAGTTAGTAAAACGTGATTTGTCCGGTAGATGCTAGAAGGAGTGTTGTCATTGTGATTGCCTACGATCGTATCTTATTTGTGAAAATGTTGGACGAATTGCCAACTTTGAAATTGCCAGCTCTGAAACATCTGGCCTGTTCTGAAAATATGATAGCTCTGAGTCTCTGCTCCTCTAGTCTAACTATGAGCATGGGAAACCACGTGAAAAGACTTTGGATTACATCCAAATGGTTTTATTTCATGAATTATGGCTCAACTGTCGAAAATCTTAAGCACAAAAAGTGTGAAAAATGGTGATATTGATTATAAAGGCGATCACATTAGGGAATTCACTTCTAGCGGAGAATTGGGTCTGATCGAATTACTTGCATTACTCTTTTGTTGCTTTTTAAACTTTGTGTTACTTGCATGATCGAGAGATGTGTGTTGATTGTAAAATCTTGAATTGACTTGTGAATGTTTGGATTGGAAATTAGCATTGTTGAAATCAATCTCTTCCTAGGATTCATCTGGATTTTGCTTGAGGACAAGCAAAAGGCTAAGTGTGGGGGGGTTGATTTATGCTTAATTGTGCTAAATTTTGGGGTTTATATGAGCTTTATTTTAAGAGAATCTTCTGGAAAATGGTGCGTTTTATGGCTTGTTTGATGCTTTGCAGGAGATTTAGGTTTTTAGATGGAAGAATACAATTTTGGAGATTTCGGGGCTAAAGAGGTGTTTTTAGCATAACTCTGTAGCCAGAGCAGAGCAGCATAGCTCTATCGCCAAAGCCCGCGCTCCAGACCAGACCAGAGAAGTCAGCCGAAGCCCCGAGTCAGAGAAACCAATCTCCAGAGCAGCGAAGCCCGCGCTGGAAGCACCAGAGGAATCGAAGCGCCAGAGGAATCGAAGCGCCAGAGGAATCGAAACGCCAGCAGAATCAAAGTCCAGTGCAGCGGAATCAAAGTCCAGTGCAGCGGAACCGAAGTCCATTACAGCGGAATCGCAAAGTCCATTACAGCGGAATCGAGAAGCTAGAGAAATCACCATTCCGCTGGCAACCCATCCCGCTGGCGAGAGCCAGAGCGGAAGCCGTTCCGCTGGCGAGAGCCACGATTTCCGCCATAGTGGAGATTATTTCCAGAGCGCGCGTAACAGCTGGACTTACCTCCCTTTGCACGATTCTGTTCCTTTTAGAGTCCGGCTTTGCATGGCAACTTCCATAGTGATCAAGAAGGATTTGAAGTCTATAAATAGGGCCTAGTTTTTCTTTCAGATACAATTCCTTGTCCTAATTTTTGTTTTTCCGAGAGATCATCTTTCCCTTAGCAGCCGCAACTTTAGACTTAGACTTTTTAGTTTACTTTGATTACGTTCATTCTTTTGCTTTAGTTTTCAGTACAGACGATTTCTCTTTTCATTCCAGAGTGGTGATTTTATTTTCTTCGCAATTTAATTTATTCTCTTGTTCTATGTTTACTTTTATTTCTTTGCTTGTTCTTAATTTAAGCATGAGTAGCTAAACTTTTAATTCGGCGAGAATAATGAAACTCTAATTCAATTATCTGTGAGACCTAATTGGTTTAAAATTGATTCCTATTGATTCCGATTAGTTCCTAGGTTCAATGATAATTCTGATTTTATTTAAGCTTGATCAACTTAGGTTTAATTGGATTATAGTCAATTAGCACCTCCAATCCGTAATTGTTGGAATAGGGCTGATTAGTGACAAAACTACCATGTTTGTAGTAGGAATAAATTGGTGGATTAATTATTACTAGCGTATCTAGGATAATTGGTCTAAATTGGGTTCCTTCCTCTTAATGCTATTAGAATATTAAATCTAAGACTGGCGTATCCAACTAGGTTATATTTTAATAAGGGAAATAGACAAGACTAGCGTATCTAGCTGTCTCTCGACATAGTAAGTAGGAATTGGGGTATGTCAGTGCGTATCACGGTATCCTATAACTGGTTGGTTGATAGGGATTGATTAATTATTGCATCGAGGATCAGAGTTGAATTAGAGTGGATTTATTTGAGCCGAATTACCTTTTTATTGATTTATTTCAAGCGTATTTTATTTGATTTAATTCTGCATTCTTAGTTTAATTAACTCCTCTTAAAGTCAAGGCGTGGTGGCATCACCGAATTTATAGATTTAGGGATTTGAATGAGTTTTAACTGCTCTCTGTGGGATCGACCCTGCTTACCAATATACTAATTTATTTTGGTAATTCCGCAGGAATTATTTGGTGGTTGGCGACGTCCACCACCTTTCAGGTTACTACCAAATAGCTACTGCACCAGAGGACCAAGATAAGACGGCATTCACCACTCCCTTTGGCACTTTTGCTTGGAAGAGGATGCCATTCGGATTGTGCAATGCACCGGGGACTTTCCAACGGTGCATGATGTCAATCTTCGCGGAAATGATAGGTGATTTCGTTGAAATTTTTATGGATGACTTTTCCGTGTTTGGTTGCTCTTTTAGTGATTGCTTGTCGAAAATTGATGTGGTGTTGCAAAGGTACATAACTAGTGGGTTGACCTTAAGTTGGGAGAAGAGTCACTTCATGGTGACTAGTGGCATTGTTCTTGGCCACGTCGTGTCTAAAAATGGTATAGAGGTCGATAAAGTCAAGGTCGAGGTCATTCAAAAGTTGCCTCCACCTATTGATGTTAAAGGGATTAGAAGTTTCCTAGGTCATGCCGGGTTTTACCGGCGTTTCATTAAGGATTTTTCTAAGATTAGCCAACCTTTATGCCGTTTATTTGCCCAAGATGTGCCTTTCGAATTCAATGATTCTTGCATGCATGCTTTTGAGTTGTTAAAGCTTAAGTTGAGCACGGCTCCAATTGTGGTTGCACCCGATTGGGCAATGCCTTTTGAAATTATGTGTGATGCATCAAACTCCGCTGTGGGAGCGGTTCCTGGTCAACGTGTTGATAAGATGTTGCGTGTGATTTACTATGCTATCTTGACCTTGAATAGTGCACAAGTGAATTACACCACCACTGAAAAAGAGTTGCTTGCTGTGGTTTTTGCTTTAGATAAGTAATCGTCCATAGTGATCATGCGACACTAAGATATTTGTTGACTAAGTCCCAAGCCAAGCCACGTCTTATCCGTTGGATTTTGTTGTTGCAAGAATTTGATGTTGAGATTAAGGATAGGAAGGGGAGTGAAAACTCTGTGGCCGATCACTTGTCTAGACTTGAACAAAATGAGGTTGAGTCAAACGATGTTGCTATTCATGAGTCTTTCCCATTTGAGCATGCATACGCATTGACTTCGGTCCCGTGGTTTGCAGATATTGTCAATTATCTTGCTTGCGGAGAAATCCGACCTAACCTCACTTCCGAAGAGAGGAAGCGTTTTCTGTCTCTTTGCAGGCAATACTATTGGGAAGATCCCTACTTATTCAAGTTGGGAAAGGACGAAGTGATATGGAGGTGTGTACCCAACGAGGATCAACAACGCGTCTTACAGTGGTGTCATGACGCTCATTGTGGAGGCCATTTTGGCGGTCAAAAGACGGCCCACAAAGTGCTCCAATCTGGTTTGTATTGGCCAACTCTCTTTAAGGATGCTTATTCGTTCTATTTAGCTTGTGATCGTTGTCAACGTGTGGGAAACATTGGCCGAAGGAATGAGATGCCCCTAACTAACATTCTAGTTGTGGAGATTTTTGATGTGTGGGGCATCGATTTCATGGGGCCGTTTCCCAGTTCTTACGGTTTTGAATACATTTTATTGGCGGTTGATTATGTGTCCAAGTGGGTTGAGGCAATCCCCACGAGGACTTGTGATGCTAATGTTGTCCTCAAGTTTGTGCAGGATAACATTTTTTGCCGTTTTGGGTTCCCCCGTGCTATCATTAGTGATGGGGGAAAACACTTCTGCAACAAATTATTTGAGAAGCTCATGCGAAAAAATGGCATCACCCATAAGGTTGCAACTCCTTATCATCCGCAGACCTCAGGGCAAGCCGAAACCAGCAACCGGCAAATAAAGGGCATACTTGAAAAGACAGTGCAACCATCTCGCAAGGATTGGTCCATCAAGCTCTCTGATACCTTATGGGCATATCGGACCGCCTTTAAAGGAGTTCTTGGGATGAGCCCCTACCGCCTTGTGTATGGCAAAGCTTGCCATTTGCCGGTCGAGATTGAGCATCGCACTTATTGGGCTATCAAGGCTGCAAATTTGGACCTTCGGTCCGCAGGGACACACCGAACCTTACAAATGGAAGAGCTTGATGAGTTGCGTAATGAAGCATATGACAATGCGCGCATCTACAAAGATAAAGTGAATAAAATGCATGATCGTCGCGTTGTGCAAAAGGACTTCCACCCGGGCATGAAAGTACTGTTGTTCAACTCACGGTTGAAACTCTTTCCGGGAAAACTCAAGTCCCGCTGGATTGGCCCTTTCATCATCAAAGAAGTACTCAAGCATGGAGTCGTGGTGTTGACCAAGGAAGGCACCGATGAGCAGTTTACAGTCAATGGGCATAGGGTGAAGCCCTACCTGGAGCATGAAGTTGTTGCCGTTGTAGTGGAGTCTCAAGCTCTCCACGACCCGACGTGCTAAGAAGCTATTCAGTGTCGAGCTCTCGACCTTAACTAGAGCGCTTCGTGGGAGGCAACCCACTATTCTCTCTTTTTCCTTTTCTCTTTCGTTTGTGTGGAGTGAGTTCTTGAGGTGTTTTATCTTGTTTTTGCTGGTTTTAATTGGGTTTTCACTAGTGTTTTATTGTGGTGATGCAGGAAGTAGGCTTATCGGACTCTCACCGAGCTCGAAGGAGGTGAGAAGGGGCTGCTGGACGTCCAGGCACACCCGCCGCCGCCCCACGGCGGCGGCCGTACGTTTTCCACCTACAAAATCCACCAAAAAGCCGAAGGGGGGGGGGGGACGGCGGCGCCGTCCCACGGCGGGCGCCATCACACCCGTACCAGCCCAGCCACAAAAATCCCGAAGGGGGTCCATGGCGGCGCCGTGCCACGGCGGCCGCCGTCACCCGCAACTTAGCCAAAAAACCCGAAGGGGATCCACGGCGGCGCCGTGCCACGGCGGCCGCCGTTACCCCCAGCCCAGCCCAGCCCTGCCCAGCCCGTCTGCTCAGCCCGGCCCGGCCCGTCCCTACCCCTTTAAATACCAAACCCTAATCATTTTATCCCAAAACCTCCCACCCGCCTCCCTCTTTTCCCCCCCTCTCTCTTCCCTCACCAACCTCCATCACCTCCACCAATCTCCATCACCACCACCGCTGCCACGCCGCCACCCAGCCGCCGCCGCCGCCGCCACAGCTGCACCCTCCGCTGCAGCAACTCCCACCACCAGCTCCAACCCGCCACCACCAGCTCCTCCGGCCCAGCACCACCGCCTCCAGCCGTCCACAGCCGCCGCCGTGAGCACGGCCACCGCCGTCTGCACCGCCGCCGCCGTCTGCACAGTTGCCGCCGTCCGCAGCCACCGCCATCTACCTCTTACTATGGCTAATCTCAACACATACAAGCGCCGACGACGCCTTCAAGTCTCCGACGAAGAGGACGAGGCACCACCTAGCCCTCGAGCCTCCCCTAGCCGCCCTCCCCGTCCTCCCACTCCACCGAAGGATATCCGCCACATCTACAATGCCCCTTTCGCCATCTATGAAGATTGGGAGGGCACTCGGTGGAAGGCCCTAAAAGGAAAGCATGTCACTCAACCCCACTGCTTAGATTGGCCATTGCTCATAAAGATACACCTGGACAAAACCATTGAGAAGCATCTGCAGAATTTGGGACTCTACAAGTATACACAAACCACACCGCCGGGCTTGCTTCAGTTGCATTTAGAGTTCTTATGCACCCTCAACTTCACCGCCGGCAAGTCCCAGCTCCATTGTCGCATGCTTAATAGGCCGCTCGTGATTGACTACCGGGTGATGAACGAAGTCTTTGGTT
This sequence comes from Salvia miltiorrhiza, assembly GCF_028751815.1. Lineage (NCBI taxonomy): Eukaryota > Viridiplantae > Streptophyta > Magnoliopsida > Lamiales > Lamiaceae > Salvia > Salvia miltiorrhiza. The sequence continues at coordinate 50,421,111 of NC_080393.1, read as the reverse complement.
TCCACCCGAAGCCATTAAAGGGCTTCCCGGAGAATTGGGTGGCCGCCAATGCTTGGAAAGAGTTAACGGGTTTGCCCACTTGGACCGGCCAGGGTGCCCCGAGTAACCAGCTCCGGGACGTCGACATGGGCATTCTACACAAATTCTTGTCTTTCTATGTTGTGGGCAAGGAACAGGCGAACAAAGTTAATGCGTCCGAGGTATACATGTTATGGTGTGCCAAGCGTAAGAAGAAGATTGATGCCACCACTATTATTTGGAACCAGCTGCACACCATGGCCCGGCACGGAGGATTCAAGCCCTCCCTGAGCCCCATTTCGACCGCCCTCTCCATCCACTTCCGTCTCTTCACGCCGACCGAGGTCCCCGACCACCTGCGCCCCGTTATGACAAGGCCCATCGATCGCTCAGAGCTCAAGATGTTTGTGGCCTCTGATTTCACAATCATTCCTTAGGCCCAACGCCCCAATGTTCGTACCATCTTGCAGCAGCTCAACCGGGGCGAAGGCACTTCATCCTCGGCGCGCCATATCTTAGATGACGACGATGAGGACGATGATGACGCGGAGGAGGAGCCTGCGCCACCACCGGCTTTCACTTATGATCCTGATGCCGGCTCCTCCGCTGTCTTTCAGCAGTTCCAGGCTCACTTCGACGAGTCCTTTAGCCAGTTTCGCCAGGAGGTATACTCTCGTTTTGATACGGTACAAGACTCGGTAGGCGGCCTCTATGATAGGATCGACGACATTTATGGTCATCTGGACCATCTTGGTGGCCAAGTGACGCCCATGCAGGCACAGTTGGGCGACGTCTACGGCCGTGTCAATACCATAGGCGGGGAGGTCACGCGGTTGCGTGAACAAGTGTCGGCGTTTGATGCTCGATTTGCCCAATACAACCAGGGCCTCACCGACACTAACTACTACATTGCCGACCTCGAGAGGCAGTGGGCCGCTTTCTCCCTGCAGAACCAGGACCAGTTCCGGCATCCCCCGGGCCCCCCATCGGAGCCCCTACTGAGCTTCCATTTACCCAACTTTGTACATATTCTTTTCTTTCTTCGCTTTCCCGTTTCATGCTGTTTTCTCTTGTGGTTTTGTGGTTGCTCATTTTACAGGTTCTTGGTCGCAGCTCTCCCTGCCGCCGTCGCCGTGTTTAGCTGCACGCCTACTCAGGGACGTTCTCTAACTTTCTATTTATTGTGCCCTGAGGACAGTGCAAGTTTTTCTCTGTGGGGGAGGGGCGTTATTCGTTTGTGGGGGTGTTGTGGTTTTGTCTTTGGTCGTACTGTTGATTGTGCTGCATGCGGAGTTTATGATGCTCTATCGCTACGTTGCATGCTTGGTTGTGGTGCCCTGCTTGCTTGTTTTGGGGCGAATGGTCCCCTCGTCTTGTTTTTTTTTTTTTTTTTTTTTTTTTTTTAAGTGCATCGCATGTTGATGGTGGTTCACTGGCGATTCTGGGTTGTGATTCGTGCTGTTTGCTGTCCTTGTCTCTTATGATTGATTTGTTCCCAATGTGGTGTAGTTAGTTTAATGTTTTGATGTAACACCCTGATGAGCAACTCTTGACGTGATTTGTCCAGTAGATGCTAGGGGGAGTGTTTTCAGTGCAATATCCTAATATCTTTCTCTGTGTTGAATTGTTTGGTTGGTTGTTGAGTTTTTGATAGCTCTGGGTCTCTGCTCCTCTAGTGGCTTCATTATGAGCATGGGAAACCACACGAGAATATTTTGGATCACCTCCAAAAGTTTAATCTCGTGAATTACGGCCCATCTATTAAGAGCGAAAATAACTTGACCAAAAAAAAAAAGTGAAATGTGAAAAAAATGAAAGAATGTGAAAAAGGAACGAGAGATGATTATAAAGGAAATTGCATTAGGAAATTCACCCCTAGCGGAGAATTGGATCTGATCGGATTGAGTTGTATCACCTTGTTGCTGCATTTTTAAACCTTAACTTTGAACAGCTGATTGGGGACATTGATATCTTGAAGGACTTGGATTGGTTAGTGTTTTGCTTGGTGAGAAGAATCGCTTCTGGATTTTCTGTCGATGTTGTGATTGTTGTTTGAGGACAAGCAAGGATTTAAGTGTGGGGGGTTGTTTACCTCGTTTTTGGGTGGTATTTGCGAGTTTTTCTACTGTGCATTCAAGCATGTTTCGTTTCTTTTTGCTCTATTTTTCACGTGCTCGATGACTGTTTGGGTGTGCTACTGTCGTGTGCAGGAATCGGGAGTTGTCAAGCTTTTTAGCATCTTTGGGAGCAGTTTTTGGAGTCAGAGCTCACGGTCGCCGCCGTCTCATGGCGGCCGCCGTTAAGACGCCGACCGCGGCCCCACGGCGCGCGCCGTGCATTTTCAAGAGAGATCAGCGAAGGCAGCCTACGGCGCCGCCGTGTCACGGCGGCCGCCGTCCCTGGCGTTTCGGCAGTTATGTTTTCTTCCATATAAAAGCTGATTTTTATGGTTTTGGGACCTATTCTCGACCCCAGCAGCCTCTAAGGCGAATTCCACACTTTTTCCTTGGTTTTTAGAGATTCAAAACATCAACAATAGCTCTTGGATTCATTGGATCACCGTTTATGTCAATTTACATTCCATCGGATTAGTTTACTTGGATCGTACGTTTTGTAAGAACTCACTTGATTCTCTTTAGTTTATTTGAATCATTTGGTTTGTCTCAGTATTTGTTTATGCTTTTGATGATTGATAGATCTTAGATTATTTTCTATAACGTGGTTGATCGTTGATAATTTAAGTATTTGGTTGTTATTTGTTGATCGCTGCGAATGCTCTTTGATTGTTTGTTAAGAAACCCTTCTAGATAACTATTAAAGTTCGTTTTGATTTTGAATTTGATGTTTGATCTTGTCTTCATGCCTAGGTAGTGATTATTCGTTGTTTACGGGTTTATGTTTGTTCGGTTTGGCGTACTAGATTATAACCCTAGTTCGATAGGTTTAATGTTTAATGTTTAATTTCTACATTTCTAGTTACTACATATCTACTGCATAGTTAATGTTTATTGCTTTCTTTCAATTATGTTTTGGTGTTTAGAAGAGCGAGATAGTGCCAGACCCAGCTTCCCGATTAGAGTGTTTAGGTTTTCATTCCGTTTCTTGTCAGTAACTCAATTAAAGCCCTGCTAAGCTTTCCGTGTGAGACGACTTGAGTCACCTTTTTGCCCTAGAACGACCTCGTACAAACTTCTTCAATTTTCTCCGAACCCTTTCGACTGCGATTTTCGGCGATTCCCCGATCTCAATTCCGGCGTATATCTCATAACCCTTCCGTTCCAGTCTTTACCGTCGATCTTTCTTTGACTTAGGTAACTCGCGTATCCTCCTCTCCCGATATTTGTGTTTAGTGTAGAGTGATTTTGAGAATTGTTGGTGCTCTGATTGAGCGTGGAACCCTAGTTTTTCTTCTCTCTTTTTAAGTTTTTATGATCATGGCCTCTACCTCCATCGCCCAGCCTGACTTCTCCCCTTCCCCTTCTCCCTCTCCGCTAGCTTCTCCGACTAACTCTCCCCCTCCTTCCAACTGTTGGGAACCTTGTGGAATATCCTAACCCTTGTTTTGATGATACCAAAATTCATAGGACTTAATTGTAATAGACTAGAATCTCTTTGAACTCAAGTGTTAGAGTTCGTTTCTAGTTTAGCTTGCGGTGTCGAAGACTGAAGACTGAAGAACGAAGAACTGAAGACTGAAGACTGCAGATACCAACTGAAGTATCAGTTGAAGACTGATTACTTAATGCGCGCAATGGACTGATATTAAAGTCAAGTATCAGTTGAAATATTCCTCCTTGGACTGATCTTCCAACGTTCAGAGGAAGCCACGTACTCACAAAGTACAGCCGCATTAAATGCAGAGATCTCAGGATCTTATCTCTGTAGAGGTCATTCTTATCTGGTGGTTACTTTTCAGAGACGTCACATCTCCTGTCCATCAAAGAGAGCCGTTTCCACCCAGACAAGGAACCTCGAAGATTGAAGCCTCAACCCAAATTCGAATTGCTCTCCAACGGAAGAAATCTTGAGGACGATCTACGCCAACGGATCTATTCAAGAGTTCTCCTACAAATAGCGCTCGAGGATCACTTCAACCTTCACCGATTCAACGACATAAGCTGAAGCTCTGCCGAAATTGCTACTCAGCCTAAAGCTTAAAATCTCCCCAAAGCTTGAATCGAAGAAGAGAGTTCCATAGCCAAAATCAGTCACTGCTGATTACACACATTCTCTTAGACCTTAGGCAAACCTCTGTTTACCCAGAAGCCAAAGGTCAAACTTGCTTCAAAGAACTTGTTCTTTGTAAGTATAGTTGGCACTCGTTCAAACCTCCTCCCCAAAAGAGTGTTTGAGTGATTCGGAGTTCAGGAAGGGACTCTGACTCTGAGTGAGAAGTCTTAGCACGGGTTGTGTTGAGCAGAGAAATCCGACGCGAGTGAAGCGTGGGTCCTGAAGAAGGGTTTTCTTTAGTGGTACGATTGTGTGCACACGACAAGCACATGGTTTGGTTTGCAGTGCACCTGTTAAGCACTTGCGGAGTGGATTGTTGGTCTGATCAACCAACCGTGGATGTAGGAAAGGGTTTTTCCGAACCACGTAAAAATCTCTGTGTTGTTTACAGTTTTCAGTTTTACATTCCTACTTGTGTTATTTCTTTTGATAAACTGAACACTGATTAACTGCAAAGAGAAACCTAATAACCAACAACGTGCTCCATCAAGGCTATTGCGAAACTAAGTTTAATTTTCGCTGCGTATGATATCAGTCTGACTGATCTATCTTCTGATAGTCAAAAAGAGTGTTATCATCTCTGTTTTAGCAAACACGAATGAAGCCCTTACTTGGATCAGTTAAGTTCCAGCAACTTAACTGATAACTCTTTACTGAAGATCTTTCAGTATCAGTCGTCAACGCTGTTTGGTCAAAACTGATTTCTGTTAAACAGGCGTCTTTGTTTGCATGTAAAGTTTCGTTTAGATCTCTGACTGAGATCCCTCTGATTGAGGATTGTTGAAAAATAGCCCATAGGTGTATTCCCCCCCCTCATACACCTATTCGAGACCCTCAGGACCTAACAATTGGTATCAGAGCAGGTTGTTCGCAAGAACTATCTGTATCTGATTAGGTTCAAATTGAACTAGATCCTTTTTCTCAAAGGTCTCGAAAAAGTTCACTCTTTCTTTTTGTGCTTGCTATTTGTTCTATCTGCTGTTATCTGTTCTCTTTTTTTTTTATGGAGACTAACTACAACAGATTATCTTCTCTACCAATGTTTAGTATTGAAAAATACGACATATGGAAGTTTCGGCTTGTAAGCTTCCTCACCGCCCAACATTGCCGAATGTGGGAAGTCATCACCAGCGGACCAATCACCATCACCGAAACCGTCAAAAGGGTTCCTGTTAATCCACAACAAGATCCTTACGATGAGGTCCAGTCCAAGCAAAAAGCAGACTTCACCATAGAAGAAAGGAAGCAAGATGAGCTAGACAACCTCGCCAAAAGCATCATCTCCGGCACCGTTCCCGACAAGCATGTCATGAAGATCATCAAGTGCGGAACTGCAAAGGAGATGTGGGACATTCTGAAAAGAATGTGCGTAGGTTCCGAGGAAATCAAGGAGAATAAGCTATCCATAGCTTGCCAGAAGTTCGACTCCTTCCTCATGCTCAAGAATGAATCTGTCGAGGAAATGGAACTTAGATTCATTCAAATTTTGAATGAAGTTCAATCCATTTCCAAAGATAAATACACTCAACGAGAAATCAATCTGAAGATTCTTCGAGCATTGCCACGTGGAGAATGGCAGATCTACTCAGTCGCTCATCAGCATAAGCCTGGATTCAGTCAGCTCCCGACAAACAAGCTTTTCTCCGATCTCATGGCAAATGAGTTCGACCTTCTGAGAAATCTTGGAAACAAGAAGGCTGGAGGATCAGACGAAGATGGTCCATCAACCTCAAGAGGAGTAGCACTGAAAGCCTCAACAAGAGAAGGCAAGAAGCAGATCAAGGAACCAACGAAACTCAACCCTGAGGACTTCTTCAGTCAATATACTTTGTTGACTGAAAGATTCAACAAGATGGAGTCCAAGTTCCGGAAGTACAGAAGGTTCCACAAGCAGCACTACAAAGGAAAGGAAAGAGAAAGAAACTCCAGACATTCCACAGATCGAAGCGGAGAAAGGAAGTCAGCCGCTTACGACATCAAAGACATGGAATGCTTTGGATGTGGAAAGAAAGGGCACTTTCGAAATGAATGCCCTGATCTGACTCAAGCTGAGCGCAGAGAGCTGAAAGCTAAGAAAGATCGCAGCTTTTCGAAGAAGAAAGCGATGGTTGCTGACGATGCTGATTCTTCCAAAGACACATCAGAATCATCCGACTTCGACAGCTCCAGCTCAGACGATGAGAGCCGAGCCCTGATGGCCAATGAATCAGAAAGCGTGGCTGACAACAGCTACGACAATGGAATGAATGGCTCAGAGCTAATCTCTCACTCAAAAACTCCTTATACTGATAACTTCCTGATGCTTTCAGGAGACCACTCAGAATCTGGAGATAGCTCATCCGATGAGACTGATGAGTTTGATCAGCTCATGACTGATCACTGTCAGTTGAGGAAAATGTTCGAAGATCTCCTCAAGCAGAATCAGAAAATGAACAAGGAGATCAATGATGAACGAGCTAAGAATCAGACAATCATCTACTTTTCGAATGAAACTTGTCTTGATCAGCTAATCATGGAGAACAGCCGACTGAAAGAAAAGCTCAGAATCTCCAACTCAGAATGTGAGCGAGCATCTCATGAGATCAAGAGGCTCAATCACAAGCTGGAAGAAACAGTCAAGAACTGCATGATGCAGTCACCCATGATGAGCAACTTTCCATCAAAAGGACTTGTTAAAAGCATTGGAGGAAAGGTTGCAGCTGACAAAGGAAAGAATGTCATGATCATTTCAAAGGACGATCCTTCTGAAATCACAACATCAGAAGAATCAAGAGATCATGATATGGATGAAGTTCTCAAACGCATACTGATGGCTAGATCAAATGTTCCACCTCCACGAAGCTACAGACGAGCAAAGGAGGCCCCCAACCAGATCATCCTACTGAGAAGACTGGAAAGCAGATTTCAGTCAAAGATCGGGGAAGGAACATCAGGAATCAAGAAGAATCTTCCTCACCAATCCAGGGGGAAGAAAGGCCACATCAGTTAAAAACTGACATCAGTTCAGTTTCGGAAGGAACAACATCCATGGAGATCAAACAATGCTGAGTCCAGTCGAGCCAAGCGACATCCACGACAACAAGCAACTGGACATCAGTCTCGTCTCCATAAGTCTGCAAAGACTCGAGTATCTCAAGGAAGATACTTCACCGAGCAAAGAAGACCTCAACCACTCATCAGACAGAACTGCTACAAGAGTGAGGCCTTCAAAGGAATTTCTCAACAGAAGAATGCTCGTGTGCCAACTGAAGTGCCAACAACGTCAATCGGACAATCAACAAAGCGCAAGAGATCAGCCAGACCAATTCTGAAGCAGATATGGGTTCCAAAGGGAACTCGAACTAACATCGAAGGACCCAAAGCTTGATTAGGTTCCTGAAGCTACTCTTCCTTGCAGGTCAATGTCAGGAAACACAAAAAGAAGGAAGATGTTAAAGCTTCAATCAGAACGTGGTATCTGGATAGTGGCTGCTCGAAGCACACGACGGGCTACAAAGAATATCTGTCTCAGTATGTTGAGAAAGCTGGAACCAAAGTTGCATTCGGAGACAACTCAATCGGAGAAACAAAAGGCTACGGTGTGCTCAACATGGGTAACGCCAGTATCAGTAATGTTAGCTTTGTTTCTGGTCTTAAACATAATCTGTTGTCTGTGAGTCAATTTTGTGACAGTGGTTTCACAGTGAAGATCAAGAAGGATGAATTCACTGTTAGAAACAATCAAAAGAAAGTGGTTCTGAAAGGATTCAGACAAGGGAGTCTCTATGTCGTTTCTTGGGAAGACAGCCCACCAGAAACATGCCTCATCAGCAAAAGCAGCTCGGAGCTCAACTGGCTGTGGCACAAGAGACTCAACCATCTCAACTTCAAGACGATCAACAAACTTGCTAAACATCAACTGGTAGAAGGACTTCCTTCTATTGTGTTCCAGAAGAAGCAAGAATGTGAAGCATGTCAAAGAGGAAAGCAGACGCGGATGTCATTCAAGTCAAAATCAGGACACTCTTCTGAAAGAATTCTGCATCTACTTCACATGGATCTGTTTGGCCCTATCACTCCAAGAAGCTACAACGGTAGGAACTACACCTTAGTAGTTGTGGATGACTATTCACGATATACTTGGGTCATCTTTCTCTTCAAGAAGAAAGAGACGCTGGAGGAACTGCCAAAGCTGCTGAGAAGACTGAGCGTTGAAAAGGAAGTCAACATCATCAGCATCAGATCAGATCGTGGGACTGAGTTCCTCAATACTGTCATTCGTGAGTATTGTGATGAACAAGGAATCAGTCATCAAACTTCTGCAGCAAGAACTCCACAGCAGAACGGAGTTGCAGAAAGAAGAAACTGGTCTTTAAAGGAAGCAGCAAGGATGATGCTAGCCGAATCAAAACTCCCCTTGAAGTTTTGGGCCGAAGCAGTCAACAACGCATGCTACACGCAGAATCGCTCCTTCCTCACTCAGAGACATGGAAAAACTCCATACGAGCTATGGAAGAACAGAAAGCCTTCGATTGCCTACTTTCATGCTTTCGGTTCTAAGTGTTTCATCCACAACAATGAAAAGAAGAGGTTAAACACTTTCGATAGCAAGGCTGATCCATGTGTCTTCCTTGGATACTCTGGAACAGAACGATCAAGCAAAGCCTATCGAGTGTTTAACTCTCAAACTCTTTGTGTTGAAGAAACACCTCATGTGATATTTGATGAGTCTACAGATGATTTCAGGGAACAAGAAGCTGAAAAGTGTATCCAGAACACGGAAGGTTCCAAAGCTGAAATCCACAACACCGAGCCCTCTACTGTCTTGGTGTGGGGACCAGGCAAAGATGAAGATACTGAGAAGCTTCAGTATCAAAAGATCAGCCAAAGGTCTGAAGTTCAGACTGGAGCCAATGCAGATGGCATCAGTCAAGGGGGAACTCCAGTTGCTGAAGATCGAGTTGAACGTGCAGAAGCAGCTCCAGCTCAACTCTCCCCTGCTCCAGAAAGTGCTCAACACTTCAGAACCATTCTGACCGAAGAAGCCCCACCATCTCCAGAAGAGATCAAGAAGTATCGAAGATGGTTTGAACTCCACTCAAAGGACAACATCATTGGAGAACCATCAGATGGCGTCAAGACTCGGAGATCAATGTGCAACCTCGTCTTCGACATCAATCAGAACTGCATCAACGAAGATAAGATTTTCAACTATTTCTTATCATCTACAGAGCCCAAGGATATTGAAGAAGCTCTGAAGTCTACTCAATGGGTCATCGCAATGCAAGAAGAACTCAATGAACTCAACCAGAATTCAGTTTGGGAGCTTGTGGATCGACCAGACGATGCAAAGGTGATTGGCTTGAAATGGATTTTCAAGAACAAGAAAGACGAAGAAGGAAACGTTGTGAGAAACAAAGCAAGGCTTGTAGCAAAAGGATACAGTCAAGAAGAAGGAATTGACTACGACGAAACGTTCGCCCCAGTTGCCAGATTGGAAGCAGTCAGACTCTTCTTAGCCTTCGTAGCTCACAAAGGTTTCAAGGTACACCAAATGGATGTCAAGTGTGCATTTCTCAATGGAGTGCTCACAGATGAAGTCTACGTGGAACAACCTCCAGGGTTTGAGGTTGCTGGACCAGAAAAAGTGTACAAGCTGAAGAAAGCGCTCTATGGATTGAAGCAAGCACCAAGAGCGTGGTATGATACTCTCTCAGAGTATCTTGTTGAACAAGGTTTCAAGAAAGGATATGTGGACAGAACTCTGTTCACTCTCAAAGAAGGAGAAGATCTCTTGCTTGTTCAGATTTATGTCGACGACATAATTTTCGGATCCAAATCCGAACGCATGTGCAAGAAGTTTGCTGACATCATGACCAACAAGTTTCAAATGTCCATGATGGGAGAAATGAATTTCTTTCTCGTATTGCAAGTCAAGCAGACCAACGAAGGAATACTGATCAGTCAGTCCAAGTATGCCAAGGAACTGATAGCCAAGTTCGGTATTCAGCACATGAAATCAGTCAAGATCCCAATGAACACAAACTGGAAAATTGATCCAAGTTCAAAAGGAAAATCTGTCTCTTCGACGAAGTACAGAGAAATCATTGGATCTTTGCTGTATTTGACTGCAAGCAGACCAGACATCGCATTTGCAGTCGGGGTTTGTGCAAGATATCAATCAGATCCAAAGGAAGCTCATTTGGATGCAGTAAAGCAGATTCTAAGATATCTCAAAGGCACCCTCAATTTAGGATTGTGGTATCCAGCAGACGACGACGATATCAAGTTCACCAGATATTCAGACTCAGACTTCGGTGGATGCAAGCTTGATCGCAAATCAACCTCCGGAACATGTCAATTCCTAGGCAACAAGCTCATCTCTTGATTTTCAAAGAAGCAGACTTCAGTCGCTACCTCTACAACTGAAGCTGAATATGTTGCTGCCGGAAGCTGCTGCTTACAAATTCTGTGGTTAGTCCATCAGTTGAAGGACTATGGGATCGACGAAAAGGAAGTTCCTATCTATTGCGACAGCTCCAGTGCTATTGCAATCTCCCAGAATCCAGTTCATCACACCAGAGTTAAGCATATTTCTATTCGACATCAGTTCATCCGTGATCATGTCGAAAAGAAGAATATCTCTATAGAATGGATTCCCACTGCTGTTCAGAGAGCGGACCTGCTGACCAAGGCTCTTCCAGAAGAGAGGTTCAATGATCTGTGTGGAAAGATCGGCCTCATCAACCCTGAAGAGTGATGCTGTATTTGGAGACCTTCTCAAACAGTCGTGATGACTGGTGGTCAACCAACTGCTAATTCTACGATCGCCGACATGGAAAGCAATGAAGTCTGAACGCTCATCTGAAGAAGAAGTCATCCTGATGATTCAACCAGGATCACGTGGTATCAACTGACTACAATGTTCAGTTGATCAGTAAGTATTTTAAAAGCTTACTTTTAAAATCAGTTATTTCAGTTCAGAGTTTTGAGTTTCAGTTCAAAATCTTTCTCTAACTGATCAGTTTCTTTCAAAAACTTTAACTGATTGTTGGAAAATGGAATATCCGAGAAGGTCAATTTTTTTTTAAGGAAAAAATCTGTTTTGATTGAACTTGTCCTGATCTTTTACCAAAAATCTTTCCAACCTTTTTGCCTCTGTGATAAAATTTCTTGAGAAGCTCATTGACATGACAGAATGCAATGATGCCTCTCACCTTTTTGAAGTCTCAGTCCCTCGCAGTGACGGCGGACGTGAATTTTTTTCTTCAAATACATTTTAAGCACAGTTTTCGAAAAACTTTTCATCTTCTTACATGGTTCACATCTTGTCTATTTATACCATGTTGTCTTCACTATTTTTCTGCATCAACTAACAACTCTCCACAGCCTTCACTGTGAGAAAATCTTTCAAATCTTTCCAAAAGTTGCAGAGAAAAATTGTTCCGACTAAAGGAGAAATCTATGACTGCAAAGTCATGGAGTGGAAGAATGACGCTCACATACCTGGTCTTCACCGGACCCTTCCACTGGATCTCAACGTCTCTCCGACGTCAAAGTTTGCTCTACCCTCACTTGTATCCATCGAAGCGAGTGTCTTCCATTCTCATGCCTGGCGCCAAGAAGCTTCACAGCTTCTGGAAGAGATCTTCCTTATCGCATCTATTGCACTCCTCCCTGGCTTGCAACAAACAACGAGACCTCTCTCGTTGTTGGCCGGCATCTTCAGCCGCACCAGGTCTATTCTTCAAAGACCCAGTGCCGGCGAATCGACGGTGTTAGTCTTTTCAGCTGCCACCGGTTTGATTCTTCCTTCTCACGCCCATCTTTCCTTCTCTCTTTCTTTCCAATTCACCAACCTCTCGTTTTCCTCATATGGCTACCCTCTTCTCTTTCCAAGGCAGCTTTCTTCTTTCTCTCGTCTTCTACGTTTTCTTGTCTCTTCCACTTCTCCGTCTCTCTCATCTCCTCACCTCATCACTGGCGTCCTCTTCCTTCTGCATCTCGGGATCACTTCTCTATTTCCAAGCTCTCCCATGAATGCTTGGGAATCGGAGTTGAAGTCCCATCCGATCATAGCTTCCATCATCAGCTCTCTTTTTGATGTTGCCAAAAAGGGGAAAGTCAGAAGTCAGAGAGAAACCTTCCCTAAGGTTGCCCATGTCCCTTCTTTCTTGACTGTAGATGAGATAGCAAAGGATCACCAGAAGTTGTAAGGACGACGTTCCAGTAAAGACCTAAAATCAACGGAAAACAAGTGAGAGTGGAACAAGCTTAGGAACATGAAGACACGAAGACAGAAGATAAAGATCAAGAAGTTCAAGGCGCAGCCAAGCAGACTGCTGGAGTCCATGGGTTTCCCATGCTATTTTTGTTTTTCTTTTTACTCCAATGTAAGTCTCGCTCTGTACCTCGACTGATGGCTTATCAGTCTTTAATTAATGAAAAGAACTTCTTTTTGATCTCAACCTGAAGACAATGACTCTTTGTCCAGGCTCTGATTATGTTTTTCTGTCTTCTCTTTGTTCTGTTTTTGAACTGTTTCGTTCTTAACTATAAGTACAAGTTTTTAGGTTCTATTGTTAAGGGGGAACTGGTTTCACCCCAGTTTTAGAACTTGTATTGTGAGTTCAGTCTTTTTGTTGTCTAGAACTGCTGTGTGGTTTTGGCATCATCAAAAAGGGGGAAATTGTTGGGAACCTTGTCGAATATCCTAACCCTTGTTTTGATGATACCAAAATTCATAGGACTTAATTGTAATAGACTAGAATCTCTTTGAACTCAAGTGTTAGAGTTCGTTTCTAGTTTAGCTTGCGGTGTCGAAGACTGAAGACTGAAGAACGAAGGACTGAAGACTGAAGACTGCAGATACCAACTGAAGTATCAGTTGAAGAATCAGTTGAAGACTGATTACTTAATGCGCGCAATGGACTGATACTAAAGTCAAGTATCAGTTGAAATATTCCTCCTCGGACTGATCTTCCAACGTTCAGAGGAAGCCACATACTCACAAAGTACAGCCACATTAAATGCAGAGATCTCAGGATCTTATCTCTGCAGATGTCATTCCTATCTGGTGGTTACTTTTCAGAGACGTCACATCTCATGTCCATCAAAGAGAGTCGTTTCCACCCAGACAAGGAACCTCGAAGATTGAAGCCTCAGCCCAAATTCGAATTGCTCTCCAACGAAGAAATCTTGAGGACGATCTACGCCAACAGATCTATTCAAGAGTTCTCCTACAAATAGCGCTCGAGGATCACTTCAACCTTCACCGATTCAACGACATAAGCTGAAGCTCTGCCGAAATTGCTACTCAGCCTAAAGCTTAAAATCTCCCCAAAGCTTGAATCGAAGAAGAGAATTTCAAAGCCAAAATCAGTCACTGCTGATTACACACATTCTCTTAGACCTTAGGCAAACCTCTGTTTACCCAGAAGCCAAAGGTCAAACTTGCTTCAAAGAACTTGTTCTTTGTAAGTATAGTTGGCACTCGTTCAAACCTCCTCCCCAAAAGAGTGTTTGAGTGATTCGGAGTTCAGGAAGGTACTCTGACTCTGAGTGAGAAGTCTTAGCACAGGTTGTGTTGAGCAGAGAAATCCGACGCAAGTGAAGCGTGGGTCCTGAAGAAGGGTTTTCTTCAGTGGTACGGTTGTGTGCACCCGGCCAGCACATGGTTTGGTTTGCAGTGCACCTGTTAAGCACTTGCGGAGTGGATTGTTGGTCTGATCAACCAACCGTGGATGTAGGAAAGGGTTTTTCCGAACCACGTAAAAGTCTCTGTGTTGTTTACAGTTTTCAGTTTTACATTCCTACTTGTGTTATTTCTTTTGATAAACTGAACACTGATTAACTGCAAAGAGAAACTTAATAACCAACAACGTGCTCCACCGAGGCTATTGCGAAACTAAGTTTAATTTCTGCTGCGTATGTGATAACACTCATGTTTCCATGGTTTTAGTGTTCATATGATGTCAATTTTATAGGAAACTGAGTGTTGGATGATTGTTTTATGCTTAATTTGCTTTATCTTTTGAAACATGTTTCTTACTCGAACTTTGAAGGAAATTTTAGGTTTATTGAGTTCGAATTTGGAAAACGTACCTGAACTAGAAGTTGTAGATCGTCTCGATACGAGTTCGTGAGCGCAAACGGATCATAAATCGGAGTTCGGACGAGAAAGTTATGACCAAAACAAGAAAGTTGCGCGCAGCAGCGAAACGGCGGCGACCCCGCGGCGACCGGGCGGCGACCGCCGGGCAGCCCGCCGAGTTTTCGGCGCTACCTCCGTATTTTTGCGTTTTTTAGGCGTTTTTCAAGTCCTTTTCGAGCTCAAACTCTGTATTTTACCCTGGTACTATAAATAGGTCTTCTTTTGACCTATTTTGGGTTCCTTTTTCAGTTCCCAACTTTAGTTTTTCAGTTTTATAGCTTTAGATTTTTATTGCTTTCCAGTTTTTAGAGCTTGGATTGGATTTCCACAAGATTGAAGATTCAAGATCATTCTTTCAATTTTATTTAATTCAGTTCTTTCAATTGCGTACTTTTTAATTATGTTTATGTTTTATTTCAGTATGTCTGGCTAGTTTCGTTTAGCTGATTCTAGGGTTTGTAAATAGTTGATTGAATTTATGTGATTTATTTGTTAGTACATATTTACCTTCCAGTTTATGATTCATAATTCCTGGTGCTTGTTTTCTTGTGAATTATCTGATCAATAGTTTGCATGTGTAGCTATTCGGTTTGAGACCTAGCGGAGATAACTGTTTAGCGGATTCAGGAATGTATGATATGATTTTAACCTTGAGACCTAGCGGAGATAGGTGGATCATAGGGAGCTATTCTTATGAGCTATTGGGAGTTAGTAGATTTTCTTGAGACCTAACGGAGATAGATAATTTACTAATCTACGATCGTTGCTGCTCTAGCGAGAGTGATTGATTAATTAAGTGATCTCTCATCATAACTGGATTAAACTGGTACATAGGATTAATAGATTTATTATGTGGATTTAGTTAATGAATTTACTACCCTAGGATCAGTTGTCTTTTAATATTCGAATTTTCCTACGTGTTTTTACTTATTGTTATTTGCGTTTTAGTTTAAAGTTAATTAAACCTTCCTTCTTTCGTTTGCCTGAATATTACTAGAGTGTAATTAGGATTACTTAGAGTGATTCGTCATAATAGTCCCTGTGGATACGATACTCGGTTACTTAATTTGTGCTACAATTGCACCGTGTTAGTTGCGGTAATTTGTTGCTAATAATTTAGTGATCAACTTTTTGGCGCCGTTGCCGGGGACTATTTAGAATTAACTTTAATATTTCTGATTAGACTTAAGCATTATTTCAGGCGTTAAAAGTTTTAATTTTATTTTTTTTAGTTTTTAAATTTCTGTTTTTGTTTGTTGTCTCAGGCGTGCATGATCACGAGATCCAAAGGAAAGGAACATCTAGTACCTTTGAACTTGGAAATCGAAAAACAGTACAAAAGAGACAACCGCGAAAAGAAGAAGCAAGCAATGGCAGAGCAACAGAATAACATGGACCTTGAAACTCTTGTGCGAACCGTGACACACCTTCAGAGGCAGCTAGACGAAGAGAGAGAGCGCAACCGGACTCCTCCACCAGAGCCACCACTGAATCACATGTATCAGCCTCGGGTTGATCAATTTCAAGGAGGCAGATGGGGACCAACTGTTCAGGCTACCACGTTCGAGCTGAAGCCGGGATTGATAAACATGGTGCAAGCTGAACAGTTTAGTGGAATGGCTTCCGAAAACCCGCATGCTCACATTACTCAGTTTCTAGATATCTGCGACACTATTAAGCAGAATGGAGTGCCACCAGATGCCATCAGAATGAAGATGTTTGGATTCTCTCTCAGGGACAAAGCGAAGGAGTGGTTCAAGAGTTTGGACAGAGGTGCTATTACTGGATGGGAAGATTTGTGTAGAGCTTTCCTGTCAAAATACTTTCCTGCTTCTAAAGCTCAGAAAATCATTGCGGAGATTTCTCACTTTTCCCAGCTAGGAGATGAGACCATTCATGATGCCTGGGAAAGATTTCGTGAGCTGCTCAGGAACTGTCCACAACATGGTTTCACGGAGGATCAGCAAATCATTCACTTTTATAATGGTTTGACTGGTCTAACAAAAAGTATGGTGGATGCTACTGCAGGTGGATGTCTTCTCCATAGAAATACAAGGGAGGCTTATCGTGTGATAGAAGAGATGGCCTCCAATAGTTATCAATGGCCGAATGACAGAAATTCTACGAGAAGAATTGCAGCTGTGCATGAGGAGAGAGATGATTTTAAGGAGAAATATGAAGCTCTTCAAAAGCAGTATGAGTTGGAGAGAAAAGCATTACTAGCTAAAATTCCTAAGCAGCCGAGTTTATCTGATGTGTCACAGTTTGAAGATGCTAATTATGTCCAGCAGCAGTACCAATTCAATAGACCAAACTATCAGGGACATCAGAGCGGAAATCCACCGTATCATCCTAATAATAGGAATCATCCAAATTTTTCCTATTCAAATCCCAACAGTGTTGTGCAGCCTCCACCTGGGTTTTCTGTGTCTAGTGGAAGAGTAATCAATGAGCCAAAGAAAGATTCAATGGAGGAAATGATGAAGCAAGTATTGATGAAGGTCACTGGGATGGAGACAAATTCGGCAAACATGGGGACCAAAATCTCCAACATGGAGCAAAACTTTTCAGCGTTGTCAAAGCAGGTGCAGATGTTGGAGATTCGAGTTGGTCAGATGGCTAACCAAGCAGCTGCACAGCACAAGCCAGGCCAATTTCCTAGCAACACTCAGTTCAATCCGAAGAGCCAACATCAACAATTTCAGCAAAATCAGCAATGTCATTCCATACTGGTGGTTGATACTACAGTTGAGGATGCAGAGCAGCGGGATCATACTGAGCAGAGGAATGACAAGGGAAAAGGAAAAGTAGTGGAGGACGACGATGATGACTTGGAGGAGCTTGCAACGAAACAGACGCCTCCCCCTAAAAAGGATTCGAGCTCTTCTGCTGTTAAGGAGCCGGTTCCAACTCTTACGTTTCCCAGGCCAGAGTACAAGCCTGTAGCACCCTTCCCGAATAGCCTGGCAAAGCCGAAGATGGATGAGAAGTTTTTGGAGACATTTAAGAAGTTGGCTGTGAATATTCCTTCCGTGGAGATCTTGAGAAACAAGCCAAATGAGGTGCAAATTGTGAAGGCTGTGATGGAAAAGAAGAGAGCATTCAATGAATTTGAGGAGGTGCTCGCAGTGAAGGAGTATCAGTTGGCTCCAAAGAGAGAAGATCCGGACAGCTTCAATATTCCTGTGAAGATTGGAAAGTCATTGTTTGAGAAAGTGATGTGTGACACCGGAGCAAGCATAAATGTCATGCCTCTCAAAGTGTATAGGAAGTTGCAACTGGGGGATTTGAAGCCAACTAACAAGACAATTCAGCTTATTGATAAGTCTTGCTCTAAACCTCTAGGAGTAGCGGAAGATGTGCTTGTGAAAGTGAGTGATTTTTTCTTCCCAGTCGACTTTGTAGTGTTGGATATTCCGGAGGATCCAAAGATGCCTTTGCTGTTAGGAAGACCTTTCCTTGCCACATGCGGAGCAAAGCTAGATATGCAAAGGGGGACGATGACATTGGGAGCCTATGGGGAAACTGTGATTTTCAAGAAACCTCCACCAAAGGAAGTTCCCCAGAATGAAGTGATAAATTTGGCTGACAGTTTTCTAGCAAATTCGGAGAATGAAGAGGTTGAGAAAAATGAGCTGCCCAAGTACGAAGCCAAGAAAAAGACTCCAAAACCAAAAGAAGTGCTGACTTTTGAGAAGTGTTTGTTTTTGGAGTATGATGAGGGGTCTTTGAAAACCCATACCCCCAAGAAGAAGAAAGTGAAATTCCGGATTTTTCGGAACAAGAATGAGAAGGGGGCAATGCTTGTGGAGGATGTCCGAGCCAAGAGAAGTGTCTTGGTGGAGAGGGCACCAAAGAGTAGAAAAGCTTTCCAATGGTTAGAGTGTTGTTTCCGACCTCCATGAGTTTTTGAGGTATCGTCGAGCTCTAGACGTTAAATTAAGCACTTGTTGGGAGGTAACCCAACCTTTTTCTTTGTTTTGTTTTCCTTTCGTTTAGTTTCTTTTTGTTTTCTTTTGTTTCTTTGTTTCTTCGTTTTGGGGTTTTAGTGCAGTGTTGATCTTGGAAGATGCGGGAACTCGCGCCTTGTTCATATCACCACCGTGGAGCATGTGTTTCTGTGAGTAGTGACACACATATCATCATCCCTCCAAACTTATTTTCGAACTTATGTTCTGTAATAAGTTTGGGGGAGGGGGGTGAGAGTAGATATGTGTATCACTTTTATTATTTTTGTTGGCTTTATTGTTTTATCCTGCTTGGTTGGTGGTGTGTGTTTTTGTTTTGAGATGTTTATTGCTCCATTAGATTTCTGGTAAGATGCCAATGATGATTTCTGTGAAAAAAAAATTGGAATTTGATTTTCTTTGATGATTTGAGCATAATTGGAACTAATTTGCATAATTCTAGAGTGATTTTAACCTTGATTTTTGGACGTTGAATAAACCTGTGAGATTTTGAGCCATAACTGTTTATAATACACAGTTTATTCTTTGTTGTGAGTTTTGTCATTGCATGTGGTGATCTTCTAGAACTTGCCATGGTTTCTGTGTCGAGGTTGCTGTTGTGCCCAGGATTAGGAGATGATTTTAGGCCATCTTTTGTTAGCCACTTTATTATCCCAAACACTGTCCTTGAAAAAAAATTATCCTTTGTTACCACTTTGAGCCTATTTAGCTTTTATTCTTTAGCTGGATGATAGGGGGTGATGAAGTATATGGGAATCTTTATGTGGTGAATATTCATAGTGGGTTGTGAAAAAGAAGGGATGATATTGAGCTACTATTTACTCTTATAAGCTCTAGAAAAGTTGTGAAAAAAAAAGAAGAAAAAAAAAGAAAAAAAAAAGAGAGAGAAAAGAAAAAGAAAGAGAAAAAAAAAAGTATAAAGTCGAGTGTATATTGAGATATTTGTTTGAAAATCGACTTTGTGTGTTGGAAATAAATGGAGAGCATAAAAGAGTGTTTAGTTCTGTTTTGTGATGATTAAATCCCTTGAGTTGTGTCGATTATGGTGATATAGTTGGGTGGAAGATGGAATTTTTTCCATGCTTGATTAGTGAAGCTATAAGGTTGGTGTTCTTGATCTATTTGAGTCATTTAGCCTATATTTCCCTACCTTAACCAATGTCCCTACATTATAACCCGAATAAAAAGACCTTTTTGATCTTAGTCCTGGCACACTATTAGCGATGGAGATTGTAGACGATTGGCAAGCCTATGGTAAGAGATCTGCATTGTATTGAATTTCGTTGAGAGTATACACGTCCTATTCCATCAAATTGAGAGTTGAGTGATACACATACCTGGTGAGATTCAATTGTTTGGAATGTCAAGGTTGATTTTGCTATAGGTTGTGTTTATTGGTGAATTTTGTGCTTATTTATTGAGGATTTGAGAATTCTATTATTCTTTATTATTCGGAGGCATCGATGAACTAGATTTCTTACCCATTCGTGTTATTGATTTTATTCTTCCCATTATTCGAGGACGAACAATGGCTTAAGTTTGGGGGAGTTGATAACACTCATGTTTCCATGGTTTTAGTGTTCATATGATGTCAATTTTATAGGAAACTGAGTGTTGGATGATTGTTTTATGCTTAATTTGCTTTATCTTTTGAAACATGTTTCTTACTCGAATTTTGAAGGAAATTTTAGGTTTATTGAGTTCTAATTTGGAAAACTTACCTGAAATAGAAGTTGTAGATCGTCTCGATACGAGTTCGTGAGCGTAAACGGATCATAAATCGGAGTTCGGACGAGAACGTTATGACCAAAACAAGAAAGTTGCGCGCAGCAGCGAAACGGCGGCGACCCCGCGGCGACCGGGCGGCGACCGCCGCCCGAAGAAGGATTTTTGGGAAGGATCCGGCGACCGGCCGGCGACCGCCGGGCAGCCCGCCGAGTTTTCGGCGCTACCTCCGTATTTTTGCGTTTTTTAGGCGTTTTTCAAGTCCTTTTCGAGCTCAAACTCTGTATTTTACCCTGGTACTATAAATAGGTCTTCTTTTGACCTATTTTGGGTTCCTTTTTCAGTTCCCAACTTTAGTTTTTCAGTTTTATAGCTTTAGATTTTTATTGCTTTCCAGTTTTTAAAGCTTGGATTGGATTTCCACAAGATTGAAGATTCAAGATCATTCTTTCAATTTTATTTAATTCAGTTCTTTCAATTGCGTACTTTTTAATTATGTTTATGTTTTATTTCAGTATGTCTGGCTAGTTTCGTTTAGCTGATTCTAGGGTTTGTAAATAGTTGATTGAATTTATGTGATTTATTTGTTAGTACATATTTACCTTCCAGTTTATGATTCATAATTCCTGGTGTTTGTTTTCTTGTGAATTATCTGATCAATAGTTTGCATGTGTAGCTATTCAGTTTGAGACCTAGCGGAGATAACTGTTTAGCGGATTCAGGAATGTATGATATGATTTTAACCTTGAGACCTAGCGGAGATAGGTGGATCATAGGGAGCTATTCTTATGAGCTATTGGGAGTTAGTAGATTTTCTTGAGACCTAACGGAGATAGATAATTTACTAATCTACGATCGTTGCTGCTCTAGCGAGAGTGATTGATTAATTAAGTGATCTCTCATCATAACTGGATTAAACTGGTACATAGGATTAATAGATTTATTATGTGGATTTAGTTAATGAATTTACTACCCTAGGATCAGTTGTCTTTTAATATTCGAATTTTCCTACGTGTTTTTACTTATTGTTATTTGCGTTTTAGTTTAAAGTTAATTAAACCTTCCTTCTTTCGTTTGCCTGAATATTACTAGAGTGTAATTAGGATTACTTAGAGTGATTCGTCATAATAGTCCCTGTGGATACGATACTCGGTTACTTAATTTGTGCTACAATTGCACCGTGTTAGTTGCGGTAATTTGTTGCTAATAATTTAGTGATCAGTATGATATCAGTCTGACTGATCTATCTTCTGATAGTCAGGAAGAGTGTTATCATCTCTGTTTTAGCAAACACGACTGAAGCCCTTACTTGGATCAATTATGTTCTAGCAACTTAACTGATAACTCTTTACTGAAGAGCTTTCAGTATCAGTCGTCAACCCTGTTTGGTCAAAACTGATTTCTGTTAAACAGGCGTCTTTGTTTGCATGTAAAGTTTCGTTTAGATCTCTGACTGAGATCCCTCTGATTGAGGATTGTTGAAAAATAGCCCATAGGTGTATTCCCCCCCCTCATACACCTATTCGAGACCCTCAGGACCTAACACCAACCCTAGCTATCTCAGGATTCCCCAGCATCGTCTGAGCCTCCTCCTTCCGCTCCCAAATCACCCAAGACCATTCCTCCATCCCGCCTAGGCGTTGCGCGGAGATGCAGGTGATGTTTGACAGGTGCCAATGTCCGGAAGGTTTGACTTTTGAGCCTTATTCCAAGGCCTCCGAGCCCTTCACCAAACTGCACATGAATAAGATCCCCTTCTTCCGTGCCCAAGTGGTCGCTGGTTTAAGGTTTCCCCCTCCCGCCCTCTTAGTAAAAGTCTGCAATCACTTCCGAATTCCCTTCTTCCAATTGGCCCCCTCCGCTCTCCAGAGGTTATTTTCTTTCCATATCCTCTGCACAACTCATGGTGTTCAGGACACCGCTACCCTATTTCTTCAAACCCAAACCCTGAGGTGGCAGGGCCACCCTTTGTACAGCTTTACCGCCCGCAAAACCTATCCCACCACCTTCCTTAATTCCCTCAACTCCCACGACAAAGGCTTCATAGCCTTTTATTGCTTTGTGAAAACCAACCGGGGTTCTTGGCATCAATTCGATGCTCAGGAGCTGCTATGGCATGAGTCTCGGACTAGCTATAAGCCTCCTGCCCTAGGGAAGCCACCGATTTTGACTTAGGTGTGATAGGCTTCCTCAACACCCTGAATAGAGATGATCCCCTTCCCTGTAAGGAGCTGGCTGAGAGTAATTCGGCCTTAGCTGCCACCGGCTTGTTTCCCCTATTTCCCCGCCGCTCTATAGGTAAAATTAGGTGTTAGTAAATATGCACAAATTATTTATTACCTTGCCTTTGGTTGATAAATTCTTATTTGTTTGCAGGAATGTCGTGGAGAAGCAAGTGCAGAGCCGATCTCTTATCTGCCCGTCCTTCTGGCTAGGAGGGACAGGGCTCTGGGCAGCCTGTGGACCCCGGGGTGGATGTTTCCCAGATGATACCTGTTGTCCCTGGGAAGATTACTCCTGTGCAACACTTCCCCCCTGGCAAGGGGGAAGACATGGAGGTGCTGACCATGTTCAGCCCAGAGGGCCAGAGGGCAACGGGCTCCGGCTCTGGCCAGAGCAGAGGGAAATCCGCCATTCTAGTGGTGGATATTGAGGATGATGCACCCATCTCCCAAGTACTCCACACCATCCCTACTCCTGACTCCCGCCTAGTCCAAAAGAAGAGGAAGGCTGCCACGCTGGCCCTTGCAGAGAAACGTCGCAAGGAGAGCCTGCAGAAAGCCACCAAGTTTGTGGACCCCGAGGCTGGGTCGGCAGGTGAAGTGGAGGCGGTCTCCGTGGATGCTGAAGGGGGTAAGACATTGGCCTTGTCTGCAGGGGAGTCAGAGGCCTCAGGCTCCAGGTCGATCTCGTCCCTAAAGGGGCGCGATTTTGTTCACACCCTGCTCTCCCACGTCCATCCCAAGGATAGGAAGGCAGCAAATAAAGTGAAGAAGGCGGTGCTGGCTAACCAACTCAGCCAGTTGGTTCTTCAGGTACCCTGCGCATTTTACCATATTTAAATGATTTTATTACTAACCTCTTGGTTCCTTGGCTCTGACCCTTTCCTTTCGCTTCTCTGTAGTTGGAGTCCCGTGTTAGGGCAGTGGTCCAGTGCATCGATGACTATGATGCACTGGAGAATAATTTGGAGGCAGAGAAGCAGCGGACGGCACAACGCGATGACGAGGTCGTCGGTACCGTAGAGCGGCTCAGCAAAGCCGAGGTAGACGTGGCTGAGCGGCAAGCCAAACTAGCTTAGACGGAGGTGGAGAAGGCCTCTCTAGCCTCTGAGCTGCAGAGGGTTAAGAAGGAAGGTCATGACAGCCTCCTCCGCTTCAAGGCGAAATATGATGAGGAGTATAAGGAGGCCAAGCGTGGCTGGAGGAGAGCCTGTGCTGGTGCTCAGAACCGTGGTTATGCTCTGGGGGCCCGGGACCAGCGCCTGGAGTTTTTCTTGTCTCCCCAAGGCCAACAGTTCCTGGATATGATGCTGGAGGGTACTCTGGCGACCTTTCAGCGGACTCCGAATTATCTGGAGGGCTTTGGCTCCACCTTCACCTATGTAATAAAGCAATCTGCGATAAAGGCATTGGAGATGGCGGGCGCGTCCGCGGAGCAGATTGCTGCTCTGGACATGACGGCCTTGATGGACAACATCAAGGACGAGGATCTGAATCAGCTGTTGGGGATCACTGCCGAGTCCCCAAAGAAGCCGGAGTGGTGGTATCCAGTTTTGGAGAAGGCCCTCCCCCAATTTACTTTTGGGGTATTCTCTGAGCCGGTACCTACTGCCCCCGCATACCGGCCTCCCTTCTGTGCTACCCTGGTAAACTTTGTAAACCAGCTGAGGGGCCAGGCTGGTGACACTTCCCTGGGGTTCTCGCAATTCAGCATGGAGCCTCCTCTGCCTTCCGGCTTCAAGACCTCGGCCTTTGAGGATCCGGCCTCCTTCTCCGCTGCGGTGGATCAACTCTATGCCCTGTATAAAGATGAAACAAATTATGCGCAGGAGGCATTAAAGTTGTTGGATATGGAGGTCCGTCTCCCCGAGGTGAAAGATACTGGCACGTTGCCGGTGCTCGCAGAGGGAGCCTCCTCTAGTGGGGCTTCTGCAGTTGTTGTCCCTGCTCCAGTCTCTTCTGCCCCTGCTGCTCCAGTCTCCTCTGCCCCTGCTGCCCCGGTCTCCTCTATCCCTGCTGCTCCGGTCCCCTCTGTCCCTGCTCCTGAATCTGCTATCCCTGCTCCTCCCTCCTGACTAACCTTTTTTGTAATCTCAGACTTGTAAATACTTTAGTGTCTATTTTGCTCTTAATGTATAATCCTGCCGTTTTGGCATTATGAATGAAATTTCCTCATGACTCATCTTCTTCTTTTAATTTCTGTACTGGCTTTGCCTTCGTTCGTCCTTCATGTTATTTTGTTGCTTGTTGTGGTCGATGTGAACTTGCATCCCAGGATCTCGAGATATGACGTATGTTTTTGTTGTGTAGAGTAGAATTCTTTTTTTTTTTAAGTGCTTGTGATTCCTTCAGTCGGCTTTCCTCTGGGCAGCTTTTCTACTTATGCTTTCCGTTTGATGTTTCTGGATGATCCTTCTAATTTCCCCTTTCGGGAATGTCTCTAGTTCGCCCCTCTGTGGTTGCTCTGTCTCCACTATCTGGGTATTCCTCTGATTCTTCCTTCTGCGATTTCTTTGATTCCTGCTTTGAGGGTTTCACTGACTCCTGCTGTGAGGATTTCTCTGACTCCTATTTTGAAGATTTCTCTGACTCCTCCCTCTAGGTCATCCATTCGCTGCTTCCTTTGGTGCTTTCTTTCGCTGCTTTCCTTTCGTGCTTTCTTTCGCTGCTTCCCCTCGCTGCTTCCCTTTGCTACTTCCCTTTGGAACTCTCTGCGCGGAGCATGGAAGACCCTGGGGGTGCAACCAACTTTCGCGGCTTACGATTCAACAGTAACACCCTACATGGAGCATGGAAGACCCTGGGGGTGCAACCAACTTTCGTGGCTTACGGTTCAACAGTAACACCCTGCACGGAGCATGGAAGACCCTGGGGGTGCAACCAACTTTCGTGGCTTACGGTTCAACAGTAACACCCTGCACGGAGCATGGAAGACCCTGGGGGTGCAACCAACTTTCGTGGCTTACGGTTCAACAGTAACACCCTGCACCGAGCATGGAAGACCCTGGGGGTGCAATCAACTTTCGTGGCTTACGGTTCAATAGTAACACCCTGCATGGAGCATGAAAGACCCTGGGGGTGCAACCAACTTTCGTGGCTTACGGTTCAACAGTAACACCCTGCACGGAGCATGGAAGACCCTGGGGGTGCAACCAACTTTCGTGGCTTACGGTTAAAATGATTTCTCTGATCCGCCCTTGATGTTTGCTTTTCCCTTGACTTGCTAGGAAGCAATTTTGCATTTGTTTTTCCCTTGACTTGCTAAGCAGCAATTTTGAATTTGTTTTTCCATTGACTTGCTAAGCAGCAATTTTGAATTTGTAAATTGTGGATTATGGGTATACACCCTACTCCCCCCTCTGGTGACATGTGCAATGCTCTGCATGAACATTTTAAGTGAAATATGCAATTTGGAAAGCAATAAATTAAAGTAAATGAGTCAACACCAGGGAATTCCCTAGAACCACGTATCCGATTTTATTGATATCATGGCCCCGAACCTCGTTAAAACCCCTGTGGGGAAAAAGAGTATTCGGTCTACAATTTGACATGTCACCGAATTAATATTACACATAGAACTTTTTCAAAGTATTGATGTTCCATGGTCTGGGGAGGGCTCTGCCGTCTGGATCCGACAAAGTGTATGCTCCACCACCCAGGACCTCGGTGATGATGAAAGTACCCTCCCAATTGGGTTCGAACTTGCCTACTGGTTTCAATGCATCGGCCTTCTTGAGGACTAGATCGCCCTTGGCTAGCTTCCTTGCTCTGACCCTCTTGTCGTATCCCACCTTGATGATGCTTTTGTACTTCGCTGCTCTGACTTGAGCTTCGTCCCTCTGTGCTTCAACGAGGTCAAGCTCTGTTCTTCGAAGTTCGGAATTTTGCTCTGTGTCGTAGGTAGTAATGCGATATGACTCCAATCTGGCCTCCGCTGGTATCACTGCATTGGATCCGTATACCAGGGTAAAATGCGCCTCACCGGTTGCTGTCTTTGGGCTAGTTTGGTAGGCCCAAAGGACAGTGTCCAACTCCTCGACCCATTTTTCTCTGCTCTGATTCAGCCGCTTTTTGATTCCCTCACAGATTGATCTGTTTGCTAGCTCCACTTGCCTATTTGCTTGAGGGTGGGCCACGGACACGAAACGTTGGGTGATGTCCATTTGGTCACAGAAGTCAGCAATTCTCTGCCCTGTGAATTGGGTTCCATTGTCTGACACAATGATCCTACAGACGCCAAATCTGCAGCATAAGTTTCGCCAAATGAAGCGTTCCACTGTTACCTCATCAATCTTTCCCACGGCCTCGGCTTCCACCCACTTGGAGAAGTAATCCACTGCTACAATGAGAATGCATTTTCCCCCTGGTGCGGTAGGTAGTTTCCCGACGATGTTTATGCCCCACTTGTCAAATGGGCATGCAGCATACATGACTCCCATAGTTTCCCCCGGGACATTGATTCTCCCAGCATGTCTCTGGCAAGCCTCGCATCTGTGGACGAATTACCTGGCATCCTTGTTGATTTTAGGCCAATAGAACCCTGCCCGAATGATTTTTCATACGAGATCTCTGAATCCCGTGTGCCCACCACAGCAACCTGCATGAATCTCTTTTAAAGCAAAGTTAGCCTCTTCGGGAGATAAGCATTTTAATAATGGCTGAGTAAAGGATTGCTTGTAGAGTTGATCATTGATCAAGCAATAGTTCTCGTAGCGAGCCCTCTGATTGGATTCTTTGCTCAACCGCTTCCCTGTCTTAAGAAAGTGTATAATTGGGGCCCGCCAGTCATCCCTAATTTCCACCAAAAAGACCTGTGAAGTCCCCATTTCTCTGGTATCACAGAGCAATATGATCTCATCATTCCACGTCTGTTCCACTGCACTAGCCATTCGTGCCAACAAATATGCCTTTGTATTTTCTTCCCGGGAAATCTGCTCGATTTTAAACTCCATGAACTTTTGCTTCATTTCATTGATTTTGCAGTGATAAGCTTTCATCCGATGATCTTTGACATGATATGCCCCCGACAATTGTTGAGCCACTAGTTGGGAATCGCTTGTATAAGTACAATATTTCCCCCGGGACTGGCTTGGTCAGAGTCGGGAGCTCCGCTAGGTAGGCTTTGAGGTCCTCAAATGCCGTCCGACATTCCGCTGTCCATTGAAACTTGGTTCCTTTCCTTAAGATTTTGAAGAATGGCATGCTACGCTCTGCCGACCGCGAGATGAACCTGCTCAGAGTAGTGATACGCCCGTTCAGAGTCTGCACTTCCTTGATCCCTCTGGGTGGTGTCATATCCATGATAGCCTTGACTTTTTCCGTATTGACTTCAATCCCTGCGGGAGTAACTTTGTATCCCAAGAATTTTCCCGTGGTGACCCCAAAGGTGCACTTCGCCGGGTTGAGCATAAGTCTGTGGTTTCTTATGACCGTGAAGACTTATCCAGGTCAGAGACGTGATCCTCCGCTCTGACACTGCGCACCAACATATCGTCTACATAAACTGATATATTTTTTGAAAGTTGTTCTTTAAAGATTTTTTCCATCATCCTTTGATATGTAGCCCCTGCGTTCTTTAAGCCAAATGGCATGCTCTTCCAGCCATAAACCTCACAACAGACGGCGAAAGCCGTTTTAGCAATGCCCCCTCTATGCATCTTCACCTGATGATAACCCTGGTACGCATCCATCATTGACAAAAGCGCGCAACCAGAGGTAGAGTCTACTAACTGATCAATCCTCGGCAGAGGATAGTGGTCTTTTGGGCAGGCAACGTTCAAATCTCTGTAGTCTACGCACATCCTCCAGGTATTCGTTTTCTTGGCCACCATTACGGCGTTCAAAATCCACTCTGGGTATTGTACTTCCTCAATATGCCCTGCGTCCAGCAGCCCTTAGACCTGTTCCCTGATTGCGGCGTCTTTCTCGGCCCCAAAGTGTCTCGTTCTTTGTTTCACTGGCTTGACCTTAGGATCCACGTTGAGGCAATGCTCTGCCAACCCTCTGTCTATTCCCTTTAAATCGGCTGTGCTGAAGGCGAACACATCCGCGTTTCTTCGGAGGCAATTAATTAGCTCATCTGTAGTCAATCTTGGTTTGAAAACCCTCTCGCCCGGGGAATAATTCTATCATATTGCATACGTCACTAGTGGAAACCAGGGCGGACTTCTCTGCACTGTCCCGATCATTTAACAACTTTGCCAACTCCTGACGCTCCTCCACTGGAGCGGTGATTTCGCCCACATTTCCCTTTTTCCGGGTATCTGGTCTCTCTGTTATTCTTTCCCTTTTCTGCCCTGAAGAGTGTGTAAGCATCTGTACATGGCATGCTTTCGACATTTTTTGGTCGCCCCATACTTCTCCCACTCTTCCCCCTCCGATGGGGAATTTCATCTTCAGGTGAAACATGGAGATGATTGCCCTGAAGGCCGTCAAAGCAGGGCGTCCTAGTATTACATTATAGGATGGTTTCGGCATGTCCACTACCAAGAATCGTGTTACCCTGGTCTTGCTGGCCTCTGCGTTGCCCAGGTTTAATGACAACTCCACAAACCCTATGGGCATAACCATTTCTCCCCCAAACCCAAATAACGGGGCATTTGTTGGTTCAATGTGGGCATCGACTCCCATGTTCTGGAGACACTCCAGATATAAAATATTTACTGCACTGCCGGAGTCTACAAAGACACGATGAATAATGCAACCAGCTATGTCTGCCGTGATAACCAGCGCATCGTCATGTGGATACATAAGCGTTCGCAAGTCCTCTGCCCCGAAGCTGATGACCGGCTCTTCTGCCGCGTCCGTAATCTCCATCACTGGCTTAGGATAATACCCGGATTTTACTGCACGTACAACTTGTTTCTTGGCCCTGTTGGATGTAGGTGTCCCATTTTCCCCAAAGATCATGTGCACCTCTCTTCGGTATGGGAAGGGAGGTGCCCGACCCTCTGCTCCTCCTTGGAGATTATCCCGATTTTCCTCTGGCCTTCGGTCTCGGTTGTTCCCCTGGTCCTGTCGGGGCTCGTTTCTCTGCTCTGGCCTCTGATCTCGGCCTTCATTCCCTCTGGCAATAAATTGATCCAGATTACCTTGACGCACCAAAAACTCCAACTGATGATTAAGGTGCCCGCAATGCTTGGTATAATGCCCATAAGCGTTATGGTATTCACATAATTTATTATTAGGGCCCTGTTGTGGCTGCCCATCCCGATAAGTGCCGGGTGCCCGGAAAAATGGCTGATTTTTAATTAAATGAAATATCTCCTCCGGAGATTTGTTCAAGGGGGTATATTCATCAAAACGATTAACCTCATTCACAGTGCGCTGTTGGCGCGGTGGTCCCTCTGCTTGGGTAGGGGGTACCCTCGGGGGCAATCCTCTGAAAGGGGTCCGATCCTAGTTTCTGTTGTACCACTCTGTTGTATCCTCGGCCTTCTTAGCCTTGTGTTTGTCATTTTCCGCTTTTCGTGCCATCCTGGCATCTTCCAACTGCAAATACCCCGGCAACCGAGCCATGATATCATCAAAGTCCCTGGCCGGTCTGATCTGTAACTCATCGAAGAAGAGTCCCGGCTTTAGCCCTCTGACGTAGGCGCAGTTCTTGATCTGAGATTCTGCTTCTGGCACCTCCAGAGCAGCGAGGTTAAACCTAGCAGTATACTCCCGCAGTGTTTCATTCTGATCTTGTTTAATATCCATTAGGGAAAGGGCTGACTTCCCTACCCTTCGTGAGCTTGCGAATTGTCTTAGAAAACGCGTTTGTAAGTCTTCAAATGAATGAATGGAATTTGGGGCGAGCGTCCCAAACCACAACTGGGCAGGTCCGGTTAGCGTGGTGGAGAATATCCGACATTTGATGCCCTCAGTGTACATGTGGAGAGTAACCAGTCCTTCAAACCGGTTGAGGTGTACTTCTGGGTCAGTGGTACCATCGTAGTCCAGAGAAATGGGTTTGTAACTTCTTGGCAGAGTATCTGACAAACATGGTTTTCGTACCTCAATATCGCATGAATTGTTGTCATTTTCCCACATGAATTGATTGCTAATATGTGTTTGTATCCCAATTTTGAGTTTTGTTGAGCTTTAATTCTTTGGTGTAGTTTTGGAGTGATTTCAGGGAAAATCAAGAATTAATTGGAGGATTTTGAATACATGAGATCGAAGTACGTCTCGAGAGGAATCCGTGAGCGCAAACGGCGACCAAATCCGAGTCCGGACGAGGGAGAACGGAGCAAAACGAGCGGACTGTGCAAAACGCCCAGTACCCCGCGGTCACCACCCGCGGCCGCGGGGTAAGACCGCGGGTCTGCTGTTCCCGACTCAGGAGACACCCGCGGTCACCACCCGCGGCCGCGGGGCGAGACCGCGGGTCCCCTGACTCTCCCCCACGTTTGCCGGCCGCGGGCGCGGGCCAGGACCGCGGGAAAAGGGCGGAGCCTCCCCAAGTGGGCCCCAGTCGGGTTTTTCACCCCTTAAACCCCTTTCTCCCCCTTTTCCTCACATTATTCATCATCCCCAACATTCAACACACCCAATTTCCATCTTCCCCAATTCCTCCACACCAAACCCTAGCCTCCATTACCACATCTTTTTACCAAGATTGAATGCATTGAAGAGGAGAGAAGATTGAAGAAAGCTCATTAATAGGATTTGTCACTTCTTACTCTCTCTTTCATTTATGTATTTCTTTGATTTAGGTTTGTTGTTTGTGAACATGTTTGAATAAATCCCCCATTAGTTTGGGGATTAGGCTAGTTGATTATGTGATGGATTGATTATTATGCTTAATATATGTCTTGATTATTTCCTTGTTATTATCTTTTCAAGCCCTAGCTTTAATTCTTGTATGGATTGTTGGCCACTTTCTATGCATTTCTAATTTGTGATTTGAATTGGGAGAGGATAATCATAATAGATTAGGAGCTTGAAACATATTGACTCAATAAACCGGGAGGTTGAGAGTTGGGTGAGAGTTTACCGATCCTTTGTGCTTTTGGGAGTTATAGGTTAGAAGTTGACCGGGGACGGCAACTATGAGCCGTAATCTACCGTTTTAGTCGTCCGGGAGGGGGCTAGAACTAGTGGGGAGATCACTCTAGATAAATAGGAATATCAAGACTAATATTGAGCTAATTTGAAGTCCATTGCTAATCCATCGATGCCTAATCCCTAAACCACCTTCATCACTTAATTAATCCACTTTATTTGATTGTTCTTATTTTATCTTTGAATTTGTTAGTTAATCAAACCACTCACCTCCTTGTTTAGTCTAAATAGCTCTAGCATAATGAATTAGGATAATCACTAGATTGAACTACTAATCCTTGTGGGATACGACCTTGCTTCCATATATTACAACTACCCGTATACTTGCGGCGTGGTGAAAATATTTGCGAACAAGTTTTTGGCGCCGTTGCCGGGGATTGGTTGAGTTTTTACTTTTGATATTGTGAAAAGTTGTTTTTATCTAATTTAGATATTGTTTTTATGTTTGTTTATTTATATGTTTATTTATTTTTGTTAGAGAAAATTGCTCCACAACCGTAAAAGCGGCACCAAAAATAGATGATGGAAGAAATGAGTTGGTTGAGCAACTCCAACTACAATTGGCGTTGATGCAACTTAAGTTGCGTGTTTTGGAAGCCAAAAGAAATTGTAGGCAACCAATGATCCAAAAAGCCTTCCAACCAACACCTTCCTATGGTGAGTATTATGACATGGGGTGCAATGCCATGGAGTGGCAATCACCATTGGAGTATGAGGACCATTTCAATAGTTGGAATTATGAAAATTCTTATTCCACTCAAGAAGGCTTCCAAGGGGGAAATCGATACTATCAAGTGGAGAAATCGAATTCGAAAGACGATCTCCTACAATGCTTCTTAACTACACAAGCTTGGATAGAAAAAAGTCTAGCAAAATCGGAGGTTATGCTAGATGAGCAAAGGAGGTCTTTGGCTACCACTATGGAAAATCAAAAGCGAATTGATGATTTGTGCATGGCCATTAGCCTACGGAATGGAACCTTGTATGAGGAACCAATGCCGATGCTAAGTGAAGAGCCTCAAGAAGTTGAAGAAGAGTATAAAGAAGATGAGGATCAATTCTCCAAACCCCCTGAAGTCGAGGGCCCAACTTTTCCAACGCAACCTCTACAATTCCAAAAAGATGAAGATTTCACAAGCTTTAAAGAATGCAAAGTCAAAAATTTTGTCGATCCTTACCTCGACACGGGCGATTATATGAAGGCTTGCTTCTTTCACTTTTATTTATCTTCATCTTTTGATTTTCACTTTGATTTATCTAATAAAGAATTGTTTGAGTGTTGTGGTACTCTAGATGGTGAACGAGATTACCATGACTCCCGGGATGTCTCAAAAATTGCTAAGCCACCATATTTTTGGGTGGCAACGGATGGAGTATGCAAATTTGATGAGAAATGGCCACCGCCTAAGCCTCCACCTCGTTTGTGAGTATGAGACAAGTGACCATTTTCTCCTTCATCCAAACTTATTTCTCCTTTGTGTGAAATAAGTTTGGGGGGAGAGTGAAGATGGGTTACTTATCTCGTTTATCCGTTGTTTATCTATTTAGTTAGTTTAGTTTTCGAATAATGAGATTTTGTCTCTTTTCTTGAGCTTTTCCATGTCTATTAAGTTTGAGCTTGATTGTTGAAAAACATGAGTTGGATGAAATGTGTGTTGGGCTTATGATATGATTGTTGTTTTTGAAAAAAATTGTTGTGTGTCACTTGTTGATTTTGCATGTAGAGTTTGAACTTGTGACAATGAGCTAAATGTTGTACCTCCAAGAACTTGAAAATGAAAATGAGCTTGTGAGAATTGAGTCTTTGATTGTCATACATTCACAATCTCATTTTGTTCTTGAGTGTAAATCATTTGAGCATGTGTGTTGATCTCTAGAACTTGCCATGAGTCATCTCTTGAAAATAAAAGTAGATGTGTTGTTAATATTGAAGTGATTTAAGGCCATCTTTGTTAGCCACTTGACCCCAATTGTGCCAAATTCTCATATGATCCTAGTTTACCCCTTTTGTGCCTTGTAGCCTTTCTTTGAATGAACCAATGATAAAGGGGTAGAACTTAGAGTGTTAGTGGTTGCTTTGATGAAGAAAAAAGTTTGGGAAATGATTGAAATTGCTTATCAAGCTTTGATTGTGTGAAAATCACTAATCCCCTATGAGCTCAAAAAGAAAAAGAAATGAAAATGAATGTGAATAAAAGAGCATAAAGGGGAGTGATTTGCCTTTTGAATCATAGCCATGATAGATATCACTAAGGATGAAAAGATGAAATGTAGGGATTTTGGTTTTTGATTGATAAGAGAAATGGTGAAGTTGATTTTTTCATTGTGATTGATAGATTGTGGGATGAGTCACTTTGCCTAAAAAAACTACTCACCTTATCAAAGAGCCCTCATTACAACCCAATGAAAGCCCTTTTTGATCTCTATTTATAACACATTGAAGCATAGAGAGTTAGGACAAATGGCAAGCATATGGTAGATTGCATGCACTGTTTCGAATTGAGTGTAAACACGTCCATTCTAAACACTTGAGAGTCGAGTGCATCATTGAAACATTCACCTTGTGAGGATTCAAGCTTGGAGGCTATAATGTTGAACTTACTATCACTTGTGACTTCTTGAAATACATATCTACTTGTGATACACTAGTGAAATATTTTGAAAAAATTGAAGCCCTTGAAATGACACCAATTCATTCTCACATGTTTGTTATCTTTTATTTCTCTTCTCTTTGTTGTTTAGGGACAAACAACGCTTTAAGTTTGGGGGGGTTGACAAACATGGTTTTCGTACCTCAATATCGCATGAATTGTTGTCATTTTCCCCCATGAATTGATTGCTAATATGTGTTTGTATCCCAATTTTGAGTTTTGTTGAGCTTTAATTCTTTGGTGTAGTTTTGGAGTGATTTCAGGGAAAATCAAGAATTAATTGGAGGATTTTGAATACATGAGATCGAAGTACGTCTCGAGAGGAATCCGTGAGCGCAAACGGCGACCAAATCCGAGTCCGGACGAGGGAGAACGGAGCAAAACGAGCGGACTGTGCAAAACGCCCAGTACCCCGCGGTCACCATCCGCGGCCGCGGGGTAAGACCGCGGGTCTGCTGTTCCCGACTCAGGAGACACCCGCGGTCACCACCCGCGGCCGCGGGGCGGGACCGCGGGTCCCCTGACTCTCCCCCACGTTTGCCGGCCGCGGGCGCGGGCCAGGACCGCGGGAAAAGGGCGGAGCCTCCCCAAGTGGGCCCCAGTCGGGTTTTTCACCCCTTAAACCCCTTTCTCCCCCTTTTCCTCACATTATTCATCATCCCCAACATTCAACACACCCAATTTCCATCTTCCCCAATTCCTCCACACCAAACCCTAGCCTCCATTACCACATCTTTTTACCAAGATTGAATGCATTGAAGAGGAGAGAAGATTGAAGAAAGCTCATTAATAGGATTTGTCACTTCTTACTCTCTCTTTCATTTATGTATTTCTTTGATTTAGGTTTGTTGTTTGTGAACATGTTTGAATAAATCCCCCATTAGTTTGGGGATTAGGCTAGTTGATTATGTGATGGATTGATTATTATGCTTAATATATGTCTTGATTATTTCCTTGTTATTATCTTTTCAAGCCCTAGCTTTAATTCTTGTATGGATTGTTGGCCACTTTCTATGCATTTCTAATTTGTGATTTGAATTGGGAGAGGATAATCATAATAGATTAGGAGCTTGAAACATATTGACTCAATAAACCGGGAGGTTGAGAGTTGGGTGAGAGTTTACCGATCCTTTGTGCTTTTGGGAGTTATAGGTTAGAAGTTGACCGGGGACGGCAACTATGAGCCGTAATCTACCGTTTTAGTCGTCCGGGAGGGGGCTAGAACTAGTGGGGAGATCACTCTAGATAAATAGGAATATCAAGACTAATATTGAGCTAATTTGAAGTCCATTGCTAATCCATCGATGCCTAATCCCTAAACCACCTTCATCACTTAATTAATCCACTTTATTTGATTGTTCTTATTTTATCTTTGAATTTGTTAGTTAATCAAACCACTCACCTCCTTGTTTAGTCTAAATAGCTCTAGCATAATGAATTAGGATAATCACTAGATTGAACTACTAATCCTTGTGGGATACGACCTTGCTTCCATATATTACAACTACCCGTATACTTGCGGCGTGGTGAAAATATTTGCGAACAGTATCCGCCAGAATGTTAGCGGAGAAAGGGCTCCTGCTGGTGGTGGGGACCCTCGATGTTCTAGCTCGCTTGTCATCCTTGTTCCTTCCGTGCTCCCTTCTGTCCCTTGGTGGGTCATGAGCGTGTCGCTTGTGAACCCTGTGGTCCTGTTTCCCGGAGGAGTACTCCTGCTCCCGTCCCTCTGACCTCTTTATCTGTTGTGATTTCTCTGACCGGTGTGATCTCTCTGATCGGTACGACTTCTCTGCCCTCTGGGATTTCTCTGACCTTTGTACCCTTTCGTCCCTCTGGGACTTCTCCCTCAGCGAGTCTTCCAAATCCTTGAGCTGGTTTTTCAGTTGTGATACTTGGTTTTTCAGCCTCCTGTTCTCCCTTGGCCTTCCCTCCTCGAATATGGGAGTGACGGATTGACTATCAGACTCGTCAACCCCCTCCTTCCTGACGATGCTATTGAGCCTAACTCGGCTCCCCTCTGGTCTTCTCTCCACCTCCCTCTCAGTAGGGACCTTCTGTATCTCCCTAGGCATCACAGCCTGTTTGTTGGCGAACGGGTCGTTTACTTCCAGAGCAGCAGGAGGCGGGACTTCAGTACCCTGTGGATTAATCGCACCCATCAGGGGAGCTGCAGCGGGGACGGTAGACAGCAGGAGTCCCCAAGCCCTGGCGCACAGTAGCGTAGTTGAGCAGAGCCATCATCTGCTCTGCCAACCCAAAATTTAGTGGTCCACCACCAGACGTGGGGACTAAGCCTGGCCTATCGGAACCCGGGGTCATCAGAGCAGATCTTTGGGTATTAGCATTCTGCCCTGTCAGTGGGGTAGCTGAGATAGTGTGAAAGCCTGGCGGCGTGGTGAAGACGGTGCTAGCCTGCACACCGTTAAACAGCGAAGTAGGAACCTCCGTAGTATGAGCAGCGGAGTTAAGCCCGACGTTGTCAAATTCCTTCTCCAGAGTGCGGTGAGCGTCCGAAGAACCCATAGTACCTAGAGATTGAAAATGTGAGAAGACATTTCAAGTAAAAAGTAGATCAGATTATCTGTTATCGGAGGAATACGAAATGTGGAATATCGCGAATTCTGGCGCGAAAGCCATTAAGAGATCCCATAAGAAACACCCCCATGTCCTAGGAAATAAACCCAGAGCATGGTTTAAAATGTAAGCGAAGAAATCGATAAGGATTTTCCCATGGATTCGAAGTCAAGTTCCAAAGAGAAGACGTATTACTCGGTAATTGAACCATGAAAATCCCAAAAGCACAGAAACAGAGCATTAGTCAACAGATCATTAGCGAAACACGTTAGATTCATAAAGAAAATAGGAATTAAACGAGAAAACAGTATGACCACACACAATTATCATAATCGCGTGCAAAATAACCATAAATCAACCTTCGATCCTTAATTCCCACACCCTTCCCCACATGCACATGCAAGGAAAACATAAAAAAACCACCGATCCTAAAGGATTGGAGGTGGATCGGCATGAACTACGCGAGTATCGGCCCGGATTTGGTTGGGTAAACGAATTATCAGCTCAATTGGGACCTGCGCACGCAAATCCGACCATAATTACGGATCTGCATGCGCAGGCGGTCGAACCTCACGTCTTAGCCCAGATATTCCCACAGACGGCGCCAGATGGTGATGTATGAATGAACGGTGACCGTTGTTCGGTGAACTATCGGTGAGTTATAGATTTTACCTGGAGATTGATCGGAAAAATGAGAAGAGATTGCTAGATTGTTGAGAGCACGAGAAAAGATTGATGCCGTAGTAAAAGTATTGAAAGCGTAAGTTTACAAAGCGCGTGCTAAGGGCTATTTATAGATTACACGTTAAGGGTAAAAGGGTAATTTCATCGTTGGAGTACGCATCTCGCATGGTCAGGGGCATAATGGTAAAAATAATGCTAAAGCATGCGCCTCGCATGGTCGAGGGCATAATAGTAAATTTGCTCCCGAGTAAGAGACTTCTCCGCTCTTTCGGTGATTTCTCTGGCGGTAGCCATTCCTCTGACACGGGCCACTTCTCTGGCGAACATGGTTCCTCTGACAGAGGCCATTTCTCTGGCGACACCCCGTTCCTCTGGCAAGGTCTATTCCTCTGGCGAGATCCGTTCCTCCGATAAAACTCATTCCTCTGTTCTGCACATATTACTCCTCATCACGCCGGTTGACAACGAGCTCCTGCTCATTGTTGTTGCACCACATGGAAGCTTCACAAAAAGGTGAGAAGCTAGCCTGAAGAACAGGTGAAGTCCGTCTGCTTGAGACAGGTACTTCAAGCCATATGGTCCGGGCATGAGGATGGAAGACACTCGCTTCGCTGGATACAGGTGAGGGTAGAGCAAACTTTGATGTCGGAGAGACGTTGAGATCCAGTGGAAGGGTCCGGTGAAGACCAAGTATGTGAGCGTCATTCTCCCACTCCATGACTTTGCAGTCATAGATTTCTCCTTTAGTCGGAACAAAATTTTTCTGCAACTTTGAAGGTTTGAAAGTTTTTCTCACAGTGAAGGCTGTGGAGAGTCGTTAGTAGATGCAGAAAAAGAGTGAAGACAACATGATATTAAATAGACAAAATTTATACCAAGTAAGAAGATGAAAAGTTTTTCGAAGACTGTGCCTAAAAATGTTTTTGAAGAAAATTTCACGTCCGCCGTCACTGCAGGGGACTGAAGCTTCAAAAAGGTGAAATGTATCATTGCATTATGTCATGTCAATGAGGTACTCAAGAAATTTTATACAGAGACAACAGGTTGGAAAGATTTTTAGAGAAGATATTGACAAGTTCAATCAGAACAGATTTTCCCTTTTTAAAACACTGTCCTTCTCGGATATTCCATTTTCCAACAATCAGTTAAAGTTTTTGAAAGAAACTGATCAGTTAGAGAAATATTTTGAATTTCAACTCAAGGCTCTTAACTGAAATAACTGATTTAAAAAAAAAAACTTACTGATCGACTGATCATTGTAGTCAGTCGATACCAATTAATCCTGGTTGAATCATCAGGATGACTTTTCTTCAGATGAGCGTTTGACTTCATTACTTTCCACGTCAGTGGATGTTGAACAGTAAATGGAAGACCACCAGTCAGCATGACTGTTTGAGAAAATCTTCAAACACAGCATCACTCTTCAGGGTTGATAAGGTTGATCCTTCCACACAGATCGTTGAACCTTTCTTCTGGAAGAGCTTTGGTCAGCAAGTCCGCTCTCTGAACAGCAGTTGGAATCCATTCCACAGAGATATTCTTCTTTTTGACGTGATCACGGATGAAGTGATGTCGAATAGCAATATGCTTGACTCTGGTGTGATGAACTGGATTCTGGGATATTGCAATAGCACTGGAGCTGTCGCAATAGATTGAGACTTCCTTTTCATCTATCCCATAGGCCTTCAACTGTTGTACTAACCACATGAGTTGTGAGCAGCAGCTTCCGGTAGAAACATATTCAGCTTCAGTTGTAGAGGTGGCGACTGAAGTCTGCTTCTTTGAAAACCAAGAGATGAGCATGTTGCCTACGAATTGATAGGTTCCGGAGGTTGATTTGCAATCAATTTTGCATTCAGTAAAATCTGAGTCTGAATATCCGGTGAGCTTGAAGTCGTCGTCTGCTGGGTACCACAATCCTAAGTTGGGTGTGCCTTTAAGATATCGTAGAATTCGCTTTGCTGCATCCAAATGAGCTTCATTTGGATCTAAGTGATATCTTGCACATACTCCGACTGCAAATGCGATGTCTGGTCTGTTCGCAGTCAAATACAGCAATGATCCAATGATTTCTCTGTACATCGTCGAAGAGACAGATTTTCCTTCAGAGCCTGGATCAACTTTCCAGTTTGTGTTCATTGGGATCTTGACTGATTTCATGTGATGAATACCGAACTTGGCTATCAGTTCCTTGGCATACTTGGACTGACTGATCAGTATTCCTTCGTTGGTCTGCTTGACTTGCAATCCGAGAAAGAAATTCATTTCTCCCATCATGGAAATTTGGAACTTGTTGGTCATGATGTCAGCAAACTTTTTGCACATGCGTTCGGATTTGGATCCGAAGATTATGTCATCGACATAAATCTGAACAAGTAAGAGATCTTCTCCTTCTTTGAGAGTGAACAAAGTTCTGTCGACAGATCCTTTCTTGAAACCTTGTTCAACAAGATACTCCGAGAGAGTATCATACCACGCTCTTGGAGCTTGCTTCAAGCCATAGAGCGCTTTCTTCAGCTTGTACACCTTTTTTGGTCCAGCAACCTCAAAGCCTGGAGGTTGTTCCACATAGACATCATCGGTGAGCACTCCATTGAGAAATGCACACTTGACATCTGTTAGGTCCTGAGGGTCTCGAATAGGTGTATAGGGGGGGAATACACCTATGGGCTATTTTTCAACAATCCTCAATCAGAGGGATCTCAGTCAGAGATCAAAACGAAACTTTGCATGCAAACAAAGATGCATGTTTTACTGAAATCAGTTTTGACCAAACAGGGTTGTCAACTGATACTGAAAGCTCTTCTGTAAAGAGTTATCAGTTAAGTTACTGGAACTTAACTGATGCAAATAAGGGCTTCAGTCGCGTTTGCTAAAACAGAGATGATATTAAATTGAATTAACGTTCCGTTTGCCCGATGATCGTTTCTTGGTTATTATTAATTTACCATACAACGATTAATCTTAACATGCTCCTATGAATTTAATAGTTGCACATAGGTGTTAGGAATTACTTACTTGTAAAGCGGATGCACAGGTCGTTGATGATCGTGTCGAAAGACTCCAGCTCTGATCTTCTCGACTGTATCCCGCTCAACTCCCAACGTTGGATGGACAACGAGCTATGGAAATTCCCAAGACAGAAATCACCTCACGTTCCCTGCGCCTCTCTCTGCTCTCAAAAACTCTAATAATTATCAGTGTCTTTTCCTGAGAGCTGACAGCTGTATTTAATAATACAGAAACTGAGAGGGGGCGCCAGTTATAGGGTGAGGGCCGAAAATCTGCCCTACTTGGGCTAGGAGACATTGGGCCAGCCCAGGGACCAGATACAAGGAATAAAGATGGGCCTCAAATAAATTAATTTATCTATGGTCAGCCCAGACCATAATTAATTTATAAATATCAGTTCATTCCACTAGAGAACCGATACTGACTTACCACTTTATTGCCGGTGATGAGTCGGGGCTTGTATTTAGACTTATTAAATCTCCGTATTTAAAATATCCGACATCCATTAATTAATTAGAGCTCTGACAGCTTAAATTAATTAATCTCTTAATAATTCCTTAAGCAGTACCACTCAAAACTTTATTATTACGCCTGAACTTAATCAACCTGCAGGGTTTAGCGTAATAAACCTTATTGAGCTCCTTAAGGGGATGTCATTATCCTATACCGAATACGGGTACTAATACAGATAATCAGATATCATATATTAACCGCTATCACCCAAGATACAGAGTACTCGAGTTAGAATATAACTTTCACCCATAGTAAGTCAAAGTGATATACGAATTAACATATATATCTGAATACTTATTAATATTAAGATCTTATAAGTCACCGAGATCTTGATTCTTCACTTAAGTCAGATAGAAGAATACATCTCAAACTGTGGTCCTATCAATACGTAATGACGTACCAGTATAGACAAGTAGCCAAGACAAACTACTTCCATCTATACTGCAGCCTAAACCAATAACTTGTCCTAGAGTTATTTCGGCTGTGATCATATTATATCTCTTAAGGTTATTCCAATTATATGGTCTTCTGTGATCTACAACACACCATATAATCTACTCATACAGAGATAAAGAACATACATATGCAATCATGAACACAATCAGATAAGAGATAAGAATAGTGAAAACAGGAATCATTGTATACAAGCATAAAGTTCTTGCTTTCAGTATACAAATCCAACAATCTCCCACTTATACTAAAGCAAAACTTTTAGTATACAATGTGTCTAAATACTGGCTATTACAAAAACTTCACTTCATCTCTCCCACTTATACTGAAAGTTTTTCTCTAAGTGGGTGGCATCAACCGCAATCCCATCCCTCGAGCATGCTTCTCATAGGTCTTTTGCGGTAAGCTTTTCGTGAAAGGATCAGCTAGGTTCTCCAATGTGTCAATCTTCTCAACTAGCACATCTCCTCTTCTTACGATTTCTCGTATGATGTGGTACTTTCTCTCTATGTGTTTGGATGCCTTGTGACTCCTGGGTTCCTTAGAATTTTCCACTGCATCCGAGTTATCACAATAAATTATGATACTCTTAGGCAAATTAGGGACCACTTCTAGATCCAAGAGGTAGTTCCGGAACCATACAGCCTCCTTAGCAGCTTCCGAAGCAGCTACATACTCGGCTTCCATGGTGGAGTCTGCAATGCACTTCTGCTTTGCACTCCGCCATGATACGGCTCCACCTCCCAAGGTAAACACATAACCAGAGGTAGATCTCTTCTCATCCCGGTCAGCCTGGAAATCCGAATCGGTGTAACCCAAAGGAAATAGACTATCTGACTGGTAAACTAGCCTATAATCTCGAGTCTGTTTCAGGTACTTGAGAATATGCTTTACCGCAGTCCAGTGTCCTGGTCCAGGGTTCGACTGATATCTTGCAACCATGCCAACGACATAGCAAATATCAGGTCTCGTGCATAGCATCGCATACATGAGGCTACCTACGGCGGAAGCATAGGGTATCTTCCTCATCTTCTCAACCTCACTAGGCGTCTTAGGACACATGTCCTTAGACAGAGGAATGCCATGTCTAAAAGGTAGCAAGCCTTTCTTGGCATTTTGCATGCTAAAATGAGCAATCGCAGTATCAATGTAAAACGCTTGAGATAAGCTCAACATCCTTTTCTGGCGATCACGAACGACCTTGATCCCCAGGATGTACGCTGCATCTCCTAAGTCTTTTCATTTGAAACTGTTCGGATAACCACTTCTTTATGTCTGATAATAGCTCAACATTGTTGCCAATGAGGAGGATATCATTTACATAAAGTGCAAGGAAAACCACGTCACCATTGGCATCTAAACGGTACACGCAACTTTCGTTCTCACAACGAGTAAATCCATAGGATTTAATGACCTCGTCAAAATGTTTGTTCCATGACCTCGAAGCTTGCTTTAGTCCATAAATGGACTTCTTAAGCTTCCACACAAGATGCTCTTCGCCCTTTTTCACAAACCCTTCGGGTTGCTGCATATAGATGTCTCTTCCTTCTTCAAGGAAACCGTTTAGAAAAGCGGTTTTAACATCCATTTGCCAAACTTCAAGGTTCATGTGGGCTGCTATGGCAAGGAGTATTCGGATGGACTTAAGCATGGCAACCGGCGAAAAGGTCTCATCATAATCTATACCCTGTTCCTAGGTATAACCTTTCGCCACCAGTCTAGCTTTAAAAGCTACGACTTCGCCATCCGAATCTCTCTTTCTCTTGTATACCCACCTACTACCTATAGCTAAAAGGCCATCTGGTAGTTCGGTCTTCTCGTATACATCCATAGCACCCATGGATTCTATCTCAGAAACCATGGCTTCGTACCAAGAATCTGCATCTTGATCTTTCATCGCTTGTCTAAAGTTGTCAGGGTCGATATCCTTTTGTTCATCAACAGGGAGAAGATCCGAAGATTCTCCCAAGAACATAAATCGATCGGGTTGAACTATAACCCTCCCACTACGACGAAGCGGTGGTGGTACAGCTGTGACAATGGTTTGTGCAGTATCCTGTGGTGCATTCACTTGCACACTTGGCTGGGGTGATGGAATCGCCTGTCCATTGCCTTCGATTTCTTGAAGAACAATCTCGGACTTAGACTTGTGCTTATCTATATAATCCTGTTCCAAGAATCGTGCGTTGGTGCTAACAACCACTTTCTGATCCTTAGGATTATAAAAATAACCACCTTTCGTTCCCTTAGGATATCCTATAAACAACATTAATTCACATCTAGGTTCCAATTTCTTCGCTTCCTTGTCCAGCACGTATGCAGGACAACCCCATACCTTTATATGGGTCAAGCTGGGCTGGCGCCTGATGCGTCTTCAACTTTTGGACCTTTTGGCCCTATTTTTCCCTTTATTTGTGTCGGTACAGGTCTGTTAGGGGGAAAACGAAGTTGTGAAGGAAGGAAGGTGAGTAGAGCAGAAACGGAAGAAATACGGTCAGAATGGGCATTACCGAGCCTGGATTGCTAAGTCATGTTTACCAGCATGGAGCTTCGGCCAACAAGTACCTCTCCAATTCAACTTGGGGCATGGGAACCTGGAGCAACCCACCTGGTATAAGTCACACCAAAGAGAGCAATCCGTCTGATCGTTACCATGAGAAGCAGACAGCCAGAGCCATAAAAGGAAGGTCAATCTTGGAGATCTTGAAGAAACAAGTAGAAGGTGGAGGAAGAAACTGGAAGGATCGATGGAATGGGAAAGGTTGACTAAGCTTGCAGCTGGACGCCATCTTCAATCAGGATCAATCA
Organism: Salvia miltiorrhiza; assembly: GCF_028751815.1. Lineage (NCBI taxonomy): Eukaryota > Viridiplantae > Streptophyta > Magnoliopsida > Lamiales > Lamiaceae > Salvia > Salvia miltiorrhiza. Next base: position 50,377,076 of record NC_080393.1, on the reverse strand, counting down.
AAGATTGAACTAATTAAGGAAAGAAGATCCCGGCGAAGATTTGGAACCGACGCAGCTAGGGTTAGGCCTCTACCATCCGGCAGTATAAAAGACTAATGTTGTGCAGCGTGAAGAAGTTCTTGGCACCTTGAAACTCTTGTTTTTACTTTCAGTATTCAATTAAGTTCGCCGTGTGTGGCTTCCAAAACAATTTACATTTTCGTGCTTTTCCATTTCCCGTTGTGTTTCTACTTTTGAACAAGTTCGAAGGCTTGAAGCCTAGGTACTATTTAACTATTTCAGCATTTCTTTTCGTTCTTTGATGTGTTTAATCCCTTTTGTATTTATGAATTGCATTATGTGTGAGTAATCCCCTTGGTGAGGTTTTAGGGGTGGAAATAATTGTTGTTGACATGTAAACATTCGTGAGGCACTTGTTCTTTCGGTTGAATCTCGTGGTTCCGGAAGGATCTGTTCGAAACCATGGACAGTAGGGGCCTAACGGGTGATCTCCGTTCGGTAAAATGCTGCCCATGTCAGGCAAAGGCCAGGGTATACCAAGGTACAACAATCGGTATGCCCAAGACCGAGTAGCTGAACAGCGTCAACAAAAGGCGTTTTAGATCCAGAAGGTGAGCAAAGGATTGATGGGATACACTGTCCTCCCTCAGTCTTGGGCTTCTCTAGAGACCATCCATCAACTGTGACGAGGCATAAAGCCATGGTTATCAAACGAGGGAAGCAATCTCGGCGCCGTAGCATGTCTATGACTGGTCGGCTGACAAAGCCGAAAATAGTTGAGTCCAGGAGGCATGTGTCACTAAAAGCGCGGAGTTGGGGATCTCGGGAGAGAAGGTTGGTGAGGGTCATACTTGGTGAGTAACGGGTATGGCTACCATCTAAGGAGGAGTGAAGCACTGCCTTGTGACCGGGGATTGTGTGACCTTCGGACCAAGTGACCACAATGAGAATCAACCATCCTATACGTGAAGTATAAACCCTTGAAATGCCCCAATGTCTTTGGGCCACGCCTTGGGCTTGTATGGATCGTAGACGGATCATCAGTGTGCCTATAACCGAAACGAATGTTAACAACAGTTATGACCTAACCGAATAATCTCACCCCTTTGTTATTATTGATCTTGCTTATTTCTTGTGTAGAGTATACAGATTGAGAATTGTGACACCTCAGTTTGTCGTAGGAGAACAAAGTGGTTCCTCACTCCCTGTGGGATTCGACCCTGCGCTTACCACTAAGACTAAGTTCTTATCGTGAAAAGTAGGAGCGTGTATTGTCCGTACTGGGTTTACACAGGTATTTTGTCCACACCGCACGACGGGTGTGTGCCAAAATTGGCGCCGTTGCCGGGGAGTGACGCGCAGCAATTTTGTTCTCTCCTCATTCCATCTTCCGCTACTGGTGTATGCGTGGAACTCGTAGAGCTGTAAGAGCATTGGTATTTGACCCCGATATTGATCGTACAGAGAGACGACTGCACGCAGAAGCACGAATAGCGAGACGCGAAGCTATGGCAGAAGCTGAACAAGCAGATGCCGTACCGGAGCAGACCCTCAGACAGTTGGCATACCCAACTAACCTCAACTTGAGGCCGAACGGAATCACCTTACCCGCAAATCTGTTTGCACCTCGTCGGTATGACATGAAGCCCTCATTGCTTCAAATCTTACCGAAGTTCAATGGATATCAAGGAGATGACCCTCATACTCATCTCCAAGATTTTGAGATGACAATCATGCACCAATCAAATGATGAACAGCAAGAGTATGTCAAGTTGATACTCTTCCCGTTTACCCTGGTGGACAATGCAAGAAGATGGCTGTATGACCTACCCGAGGGCAGTGTCACTACATGGGCACAACTGCAACAAGCCTTCTTAGAAGAATTCTTCCCAGAAGCACGAGTGGAGCGGATGCGATGGGATATCCGCAGCATAAGGCAAGATGGGCTAGAATCCTTCTACGAATACTGGACGAGATTCAAGATAATGTTAAGCAATTGCCCCCATCACCAAATCTCTCCGAAAGACCAGGTGGAGAGCTTTGTAAAGGGCATGCGGAGGAACGATCGCAGTCTAGTCCTAGCAGCCTGTAATGGATCGTTGATGAGCAAAACCCCGTTGGAAGTCTTCCAACTGTTGGGCACCATGGCAGAAGAATCACGCGATGAAGGGCATGAAAGGAATCTGGAGAAACCAAGGAAAGCTGAAGAGAAGGAAGGGATGTCTAATCTGGAGAAAACTATGGAGAAGAGCATGAACGAACTCAAGAAACTTCTTTCGGGCTTGACTATACCAAAGAAGATTCGCCAGTGTGGCCTTTGCGATGCCACTGGACACCAATCTGAAAATTGTCCAAATTTTGGTGAAGATATTGTTGATGTCAATGCCATTGGAGGACATGATGGGAATCCACGGAAGTACGATCCTTATGCAAATACTTACAACCCTGGGTGGAGAGATCACCCCAACTTTCGGTGGAAGCAAGATGGTCAGCCCCAACAGCAGAACAATATGGGCGCACCAGTGCAACGTCCTCAGTATAATCAGAACCAGCATCAACAACAATACCAGTTAGGACCACCTCAACACCACAACCAGAATCAGCAACAACCTCCTTACCAACCCCCACATCGGAGAGCACCTTGGGAAGAAGCAATTGAAAGCATGGCTAAGGAGAGCGAGAAGTTTCGCAATGAAATTCGTGCCGGCATGAACCAAACTAACCAGCAAATTAGTCATTTGACTAAGGCAGTGGCCAAACTGGAGGAGAACGCTGGTAAACTCCCAGCAATGGGAATCAACCCCAGAGAGCATGCCCAAGTAGTGCTAACCGAGTTTCCTGAGGGGGAAGAAAAGGAGGAAGGATTGTTAGCAGAAGCTGAATTGCTTCGAGGAGGCTGGAATAAAAACGGGAAGGGTCCAACCAATGAACAAGCTGGAGGTGGCAACCCAACCGAAGCACCCTACTCGGGACGCTTGAAACAGAAGGCTAGAGAGAAGGAAGCAAGTGAAATGATGAAGATGTTTCAGAAGGTTGAGTTAAGCATACCTTTACTCGATGCTATCAGACAAATCCCCAAATATGTCAAGTTCTTGAAAGACCTTTGTTCAAGAAAAGTCAAAATGGAGGAAGAAGTCCGGTACGTGATGGGAGAAAGTGTTTCGGCAGTGATCCAACGGAAGCTACCCACTAAGCGAAAGGATCCAGGGATGTTTACTGACTCAACTCAAACACTAGTGAATTGACTCGCAATCGTACGAGGTCAATTGCAGTGAGCAAGCTAACCCAAGTCGTCTCTCAAGGAAGATTCAACAGGGCACCTAATCGTGTCACACACAAAAAGCAAAAAAACCTAAACACTCTAATCGGTTTCACGCTGGCACACTCTTAAACTAAAACAGAAATTAAATAAGCTCTGTAAATTTACCTAGGCATGAAATAAATAAAGCATGTAAAATTATCTAATGCAGAATTTATAGAAGGCATGTAAATTATCTAGGCACAGATTAAACGGCGTAAGATTATCTAAGGTTTTAAACTAAGAGCATTAATTCAAACATAAACCATTTCAGTAAACATTAATTATCTAGGCAATGAATTAAATGATTAAGCACAATAAATTTATCTAGAGCGTGAATGAAAATAATGAATACTGTGAAATCAATAAGCGAGAAATTATCTAGGCAAGAATAAAATCACTTACAGTAAAGCCGATCCTGAAAATAAATCTCTAGCTACGAATTATCTAGGCGTAAGGATAAATTCTCAACGCAAAATAACCCTAACTAAGAAAACAGGAAACCCTAACTATGAACTGCGTCTAGAAATGGAACTGCCGCTTTTTGGAGAGCGGAAGAATGAATGATTGATAACCCTAGAATTGAGAAGTCTCGCCCTTTTATATCCAAAAAAATAAAACACGCCAATAGCTTCTTTAACACTGCATCCGGGACACGTGGCAATCTCTAACTGGAGCAAAAGAGACTAAAATAGGGTGAAGCTTGGGTTACACACGGGCGAGAGCCTTGGCACGCGACGAGGGCTCGCTTGGGCGAGGGAATGAGGTGCATCGGCGAGGGGAACTGCAGCTCGGCGATGGGGGTGCTGAACTCGGCGATGGGGGGCTGCTCCTCGGCGAGCAGTTGGGCGAGGCTGGAGCTCCTCGGCGCTGGCTGGGCGAGGGAATGAGGGAGGCCTCGGTGAGGAGAGCTGCTGAAGCTCGGCGATGGGAGGCTGGATCGGCGAGGGGGGCTGCAGCTCGGCGCGGAGTGAAGACCCTCGGCGCTGGGGCTCGCCGAGGGGAAAGGGTGCTCGGCGATGGGGGAGCAGGCGCCCGGCGATGGGCGCGCGGGCCATGCGCACTCGGGCGAGAGTCTTGGGCAGCCCGACGACGGGTGTGAGCACGCCTCGACACCTTTTTGCTCCAGATTCGTCTGAGTTTAACATTTTTTCCTTTTAGAACCTCCCTGCAAAACATTACATCACCATCACAAACTACTAATAAAATCAATAAAATATGATTCCATTAAATAACTATAAATCCCCGAAAATCATAACAATAAGGCATAAATCATTTACCATTCCATGCAACATAGGAGGAACCAACATGGATAAGGCAATGATGGATCTTGGAGCCTCCATTAATGTGATGCCGTTGGCTGTGTACAAGAGATTGAATATTGGCGAGATGAGGGACACCCGTGTGGTCATACAGTTAGCTGACAGATCCAACGCTTACCCTGAAGGAGTAGTGGAAGACGTGCTGATCAAGGTTGGGGATTTGATTTTCCCAGCAGACTTCTATGTTCTAGATACCGGACCTGAAACTGGAGAGAATGCCATACTATTGGGAAGGCCGTTCATGATGACCGCCGGAACCAAGATCGATATGAAAACCGGAATCTTGACATGTGAGTTCGACGGAGTTCAAGTGGAATTCAATATCTATGAGACCATGAAGAGGAAACAAGCAATGGAGACGGTGGACATGGTCGATGTATTTGAACCCTTGGTGCAGGAACAAGGAATTACTTTCAGTTCCAGGGATACCACGGAGAAGGTGATTCAATATGGTCTGACTGATCGGGATGCCGAACATATAGAGGACGATGAAATGAAGGAAGCTATAATGGAGCTCTACTCCCTCCGAGAAAGCACTTTAGAAGCCGAGGTGGAGGTAGACCAGAAGATCAAGGAATTAATCCAGGAAGTCTATCTAGCCGGGGGAGCAGAGGCAAGCAAACCGGAGTTATTGGCTCAGTATGGGCCGAACGAGAAGCTGTTACCTTCCATTCAGAAAGCACCCGTTTTGGAGCTCAAACAATTACCTAAGCATTTACAGTATGCTTATTTGGGACCAGAAGAGATGTTACCAGTTATCATCAGTTCTGATCTAACCGTCGTGCAGCAAGACCGATTGGTCAGAGTATTACGAGAGAACAGGGAAGCCATTGGTTGGACCTTAGCTGATATAAAAGGCATCAGTCCTACGGAGTGCATGCATCACATTTACCTTGAGGAGGGAGCCAGACCCGTTCGAGATTCTCAAAGGAAGATGAACCCGGTCATGAAAGAGGTAGTGCTGAAAGAAATTCTCAAGCTGTTGGAGTTGGGAATCATCTACCCCATATCCGATAGCCAATGGGTGAGTCCAGTCCATGTCGTACCGAAGAAGTCAGGGATACAGGTTGTGGAGAATGATCAAGGCGAGCTTGTGCCCACCCGATTGCAAACTGGATGGAGAGTTTGCATTGATTACAGGAAGCTGAATGATGCAACCAGGAAGGACCACTTCCCACTGCCCTTTATCGACCAGATGTTGGAGAGATTGACCGGTAATGCCTATTACTGTTTTCTCGACGGATATTCTGGATACATGCAAATTTTTGTGGCACATGAGGACCAGGAGAAAACCACTTTCACCTGCGTATTTGGGACATTTGCATACCGGAGAATGCCGTTCGGACTCTGCAACGCACCGGGAACTTTTCAACGGTGTATGATGAGCATCTTCTCCGACCTATTGGAGAATTGCATTGAAGTATTCATGGATGACTTCACCGTATATGGTAGTTCTTTCGACACATGTTTGAAGCATCTAGAGCTTGTCCTGAAAAGATGTGTGGAGAAAAGCCTAGTCCTTAATTATGAAAAATGCCATTTTATGGTAAGGGAAGGAATAGTGCTTGGGCACGTGATTTCAGAAAGGGGTATTGAAGTGGACAAGGCGAAAGTCGATTCCATCGCCAAATTGCCCTACCCGACGACCGTGAAGCACATACGGGCATTCCTAGGCCATGCAGGCTTCTACCGGCGATTTATCAAAGATTTTGCCAAGATTGCTCAGCCCATGACCAGACTTCTTCAACAAGATGTGCCGTTTGAGTTTGACGATGATTGTAAGGAGGCATTCACAATTTTAAGAAACAAGTTGGTGTCGGCCCCCATTATTCAACCACCGGTGTGGGACATACCGTTCGAGATTATGTGCGATGCCAGCAACCACGCCGTTGGAGCAGTACTGGGACAGAAGAAAGGCAAAGAGAGTTGCGTGATTTATTACGCATCCAAAACACTGAATCCAGCACAGTGCAGCTATACCACTACTGAGAAAGAACTACTGGCGGTGGTATTTGCCATAGAAAAGTTTCGTTCCTATCTTTTGGGAACAAAGGCGGTGGTCTACACGGATCATGCTGCGTTGAAATACTTGATGGCAAAGAAGGAATCCAAACCTCGACTCATCAGGTGGATTCTGCTACTACAAGAGTTCAATATAGAGATAAGGGACAAGAAAGGAGCTGCGAACCTCGTAGCAGACCATTTGAGCAGGTTGCAACTGGAAGAAGATGACGGTATGCCCATTACCGATACTTTTCCAGACGAGAGACTATATTCCATGAGCACCCTGGAAGAAGAAGAAGAGCTTTACACTCTAACCAAGAAGGAGCCCTGGTATGCGGATATAGCTAACTACCTGACTACCAAAGAGTTACCCTCAGGATTGACAAGATTCGAACAACGGAAGTTACTCGTACAAGCACGATATTATTACTGGGAGGATCCATATCTCTGGAAGACTGGAGCAGATCAAGTCATACGGAGATGCATACCTGAGGATGAGCATGCCCAAATTTTGGACATGTGTCATGGAACAGCAAATAGCGGACATTTTGGAGGAAAACGCACGGCCCACAGAATCTTGGAGAGTGGATTCTACTGGCCCACCATATTCGCGGATGCAAGGAAATGGGTACAGAGCTGCCTGAAGTGTCAGATGACTGGAGGTATTACCGCAAAGGATGAAATGCCACAAGTTTCGATCATGCCGGTCGAAATTTTCGACGTATGGGAAATTGACTTTATGGGACCCTTCCCAAAGTCAAGGAACTACGAATACATTTTGGTGGCAGTAGATTACGTGTCAAAGTGGATTGAAGCCAAGGCAACCGCAAGCAATGATGCCCATACCGTGGCAAGTTTCCTGAAGGAACAAGTGTTCGGGAGATATGGTATACCCAAAATTCTAATCAGTGACCAAGGGTCCCATTTCTGTAATGCCATTATCAGAGCACTAACCAAGAAGATGGGGGTGACACATAAGGTCACCACTGCATATCACCCCCAAGCAAATGGACAAGCCGAGATTTCAAATAGGGAGATAAAGAGCATCCTGGAAAAGGTGGTGCACCCCAACCGTAAGGACTGGAGTGATCATTTGGGAGATGCGTTATGGGCATACAGAACTGCTTTCAAGACACCGATTGGGATGTCCCCGTTCCGTTTACTCTATGGGAAAAGATGTCATTTGCCTGTGGAGATAGAACATAAGGCGTACTGGGCTATCAAGCAAATCAATCTCAGTATGACCCTAGTTGGAGAAGCAAGAAAGTTGCAGCTGAGTGAGTTGGAAGAACTTCGGTTGGAGGCTTACGATAATGCGGTGCTCTATAAAGAGCGAACCAGAAGGATCCATGATGCCAAGATCAGGAAGAAGGAATTCTTGGTGGGACAAAAAGTCCTACTTTTCAACTCACGCTTCAAGATGATGGCTGGGAAGCTTCGTTCAAAGTGGTCAGGACCATTCGTGATCAAAGGGATCTTTTCAAATGGAAGCATTGAAGTATATGATCACAATGGAGTTGATACGTTCGTGGTGAACGGGCATCGCTTAAAGCCCTATCATGAGCTTGCTGAAGTAGGAAAAGAGAAGGAGGAGTGCCACCTTCTCGACCCTGAATACGAATGAAGAGTGAAGGAAGGTCGAGCTCAAGACGAGAAACAAGAGCGCTTGCTGGGAGGCAACCCAGTGTGGTTACTTCGGTATGGTCTATACCGAATTTTCTTTTTCCTTAAAATTATTTTGTTTTTGTTTGGATGCACTAACATGCAGGAAAGTCGGACCGAGATAATTCGGAAAGAGGCCCAGAGGTTGATCCAAGCCCACTTTGCGTTGCAAAGTGTGTAGGTGGAGAGTTAGGGATTGGAACGGTCTGGAAGAGGGCTTACGGAGGGAGATGACGCGAGCGTGTCAGAGGCAGGCGGCGATGTGACTGCAACTCTTCGGTTTCCGCAGAAATTTGAATTTCAAATTTTGGCCAAGTTTTTATTTCCTTAAAAATTCTTTTTCTGCCATAACCGTCACACTTACCATATTCAAAGCCTCAACCCACGATATTCCTCCCCACAAACCCTAACCTCTGAAAAAACTGCTACACCACGATCACCACTCACCTCAAACCCTAAATTCCCATAATTACCGATCACCCTTCTTAAAGACCAACCTTGCCTCTAAAAACCCCCACAAAATCCGAAATTTCTGCACAAATCCTAAGTAGTTTGATCTCTGCAAATCGCAATGGCCAAAACCAAAGGAGGAGCAGGTTCCGGAAGCAACCAACCGCCGAAGAAGAAAGGCGCCAAACTCCCACCTCCAAAGCGTACCACAAGGCGGACCGCTTCGGAGGAGACCTCCACTAAAATCGCCGAAGACCCTTTGCTGGAGATCCAGCCCGAGGACAAGGGGCGTGCCGAAGTCCTCCAACAAGAGGAATGAGAAGTAGCAAGAGCAGCCGCCGAGTCGACGCAACCGGAAGAGGGGGAGCCCGAGCTCACCCCTCCTGTGAAAAAATCAAAGAAGGCTCAGGCGAGCAGAACAACTCCGGCGCGGTCCACTGTCGCATCACCACCTATTCAAGCTCAACCGCAACCGCAAACGCAAATTCCAAAAATCTCCGTGCTAGAGGGAAGAACAGCTTCCGAAGATACGGAAGAGGAAGAACAAGAGAAAGCGGAGGAGGAGAAGAGCGAAGAAGAGAAGGTGGACGAGGAAGAGGATGATGAAGCGGAGGAAGTTGAGGCCGTTCAGGAAAAGGAAGTAGAAATCCTGACACCCCAGAGCAAGAGACCCGGAGTAAAAAGGAAGCTAGATGTTGCCAAGCCCCCACTACCAGTTAAGGCCAAACCAGCACCGACAGGCAGTAAGACCCGAACAAAAGCTGAGCAGAGTAAGAAACCAAGGAAACCCACTGCGGCCGAAAAAGGGAAGGCCAAGGAGATGGAGGAGCCAATGGAGGTAGACCCAGAGAGAACTGAGACCGTGGATAGCTCCAAATCCGATGAGGTTTTGGCACCAAAGAAAACCACCTCCAGTACAGCCACTACTGCAAAACCGAAACTTGCGAAGCAGAAGGGGCTGCTACGCACCACTGCTTCCGGAGTGGTCATACCGAGAGAAAGTCAGAGGTATGCCGTCCTGCAAAACAGAGAAATTACCCCTTGGTATTTTCTGGTGACTGAAGCTTTGGAGGATTTGGGGATCAAGGAGAAAGTAGAGGGTTATTTTGAAGGGATTGGTTGGAAGAAGATACTGGAATGGAACCCTAAAGCATACCAAAAGTTGACGGAAGAGTTCATGGGAACTGTCGAGTTTAAGCCCAAGGGGAACTACACAATTGAGACTCCAGGTACCTTGCGGTTCCAGATGCAAGGAAGGATATTCCCGCTCTCGATCAACGAGCTGAATATCCACCTGGGGTGATCGAAGCCACAGAAGTCTACGATGAGGAGCACAAGCAGGCAGAAACCATAGCCACACCGGAGTGGAGGAGTCGGATTGACCATTACTGGTCACTGCTATCTACCGGAAGCAAGTATGTCAAAAACATCAGCAAATCGAACGAGATCAGGGACCCCGCTTTGCAGATCTGCCACAGGTGGCTGGCCTACAACATCTACGGCCGGCTGGAAGGTTCCAATGTGGTCACCCAACAGGAAGTCTTCCTGTTGTGGTGCATGATGGAGAGGAAAAAGGTGAACTTCGGGCTCACCGTGGCGCTTCAATTTCAGTATTGGGTAACCCATACCAACAAGTACCTCTCGCTCTGCCCACTGGTGACCATCTTGGCATAAAAGCTCATTAAGTTCGACACCAAGAGCTCAGATGATGCAGCCCTAGCCGAAAGTCGCTTTCTGGACTTGGGCAGGTTCGTGCGTTGGAGGGTGGTCGAAGCAGACGAAGGCGGGAGATACCGTTTGGTGTATCCTGAGAGAGCAGCGGCAGCTAGACCAGAACCGAGGAGACCATTGGAGCCAGAGGGACCCCGCCTTGTCAGCAGCGAGAGCGTAATGTTGTTGGCAGAGATGAAGGAAGTGAAAGACGAGCTACTGATGCTGAGTGCGGAGATCACAACCCTGAGGGAGGCTATGGAAGCTGGCTTCAAAGCAATCATGGACCGGCTGAATGCGGAGGCAAGATCCTCCGACCAAAACAATTAAGTTTTTCCCCCTAACTCGTAGATTAGGATTTATTTTATCTTTTGCTTTTCTTGTTTTAGTATCTGTTTAATCTGTTTGATGTCGAGTCTACTTGCATTGTTTGATGGTGAAAGATTATGCATGCTGATTTCTGTTTTGGATGATTGGTGGATTGAGTATGAAATGCATGATGGTAGTTGTGAGGATACAGAGAATACCCCACCGGTGAGATCAGGACCAAATTGAAAAATGCATGTTTATGGTGAGAATTTGTTGTGTCTAGGAAATCTTGACTTTGTTTGAGGACTCATTTTTGCTAGTACATGATTTGTGTGATTTGGGCACGATTCTTTGACTTAGGGCCCCAGACTGTTCTTTGATGTTTAATGTGAAAAACAATCCCTTGTATGCCAACTTGAGCCGAATCCATTCTTTCTTGAGCTTTGTCAATGCTATATCTAGGAGAAAGAATTTATGAAGTGAATGAAATGGTGGACAAGGAATTACAAGAGAAAAAGAAAATCTGGGCACAAAAAAAAATTTGTATAAAAATTATTGCCCTAAAAAAAATCCAAGGAAAGATGAGCCCCATTGAAAATGGAGGAATAAAGGGTTGGTTGTAGCCATACTGAATGTGTATACTGAGTAAGGGTGATACTGAAATTAGCCACTGAACCATATATACCTCACCTTAGCTCCGTATGCCCCATTACAACCCAACAAAGACCCTTTGATGAGTCATACTAGTGTGCTTAACTTGTAGTCATCAATCAAACTCTTAGAGGAACTAGCACAGCAAATTATGAGTGTAAACACTTAACCCGGTGCTTGAGCGAAAAGAGAGACTACCATCACACTTTACGCATGATCATTACTCTGGTTTGTGGTCTGTTCGAACTGAATGATGCATGTTGGTATGATCTGATCCTGAAATCTGTGCAAGTTTCGTGTCTTTTAGTTTTATTCTTTTTCTTTCAACCTTTTCGTCCGTGTCTTCTGTGAATCCACCTACATACTTGAGGACAAGTATGCTCTAAGTGTGTAGGTGTGATGCGTCTTCGACTTTTGGGCCTTTTGGCCCTATTTTTCCCTTTATTTGTGTCGGTACAGGTCTGTCAGGGGGAAAAACGAAGTTGTGAAGGAAGAAAGGTGAGTAGAGCAGAAACGGAAGAAATACGGTCAGAATGGGCATTACCGAGCCTGGATTGCTAAGTCATGTTTACCAGCATGGAGCTTCGGCCAACAAGTACCTCTCCAATTCAACTTGGGGCATGGGAACCTGGAGCAACCCACCTGGTATAAGTCACACCAAAGAGAGCAATCCGTCTGATCGTTACCATGAGAAGCAGACAGCCAGAGCCATAAAAGGAAGGTCAATCTTGGAGATCTTGAAGAAACAAGTAGAAGGTGGAGGAAGAAACTGGAAGGATCGAAGGAATGGGAAAGGTTGACTAAGCTTGCAACTGGACGCCATCTTCAATCAGGATCAATCAAAGATTGAACTAATTAAGGAAAGAAGATCTCGGCGAAGATTTGGAACCGGCGCAGCTAGGGTTAGGCCTCTACCATCCGGCAGTATAAAAGACTAATGTTGTGCAGCGTGAAGAAGTTCTTGGCACCTTGAAACTCTTGTTTTTACTTTCAGTATTCAATTAAGTTCGCCGTGTGTGGCATCCAAAACAATTTACATTTTCGTGCTTTTCCATTTCCCGTTGTGTTTCTACTTTTGAACAAGTTCGAAGGCTTGAAGCCTAGGTACTATTTAACTATTTCAGCATTTCTTTTCGTTCTTTGATGTGTTTAATCCCTTTTGTATTTATGAATTGCATTATGTGTGAGTAATCCCCTTGGTGAGGTTTTAGGGGTGGAAATAACTGTTGTTGACATGTAAACATTCGTGAGGCACTTGTTCTTTCGGTTGAATCTCGTGATTCCGGAAGGATCTGTTCGAAACCATGGACAGTAGGGGCCTAACGGGTGATCTCCGTTCGGTAAAACGCTGCCCATGTCAGGCAAAGGCCAGGGTATACCAAGGTACAACAATCGGTATGCCCAAGACCGAGTAGCTGAACAGCGTCAACAAAAGGCGTTGTAGATCCAGAAGGTGGGGAAAGGATTGATGGGATACACTGTCCTCCCTCAGTCTTGGGCTTCTCTAGAGACCATCCATCAACTGTGACGAGGCATAAAGCCATGGTTATCAAACGAGGGAAGCAATCTCGGCGCCGTAGCATGTCTATGACTGGTCGGCTGACAAAGCCGAAAATAGTTGAGTCCAGGAGGCATGTGTCACTAAAAGCGCGGAGTTGGGGACCTCGGGAGAGAAGGTTGGTGAGGGTCATACTTGGTGAGTAACGGGTATGGCTACCATCTAAGGAGGAGTGAAGCACTGCCTTGTGACCGGGGATTGTGTGACCTTCGGACCAAGTGACCACAATGAGAATCAACCATCCTATACGTGAAGTATAAACCCTTGAAACGCCCCAATGTCTTTGGGCCACGCCTTGGGCTTGTATGGATCGTAGACGGATCATCAGTGTGCCTATGACCGAAACGAATGTTAACAACAGTTATGACCTAACCGAATAATCTCACCCCTTTGTTATTATTGATCTTGCTTATTTCTTGTGCAGAGTATACAGATTGAGAATTGTGACACCTCAGTTTGTCGTAGGAGAACAAAGTGGTTCCTCACTCCCTGTGGGATTCGACCCTGCGCTTACCACTAAGACTAAGTTCTTATCGTGAGAAGTAGGAGCGTGTATTGTCCGTACTGGGCTTACACAGGTATTTTGTCCACACCGCACGACGGGTGTGTGAGCGCCCTGACCATAACTCGATAGGAGTTTTAGGAACCGATTTGGAGGGTACTAGATTGAGCAAGTAAACCGCTGTTTCCAAGGCATATCCCCAGAACGAAATAGGCAATGATGCATAACTCATCATTGATCGTACCATTTCCAAAAGAGTTTTGTTTCTTCTCTCCGCTACACCGTTCTGTTGGGGAGTACCCGGTGCAGTCAATTGAGATGTAATCCTAAAATCTGACAAGTATTGCAAAAATTCGTTTCCGAGGTATTCGCCACCGCGATCAGACCGCAATGACTTGATAGATTTACCCGTTCTCTTCTCCACTTCTGCCTTGAATTCTTTGAATTTCTCAAAGCATTCAGACTTGCGTTGAAGTAGGTAAATATACCCAAATCTTGAGTAATCGTCAATGAAAGTGACGAAATACTCATACCTTCCACGAGCTTTTGTGGACATCGGTCCACACAAGTCAGAGTGAACCAATTCTAACACATGTGAGGCCCTATTCCCCTTGGCCTTAAAAGGCCTTGCCGTCATCTTTCCTTCTATACAGGATTTGCAGGTTCTAAATGGAACGGCTTGAAAGTCTTTCAAGACTCCATTTGAAACGAGCCTTTGGATCCTGTTTAGATTGATGTGGCCTAACCTTAGGTGCCACACATGCGTATATTGTTCATGAGAATAATACTTCCTCTTATTCGGATTAGGACAGATTTGTGATATAGATGCAACATGGAAAGAATTTTTAATTGGACATGTAATAATATAGAGAGAGTTATTCAAAATTCCAGAACAAATAGTCATGTTATTTTTCATGATAGAGACGCCTCTATCAAAAGTAACAGAATATCCATCCAAAAACAATTTTGAAACAGAAATTATGTTCCGCCGAAAATCCGGCACATATAAAATATCTCTCAAAACTAAAATGTCATCACCAAAACATAAAGATAAATCTCCAATTGCAACAGCTGCGACTTTCGACGCGTTGCCCATGGAGATGGTGATCTCATCACTTGCCAGTTCCCTTGTTGGCATGAAGCCCTGCAAGGTGTAACAAACATGGTCAATTGCCCCCGTATCCACTACCCATGAATGAGTAGAAAACGAAGCTAAACATGTTTCAGTTACTAAAACTTGTGACATACCTTGTCCTTTTGCCTTGAGCACTGGACAATCTTTCTTCCAATGCCCAACCTTGCCGCACTTGAAGCACTTTCCCTTGGCCGTTGGCTTGTTCACACCGCCGGTAGGGCCATCTACTTTGGCTTTACCGCTCCCACTAGCCTCATGGTCATGCTTGCCCTTTGGACCTTTCCACTTCTTTTTCCCGCCTTTCGACGAAGAAGCAGATCCCTTGGCAGCAACAAGAACCTCTTTCCCACGGCCCATTACTCCCTCTGCCGCAACTAGAGCATTCAACAACTCATTAAGAGTGTAGTTGACCTTGCTCATAACGACATTGAGTCGGAAGTTCTCATAGGATTTGGGGAGAGTGTTGAGGATGATATTGACTTTGGCTTCGCCTTCGATACCCCCTCCTAGCAGATCAAGCCTGTCAAACAAATTTGTCATATGCATGACATGATCGTGCACCGAGTTGCCCTCGCTCATCTTACAAGCTAAGATTTCTCTCATCAAGTTAAAACGAGCAGATCTCTCGGACTCCCCATAAACCTCCTTGAGGTTTAACATGATTTCAGCCGCGTCATTCATGACCTGATGCTGGAGTTGCAAAGTTTGTGACATAGTCATCATAATATAGCACTTGGCCATATTATTCGACTTGTGCCACCTTTTATGCGCCTCTCGTTCTGCATCAGTCGACTCATCAGTTAAGGCTGCGGGACGTGGAGTGGTAAGCACAAAATTGTGCTCATCAGCATCAAGTATGTACATAATATGGCGTTTCCATTCGGTATAATTAGGACCGATGAGAAGATTGTTTGCTAGAATGTTAATTATCGGAGACATAGACATATCTGAAAGTAAACAAATAAACATGTAAGAACATGAAGCACATAATTCGTAACAATAATATTGTAACCTTTTGATAAAACAATATTAATGAAACCTCCAACCGCTCAAAGAATCTCATGTGCAAGCCACGCTGTGTGGACGTTTACACACGAACTCCTCAACCAGACTATTCACCTAGTCATTTAATTTCCATCCATGTCAACTTAACCTTTTGACAAAAGAAATTAATAGTTGGCACTTTAACTAGACCATATCATCATCAAGAAGGGACTCCTCGGGGAGTTGTACATTGTACTTGATATGATATCTAAGCAATGACCACATTTTAACCTTGAAAATTAAATTCTCGAAATTGACATACTCACTCGGACCATGCCGCTTTCAATTTGATTTTCTTGGTTATCTTATTCAATTCCATTCTCCAAAGTACTTGTAAAAATTATACAAGTAAGCCACGCTGTGTGGACGTTTACTGCATAACTCCCACTACTTTAATGGATTCAAATATTTTAATAGAAATCTCTTCTGACAAACTTATGAAAAACAAATATGAAGTAAGCCACGCTGTGTGGACGTTTACTCATATTGCCAATCACTTTGTCTAGAGACCGCATGTGGAGGTCTAAAAATAATTTTAAAGAATTAAAATTATTAAAAACTACTTAGTCTTTTTAACTTCAAAAGGTTTGTACATGCTCAAGCACATAATCCTAATCATGCTTCTCTAGAACGCAACATGTAAAACATGCTCGCAGAATTCTAAAACATGCTTAAGAAAACGATAAACCTACTATCATGCTTGTCTAAGCGCAGTTAATAAAGCATATTAACAAGCAGAGACGAACAAAGCAAGTAAAGAGCACAAGGGATTAACACCACGGCATGCAAAGAACAATAAAAAGAATTAAAATTCTTCGTGACCCATTCGTGGAATCCCAACATCTATTCTATTACATTTAAAACAGAAAAGAAAGCCCAAAAACGAAAACTTGGCCCAAAACTTCAAAACAGGCCCGTCTTTGGAAAATAGGGTTTGGGCCCCCTAGGATTGAGAAACAATCGCAGCTAGGGTTTGGAACCCTAGCTGCCGCCGCCACCTCCCAAAAGCAGCCGCCCCCAAACTCGGCAGAAGCCCGGCGCCGCAGCAGCCACGTGGCACCAGCCTTCTAACGCGAGCAGCCGCCAACGGGTCAGAGCAGCGGCTGGCGACCACCAGCTAGCAGCCAGCAGCCCTCGGTGCCGGCACGGCGACATCAGCGGCAGCAGGCCCCTCGGCGTTGGACAGCAGCAACGGCAGTGCGCCGCCCGCTGGGCGCGCAGCGCGCAAGCGCGCAGGCGCGGCCCCCGGGCGTGCCACAGCCCCTTGCCGGCTACAGCCTTCTTCCTCGCCCGACCCGCCACCAGCAGCAGCTCGCCTCGCCCTCGGCCTGCCAGCGCACGTCCAAGGACCGAGGAGCAGCAGCGGCCGCCGGCGGCGCCTGGGCTGGGCGCGCTACGCACGGCGTGCTTGCACCCGCGCACGCGCTGCCCAACGGCGCCCGCAGTCCCTCATGCCCGGTCCCATGCGTCTCCTCCTTACTCCGTTCATCGTTGTTGATTCGTCGTCATCCTCGTCTCGTTCTCAATTTTACAGATTTACAACGGAAAAACAAATATAATTTGAAAACCTAATCTAACCACGGATTTTCTCGTGGTGAAAAACGATTACAACGTCAAACGACGTATCCCACGAATCAACGAACCACGAAGAACAACAGCAGTAAAAACAACGCACATTATTAATCGTACATAAATTAATAATAAAGCCAAGAAATTAAACCTGGCTTTGATACCAATTGAAGGAATATTAAATTGAATTAACGTTCCGTTTGCCCGATGATCGTTTCTGGGTTATTATTAATTTACCATACAACGATTAATCTTAACATGCTCCTATGAATTTAACAGTTGCACATAGGTGTTAGGAATTACTTACTTGTAAAGCGGATGCACAGGTCGTTGATGATCGTGTCGAAAGACTCCAGCTCTGATCTTCTCGACTGTATCCCGCTCAACTCCCAACGTTGGATGGACAACGAGCTATGGAAATTCCCAAGACAGAAATCACCTCACGTTCCCTGCGCCTCTCTCTGCTCTCAAAAACTCTAATAATTATCAGTGTCTTTTCCTGAGAGCTGACAGCTGTATTTAATAATACAGAAACTGAGAGGGGGCGCTAGTTATAGGGTGAGGGCCGAAAATCTGCCCTACTTGGGCTAGGAGACATTGGGCCAGCCCAGGGACCAGATACAAGGAATAAAGATGGGCCTCAAATAAATTAATTTATCTATGGTCAGCCCAGACCATAATTAATTTATAAATATCAGTTCATTCCACTAGAGAACCGATACTGACTTACCCCTTTATTGCCGGTGATGAGTCGGGGCTTGTATTTAGACTTATTAAATCTCCGTATTTAAAATATCCGACATCCATTAATTAATTAGAGCTCTGACAGCTTAAATTAATTAATCTCTTAATAATTCCTTAAGCAGTACCACTCAAAACTTTATTATTACGCCTGAACTTAATCAACCTGCAGGGTTTAGCGTAATAAACCTTATTGAGCTCCTTAAGGGGATGTCATTATCCTATACCGGATACGGGTACTAATACAGATAATCAAATATCATATATTAACCGCTATCACCCAAGATACAGAGTACTCGAGTTAGAATATAACTTTCACCCATAGTAAGTCAAAGTGATATACGAATTAACATATATATCTGAATACTTATTAATATTAAGATCTTATAAGTCACCGAGATCTTGATTCTTCACTTAAGTCAGATAGAAGAATACATCTCAAACTGTGGTCCTATCAATACATAATGACGTACCAGTATAGACAAGTAGCCAAGACAAACTACTTCCATCTATACTGCAGCCTAAACCAATAACTTGTCCTAGAGTTATTTCGGTTGTGATCATATTATATCTCTTAAGGTTATTCCAATTATATGGTCTTCTGTGATCTACAACACACCATATAATCTACTCATACAGAGATAAAGAACATACATATGCAATCATGAACACAATCAGATAGGAGATAAGAATAGTGAAAACAGGAATCATTGTATACAAGCATAAAGTTCTTGCTTTCAGTATACAAATCCAACAAGGAGGTGAAGATGAACAATCGAATCAGTGGTAGTCGTGAGGACTAGCACTGTCGATATTGCGCCGGATGGCAGTGAGCTTCTGCTCATTGCTGTTGCACCACATCGAAGCTTCACCAAAAGGCGAGAGGCTTTCCTGAGGACCAGGTGAAGTCTGTATTCTTCAAACAGGTACTTCAAGTCCGGGCATGAGGATGGAAGACACTCGCTTCGCTGGATACAAGTGAGGGTAAAGCAAACTTTGATGTCGGAGAGACGTTGAGATCCAGTGGAAGGGTCCGGTGAAGACCAGGTATGTGAGCGTCATTCTTCCACTCCATGACTTTGCAGTCATAGATTTCTCCTTTAGTCGGAACAAATTTTTCTCTGCAACTTTGGAAAGATTGAAATTTTTTCTCACAGTGAAGGCTGTGGAGAGTTGTTAGTTGATGCAGAAAAATTTGTGAAGACAACATGGTATAAATAGACAAGATGTGAACCATGTAAGAAGATGAAAAGGTTTTTCGAAAACTGTGCCTAAAATGTATTTGAAGAAAAATTCACGTCCGTCGTCACTGCGGGGGACTGAGACTTCAAAAAGGTGAGAGGCATCATTGCATTATGTCATGTCAATGAGCTTCTCAAGAAATTTTATCACAGAGGCAAAAAGGTTGGAAAGATTTTTGGTAAAAGATCAGGACAAGTTCCATCAAAACAGATTTTCCCTTTTTAAAAACTCTTGTCCTTCTCAGATATTCCATTTTCCAACAATCAGTTAAAGTTTTTGAAAGAAACTGATCAGTTAGAGAAAGATTTTGCACTGAAACTCAAAACTCTTAACTGAAATAACTGATTTAAAAAGTAAGCTTTTAAAATACTTACTGATCAACTGAACATTGTAGTTAGTTGATACCACTTGATCCTGATTGATTCATCAGGATGGCTTCTTCTTCAGATGAGCGTTCAGACTTCATTGCTTTCCACGTCGGCGATCGTCGAATCAGCAGTTGGTTGACCACCAGTCAACATGACTGTTTGAGAAAGTCTTCAAACACAGCATCACTCTTCAGGGTTGATGAGGCCGATCTTTCCACATAGATCATTGAACCTCTCTTCTGGAAGAGCCTTGGTCAGCAGGTCCGCTCTCTGAATAGCAGTGGGAATCCATTCCACAGATATATTCTTCTTTTCGACATGATCACGAATGAAGTGATGTCGAATAGCAATATGCTTAACTCTGGTGTGATGAACTGGATTCTGGGAGATTGCAATAGCACTGGAGCTGTCGCAATAGATAGGAACTTCCTTTTTGTCGATCCCATAGTCCTTCAATTGATGGACTAACCACAGGATTTGTGAGCAGCAGCTTCCGGCAGCAACATATTCAGCTTCAGTTGTAGAGGTGGCGACTGAAGTCTGTTTCTTTGAAAACCAAGAGATGAGCTTGTTGCCTAGGAATTGACATGTTCCGGAGGTTGATTTGCGATCAAGCTTGCATCCACCGAAGTCTGAGTCTGAATATCTGGTGAGCTTGATATCATCGTCGTCTGCTGGATACCACAATCCTAAATTGAGGGTGCCTTTGAGATATCTTAGAATCTGCTTTACTGCATCCAAATGAGCTTCCTTTGGATCTGATTGATATCTTGCACAAACTCCGACTGCAAATGCGATGTCTGGTCTGCTTGCAGTCAAATACAGCAAAGATCCAATGATTTCTCTGTACTTCGTCGAAGAGACAGATTTTCCTTCTGAACCTGGATCAATTTTCCAGTTTGTGTTCATTGGGATCTTGACTGATTTCATGTGCTGAATACCGAACTTGGCTATCAGTTCCTTGGCATACTTGGACTAACTGATCAGTATTCATTCGTTGGTCTACTTGACTTGCAATCGGAGAAAGAAATTCATTTCTCCCATCATGGACATTTGAAACTTGTTGGTCATGATGTCAGCAAACTTCTTGAACATGCGTTCGGATTTGGATCCGAAAATTATGTCATCGACATAAATCTGAACAAGCAAGAGATCTTCTCCTTCTTTGAGAGTGAACAGAGTTCTATCCACAGATCCTTTCTTGAAACCTTGTTCAACAAGATACTCCGAGAGAGTATCATACCACGCTCTTGGTGCTTGCTTCAATCCATAGAGCGCTTTCTTCAACTTGTACACCTTTTCTGGTCCAGCAACCTCAAACCCTGGAGGTTGTTCCACATAGACTTCATCTGTGAGCACTCCATTGAGAAATGCACACTTGACATCCATTTGGTATACCTTGAAACCTTTGTGAGTTGCGAAGGCTAAGAAGAGTCTGACTGCTTCCAATCTGGCAACTGGAGCGAACGTCTCGTCGTAGTCGATTCCTTCTTCTTGACTGTATCATTTAGCTACAAGCCTTGCTTTGTTTCTCACAACGTTTCCTTCTTCGTCTTCCTTGTTCTTGAAAATCCATTTCAAGCCAATCACCTTTGCATCGTCTGGTCGATCCACAAGCTCCCAAACTGAATTTCAGTTGAATTCATTGAGTTCTTCTAGCATTGCGATGACCCAATGAGTAGACTTCAGAGATTCCTCAATATCCTTAGGCTCTGTAGATGATAAGAAACATCTGAAAATCTTATCTTCATTGATGCAGTTCTGATTGATGTCGAAGACGAGGTTGCACATCGATCTCCGAGTCTTGACGCCATCTGATGGTTCTCCAATGATGTTCTCCTTTGAGTGGAGTTCAAACCATCTTCGATACTTCTTGATCTCTTCTGGAGATGGTGGGGCTTCTTCGGTCAGATTGGTTCTGAGGTGTTGAGCACCTCTCTTGCCGCTTTAGAGATGTTGATGGAAATCTTTGTTGATTCTGAGAAATCTCTGTTGGTGAACACCGTGATTTCAGTTCTGAGATCACCAGTTAACTCATCAGTCTTGATGTTGTCGTAGAATTCTCTGATGATCGACTCGTCGAGAAGAAACTCACGCGAGCATTGAATGAACTTCATCCATCCATGTCGTTCTAAGATCTCATTGATCTTGTTGAAATCAGCAAGATTCTGTAGTGACTCCAGTGTTACAAAAGATTCGTAACACACAACTTGTTGAGAAGTTGATTTTCCCATGAGGAGGTTTGAGTGAAGAGGATTTCTGCAAAAATCTGTAAATTGGTTCTCACAGAGATTGAACTGTGGATTCTTACTGTTAGTTTTGCAGAGAAAGACACACTCAAAGAATTTTGCACAAAAGATTTCTCTGAGATTGAGTAAATCTTTAGTTGAAGATGAAACGTTTTTGAAGAGACTGTGAGGGATCGTGCATGAGGCGGTTTCAATAAACGTTTGAAATCCGTGCAAATGGGGACGTGGCACGTGGATCACTCCGCTTGTTAGTAAAAAGGGCGGGATCATGTGATCGTGTGTCATCCGTTTTAAAAGAAGTTTGCACGTGTCAATTAAAAAGTAATGAAAGTGTAAATAAAATGACACGTCAGACTAAGCACAATTCAGCCGAAATAGGATAAAGAAAAGCAGTCATAGATACAAGTGAGATCGTTGAGAGAAGCTTACACAGTGATTATCACTAGATACACCGTTGTTTGAAGTACAAGTTCCCCCTGCGTTTTAAGACTGATTCTCCTTTGATTTCAAATCTGTTGGTTGTTGCTGCACGTTCCTTTCACGTTTCATCTTTCTTCTGTATTGAAGTGATTCTTCATGAGTCACTCCTTCAAAAACTTCTTTCGCCTTTTTGAATTCTGTCTCTGTTTCCTTGAGACGAGGCAGAAGTTCTTATTTCTGAGACTGAAGAAGTTTCAGTCTGTTGATCAGTCTGCGCTCCTGAACATCTCTTTTGTCTGCTTCGTCTTCATCTGTAATGAAGTGGCACATGATGATCCTTCGAGCATCTTGCACAAGATCAATCTCTCTGATGATCTGTTTGTGCTCCCTAAGGAGATTTTCAAATCTCGTTCTTAGGTGTTGATACTCTAGTCGTGTTTGATCATATATGCTTGTTCCTTCTGACTGTGAGTGGGTTGGACTCTAATTTTCTTCTGGAAAGATGAATCTATCTTCTTCATCAGAATCCAGTGACCCCATCTCAAGCCCGTTGATTCCTCGAAAGTATGTATGAACATAATCGCTGGAGGAGTCTTTCTTGTTCCTGTACATTGAAGAGAAAACAGGGAGAAACACACAGGAAACAGGAAAAGAACACGGAGCAAGCAATCTCAAGAGGAATCTTGAGAAAAGATTTTGATCAAAAACAAAATGCCCTCACTAGGATCTAGTTCAATTAGAACCTAATCAGATACAGATAGTTCTTGCGAACAACCTGCTCCGATACCAATTGTTAGGACCTGAGGGTCTCGAATAGGTGTATGGGGGGGAGAATACACCTATGGGCTATTTTTCAACAATCCTCAATCAGAGGGATCTCAGTCAGAGATCAAAACGAAACTTTGCATGCAAACAAAGACGCCTGTTTTACTGAAATCAGTTTTGACCAAACAGGGTTGTCGACTGATACTGAAAGCTCTTCAGTAAAGAGTTATCAGTTAAGTTATTGGAACTTAACTGATGCAAATAAGGGCTTCAGCCGCGTTTGCTAAAACAGAGATGATATCACTCTTCCTGACTATCAGATGATAGATCAGTCAGACTGATATCATACGCAGCGGAAATTAAACTTAGTTTCGCAATAGCCTCGGTGGAGCACGTTGTTGGTTATGGTTTCTCTTTGCCGTTAATCAGTGTTCAGTTTATCAATTGAAATAACACAAGTAAGAATGTAAAACTGAAAACAGTAAACAACACAGAGACTTTTACGTGGTTCGAAAAAACCCTTTCCTACATCCACGGTTGGTTGATCAGACCAACAATCCACTCTGCAAGTGCTTAACAGGTGCACTGCAAACCAAACCGTGTGCTTGTCGGGTGCACACAACCGTACACTGAAGAAAACCCTTCTTCAGTACCCACACTTCACTCGCGTCGGATTTCTCTTGCTTAGCACAACACGCACTAAGACTCTCAGAGACAGAAAACCCTTCTGACCTCCGAATCACTCAAAACACTCTTATGGGGGGGAGGTTTGAACGAGTGCCAACTATACTTACAAAGAACAAGTTCTTTGAAGCAAGTTTGACCTTTGGCTTCTGGGTGAACAGAGTTTTGCCTAAGGTCTAAGAGAATGTATGTAATCAGCAGTGACTGATTTTGGCTTTGGAATTCTCTTCTTCGATTCAAGCTTTGGGGAGTTTAAGCTTAAGGCTGAGTAGCAATTTCGGCAGAGCTTCAGCTTATGTCGTTGAATCGGTGAAGGTTGAAGTGATCCTCGAGCGCTATTTGTAGGAAAACTCTTGAATAGATCTGTTGGCGTAAATCGTCCTCAAGATTTCTTCCGTTGGAGAGCAATTCGAATTTGGGCTGAGGCTTCAATCTTCGAGGTTCCTTGTCTGGGTAGAAACGGCTCTCTTTGATGGACAGGAGATGTGACGTCTCTGAAAAGTAACCACCAGATAGGAATGACCTCTGCAGAGATAAGATCCTGAGATCTCTGCATTTAATGCGGCTGTACTTTGTGAGTACGTGGCTTCCTCTGAACGTTGGAAGATCAGTCTGATGAGGAATATTCAACTGATACTTGACTTTAGTATCAGTCCATTGCGCGCATTAAGTAATCAGTCTTCAACTGATTCTTCAATTGATACTTCAGTTGGTATCAGCAGTCTTCAGTCTTCAGTCCTTCGTTCTTCAGTCTTCGACACCGCAAGTTAAACTAGAAACGAACTCTAACACTTGAGTTCAAAACAATTCTAGTCTATTACAGTTAAGTCCTATGAATTTTGGTATCATCAAAACAAGGGTTAGGATATTCCACAAGGTTCCCAACAATCCATTTGGTGTACCTTAAAACCTTTGTGAGCTGCGAAGGCTAAGAAAAGTCTGACTGCTTCCAATCTGGGAATTGGAGTGAACGTTTCGTCGTAGTCGATTCCTTCTTCTTGACTGTATCCTTTTGCTACAAGCCTTGCTTTGTTTCTCACAACGTTTCCTTCTTCGTCTTTCTTGTTTTTTAAAATTCATTTCAAACCAATCACTTTTGCATCGTCTGGTCAATCCACAAGCTCCCAAACTGAATTCCGGTTGAATTCATTGAGTTCTTCTTGCATTGCGATGACCCATTGAGTGGACTTCAGAGCTTCTTCAATATCCTTGGGCTCTGTAGATGATAAGAAACAGCTGAAATTCTTATCTTCGTTGATGCAGTTCTGATTGATGTCAAAGACGAGGTTGCACATTGATCTTCGAGTCTTGACGCCATCTGATGGTTCTCCAATGATGTTCTCCTTTGAGTGGAGTTCAAACCATCTTCGATACTTCTTGATTTCTTCTGGAGATGGTGGGGCTTCTTCAGTCAGAATGGTTCTGAAGTGTTGAGCACCTTCTGGAGCAGGGGAGAGTTGAGCTGGAGCTGCTTCGGCACGTTCAACTCGATCTTCAGTAACCGGAGTTCCCCCTTGACTGATGTAGCATGCGTTGTTGACTGCTTCGGCCCAAAACTTCAAGGGGAGTTTTGATTCAGCTAGTATCGTCCTTGCTGCTTCCTTTAAAGACCTGTTTCTTCTTTCTGCAACTCCATTCTGTTGAGGAGTTCTTGCTGCAGAAGTTTGATGACTGATTCCTTGTTCATCGCAATACTCACGAATGACAGTATCGAGGAACTCAGTCCCACGATCTGATCTGATGCTGATGATGTTGACTTCCTTTTCCACGCCCAGTCTCTTCAGCAGCTTTGGCAGTTCCTCCAGTGTCTCTTTCTTCTTGAAGAGAAAGATAACCCAAGTATATCGTGAATAATCATCCACAACTACTAAGGTGTACTTCCTACCGTTGTAGCTTCTTGGAGAGATTGGGCCAAACAGATCCATGTGAAGTAGTTGAAGAATTCTTCCAGAGAAGTGTCCTGACTTTGACTTGAATGACATTCGCGTCTGCTTTCCTCTTTGACATGCTTCACATTCTTGCTTCTTTTGGAACACAATAGAAGGCAGACCTTCTACCAGTTGATGTTTAGCAAGCTTGTTGATCGTCTTGAAGTTGAGATGGTTGAGTCAACTGTGCCACAGCCAGTTGAGCTCCGAGCTGCTTTTGCTGATGAGGCATGTTTCTGGTGGGCTGTCTTCCCATGAAACGACGTAGAGACTTCCTTGTCTGAAACCTTTCAGATTCACCTTCTTTTGATTGTTTCTAACAGTGAATTCATCCTTTTTGATCTTCACTGTGAAACCGTTGTCACAAAATTGACTCACAGACAACAGATTATGTTTAAGACCAGAAACAAAGCTAACATTACTGATGTTGGCGTTACCTATGTTGAGCACACCATAGCCTTTTGTTTCTCCGATTGAGTTGTCTCCGAATGCAACTTTGGATCCAGCTTTCTCAACATACTGAGATAGATATTCTTTGTAGCCCGTCATGTGCTTCGAGCAGCCGCTATCCAGATACCATGTTCTGATTGAAGCCTTAACTTCTTCCTTCTTTTTGTGTTTCCTGATTTTGACCTGCAAGGAAGAGTTACTTTAGGTACCCAATCAAGATGTGGGTCCTTCGATGTTAGCTCGAGTTCCCTTTGGAACCCATATCTGCTTCAGAATTCGTCTGGCTGATCTCTTGCGCTTTGCTGATCGTCTGACTGAAGTTGTTGGCGCTTCAGTTGGAACACTAGCATTCTTCTGTTGAGAATTTCCTTTGAAGGCCTCACTCTTGTAGGAGTTCTGTCTGAAGAGTGGTTGAGGTCTTCTTTGCTCGGTGAAGTATCTTCCTTGAGATACTCGAGTCTTTCCTGACTGATGGAGACTTGACTGATGTCGTGGTACATGAGTCGTATGATGTCCAGTTGCTTGTCGTCGTGGATGTCGCTTGGCTCGTCTGGACTCATCATTGTTTTGTCTCCATGGATGTAGTTCCTTCTAAAACTGAACTGATTTCAATTTCTGACTGACGTGGCCGTTCTTCCCCCTGGTCTGGTGAGGAAGATTCTTCTTGATTCCTGATGTTCCTTCCCCGATCTTTGACTGAAATCTGTTTTCCAGTCTTCTCAGTAGGGTGATCTGGTTGGGGGCCTCATTTGCTCGTCTGTAGCTTGATGGAGGTGGAACATTTGATCTTGCCATCAGTTTTCGTTTGCGAACTTCATCCATATCATGATCTCTTGATTCTTCTGATGTTGTAATTTTAGAAGTATCGTCCTTTGAAATGATCATGATATTCTTTCCTTTGTCAGCTGCAACTTTTCCTCCAATGCTTTCAACAAGGCCTTTTGATGGAAAGTTGCTCATCATGGGTGACTTCATCATGCAGTTCTTGACTGTTTCTTCCAGCTTGTGATTGAGCCTCTTGATCTCATGAGATGCTCTATCACATTCCGAGTTGGAGATTCTGAGCTTTTCTTCCAGTCGACTGTTCTCCATGATTAGCTGATCAAGACAAGTTTCCTCCGGAAAGTAGATGATTGTCTGATTCCTAGCTCGTTCATCATTGATCTCCTTTTCTATTTTCTGATTCTACTTGAGGAGATCTTCGAACATTTTCCTCAACTGACAGTGATCAGTCATGAGCTGATAAAGCTGGTCAGTTTCATCGGATGAGCTTTCTCCTGATTCTGAGAGGTCTCCTGAAAGCATCAGGAAATTATCAGTATACGGAGTTTTAGAATAAGAGATTACCTCTGAGCCATTCATTCCATTGTCATAGCTGTTGTCAGCCACGCTTTCAGATCCATTGGCCATCAGGGCTTGACTCTCATCGTCTGAGCTGGTGTTGTCGAAGTCGGATGATTCTGATGTGTCTTTGGAAGAATCAGCATCGTCAGCAACCATCGCTTTCTTCCTTGAGAAGCTGCGATCTTTCTTGGCTTTCAGCTCTTTGCGCTCGGATTGAGACAGTTCAGGGCATTCATTTCGAAAGTGCCCTTTCTTTCTGCATCCAAAGCATTCCATGTCTTTGATGTCGTAAGCGGCTGACTTCCTTTCTCCGCTTCGATAAGTGGAATGTCTGGAGTTGCTTTCTCTTTCCTTTCCTTTGAAGTGCTGCTTGTGGAACCTTCTGTACTTCCGAAACTTGGACTCCATTTTATTGAATCTTTCAGTCAACAAAGCATATTGACTGAAGAAGTCCTCAGGGTTGAGTTCCGCTGGTTCCTTGATTTGCTTCATGCCTTCTCTTGCTGAAGCTTTCAGTGCTGCTCCTCTTGAGGTTGATGGACCATCTTCATCTGATCCTCCAGCCTTCTTGATTCCAAGATTTCTCTGAAGGTCGAACTCATTTGCCGTGAGGTCAGAGAAAAGCTTGTTTGTCGGGATCTGACTGAATCCTGGCTTATATTGATGAGCGACTGAGTAGATCTGTCATTCTCCTCGTGGCAGTGCTCGAAAAATCTTCAGGTTGATTTCTCGTTGAGTGTATTTGTCTTTAGAAATGGATTGAACTTCATTCAAGATTTGATTGAATCTAAGTTCCATTTCTTCGACAGATTCATTCTTGAGCATGAGGAAGGAGTCGAACTTCTGGCAAGCTATGGATAGCTTATTCTCCTTGATTTCCTCGGAACCTACGCACATTGTTTCAAGAATGTCCCACATCTCCTTTGCAGTTCCGCACTTGATGATCTTCATGACATGCTTGTCGGGAACGGTGCCGGAGATGATACTTTTGGCGAGGTTGTCTAGCTCATCTTGCTTCCTTTCTTCGGTGGTGAAGTCTGCCTTTTGTTTTGGCCGGACCTCATCGTAGGGATCCTGATGTGGATGAACAGGGATCCGTTTGACGGTTTCGGTGATGATGATTGGTCTTCTGGTGATGACTTCCCACATTCGGCAATGTTGGGCGGTGAGGAAGCTTTCAAGCCGAAACTTCCATATGTCGTATTTTTCAATACTAAACATAGGTAGAGAAGATAATCTGCTGTGGTTAGTCTCCATCAAAAAAAAGAGAACAGATAACAACAGATAGAACAAATAGCAAGCACAAAATGAAAGAGAAAACTTTTTCGAGACCTTTGAGAAAAATGATCTAGTTCAATCAGAACCTAATCAGATACAGAGTGTTCTTGCGAACAACCTACTCTGATACCAATTGTTAGGTCCCGGGGGTCTCGAATAGGTGTGTTTACCTTATTTTTTAGTGTTATTATTGGGTTGTGTGATACACATTCGAGCATACTCTGTGCATATTCGTGCCATTTTATTCTTGCTCGAGTGTTGTTTGCTGCATTTTCTTGTTGGTGCAGGATTCCGGAGTTTGGGAAGTTTTCCGTGAAGTTTTGAGCATTTTTGGATAAAGAGGCAACTGCCGGAGCAGCTGCCGCCGCCAGACTAGGCCACCGCCTCCGGGTAGGTGGCCGCCTACTCTTGCGGCCACCGCCGCACACACGGCGCCCGCCGCCTACGGCGCCCGCCTAGCCTCGCCGCTCGCCTACCTTGGATTTACGAAAGGGGTAGTAGGCGGCCGCCTACTTTATGCGGCCACCGCCTACTTCTAGGCCACCGCCTACTTCTAGGCGGCCGCCTACTTTCTGCGGCCACCGCCTACTTCTAGGCGACCGCCTACTTTCTGCGGCCACCGCCTACTTCTAGGCCACCGCCTACTTCTAGGCGGCCGCCTACTGCGTATTTCTGGCAGTTACGGATTTTTGGTTTAAAACCCATTTTTAGGGTTTTTCTTGGCACTTCTCGACCCCAGCAGCCTCCTAGGCGATTTTCCTTGTTTTCCCTTAGTTTTAGAGTAGCTAAAACATCAACAAACATCTTGTGGCTTCGTGGATTGAAGATTATGATTGTTTTCATTACATTAGATTGAAGATTTGGATCGTACTCGCTGTAAGAACTTAGTTATTGCTTTCTATATGTTTGAATGCTAGTCTATTTCCTTCGCATAGATTATTGTTGCTTCGAGTTATTTGATGATTGATTGTTCTTTTATCTCGCCTAGATAATCGTTGTTCTTATTTGATTGAATTATCTAATGCTTTCTAGATTGCTAGTTAGAATCCTAGGTTTATTAGTTCCCTGCGTTCTTAATCTGCTTCCTATTTTCGCCTAGATAGATTTATATGCTTTCTGTTGATTCTGCATTAGATAATTTTACAAGCCTTATTTAATTACGCCTAGATTTAAAAGAGAGAGTGCCAGACCCAGCTATCTGATTAGAGTGTGTAGGTTTATTTCCTGTTTCCTGTGAGTAGCACAATTGAAGCCCTGCTAAGCCTTCCTTGAGAGACGACTTGAGTCACCTTACCGCCCTAGGACGACCTCGTATAAATTCGAGTCCATCCGCTAGGTGTTTTTGGATGAGTCAAGGTGTATGGGGGGGAATACACCTATGGGCTATTTTTACTAATTCCTCAATCAGAGGGATCTCAAGATAGAGATCAAAACGAAACTTTACACGCAAACAAAGACACATGTTGACTGAAAACAGTTTTGACCAAACAGGGTTGACGACTGATACTGAACGCTCTTCAGTAAGGAGTTATCAGTTAAGTTACTAGAACTTAACTGATGCACTTATGGGCTTCAGTCGAGTTTGCTAAAACAGAGATGATAACACTCTTTCTGACTTATCAAAAGATAGATCAGTCAGACTGATATCATACGCAGCGGAAATTAAACTTAGTTTCGCAATAGCCTCGGTTGAGCACGTTGTTGGTCTTAGGTTACTCTTTGCAGTTAATCAGTATTCAGTTTATCAATTGAAACAACACAAGTAGGAATGTAAAACTGAAAGCTGTAAACAACACAGAGACTTTTACGTGGTTCGGAAAAACCCTTTCCTACATCCACGGTCGGTTGATCAGACCAACAATCCACTCCGCAAGTACTTAACAGGTGCACTGCAAACCAAACCGTGTGCTTGCCGGGTGCACACAACCGTACCACTGAAGAAAACCCTTCTTCATGATAAACATGCATTTTTACCTCTTGGTGTGTCATTTTTGATGCTTAGTTGTGAGGATTTTATGTGTTTGATGATCTATTTGAGCTTATATTCGTTTATGGTCAAGAACTTGTTACTTGCTTGTGTTTGAACGAATTTGCAGAAATAATGAAGCAGAATTTGGAAGCATTGGCTGAAATACACGTTGTAGCTCGTCTCGAGAGGAGTTCGTGAGCGCAAACGGATCATAAATCGGAGTTCGGACGAGAGAGAACGAGCCAAAACAAAATCGCTGCGCAAAGCTGTCAGGAGTTCTGTTTCGTCACGCGGGCCAGCCATGCGGCCGCGCGACGTGGCCGCGCGAGTCGCCGTATTTCAGCCCAAAATTCGTTTTTTTTGCGATTTTGGGTATTTTTGAGAGCTACAAGACCTAGGGCATATAAATACTCCCCAAGAACTTATTCTCTGCAACCTTTTAATCATCTTTGATCATATTCTAACTTTTCCTGAGAGCTGTGAGACACGGAGCAAGAGCAAGACTGAAGAATCTCGACTTCTCTACGGTTTTTCATAGTTTTATGTTTATTAGTTTTATTGAGATTGTGATTGTTAGTCATATGTCTATGTGTGGCTAAATCCCTTTTTCCCAGGGTTTAGGGAGTAAACATGATTCGAATTTCTGACTGTTGATTTAATTAACTGAGATTTATATTCCTTTCTATGTTCTTGTTATAACTGCTTGCTTTATTGCTTGATCACCAATTTAGCATTATCATAGGTTTTAATTTGAGATCGGGAGATGATAATTAATACCTGAACTAAGAACATAGAACACATTTATTTTAATTCTAAAGGGAATTAATAATTGTGAAGGCGTTAATCCTAGGAACTTTTAGGAGTTACATGTTAGAAGTGTGATCCGGGGACGGTAGCCTTGCATGTAATCAACGGTTTGTATGCCACGGGAGTGGGTATAGACTAGTCTTGAGATTGTCTTAGGAATTATCTCATTAATTGAATCAAACGTGTTAGATAAGAGAATCTGTTGAAACCTTTGCCTTGGGAAACTCTCTTTCTTCTGTTACTCCGCAATTTTCGCAGCTTGATTTCTTTTAGTGTTTCTTATTTCAATTTAAATTTGTTTTCAAAAATCAAAACTTTAATTTTCGTTCATCCAGATAGAGTAAAATAATTAAGAGTAGGAATTGATAATCATTAGTCTCTGTGGATTCGACCTTGTTTGCCACTATATACAATTGCACCCGTACACTTGCGGCGTGTAAATAAAATAGCGAACAAGTTTTTGGCGCCGTTGCCGGGGATTGATTTTTATCAGTACTATCTGTTGATTATTTGATACTAATCTGGATTTTTTTTTGTTTTTTGTTATTTTTTTTTCTCTATTTTTCTTTTGGTTCTTATTTTTTGGTTCTGGAGTTTTACCAGGTAGTGCATGAGCAGCTATGGAGATTTTTGATAGCATGGGCACTACATGTTATCAATGGCCAGCCGAGAGGGTATATTTGGAGAATGTTGCTGCCACCACAAATTCTGATTCAGTTACTTTGTCAGCCACTCAAATCGCTGCATTGTCTTCCAAGATAAATGCTTTGCATATTGCTAAGATGGAGTCAGCTGTGAAAAATCCAATGATGATGGAAGAGGCAAATTTTGTCAGCAATTGGAATTTCAGGAATTTTCAGCAGGGTGGATTTCAAAGAGTACAGCAGGGAAACAATCAGAGTTGGCAACAGCTCTATCATGGAGGGTACCCGAATAACTCGTTTTTTGCTCCACCAGGCTTCTCTGTCACCAATGGAGTCATCAATGATGAGAAGAAGCCTAATTTGGAAGAGCTATTGATGAAATTTATCTCCAAGTCGAATGAGAGGATGGAGAAGCTTGAGTCTACCAGTGCTGCTTTAGGGACCCGGATGAAGGTGTTTGAGACTCAGATGACTCAAGTGACCACTGCTATTAGCAATCTATATCAGTCGGGCCAATTCTCAAGCAATACTGTGGTGAGTCCAAAAGAGCAGTGTATGACCATTGAGCTCGAAAGTGATACATCATATGAAGAGCCTCAAGCGATGGAAGAAGAGCAAGAAGTTCTGAAAGTTGAGATGAGCTTGAAGGATGAAAATTTTAAAAGTGTTGAAGAGCGCGATGTCCAAAATGTAGTTGACACTTGCATCGACCAAAGGAAATCATTGAAGGCTTGTCTCTTAAGCTTTTATCTAACTCCATCTTTTGATTTTACTTTTGATTCATCTGATGAACACTTTTTGGAGTGTGGTAGTACTTTTGATTGTTCATAGGATGGCCATAGTTTTCAAGAAATTTTGAAGGTTGGAAAACCACCTTATCATTGGTTCACAACAGATGATGTACTCAAATTTGATGAAAAGTGGCCACCACCTACACCTGCTGGATCGTCGAGCTAACGACGTTAAAAATAGCGCTTGTTGGGAGGCAACCCAATTTTGGTGAGTTTGTTTCTTTTCTTTCGTTTGTTAGTTTTTTTTGTGCCCCACAAATCCTTTTCAAACTTATTCTCCTTGGCGGTGAATAAGTTTGGGGGGATGTGTCTTTGTGGGTACATTGTTTCTTTTTAGTTGTTTTTGTTTGTTTTGTTGTTGAGTTCATTAGTCTTGCTTTGGTGGTTTCTCTGTGATGATACCTTGGTGGAGATATGAGTTGTGTAGGGATTTGGATGGATAACTGGTTCATGATGATTTCTGTTTAAAACTTGTGAAATTGCATGCGTTTGTGTTGATATCGTTGTGATTGAGCATGAATGATGAATGATAAGCATGGTCTTTATGTGTTCGCAATCAATGAAATAAGCTGTGAGGATTTGAGCCTTGACTGTCATTATTTTACAGTATTATTTCCTATTCTTGAGTGATTGTTCGAGCATGCATGTTTCTCACTAGAACTTGTCTTGGTTTCTCCCTCGAGGTCACATAGTGTGCTTAATAACTGTGAGATGATAGAAGGCCATCTTTGCTAGCCTATTTATCCCTTATTTGTCCTATATCTTTATATGATCCTAGTTCACTCCCTTTGAGCCTTATTTTTCCATATTCTTTGATTTAGCTATGGGTGGGAGCTTGGAGATTATTTGATAGGAGATAATTAGGTTGTGGAGATAAATGATCATGAGTTATGTTTTGTGGTTTTAAATTGAAAATCCTAGTACCCTACAAGTTGTTGAAAGAAAAAAAAGAAAAAAGAAAAAAAATGGTGGAGAAAAGAAAAAAGAAGAAAAAGAAAAAAAAAAAAGAGAAAAGAAAAAAGAAAAAAAAGGGGTACAAAGGATGCACTAGAGAGACATAATGTTATGAGAATTAATTATTGTGTTGTGATGGATTTTGTATTGAAAATTTGGTTTTTGTGATAAGTGGATGATTGCTGAGTAAAAATGCTATAAGGTTGGTGATTGTGCTACATTGAGTATTTATTAGTCACTTAGCCAAATATATCCTACCCTACCAAAGAGCCTACATTACAACCCTCAATAAAGACCTTTTTGATCTTGGTTATAGGAGCACACATTTAGTGGTGGAGAGGTGAGACGATTGACAAGCTTATGGATGAGTACTTGTTTAGCTTGAACTGAGCGTATACACGTCCATGTTGATTGACACACTTGAGAGTTGAGAGATTTTAAATTCTTTATCTTTTTGGTGAGGATTGCAAGTCATTGAGACCATAATTTGAAGTTTGTCATGAGTGTGATATCTTGATGATAGATGATACAAATACATGTTGTTATTTTTGTTGACAAATCTGAAGCCACAATGTTATCTACTTTTCTCTGCGCTCTTGTTGATTCATTCTTGGTTCATCTTTGTTTTGTCCGAGGACGGACAATAGTTCAAGTTTGGGGGGTTGATAAACATGCATTTTTACCTCTTGGTGTGTCATTTTTGATGCTTAGTTGTGAGGATTTTATGTGTTTGATGATCTATTTGAGCTTATATTCGTTTATGGTCAAGAACTTGTTACTTGCTTGTGTTTGAACGAATTTGCAGAAATAATGAAGCAGAATTTGGAAGCATTGGCTGAAATACACGTTGTAGCTCGTCTCGAGAGGAGTTCGTGAGCGCAAACGGATCATAAATCGGAGTTCGGACGAGAGAGAACGAGCCAAAACAAAATCGCTGCGCAAAGCTGTCAGGAGTTCTGTTTCGTCACGCGGGCCAGCCATGCGGCCGCGCGACGTGGCCGCGCGAGTCGCCGTATTTCAGCCCAAAATTCGTTTTTTTTGCGATTTTGGGTATTTTTGAGAGCTACAAGACCTAGGGCATATAAATACTCCCCAAGAACTTATTCTCTGCAACCTTTTAATCATCTTTGATCATATTCTAACTTTTCCTGAGAGCTGTGAGACACGGAGCAAGAGCAAGACTGAAGAATCTCGACTTCTCTACGGTTTTTCATAGTTTTATGTTTATTAGTTTTATTGAGATTGTGATTGTTAGTCATATGTCTATGTGTGGCTAAATCCCTTTTTCCCAGGGTTTAGGGAGTAAACATGATTCGAATTTCTGACTGTTGATTTAATTAACTGAGATTTATATTCCTTTCTATGTTCTTGTTATAACTGCTTGCTTTATTGCTTGATCACCAATTTAGCATTATCATAGGTTTTAATTTGAGATCGGGATATGATAATTAATACCTGAACTAAGAACATAGAACACATTTATTTTAATTCTAAAGGGAATTAATAATTGTGAAGGCGTTAATCCTAGGAACTTTTAGGAGTTACATGTTAGAAGTGTGATCCGGGGACGGTAGCCTTGCATGTAATCAACGGTTTGTATGCCACGGGAGTGGGTATAGACTAGTCTTGAGATTGTCTTAGGAATTATCTCATTAATTGAATCAAACGTGTTAGATAAGAGAATCTGTTGAAACCTTTGCCTTGGGAAACTCTCTTTCTTCTGTTACTCCGCAATTTTCGCAGCTTGATTTCTTTTAGTGTTTCTTATTTCAATTTAAATTTGTTTTCAAAAATCAAAACTTTAATTTTCGTTCATCCAGATAGAGTAAAATAATTAAGAGTAGGAATTGATAATCATTAGTCTCTGTGGATTCGACCTTGTTTGCCACTATATACAATTGCACCCGTACACTTGCGGCGTGTAAATAAAATAGCGAACACTTCAGTACCCACGCTTCACTCGCGTCGGATTTCTCTTGCTTAGCACAACCCGCGCTAAGACTCTCAGAGTCAGATAACCCTTCTGAACTCCGAATCACTCAAAACACTCAAATCTTTCTTTTGGAAAGGAGGTTTGAACGAGTGCCAACTATACTGCAAAGAACAAGTTCTTTGTAGCAAGTTTGACCTTGGCTCCTGGGTAAACAGAGGTTTGCCTAAGGTCTAAGAGAATGTATGTAATCAGCAGTGTCTGATTTTGGCTTTGGAATTCTCTTCTTCGATTCAAGCTTTGGGGAGGTTAAGCTTTAGGCTAAGTAGCAATTTCGGCAGAGCTTCAGCTTATGTCGTTGAATCGGTGAAGGTTG
Source organism: Salvia miltiorrhiza (assembly GCF_028751815.1). Classification (NCBI taxonomy): domain Eukaryota; kingdom Viridiplantae; phylum Streptophyta; class Magnoliopsida; order Lamiales; family Lamiaceae; genus Salvia; species Salvia miltiorrhiza. The sequence goes on along the minus strand of NC_080393.1, from coordinate 50,340,922 downwards.
AAGTGATCCTCGAGCGCTATTTGTAGGAGAACTCTTAAATAGATCCGTTGGCGTAGAACGTCCTCAAGATTTCTTCTGTTGGAGAGCAATTCGAATTTGGGCTGAGGCTTCAATCTTCGAGGTCCCTTGTCTGGTGGAAACGGCTCTCTTGAGGGACAAGAGATGTGACGTCTCTGATAAAGTAACCACCAAATAGGAATGACCTCTGCAGAGATAAGATCCTGAGATCTCTGCATTTAATGCGGCTGTACTCTTGTGAGTACGTGGCTTCCTTTGAACGTTGGAAGATCAGTCCGAGGAAGAATGATCAACTGATACTTGACTTTAGTATCAGTCTGTGGCACGCATTAAGTAATCAGTTCCAAACTGATTCTTCAACTGATACTTCAATTGGTATCTTCAGTCTTTAGTCTTCAGAACCGCATACTAAACTAGAAACGGCTCTCTTGAGGGACAGGAGATGTGACGTCTCTGATAAAGTAACCACCAAATAGGAATGACCTCTACAGAGATAAGATCCTGAGATCTCTGCATTTAATGCGGCTGTACTCTTGTGAGTACGTGGCTTCCTTTGAACGAACTCTAACACTTGAGTTCAAAACTGTTCTAGTCTATTACAATTAAGACCTATGAATTTTGGTATCATCAAAACAAGGATTAGGATATTCCACAAGGTTCCCAACAATTGTTAACACCATACTCTCATATATAGAGAAGAGTGTAAATAATTATACTGTGTGTATAACTATAATAATATTTGGTGTTTATTTATAAAGCATGAGAAAGTTACAAAATTTAGATATTTTTTATTTATAAAATATTACATACAACAGATATTTAATATTTATTCAAGGAAAAATGAATATAAATACTTGAACTTTGCTCCATCTTTTATTTGTATATGACTTTTGAATTTTTAATGTAAAATCATAAGATTTAATTTGGCTTTGTTAAATTTTTTCATTTTGCCCAAATGTTGATGTTTTTATGGCATGCAGTCGGCATGTGCCGACTTCTCTTTCATTATTACGACGTCGTTCATACCTAAATTTAGGGTGAAATTCAATTTTTTGAATATGTTTTCTCTCAAACGAATATATATTAAAATTCGTCGATTTTAATAAAGCTCTTGTGGCTAATTAATGTAACAACTTATATTTATAAAATTAAATCAATTCGCGTAATTAATCAAATTTTGGATAGGTACGAGTATATACATTTTAAACGGATCTGACATTTATCAACATGATTACATGGAAGTTTCTCCAATTTAATTGTTATGTTATTTAAATTATTGGGTGTTGTTCTAGACACGTACATTTATCAAAGGATAATTACTATAACAAATTATATTTATAAATCTAAATATTTGTGGATAGTTAACACACATTATATTATTCATATGCTAGTGATGCAACGAGTAGTAAAATCACTTTTTTACATATCAAATTCAGATATATCATTATTTTTACTATTATAATAAACACAACTAAAATGATTACTCGTCAAACTTCACAAGCTACACGCAATGTAGAATTCGATTCAATAATTCTCAATCAAGAACACTGAAATATAAACGAAGACAAGCGATTACGTGGTTCGGCCACAAGTGCCTACGTCCACGGAGAAAAACAGATGGATTCTTTATTGATGAAGAACAAGAGATTACAGCAAGCTTCGAGTTCCACAACTATGGCTACGCCTAGCTTTACAACACACTCTTTTCTCTTCCCTCTGAACTCACGAATGAATACAGTTACACACACTTAGTGAGATACAAAAACAGTGAATATATCAGATAACATCAACGGTGATGATTAAAGCTATTCAACGGCTAAGATGAGCCGCTCTCAACTTCATACAGAACTTAACATCTTAAGTTTAGTATTTGCAGATGAGTCCCTCCTCTCTCGGCCTTAAGCTGAAATACCCCTTTGAGCTTATTCATGATCACCATTTTACACGCAAAAGTGATATTTACTTTTAAAATTAAAACAAAAAAACCTTAAATAGTTGTTTGGTGGATGTGGATCTATGAGTGTCGAGTGATATTAATTTTTGTTTATGAAGTAAGTTTTATTAGGCAGGTGCGATTGATTAATGTCTAATGATATTCATTTTTGTTTATGCAGTTAGTTTTTATTAGACATGTGCGAATGATTTGAATCATTAAATTCATCTTTATTTGCGAAGTAGGTTTTTATTAGACAAGTGCGACTGATTTAAATCATTAATGTAATGCCGTACAATATATAATTTGGATTCGGCACTAACGTAAAATGCAAGGATTATTATTAAAAAAGAGTCTGAAATTTGATATCATAGTATTTTCTAACTTGAATTTATAAAAATTATAAATATAATCTCAATTTATGTGCGATGTTCAATTTATAGTTTGAGTTATACTCACAAATATCACACTTTCACATATGAGTTTAAATTTTAATTTAATAATTTAAAATTAAACGTTTGAGAGCTAATATGAATAATAAAAAATAGCGGTATCAAAACGGGATGCAGGTATCGGGTATACCCGACTCGGCCCCGATATCCGTGTGAATACCGGGTATCCGATACCCGCTAGACACGGGAATCGGGTCGGGAGCATTACAAAATCTGCAAGTATCGGGTATACTCGTCGGGTACCGAGTATACCCGGATACCCGTTAATAATATTAATTTAATATTAATTTTATATTTTTATTAATTTAAATAATAGAATTTGAATTAAATCTAAAATTCCTAAATCCTGAAACGTGAAGTCGTGAACAGAACACAAGACGTGAAATTGAGACTCTCTGCCTCCCACGCCGTCAACACCTGCTCACATGCGCCGTGCTCTTCCTGTCTTAGGCGTAGCTCCAACTCCGGCGTCAACACCAGCCTCAGCCTGCCTCGTTTCCAACGTCAGGTGGTCAGAAGGTAAGGCCGTAAGGGTTTTATTTTTCGGTCTTCTCCAGATTTTTCGTATTTACTTTGAGTTTGAGTTATTTTGATGATTTTTGTTTATACATTGTTGATTTATGAAACCTTTTTATGTGTCTGCTGTGAATTGCATGAAAGACCAATTTTTAGTTTGATTTGTTTAGGGAATGGCCGAATGGGTGCAATGCAATGAAAGCCGAAAGGTTGAAAACTGGACGGACATGCCGATATGGGGGTATTAGGGTACCCGACGGAAATGTCGGGTCGAGCATCGAGTGGGAAATTTTCTCAAAAATCGGGGTTGGGTACCCGCAAATGTCGGGTAGGGTACTCGCCCCGCCCCATTTAGACACCCCTAATAAAAAATTTATGCAATTTTTTTAGCTAAGTCAACTTCTAACGAGCCACATCATTCATCAGTTGGCCAAAATTCGACAACATAAATAAATTCAAACTACATTTGTAACTATTTAAAGTTCGGACTGAAAAATCACCATGATATGAAAGTTTAACTTATTTTTAATAATAACTCAAAATACAATTACATATAATATATTTTTAAAGTGGCTGGTAGTTGATCTGAAATATACGAATTTTCACTAAGTTCTGATCATATACTGATTTTATATATGAACTAAAACTTTTGTCTTCAAATTTATTCTGATTTTTCTCACGATTGTCAATTATCCAATGAACACCTGAAATATCTACATAACTTAAAAGATCGATATACTAAATATTATGGTTGGATGTCTCTGTCAATGCAATTAATCATGATGCTATTAATTTGCCACAACAATATTGCAATTAATCATAATTTGCTATTAATGATGCAATTACACTGCATGATCTATACACTAAATAATATAGTTGAATGTGTATCGAAAGACATATTCTCTCCGTTCATAAAAAAGAATCATACTTATTTTTATTTTGTTCACAAAAAAGAGTTCTATTTAATTTTTTTACCCATCATCATACTTTTTTTTCTTATATTTAACTTTAAATTGTACTTTTTTTAAACTAATAACGTACTTTTATTCTTGTAAACACAAATTTTATTGTATTCAATAAATGAAATACAAAAATGTGTATAAATCCAAAATATATGGATTGAAATGAATTTCTTGCGGCTGCGATTCTCTACTTTAATCCTCTAATTCTTCTCTTCGAAGTTTCTTGAAATCTCTGGAGGGAAGTACACCTTCTTAATCTCCTTTGATTTGTATTTGATATGATGACTTGAATTTGGCTTTGATGACGTCAATTCAGAGGGCTTCCACCTTATTTCTGAATTAAACGTTGACTTGACGAATTTGATGAAGAACTCGTTGGCTTCCTTGTAGAACGTCTTGAACCTTGAGCTTTGGACTTTATAACGTTGATGCAGAGGGCCTACGCCTTATTTTTGGATCGAGCGTTGAATTTGATTTGAGCTTTGAACTTTATAACGTTGATGCAGAGGGCCTACGCCTTATTTTTTGGATCGAGCGTTTAATTTGATTTGAGCTTTGGGTTGCTTCAAAGAAAAACGCTTTGATTGTTGGAGATGACTTCGTTGTAGTGAATTACTCCTTCAATGCTTGAGCTCTCAAAATGATTTATGTTCTTTTGACTCCACAAATGACCCATATTTATAGGTGAAGAATGGAGTGGGCTGGTGGACTTTGGCCTGTCATATTGGACTTTTAGGCCTGAGGTGACGCGATTTGATTGACTCCTCAATATTTGTATTTATCTACATAAAATATTTAATATTTTATGTAGATTTTCCACATGTCAATTTCTGATTGGTCAATAAATCCACATAATCAAATATTAATTATATATCTATTTAATCTTGGAATTATATTTAATTTAATTCCAAAATATAAAATAAAATATATAATTTTATATTTAATTTGTAATTTCCACATGGTAGGATTTAATAGGCTATAAATTTAATTGCCTACAATGCTATTTTTATTAATATTATTCCTACAAATTATACCTTTATTAGTAATAATTTTATTAAAATTCGTGTTCATCCTCAAACAGAACTTTATTTTCGTTCATGTGTTCATCCTCAAACAAAACTCTATTTTGTGGACGAAGGGAATAAGCCATAATTGGATAAGATTCGTATATTTATACGCTATTACCTCTTTTGTAAAAGGGGTAATGTCTATCCTAGGCCAGTGCGTTTTACGCACTGCCGTTGATTGATTGACACGTCAACTGTTAGAAGAACCGGCTCAATTCCCCTTTACACAACCCACACCGGTTTCTGGATAAAGAATACCACTAGTGGTATTTCTACACTTGGTTTGATGATTACACCTTTTTTGTTTCGAATGTTGTGTCTTTTTGTTTGATTTGTTTGATTAATTAAATGTCAGATTTAATTAATAATTTAATTTTTAATTTTTCAATTTACTTTTATAATATATTTTAAAATTATATATTTATACTATTTTGAGTTTATGTTAAAAACAATTTTTATACATTACGAAATCTTTACTTATTTTTTTAACTATGCATAATTAAGCACGTGTAAATATGATTGTGTAATAATAATATAAACAATCTAAATGTATATATACACAGATATATATATATATATATATATATATATATATATATATATTCATTTTATTTATTTTTAATTTATATATGTGTATGTATTCAGTTTGTAGGTTTTATATTCGCTCATTCGAAAGCATTCTAAATTAATTGAAAAAAAAAATAAATTTTAATTGTATTATAATAAAATTAATTGTCATGCCCTATATTGAATTTTCTATTTGCTGGTAGTTTTTAATTTATATATATGTGTGTATAAACTCAAATTATGTATCACATAAAATTCAAATTATAAATAATTTATGTGTAACTTTGTATTATAATTACTCCCTCCGTCTTGATTCAATAGGCCACAAGCTTTGCACACGAATGTTGAAACACGAACAATCTATAATAAAAGAGGAGAGAAAAAATAATTTTTGTTGAAGATATATGTGTCCAGAAAGTGGGAGAGAGAATTAAAGAAAATATAATTATGTGTGAAGTATAATGGCATTTGGTGTAAATAATAAGTTATATATTGACTTTTCATTTTTTGGAAGTGACCTATTGAATTGGGACATCCGAATAAGGAAACATGACCTATTGAATTTGGACGGATGGAGTAAAAAATAAGATATAGTTTTATTTGGGGATTTAGGTTACTAAATGTGTATTTTTGTTACAAGAAATTTAAATTAATATATTCTCAAATTGAAGTAAGTGTAATACCCCGTTTCCTCAAGCTAAGTTTAGAATAATTTTGAACTTAGATTTAAGATGATTCACGCCGGATCGAGAAAATGAATTTATTTTTAATTCCAACAAAAATGATTTACAAAAGCTTTTGTAAATTTAGTTATTAAATTTATATGCATTGCATATTTATTTAATTTAGCATTCAAGCATTTTCACGAGCTTTTAATTAGCAAACCCTGAAGAATTATTACAGTTTCGACAATTTTATCCTGAGGGATTTTATATGTCAAATCCTCACTCAACTCACTTACACTCATCAATCCCATCAGCCACCCTACCCTGCTGCAGCCACCCTACCAGCCCCAAATTCAGTTTCATGCCATGCCTAAGGGCAGGCTGTCAAATTCCCTTGCTTAAGCCCGTTCAAGCCAATTTCAGTTGGCATTCTCAATATTCAAAATTTTCAGACTTTGCAAGAATTCAAGTGAGCAGCAGCCATAGCTCGATTCAAGCAACCAAGCCAAATCCAGAATCAGGCAGCACCCATTTCACATCCTGAGTGATTCAAACCAAGTTCCTAAAGGTTCCCTCTTGAACCCTTCATCTCATTAGCTTTTACAGCTTTAATCAAGCACTTCGTTTGTGCCATTCCAGTAAACCAATATACACAGCAACACATTTCAAGCTTTTCAATAAAATGACATTCATATTCATATGCATACATCAGAGCATGATTTATAAAAGAAGAAAGAAAAGTTTTAAGCTTTGTTTATGTCTGTCGATTTTGGGCTGGAAGTCGACGACGGTGGCTCGGCGCCACTGTCGGTCTGGCTGGAAAAGATAGAGAGCCAAAGGCTGTGAGGCGGCTCATCGCCGTTGCTCCGACGAGGGCTTGAGGGGAGAGCCGAGAGGAGAGGAGGCTGAGCCTAGGTCTCCGGCGGGCGGCTCATGCTGCTACTTGTCGGCGGGAGTCAGAGAGGGAGGCCAGGCACTGCGGCTCTGCCGTTGCTGCCTAGCCACGGTGAAGAGTGGGGAAGGAGAGGGCGGCGGCGACCTGGGGGTCGTCGGCCATTGAGAACAGGGGCTGGGGCGGTGGTCAGGTTTCACAGAGGGAGGCCAGGGCGCGGCGGCCCTACCGCTGTCGCTCGGCCACGGACGGAGGGAGAGAGGGAGTCGCGGTCGGCGGCAGCCTTGCTGCTGCAGTCGCCAGGAACGGGCTAAGAGAGAGAGAGGCCGAGGGAGGCGGCGGCGTTTTCGTCGTCGCCAAGGAGGAGAGAGGACAGGGGGGTGACAGGGGTCGAGGGAGAAGTGTTCCGGGGCGGCGCTCGTCGCCGGGGGTGGTGGCACGCGGCCGTGAGTCCGAGAGAGAGAGAGGGACGATCAGTCGAGAATTGAGAGAGAGAGAGAGAAAGACTGAAGTGGGCGTGCGTGACTGATGGAGAGAAAGGGGAGAAAAGGTTGGGTATTGGGCTAGGTTTGGAGTTGGGCAGTTGGGCTTTTGTGTGGGCCGATTTTTGTTTAATTTTTTTAGATTGGGCCTTTACTTTATTAAAACAGCTGGGCCTTATTTAAATATCATTTGGGTCAGTTGTCATTTTAAAATTTTGGGCTGTCTTGATTAATTAAATTAATTGGGCTGCCCTATTTTAATTAATTGAACTATTAATTAGTTTGATTAATTATTTTCAAAGACTAGTTTTCATAATAATATCATATTATTATTATGTGCATATTTTAAGTAATTACTTATTATATGCTAAGCATGACATGAAATTGCATTTATTTTTGCAATAAGAGTATCTATGATTTAATTAGTTTTAATCATAATTCCAATTATTAAAGAAAGACGAGTAAGAATATTGTTGGTGTTCTTAACTCAAGAGAAATGTTTTCAATTATTTATTCATTAAATTTTGAAAACCCGGCTAAGTGAATCATAGAATATTAAGCACTACACCATGACTTAAGATTAGATTCAAGGAGACCTATTGAGAATAGATTTCTTGTAGGCTTTGAGCAACAGGAGGATTAGCACTGCTATTCCGATTCAGAGATAACGTTAAACGACAGGCATTGCCTATACAGGTGGGCTTATTTTCCAAATGTATGATTGAGCTAATGAGCTTAAATGTTTCATGAAATACAAACTGTTTATCCAATAAAATATTTTTGTGCACTCTACCATGTTTAAGGCTCGCGCAGTTAATCAGTTGAGGTTCTCTTATGACCTAACACGTTGTTTGGGTGCTCGACGGGATGTGTTCCGGAGCATAGTAATGATAGGCCTGTCTGGATTAATTTCCGAGGTTTATTATACTTGGCTGGGTTACGCCCTCAGTTCAAGTCAACGGGAGACAGAGATCCGTCGGTGGTTAAATGGTCCGGGATCACATCGAGTAACAGAATGGAGTGTGCAAACGCGCGAAAAATAATTAAGTATATATATGAAACGCTTTAACATGCATAGAAGTTATTTCTCTTTAAAAACCTTCTATGTCATGTCAGTAAGATTGGATGAACTGTTCTTCAGATTATGAAATGCTTTAAAAGTTGCAGCCCACTAAGTACATTAGTACTTAGCCCAAAATACTTTCAAATGTTTTCAGGTTAATAGCTGGTGATGACGGGGCAGAGCTGAGGCTAGAGTTCAACTCCTTATTTTGACTTCCGTTGCAGAACTAGCCAGTATCTGTCTTTTGTTCCTTTACTTAAGACCTATTATGTTGTGACTTTAAACAATATCTTTTGTTGAGCCTAGATTATTGACTCTCAAGTATCTCGATCAGTGAATGTTGGTTATCTGAAGCATGACACTAAACTTGTGATCCTGAAGTTATTATGTTTGTTGATTGATTCGTATCACTTGAATACCTGTCTTTCTTCATCCAAATGGGCTAAGCCCGATTGTTATCCCTTTTATTCAGATTTCACAAGGATTCTCCCTTGTTCATTTAGATGATTAGTCGTACCCCAGTTATAGTTATTGTTTCAAGAATTGGGGTGTGACAGAATGGTATCAGAGCATAAGTTTTCTTTCATGTCTCTGATAACCAAAAGCTTCTAATGTTGAGTCTAGATTAGTACCTCTAGACTTCTAAGAAAGTTGGTGAACCTCAGCTCGCCGTCACACTGCCGCAAGAAAAAGGTACGATTTCAAAGTTTCAAAGGTATTAAATGTTTGAAGAGTTTTCAAGAAGTGCGCGCTTTCAGTAAATGATGCTATGTGAATTGCTTACCGCTTTCCATATGCTAAAAGTTATGAACTGCTAATTGCTTTCATATTGTTATTTTGGGTCTCCGACCCATATAACCAGCTAAGTATCGTGTTTGGGACAACCCGAGCCCTTAACGATAAGATAAGCAAGTATCGTGTTTGGGACAACCCGAGCCCTTAACGATAAGATAAGTCAGTATCGTGTTTGGGACAACCCGAGCCCTTAACGATAAGATAAGTTAAAGTCGTGTTTAGGACTATCGAGCCTTTCACGAATACCAGATGCATGGTCGAGTTAGATTCTTTGAATCTTTCCGGCAAAAGAAAAGCTTCATATGGCATTTAATGTCCACATGTTCCAGGTTTCAAAGAGAATGAATGAATGAGAGAGTTATGTTATCGTTTTAGGTTCACTGCCTATACGATCAGAATGAAGGGTCCTCTTACAACTGTTTGAGTACCACCCAAGAATGCCTTGGGAATGTTAGTCGTGATAGCTCCGCTTGATCGATTTAAGTAAGGACTGGTAAGATAGAAATGTTTAACATAGATATGTTATAACGTAGAAGAAATGAGATAAGATTAAGGATTCACTTGAGTATTCCACCAAGATAGATCAGTTTCCACATAGAGTTAGCCTTTCATAGGGTTACACTATAGAAGCGATATACCTTGAGTATATCTATGTATGTATACATGTATGCATGCATGCGGAATGAGTCTCACATTTGTGTTGATTTGGTCCGTTAATCAGAATGGAATATGCGCCAAGAGGACGCGGTAGGGGACGAGGACGTGGTCGCGGACGCGGTAGGGGATTCATCCCTGAACAGCCTATCCCTCAAGTAGCACCAGAGCGTACTGCTGAGGAAAAGTTTCGTAAAGAAAAGCCTCCAACGTTTGATGGCCTGGGCGATGCCACGGACGCCAAGAAATGGGTTAGAGCAGTAGAGCAAATCTTCAGTTACATCCGTTGCGATGACGAAGACAAAGTGACTTGCGCGACTTACCAACTGGTAGACGAAGCCGACTTCTGGTGGGAATCGGTGAGGCGCACAATGACTGAAGAACAGTTGGAAATTTTCACATGCTGCTTGTAAGAGATTAGAACCGACTCCACAATTGGCTGAGACAACTTTAGAGGTTAGCACCCCTGGTGGTGGAAGATTGGCTGCTAAGGACATTATCTCGAACTTAGAGCTGAACATAGGTGCTGAAACGTTTAAGGTAGATTTGTATGTCATTTCTACAATGGAATTTGACATAATCCTAGGGATGGACTGGCTTACTCAAGTCGGTGCCACGATACTGTGTAGCGAGAGAAAGATCTCTTTCCAGTCCGCTGGAGAGGAAAAGGCAAGTTTTTATGGCATAAGAATGGGAGGAAGAGTACCCGTAATTTCAGCGATGAAGGCCACCAAAATAATGAGGAAGAAAGAATGTCGGGCTTTCCTAGTCAGTTTGACAGGAGAACGTGAAGCAGAGAAAACGATCGAAGAGGTTCCAATGGTGCGAGATTTCAAAGATGTTTTTCCCGAAGAATTGCCCGGTATGCCACCAAACAGACAACTAGAATTCACGATTGATCTAGAACCCAGGGCAGCGCCAGTGTCCAAGGCACCCTACAGAATGGCTCCGCCAGAGTTACAAGAATTGAAAGTGCAACTACAAGAACTATTGGATCTAGGTTTCATACAGCCTAGCGTATCACCATGGGGAGCACCTGTCTTGTTCGTCAAGAAGAAAGATGGTTCACTAAGGACGTGTATCGACTATAGAGAATTGAACAAGCTCACGATAAAGAATAGATATCCTCTTCCAAGGATAGACGACCTGTTTGATCAGTTGAAAGGAGCCGGTGTGTTTTCCAAGATTGACCTAAGATCTGGTTACCATCAACTCAAGATGAAAAGAGAAGACATCCCAAAGACAGCGTTTCGAACGCGTTACGGACATTACGAGTTCATAGTGATGCCCTTTGGATTAACGAATGCCCCGGCAGTTTTCATGGACCTGATGAATAGAGTTTTCCACCAGTATCTTGATAGTTTTGTCTTAGTGTTTATTGACGACATCCTCATATACTCTAAGACTGAAGAACAACACGAGGAGCACTTGCGCATCGTACTCGAAACCCTGCGTAATGAGAGACTGTTTGCCAAATTCAGCAAGTGCGAGTTTTGGTTGAGAGAAGTGATGTTTCTCGGTCACATCGTGTCGACTGAAGGAATCAAAGTGGACCCCGCCAAGGTCGAAGCAGTCAAGGAATGGAAGGCACCATCAAATGTCAATGAGATCAGAAGTTTCCTCGGTCTAGCAGGTTACTACAGAAGATTCATCGAAGGATTCTCGAAATTGGCTAGGCCAATGACTCAGCTTTTGAGAAAATTGACTAAATACGTTTGGTCTGAAGCGTGCGAACAAAGTTTTAAGGAGCTCAAGACTAGGCTGACTACTGCACCAGTGTTAGCAATACCAGAAGAGAATGAAGAATTCGTGGTGTACACTGATGCCTCGAAACTAGGATTGGGTTGCGTGTTGATGCAAAATCAGAAAGTGACAGCATACGCGTCTCGTCAATTGAAGCCCCATGAGCTGAACTACCCGACTCATGATTTAGAACTAGTAGCCGTCGTGCACGCGCTGAAGATTTGGAGACACTACCTCTATGGAGTTAAGTGTGAGATCTTTACAGATCATAAGAGTTTAAAGTACTTCTTCGAGCAAAAGGATTTGAACATGAGACAACGAAGATGGCTCGAATTAGTAAAGGATTATGATTGCACCATCAGTTACCATCCAGGAAAAGCGAATGTAGTAGCCGACGCCCTGAGTCGAAAGATGAAGGCTAAGCTAGGGTATTTCATTACCCAACAGAAGGAGCTGATTCGTGACTTCGCCTCACTCAGTTTAGAAATTGTTTATCCCCCAGATTCAGTATCGGGTTGTGTAGCTGCGCTGACAGCTAAACTTGATTTGAGAGAAAGAATTGTACAAGCACAAAGAGAAGATTGGTTCTTGGAGAAGATGCGTCTCGCTGCAAGAACGAATGAAACGAAAGGATTCACTGAAGCAAAGAATCAAAGAAACTCAAGATAGACAAAAGTCTTACGCCGATAAACGCCGATCGGAGTTAGAATTCAATGTTGGGGATCGAGTTTTCCTTAAAGTTCCTCCCTCAAAAGGGAGTTATACGTTTCAGAAAGAGGGGCAAGTTACGACCCCGTTATATAGGACCTTTGAGATCCTAGATAAGTTAGGCCTTTGTAGCCTATAAGTTGGCTCTGCCACCAAGCATTGTGGATGTATACAATACGTATTGCATCTCGCAATTAAGAAAGCATGTCATTAAGCAAGGTAAAGTAGTCCTAGCCAGGACCAAAGTGATTAAGAGAAATCAGTCCAGATACTTAATCGCAAGGTTCAAGTTTTACGAGACAATAATTTTGTTCTCGTCATGAAGTGGGACCATCACAGGATGGAAAAGGCCACAAAAGAGATGAATGAAACGAACGACTAGTATCACAAGCTAGAATACCAGATATGTAATTTCGGGGACGAAATTGTTTTTAAGGAGAGAGGGATGTAATACCCCGTTTCCTCAAGCTAAGTTTACAATAATTTTAAGCTAAGTTTAGAATAATTTTGAACTTATATTTAAGATGATTCACGCCGGATCGAGAAAATGAATTTATTTTTAATTCCAACAAAAATGATTTACAAAAGCTTTTGTAAATTTAGTTATTAAATTTATATGCATTGCATATTTATTTAATTTAGCATTCAAGCATTTTCACGAGCTTTTAATTAGCAAACCCTGAAGAATTATTACAGTTTCGACAATTTTATCCTGAAGGATTTTATATGTCAAATTCTCACTCAACTCACTTACACTCTTCAATCCCATCAGCCACCCTACCCTGCTGCAGCCACCCTACCAGCCCCAATTTCAGTTTCATGCCATGCCTAAGGGTAGGCTGTCAAATTCCCTTGCTTAAGCACGTTCAAGCCAATTTCAGTTGGCATTCTCAATATTCAAAATTTTCAGACTTTGCAAGAATTCAAGTGAGCAGCAGCCATAGCTCGATTCCAGTAACCAAGCCAAATCCAGAATCAGGCAGCACCCATTTCACATCCTGAGTGATTCAAACCAAGTTCCTAAAGGTTCCCTCTTGAACCCTTCATCTCATTAGCTTTTACAGCTTTAATCAAGCACTTCGTTTGTGCCATTCCAGTAAACCAATATACACAGCAACACATTTCAAGCTTTTCAATAAAATGACATTCATATTCATATGCATACATCAGAGCATGATTTATAAAAGAAGAAAGAAAAGTTTTAAGCTTTGTTTATGTCTGTCGATTTTGGGCTGGAAGTCGACGACGGTGGCTCGGCGCCACTGTCGGTCTGGCTGGAAAAGATAGAGAGCCAAAGGCTGTGAGGCGGCTCATCGCCGTTGCTCCGACGAGGGCTTGAGGGGAGAGCCGAGAGGAGAGGAGGCTGAGCCTAGGGCTCCGGCGGGCGGCTCATGCTGCTACTTGTCGGCGGGAGTCAGAGAGGGAGGCCAGGCACTGCGGCTCTGCCGTTGCTGCCTAGCCACGGTGAAGAGTGGGGAAGGAGAGGGCGGCGGCGACCTGGGGGTCGTCGGCCATTGAGAACAGGGGCTGGGGCGGTGGTCAGGTTTCACAGAGGGAGGCCAGGGCGCGGCGGCCCTGCCGCTGTCGCTCGGCCACGGACGGAGGGAGAGAGGGAGTCGCGGTCGGCGGCAGCCTTGCTGCTGCAGTCGCCAGGAACGGGCTAAGAGAGAGAGAGGCCGAGGGAGGCGGCGGCGTTTTCGTCGTCGCCAAGGAGGAGAGAGGACAGGGGGGGTGACAGGGGTCGAGAGAGAAGTGTTTCGGGGCGGCGCTCGTCGCCGGGGGTGGTGGCACGCGGCCGTGAGTCCGAGAGAGAGAGAGGGACGATTAGTCGAGAATTGAGAGAGAGAGAGAGAAAGACTGAAGTGGGCGTGCGTGACTGATGGAGAGAAATGGGAGAAAAGGTTGGGTATTGGGCTAGGTTTGGAGTTGGGCAGTTGGGCTTTTGTGTGGGCCGATTTTTGTTTAATTTTTTTAGATTGGGCCTTTACTTTATTAAAACAGCTGGGCCTTATTTAAATATCATTTGGGTCAGTTGTCATTTTAAAATTTTGGGCTGTCTTGATTAATTAAATTAATTGGGCTGCCCTATTTTAATTAATTGAACTATTAATTAGTTTGATTAATTATTTTCAAAGACTAGTTTTCATAATAATATCATATTATTATTATGTGCATATTTTAAGTAATTACTTATTATATGCTAAGCATGACATGAAATTGCATTTATTTTTGCAATAAGAGTATCTATGATTTAATTAGTTTTAATCATAATTCCAATTATTAAAGAAAGACGAGTAAGAATATTGTTGGTGTTCTTAACTCAAGAGAAATGTTTTCAATTATTTATTCATTAAATTTTGAAAACCCGGCTAAGTGAATCATAGAATATTAAGCACTACACCATGACTTAAGATTAGATTCAAGGAGACCTATTAAGAATAGATTTCTTGTAGGCTTTGAGCAACAGGAGGATTAGCACTGCTATTCCGATTCAGAGATAACGTTAAACGACAGGCATTGCCTATACAGGTGGGCTTATTTTCCAAATGTATGATTGAGCTAATGAGCTTAAATGTTTCATGAAATACAAACTGTTTATCCAATAAAATATTTTTGTGCACTCTACCATGTTTAAGGCTCGCGCAGTTAATCAATTGAGGTTCTCTTATGACCTAACACGTTGTTTGAGAATTGTGTACACTTGTTAGTTGACTCGGTGGGTTGATCTCCATCGGGCTCTAACCAGAGGCGTTATAAGGGTGCTCGACGGGATGTGTTCCGGAGCATAGTAATGATAGGCTTGTCTGGATTAATTTCCGAGGTTTATTATACTTGGCTGGGTTACGCCCTCAGTTCAAGTCAACGGGAGACAGAGATCCGTCGGTGGTTAAATGGTCCGGGATCACATCAAGTAACAGAATGGAGTGTGCAAACGCGCGAAAAATAATTAAGTATATATATGAAACGCTTTAACATGCATAGAAGTTATTTCTCTTTAAAAACCTTCTATGTCATGTCAGTAAGATTGGATGAACTGTTCTTCAGATTATGAAATGCTTTAAAAGTTGCAGCCCACTAAGTACATTAGTACTTAGCCCAAAATACTTTCAAATGTTTTCAGGTTAATAGCTGGTGATGACGGGGCAGAGCTGAGGCTAGAGTTCAACTCCTTATTTTGACTTCCGCTGCAATACTAGCCAGTATCTGTCTTTTGTTCCTTTACTTAAGACCTATTATGTTGTGACTCTAAACAATATCTTTTGTTGAGCCTAGATTATTGACTCTCAAGTATCTCGATCAGTGAATGTTGGTTATCTGAAGCATGACACTAAACTTGTGATCCTGAAGTTATTATGTTTGTTGATTGATTCGTATCACTTGAATACCTGTCTTTCTTCATCCAAAGGGGCTAAGCCCGATTGTTATCCCTTTTATTCGGATTTCACAAGGATTCTCCCTTGTTCATTTAGATGATTAGTCGTACCCCAGTTATAGTTATTGTTTCAAGAATTGGGGTGTGACTAGGGATGGCAGTGGATCTTGGACCCGGTCCAGATCCGTGGATCCAGATCCGTTTTTACGGATCTGGATCTCAATTTTTTGGACCCGACGGATCTGGATCTGGATCTCAGTTTTGAAAACGGATCTGGATCTGGATCTTGAAATTTTAGATCCGGATCCGGCCCAGATCCGACCCGTGGATCCGTTTTATTATATATATATATTTTATATTTTATATTTAGTTTACTAATAATATTAACTAAATTAAAAATAATAAATAAATTATATTCAAAAGAATAAAAACTAAAAGTAATTAGATAAAAGTATTTTGTGTTATATTTTTCATGATGAAAATTAGATGTTGTTGATTTTGTGAAATTTTTTTAATTTAATTTAAAAATAGTAGATCCATGGATCTGGACTCGTGGACCCGCGGATCTGACGGATCTGGATCTGGATCCAAAATTTTCAGATCCACGGATCTGGATCTGGATCTGGATCTAGTATATGAAAACGGATCTGTATCTGGTATTGGCCAGACCCGGTCCAGATCCGGCCCGTTGCCATCCTTAGGTGTGACAGTAAGATTATTAGAAAATTATTTGGGGATTCTCAAATTGAAGTAATATTAGTGGGAAATCATTTGATATTCTCAAATTGAAGCATGATTATTGGGAAATGGATTGGGGATTATGAAATTGTAGTATGATTAGTTAAAATCGATTGAGGATTCTCAAATTCAAGTATGATTAGTGGAAAATCAATTGAGGATTCTCAAATTCAAGTATGATTAGTGGAAAATCGATTGGTGATTCTCAAATTCAGTTATGATTACTGTGAAATCTATTGAGGATTCTCAAATTCAAGTATGATTAGTGGAAAATCGATTGAGGATTCTCAAAATCAATAATGATTAGTTGGAAATCGATTGAGGATTCTCAAATTAAAGTATAAGTAGTGGAACATCAATTGAGGATTCTAAAATTCAAGTATGATTACTGGGAAATCGATTGAGGATTCTCAAATTCAAATATGATTAATGAGAAATCGATTCAGGGTTCTCAAATTCAAGTATGATTAGTTGGGAATCGATTGGGGATTCTCAAATTTAAGTATGATTAGTGGAAAATCAATTGGGGGTTCTAAAATTCAAGTATGACTAGTGGGGAATCGATTGAGGATTCTCAAATTCAAGTATGATTAACGAGAAATCGATTGAGGATTCTCAAATTTAAGTATGATTAGTTGGGAATCGATTGGGGATTCTCAAATTTAAGTATGATTAGTTGGGAATCGATTGGGAAATCTCAAATTTAAGTATGATTAGTTGGAATCGACTGGGGATTCTCAAATTTAAGTATGATTAGTGAGAAATCAATTGAGGATTCTCAAATCTATACTATATTAAAAAAAGAGTTTCCAATTTGAAATTGATTTCAAATCAATTTCAAAATTGAATGGAAATTTTGTAATTAGAATAAAATTGATATATTTATAAGCTATACATCTTTTTTTTTCTTTAACTTTTTTTTTCTATTTTATTTCTTTTTTAAAATTATGAAATTCGACTAATTATAAAATATTTGATATGCATATCAAATTAAAGATCCGGACAAGAGCTTTAATTTGATATATGTTATGTAAATATTAAATTTAAAATATAAAAATTATATTTATTTAAAGATTAAAACTTAAGAAAATTATCTCTCTTATCTCCTCTTTTTTTTGAATAAATCTTTTTTTTTCAATTATCTTTTAACTTATATTATTTTCTTTTTTCGCAATATCATTTGTATTTAATATGAATTATTATTTATTATTTATTATTTTTATTTAAACTAAAATATATTTATATTAAATTATACTATTTTTAATTATATTTAGAATTTTTATATAATAATCAAATGATAATCAATTTTATATATAATAAAATATAAAAATATTTTTCGTGCGTTGCACGCACGAGTGCAAAGGCTAGTTCAAGTATGATTAGTAAAAAATCGATTAGGGATTCTCAAATTCAAGTATGATTAGTGGAAGAAATCGATTGGAGATTCTCAAATTCAGTTATGATTACTATGAAATCGATTGGGATTCAAGTATGATTAGTGGAAAATCGATTGAGGATTCTCAAATTCAAGTATGATTAGTTGGGAATCGATTGGGGATTCTCAAATTAAAGTATAACTAGTGAAAAATCAATTGGGAATTCTCAAATTCAAGTATGATTAGTGGGGAATCGATTGTGGATTCTCAAATTCAAGTATGATTAATGGAAAATCGATTGAGGATTCTCAAATTTAAGTATGATTAGTGGGGAATTGATTGTGGATTCTCAAATTCAAGTATGATTAGTGGGGAATCGATTGTGGATTCTCAAATTCAAGTATGATTAATGGGAAATCGATTGAGTATTCTCAAATTTAAGTATGATTAGTTAGGAATCAATTGGAGATTCTCAAATTTAAGTATGATTAGTGGAAAATCAATTGGGGATTCTCAAATTCAAGTACGATTAGTAGGGAATCGAATGAGGATTCTCAAATTCAAGTATGATTAGTGGAAAAAATCGATTGCAGATTCTCAAATTCAGTTATGATTACTGTGAAATCGATTGGAGATTCTCAAATTCAAGTATGATTAGTGGGGAATCGATTGGGGGTTCTCAAATTCAAGTATGATTAGTGGGGAATCGATTGGGGATTCTCAAATTAAAGTATAACTAGTAGGAAATCAATTGAGGATTCTAAAATTTAAATATGATTAGTTGGGTATCGATTGGGGATTCTCAAATTCAAGTATGACTAATGGGAAATCGATTGAGGATTCTCAAATTTATGTATGATTAGTTGGGAATCGATTGGAGATTCTCAAATTTAAGTATGATTAGTGGAAAATCAACTGAGAATTCTCAAATTCAAGTATAATTAGTAGGGAATCGATTAGTGACTCTCAAATTCAAGTATGATTAGTGGAAGAAATTGATTGGAGATTCTCAAATTCAGTTATGATTACTGTGAAATCGATTGGGGATTCTCAAATTCAAGTATGATTAGTGAAAAATGGATTGAGGATTCTCAAATTCAAGTATTATTAGTTGAGAATCGATTGGGGATTCTCAAATCCAAGTATGATTAGCTGGGAATCGATTGGGGATTCTCAAATTAAAGTATAATTAGTGGAAAATTAATTGGGGATTCTCAAATTCAAGTATGATTAGTGGGAAATTGATTGAGGATTCTCAAATTTAAGTATGATTACATGGGAATCGATTGATGTTTCTCAAATTTAAGTATGATTAGTGGAAAATCAATTGAGGGTTCTAAAATTCAAGTATGATTAGTGGGGAATCGATTGTGGATTCTCAAATTCAAGTATGATTAGTTGGGAATCGATTGCGAATTTTTAAATTCAAGTATGATTAGTGGGAAATTTATTGGGAATTTTCAAATTCAAGTATGATTAGTGGGAAATCGATTGAGGATTCTCTAATTCAAGTATGATTAGTGGAGAATCAATTGGGGATTTCCAAATTTAAATATAGTTAGTGGGAAATCGATTGGGGATTCCCAAATTTAAGTATAATTAGTGGGGACTTGATTGGGGATATTCATACTTAAGTGTGATAAGTGGGAAATCATAGTGACATTCTCAAATTCAAAGATGAATAGCTTGAAATTGATTGGGGAAGTCTCAAATTCAAAGATGATTAGTGAAAAATTATTCTAAAATTCTCAAATTGAAAGATAATTTGTGCAAAATCGTTTGGAAATCTCAAATTCAAAGATGGTTAATGTGAAATCGATTGGGGATTATCAAATTAAAAGATGATTAGTGTGAAATCGATTGGGGATTCTCAATTAGAGTAAGATTACACGAAATTGATTTGGGGATAATGAAATTGAAGTAAAATTAGTGGAAATGCATTTGGGAATTCTAAAATCGAAGTATGATTAGTGGGAAATCATTTGAGGATTATCGAATCGAAGTATGATCAGTGGATAATTGATTGGGGATTCTCAAATTTAAGTTAGATTAGTGGGGAATCATTTGGGGATTATCAAATTGAAGTATTATAAGTGGGATTGTGGGAACTCGATTGGAATTATAAAATTGAAGTATGGTTAGTGGAAAATCATTTGGGGATTCTCGAATTGAAGTATGATTAGTGAAAAATTGATTGGGGATTCTCAAATTGAAATAAGATTAGTGGGAAATCATTTGGGGATTCTCAAATTGAAGTATGATTTTAGTGGAAAATCATTCGAGGATTCTCAAATTGAAGTATGATTAGTTGGAAATTATTTGAAGATTCTCAAATTGAAGCATGCTTAGTTAGAAATTGGAGATTCTCAAATTGAAATATGATTAGTGGGAAATTATTTAGAGATTACGAAATTGAAGTTAAATTACACGAAATTGAGTTGGGGATTATCAAATTAAAGTTAAATTACATGAAATCGAATTGGGGATTATGAAATTTGAATTAAATTACATGAAACTGAACTATGGATTATGAAATTGAAGTTAGATTACATGAAAATGAATGGGTGATTATGAAATTGGAGTTAGATTGCACGAAATTGAATTGAGAATTATCAAATTAAAGTTAGATTACATAAAATCGCATTGGAGATTGTCAAATTGGAGTTAAATTACATGGAATTGAATTGAGGATTTTTGAATTGAAGTTAGATTATATGAAATTAAATTGGGGATTATCAAATTGGGTTAGATTTCACGAATTTCAATTGGTTATTTTTTCCCGGCAAAATTTATCTCTCATTCTTTTACTTATTTTATCACACTTCCTCTCTCCTAATTCTTATATCATACACGTCTTCTTCTTCTTTTAATTTTCTCTCTACACTCCCTACCATTTTTTTTTTTTGTATTTTTTCTCTTTTTTATTTAGATTCTTTCTTAAAATCATCAAATTAAATTCATGAAAAAAATATCAAATATGCATCTTAAATTGAAGATCGTTACAGAATCATGAATTTGGTAAAAAAATCATCATAAAAAAACTTTAAAAATGAGTAAGTTATACAATAGATTAAAATTCTAAAATATATAGTATATTTTTTCTCTCTCTTCTTAGAGCATCCGCAGCGCTGGGTGCGATGGCCGGATCGAACCCGGCCTATCGCACCCAGCGCCGTTGCTGCACCCGGGAGCGAAGGGAGGGGGCGTTCGAACGCACTCGGGGCATGGCTGCAGCGAAGGAAATGGGTGAGACACACGCGCCCATTTCCGAAAAAAAAAAAAAAAAATCTAAATTGAAGGACAGCAACAGCGGCGGCAGCCGCACGTGGCGGCGGAAGTCGAAGAGCTCCACCGGATTCCGGTGGAAGAGGAAGTTCAACTTCAATCTGCGCATTTGGTTCGTGGACAATATCCTCTTCAGAACCGTCTCGATTTTTGAAGCACTGTAAATAGATGAAAAGTATTGCTGCAAATTGGGGATAAATATAATTGCTCAAGATGATGAAATTGGTTTCTAGATTATTCCCATTTGTGGTCTGGCGCCGACAGAAGGAATTCAGCTAAAATTTGTTTTTTATTTTTTTATTTGTAATGTTTGGATTTTTAGTTGAATGAATTTTATGTTGTTAAAATTGAAGTTGTTTAATTTAAATTGAAAAAAGAATAAAAATAAAGAGAAAATGAAATTAAAATCTATTGAACCCGGGCGGGTGCAATACCATTGTTGGAGTGGGTGCAATAGAAGTGGGACCATTGTTGAAACCAAACTTTTCCTCTCACATATTCTTATCTCTCTTTTGACGTTGAGTACACATTTTGCTTTATATTCATTTTCATTATTATTCAAATATCCTTTTTTATATTTTTGTTATATATCAATTTTTAAGTTATTATTTACATATATTCTTTTACTTATAATAATTATTAATGCAACTATGAAGAATGAAATTATATTCGTTTATTTTATAACTCTCTAATTTAAGAATTTAAGTTTTAAAAGTAAAATTTGTATTACTTTTGATATAAATTTGAAGATAAATAATCAGTATATATTCAAAAAATAGAAGTTCTTTGTATGATTTAAATTTATCTAATTTGTAGTTATGTTTTTTTGTACAAATTATTTATTTATTTATATAAATATATCTACTATTATCTTTTCAATTAAATTTAATATTAGACCGATATTTATATATAATAAAAATTAAAACATTAAATATGGTTTTACATTTACATGTTTCGTATTTTTTAATTTTTTAGCACTGTAAATATTAATTTAGAGCTTAAGTAATGATATGATATACAATAAATATTTTATTGTTAGTTGCATATACAATAAATTGACTGTCATAATATCGTTAAACAATACTGGTATATAGAGTTAGGTTATAGCGAGAATTTTATTTTTCATGAAAAATTAGAATATTGAATAAGTTGTATTTTGACATTTTTCTGAAATTTAATTTTTTTTAATAATTAAAAATATATTTTATCTATATATTGCACGAGAGAGCGTGCTAATTATATTTAAAAAAAAAACACTTTTTTTTACTGATGATTACGATTTATTTTCACGCGAAATATTTTTTTCATGGTAAAGTTGATAATTATCTATCATATTTATTACGAAAACATGTGATCTTTTTTTAAATTTTGTATTTTTTGCACTATTAATATTAGGGGTGGTGTCTTTCAATAAATGACTTGAAACAATTCGTATGTTAGCAGTTTCATTAATTTCTCTCCACTAACTATTATTTTTATTATTTGTTTTTTTAGAGAAGACATTAGATTTTCACTTTACAGCTTGACAAAATGGGCTAAAATGCGGTAGCCACGTTTTGGACCAAATAAAACACGCCAACACTAAAATAAACATTTTAATTAAAGCAAATAAACATTAGATTTTATATTTCTCTGTCTCTCTCTCCATTGTAACTCTCTAAAATCATTATCTTTCCTCTGTAGATATTTCTCTCTCATCTGTCAGTCTGTCTGTCCCTCCCTCCTCACCACGCAAACTCTCGCTCTCTCCTCGTCATCCTTTTCCTCCGTCAACCCCTGCCGTCCGATTACTCTCGCCGCCTGTACAATATTTTCCCCTTAACCTCCACCCACCCAGATACTCCTTCCTCGTCTTGGCTGAACATCCAACGACCAAAATAGACACCGCCACCGACCTCGTCTGGTTTTGCCATACACGAGCCTCACCACTCTCTCCTCATCTGAATCACGATAATAAAGAAAAGTGCTGTTCATCAAAAAAGTGCGTAAACTCCTCCTGATTTCGAACCCGTTGAGATTTGACTAAATAATGCAAAACAAGAGTCCGAAAAATCGGTGGTATGGTTTATTACAAAACCGGTCTGGGTTCTCCCATTTTATCTCATAAATGACGTGTCAAGCCATCAACGGTAGTGCGTTTTACGCCTCGGCCTAGGATATAGGGGTGAGCAAAAAATCCGAAACCGAATAACCAAACCGATCCAAACCGAAATTTTAAAATATGGTTCGGTTTTTTCGGTTTTTCGGTTCGGTTCGGTTTTTTTTTTTTTTCATAAAATTTCGGTTTTTCGGTTCGGTTCGGTTCGGATTTTTTAAAACCGAACAAAACCGAAAAACCGAATTATATTTATAATATATTTATAATATATATATATAAATATATGTTATAATATTTTAATTATAATTTTATAATATCTAACTTCTAATATTTTTTTAATTTTA
This sequence comes from Salvia miltiorrhiza, assembly GCF_028751815.1. Taxonomy (NCBI): domain Eukaryota; kingdom Viridiplantae; phylum Streptophyta; class Magnoliopsida; order Lamiales; family Lamiaceae; genus Salvia; species Salvia miltiorrhiza. The sequence goes on along the minus strand of NC_080393.1, from coordinate 50,317,191 downwards.
TAGTTTTTTTTTTTGGAATTTTCGGTTTTTTTTCGAAAATTTCGGTTTTTTCGGTTTTTTTTCGAAAATTTCGGTTTTCTTCGGATTAATTCGGTTTTTCGGTTCGGTTTGGTTTTAATTATAAAAATTTCGGTTAATTCGGTTCGGTTTGTTCGGTTAATTCGGTTCGGTTCGGTTTTTTTTTTTAAACCGAACTAAAATATGGTTTGGTTCGGTTTTAGCAAAAACCGAACCATATAACCGAATGCTCACCCCTACTAGGATAGACATTACCAAATATTTATGACTCAGATCCCAATATGCAACTATTCAAACATGAGTAGGACTTGAATGAAAATTCGTTGGAAGTATATAGTAAACAGATATGAAAACAACAAAAAAGGGGCAACCAACTCTCCACAGCCCAGCTGAAATCAGCTCTGGCAGTGTTGATGGCGCGGGGGATTTATGCTTATATATATCTATGCAGAAACAAATCATCTTCTCTATAAACAATTACCTCATTGATTGATCGATCGAACCTAAGGTATGTGTTTTGCTCTGTCCATTTCAATCTATAACTTGATTTATATTTTGGGGAAATGTTTGGAGTTGTTATGATGAAACTGTGTGCATTGGGTCGTTAAGAGCGTCGGTTGTGGCGATTTTGGGGGCAATGTGTCGTGTTTGTGAACCGTTAAGGGCTCAACGGTAGACGACCATGTGGGCGTCTATATGCAATGCCGGATTGTGAAATTGATAGAGGGTTTTGAACACCCGGACCGTGGGCTGTCCGGCCGTGGTATCGATTCAGCCGCTCGACTGCCAGAGGCGGCGGGATTGAAGCGGGCGGGCTACGCAGCGGAGATAGAGTTCCGTTGCATCTAGATTTGAAAGTCCTACGTCAAATCAACGCTGAAACGGGAAATTGACTGCTGGGATTGACGTTTCCAGCGGCGGTTAGGGGCAAAAGCTTGCTAATTATGAGTATAATTTGTGCATTTTGATCGAATCACTTTGCCTAATAGAATTTATAGTATTTTTTTTCTTTTTTCTTTTTAGGGGTTTATAGTTGTGTTTTTAAGTCCAAAATTTTCAAATCTTTTGTTATGAGATATTACCATAAACCACTGTAGCCCCTGAAATTATGAATTATTGCATTGTGAATTAACTTGTACTAATTCTCAAAAAAAAAAAAAAAAAAAAAAAAAAAAACTTGCACTAAGACCTTGAACTTGGATTAAATGCGAAGTTATTTTAATCTTGTTTCAGATATAAATTATGTCTATGAAGCACCAAAATCTCTAAAAAATATTCAATATTACAAGTTAGTCTAAAGTTTAAATGAATACACAATGACCCTTGAACTCTTACATAATTGCATTTTAGCCCCTAGCTCTATATAAATTATAGTTTTGTCCTTAACTTTTAGGATATTACATATGCTCCCCCAACATTGATATAGGTTAGTTATAATCCTTCAAGTTCTATGAAGTTATAAGGACTTCATTTTTTATGAATACTTGTTTTAACCCCAGACTTATATAATGTTTGCTGTTGAAATCTTGTCAATTATGGTACTCTTATTTATGGTACAAACTTTATTTGACTAGTCTTGAATAAAAACATACAGAGAGTGGTTGCTCTTGAATGCGTTTTTGTCATGAATTATGCTTTGGTACTTGGTGTTTATACTTTATACTTGCATTAAATGTTTCCAGATTGATTTTTATACTTGTACCTATTGTTATTTTCAGATCGTGCAGATCGTGGAGTATGGCTACAGGCACTGCAAATGTTGAGTCACCACAGTCTCTCCATTCAAGGTTGTTGATAAAATGTTTATATCGTATATTACTTTCACACACATTTAAAGTGATTCATTGAAAGTTCTTCTTCGACATTGATGGCTGATAGTTTGTTCAGTTATGAAAACTTGTATTACTTGCCATACACATATACATTGGTCACCACAAACGACATTTTTCTGAAATATGTCTCCTTCATTGATTTGGTTGCTTCCTCGACATTGATGGCTGATAGTTTGTTCAGTTATGAAAATAGGTATTACTTTACTTGCCATACATATACATTGCTCACCACAAAGGACATTTTAGTGAGGAATATGATATCTGCTTTCCACTGGATAGCATTGTTCAATACTAACAGAAAGTTTCTGTCCTGAACCAAAAAAAAAAAAAAAACAGAAAGTTTCTGTGCATAAATGTTGCATTTCATTTTTTATATATTGAGAGTAGCGGATATCTCGCCATTTCTTCATAACCGTTGTTCTTTCTGAAGAGATTGATATGATACTAGGAGCTAAATTCAAGATCTACCGCTTTGTGCAACTGTAAAACAAAGTCTTATTCGAAGATGTAAAAGTAGCTTCTGAATTATGTGCTCAAATCTGACTGCATCTCCTTAGTTGCAAGACATGATATAGACGGTGTTGGAGACTAAAATTTGTAAGGTTCATTGCTTTGAATTAGATGCATGGGGAATTTGTACTAAGTAGGTGACCTTGTTATACTAATTAATTAAAATGCTAAATCTCTTGTGAAATTTTGTCAAATCAAACTAGAAATAAATTGTTCATCTAACTAGAAAGTCAAGCTATGCCATTTAGATTGTTCAGTGGTCTTAGAGTAATTAAACAGATTTTGTAGAATGATGTAGTTGTATTTTATTGCCTTCTCAATTGTTGCCTTTCTTGGTTTCTCCTACTTTCTGTGAACTCTTTTCTGATGCTATTTGCCAGAAAAGGGAAGAAGAAAACTGGGGGGAAATGCCTAAAATATAATTTAATGATCAGTCTCTTTGGTTTGGTTTTATCGCCTATATGTTCGTCTCTGTCATTGTTTAGCTAGAGTAATATAATTCAAGGCAAAATGCCAGAGTAATTATTTTTGAACCAATCTAAGAGCTGAATCTCAGCGGATTGTGGCAGCAAGATTGTAATCATTGGAATTTGACGGTACGTATATTATTTCAGATTGTTAGGAAGAGTTGCTCTGGTCACCGGAGGTTCCAGTGGCATCGGAGAGAGCATTGTGCGTCTGTTTCGCAAACATGGTGCAACAGTTTGTATAGCCGATCTTCAAGATGACCTAGGCCAACGTCTCTGTGAAACCCTAGGTGGCAGCTCAGACATCGCCTTTTGCCACTGTGATGTGACAATTGAAGATGATGTCAAGCGTGCAGTGGACTTCACCGTTGACAAGTTCGGAACCCTTGACATAATGGTGAACAATGCCGGGTTGTCGGGCCCTCCCTGTTCGGATATCCGCGACTTTGAGATCTCCGCATTCGACAGGGTCTTCGATGTGAACGTGAAAGGTGTTTTCATCGGAATGAAGCATGCGGCCCGCATCATGATTCCGGCCAAGAAAGGGTCGATAATATCGATCTCCAGTGTGTCGAGCACCTTGGGTGGCGTCGGGCCTCATGCATACACAGGTTCCAAGCATGCCGTTTTGGGGCTCACCAAGAACGTCGCGGCAGAGCTAGGAAAACACGGCATACGTGTAAACTGCGTGTCTCCGTACGCCGTGGCGACGGGCTTGGCACTAGCTCACTTGCCCGAGGAGATGAGGACCGAGGATACATGGGATGGTTTCCGTAAATTTGTAGCGAGTAATGCCAACTTGCAAGGCGTGGAATTGACTGCAGAGGATGTGGCGAATGCTGTGGTTTTCTTGGCGAGTGACGAGGCAAGGTATGTCAGCGGCATGAATCTCATGGTCGATGGCGGCTTCACATCTACAAACCATTCCCTTCAAGTATTTAGGTGAACAAAATTTATATATTTGCTGCCATCCATGCTGTTGTGGAAACTAGTTTATGAATAGTGATGGTAATTCTATTTGAATGATGATATGTACGTTTTTTTCTTTCTATATCTGCAATATATAATTTGAGTACTTAACTATATACTAATATAAAAAGTATATTGGGTACAAAATATATAGATCGTCAACTACGACTTAGTTTTCACAAAGGAAAGTACAATGACGCTGAAATGAATTGAAAACCTTGATTTTGTGTTTGTATAAACTAGTACGTCCTCCTGTGTGATTCACGGTGATCATCGAAATTGAACACTATATTTAAATAAATAAAGGGTAATATCATGAAAATCTTTGAACTATACCCACTTTATCAAAAATACAATGAAACTTTTGAAATATTCTCTAAACCCTCAAACTATCAGGTTTTTATCAAATATATCACGCATCTATTTTTTGGTTACCAGAAACGTGATGTGGCTCGTCGGATGCAACAATGTAATTTATATTCTATTTTGTTAAAATGACATGAAAAAAACGACTTCGTTTCGTACCATATTCTATCGTATTTATCCCTAATTCTAAGTTATTAGCGTGAATTTCAAACATGATAGGAGTAAATTTTAAATTTCAGAGTGGATTTTTTAAAAATAATATGGTACGAAACGATGTCGTTTTTGCATTGCATTTAAAAAAAATAGAATATAAATTTCATTGTGGCATCCGGCGAGACACATCACGTTTTTGGTGATCGAAAAATAGATGCGGGATATATTTGATAAAAACCTGATAGTTTGAGGGTTTAGAGAACATTTTAAAAGTTTTAGGGTATTTTTGATAAAGCGGATATATTTCACGAGTTTCATGATATTTACCCCTAAATCTTTATATATATAAAAAGCAAAGTAAATGTAATTTAATTCAATTAAAAGGGTGTAATTGGAATTTATGGGACAAAATTGCTTAATCCAGTACTGCCGAAAAAAACTTCTACTGATTGTTACATTTTCTTCTATATTTATTTTTCTTCCTAAACATAAGCATGAGTTGTTCTCTATCTAAAGTTAAACAGCAAACGTGTGTTATATAAGAAAAGTCACTCTAAAGAACACGAAATAATTAAAAATATTAACAATATTCAATGATTTCTTCTTCCAAAAAGATAATTTTTTTTTAATAAATATATAAATATTAAAGAATTATATCTTTTTACTGGTTATCTCTCTAAACAAAAATATTCTAATTCAACACTAATTAAATAATCTTCTTATTGAGTTAGTTACATATTTAATGTTTAATTATACTTATAAACACACTATAAGCTAATGTTATTTAATTATAAAATTTGAAGTACGCCTATAGATTATAAATAAATTTTTAAAACAGTTTTTATCCAATAAATTGTATGAAAAAAAAATTAGTTATAAATTACAACATATAAATGTTAGCTGCTATGTTATGTTCTACTAAAATTAAATATTAAATTATTAATTATAATTATAATTTTTTTATATTTTTAAATTTATTTAACTATTAAGCATAATTTTGAATTTGAAAGCAATTATAATTATAAATATTACAAAGTTTAAAAATACTTCCATATTAAAAATGTAAACTCTATATAAAAATAGAAGCACGAATAGTTTATTTTTAAAATATAATTAATATTGTAAAATAGCTATTAATATTTACTCGTGGAAGATTTAGTTTCAATTTAGTACTATATTTTTATCTTCCTTGCCCATCTTTTTTTTTCTTCCCTATTTTCGTGTTATTTTCTTCGAGATCAAATTTGCAATATGTAATTGTATATCTTAAATAAAAGATCATAAATGGTATAAATCAATTTAAAATGAGCACGTTATGATCGTTTTAAATTTGTACATATTAATTTTTATTTTTATTTTTATATTTATTTTTAGTTTTTCATTAACTTTTTTAAAAGTTGAGACTACTGATACAGTTAAATATCTTTCTAACGTTTTGTTCTTTTTATTCTTTGTTATTTTGCTATTTATAACATTTCGATTTTCTATATTGTGTAGTCATATATATTTTACATTGAAAAATTATTATAAGGATACAATATTACTAATACTATTATAAGAAGATAATATTATATATATATATATATTAGTATAATTTATGTGAAGAAGGAAAGTAGTTGTCACATTACAAAAAGAATGTTTACTAATATTTTTAAGATAATACTATGTGGATTTATTTTTGTTGAATTGATTAATCATTTGTTTAAATCAATAAATATTAAAATAATTATAAGTTAATAAGTCAACAAAATTAATTATGATAAATTAAATTTAAAAATAAAGAATAGTGATTAATTATTTAATAAAATAGTTGGTAGATGTGTTTTAGTGAATAAAAGGGTCTTACCATATAAAAACGAGCGGTTGTAGTTAAATTGAGTGTGAGTCATGTAAAAATGAGTAGTTATGGTTAAAAAAAGAAAAAAGGGTGGACATGTCCTAAAAAGAAAGTAATATACTCTTTGTGGACGCTAAATCAAATAAATGTTGTATACTCTTGGTGGACGGGGATAGTACCCCCTTTGTCTCATAAAAATATGAACATTTATAAGTGGTACGAATTTTAAGATTTATTAGATAAAAATATATTGTGAGTGAAAAAGGGGTCCCACTTGATGAAAATTAGAGATAAAAAGTAAAATGATCGTGGTGGGATAATGTAGAAAAGTAAAAAGGTTCATATTTTTATGAGACTGGGGGAATATAATTTTGTGTAAATTACATTGATTATATTAGAATATTGGATTAATTTGTAGAGAAAAACTTGGCATCAAATTTTAATATTTTTAATTTAAATTAATAATTATAAAATATACGCATATTTTACACAAATCTAAAATCACATCATCGCACATCGTGCGGGAGGTACACTAGTAAATATAAATATAAAATAGAATCATAATATAAGCAAAATTTAAAATATTTCTTTTGAGAAAAAAAAAAAGCAATCCACATCAATTATTCAATAAAGAACTAAAATATGAAAACACTTAAATTTTCAACTTTGTATAAAGTTTAATGATAATTATAGTTATTAAATAATTTAACTTATGTGATAGTAAAAATTATCATTACACAATATTATTATTACAGATATAAATAAAAATCATATTTTAAATTCTATTTTTAATATATATATATATATATATAGGGATGGGCTAAAATAAGAGCATTTCTTAAGATATAAAATAAGAATCATTTTCAGCCCTTAGATCATCAAGATCTACGGTTGATTCATAATCTTGTTGGATGAATTTATGGTCCCGAGTTCGAATCCCAAAGATAGCAAAAATTTATTTTTCACAATTCATATCTTTATACAGCGAATTCATACGTGTTCTATATAAAATTCATACATTAAAAATTGCTCTTATTTCTTATTTTAAGATGTGCTCTCACGATAGCCCACCCCTATATATATATATATATATATATATATATATATATATATATATAGGAAGAGGTTCTAATAAAAACCTCTGTTAAAATGAGAACTAGGAACCTAATCTTGACCTTTTAAATATTAGATCTAATGGTTAGGATTTAGTCAACAAAAGAAACTGTGCATCTATTATATTTTACTGTGCAATTAAAAAATATGCAATTTATGCAATTGAAACCAACAATGCAAAATACTCAAGCAAATCGAAATTGTGCATCTATGCAATTGAAACTGTGCATCTATGCAATCGAAATTGTGCATCTGTAGTTTAATCTCAGCCCTCTATTTTATTTAAATCAATGGTTTTAAATTGGTTCCTGGTTTTCATCTTAAGAGGGGTTTTTATATTAACCCTACCCTATATATATATATATATATATATATATATATATATATGGTTGCATTCTACGAAAACACAATATTAGATGGAGAATGGAGTCGCAATTTGGTTCGTCAGATCAATCTTGATCAAAGGCTGAGATTAGAAGTTAATATAATTAAAATTGGTAAGATTCATAATATCCCTTAATTTACTCCTTTCTCTCTCCTCTCTCCTCTCTCTATCTCCCGTCACCTCTCTCCTCTCTCCTCTCTCTCTCTCTCGTCCCCTCTCTCCTCTCTCTCAAGTTCAACACAAGTTCATAAGTTCAATACTACAAATTCAAAAGTTCACAGAATTATACGTATAAGTTCAATAAAATTATTTACAAAATCTGCCGCCCCCTTCCTCTTCTCCGGCGAATGTTCAATGCACGGAGAAGGGGGGGCGGCCGGAGTTTAGAAGGCGGCGGTGGTGGTTGAACTTGGGGTGTTCGAAGGCGGCGGCGGTGGCTGAACTTGAGGGCGTTCGAATGCGGCGGTGGCTGAACTTGGGCGGCGGTGGCTGAACTTGATGGGGTTCGAAGGCGGCAGTGGCTTTGAACTTGAGGGCGGCGGTGGATCTGAACTTGTGGGTTGAACTTGGGGCGTTCGAAGGCGGCGGTGGTGGCTGAACTTGAGGGCGGCGGTGGCTGAACTTGAGGGCGTTCGAAGAGGCGGCTCCGATTGCTGAACTTGGGCGGCGGTGGTGGTGTGAAATACATAGATCGGACAGAGGGAGGCGGCGGTCGAAGAGGCGGCTTCCGATTGCTGAACTTGGGGGCGGTGGCTCTGAACTTGAGGGCGTTCGAAGGCGGTGGTGGTGGTGTGAAGAACATAGATCGGACGGAGGGGGGCGGCGGTCGAAGATGCGGCTTCCGATTGCTGAACTTGAGAGATGACGGAGGGAGGCGGCGCCACGCTGAGGTCGGAACGCGTTGGAAGAGACGGCGCCGGCGGCGGTGGGCTTGCCTGCCGCTGCGTGGGTTCAGTGTGTGTGTGTTCTGTGTGAGAGACGAGAGAGAGAGGGAAAAAGGGACGGGTGAGAGAGAGATGAGAGAGGAGAGAGGGAAAAAGAAACGGAAGAGAGAGAGAGGAGAGAGGAGAGAGGAGAGAGGGATGTGAGTAATTTAAGGGATACTAATATTAGCTTTTAATCTCAGCCCTTGATTAAAATCGATCTAACGAACGAGATTATGACTCTAGACTTTGCAAATATTTATGTTCTTGTTGAACTCTTCCCTATATATATATATATATATATATATAGGCTAAAGTTCAATGAAGAAGGCCTAAATGTAAGAAAGAAGAGAGAAGTAATCTAATCCGTTGATCTTATCTAATCTAACGGACATGATTTATTCACGCCATGTTCAACGGATTTTTTCGTTGAACATATGGGGGGTCAAAACCCAGAACCCCCAAAAATATTGTATATATTCACGAATGTTCAACGAAAAAATCCGTTGAACATGGCATGAATAAATCATGTCCGTTAGATTAGATAAGATCAACGAATGAGATTACTTCTCTCTTCTTTCTTACATTTAGGCCTTTTTCATTGAACCTAACCCTATATATATATATATATATATATATACCTAATTATTCATCTACAAAGTAATATTAAAATTAATACAAAAAAATTATTTTTTAAAAAGAGGCTTAAAATGAATCAATATATTTTCCTTCACCATTGTTTCATTCTAAACTATAACTAAAAAATTTTAGAATACAAAACCTTATATATACTTATTTTCCCTTTAATATAAAAACATAAAATAAAAGTAAATAGAAATTAATAGCAGAAAAAAGAAGAAGTAAACATGACAATAAGAAGAGAGGATATTTAGCTGAAATAACATTAAAGATAGTACAGAGGAGATGAAAAGAAAGTTATTTTAAAATAAATTAATATAATTTCCTTTTCCCTAATTACACTAAAAACTATTATAACTAAAAAGTATTATAATTAAGAAAAAAAAATGATATAGAACCTAAATATACATATGTCACGTACTTTTTATATAATTAATGTTGTATACTTGTATTTTTATAAAAAAAAAAAGTGTACTTTTTAAAATTACACGTATATATTTCTTCTATTTAATAATGTTTTACATCATTTAATTTTTATATAATCAATGTTTCTCTAATCATGCATTTGCTAAATTTCGTAATATATCATGTAAGTTTATTTATTTATTTATTTATTTATTATTATTATTATTATTATTATTATTATTATTATTATTATTATTATTATTATTATTATTATCCACACTTAATTTAACAATTTGGACCCAAAATTAAATAAAACGAAATCAATAGTCCATACTTAATATAATGATTTTGGGCTTTTAGAAGCCCAACGTATATTATTGTTAAAAATCCACATTCAAATAGTTCAAAAATAATTAAAAAAATTATGAATAAATATAAATACAACACAAATAATTAACAAGGAAACTCTAACAACCCAAATAGTAATACTACATCTTCCCCTAAAAAAATACTACATCTCATCTGCGCCGTTGCATCTGCTTCTTCTTTGTTTTTTTTGAAGCCTTCTTCTTCTTCTTCTTCTTAGTCTCTGCGTTTTTTTTTTACTTTTTTTTCTTCTTTTTCTTCTACACGCATCATCTTCTTTTTCTTATTCCACAAAATAATTTTATCATAAAAGTCAAAGGTTATTTCTTAAAATTTGAGATCTATTGAAGTGTCTCACATTGGATTGGAGATAGTGACATTAGCCACTTTATATGGTGAGACAACCCTCTCCCTTATAAGGCTTTTTAAGGGAGGAATAAGCCCAATATCCATTTCTAACATGGTATCAGAGTCAACCACATTGGAGATAGTGGCATGAGTTTATGGTGAGGCAACCCTCTCCCTTATAAGGCCTTTTAAGGGAGGAATGGGTCCAATATCCATTTCTAACAAGATCTATCTCTTGTCTCTCTCTTTCTCCAAATCCGCATAGCTCCAGGTGATTCTCTACACTTTCATCTGTAATTCTGCTCCCTTTCTCAACCACCAAGTTGCCGATGTCTCTCAAAATGATTCTTCTCTCTATATCCTCCGCTGTGTACGGTTATGCCTCAACTGTTAAATCCCCTTCTATGTGAAACTCATCCAAACAACCCTTCCCTCAAAGTCTGCAAAATCCCTAGGTCTACTGCCTTTCACTTCTCAATTTTTGATGATTCAATTGGCGTCCCAGGCTCCAGCCACCAACTTGACGCCGAAAGCAGAGGCATGGCCTTACGCAGTAGAGGATTTAAATATTGTGGAGACGAAGGCTATTTAATGAGCTGCTTATTTTACGATTTCAAAATTGGAGAGATGTTGATGGTGTGCTACATTTTCATGGGATTAACTATAAAATTGCAGAAAAATCAAATCTTCATATATTACAACGCTGTCTGCTGTGCTTGGAGAAATCGATTCCAAAGTTGTGAATAATTGCAATTTTAGCATTTGTATTCTTCGATATTCTTTATCTTCTCTTCCTCCATTATCTCCAGATTTTCTGAAATAATTTTATACTCCCTCCGTCCCTGAAATGGCTTCCTCTTTGGGGACGGCACGGGTTTTAATGAAAAGTTGTAAAGTGTATTGATAATGGAGAAAAAATGATATAATTATTATTGGAAGTTGTGAAAAATGTTATAATTAGTATTGAGAGTTGTGAAAAGTGAAAAGTAAGAATAAATAAAGTATTATTAGTGGTGGGGTAGATGTCCAAAAATGGAAATAAAGAAAGAGGAAGTTATTTGGGGGACGTCCCAAAATGGAAAAAGAGGAAGTTATTTTAGGGACGGAGGGAGTATTTGTCGTAGTGTGGCCATAGAGGATATCTTCGCATAAATCGTTGTTAAAATTTCAGACCGAAAATGTAGGAATCGTGAATTGAAAAAAGAAATGACTTTAAAAAAAAAAAAAAAAATTGGCGGTAAAAGATATTCAAATGAAAAATGTCATCTGAAGAGTATTAAGTTGGATAAATATTCAATTAGCAAACTAGCTACGAGACATGAAATGCAACTTAGAATTTGGTAACACTTTCAATTAAAGGTGTGAAATGAGAGGCTTGGTTCGGCTAAGGTATGGAATCCAACCAAGCTAGTAGGGCATTTAAAAATATGGCCCAAAATCAGGTCGGGTCGAATTACACTTACGAATAGAAAGGAGAAGGCAAATAAAGTTACCTCTATTTCAACTCGTCTCAATTTGGATATAAATAGGGCCTTTATATAATGTTATTATATCACTATTTACTCTCCTATTTAATTGGTTACAATCGCATATATTTGTCTAATTATCTCATATAAACAGATCACATAAATATCATATGAGTGGATTTACATCTTTATGAGGTAATAAAATACTAAATCACATTTGTGATAATTGAGAACGAAGTATCAATTTAAGCTGCAACATAATAAATAAATGGTATGTCTTGATTATTTATTTATGTTGGTACATTGCTATATATTGAGGACCACGATGCGATGTGTTCATCTTAACTAACCAAATAAGAAGAACTATAAAGTTACAAGGGTGTATGAGTGTTTGTATGCAGGGACGGATCTAAGAATTTAATTAGGACCGGGCGAGATTTCATAGGATAATTTTAATGAATTTTTAGTAAAGAAAATAGACCGGGCGATTGGGCGACCACCGAGATTTCATCAATATATATATATATATATATATATATATATATATATATATATATATAGGTAATAAAAAAAATTTGACCGGACGACCGCCGAGGCTGCCCGGCCTCTAGATCCGTCTCTGTTTGTATGTCACTTTAACTTACTATATATGGGTGACAGTTAGTCCGAATTTATATTTTTTGTATTGTATTCCGTCGGTAATCCATCGTTAATTAATATTTTTACAATAATTTAATTTTATAATTAATTTAATTTTAATATTTTATTTAAAAAAATATTTTCATTACTTTCTGTCATTAATTATTATTTTTATATTATTTGAATTTTTAAATTATTTTTATTTTAAATATTTTATTTTAAAAAATATTTTTATTATATCCCGTCGTTAATCCATCGATAATTAATATTTTTATATTAATTTATTTTCAATATTTTATTTTTATTTTATTTTTCGTAGTTCGTTAAATAATAGTATTTTAATTTAAAATTAATCTTTTATAAAAATTAACAATAATATTAATTTTTTATTATTTTAAAACCTTTCGTTATTTTTTTATTATTTTAAAATCTGTCGTTATTTGAAAATCGATCTTTATTAAAAATTAAAAACTTTTAGATATCCATTTTGATATATTTTAAGGGTATGCATGAATAAAATTGTATATTGAAAGAAAGGTTAAATGAATTAACATGTGGTAATCTATCAATTATTTGCATCTTTTATATATACTGGTGACTACTCGAAATAAACTTTTATGTTAATCGTGTTTGACCTAGAGCACTATGAAGATGGGTAACCCACTGAAAAATTATGAAAGTGTATAATGTTGAGTACAATCTACATTAGAAAAATTGATAATAAAATTCGTACAATTGAAATTAATAAAATAAAAATTAATAATAAAAAAATAAAAATAAAGTAATAAAAAAATGGGCTAATTGCCTGTAAATCCCTAACGTTTACACGGAATTGGTTGTTGAGGATCTTGATGGAGGCGAAGGAGGACGGAGACCGAGGGGTGCGACGGTGGTTGTTGAGGATCTTGGTGGAGGCGAAGGAGGACGGGATTGAGGCGCTCGATCTGGGCTCGGCAGTGATTGAAGGGGGGAGGCGACTGTTGGTTGTTGAGGATTTGGGTGGGGGCGGCGACTGTTGGTTGTTGAGGATCTTGGTGGAGGCGAACGGTGGTGGTGGTTGAAGGGGGAGGCGGCGGCGGGTTGGGGGAAGGAAGGGGGCGGCGGAGGGGCGGCGCCGGTGGTGCTGGCAGGGGAAGGCAGCGGTGGGTTGGTGGAGGGGGGATAAGGGTTTGAGGAAGATGGTGATTTGGAATTTTTTTAGTTTTTTTTTAATTTTTTTGCCACATGTAAAAAATATGTTTAGGTGTCAATTCCGGCTGCCACCTCATCAATTCCGGCTGCCACAGTGGCATTTCCGGCGCCGGGGTAAGAAAAAACCGGTCACCGGATAAATTTGAGACAAAAACGAAAGGTTAGGTATTTAAAAGTAGAAAAATAAAAATAGGTGCAAAAACCAATTCCGTGTAAACGTTAGGAATTTACAGGCAATTAGCCCTAAAAAAATTCAAATTAGCGACAAAAATTTCCATCGTTAATTATATTTAACGACGAAAATTGAAGTTTTAACGACGGAAAATTCCATTGTTAATGGCGGTTTTTTTTATAGTGGTGATTCTCTTTGAACTATTAATATTGATAATTTATATGTGCATTGCACGAGATGAATGTGTTTAATTCTATCTCTGCATTGCACGAAATGGATACTCCCTCCGTCCACGAATTAAAGCCCTACTTGCACTTAAATTTTTGTCCATCAATTAAAGCCCTATTGTGCTTTTTGTACATTTTTACTCTTCTTCTTTTCCTATATTTACTACCATTTGCCACTAATGGACCCACCTTACAATAACTTTATCATTTTTATATTCTATATTTATTACACTTTATCATTAGTGGACCCACCACACAACACCTTTAACACTTTAGTCAACTACTTTATCACTTTAGTCAACTACCCTTATATTTCATCCACAACACCTTTTTCAGCTTTCTTAGTCTCCGTGCCCACCCTCAAATGGGGCTTTAATTGGTGGACGGAGGGAGTACTAATTATAAGTACTCTCTTTGTCCTAATTTAATAGGTCACAAGGCCTAAACACGTATATCAAAAATGAATACTTTATAATATACTTTTTCCGTCCCACGAATCTTGACATGTTTGATTTTGGCACGGGAATTAAGGAGTTGTAGATTAGTGTTTTAAGTGTATAATTAATAAAGTATAAAAGTGATAAAGTAGGAGAGATAATGTAATAATTATTACCTTATTTGAAAATGTGTCAAGATTCGTGGGACGACCCAAAAAGGAAAACGTGTCAAGATTCGTGGGATGGAGGGAGTAATAGAAAAGAAAAAAATATACTTTTTAAAATATATTTGTCAAAAAAAGTAGAAAAGATAAATGAAAATATTTTTTTAAGTGAAAAAAGATATATAATTATTTGTGGATTAGTGTAAATAACAAGTTATCTGAGGTACATGTTTGTTATATGCTCCGTTCGTCCCTGAAATAGCTTCCTCTTTGGGGACGACACGGGTTTTAATGAAAAGTTGTAAATTGTATTGATAGTGGAAAAAAGTGTTATAATTATTATTGGAAGTTGTGAAAATGTGTTATAATTAGTATTGAGAGTGGTGAAAAATGAAAAATGAAAAATGAAAAGTAAGAATAAATAAAATATTAGTTGTCCAAAAATAGAAAAAAAGAAAGAGGAAGTTATTTAAAGGACGTCCCAAAAAGGGAAAAGATGAAGTTATATATTTTAGGGACAGAGGGAGTATTGATTTTCCATATTAAGAAGTGACATATTAAAATGGGACGTCCAAATAAGTACATGTGAACTTTTGAATAGGGACGAAGGGAGTATAACATTTCGAAAATTGTCTTTCACTCTGTTGTGTCCCTATTGTACGCAGATGAAGTTATATATAGTAACAAAGGGAGTTGAAAACAAACCAATCACTAGAAAGCAAATACATAACATCAAACAGATGATCAATCTGGCCATCCTAGGTTATATAAATCTATTCGTGCCATTACAACTTGAGCTGTTACCGTATGCAGTTTCCTGCCTGCTAATCCAATGACTATATGCGAAGAAAACAATGTGTAAAGCTAGTTTATATAAACATCAACCCTCTGCATCAACTAATTAAGACATATCACAAATACTAATTAGTCGATCGAGATGGTGAAAGCAGCAGTGTTTTCGCTTCTCTATCCTCTGTTGCTTTCAGCTCTTGTGCTCAACTGCCAATGTCAACACAGGACTGTAAGTATACAGACAAGTTGCAATTTGTTTTGGGTTTCTCGAATTTAGCTGCAATTCAGATCATTCTTGAAAATTTCTTGATTTCTATGAGTTTCTTGAATCCAACTTCGTATCTGTTTAAGT
This sequence comes from Salvia miltiorrhiza, assembly GCF_028751815.1. Taxonomy (NCBI): domain Eukaryota; kingdom Viridiplantae; phylum Streptophyta; class Magnoliopsida; order Lamiales; family Lamiaceae; genus Salvia; species Salvia miltiorrhiza. Next base: position 50,301,420 of record NC_080393.1, on the reverse strand, counting down.
TATTTGCATCTTTTTATTTTGGCTGAAATATTATTATAACAGTTATTACTCACTCCGTCCTATTAAAAGTTGTATTATAGGTGACATATTTTCATAAATGGAAAAATTTAACCCTTAAAAAAATATGAAACTACCACTTTAACAAATTTACACATCCTTAATTTCCGTGCAGAAAAGTTTTGAATCACTTATAGTGGAATGAAGGGAGTAATATTTTCTGAAATCATTTTAAAAATGTCATTGAACCACTTATAGTGGAATGAAGGGAGTAATATTTTTGTCCCTTTGGGATGGCCTAGTGGTTGGGGTGGTTGCCTGTTGTCCAAGAGGTCACAGGTTCGAATAATCTCGGCCACAATAACCACTAGGTGGGGTGTGTGTGTGTGGTTTGTATTATTTATAATGTAATTTCATCAAAAAAAAAGGTAGTAATATTTTCTGAAATCATTTTTAAAATGTCATTTTTGATTTTTTTTTTAATTTTTAAATCACTAATCAGGTGGGACCGGACCCAAAACATTTACTTTATAGTTCAACGGGTAATCAATAGTTACAAGTTGATTCGGACAAAACCCACCCATTGGCATCCCTGCATACAACTTCCTAATATAAAAATTGTGAAAACTATGCATTGAACGTATAAAGTAACTGCACTGAGTTCTACGCCAAGCGAATATGACGAATTACTTATAAGATGCAGTGGTGAGTGCAGTTTCGATCGTTATAGGTTCAGTGCAAAGTTCTCATAATCTGACGTATCTTAGCTTCAATATGTTGTAAGATGATCTGTTTTGCTCAAGATTTGGTGCTCACTTTGGGTGCAGCTTCACGTTGTCTACATGGGAGCTAGGCCCGACGGCGATGTGTCGGTTGCATCCACGCATCATTCCATGTTGCATAAAGTACTTGGAAGGTTAATTTGCTACATAACAAATTCAGCTGATTCTTGATTTGTTGTTTAAGGGTGCATTTTCTTTGGTTGTAAATTTATCATGGAAAAATGAAGGATAAATAAAATTTAACCCTTTAAATCCTTTCTTTCTTTTCCCACATTTCCTACTTGACCCCTACTCATTCCTCATTTACACTATAAAGGAGGGATAATATTATCACATCATTTTTGGAGGGATAATATTATCCCTCATTTATAGTGTAAATGAGGAATGAGTAAGGGTCAAGTAGGAAATGTGAGAAAATAAATGAAGGATTTAAAGGGTGAAATTTTGTTTATCTCTCATTTTCTCATGATAAATTTACAACCAAAGAAAACGCACCCTAAAGTGAAAAAATAAGAAAAAAATCAAAATTAAGTTTGCAATTGCAGTGCGAGTTCTGCGAAAGAATCACTGGTTTACAGCTACGGCAGAAGCTTCAACGGATTCGCGGCCAAGCTGAGTAATGAGGAAGCCAAAAGGATTGCAGGTGAGTTCATCAAGTCATCTTATTAATTATTGCAACAAATTAAATTAAAATGAACAAAATTGAAGACAAAAATTTGGACATGTGAATGCAGAAATGGAAGGAGTGGTGTCAGTTAACAAGAACCAAGTGTACAAGCTGCACACCACCAGATCTTGGGATTTCTTGAACCTTACAACCGACAAACTCGGAGCTCCTCCTCAATCTGATGTCGTCATTGCCCTCCTAGACACCGGTAATTAACTTAATTACACTCTTCTAAACTTTTTCTTTTTTTTTAAGTTAACAAAACTAATTTTTTTTAATAGTAATCTATGTTTTAATTTTTACTTTTTCACATTTGTTCCATCCATATATATAGGAGTGTGGCCGGAGCATCCAAGTTTCAACGACTCAGGTTTTGGATCTCCGCCAGCCAAATGGAAGGGAGCCTGCACGGGCCAAAATTTCACTTGCAATAAGTAAGCTTACGCATTTTTATTGATTTAGAATCGGATTAATTGTTTATAAAATATACAAATGATAGTGAAATTATGATTTTTAACCAAATAAATAATTTGGTAAAATAATTACTTTATAATTTTTGGAATTTGGTATGACTTCCAATTTTGCTGGTCAATCACTCAATTTTTAAGTCCCATGAGCAAGTCGAAGGTCCAGTATAGAAAGCTTTTTATGATAGTGTGCTAATGATATACTCATATTCGAAAATAATTTGAAAGTTATTGTCATAAAACTCTATATCTTTTTTCTTTTGTCAATTTTGGATTCCTTTACCACGTACCATTAAAAAGCCGAATGATTAAGCAATTGGCCAACGAACTATGAACTTAAGCAAAATTCCAAATTAAATTTTGTACAATTTGGGTATTTTCTAATCAAGATTTTTCATTTGGTTAAAAATCGAAATTCAACGATACTTTGTGTATTTTACAAGTAATTAATCCTTTCGAATTAAAGAATTAAGAAACTAGTAAATACAAAGTGTACTAATTTAGTTGAAAAAAATGATGGTTGCAGCAAGATCATCGGAGCACGTTTCTACAACAGCGACGGCTACTCGGGCGGCGAGGATCAATCGGCAAGGGACACGGAAGGGCACGGAACCCACACGGCGTCAACGGCTTCGGGAGTGGAGGTGGAGGCGAGCTACTTCGGCGTGGCCGAGGGCGTAGCGCGAGGAGGCGTTCCCAAATCAAGAGTGGCGGTCTACAAAGTGTGCTGGTCGTTCGGGTGCAACTCGGCAGACATCCTTAAGGCCTTCGACGATGCCATTGTCGACGGAGTTGATGTCATCTCCGTGTCATTGGGATCCGACTGGCCGGCCGACTACGTGGACGACACCATCGCCATCGGATCTTTCCACGCCATGAAGAATGGGATTCTCACCTCCAATTCGGCAGGGAACTCGGGGCCGTACCCCGTTTCAGTCTCCAACTTTTCACCATGGACACTCACGGTTGCTGCCAGCACCATTGATAGGAAATTCGTCGCTAGGCTTCAGCTCGGAGACGGCCAAATACTATCGGTAAGATGATACTATATTTCATGACTTAATATATCAATATATCAACTTTTGTATTTTAAAGATATAACATATAGTCACAGAGATATTTTTTCAAAATAAAAATAAAAATAGGTAGATATTTTTTGGTTTAAGGACATTTACTTTGCATGATTATAAGATACATGGTTAAGTATTTTTGTCATCGACAGGATTTCTCCAATCTCATCATTTCAATGGGATTGGAATAAAGAAAAAGTAGCTTAAATGAAAAAATAATCAAGAGCCTTGTGATATCCCAAATTTTAATCCAAATAAATAAGGGATTGGTTTTACTATTTTTATCAATCAAAACTAATTTTTCAAAGTAAACGTAGCTTTAAAATACTATTTGCCCTCAATTCAAGATTTAAAAGTTTTGTAGTTGTGAATTAAAGGTAAATTATGATCAATAGACATTTTCTGGGACCTCTGTCGACTCTCCCTCCTCCCTCTCTCCTCCACTCAATTCCCGGCGCCGATTGAAAACCCACGTTTGAAAACCCATTTCGCTCCCCCTCCTCCCTCTCTTCTCTACTCAAATACCAAATTTCAAGAACAGATCTACACATGCGCAAATGAAAACCCTATTTTCTTTGCTCTTTGTGAGCCTATGAATACTTTCAATAACCATAGTTTTAGAGGCGGATTGTCCGTCGGGTATCGTTTACGGCCGGCACAATGGCAGAAAGCAAGACCGAAGGTCGGGGCATTAGGTGGCGTGACTGGGAGGCAGAGGCTCACTGGAGGAGGCAGGTCAGAGCGGCGCAGTTATTTGTGGCGCAAACCCTAGGCGGCACGAAGAGGGGGCCAAACCCTAGCTGCAACTTTGAAAGCGTGGGTCAGAGAGAAGGGTACTCAGGTCGGATCTTGAGAGCGCGGATCCAGGAATCTGGACGACAGCCTGGACGATTGTGGCGGCGGTGGAAGAAGAGAGAGAGAGGGGGAGAGCCAGACGGGGGGCAGAGGAGGAAGGAGGATGGGGGAGAGAGAGAGAGAGAGAGAGAGAGAGAGAGAGAGAGAGAGAGAGAGAGAGAGAGAGAGAGAGAGAGAGAGAGAGAGAGAGAGTGACGTGTGAGGGAGGGGGTGGGGGTGATTTGCCACATATAGGGTGATTTGGCATGAATAACGCCACATAAGAAAATTCCGACCCCAAATTTGGCCGAAAAACCCCTCATGGGAAAATTAGGAAAAATTGAAAGTTGGGGGTTTTTTGTGGGAAGTTCAAAGATTAGGAGAAAAAACGAAAAATGAGTATAGTTTAAGGATTTAGAGTGAATTAACCCAATTATAAAAACGGCTATTTTTCATGTTTTTATCTAAGTAGATATTTTTTATTTTTACAATAACAAAATTGATATTTTATTATTTCACAAGAGTAGTAGATTTATATGCATGTTCTATCGAATTTTCCTAAATCAATGAATCATTGATCAATATTACATATAAATGTGTTTGAGATTGTTTCCTAACAAATTGAAAACACAAAAATTGAATGAAGGGAATCCTCATAAACACCTTTGATCTCAATGGGACTTCATACCCTTTGATTTGGGGTGGAGATGCTGCAAACTACACCATTGGTTCTAGCCCCGACTATGCCAAATTCTGCTTGGACGGTGCGATGAATACCGACATGGTGGCTGGGAAAATCGTCTACTGTGAGGCGCTATTCGACGGCGCCACCATCCTGCTGGCCAACGGCGTCGGCACCATCATGTCCGACGTCACTTTCGACACTCCCGATTACTCCTTCAGCTGGCCGTTGCCAGCCACGTTCATCAGCCCCGAAGATGGAAAGAAGGTTCTAAACTACATCAAAAGTTCATGGTGAGTGCTACTTCTCCTTCGTTAATTTCTACTACATTTCTGCAGACTAAGTACTTATTATTAAGGATTAGTCGAGATAAATAGAATAATATATGGTAATTTATTGTATAAGATGAATGAGAACTTTGAAATATTCTAATTTGAGCTAGGGGCAAGGCAATCGGCCTTAATTGAGCAAATTAACATTCAATCATATATCCCGTCAAAAAGCACATACAATCATATTACAAATAGGGGTGAGCAGAAACTAAACCGAATCGAACTGTTTCGGTGCGGTTCGATCCCGATTCCACTGGTTCGGTTTTCGGTTTGGTTCCGAAAATTAAAAATCGATAAGTTTCGGTTCGGTTTCGATTTTCAGTTTTTGGTCGAACCGATATTTTATTATATATTTATATTTTATAATATATAATTAATTTTTAAATTTTTAACCTATAATATATAATTATTAATTTTCTAATTTATAATATTAATTAATTTATCTTTCTATATTTTTTAATATTTTATTATATGTTCTTGACTTGTTATTATTTTTTTTAGCTAAGACTTGTTATGTTGCTATTTGTTAAACTTTGTAACTTGAATTTATGTTTTTGTGATGTTTTAAATCCTTGAAACTAGTACTCTTGTAGACTAAGTATTATTATGTTGTGGAGATTTGGCATTTGAAATTTGTGTTTTTTACATTATTTTACAGGTTTTAATTGATTTTTTCGAGAGAAAAAAATTGCATTGGTTAACCAACGGTTTTACCGGTTCGGTTTGACACCCTCAATTGGTGCGATTCGGTTTCAATTTTAACCATCGGTTCGGTTTTGAATTTTTGGTTCGATTTTGCACTGAACCGAACCGATGCTCACCCGTAATTACAATGATTAGGTTTTATTGAGAAACTTTTATTTTTCCGGTAGAAATGAGAATAATAAACGAATAAATCAATATAACTGATGAACATATTTATATATATATATATATATATATATTTAATATGTTAAAAATTTCGGCCTTTTAGGATTCGTACCCAGACCAACATGCTTATTCACAAAAATTATTGACTTATTCGTAACAATTATTGATCTTCTCACGCATTATCATTTTCGCAAAAATATTTGCTTTCTCAACTGATCATTTCTCTATATTATTAATGATGAAAAGTAAAACACCTCTAACTTGATGATTTGAAATGCTTCTCTCAGCAACCCTGTAGCAACCATACTTGTGAGCGATGCGTGGAAGGACGGCATGGCTCCGATCGTTGCCTCGTTTTCATCGAGGGGGCCGAGCGCCATCAGCCCCGACATTCTCAAGGTGATTCCTCTACCTTCATCTATTACTTTGTTCAGTTTTGTATGTGGAAAAGCTTATTTGAAAAATATATAATTTGCATGCAGCCTGATATCACCGCCCCCGGCGTCGACATTCTGGCCGGGTGGTCGCCGCTGGCGGGGGGCACGTCGGTGTACGAAGGCGATACGAGAAGCACACTATTCAATATCGTCTCCGGTACATCCATGTCGTGCCCTCATGCTAGCGGCGCCGCTGCTTTTGTGAAATCCCTTCACCCCACCTGGTCTCCCGCTATGATCAAGTCTGCCCTCATGACAACAGGTAAATTAATTTTTTAATTTTTCTTAAATATTGTTTTTCTTATTTTTTTTCTTGAACTTCAATTTCTTGTGTTTTAATTTAGTTTTGTACTTACTGATTAAGGTTTTTTACACTCTCTTAGGTTATATAATCATTTTTTAGCATTTAACTTTAGTTTTTTGTTAGTTAATAGTAATTGATATATTAGAGCTGAAAATTTCACAAGTAGGAAGGATGTATGATTTTTTCAAATTAAAATTTTTGGTCATAATTAAATATTACTCCCTCCGTCCCTCAAAAGTTTGCCCCAAGTGGAACGACAATGGTTTTAATAAAAGCTGATAAAAATTTATTTGATGATTGAGTCATGTACAAAAATAGTGTTTAAAGATTTTTTTTTTTTTTATGGTGAGATTGAGGCAAACTTTTTGAGGATACCTCAATAAGGATATTGGTATAAACCTTTTGGGACGGAGTGAGTTTATATTATAATAAATTTTACTTTTAAAAGAAGTATTATTAAAATAACAAATTTGATAGAGACACCCATAAAATGTTGGGACATTGAATCTAAATTGTTTTTATGTCCTATTATTAATTTAACTTTTTTATATATAGAAATAAACAATATTTCTATATAATCAATCATGATTTACATTTAATGCTAAGAATTGAAATTTGATACCAAAATTATGAATATTAATTGAAAATTTGATATAAAGAGATATTATAAACTCTGAAACTTACAAAATTGATTAAAAACAAAAAAAAAATATAATAATAATAATTGTACACGGAAAGTAGAATAGAGGATCCAAATGATTCATACATCCCATAATGGTTGATTTGAATCGATCGAAGCTTTGTGACACCAAAGTGATGATAAATTTGTTGAATGATCAGCTTACGTGATGGACCCGAGGAAGCACCGCGATCTCGAGTTCGCCTACGGGTCGGGGCAGATCAACCCGGTCGCGGCTCAGGACCCGGGCCTAGTCTTCGACGCATCCGAGGCGGACTACGTCAACTTCCTCTGCAAGCAAGGCTACAACACCACCACCCTCCGCCTCATCACCGGCGACAACACCACCTGCGCCTCCACAACCGCGGGCCGCGCCTGGGACCTCAACTACCCCTCCTTCTCTCTCTACGTCGAGGACGGCCACAAGATCAGCGCCGTCTTCACCAGGACCGTCACCAACGTCGGCGACGCCAACTCCACCTACACAGCCACCCTCTACATGCCGTCGCCGTCCATCAACGTCACCGTCTCGCCGCCTTCTCTGACCTTCTCGAGCGCCGGAGAGGCTCAGAACTTTACGGTCACCGTGGAGGGCCCCGCCATCGCGCAGCAGCCGATCGTCTCGGGCGCTATTGTCTGGACGGACGGGAAGCGCGCGGTGAGGACGCCGCTCGTGGTGTACAACTACCTCCCCGGCGCTCCCTACAACCTCGACGGGAGCGGCGGCACCGCCGCTCCCGGGAAGCTGCCCTTCCGCAACTCTAGGAGCGGGAAGATTGGGCAGGTTAAACCGCATCCGCAGTTCTAAACAGTGAAGAATCAACTCGGGCATGGCAAAGTCGTGTTTCGAGACGGCAACTGTAAAACAAGGGCAGCTCTCCTTGCTTGCTGCCTCTCTTGAAATTGTATCATGTACTAATAGTTACTACTCCACTAAATAAGACTGTTGTTGCCTTAAATTATTTCTTCTTTTTTAGTCCAGCCTTTTTTTATAGTATTTTTCATTATTAATTTTACTATTTTATAGTTATTTATAAAAAAAAGAAAAATAATATTATATTAAGAATCTTAATTAGTAGTAGTATTAATCAGTAAAAGTTGAAAATTTTAAAAAATATATACAGCAAATTTTGAATTAATTAACTCTCATACTCAAATATTAATTCAAAAATGGATTAGTGAACTCTAATTAATTATCCTATAAATATACTAAAATATATTAATTAAATTTTTTAAACAAAAGTAACCAAGATCGAAGTACTACTAAAAAAATCGCTCATATGTAACGATAAATATGCGTTATATATATCTATGTACAAAAAAGTGAGATATGTAGTAGTATTATGTATGAGGGTGCTCATACATAACGGTAGTATACCATTACTTATGGAGTACTATGTAAAGGTAATATGAGGTATTATTAACACATTGATTACCGTTTTGTATGAATATAATATGTAATGATAAATTTTGTTATAAGATGTAATTTTTACCTATTGGTGCTCCACCAATTGCTGGCGCTGGTGGGCAGTGCTCATGAGTCTCGACATCGGTGCGCAGCGCTCCAACGCTACTGCAACGGGAGGCGGGTGAGTTAATCAAAGTCAAAAAATTGTCCGCCATGACTGACATGTAAGGCATTTACAATGCCTTTTTTGAATTTTATGTGTTCGGCCCGAACTTCCTTCTTCATTTTTTAAATAGTTGGGGGAAAAAAGGTGTAGAACGCGAGGAGGAAGAAGGAAACGGTTGAGGGTGAGAATGAAGTTGCATGAGTTTAATTTAGGAAGGACATAAATTTAGGGTTCTAATGTTTAATTCTACAATTTAATCACCATACTGAAACATTGTGTTTAATTCACTAGAAGGCAACAAGCACAGCGTGTGCCGGCAAGCCACATCAACACTACATCGATTCTGATTTGAGAAAAAAAAAACCTGTAGAAAATTGAACAAATGTTGATGTTTGTGATAAAACATAGATTTTTTAAAGATCGTGGAGAAAATAAATTTCAGGCAAAATTCGTGATATTACGTACAATTAATCCTTAAAAAATGAAGGGAACAAACGTCGTGCAACAAAGATTTGGGAGGGTTTAAATTGCACTAAAATGGGGATATCGAGGACTGTTTGATCTAATGTTGAGTATAAGGGGCCATACCACCATAAATTAGGGGCTTAATTAATTTTTTTTTACACGGGGTGCAATATATATATATATATATATATATATATATATATATATATATATATATAAAAGCTTAACCACTTACATAAATAGTAAGTTATGTTTTCCCGTCAAAATCACCTTACTATTTTTAGAAATAATGGTTTTTTCTAATTTAATATTTTTTGTTATAATTTTTCATATTGCTCTAATTTAAATATTAGTTAATTTTTTATCTTTTAAATATTTTATATTCATTAATCATACAGATAAATGTAAATAAACTGTTCAATAAATATTTATAATATTATTAAAATATTTATATTAACATCTATGATTAAAATAGACTTTAAAATATTTATTTATTTATTCTTTCTTGAATATTTAATGAACATATGTAAAATATTTGAAATTTAAGATTAATCAACCATTATGAATTTATGATTGTATATCAATTAAAATCCCAACAAATTAATTACTCCCTCCGTCCCGGTCAAAGTGGTGCATTTCTTTTGGGCACGAGATTTAATGAGAATAATATTGTAGTTTAAAGGTGTGTAAATGTGTGTGAGGCCACATTTTTTGTAGTGTAAAATTATTACCAAAAAAGGAAATGCACCACTTTCGGTGGGACAGCCCAAAAAGGAATACGCACCACTTTCGGTGGGACGGAGGGAGTATAACATGATCATAACATTATAATTTATTGAATCAGTAATTTTTAATCTCTTAAATATTTTATAGAGGTAATAGTTATTACATACTCCCTCCGTCTACAAAAAAATAGTTCTAATAAGAGACGACACAAGTTTTAATAAAAATAGATATTATATTGTGAGTGAAAAAAAGGTCCCACTTAAAAGTAGTGTTTATAATGATAATTAATTGTATTGTTTGTGAGAATTAGGGCCCACCATGTGATAAATAGTTTCTAAAAATGGAAATAGACTAATATTTATGAACATCCCAAAATGGCAAAAAATGACTATTTTTTTGTGGACGAAGTATATAATTTTTTCAGAATAAAATATGTAATAACATATTTTTGTATAAAATGACCACACATGTTCAGTAAATGTAAATAAAATATTTAATAAATATATGTATTAGAGATTTAACAAATGGTGATGATAATGATGGTTATTCATTTATCGATCTCCTTTAGTCTACTATATATTGCTTAGATCATATACATATCCAACAAGATACATCATTTCAAACACTTACCCGACCTATTCTAACAACATCCAAGATAATTTTTATTTGAAAGAACGAATAATAGTAATTGTTATTAGTGGTAATAGACATTTGTAGCCAAAAGCATATAGTTTATGACTTTGGTAGCCACCACTTTTAAAGAATGACTTTTAGGGCCAAAATCCTCTTTAAAGATAATTTCACCCCTAGGTCAACTGTGTACAGATGCTAAAATTGGCTAAAATATTGCTTAATTAATTTTGGTGATCCCGCGCTTTCAAAATGGTATCAGAGCGGGTTTTTATTGAAGAATTATATTAATATTTAATTTATTTTATAATTAACCGATGTGGGAGGAGACTCCATTAAAAATTTATGGATCCGGACGAGTGTCCGAGATGTATTGTATACAGGAATTCTCTTCAAAATTTGGAGAGAGAAACTACTTGTCTACTAGACGAGTTCAACTGGAACAATCGAGCCCTTGTGACGAACATTCATTGCGGAGAAGATGGAGAGATTATTCGTGATTGTTGGATTTGTATACTGAAAGCAAGAACCTTTTATGCTTGTATACAATGATTCCTATGTTCACTGTTTTAATCTCCTATCTGTTTGTGTTCATGATTGCATATGTTTGTTCTCTATCTCTATATAAGTAGATTATATGGTGTGTTGTAGATCACAGAAGACCATATAATTGGATTAACCTTAAGAGATATAATATGATCACAGCCGAGATGACTTTAGGACGAGTCATCGGTTTAGGCTGCGGTATAGATGGAAGTAGTTTGTCTTGACTACTTGTCTATACTGGTACGTCATAACGTATTGATAGGACCACAGTGAGATGTATTCTTCTATCTGACTTAAGTGAAGAATCAAGATCTCGGTGACTTTATAAAATCTTAATACTAATAAGATTTTGAATATATATGTTAATTCGTGTATCACTTTGATTTACTATGAGTGAGAGTTATATAGTAACTTGAGTACTCTGTATCTTGGGTGATAGCGGTTAATATATGATATTTGATTATCTATATTAGTACTCGTATCCGATATAGGATAATGACATCCCCTTAAGGAGCTCAATAATGTTTATTGCGCTAAACCCTGCAGGTTGATTAAGTTCAAGCGCAATAATAAGGTTTGAGTGGTACTGCTTAAGGATTACAAAGAGATTAATTAATTTAAGCTGTCACAACTCTAATTAATTAATGGATGTCGGATATTTTAAATACGGGGATTTAATAAGTCTAAATACAAGCCCCGACTCATCACCGACAATAAAGGGGTAAGTCAATATTGGTTCTCTAGTGGAATGAACTGATATTTATAAATTAATTATGGTCTGGGCTGACCATAGATAATTAATTTATTTGAGGCCCATCTTTATTCCTTGTATCTGGTCCTTGGACTGGCCCAAAGTCTCCTAGCCCAAGATGGAGAAGAAAACGCCTAGCACAGAGATCAGGCGCCTCACACGTATTTATTTTATTATAAATACAGCTACCAGCTCTCAGGAAAATACACAGATAAAATTAGGGTTTTTGAGAGCAGTGAGAAGCGCCGATCGTGCATAGCAGTTTTTCTCTCCTGGGACTTTCATAGAACGCTGTCCATCCAACGGTGAAAGCTGAGCGGGATACAGTTCAGAAGATCAGAGCTGGAGTCAGATTTTTCGCAGGAAATCAAGTTCTGGCAGTTTCGGGAGAACGGCCATAACTTCCTCCACAGAACACCGATTCAAGCGAAACAGGCTTCCACGGAAAGCTCTCTCGAAGATGAAGAAGTTGTATTTCTGGGCGAAATACGATTTGAGGACGTTTGAGGCTTCAAACGAAGGCTTGAAGCTGATTGGTCTGTTCAGCTACGAGTTTGACGAATTCTTCTGAATTCTTCAGGTATTTCTGAACTCCAACGTGCAGCACTTAAATTCATAGGGGCATGTTAGAGATTAATCGTTGTATGATAAATTAATAATAATCCAAGAAACGATCATCTGGCAATTAGAGTATTAATTCAGTTTAATATTCCTTCAGTGATATCATCACGGGTATTCAATCCTACCATGAACACCTTATAGGGATCGTCGAGACCAGAACGGTGATTGAACGAGTAAAAGATGGCGCCCATCAGTCACACGATTAATGGAGCAGAAGGACAAGGCGGGAGTAGCTTATCCTAGCTACCAAAAGATCGAGCCAAACTCTTCCGACAATGTCAACTTGCGGGAAATCCAAAGAACGGTAGAATATTATGGCAACAAGCTATATGATCTACCGATAGAGATGAGCCGAATATCACTCAAACAAGAGGCAATCTTAAAACTCTTGAGTGATATTCAAAAAAAGGTGGAGGATTTTGAAAGGCGGAAGCCATGTTCCGAAAAAATTTGGAATACATAGTCCAAAGATCCAACCTATCCGCTACCACTTGATGCAGCGCCCATGAATAACCCTGAACGAATCGGATTAGAGGATCTACAAGAGTTAGCAAAATCATTTGCTAACCTAAATATGGTTGATTTAAAGATGAACCATGGAGGTGAGGTGCCCAAAACAGAGCACCCACAAGAAGAATCGTCCAGGAAAGGTGGGGCTCGGGAAAACTCGAGCCATTATAAACGAACCAGAAGACGCCGGCCCAAAATGCAAGACACTCCTGTAGGGAAGGCTACACTCGAACCAATCCACCCCTACGGATTGATTCTCAACCTTGATGAAGCCAGTTTTAAATATTGGAAAGTTCTCATCGATGACTGGGCTTCAGCTATGAAGGTCATAATTGCCACGATAGAGTATGATAGAAATGAATTTATCAAAATCTTCGAGGCAAGTTTTGCTGGAATGGCAAAACAGTTTTGGGATAAGGCATCAACGGAGGCCAAGAATGAGTTGTTCACTAAAGAATCAGCTCTGGAGATCCTTGAAAATGCCGCCCACCAGATTAAAATCCATTTTCTTGGAATGAGTTTCTTTGAAGCATCAGCAGAAGAGAAGTGCAAAAAATATCGCCAAGCACTTTACAATCTTAGATTGGTAGTGCTGGAGCCAAAAACTCTTGATGAATTTCTGCGCCTATATGCCCTATATGTCCATATGGGGTTAGTTGATGATCAGACCGCCAGGGACCTCTTTTTCACAAAGTTTCCAAGTCCATGGAGGGAAATGCTCATCAACGAGTATGTATCACCAGGAGAATATCCACTTGATAGTATATCAAGAAGGATGTCATATGTTCACAAGAAGCTGTCCGAATGGTGCCAGAAGGTGGCGGACCAGAGAAATCTCAAGAAATTGAGGAGGCTCAATAAAGAATCTCCATTGATGTGCAACAATCTTGACCTTCCAACAGAAATTGGGGCGGAGTTGCTGTATCAACAAAGGAGAAAGAAGAAACATAGGTATCAACCTTATGAAAGAAAACCAAGAACAAGGCGAAGTTCTTGGAAGCCAAGAACTATGTAGACCCGACAGAAGGCACGCTCCTACAAATCAGGCCAATGGAGCGGACCATCAAGGAGCTGGTTTTCATCTCAAAAATGAATCCCGACGAGAAAAACTTTCAGGCGTACCCAAGCCAAAATAAATGAAAGTTTCAAAGATTGCAACTGCTGGACATGCGGTGCAAAAGGACATATTTCTACCAATTGCCCTGACAATGAGAAAAGAGGGATAAGGAAATTCGAATCCACACCGGATATCGAAGACGCCCTCTACAACCAGGAACTGATACCCGTGTATCAGTTCGAAGATATATCCTCTGATGAGAGTATATACGAGCATGAAGAAGTCTTTAGTTCTGAAGATTCGGATATGACTGATGGATCATCCGGATACGAGTCAGACTAAGGAGGACGAGGTTATCCACTTTCAAAATGAGGATCAGGAGGGATTTACCAGCCATTCCCTGATTCCGCAGGAAAAGGTGGTGGAAAAACTCGTGACAAAGCTCAAGAACAAAACCATTGATATACAAACATTCCAAGGATTTTCAAGAGGGAGATTGGACCAAGTTATACAAAGCTTGAGTCCATTCAAAAGGAAGCATCATGTCTTCTTCGGCACAACGAGTCGAGAGTTGGCGCTTCCAATAGAGATAACAAACAACCAAGTAGAGATTCAATTAATTCCAACCTAAAATGTGCGGAGGGATCTCTCAAAAATGAAGCCAGAAGTCGCTAGAACGATGAAATGGATTCATATTGGAGCACTTCAGTTGGTAATCAAGTCCGCACTTTCACCAGGGACAGATACACCAATTGATGTTGCAATTTGCGACAAGAGGATTACAAATCCAAGAGATGCAGTGTTGGGAGCCTTCTCAGGCAATCTCTACGCCAAGAAGATTGTAACCGAATTGTACCCACAGATCGCTTATAATCTACAGAATTCATCCTTCAGTCGAGCCCTGACCCTCTACTAGGACTACAAGAGGAAGGATTTATTGACGGGAGGAAATAGGCCATACTCGATTACATATCAAGTATCATATGCCCTATCAAATTCCCATCACACGGATCTATTTCTGGGGAAGAATTTTATTGAAGTCCTAGAAATATTCAAAGAAGTAGCCAAGGCAGTAAGCCCTGACCGAGTAGAAATTTCCATAATAAGGGAAATTGACATCCAAGTTGGAGATAAGCAGGTGCTGAAACATAATCAAAGTCTCAGATTGGGAGCACCAAGGCTATCGTTCCAAGGAGACAGGCTGACCTCAAGGCCTTTAGAAAGAAGTTTCTCTCATTCCTACAAGAGAAAGACGATCCAGGAAACACCAGCTCAAGGCATAAGAATGAAACTCAAATGCCCCGAATGATGGAGAAGTGTTTCCACAAGGTTTGATACAATCGAAAGGAAAAATCAGTTTCCTTGCAACACGTTGTACTATTTGGCGAATCCAGAAAGCAATCGATATATCGGACTTCTGGAGATTGGAGGCTTTGAAATCCAAGTCAAAGGCAAAGCTGGACAAGAAGCCGATGTCCTGATTCTAGGACGAAATTTCCTTGACAATTATCAACAATGGTCAAGGAAAGCAAGTGGGGTGGAGATCACAATCGGCGAAAAAAGGTTGTTGATCCAATGACGAGTCCATTCTCGATATACATCTCTGTGGGGATGTTATACGGGAAGTTCAAAGCTGAATATTTCACTGCTTATATTGATTCAGGAGCAGGAATTTGTACAGCAAAACGAGGAGTCTTTCCAGCAGAAGTTGAAGAAGAACTACCTCAAATTGCGGGAAGGAATTTCTCAAAGAAGATTTTGCTCTTATCAACGGGAGTAAAACAGACAGAAATATTGATCGATGGAGCAGGATAAACACCTTGGTACAAGGTTAAGACTCCACCCATCTATTTCCATGATACAGGAGAAGATATTTTGTTCGGAAATAATTTTCTGCAAACCTTCAAAAGGTATACACAGGACAATGAAGCTAGGAGGCCTGTGTTCACCATTAATTGTGACCACAAAATCATTGTGCAAAGGCTCGAGAGAGCTTTTAATCGCTCGATGCCAGTCCACTTCCGCAGCAAGCATGGTAATGATGGCAGACTTCGGAGACCACAAATGAAGGATCAACGGAGATTCAGAGATGTTCGACTCAAATGCAGGGCTGAGGGATTTCCAGATCTCTCCAAGGAAGAAACACAAATCCTCAAAATTTCCTTGATATCACACAAAGATATTGGGGAAGAAGAACAAGTGTCCATAGCCGACGTCAAAAGGAGGATCCAAAAGTGTTATCACGAGGATCCTTTGGTGTAGTGCCCCAAAATATTTTTTTAAGTACAAAAATTTCTCTTCTTTAATTTATTTCAATAATTAAATTTTAAGTCTTATAAATCGCGCCTAGATATTACATGAGCACGAGCATTTAATTATAAGAAATTCAAAGCATTATTTATTTTACCTATTAGTATTATTTCTATAGTTATATTTTTTTTTCTTTTATATACTACATATTTTTTAATAAAGTCCAAATAGCTATCTATTGAGAAAATCCAATTCTTTTAATTTATGAAGCCCATTTCTTGAGCCCGAAGAAAAATAGTACTCCCTCCGTCCCAGTCCAATAGGCTCAGTTTTTTTCGGCACGAATATTAAGAAACTCACTTTTTGATAGATAAATGGTGTGGTCCACACAATTTTAATTTTTTTGTACATCCCTAATTTTTGTTAATTACCTTTGCTTCCCTTATCTCATTTTAGTAAAAATAATTATTTTTCGTAAGGATTTTATTTTAAGAAAAAATATCCACTTTTATTTTTTATTTTAAGAAATAAATTTATTTTACCAAAAATAATTATTTTATTGTATTGTCCACTTTATAATTATTTTTTGTAACTTTTTATTTTAAAAATAAAAATAAAATAAGAATTAAGAAGTCCCTAATTATTTCTAATTTTAGACTGGGCCTATTAGAGTGGGACGTCCCAAAAAGGAAAACGAGCCTATTGGAGTGGGACGGAAGGAGTATAAGGTTTTGCACACTTCCTTTATTTTATTTTATTTTATTTTATTTTATTTTCGTTCATAGTTACAGCTGCAAAATTTTACCCTAGTCAAGCTTTCCTTGTAAAGTCATGGAAAGAATAATTGATTGATACTCTTTCCAAAAATAAACCCTCAACCTTTTGTATAAATAGCAGCTACTTTCACCTTCTTTCTCACACTTAAAAATAAAAATCACCGAACTCTTCTTCTGGGTGAGGTAAACTCTCTATCTTGCAGCTTCTTTTCTAATATTTGTGTTGCGGTTCTTTCTCGTCAAAGAGAAGAACAGTATCTCATTTTTCCACTCAGCCATTTCCGAATAGGGCACACCATTTTCTCTATTCCCTAGCTTTGTGTCAGATTTTTCGTACATGTAGTCTTGCAATGTTTTTTTTAATTTTTCTCCTAATCCTAACATGCTACTGCTGCATATGTATTAAGTATATATATATATATATATATAATATGTAATGATTACCTAGTTTATACTATAAACATGAGTGTCCTATATCTAACTTTTCATTTATTTTAAGCATAAATATTTATTAGGGAGTCTTCTACGTATATATATATATATATATATATATATATATATATATATATATATATATATAAGTGGATACATATGCTTATTTTTAAGAGTTTGACTTTTCCTTTTTTTTGTAAGCACATATATACGCATGCTTATTTTTTTAAATGTAATTAATTATAAGTAGTAGAAAAGATTTTTGTTTATATATATAAATATACATGTGCAGTTTTTTTATTCAAGTATATATATATATATATATATATATACATATATTCATGTGCATTCATTGATTTAAATGTATCTTATGATTTCATAATTTATTTTTAGGCGAGGCGCGCAAGACTTAATCTTTAATTATTTTACACGTGTCAAAGAAAAGTAAAGGTGGGGTTATAATGTTGCATTTAACATTTATCCTTATTATACGTTTTACTCAATTTATATGTGTGAGAAGCAGGCAGAGCCTCCGGGCTATGAGACATAAAGTTATAGCCTACAGGTTATATGAGACAGACAGAAAGTTATAACCTACGGGTTATATGAGACAGAAGTTATAGCCTACGGGCTATATGATCACTAATTTCTTAGCAACAAAAACTGCAACTAAACAGTGTAATTGTAGCACAGAAATAGCAAGTCGAGTATCGTATCCACAGGGACTGAAAATCGAAATAACTCTAGCTATCTCCTAAACAAACTTTAACAGTAGACAGGCAACAGAAGGTAGAGATTGATTTACTTAAACTAAAACGCAAATAACGATAAATAAAAGTATGTAGACGAATTCAAATATTAAAAACAACTGATCCTAGGGTAGTAAATTCATTAACTAAATCTACGCTATAAATCTATTAATCCTATGTACCAATTTAATCCAGTTATGATGAGAGATCACACAACTATTCACAAGCTTCTCTAACGAACACCTATGAAAGTAGATTAATTTACCCCCCTTCACATTCAAGACTCCAAGGAATAAATTAACTCCCAAGCGTACACAAAGAATAGCTCCCTATAGCTTCACCTATCGCATTCAAGACTCAAGGCTAACACTATATCATGCATTCCTGAATCGGCTGAATAATTATCGCATTCAAGACTCAAACTGAACAACTAGACATGTAAATTATTGGCCAAATAATTCACAAGAAATTAAGCACCAGGAATCATGAATCATAAACTGGAAGGCACAAAGGTATTAACAAATAAATCACATAAATTCAATCAACTATTTACAAACCCTAGAATCAGCTAAAGGAAATTAGCCAGACATAGCAAAATCAAACATAAACATAATTAAATTGAACGCAATTGTAAAAACAAACTGTATAAAAATCGAATTAAAACGATTGTAGCGACTTGAATCTTCAATCTTGATCCAAGCCTTGAAAACTGGAAAGCTAAAATATTCTAAAGCTATAAAACTGAAATATGAATGTTGGGAACTGAAAAACTAAAGCTGGGAACTGAAAGAGGAACCCAAAATAGGTCATAAGAAGACCTATTTATAGTGTCAGGGTAAAATACAGTGTTTGAAACCCAGAAGAACTCTAAAAATCGGAAAATCTCACAAAACCGCCCATATCGGCGACCAAACTCGGCGATCGCCGAATTGGTCGCCGTTTTTGGTCTGAAAATCGGCCAAATTCGGCGCCCGCCGAATTTGACGCTCGTAGTGCAAATTTGAAACAGGAATTTCGGCGACCAACTCGGCGGTCGCCGTTTAGGTCGCCGAATTTTGACTGCTGCGCGCGACGTTTTTGTTTCGGCCATAACTTTCTCGTCCGAACTCCGATTTATGATCCGTTTGCGCTCACGAACTCGTATCGAGACGATCTACAACTTCTATGTCAGAACATTGTTCCAAATTAGAACTCAATAAATCTGAAAATTCCTTCAAAGTTCGAGTAAGAATCATGTTTCACAAGATAAAGCAAATTAAACACAAAACAATCATCCAACACTCAATTTCCTATAAAATTAACATCATATGAATATTAAAAACCATGGAAATATGAGTGTTATCAACTCCCCCAAACTTAAGCCATTGTTCGTCCTCGAATAATGGGAAGAATAAAATCAATAACACGAATGGGTAAGAAATCTAGCTCATCAATGCCTTCGAAAAATAAAGAATGATAGAATTCTCAAATCCTCAACAATTAAGCACAAAATTCACCAATAAACACAACCTATAGCAAAATCAACCTTGACATTCCAAACAATTGAATCTCACAAGGTATGTGTATCACTCAACTCTCAATTTGATGGAACGGGACGTGTATACTCTCATCGAATTCAATGCAATATAGATCACTTACCATTAGCTTGCCAATCGTCTACAATCTCCATCGCTAAAAGTGTGCCAGGACTAAGATCAAAAAGGTCTTTTTCTTTGGGTTATAATGTAGGGACATTGGTTAAGGTAGGGAAATATAGGCTAAGTGACTCAAATAAATCAAGAACACCATATGACTTCACTAATCAAGTATGGAATAAATTCCATCTTCCACCCAACTATATCACCATAATCAACACCACTCAAGGGATTTAATCATCACCATACAAAACTAAACACTCTTTTATGCTCTCCATTTATTTCCAACAAACAAAGTCGATTTTCTAACAAATTTCTCAATAAACACTCGACTTTACACTTTTTTTTTCTTTTTTTTTCTTCTTTTTTTCTCTTTTTTTTTCAACAACTTTTTTTTCTCTTTTCTTTCCACAACTTTTCTAGAGCCCATAAGAGTAAATAGTAACACAAAATCATCCCTTCTTTTTTCACAACCCACTATGAATATTCACCACACAAAGATCCCCATATACTTCATCACCCCCTATCATCCGGCTAAAGAATAAAAGCTAAATAGGCTCAAAGTGAATAACAAAGGATAATTTTTCGTTAAAGACAGTGTTTGGGATAATAAAGTGGCTAACAAAAGATGGCCTAAAATCATCTCCTAATCCTGGGCACAACAGCAACCTCGACACAGAAACCATGGCAAGTTCTAGAAGATCACCACATGCATGACAAAACTCACAACAAAGAATAAACTGTGTATAATAAACAACTATGGCTCAAAATCTCACAGGTTTATTCAACGTCCAAAAGTCAAGGTTAAAATCACTCTAGAATTATGCAAATTAGTTCCAATTATGCTCAAATCATCAAAGAAAATCAAATTCAATATTTTTTTCACAGAAATCATCATTGGCATCTCACCAAAAAATCTAATGGAGCAATAATCATCTAAAAAACAATCACAAACACACACCACCAACCAAGCAAGATGAAACAATAAAGCCAACAAAAATAATAAAAGTGATACACATATCTACTCTCACCCCCCTCCCCCAAACTTATTACAGAACATAAGTTTGAAAATAAGTTTGGAGGGATGATGATATGTGTGTCACTACTCACAGAAACACATGCTCCATGGTGGTGGTATGAACAAGGCGCGAGTTCCCGCATCTTCCAAGCTCAACACTGCACTAAACAAAGAAACAAAAAGAAACTAAACGAAAGGAAAACAAAACAAAGAAAAAGGTTGGGTTACCTCCCAACAAGTGCTTAATTTAACGTCTAGAGCTCGACGATACCTCAAAAACTCATGGAGGTCGGAAACAGCATTCTAACCATTGGAAGGTTTTTCTACTCTTAGGTGCCCTCTCCACCAAAACACTTCTCTTGGCTCGGACATCCTCCACAAGCATTGCCCCTTTTTCATTCTTATTCCGAAAAATCCGGAATTTCACTTTCTTCTTCTTGGGGGTATGGGTTTTCAAAGACCCCCCATCATACTCCAAAAACAAACACTTCTCAAAAGTCAGAACTTCTTTTGGTTTTGGAGTTTTTTTCTTGGCTTCAAACTTGGGGGGACTCATTCTTCTCAACCTCTTCATCCTCCAAATTTGCTAGAAAACTGTCAGCCAAATTAATCACTTCATTCTGGGGAACTTCCTTTGGTGGAGGTTTCTGTGTGATACACTTCTCCAAAGGATCCTCTACAGCTGCAGGAAAAGCTATCAGAGAGTCGATCATGTTGCACTCATCCAGCGGCGGCTCGGCTGGTTTTCTCATAGCATCATAGATAGATAGAGTCAATTTTTCATCATTGACTCTAAATGTGAGATCTCCATCCTGCACATCAATAAGAGCACGGCCGGTAGCTAGGAACGGACGTCCTAAGATCAATGGAGTATTCTTGTCCTCCGGCATGTCCAAGACTACGAAATCTGCAGGAAAAATAAACTGCTCCACCTGCACTAGGACATCCTCCACAATTCCCTTGGGATATGTGATGGAACGATCTGCCATCTGCAATGCAATAGAGGTAGGCTTGATATCTCCAATCTCCAATCGGTTGAAAATAGAGAGAGGCATCAAATTGATGCTAGCCCCTAAATCACAAAGAGCATGAGAGAAATTCTGTCCTCCCATCATACAAGCGATGGTAAAGCTGCCAGGATCCTTTTGCTTCAATGGTAGCTTCCTTTGTAGCACTGCACTGCATTCCTCGGAAAGATTAATCGTCTCATATTTCCCCAACTTCTTCTTGTTGGAAACTGCATCCTTGAGGAACTTGGCATAGCCTGGCATATCTCTCAAAGCATCAAGTAAAGGAATGTTGATGCGAAGCTTTGAAAACATCTCCATGAACTTGGCTAACTTCTGATCCATCTTTGGCTTTGCTAGGCTATTCGGGAATGGTGCTACAGGCTTGTACTCTGGCCTGGGAAACATAGGAGTAGGAATAGGCTTCTTAACAGCAGAGGAACTCGACGCCTTAGAAGTAGGCGGCGTATCGCATACAATCATCTCCAAATCATCCTCCTCAACAATCTCGACACCTTTTCCCTTGCCATTCCTGTCGTCTCGCTGCTCTGGATGATCCCGCTGCTCTGGATTCCGCTGCTTTGTATGATTTTGATATTGAGTCCCGCTCCTTAGAAGAATCGCATTACACTGATTTTTAGGATTGATTTCAGTGTTGCTAGGAAACTTTCCTGGTGTGTGCTGCGCAGCTGCTTGGTTGGCCATCTGACCAACTTGAGTCTCCAACATCTGTACTTGCTTGGAAAGTGCTGAAAAATTATTTCCAATATGACCCACTTGAGACTCCAAATTGGTCATCATTGTATTAACAGTTGTCTTCATGATAGACATCTCTGTTAACATCTGCTGCATCATATCCTCCAGTGATACTTTCTTCGGCTCATTTATAACTCCTCCGCTAGATACAGAAAATTCAGCTGGAGGCTGCAAAGCATTGTTCGGATTGCCGTAAGAAAGGTTAGGATGCGGGCGTGCTCCTGGCTGGAATTGCTGCTGACCCTGCTGAAATTGTTGACCTCTGCCATGCATTCCTGGCTGTCCTCGCTGGAAATTCCCATAATTTCTGCCATTCACATAATTGACATCTTCCATGCCTAACGGGTCTATCACAGCTTGCTCATGACGTCCAACATTCAACGCACCAATTTTTGTAGTCAGCTCTGCCAGCTGTGTAGCTATCGCTGCCTGTTGAGTAACCATTGCTGCCATAGGATCAGAACTGGAAGCAGCTGCCACCCTCTTCAATTGTACTCTTTCTACTGGCCATTGGTAGCTTGTAGCAGCCATACTCTCTATGATGTTCCAAGCCTCTGAACTGCCTTTCTGAAGCAGAGAACCTCCTGCAGCTGTGTCCAAATGCATTCTTGTACGCTCTCCACAAGCATTGTAGAACATGATAATGAGCGTGCCTTCATCAAATCCGTGGCTTGGGCACTTTCTCAACTTCTCTTGATACCTCTCCCAACTCTCCGCTAGCTTTTCTCCATCGTACTGTTGAAACTGCACGATGTCCATCTTCAGTTTCAACGTAAGTCCAGGCGGATGAAACTTGCGTAGGAATGCATGTGCCAAATCCTCCCACACGATATTTTCTCCCAGCTGCAGCGTATGATACCACGACTTCGCCTTATCCCGCAGTGAGAAGGGAAAAAGACGAAGACGGATAATGTCATCGGGGACACCATTCATCTTCACCGTGCTACACAGCTCCAGGAAATGCGCCAGGTGCGCATTAGGGTCTTCGATCGCTTGTCCACCATATTGGCTCTGTTGGACCATCGTGATCAAACCCGTTTTCAGCTCAAAGTTGTTAACGTTCACTCGTGGAGGCTCCTGATACACATACTGCGGAATGAACGCTTCATTGATGGTTGGTTGTTTCTGAGCCTCTTTAGCAGCTTGAGCGTCTAACAGCTGTTGCAGCTGCTCCTGTAGAGCACGAATCTGTTCATTAGTAGCCATCTTATGCAGTGCCTGAAAAAAAAAAACAAAAAAAAAAAAACGAGAATTAGAAAAATAAAAATAAAAATAAACAGTAAACGCCTGAAGTACTACTAAGTCCTATCGGAAATATTAAAGCAATTTCTAAAACAGTCCCCGGCAGCGACGCCAAAAAGTTGATCACTAATTTCTTAGCAACAAAAACTGCAACTAAACAGTGTAATTGTAGCACAGAAATAGCAAGTCGAGTATCGTATCCACAGGGACTGAAAATCGAAATAACTCTAGCTATCTCCTAAACAAACTTTAACAGTAGACAGACAACAGAAGGTAGAGATTGATTTACTTAAACTAAAATGCAAATAACGATAAATAAAAGTATGTAGACGAATTCAAATATTAAAAACAACTGATCCTAGGGTAGTAAATTCATTAACTAAATCTACGCTATAAATCTATTAATCCTATGTACCAATTTAATCCAGTTATGATGAGAGATCACACAACTATTCACAAGCTTCTCTAACGAACACCTATGAAAGTAGATTAATTTACCCCCCTTCACATTCAAGACTCCAAGGAATAAATTAACTCCCAAGCGTACACAAAGAATAGCTCCCTATAGCTTCACCTATCGCATTCAAGACTCAAGGCTAACACTATATCATGCATTCCTGAATCGGCTGAATAATTATCGCATTCAAAACTCAAACTGAACAACTAGACATGTAAATTATTGGCCAAATAATTCACAAGAAATTAAGCACCAGTAATCATGAATCATAAACTGGAAGGCACAAAGGTATTAACAAATAAATCACATAAATTCAATCAAAACCCTAGAATCAGCTAAAGGAAATTAGCCAGACATAGCAAAATCAAACATAAACATAATTATATTGAACGCAATTGTAAAAACAAATTGTATAAAAATCGAATTAAAACAATTGTAGCGACTTGAATCTTCAATCTTGATCCAAGCCTTGAAAACTGGAAAGCTAAAATATTCTAAAGCTATAAAACTGAAATATGAATGTTGGGAACTGAAAAACTAAAGCTGGGAACTGAAAGAGGAACCCAAAATAGGTCATAAGAAGACCTATTTATAGTGTCAGGGTAAAATACAGTGTTTGAAACCCAGAAGAACTCTAAAAATCGGAAAATCTCGCAAAACCGCCCATATCGGCGACCAAACTCGGCGATCGCCGAATTGGTCGCCGTTTTTGGTCTGAAAATCAGCCAAATTCGGCGCCCGCCGAATTTAACGCTCGTAGTGCAAATTTGAAACAGGAATTTCGGCGACCAACTCGGCGGTCGCCGTTTAGGTCGCCGAATTTTGACTGCTGCGCGCGACGTTTTTGTTTCGGCCATAACTTTCTCGTCCGAACTCCGATTTATGATCCGTATCGAGACGATCTACAACTTCTATTTCAGAACATTGTTCCAAATTCGAACTCAATAAATCTGAAAATTCCTTCAAAGTTCGAGTAAGAATCATGTTTCACAAGATAAAGCAAATTAAACACAAAACAATCATCCAACACTCAATTTCCTATAAAATTAACATCATATGAATATTAAAAACCATGGAAATATGAGTGTTATCACTATATGAGACAGAAAGTTATAGCCTACGGGCTATATGAGACAGAAAGTTATATAGCCTTCGGGCTAAGAGACAGAAAGTTATTGCTTTCGGGCAATATGAAAGAGCAGATAGTTTTCATTGCACTTATATTTTTGTTCTAATTCTTATAATATGGATAAATGCACCCCACTGAGTTTATTGTACTCACCCCAAAACAATATCTTTTTTCAGGAGATGACTCAGGCGATGAGAGGCGGGGCGAGTGATGGTCAAGATAAAAGAAGAATAATGTTTTATTTTCAATTGGAATAAAGACTCATTTTATGATGTTTATTTACTTTTCTCAGTTGGATCTGGGTTTTAGTTATTTAATATTGAAATCTTATTATTTTTAATCAAAGTACTTCTTTTGATTTAATAAGAAAATTGGGGCGTCACAGTATGGTATCAGAGCAGGTCTACGTTTCTGTAGACATGCAATAAAATCTTTTTAAGAAAAATGACCATCATCGCAACCGCCGCATCGCTACCGAGTAAGGTAAAAAGTAAAAGAATATATTTATAATGCTTTGAGTTTTTGTCAATAAATTTGGGTTTTATTATTTTTTTTTTCCCATGTCCTCGAGATTACTTGTCTAGATGGTTAGAACACGCAAAACCTGTAGAATAAGTACAGCGGTGCCAACGAGTGTACAAGAATTAGGACGAAGAATCTCTTAGTATTAATGAGAATTAGTACCTATCGTTGTTTTTGTCACACAACTCTTACTTTTTACCGCAATATTTTAGATTATGGCCAGAACAAGGGGTAACAAAAGACCTCCGGCAGACGAAGAATCTGATAGCGAAGCCACTCAATCGATGGGGAATAGGAATCGAAATCCAAATGATGTTAATACGCTGGCCCACGTGCTTGCACAAGCACTGAGATGAGTATTGCCTCAGCAACCGCATCAACCTCAAGCAGAAGGTGGAAATGGAGTAGTAGCTCAATTTCGGAGCATGGCACCGCCAATTCTAAGAGGGAATGAAGGACCCTTAGGGACCGAGGAGTGGATGCGCCAGATGGAACGCATTTTCAACTACATGCATTGCAGGGACGACTTGAAAGTGACATGTGTAGCCTTCCAACTAACAGACGATGTAGGACACTGGTGGGAGTCGGAAACTGCTGCCCTTACTAAAGAGCAGATGAGAGCCATCACCTGGAGAACGTTCAAGGATAAAGTGATGGGGAAGTATTTCCCAAAGGCTTTTCGCAAACAAAAGAAGATAGAGCTCATGAACTTGGAGCAAGGAAACATGATCGTTCTAGAATACGAGCGAAAATTTACCCAACTATGTCGTTTCGCCCCCCACTTGGTGGACACAGATGAAAAGAAGGCATGGAGATTTGAGAATGGGTTACGCCCTGAGATTGGAGGGCACTTAGCAGCTCTAAACATCACAACATACTCAGAAATCTTAGAACGAGCCCAAGCAGTCGCATCACGCCTGAAACTGGACAACTCTGTGGTTCGACCTCAACATACTGGAGAAAAAAGGCACTGGGATGATCGAGACAAAATGAGGAACTCACAGCCAGAAAAGAAACCAATGAGTAATGTGGGAGACGACCAAGAATTGGCGCCGCACAAACCTCTTTGTCCACGTTGTCAGCGTTACCATTTCGGAGAGTGCAAATCTGGCGAGAACGTATGCTTCCGATGTCACAAAGGAGGACACATGGCGATGAACTGCCCAGAAGCACGGAGTACGAATGTCCCGAACAACAACAACGTCCCGACTTGGCGGAATAAGGACAATAACTGGGGAAGAAATCACGACAACAATAACAGCAATATGGGAATGAACAAGAACTACAACAACAATGGTGCCCGCAAGGGAGATGCACGAGTTTATGCCATGAACCAGGAAGAGATGGATGGAGAGGCTCAAACTATGTCAGGTATCTTACCCGTTCTGGACAAGTTTGCTATAGTACTCTTTGATTCCAGTGCTTCGCATTCGTTTATCGCAAGGAGATTTTACGAAAAGCTGATACAACCCTTGAAGGTAAGAATTCCCTCAGGAAAGGTGGTGGGAATAGATCGTTTGACAAGGGAGGAAAACTAAGACCTTGTTATATCAGGCCCTGTGATATTCTCGAATGAGTTAGTGAGGTAGCATAGCGTCTTCGATATATAACGTCTTCTATGTCTCGTCTATGAGAAAATTCGTCCACGACCCGGGCAACTTTGTGAATCACGTCGAACTAGATAGGGACCTAACTTATGATGAGCACCCGATAGCCTTTTTGAATAGAAAAGTTCATGTGTTAAGAAGTTAAGAAATCCCTCTAGTCAAAGTCCAATAGAGTAGACATGATCATAGCGAGGCTACATGGGAAAAGGAAGATGACATTAGATCTAGATACCATCTTTTGTTTGACTTAGGTAAGTAATTTCGAGGACGAAATTTTTTTTTTAGTTGGTAAGGTTGTAGTGCCCCAAAATATTTTTTTAAGTACAAAAATTTCTCTTCTTTAATTTATCTCAATAATTAAATTTTAAGTCTTATAAATCGCGCCTAGATATTACATGAGCACGAGCATTTAATAATAAGAAATTCAAAGCATTATTTATTTTACCTATTAGTATTATTTCTATAGTTATATTTTTTTTTTCTTTTATATACTACATATTTTTTAATAAAGTCCAAATAGCTATCTATTGAGAAAATCCAATTCTTTTAATTTATGAAGCCCATTTCTTGAGCCCGAAGAAAAATAGTATAAGGTTTTGCACACTTCCTTTATTTTATTTTATTTTCGTTCATAGTTACAGCTGCAAAATTTTACCCTAGTCAAGCTTTCCTTGTGAAGTCATGGAAAGAATAATTGATTGATACTCTTTCCAAAAATAAACCCTCAACCTTTTGTATAAATAGCAGCTACTTTCACTTTCTTTCTCACACTTCAAAATAAAAATTACCGAACTCTTCTTCTGGGTGAGGTAAACTCTCTATCTTGCAGCTTCTTTTCTAATATTTGTGTTGCGGTTCTTTCTCGTCAAAGAGAAGAACAGTATCTCATTTTTCCACTCAGCCATTTCCGAATAGGGCACACAATTTTCTCTATTCCCTAGCTTTGTGTCAGATTTTTCGTACATGTAGTCTTGCAATGTTTTTT
This sequence comes from Salvia miltiorrhiza, assembly GCF_028751815.1. Taxonomy (NCBI): domain Eukaryota; kingdom Viridiplantae; phylum Streptophyta; class Magnoliopsida; order Lamiales; family Lamiaceae; genus Salvia; species Salvia miltiorrhiza. Next base: position 50,272,855 of record NC_080393.1, on the reverse strand, counting down.
TTTTAATTTTTCTCCTAATCCTAACATGCTACTGCTGCATATGTATTAAGTATATATATATATATATAATATGTAATGATTACCTAGTTTATACTATAAACATGAGTGTCCTATATCTAACTTTTCATTTATTTTAAGCATAAATATTTATTAGGGAGTCTTCTACGTTTATATATATATAGGAAAGGGATCAAAAAAGAAAGCTAAATGTAGGGAGAATAAGGAATCAAATCCAGCCCTTCATAAATTTTAATCCTACGGCTGATTATAAATCCTACGACTGATTATATATTGCAGCTATAAATCACTAAAAGGTTAGTTTTGTCATAATCTAATTAACCCTACCGTAAATATCTAGCAATAATATGGCAAATCGTTTCTTTCCTTAAACTTAGCAAAACCTAATACTTTCTGGTATAGCTGTAGCGTTTTTTGTTGCAGAAAGATGTCTATCATCATCGCCTCCATCATCTGAAGTCTCCATCATTCCGGCGAACTATAAAATCTGTTATAAAATCGGCAGGACAAACTGCATCGTCCGTTCATCCGACGTACCTGCGAATGGAGTTTGGGTCGTGTAGTACAGGTTTGAGTCCGCCATTTTTACTTTCGTTTGAACATTTCGAATGGAGATATCATGTTTTATAGCATTATAATTTATGTTGGAGAACATTTATATATATGAGATTTCCAGTTATACTATTAGACATGCACGGTCAGATTTTGAGTTTAATTAAAGTGTATGATTTTTCAGTTTGTGGTTAGTTTTGTCAACGTTTATTTATATTGTTTTAGGTGAATCAACGACAATTGATGTAGAAGGTTGTGCCGATCTTTTCATCCCTGACTGTGATGCTACGGAAAAACCATTTGAGGGGCAGGTGTTCTGTAATCTTCAACAAGCTGAGAAGTTCTATGAGGATTACGCAAAAGTTTGTGGTTTTATTCCCCGTAAAGCAACCATTAACAGAGATGACGATGGCTCCATAAGTACTCGATTTATGCTTTGTAACAGAGAAGGTGTTCCCAACCATGCAAATTCGTTAATTTTTGTCGAGGGTAACAGAGATGATAGGAAACGTAAGAGAACATCATTCAAGGTTGGTTGCAAGGCTCGTATCATATTTAAGGCCATGTCTTATGGTCGTTTTAGGGTTGGAACCTTTAGTGAGGGTCATAACCATAAGATGGTTTCTGAAACCAGTCGTCATTTTATGTCGAGCAATAGGCAAGTTGATGAAGTGCACCAGTTTCTTATTCATGCGGGTATTAGAGCCAACATTGGACCAACTAAAACATTTCGCATTTTTAAAGAGATTGTTGGTGGTTATGATTATGTTGGTTGCACTAGTATTGATTTCAAGAACTATGGTCAAGACTTGAAGGTGTATGTCGCTGGTTCGGATGCCCATATGTTGCTTGAAACATTTATGGATAGGAAGGAGCTTTGTGATGGTTTTCAATATTTTTACGACGTTGACGAGGAAAATCAACTGCGCCGCCTTATCTGGACAGATAAACAAGCTGTGATTAACTTTAAAAATTTTGGACAGGCTGTGTCTTTTGATGTAACATACAACACCAACAAGTTTACGTTTTTTATATTATTATTCAGATATGTTTTTATGGTATTCAGTTCGTGTATATGCTTATTCGTTATGTCATAACATTTTTTTAAGTTTTATGATGGATACTTATTTTAAAGTCAATTAGCTATATCATTTGTTCATTTTTTCGGAACATCAATTAGTTATTTTTATTTGTTCTCATTCAGTTCGGTTTGCATAGTTGTTCATATATAAATCTACTTTATTCGGTATGATATTGTAGTCTGTTTGGCAAGTCTGATGTTGGATTTTATGATTCTTGTAGGTACAAAATGATTTTTACTCCGTTTACTGGTAGGGACAACCACGGTAAATGTGTGTCGTTTGGTACAGCAATCATATCACATGAAGACATGGATTCATATGCGTGGGTTTTGAGCAAGTTTACTGAGTGTGTTGGGAATGCTCCTCGTGTGTTTATGACTGATCAAGATCCTGGATTGAAGAAGACCGTTGCTCTTGTCTGGCCCAAAACACATCATAGGTTTTGCATGTGGCACATCACTATGAAGGTCGTAGAGAAATTGCCATTTAATTTGAGGGATGATTCTGATTTCAAGTCGAAGTTGAATAAGATAATATGGTCGGATACGATTGACACTCATGAGTTTGAGGAAGAATGGAATAATTTGATAGCTGAATATGAGTTGGGTGATAACAGGTGGTTCTCCTCAATGTATGAGGATCGTGCTTTATGGATTCCTGCATATTTTCGTGACATCAGTATGAGCGGGCTGTTTCGCACCACTTCCTTATCTGAGAGTGAGAATAGTTATTTCAAACGCTTCCTTAGTAAGTTTTCTGATCTTGTTGTGCTGTTTATGAATTATAACAGCGCCTTAGATTCCCAACGAGATACATGTCAGAGGCTAAATTATGAGGATGAGACTGCTGTTCTCCCCATGCTTACAACGATGCCAATTGAGAAACATGCCTCTAGATTATATACCATCTCAATTTTCAAGGAGGTACAGGAGGAGATTGTATCTGCGTTTTCAGCATGCATGATGGCAAAGATGGAGGGTAACACATTCGTAGTCGATGACAATGTTGACGGTGTATTCACAGTTGTGCATGATACAGCTGTTGATTATTTGACTTGCCAGTGCAAGCTGTTCACCAGGAAGGGCTTGTTATGCAGACACATGTACTACGTGTTGCGGTGGATGAAAGTTGACAATATTCCTGAAAGATACATTGCCAATCGGTGGTGCAAATCTTTTTTGTTATCTACACCACAATTGATGAATGGTAAGCCAGATTCTGCATCAACCCAATTAATTGCCAAGCAGGATCTATTCCATGTTTTTTGCAAATGTATTGGTCATGTTTATGGTGATCAAGATTTGATGAAACAGTTGTTAGATGCATTCACTGAAGTTGAGAACAAATTTGGAAAGCTTGGAAGCAAAAATCGAAATGCCAATTCAAAAGAGCATATATTCCAGGAGTTTTATGGGTCTGTACGACCTGAGGTGCCTTCTGTGCTCCCTCCTGCTGTTGCTAAAACTAAAGGTAGTGGAGCGGGTGGTCGTAGAAAATCCGGCAAGGAGAAGGCAATGAGTATAGCTCAGAAGCCTATGCGGAACTGCAAAAGATGCAAATCCATGGGACACCACGACTCTCGGAATTGTCCTACCAAGGCGCTGCTGAACCCATGAAGTTTTAAGTTAATATATTTTTCCATGTTAGTTGTTTTTATGTCATTCAACATATACGATTTGTTTTGTTGGATTATTGTTCTCATTTAAGTTTTGAAAGTTTGTTGGTGACACTTAATTTTGTTAGCACTCTACTTGACTTGTTGAATTACTGCTCATTTTGAGTAATTTTATCTTGTATGCGATTTTTTTTCAAATTTTTAAATCTCATGGTTTGTTGGTCTGTTTATTAGTATATTCAGTAAGTTAAGATGTTTGTTCAAATGTAAATTTGCTTTGTTCTATAATTACTTTAACTCGTTCAGTAGCAATTTGTATGTTTGGATCAGATAAACGAATTAAGTAGTTTCTTCAACTGTTGGATCAAGTATGTTATTTATGTTAATTAGCTTGTTCAATTTCACACGAGTGTTGTTTGAATCATTAGTTTAGCTTATTCACTAGTTGGATGTTAGTTGTTTTTATGTCATTCAACATATACGATTTGTTTTGTTGGATTATTGTTCTCATTTAAGTTTTGAAAGTTTGTTGGTGACACTTAATTTTGTTAGCACTCTACTTGACTTGTTGAATTACTGCTCATTTTGAGTAATTTTATCTTGTATGCGATTTATTTTCAATTTTTTAAATCTCATGGTTTGTTGGTCTGTTTATTAGTATATTCAGTAAGTTAAGATGTTTGTTCAAATGTAAATTTGCTTTGTTCGATAATTACTTTAAATCGTTCAGTAGCAATTTGTATCTTTGGATCAGATAAACGAATTAAGTAGTTTCTTCATCTGTTGGATCAAGTATGTTATTTATGTTAATTAGCTTGTTCAATTTCACACGAGTGTTGTTTGAATCATTAGTTTAGCTTATTCACTAGTTGGATGTGTTAATTATAGCTCATTTTTTCTATGTTTGAAACATTCAGTAGCAATTCACATGAGCGATGTTTGAAACATTAGTTTAGCTTATTCAGTAGTATCAAATGTTTCTGTTGATGTTGACGCATTAAGCCACTATTGTGTTAATACATGAACAAAAAAAATATATATACAGAACTTAATACTTCAAACATTCCAAATTTTGTAATTATTTGACTATTCCAAACAAGGACAACATAATATTTGAACACCAGTTTTTATTTATTCAAATCAAATTTGAGTCTGCAATATACTGTATTATCCAAAAAAACAACTGGAAATTATAAATTAAAAAGTGGAATAGTTTTCAGTTGATGAAGTTTCACCCAAGCAGAACTGAATTCACACTGAATCCTGGATTCTTGCACATCTCTCTAAATGCATACGATGCTTTGTCTCCAATATCTTTCTTCTCGCTATTGCCCTCCCACGCAAGTATCGATGCACAATACCTTACGCGCAACCTTGCCAACTGCTGCGGGCGTTTATTGGATAAGTTGCATGTCCACCCCTTCGTACTATCCCCCATGAAGGTCTCTAAATGCCTCATTAGGTATACTCCTGTGTCGATTGCATTCTTACTATCAGCCCACGACATCTTGACGACATGCTCAACCGAGTTAGCCACTGCAATTGCCTTTCGCTCCTCGTTGTGGTAGTATAGGTAGTCGGCCAATAGTTTACGCTACAAGAAGGATGTTCATTAAAGTTAACATTTATACCCAAAGAATAACTATGGAGATCAAGCGACTCACCAGGTCGCGGCATACACCCCTATATTTTGTTTCAGTTGCATCTGCAGTTACGTCAATAGTGTTGTCTAGTATATACAGGCGCTGACGACGTGTATCGAAACACAAAGCATAGTACTTATCCTCTTCGTACACAGGGAAGAAAAACTATAGAGGAAAAATATTTTAACTACGAATAATGATACATTGAAAATATATATTTTCACAATTATTAAAGTTACCATGTCTATGACAGAAAGCAGATCTCCATGATGTGCATGTATCTCAGCAGTTAGTGTCCGAAATAATGAAGACTTCTGGTCGGTGTAGGACCAATCAGTTGGCTTCAAACAATCAACCTAGTACAACATAATACCTATTTAAGCTAATAATCTAAACATAAATAAAATTAAATATTCTTAGTGCCGAATAAGTTGCATAATCAAACTGAACAAACTAATAGTTATATTGTTTTTTTCTGAATAGCATGCCTTATTAATCTGAATGGATTATTAATGTTTTTGAACAATATGGTATAGTCTACCGAACCAAGTAAATTATGAAATGAATATAGATATACATTTATTGAATTTATCTTTACATAAATTACATAAATATTCACAATCAAATAAACTATATTTTCTGAATAAGCTGTATACCCAAGCTGAATTTAACCTTTTCACAAACAACAGTTTAAAATTTGTGAATTTAAAAATGTATATTGATTTTCTGAATAGTATGCGTCATTTATCCGAATATATTCAATTATGATCTGAATATAGTTATAAACGTATTGCATTTAATTTGCTAACACACAATCGAATAGTACACTCACATATATGCTTGTTGTTGCAAAGAATCGTGTAGGTGATGTTTGAGAGCGATATTGCTCTTGGCCATTCAAAATTAATGCCCATGCATCGATGACACACGTTCCGACTACTTTGCCTCTTTTCAGGGTCATCATATCATAACGGCTTAAGTCAACATCGATGGACGAAAACATTAGCTCACGCCTACAAATATTTCATTTGAGTTCAGTACTATTAAAATATAGAGGTACATAAAGTATTAATAAAAAAAGTACCGTACATATTTTCGTCAAGTGCATAAAATGTGTAGACAGCAAGCTCCTTCTCCTTTATGGTCAGTTGCTTTGACGTTGAGATTTCCCTTTGTAGGAAGGGTGATATGAATTTGGCCATTTTTCTGAACAAACTCTTCATTGGTGTCTTACCAATGTTCCTAGCTTGCATTGAAATCTTCTCACACAAACAAATTAATTAAAGCACATGAAAAAAAAAATAGAACTGAATAATTAAAGCACATTCTCACACATACGTTTATAATAGCAAAATAGCCCAAAATAGCCCTTAATAGCAAAATAGAAATATATATTAACATAGTTCACATACGTTTTCGTCAATTCTTCCCAGAGGCAAACGTGCTGCCTTGCCATCTACTACCTCAGTTTCATCAACCTGTTTATCGCAAAATATTAATTATTTTACAACCATATTGAACTACTTCTTGCTACTTTTCCTAACATACTCCCTCCGTCCACAATTTAATGCCCTACTTGCCTTTAAAAATTTGTCCACAATTTAATGCCCTATTGTGCTTTTTGTACACTTTTACTCTTCTTCTTTTCCTATATTTACTACCCTTTGCCACTAATGGACCCACCTTAAAACACATTTATTATTTTTATATTCTATATTTATTACACTTTATCACTAGTGGACCCACTCACAACACTTTTATCACTTTAGTCAACTACCTTTATCACTTTAGTCAACTACCCTTATATTTTATCAACATCACATTTTTCAGCTTTCTTAGTCTCCGTGTCCACACCCAAATAGGGCATTAAATCATGGACGGAGGGAGTATGTTTTTTTAAGCACCTCCAGCTTTTCATCAAGGCCTTTTGAAGTTTTTCCACGGGCTGCACCTCCCACCTACAGATTTTAACACAACTCCAAATAAGAAAAAATTAAATAAAATGAATGTATGGTGTATTTAAATCTAATAGTTTATTACTGGATCCATACCCTTGTTGACCTACGAGGTGGACTCTTGGCAACATCCTTCGCCTTTCCAACGTTCGCCTTAACAGCAACCTACAATTTTCACATAAATATAATTTATATTTCTATGGTTTTTAGAAGCTATGAGTTTTACGTAATACACTAAAACATACCACTTCTTTGATATTGCAGCCACCCTTACTCTGACCTTCATCCACACCCCCCTTATCCACAGATCCTAGTTCAGTAGCATCTTTGGATGGTTGCTCTATACCGTCACCAGAGTTTCCCTTGTATATAAAACACTCCACATGTTATTATAGTATAAACCATATTTGTATATATTCAGAAAATAATATAGAGACTCATACCACCTTCATTTCGCAATACAAGTTAATGAATAATCATCATTCTAAACTAAATATACTATAGTATTACACGAATAATACATTAAAACAACCGAATATATACTCTACGTAACTGCATTATAATAATACAACAGTATCCAGAGTATGTGAATAAACTTCAAAAGTAACTGCATAAACATAAAGTATATGCAAATATAATATTTATACCAATATAAAAACACACTTTACCATTCACAAGACACTAAATATACATTCAAAACTATAGAGACTGATAATATGTTTTTTTATATTTCTATGGTTTTTAGAAGCTATGAGTTTTACGTAATACACTAAAACATACCACTTCTTTGATATTGCAGCCACCCTTACTCTGACCTTCATCCACACCCCCTTATCCACAGATCCTGGTTCAGTAGCATCTTTGGATGGTTGCTCTATACCGTCACCAGAGTTTCCCTTGTATATAAAACACTCCACATGTTATTATAGTATAAACCATATTTGTATATATTCAGAAAATAATATAGAGACTCATACCAGTTCACCATTCCCTATTTCAGGTGCTACATTGTCCTCGACAATGGCAGTTTCTTTTGATGGTTCCTGTTGGACTCTAGCTTCAATCTGAGTTAAAAACACACAAGCAATAGTTATCGATATTATGAAGCAATAGCACATATATTAAACAAATCTAGATTCAAATACTAATAATACCACTACAGAGCTGTTGGCAAAGGTTTCCTCAACCACACTAGCACCCTCAGAGTTGGCTACAGGTTCGACGAATTATTTCTCAATTGGAACCTTAATTGATTATAATGTACATGCGTTAAATCCAGAATAACAGGAAATCTAACAAATCAGAAATAATCCTTCAACTATCTGAATATCATTATCTTACAAACCTAATAAATATAACAATCAATTTGTTAACTATATAAATTTGCCAAATAGAAATATATAGATTTGCCGGATTGAATATCATTATTTTACTAACCTAATAAAGCTGACATTCAATTGAATAACCACACAAATTTGCTGAGTAGCAATACATACATTTCAAAGCAAGTAAAATACTTAATACAGGAAAAATGACCAAACTAAACTTTTAATTATCTTAATATCATTATTTTACTAACCTAATAAATTTAACATTCAATTGAATAACCATACCGAATAGCAATATATAGATTTCAAAGCAAGTAAAATTCTGAATAAAGGACAACAGACCAAACTAAGCTTTTAATTATCTGAATCTCATTATTTTACTAACCTCATAAAGCTAACCATACGCATAATTTATTAAACTTAAACCAATTACAAATAATTTATTTTTAAGCTAAGTTACAAATAATTTATTAAACTTAAACCAATTACCTCGTCACGAGTTCCCAGATGAAGGTCGAAAGTAGGTATTCCTTCTGTCGATACTCTCTCACTCACCTTCTCATTTTGTACCTTAGCAAACGCTGCATCAACCGACGCATGCAGCTCAGGAGAATAAGAAAAAGGATCATCATCAATGGTCATACCCTGAGGGCGACGCCATGGTCGTGGGCCATCCATATCCACCTTCAATCCTGTAATCGAACATGCTGCATCCACGCATTGTCTAAAGTACGCTGACTCCCTGTCCACGAGGGATGCACTATATATCAAATCCTCTAAATCCTCCAGGTGTTCACGTATGAACACTGCCTTTTTCATCACCCTTGATCCAAGGCGTTCATCATTTTCTTCGGCATTGTCATTTTTCTGTACATTCTCCCCTGCAGTTGAATATTCAGCTGGAAGATCAATTGGATCAATCCATGAACCACTTCCAAACTTTTTGATATTTTCTTCAGTGGCTTGACGCTTTCTCAAGTCTGCGCTACTCCAATTCAGTAAAATAGGGAACTCTCTTTTCACTTTTCTTCGATGCATCTGGCATCTATCAATGTAGAATAGATGTAAAAATAACAATGGTTAAGAGATTAATTTACACAAATATTTAATCATAAATATATGTGAATGTAAAAATTTCGAGGAGTACCACAAGGAATAGAGTTGGCCCAGCAAACACCTTATCTTCATCACCCACCCATGATATTTTATTATCAATAAGGGATTGTAGAACATACTCCGCCCAATTCCATCTCTTCAGAGTCCCTACATTCTCCAAACATCTTAGGATGTACGGATGAACCGTGCCACTTGTACAACTGTGTATCAGCGTATGTGCCATTGCTATCATAAAATGGCGCTTGAACCATGTCCCACCTGTCGTACAATCCAGCATTTCTCTCAAAACCAAGCCAATCTTAATCTTCTCACGCGACGCAAATCCAAAAAATGCAGCCCACTATTCACACAAAGCATTATTTGATGCTCGACTGAAAATCGGTATTGTCTCAGTCCCCTTTGGAAATCCATACACCCTATAAACATCGTCCTCCGTGATCTTAACTCTGCTACCTCCGTCAAGCTCCAGTTCACACCTCCTCTCATCAAATTTTTCCAGAATCCAATAGGCTAGTCTACATGGCAACTTCTTAATCTGCAAACTTAATATACTGCCAAACCCAATTTCATGAACCGCTTTCTTCTGGTCATCATTCAACTGTTGCAGTGCATCATAAAAGGACGATGGTGTTGTTCGGGTATTTAGCGAGGGGAACTTCACAGGTTCCTCTTCTTGATTAATCTTTAGCGCACCTCGACGCTTACACGTTGCGTCCTTTTGTTGGTTGAATCTCCTCCTTCTTTTTAGCTTAACCCCCTCGGCTTGTTCCTCTGTGGTTATTATCCTTTTTGCTGGGCAAGAATAAAAAACATGAATGAAAAAACATAGCAGAACATTCAAGTTTCCCTTAGAATGTTCTTCTTTTGTTATTTGTTACAGGCATAAATAAAAAAATATTTACCTTTTTTAAAAGCCCCCTTTTTTGCCTTAAGATTGGCATCAACCGTGGCTGAGCTCCCACCTTCATTTCGCAATACAAGTTAATGAATAATCATCATTCTAAACTAAATATACTATAGTATTACACGAATAATACATTAAAACAACCGAATATATACTCTACGTAATTGCATTATAATAATACAACAGTATCCAGAGTATGTGAATAAACTTCAAAAGTAACTGCATAAACATAAAGTATATGCAAATATAATATTTATACCAATATAAAAAAACACACTTTACCATTCACAAGACACTAAATATACATTCACAATTTTTAAATGAATAATCTACAAATGAAATCGAATATACTTAAAGTTTAATCGAATAGTATCAACATTCTAATTGAATATACTATCTAATTATGAACATACCTGCTTCATATACTTTCCTCCTCTTACTTGAAGAAACTGGTGGTGATGATGGCTCGCTATCATCTGCAATTTAAACACAAGAATTGTAAGGAGGTGAAAAAAAAACATAAATGATTCAGAAGGTATCGTTTTTATGAATCTTACCTGAACGTACTACCTTCTTCCCCTTCCCAGTCATTGTCCCTAAAAACACGAATTTGTAAAGGTCAAATATAATTTATTAGATGAAACTCTATACCCCACAAAGCAAAGAAATATAATATGAAATCTTACCTGAACGTACTACCTTCTTCCCGTTCCCAGTCATTGTCCCTAAAAACACGAATTTGTAAAGGTCAAATATACTTTATTAGATGAAACTCTATACCCCACAAACCAAAGAAATATAATATGAAATTCCTTGGGGGGACCATCTGCACATATAAGAATCCTGAAAAGTCAATTTTCATTATATGTCTATTATATGAAACGATTAATCATTGATATAAAATATTTCTAAGCTATAAGAAAACTGAATACCGTTCCTTTTTTTATGATCTTTCTACGCAATATATACGCTATTCAGATCCATTTCATAATCTTTCCGAAGTTAGTTTAGGTGTTTATAACACCAGAAAAACAAAACCCTACAAAGTTACCCTGAAATTTTCGCCGGCCAAATTCAAAGAGACGTTGTTTTAATCGTATATGAATCGCCTATCTTTATTCAGGAAAGGATTCTGGTGTAGGGTTTCCGATTGGAGTGAAGTTTTTTTTTTGCAAAAGAATGGCAGAAGTAAGTGAATCGGCGTATCACTTTCGCCGGCCAAACCATATAAAATAAACTATAAAACTTACGTTGTATTGTCGCCGGAAAAATGGCCAAATTCGACGCTGCAATTAGAGTTGAATCGCAGCCTGGTGTAGGGTTTTCTGAAGCGCCGAGTGGTTGTGCGGAAGACGTGGGTTGAGGGGGAGTAATTTCAATTTTTACTAGCGTTAATTTAGGAATGACAGTTCACCAAATAGAGAAATTGACTACTCTACCCCTACACGATTTTTTTATTGCTGTTTCGGTTATTCAGAAGAAAAAAAAAGGGGAGATTAATAATTAATTACCTTCAATCTTGACCATTAATCTGTTCAGATTCAATGGTTAAGATTAATTCCTTATTCTCTATACTAAGGGAATTCCTTGTGGATCCCTACCCTATATATATATATATATAAGTGGATACATATGCTTATTTTTAAGAGTTTGACTTTTCCTTTTTTTTTGTAAGCACATATATACACATACTTATTTTTTTAAATGTAATTAATTATAAGTAGTAGAAAAGATTTTTGTTTATATATATAAATATACATGTGCAGTTTTTATTCAAGTATATATATATATATATATGGAGAGGTTCAAGAAAGAACCATAAATAAAAGAAGACCGGAGAACCATTTTCAGCCATTCGATCATCAAGATCTACGGTGGATGCATCATATTGTTGGATGAATGCAGATCCTGGGTTCGAATCCTGAAGGGAGCATTTTTATTTTTATTTTTTTAGTGCATTAATTTTAACAGCGAATGCATTAATTTTTACAGTGGATGCATTAGATTTGATGGTTCTCCGGTTCTCACAAATAATGTAGTTCTCTCTAGAACCACACTCTATATATATATATATATATATATATATATATATATATGGAGTGGTTCAATTGAGAAGCTCAAATGTGTTGAGAAGTTGAGAAGCAATCTAATAGATGAACATGTCAGTACATTTTGATGAACATGACTATTAGACCCCAGATCAATAAATTCTTTGAACATACCAAATATAACTGACGAACATACGAATCTATTTAATTTATTAAAAAATACGCCACCGCCAAGGATCGAATCCCAAATCAAACCCGCGTTCATAAAAACTAATTGACATGTTCATCTATTGGATTGCTTCTCAACTTCTCAACACATTTGAGCTTCTCAATAAAACCTAACCCTATATATATATATATATATATATATATATATATATATATATATAGGGGGCGGTTATTCAATAAATCACACTTATTTTAAGAATTACGAACCAGCAAAAATGCATGAATTTTATGTATAACACGCATGAATAAACTGTATAAAGGTATGAATATCGAAAAAATAATTTTTTGCTACCTTTGGGATTCGAACTCATGACCATGAATATATCCAACAAGGTGATGAATCAACCGTAGATCTTGATGATCTAAGGGCTGAAAATGGTTCTTAATTTATATTTTAATAAGCGTTCTTATTTTAGCCTTCCCCTATATATATATATATATATACATATACATATATTCATGTGCATTCATTGATTTAAATGTATCTTAATTATGATTTCATAATTTATTTTTAGGCGAGGCGCGCAAGACTTAATCTTTAATTATTTTACACGTGTCAAAGAAAAGTAACGGTGGGGTTATAATGTTGTATTTAACATTTATCCTTATTATACGTTTTACTCAATTTATATGTGTGAGAAGCAGGCAGAGCCTCCGGGCTATGAGACATAAAGTTATAGCCTACGGGTTATATGAGACAGACAGAAAGTTATATAGCCTTCGGGCTAAGAGACAGAAAGTTATTGCTTTCGGGCAATATGAAAGAGCAGATAGTTTTCATTGCACTTATATTTTTGTTGTAATTCTTATAATATGGATAAATGCACCCCACTGAGTTTATTGTACTCACCCCAAAACAATATCTTTTTTCAGGAGATGACTCAGGCGATGAGAGGCGGGGCGAGTGATGGTCAAGATAAAAGAAGAATAATGTTTTATTTTCAATTGGAATAAAGACTCATTTTATGATGTTTATTTACTTTCTCAGTTGGATTTGGGTTTTAGTTATTTAATATTGAAATCTTATTATTTTTAATCAAAGTACTTCTTTTGATTTAATAAGAAAATTGGGGCGTCACATTTGGCATGGTGGGACAAGATTCAGCTCAAAGCTACATTGAAAGTTAAAACTGGAAATGAGCATGAGTTCGTAAGGTTCAGACCTATCCTGATGAACACTCAAGATCAGCAGGATATGAGGAGCATAATCAAGGAACACCTTGATTTAAAGTTGATCAAACCAGGGGACTCGCCTTACAGCAGTCCTGGATTGCTGGTAAGAAATCATGGGGAGGTCAAACGAGGAAAGCCGAGATTGGTCATTAATTACAAAGGATTAATGACATTCTTGAGTTCGATGGATATTTCATCCCGAGCAGAGAACACCTTATCAACTGCATTAGAAGTGCAAAGGTATTCTCAAAGTTTGATTGCAAATCAGGGTTTTACCAGATTCGCATGGAGGAAGAGAGTAAGAAGTTCACAGCCTTCTCAACTCCACAAGGACATTATGTCTGGAATGTCATGCCAATGGGGCTAGCCAACGCGCCTCAGATATTCCAAAGGAAAATGGATAATCTTTTTAAGGATTATTCTTCATTCATGTTTGTTTATATTGATGATATTCTTATTGCATCAAAAAACATTCATGAACATGTCAGGCATTTGAAAATCTTTGCGGAGGTCTGTCAACAAGAGGGATTGGTGCTGTCTGAAAAGAAGGCAGTTGTGGCAACCCAGAAGATGGAGTTCTGGGAATCGAGATCGATGAGTCTGGAATAATTCTACAAGATCATATTGTGGAAAAGGTCCACAAATTTCCAGAGGATCTCAAGGAAAAGAAGCAGCTCCAAAGCTTTCTTGGAGTTGTTAACTTTGCAGGGATGTTCATCAAAAACCTTGCAGAGCATAGGAAAATCTTCAGTCCACAATTGAAGAAAGATGTTCCATTCATATGGAAGGAGAAACATCGCGAGGGTATGAAAAAGCTAAAAGAGATTTGCAAAAATCTCCCAAAGCTTTCAATACCACAAGATGAGGACGAATTAGTCCTATACACCGACGCGAGTGATTTTTGGTGGGCAGCCATGCTCACGAAAATCACCCCTTATGGAGAGGAACCATGCCGATACTGTAGTGGTCTATTTTCCGACAGTGAGGCTGTGCGATGGCACATCAACGAGAAGAAATTTTATGCAGTCAGAAAGGCGTTCAAGAAATGGCTGCTATTTTTACTTGCAAAGAAATTCATTTTGAAAGTCGATAACACTAACGTTAAGGCTTTCTTAACTAAGAAAATTGAATCTAAACCTGAAAAGGCTAGATTACTAAGATGGCAGGCTGAATGTCAATATTATGATTTTGATATTGTCATTTTGAAATATGATGATAATGTTCTTGTAGATTTCCTAACAAGGGATGGAGCCAACTGAGGTTGACGCCATTATTATAAACCAGAGGCAACTCCTGGATAACATGGAGATGCTACAACAGGAATGGCAAGAGTGTGTACTCCATGCCAAACAAGCTCGAAGGATACAGTCGGCTGATGAAGCCAAAGTGTCTGACCGTATATGAGAATTCCTTAAGAAGATGATAAGTCTTCATGAGGCAATCCACAAGCCGCTCTTGCGCGGGATCAAAGCTCTCCTGATCGAAGCAGGCATTACCGTACCGGCCGAATTACCGGTAGCAGGGGATTCAAGTACCCCTAGCACAAGTTCTGAGGCTAAGGTGTCAAAATCGGATCCTGAAGAAAAAGATGTTGCTAAGGCTTTACCGCCCGAACCAACATGTCAACCCTCCACCTCTGAGGTTAAAGAGGGAGAGATTAACCTTAGGCCAATGACGGACAAATCTAAGGTTGATACTAATCTTTTGGAAGTATCTCCAAGTTGGCAGGTTTATCAGTCTAGATGGGAGAAACTCAACACAAGAAGGGGCATTAATATGGGAAACAGTCGGGTTGATGTCCGGGGAAAATATCCTCGAGTGTGGATGACTACCGGACCCAATCCACAAGATGTCAAGGAATGGTATGAATTTGGGGCACTGGCCTCGGTTTATACTATTTCCCCAGCGTTCAATGAAATCAAGGGTCTACCAAGGTGGATCCAAGAAACAGTTTACGACGCCTGGGCAAACAACGAGTCCCTCAAACGAGGGGATATCTTGGAACTGTATTTCTTCAGTGCAACACCAGAACCGGCAGGAAAGGGCAACCATGAGGCTTTCCATTTCATAAAGCTTCGACGGCCCGACAATCAAGCCTTGAACCGAATCAAGGCTCCCAACCATCAGTCCTCTATTGTCGACACATTTACGGAAAAATAGATTTCCACAAGGCGAGCATGGGGATTATGGGTCTGTCTCACAGAGATGGACAAAGTTAAGTCCAGATTCAAGTTTTCTCAAAATTCGAATCTGGGATCATTCCTGTTAAACACCATGACAGGAACTACTACCAAGTATGCCGAAAATACCTTTGAAGAAAAAAGGCTAACACTTTGGCAAAACAAGATCGCGGGGAGCAAAGAGGTTCGTCGCAAATTCTGTAATATGGCTCACTTGGGCCATTGGAATGAGCACGTCTGCATGGAATGTCCCACGCAGAAAGAACCAGAATTTTTCAAGGGTTTCCTTCCGAAACCCGATAAAAAGAAGTTCCGATCCGACGAGTATGAGAAGCACAGGACTCCACGAGGAAGAGTACCTAGGGCACCAAAAAAGTAAGATGCCCGACAAGAAAAAGGGAGTCATGTGACTCGAGACAGAGGACCACCCACTAAAAGAAAAACGACAAAAGTGGGTGGATGCAGAATGATTACCCACTAGCAGAAAAAACAAAAGTGGGTAATTCTACAGGAAATTCACTCACCAAAAGGCAGAAGACAATGTCGAGTGGAAGAAAAGCAGCTGGTCCACACCAACAATTATCATAAAAGGATAAAAGGAAGGTTCAGCTCCATGTGAAGGCACTAGCTGGTGTCGGCAATCATGACCGACAAAGAAGGTGGCAGTTACAATCCATGAGCTGGCCTCGATGGAAAGGAATCTGAGGCCAACCACCAAGATTTATAGAGGGCATCAGACCTCTATAAGAAGGCAAGCTCTGGAGAGAAGATGATCATCGAAAAATCACAACACCTTCACACAACACACTCTCTCTCTAGAAATTATCTTTGTATTTTTAATTTTTCTGTTTTTAAAAGTTTTTAAGTTATAGTTTTAGTTTCTTTTAATTTATGTATACAAGTATCAGCTACCAATGAGTAGCTAAACAAGTCTGTCTCCTCCCTTAGAGAGATATTATGAAATAAATTAAATATTTTATAATTCCTCTTTAAACGCTCTGTTTTCGCTCAACTTTCCGGTTTAGTAAAAAAAATTCTTTCATTTATCAACAAAGTATTCGACGTCGAAACTTAGTGAAGGAGAAAGGTTGCAACCATCTCTTGCGAGTGCGTGGTTGGACTTAGCCTGGAGGGCAGACGGTCCGTAAAACGCAACGAGAACTGACTCCTGAAGAAGACCATTCGACGAAAGGTATAATGTTGATTTATGTTTAGATTTATTTTGAATTGTTACGGAAGCATGTTGGGCCTGATATTACAGTTTTATTTAATAATTAAGCATGATTAAAGACGGAGGGCTATTTTGTCTTTTCAATGGCTATTGACCCCCAAAGTCATGCTTTAATATGGGTGGCTATATAAGTCCTAAATAATGTGAGTTTGGCTAGATGTGTCTTTTTCCCTTGTTATTACCCATATATTGTACAATATAAAAATTTTAACATCCATATAATATTAATAAATAATTTTAAATATAAAAAATACTTTGAAATAATATTTATTGTTAAAAAAAATATTGTCTCTCAAATGCTAATTATAGTTAAAAATTGAGTTCACAAATTAAATTACATTTTTTGTCGCGCGTGCTTAATACTAGTCAAAGTAAAAAAAAGAAAAGAAAAAAGAATGAAATAAATAAGAGATAGAAATAAAGAAATAAATGAAAAATAATGAAAGAAGTAAAAAGTGAAAGAACGATTGCTAATTTCCCATTTGAACGAACCTAACCCTCGGGACTGGCCGATTTTTTCAAATCCGGCGATCCCCCAACCGACGCCGCCGCCGCCGCCCACCACCTCTGCTGCTCGTTAATTGTAACCTTCACAGCTTCTCTCGTAATCCCACCGCGAGTCAGCTCCAGAATCCAGGTGCGTCTTATTAATTTCAAGATTATCTTTGAGCAGTTCTGGTCTTTGCTCGTAGCAAGCTGAGGCTGGCTCTTAGGGCTCTTTTACATTGAACCAATTTAGGATTCCTTGAACGCTAATTGTTAATCTGTATTTAGATGCTTAAAATAAAATAAATTGAGTCAATTCCTCTTCCTTTGAGTTACTAGTTAGGGGATGAAAGCCGAGCATCTCCATAGTCATCGTTCCTCGAGGATTTCTTTGTAAAATCAAAGAAAAGTGAGAGTTGCAGAAATTGTTTCAAATCAAGGAGTTGCTCTTGACAAAAATTTTCTAACTGCTCTATAGGTCATTTGCAACAATTATGTTTAGTTTTTGGAGCAACCAACTTTTGATAAATAAAAACTCCAACATTGACCTTGTATGTGGCCGTCATTGTTGTATATAGATGTATCTTTAGCCCATCAATAAGTTGAAGAAAACCTATTTATGCTAGAAACTAATCTAGGAAAGAGATTCTGAACTGCTATATACATGCAGGAATGGGGTTGTGGACACTTCTAGAAGGCTGTCTGCTTCTTGCAAATGCTCTGGCCATACTAAATGAAGATCGGTTTCTCGCCCCAAGGGGATGGAGCTTCCAGGAGTATTCTGGAATCAAGAGAAACTCATTCAAGGGGCAGATACTCGGTCTTATTTACGCAACTCAGTACTTAAGAGTGCCTCTTATACTTCTCAATTTGCTCTGCATCATTGTGAAAATGGTGTCGGGGTGATGCTTGCCACCCTTTATTTTGCTTGATTGTTTTAATTGGTACGTAGGTTTCGTTTGATTTTCATGTATTGATCGAAGTTCTTTGTCTAAGGGGTTCCTTGGTCACAGATATGATTGATAATGGGAGAAAATATATTGAAGGAACTAGAATGTGCTTTAATAAGTTGCAACACGTATCATGATCTTTCTGGGTGATCTGAGTATGTTCCTTGTAAACTTGTTGATTACTAACTCTCTGTCAACACACATGCACATGCACACACGGCTTAAAAGTGGAGGGTATGCACTTTCATACTCCAAATACTTTAGAGAAATGAGCCTCATGATTAGGATTGGAAAGTTTTATATGGGCTAAGAAATGCACTAGTTTTTCTGTTTAGGACTGATACTAGGTAAACTATTTTTTTGTCCAATTATGACCCCTTTTTTGAATTATATGCTTATCACATATTCTGTTTGAACTTAAGTTTTTCAAACATTTTAGAGAATAATTAGAGCAATTCCTTTGATATTTTTATATCATTTTTCAGTTTGAGAGATCCTACAACATCTTTGAATTTGTCTACTGAATACAGTTTTGATCTCCAGCTCAACAATAGGGAAGGCAGTAGGCATGCTAGAGATGTGAACTAGAGTGTGATACAATGAGTTACGAAGTTGTTGATGTGGGATTATGGGGTGTATAATATAGGTAGTTATCCTGTTTATACCTGTAGAAGATATATAATACATGTAAGGCAGGGATGTTCCGTTAATAGAATGGTTTCATCTCAGGTTTTCAGCTTTAGTGGTTGCTTCCAAAACATCATAGAGGAATCCTTAGGAAGAAAAGCTAGTGGAGAAGAAATCAAGTCCAAGATGTTCGTATTGGATATTTCGAATTATTAAATACTCCCTCCTTCCCTAAAGAGTGTGCATCACTTTTGGTGGCACGGATTTTAATAAATGTTAGGTGAGTGTGTTGTGAGTGGAGAAAATGACCCACTTTATTGTAGTGTTATGTGGTGGGGTAGTGTCCAAAAATGAAAAATGCACTCTTGTGGGACGATACCGAAATGGAAAAAGTGCACACTCTTGTGGGACGGAGGGAGTAGTTACGTGAACTAGTTACAGTGAGTTCCAACAAAGGCAGAGTCATTATTTAAGTAGACTAGATTATCTTAATTTCGAAGATGCAGAGATTCTCCGCAGGTGTGCATATATATAAAAATATGTTTGGTCTTTTAAAAGCCCATTGTTGATCATCCAAATTAGTTATTCGGTAGGGAGAAGAAAGTGACCGCCGTTAGGAAGTACGTGATGTCTTTACTTGTTTCCTTTGCTTGTTCATCTTCGAAATGATCTCTTATTGCCTATAGCTCTTGTGCTCCAAGAATTCCAACTTAGCTAGCCCTAAGGGGTGATTTTTGGAATTCCTTAACTGACTTCAGTCAGATGGGCTAGAAAATATTATTAATAAGTTTTATGGGCAAACAAAAGTATTAGGGGTGAGACCATGAGGGGATTCACTCCTCTAGGTGAACCCTAGGTGTATATTTGCAACTTTGAGCCCAAAATACTCTTACCGTGTTAATGAACTATTTTAAGTCGCATGTCAGCATGATTGTTAACTTTGTGATTTCTATGTTGTATTTGGATTAAGGGATTTAAAACTATAGAACGGAACCATTTGATCTTTGAATCCATCTCTGTGAGAGTGGATTTCATATGCACCCAAAAATTCAAAAATAGTTTAAACTGTGAGAGATTAGTTTCGGATCCATTCAAGAGAAACAATTTATACAACCATCAACACATTTGCTACTATGGGATTTCAAATCCATTTGAAGATCCTTTTATTAAAATGCAACTCCGTAGTAATTGTTTTAGTTTTTTGTGTGTTTTTAATATGGACACAAGTCACACAACTAGGTTTCATCTGCACTCCAGGTCTCCAGTATTTAAGATCTCAATGCTCTTTTCTTCAATCTAATGCAACTCAGAATTTAACATGTGGACTACCTCATAAAATTAATGAATTTCAAGATGTGCGTTTTGAATTGTGTTTACATCTTTTTATATCGTATTGAGTAGCTTTACTGTGAGTGACCGTGCACTCCTTGGACAAGGGAATAGAAGAGAAATAGAGATGAAAAAATGATCAGAGATGAGAATACGAGACAGAGAAAAGAAAAGTTATTTGCGTACTTGTGATAAAGAAATATCTTTCCCCTTGATAGTTATATATGAGAAATAAAGTATGTCTAAATTAAGCAACTGTAACAATCTAAAAATTATACTCTTTAGAATTAAGCTACAATAAACCAAGAAACATAATAACTATCTTTTTGTATCAGTGTATCTGATTGGAGTGTGTTACATAAAAATTCTGCCAGACTCTTCGACATTAATTCTGTTCCTATGATTGATCCTCAATTGACATGGTTGTTATAGTCTTCTCAGATATTCGACATTAATTCTGTTCCTATGATTGATCCTCAATTGACATGGTTGTTTTAGTCTTCTCAGATAACGAGATATGTGTTGCATGAAACTTGTCCGTTTAATTATGTTTGGTTTCATGTTTGTGTTTGTTATAGTATGTGTGCTTAGGTAACACTATTAAATGGAAACTTATTTTCTCCCATATCAGATATGTTGAAGGGCATAACGATTATGTGAGGTTCTTTGAAGAAGTTGTTTCTCTGGAGGTTGGGACAAATATGTTTGGAACCAGGATGTTTACTCTTGCTAGTTCTTTGTGGAATTTGTTCTAGAATGCAGGTTTTGTCTCAGATGCATAGAACTTTCTTGAGCTGCTGTATTTGGTATCAAATTGACTAGTTTGATAGTTTTTTTTAGCCCTTCTAGTTTGATAGTTTTGAAATCATTTACAAATATCTCCTGTCATAACATATTTGTGTTGGGTACAAAATAGAATGTTTTGTGCAGTCATATATTTTAGTGTTATACTTTTTCCATATTTTTTGGCTGAGTATAAACTGTTCTTTTTGCTTGCGTATTCTTTCATCAGTAAGTGATTTTAACATAGTGGATCCTGATTTTCTTCAACCGGTAGTCACAATTTTAAGTTGATGGATCCATTCCTCTTCGTCTGAGTTGTGTTAAATCCATGTTCCTTCCATCGAACTAGATTATGAATTCATGATGCCTGGATCGTCTTCATTTATCCAAGTCTATTCTTCTGAGTGAAGGAAGATTCATAAATGTTTATAGATCTATTAACTGGTCCACGACTCCACGTCGATAGACCAGGACCCTGTAGTTTTTATTATCCACGTTCATATTGAGTTCTATCCAGCCCTCTGGGTGGAGTCCGGAGTTTGTATCCCAGCATAATATTTGGTCTTTAGAAGAATTGATTCCTAGTTTTTTAAGTAATGGGTGCTTATGATCTTTGGTTGCTGTCTTATGTTACTGTTTTTTGTTTTCAAGTCTTGGCTGTCGAACCTAGAAATTGTATATTCGGACATATTTTTATGTGGCCTATGTTTCTACTATTTTCTCCAAGTAGAACTATGTCATAAATCACAATATTGTTGGAATTCAATCTGAAAATGATGACGATATAAAGATATGAAACTTAGAAACCAACTAGTCGCAACGGTTACGTCATCAAATTATTACTCCCTCCGTCCACAATTTAAAGCCCTACTTCCCCTTAAATTTTTGTCCACAATTTAAAGCCCTATTCTGCTTTTTGTACCTTTTTACCCTCCCTCTTTATTTAAAATTACTACCATTTGCCACTAATGGACCCACCATACAACACCTTTATTATTTTTATATTCTATATTTATTACACTTTATCACTAGTGGACCCACCACACAACACCTTTAACACTTTAGTCAACTACTTTATCACTTTAGTCAACTACCCTTTTATTTCATCCACATCACCATTTTCAGCTTTCTTAGTCTCCGTGCCCACATCAAAGTGAGGCTTTAAATTGTGGACGGAGGGAGTAGTATTTATGTTTCTTATTATTACTAAAACTCTTTATCATCATCTTTTACTTTATTTTGCTTATCCTATTATGAAATATACGTAGAATACGCTTCTCATACTTATCAAAAAACTCCTCACAAACTAGTATAAATAGGGGGCTTGTTTCCTACCCCAAATTACACACATATGCAGACTTTGAGGGAAGCATTAAATAAGGTATTATTCCATTTGTCCCATTAAAAGTGGTCTGTATTCTATTTTAGGTCGTCCCACTATAAGTGACTTATTTCTATAAATGAAAAAATTTAACTCTAAAAAATGCGTAGGTTTTACCACTTTTAACTAATTTACACTTTCTTCTTAATTTCCGTGTCAAAAAGTTTTGAGTCACTTATAGTGGGACGAAGAGAGTATTTTTTTTTTTTTTCAAAGAGTAGCTTCCAACTGATTTTTGTCCCCCTTGGGGTTGCCTAGTGGATGACGTAGTTGCCTGTTGTCCAAGAGGTCACAAGTTCGAGTACTCTCTGCCACAATAACCACCATAGGTGGGGTGTGTGTGATTTGTATTATTTATTAAGAAATTATTCATAAAAAAAAGAAGAGTATTTTTATCCGTCAACTAATTTTCCTTTGTAGCTTCAAAGTAGTTGTGTTTTTTTTTTTGTACGAATTAATTCTTTGGAGACAAATTGATGGAAGTCTATTTGCTTGTTGTCGGGTGACATGGGAGAACATTCAGTTAACTTTTCTTAATTATTAAAAATTCAGTTTTGGTATTAACTTTGCAAAATATGTACTGTTTCGTTTTTTTTTTTTTTTTTTTTTTTTTTTGCTAATGGTATAGGCATTATTATTATATGTAGCCATGTGGGATAAGGAGTTTTTGCCTTCAACTTTTTTTTTTTGTTTGCAACTTAAAAGTAGTTCTAATTTATTAAATAGAAAATTGAGTTTATGTATAATTTGAGTTTTCGTTATAAAAATCTAACTACTATATATATAGAGAATGCTAAATATTTAGAGAATAGAGAATGCATTAAAAAAAATGAACAGATTTATAATTTTGATGAACAAATCAATGTACCGTATGAACAACATTTTGGCATGGATTCGAATCCTGAAGGGG
The DNA here is from genome assembly GCF_028751815.1 of Salvia miltiorrhiza. Classification (NCBI taxonomy): domain Eukaryota; kingdom Viridiplantae; phylum Streptophyta; class Magnoliopsida; order Lamiales; family Lamiaceae; genus Salvia; species Salvia miltiorrhiza. The sequence goes on along the minus strand of NC_080393.1, from coordinate 50,249,316 downwards.
GCGATATTTTCACTATATTTACTAAATACGTCTGTTCATTAGTTATGTTGATATGCTCGTAAAATGTATAGATTTATTCATTCTCTCGAAAAAGATTATTCTTTATGGAACCTAACCCCATATATATATATATATATATATATATATATATATATATATATATATATATATATATATATAGGGTAGTGCTATTCAATGGACTTCCCTTAGTCTATAATATAAGACTAAATATCAACCGTACAATCTAGATGATGGACGACTGGATTCTCATATTTGATGGGTTATATAATTCATATAAAATAATCGATTATTCATTAACGTAAGCCACAAAAGGGCATTATTGCCATATCTTTTTCAACGTTGTTTGACCTTCCAAATCTACAATCTAATCTCTTTCGATTCTGAAGCGATTTTTTTTAGGAAATTAAATATTTATCACAGTGGTATGAATATTTAGTGAGGTTTATATGAATGATACGTGCAAAACAAATTTGTGAATGAATGTTTATCACAGTGGTATGAATGTTTATCACAGTGAATGAATATTTGTATATTTGGGTATGAATATTGCACATCCTAAATAATACTGTATTGATCTGCGTTTCTATACTCCCTGCATGAATAACTATTTGTTTCTATACTCCGTTGAAGATTTTTGTGGTGTTTTATTGGAAGAATAATGGGGTGTCTCGCTGGTCTTTTTTCAGTTTTTGGGTTCGCTCGAAGCTGGGACTAGAGAGGTCGGACCTTGTTGGGAGCTCGGCGATAATGCTTTTGCGTTATCGGCCTCGAGTCGTCATTAATAGCGAGCTTTGGCTCTTGAAGAGTAATGCTCTTTATTCTGGTTTCTTTGTTTTTCCTTCGTTTAGTAGTTGTAGTTCTTTTCTCAGGATTATTTTGAGGGATGTTCAGGCCTTTGCTTGGGTTCAGTTTTGGTTTTGTTCTTTTCGCCTCAGAAAATCCCGGGTTTACTTAAGGGCGATGGTTAGGCCGGAGCTCTGGAAGTACTCCCCATTTTCTGAGGTTGGTTTCCATGGTCTTTTCTTTTAGACGAGTACTCTTTTTCCTCCATTCTTTGGAGGTTTTAACGAGGCTCGGCCCTTAGTTTGCTTCCTGTGCTCTCAAGGGTTTAGGTTTTCTTTTCTCTTTCAATAAATTTTTGTTTTAATGTGAACCAAATATGTAAGATACAATAACACCATATTAATATATAATAACTTATACGAATGATACGTACAAAACAAATTTGTGAATGAATAAAATTCTTACTTTATGGTAATAATTTTCATATTGTTAATTAATATTTCACAATCACTGCATGAATTAATTCGTATACATTCGTGCACTAAAAAGCATGCAATTCAAAAAACAAAATATACACAAAATTAATTCTAAAGCATCGCAGTAGATGTTACTAATTCAGAAAGAATCCAAAGATATGGAAAACGTGATCCCATAAATCATGGGATTCATATTAATTAATGGAAATGTATTTACCTTGTTAACCTCCTAATACAAATCGGCTAACACATTTAAAACATCATCTGGCCGTTGATATAATTGAGATCAAGAGTTGAGATTGAGTCTTATTTTATAGTATAAGATTGAGTTATATATATATATATAGGGTAGCGCTATTCAATGAACTTCCTTAAGTCTATAAAATAAGACTTAATTTTGAACGTTGATTACAGCCTAATCAACGGTTGTGATCCAATTTTGGATAGATTTTATAATTCATTAATTTTGGCAAAATATTCATACTGTTTAATTCCGGAAGGGTATTTTTGACATAATCGATTGACCTTCCAAATATTTTCCTATACCTGCGATTATCACTCCCCAATTAAATAGGGATTTTAAGGTTTATAATGATTGCTTATCGATTTCTTCACTGGAGTAAATGAACCGAATCAAATTTAAGTAAATGATATCTCCCATTGAAATGATAAAGTTGCGTGAATCATGTCAAACAATAAGACCACATTTTCTGCTACGAATTATATTCGTACATAATTGATAAAGTTGTTCATAGAATTGGTGCAAAAAATCCGTGCATATAATATCATGTTCATAGGTCATATGGTAATCCTCCATATAGAATAATATTCATACTTACTTTCTAAAGTTGTTCATATAATAAGTGCCAAAAATTAGTACATATAATATTATGATCGTGTGTCATATGGTAATCCACGGCTGGAATCACATTTCTTGTGGATTTCATATTTCATTGAAAAAATAGAGTTATTCCTACTAAATTTTCGATTCAACCGAACTTATATACTTTGTTCATACCTTAGTTGATTCATATTCATGCAATGATAAGATATTCATGCAGCATAATATTAGTGAACAAATCAAACAACAATGGATATTAAGATATGAATTTTCATATTGTTAATGAATCAAAATATAGTTGTTGCATGAATAAATACGTGTACATTCGTGAACTTAAAAATCAAACATATTAATACGTGTACATGCATGAATAAATAAGTGATGAATTCTCTCGAACATATTATTACGTGAACTCAAAATTCGAACATATTAATACGTGTACATTCGTGAACTTAAAATTATTTTTGGTTTAAGTATGAATTATTTGGAATTAATGGTTGGGATTACATTTTTTTATGTGTTGTATAGGTCATTAAATAAATGAAAAAATTCATACAATATTCGTCAACATTGTGCCTGATTGCATGAATTGTTTTTGATTTATGCATGAATTATTTGTTGTAGTCTCACCCTATATCTGTTGCATGAATTCGAAACACAGTCCCTGCATGAATCAAAACACAGTCTCTGCATGAATAAATACTTGTTGATTCGTGAACATAAATTCAAACCATATTAATCACATATTAATCAAAAGACAACTGTAAAGATTCGTCTTGGTCATTAATATTAGTGAGTGAATCAAACAACCATTGATATTAGAATATAAATTTTAATATAACTAAAATTGCACAGTATATAATTATTAATTGAAGGTGGTCTGATATGGAATCATATAATGATGAACGTGAACCCTTGATTTGAGGATAGGATAGTTATTGAATAATGGTTATTACTTAATTATCCTCTAATCCCAATTTGCGTTGAAGACCTATATTAAATATCTAACATAATCTGGCCGTCTATTTCAAACAGATCAAAGGTTTATATTTGGTCTTATTTTATAGGTTAAAGTTGAGTTTTATTTTAGCGCAACCCTCTATATATATATATATATATATATATATATATATATTAGATTTCTCTCCTTTTGATTGATTAATCATTAAAAATTAGCTACTGAAGTTGGACAATCTTTCTTAAGGAATGAGTTAGTTTGATTTCCCATGCTGCCAACTGCATTGGTTTTTTTTTTTTTTTTTTTTTTTAATTTAAGGTTTGAATAACATATAGTAATTTGGTTTATTTCTTAAACATATATATATGGATTTGATTTAGACTTTAAACTTAGGTCAAAGGTTTAAAAAATTAGTTATTTTCGAATTGTTCCATAGTAATAAATTTTGCTTTAATTTCTAGGAATTTAAAATTGAGACTCATTATTCATAAGTATATATATATATATATATATATATATGATTGGTCATGAGATGTCAGAATAAGGTTTTAATGAGGCCCTCATAAAATTATTGTATTTATTGAATTAGGTGCAGCGCAACTACGATCCTCGTCTCAGAATCAATTATTTTCTTGTGCTCGTCTTTAAGATGGAGAATTTTATGCTTATTGTTATATTCATGTATGTTTTGAATGTGTTTTTAATTTATATATTTGATTATACTTGTTCAATTACATGTCCAGTTTATCATGTTCAGATACATGATCAGTTTCAGGGGTTTCAGTTCGCCCACTCAAATTTCAGTATACGTGTATGACAATATGATTTATTAGCATGTTTAACGTACGTGGATATTTGCATGGTTCCCCACTGAGTATATTTTCAATATGCTCACCCCTGTTTCCTTTCAGCTTTGCAGTTCTGGAGTCAAGGTGGCCATGTAAGTCGAGAATGACTATGAATTAAGCAGTCACATAGATTTAGGTTGAACTTGTTACGTTTTAGTTTATCGTTTTTATTTCATATTACTACTTTAGTTTTGGCAAGTTGATTTTAAATTAGTTTAAACCTTGATAGTCAAGAAATTTTATTTTTGTCTATTTGTATGTCAAAACTTTAATTGCAAAGCTTGTTAAAAATTAGGGTGTTACATAGTAGTATCAGAGCCAGGTTTATCGTTAGTTGTAACTGTGAATTGTTTAGATGGCACGGACATGTCAAACCCCCACTAGAGCCGAAGTTACTCTACATGCATGAATTAGGAAGTTGCAAGAGGAATATGAAAGACTAAGTGAGGATTGTAATTTCTTGCGGGGGCAATGTAAGAGATACGAAAAGATTAGGAGGCTGCAATCGGCGTATGACTGATATATATGGAGTAGCGACTATAGGTTCGTGGAACACGTACAAAGAATGAGCGATCTCTATCGCGAATTGAACGAATTAGGAGATTTTTATGCGACAAAGCATCTAATGGACAAAGTGCAACTAATTGCCCAAAGAGCGTACGATATGGTTACGTGTTGAGGTGTCATTCCTTTGTTCAAAATTTTCTTGATCGTTGAGGAAATTTTGAACCAACGATCAAGCAAATTTTGAACAAAGAACCTCAACAACGTAACCATATCGTGCGCTTCTTAGGCAATTAGTCGCAATGGTGCAGGCACTTTGTCCATTAGATGCTTTGTCGTGTAAAAATCTCAAACATAATCCCCTAATTCGTTCAATTCGTGATAGAGATCACTCATTCTTTGTACGTGTTCCACGAACCTATAATTGCTACTCCATACATAGCAGTCATACGCCGATTGCAATCTCCTATCTTTTCATATCTCTCACATTGCCCCCGCAAGAAATTACAATCCTCGTTTAGTCTTTCATATTCCTCTTGCAATTTCCTAATTCGTGCATGTAGAGTAACTTCTGTCTTTCATATTCCTCTTGCAATTTCCTAATTCGTGCATGTAGAGTAACTTCTGCACTGGTGGGGGTTTGACGTGTCCGTGTCATTTATACAATGAATCTAAATGTAATAGTACTTGAAAAGAAATATCATGTAACATATCATAACTACCATATACTTGAACGATTAAAACACATACCTTGAAATCGATGCATCACATGAATTTTGAATGATTAGGCTTATTTTAACCTTTTGAATTCTAAAACGACACGAGTCTATGGGAACATAAACCCGCTCTGATACCACTATATAACACCTTAATTTTTAACAAGAAAATAATCAATTTTGAGACGAGGATCCTAGTTGCACCGCACCTAATTTAATAAATACAATAATTTTATGAGGGCCTAATTAAAACCTTATTCTGACATCCCATGAAAAATCATATATATATACACTAAATTCCTAGAAATTAAAGCAAAATTTGTTAGTATGAAACAATTCGAAATTAACTGATTTTATAAACCTTTGACCTAATTTTAAAGTCTAAATCAAATACATATATATAGGTTTAAAAAATAAACCAAATTACTATGTGTTATTCAAACCTTAAGTTAAAAAAAAAAAAAAAAAAAACCAATGCAGTTTGCGACACTGGGCAAATTAAACCAACTCATTCCTTAAGAAAGATTGTCCAGCTCCGGTAGCTAATTTTTAATGATTAATCAATCAAAAGGAGAAATCTAATATATATATATATATAGTAGTTAGATTTTTATAACGAAAACTCAAAATTATACATAAACTCAGTTTTCTGTTTCATAAATTAGAACTACTTTTAAGTTGCAAACAAAAAAAGTTGAAGGCAAAAACTCTTTATCTATTAATGCCTACACCATTAGCCAAAAAAAAACGAAACAGTACATATTTTGCAAAGTTAATACCTAAACTGTATTTTTAATAATTAAGAAAAGTAAACTGAATGTTATCCTCTCTCACCTGGCAACAAGCAAAAAGACTTCTATCAATTTGACTTAAAAATTCAGTCTCCAAAGAATTAAAAAAAAAAAAAAAACAACTATTTTGAAGCTACAAAGGAAAATTAGTTGATGAAAAAAAAAAATCCAGTACCTTATTTAATGCTTCCCTCAAAGTCTGCGTATGTGTGTAATTTGTGGTAGGAAATTGGTCCCCTATTTATACTAGTTTGTAGGGAGTTTTTTGATAAGCAAAATAAAATAAAAGATGATGATAAAGAGTTCTAACACTAATAGAAAACATAAATACTAATAATTTGACTTCTATAATAATAAAATAAATAGAATATTTGGGGTGTTACATCGCCAAACTTATAATTCTAAATTTCAAGTCATTTTCATTCTGAAAGTCATTATTATTTTACAAAATCTACCGCACCCATGAACTGTAGTAGCCAATTGGCAATGGAAATAAAACCAAACATTCCCCGATTCCTCTGATTTTAAAAATATATGTTGTCAATTATTTTTATAATATAAATCCATATGAGCACCAGTTAGTCATTTCCATTTTTTTTTCGTTTGTAAGTTTCAAGTAATTTATTACAAAAAAAAGAAAAAACAGTTACTCTCTCAATCCACAAAAAATTTGCCACAATTTTCTTTCAGATTCGTCCAAAATTTTTTTTAGCTCTTTTCATTTATAATAGTATGGTTCACATAACCTCAGCCGTATTTAAAGTATGACTTTTATTCTACTAAGAACCCCAGTCACATTTTATTAAAATTTGTATCGTCCATAATGTGACAATTTTTTTGTTGACGAAGGAAGTAATATATATTAGGGCAAAGGTGCACATTAGTCCCTAAACATGACACCCCTATAGCTTTTAGCCCCCCAGGATCGATCGAGGCGGGTTGACCTCCTTGAACTCTTGAAAGAATAACTCCCTGCGTTAAATGGTTGTTTAACGCCGTTTTCTTTAAATTTTTTTGGTCATCTTCTCCGGCTGAATTCCTTCAATTTTCCGGCGACATTCATCTATCGGAAAACACCATCCCCATCGCCTCCATCTCCTTCCACGAATCCACACTCTTCCACGACGAAATCACGATTCACCGACCGCCACGGGGAAATCGGCGGCAAATTTCTCGAGGAGAAGCCTCGATCCTGGCACGTGGACGCCGCGATTGATGGAGTTCTGGAGTGACGCCGCTGTGGATCGGCGGCGGAGGAGCTCGAATTCGTCGTCGGATAGGTACATCGACATGTCAAGATCCGAACTTTAAATCGAAATCGAAATCTAGGAGAGGTTGAGATTGCCGACAACAATGGTGTCGCCCGAGGCGTGGCTGTTGGAGAACGAGAACATCAAGGTTTTGAGCAAGGAGATGCGGAATGGTCGTACGGCTCACAATGTGTCGTTTTCCTCGCTCCGGAAGAAATCGGATCGGTCGTTGCTCGCTAGTATTCACGTCGAATTTCTGAGGAATTTCCTCGGCAATTTGCAGGAGATTTTACTGGGGAAATCGGCGGCGAATTTCTCGAGAAGAAGCCTCGACGCTGGCACGTGGACGCCGCAGTGGTGTAGTTCTGGAGCGACGCCGCCGTGGCGACGGAGGAGCTCGAATTCGTCGTTGTCGCTGGATAGGTACATCGACATGTCGAGATTCGATTTGCCGGAGTGGGATGGTTTCACCGGAAAATTGAAGGAATTCACCCGAAGAAGATGACCGGAATTAAAAAAAAAATATATATATATATATATATATATATATATATTAAAGAAAACGTTAAACAGCCGTTTAACGCGGGGTGTTATTTGCACCCTTCTTTTGAAAATTCAGAGAGGTCAACGCGCCCTAACCGATCCTGAGGGGGTAAAAGCTATAAGGGTGTCATGTTTAGGGACTAATGTGCACATTTGCCCTATATATTATTTTTAAAAAATGAAACCATGTAGTTTGAAATATGACATATTAGCCCTAGAAATAAAATATTGATGTATGCTTATATAGATAAATTTTTTATTAAAACCAAGAAAAATACAAAGACAAAATATAAAACAAATGAAAGTGACCACCCTCTTATTCCTTTCTATAGGCAAGGTAACAACTCAATCTAGTTTCCCAACCACCATTCTGTAATGATATATGGATCGAAACAAGTTACCAAAGCCAGGCATCTAGCATCAAAAAATTGAAGGACAAGAATAGCAAAATCTGAGATTTAGTTTTGATCAAATAGTGAGATTCTCTTGAATGCCACTGAATGTTCCTATAATCTTGCCACCCATGTCTGGAAATGTTTCACTGCCAGGAAGCGGCCTCACCTTCCCCGTTCTGTCGACCTCAACCGGATACTTGAGCAGGTGGCCGTGCATTTCACTCACTTCGGCAGCAGCAAACTGTTTCCAGTTCAGCTCGCCCATCCATCTCATGCGCCTCACACATTCCAGACTCTCTGGATGCTCAAAGCATTGCTCGAGTGTACCTGTGTGCTCGGCCCATAGCGACGTCCTATATCCGTATATCTGTAGCATACAGCAACTTGGTCAATATGCATGCAGGTGGTGTGACTTTAGTTAACATTGGTGAAGAAAAGCCACATTTATATGCATACCTCTCCATGTGGATTAGCATGTTTGTTTGCCCATGTATACTGAGGTTGATACGCGCCCATGGCGATTTCAGTATCCCTCGTTCCTTCAAGAGAGCGTTGGTTGATGTTTGCAGAACCCATCAGCACGAACTCGTCGTCAACTATCATCCCCTTTGAGTGAACGTAGATCATGAAACGCCTGTTTTTCCGAGTCAGTTCCTGGATATGACAGTATAGCATTCAAGAATCAAGAACTAAAGAGAGCAATGAAGCACATCAGAGAATGAATGTGTACTCTACTTGTGGGGTATTTCCACCGGAGCTCTTCGTGTCGGGCTTGCCTCCACTGACGTCGGCCTCACGATTTCCAAGGCAAAAGAAATTCAAGTAGTCCTGGGGCTCGTACTCATTCTCCATCCCCACCTCTTGTAAAGCTTTGTAGATGGTTTCATACATCATTTGCATTGTGTTATACTGCACAACATTCATTATCAGTGTTTCACCATATTAGCATCTCTTACAAGTTACAACACAATCAAAAAGATCCAAGTTCCTCTTTCAAGTAAAATTTAAGCCTGTTGTGGTGTTGATGTTTTTACCATCTGATAAAAAGGATATTTAAAACTGTAGATCTATGTACCTATCATAAAAATGTCTTGTTTTACAAAATTTGGTATGCCTAATACATCCCACTATAACATTTAATTTGAAGGATAATTGTATATTGTGGCTATATTTTATCCTTATAATACGAAAATGACTGTTTTGATATATTAACTTATATGTTTTAGTAAATCCAATATCCCACATACCATCCTTCCATAGTTATCAATAGCGTAGATCGCGCTCGCGATCGAGCATCGCGCACACATATCGCACCGCGTCGCGATGCAGAGGTCAGTGTGTAATAGCGCGCGCTATTTGCGACGCGCTATTCAGACTCTTCAATTCTTATTTTCTTTTAAAGTTATATCGTTTCAGTTTCTATCTTCCTCTAATCCCAAGCGACAGACAGAATCTTTGGTTCTTGAAGAACCGTTCTGCACTTCTTCTTCTTCCTGATCTCATTCAGGCTCCTCTCATATTCATCACTTTTTCTTCCTCTCCTCTTCTCATATTCAGTTTCTGTTCTATGGAAAGTTCAGTTTTTATTAACTAGACATATTAAGCATGTTTTACTTATGATTATGATATATATATATATATATATATATATATATTATGTTTATGTTTTTCTATATTTCTGCGCGATATATTCAAATAGCGCGCGCGTCGCGATGCGCAATAGAGCTAGGACAGCTTTGCGCGATTAATAACTATGCATCCTTCTAGTATAGTATAAAAAGGTAGTACTATATTATATGCACATTTAGTTAGTTCACCTGCCAAAAGAGAATACTTTGATAAAGAGCACTTGTAGGAACGCCCTCCGGCCACATTGGAACAATAATGTACACGGCAAACCTCTCCCGTGCTCTGATCTTATTCGCGACCTTGAGAGCGATTTCCATAGGAATTAAGTTGTTTGCACCTGAAATTTAAAGAGTTTCCATCTTCATTAACTTAATTCTACAATACAGATGTACATGGAAATGTTATCCTAAAACTTGACTACTCAACAGCTTATTTCTCACCCAAGTCCTTGTAATTAGACCAATTGTATGATGATCCAAGGAAGTACTGATTCTCAATGTAAATGAAATGTTGCGCAGCACGAATTGCCTTCACGTAAGCAGTATGTATACTCATATCTATCAGCACATTCTTCCCACATACCAGATTCTGTCACGACGAAATGAAGTTGTTATGCCATACTACCAACATACAACCTATAATCAAATAGAATAAGGGAAAAGGAAATAATATCTTGCCTTGGTTGAAGCCTCCTTAGGATCCTTGGGGAAGCCTTCAACAGAGTTTGAATCGATGGAACGGAAAACCTACAGCATGAAGTAAATTTAGCCCCGAAAAGGAAGCAACAGTTTGTGTAAAGCAATTTTTTCATACCTGAACATGCCAACCCTCCGGATCGTTTAAACCTTGCTCAGCAGCCTCAGCTATCCCCAGTACATCAGGGATTCTTTCGAGTTTGAGTAAGCAATCCTCAAATGAAGTTTTCACTTTTTGAAGGCCGTGGCGCTTTGAGGCCATTGACCAACGTTCTTCAAAGTTGGTTAATACATCATATGCTGCTGGACCATCAATTTTACAGTGTAGATCATGCCATGGCTGCCTTGGACAACCAGCATTCGGCCCCTGTTTGGGGTAAAAACATACGTTCAAAAGGATAGAGACAAGAAAGAGACATTCGGGGTGTTGAGATAATTTCTGTCTGTCTATCCTTTTAGTCAATGCTTGCTTCATTGTCATATAAAAATGACAAAGGAAACATGGATACATAGTAACAACTTACTGCGAAATTAGGCTGATGAAAATCATCTTTGTGAACAGTTTGCAGAGTGCTGAAAATGGAGTGCTTCTGGGTATCATATCTTCCCTTGCAAAGATCAAGGCCGCCAACAAAGGATACGATCTTTCTCCTGTTTTGACCTGCATCGGCATCTATTATCACACTCTTTTGATGATGTGAATAGATCTTTCCAGTTTCCTGATGGCGAAAAGGAAAAGTTGGGCCATTATTTGTTCCGAATCCAAGAGAATGCAAACAAGGAAAACATTTTCATAGTACTTTATAAGGGAAGAGATCCTTTATATGTCTGAGGAGAAAGTAATATGAGATTAAACCTGCTTTTTGGCCCAGCTACCCTTCACAGCACTCCGACGACACAGCAGCACTTGAACAGATGAATGCTTGAAATAACGGCGCGTTTCTTCATCATTTGTGCCCATTACACCTTCCTGAATGTCATAAAAAGAGTGGCATAAAAATCTTGACCATAGCCCTAAGCAACATAATCTTTTGATTTGTTTCAAATTAACAGAAATCACAAACTTGTATTATAGAGCATGCGACTTTGACATAACTGATACTCATGTCTAAATATAGAATGTTAACTAAAAGAGCAGACAATAAATTGTTTCACACTTTTAGCAACTTAAATGGTAAAACAAAAATCATGGGATAGAGAAAATTCTTACAGTTTTATACCCTAATATGCTTGTGGATGTAGGATCATCCCACACCAAGAGCAAGACACGCACGCCTTCTTGAGACTTGGCTTTCAAAACTTCACCCAAAACACTGTGCTTCACATTAGGATCATCCCTCACAAGCTGAACAAGGTGATGAACAGACCATCCCGTGATGTAAATTAGACGACGAGCCTGACATATTGCATCATAAATATCGTGCCAGCAATGTCCATGCTGATAAAACCTGCCATTAGCCAACCACAGCTTAGGAAGTGACGCATCATCTGCATGAGCATCCTGATACAGAGTGACCTTCCCCCCTCTCCGGAGAGGAAAATAGGTACCGGGCACACCTTTATACGAGAGATCCCCACCTACCCCACCATGATAGAGGGGCACCCTCTCCATTGGTATATACTGAATTGAGAGGGTCAGAACAGCCCCCGGATTGCACTGCTTCCCATTTGCAGCAAGTAACGGAAAAGTACCCTCAATTAGCACACCAGAGATCACATGCTCCACAGGGATCCCGACAGCACCAATGATCTCAGACCCCACAACATCACTATCCTTAACCACAAAGTGCACCTCCGCACCATAATGCGCGACTGGCAGATGGAAATGCTGGCTCCAAACAGGGTTCTCGCTGTTACTAATCACGAAGGTCCTGCCTATCACGGCATTGGAGACAGCAATGGTAACATAAGGATCACTCGTGAGCTTGACAGGCGCCGTGCCTTCCACTTTACTCAAGAACTTCCCAAACAACCACCTAAACATATCACTCAAGTTCTTGTGGAACAAATCCATATTTGGGAGATTCTTAGCCTCTCTCACCCAAATATCCAAATCCCCATGCAACAACAACGCCCTACGTGACCCTGTCGAGGTCTTAAATGGTAGAAACTGCATGCCTTGGCCATGCTGCGAGCTCCCAGACATTGAATCAGAGTAACTTAAGTGAGCCATGTTGGTGGTTTTTCCCTCTATACTTTCCAACTAAGAGGGTGTTTGGCTGAGTTTATAAGCAACTTCAAAATGTTTGGCAAAATAAGCTATTGTAGGAGCTTATAAGCTGTAAAATTAAACTCTAAGAGCTTATAAGCTTCCCAAAAAATAAGTTCCTCTACCCCAACTTATTTTCTCATTTTTTTATAAGCAACACTCATTTTACAAAAATAACTCAACTATGATTTTTTATTTTCATTATATATTACTCTAATTTCATCTCTTTTCGATTTTATCTCTGTAACTAAAATTCTCTTATTCTCTTTCTAGCTTATAAGCTCAATTATCCAAACACTTTGACAACTTATAAAATCTTAAGAAATTGCATCTTATAAGCTTAGCCAAACACCTTCTAACTATCTTAACAAAAGGGGGATCTTTTTCAAATTTGAAATGTAATTAGCTCTATCACTATAAGCAATTAACATATCAATACAAGACTATAAACAAATTAACCAAATCAAGAACACAAATGGGATCAAGATTGAATGTATCACAAGATCAACATATAAGCAGCAATGCTAATATTAATGAAATACAAATTAAACACAATATGAGAGATGAATTAATATATCTGAAAGCAGAGTAGATTAAGAATCCAAAAGAAATATATTAAGACAAGGCAAAGATAGTTGACTTAAATATATTAAGACAAGGCTGTAAGAGACCTTAACACATTAAATACTCAAGCCAGCCAAAGGACGGAATATTCAACCATTAATAAATTAAGGGTTAAGTATCAAATACAGTGTGCGTCTCTGGTCAAGCGGTAAGGGCCCGTTAATGCTAAGGCCAAAGATCTTAGATTCGAGTCCACTGTAACACGAACTTTAAATTTTTATATTTGATACTGTTAATTTATTAAAAAAAAAATGTATCGTGTGGCTTCCTATACAGTTCAACTAAACCCCTAAATTTGGTTTAATTACACCGTCTGCCCACGTGTGGCTGCACTAATGATTGTTTAACTTCGTTAAGTATTTTAATTTTTTTTAATTCTTTTCTTCTTCGCCAAGCTTGCCGGAAACATGTCGGAAGGGCTCCGGCGATCGGAAAAACCTGCCTCCCGGAAGGGCTCCGCTGCATCTGGCTTTCCTGAATTTCCGGGAAGCGCCACCACCTTCTCCGCCCATTTCACCACCTCAGCTGCACCTCAAAAATCTTGTAGCCACCACTATAGGTAAGAATTATGAATACTCACAAAAAACAGCAGCTTTTCACGGTTTGCGTGAACCAAGATTTTCACGCAAGTAGATTGCATAAGGTGGAGTGAATAAAAAGTTGAGCAAAATTCCCTGCCGTTCCTAATTTTCTCAGTTCAGCAGACACTACTTCTTTCTCTCTCTCACCAAGTTTAATGCGGCCCAGAGAGAGATGCTTCTTCTAGTCTTCTACACTGATATGATTGAGGTTGAGGGGCTTCTACTCATCCACTTTTTTGGACTGCTATTGCTAATAAATAAACCAGTAAATATTAAAATAGCCATTTTACTTAGACAAAAATTAATTATAACCACAAAAATAATAACATATTAATTATAAACACCCTTACCAAAATTGAAAATACCCATGCTATTATTTTATTTTAGAATTTATCAATAATTTAAAATTTAAAATTTATAAATCTCAAAAATTCAAAAAAACAACCCACACCCCAAAATTTCCAACCGGCTTCCCACGGCCTCCCTCTGAAACTGATACCTAAACCCCACACTGCCGTCTGCCGCCTCTAAGCGGACGCCGTCGCTGTCGATACTAACCATGTGCATCATTAATTTTTGCACCAACATCCAAGATCTTCACAGAGCTTAAATCGACGAGTTTAAAGCGGCGGGGTGGAGGTAATCATTTTGTACTTACAAAGAAGAAGGAAAACGGGTGAAGAGCGGAGGGGCGGCGGGATGGAAAATTGGAGGTGGGGGTGAAAATGTGGAGAGGTCGGCAGGCTGGGAAATTGGAGTGCGGGGTGAGAAATTGGGGGAGGGGATGGGAAGAGGGAGACGAAGGAAAATTGTGGGGATGGGGGCCCCTGGGGGGAGGGGGTGGCAGTTTGTGGGGGTTGGTGGTATGGGGAAGACGAAGGGATTTTGTTTTGAGGGTGCCATCTGGCATGGGTGGGTAATTTGAATTAATTTATATTTGGTTGTTAGATTTTTTATTTCAATTTTTAATTATATTTTTTAATTTTTTTTCTTTATTTATTTTTATTAAGGATAAAATAGTATACTTACATTAAAAAAATGATTATAATTAATATTCTCTTCGTCCGCGATATCGTTTCCACATTGTGGACGATGCGAGTTTTTAAGAAAAGTGATGGATATTATAGTGAGTGGAGTTTGAGTCTCACTATTGTTGTGAGTGAAAGTTTATGGACCTTACTTCTATAAATAGAAGTGGAAACGATATCGCGGACGGACTGAAATGACAAATGTGGAAACGATAACGCAAACGGAGGAAGTTATAGTTTTATTTTGGGTTAATTACGTTAAAACTCATGAACTTTACCCCAATTTTAAATTTTTCCATAAACTTTAAATTTTATCTGGAACATCGTCAATTTAAAGGGATGTTCAATTTTTCCACAATTTTCATAATTCCCCAAATTAGAAGCTGACATGGCTCTTTTTAAGTTACCGGAAATATGACATGGAACTGCCAGACGATGAGTAAAACGATGTCGTTTAGTTGGGTAAAACGAAGACGTTTAGTCCTCTGACCTCTCTCTCTCCACTTTCTCTCTCTCAACCCAGACTTCCTCCGTCATCTCTTCCTCTAACACAGGCTGGCGAAGGTCGTCGTCCCCTTCTTTCCCGGCGAAGGTCGCCGTCTCTTCAGCCACCGTCGTCTCTCTCTGTTTCTTCCTCTCTCTCGCTCGCTCAGACTGGAAAGCAACGGCCGCATCGAGGTCGCTTCCAGACCCTCAATTTCAGTCGCCCGCCGTTTGACACACTAGCTTCTCCCCTCAATCCCGATCGGTGGTGGCGTATATAAACAGCAGCGAGGGCCCGAAGATGATGGCGATCGCCGCAAGTCCAATCGGGTCTGGATCTAGCAGAGATCTCGGACGGCCAATTTGGAGAAATTAGGGTTGGCGGTGTCGTAGAAGAAGGCATGGGATTTGGAGCAGAAATTGAGCTGAAAAATCTTGATGAGGAAAAAGTTATCAAGTTCTGCAAGAAAAATTTGGCAGCAAGGTTCCAAAGAAGGTTTTCATCACCGATTCACTCCTTAAAATCGCATCTGGGAAAATCCAGAGGTGGGCTGCTTCCGAGCACTTTTTAGCACAAATATCTATTGCGACCGTGGCGGTCGCTGACGGCGAGCTGGAGGTGCGGGGAGGAGGCGTCGGTCTCGAGGAAGTGGTGGGGCAGGGAGAGCGGGGGACCACCTGACGGTGGTGATGAGGGCGTAGGCGGCGGAGGAGGGGTGAAGGGAACGGAGTTTGGAGAAAGGAATAGAGACGAGCTGCATTGAATAAGTGTCGAGGATGGCGAACTGTTGCCGGCGGCGTAGGTGAGGAGGCTGGCAGTCCTTTGGTGGACTTCCACCGGAGTTGGGGGAGGGATGAAGGGAACAACAGTTTTGGGGAGATGGATGAATATTTTTTTGTTTATTTATTTATTTTTCAAATGTCAATTTTCTAGTCCAAGTAGGCACCGAGTTAGCTCAGTACTACCATGTAGGCGCCAAGTCAGTTCGATACTCATCGGAGCTCAAAATCGTGGAAAAATTGAACAAGCGTTTAAATTCAAGGAATTAAAGGTAAAAATTGAAGTTTATGGAAAAGTTTAAAAACGGGCAAAAGTTCATGGTTTTTGGCGTAATTAATCCTTATATTTTTGTGGTTCATATTAACTTTTTGTTAAGTAAAATGGTTATTTAGAGATATGAATACTAAGAGCATTGGCAACGCTTTACACGATAGCACCTACTCGTGTAAGGCGTTGCAAGGCAGCCTTACACGAGGGCTACACGATGGATCGTGTATACCCGATAGCGTTATTTTTTTTGCCGCGTGTTTTACACGCGCCCTATTTAAAAAAAATATTGAAATTCAATTTTTGAAATATGAAGGCAGCTTTGACTACCTCAGTTTGCGTGCCATTTTTGACCGTTTGAGTTTTTTTGTCTTTCTCCTCTTTATCTTCTCTTTTCTTTCTTCTTCTTCCTCACTTTTTTCCTTTATTCCTATCTCTACAATTTCCATGGATCCACACAACCCAAATTACTATGATCTAAATTGGTACCCCGATCCATCCGGCGACTATCATCCCGATTTGGAGGGATGTAACTTAGGGGATGATCCTCCAACCGGCGAGGAGACACCTTCGGTAGCCCATAGTGCCGCCAAACCGAAGAAAGGCAGCTGGAGGAAGGAAATCGCCCACAAGATCTGGCATTACAGGCAGGCGCCGGTGAGGAGGAGGAGGAAGGAGGAAAGACTGTCCGTCATACCTACACCCCTGATGAGACGGACCTCATAGTCCAAATTTGAACGGAGGAGACCAACAACGCCATCCATGGGACCAATCAAAAGGGGCACGAATACTGGAAGAGGATTGTCGTCCGTGTCAACCCACTCATCAACGCCAACCTCAAGCACCGCCAAATTTAAGGGCACTGGACCCGAGTGGCCCAAGATGTGCGGCTCTGGGAGAGTATTTGGGTGGAGACGCACACCCGGTGGCCATCCGGCCATTATGACGATATGCTCTAGGACAAGGCTCAAATCCTCTTCAAAAGTCGGAGCGCAAATAAGGCCTCCTTCAACTACTGGAACACGTGGAAAATTCTCCGGCACAACTACAAGTTCAAGTCGATGTACCTCGAGGGAGACGTACATTCCTCCAAGAGGACAAAGACTACAGAGGAGGGCGGCTTCACCACCTCGGCGTCGGGCAAGGAGATCTCGTCTTCCCGGCCGATTGAGAACAAGGCGGCGAAGGCGGCGGCGAGAGCGGCGAAAGCGAAGGGGAAGGCGGCAAGCTCCGAGCAATCATCGGAATACAAAGAGGCATTGGAGCGGTCCGACCAGAACTTGAAAAAAATCACCGCTGAGTACGCCAAGAAGAACGAGCTCAAGGAAAGGGAGCTCGATATGCATCTCCTCAGTTTGGATACGACGCATATGAGCGATACACAAAGGATGGCCCACGAGCACATGGTCCAAGAAATGCTCAAGCGTCGTGGACTTATCAGAGTAGGATTTTAATTTATGTAATTTTAATTATATTTTTAGTTTTTTAAATTTTTTTATGTAATTTTTAGGTTTTTTATTTTAATGGAATTTTAATTATTAGTAAAATGTATTATTTAAATTTGCGCAATTAAATTTAAGTGAAAATCATAAAAATCAAAACAAAAAAAATCATGTAGGCTATCATGTAATCCCAATGCAGCCTCCTTACACAATGTAGTCCCCCCTCATCAAGTAAGCTATCATGTAGGCTATCACGTAACCCCAATGTGGATGCTCTAAGGACTTACTATTTGGATCAATTTGATGCGGATCAAATATGAAAATTTATTACATTTTAATACGAAAAGGCATTCTTATCCTTTATATATTTTTTATTTTATAATTTTAATATATTTATTGGGAACGTTATTTCTATTAAATACTTTTGTATTTTCAATGAGAATTTTGACTAGTTTATAGCGGGAATTAAATTGGTTCAAGATACAATAATATTTTTTATTGTAATTGTTTCATATTCAATTGAAATATTATCTCATTTCGATTGCTTAACTAGTATTTTTTTTTGATGTATAATGTAAATATATATATGCGTCATGCGTGTAGAGTCAACACAAAGTTTGGCGAGGCTTTTTGACAGAGAAAGTCACCGATCCAAACAAAAATTAGTCACACCCTTTCAATTTTAACATATATGGATCTATTTATTTTGACATGCATGAATTTTCATGGTTTTCTTTTTGTTAACATGCTTTATTTATTAATTGAATAATACTTTATAGTTATAATTTGCATTTAAAAAGTTTATAATTTATTGCTTCAGAAAAATTACTATAATTTATTTTAATTAAAATTTATAATTTTTATTCCATTTTTACAATGTGTTATATTAAATAAAATTATAATACATGTAAATCAAATTTTTAATTTAAATCAAATATAAAAACACTAAATCGTATTGTCACCTCTAGTCCAATTGCTACAATTGAAGTATAGCTTCGTCACTAATATATAGGAGTAACGATTTACATTTAGTCATCGCCAACATAATTTAAAATATATTGTATGATTTTGATATTTTTTTTCGTAATGCATTAAAAAAAATTTAAACTACAAATTTAAAAATTCCAAAATTTAATAAGGACCTTAAATGACTAAAGCCTTCAAACAAAAACGCGAAGCTCTTTTTCTTAACTCCAGTAAAATTTTCATCTAAAAAACACCACTAATTTTTTTGTTTATATTTTATTTCTTCAATTAATTTTGTTAAAATTTTTGTTTATGATTTTATAGTGATTGTATTAGTTTTGTATTTATTTATTTTATAATTTGACGAAAATAAACTATATTTTATTAAATATAATTAATTTTAATTTTTTATATTTTTTAACTTCTAGGGTGAAATTTTTTGAAGTTGCACAAACCGTCCTTGAATATATAAACGTTTTTTTTATTATTATTATTTGACAACACAAGCACACATTGCTTGATCCATCGATTAAAGTTAGACAGAAACATTTTACCAATTGAATTGCGCTTTAAAATTAGTAAACTCAAATTCTCCTTAATTATTCATAAATCGATTGGAGATTACAATAGGCCCAGTCTCACACAATTTTTAGTCATATTAGAAAAGTTTTACTTGTAGGAAATATTCAATATATATTATATTTTACTATATTTTATATTGTTAGTTGTGTTTCGAATTATTATTATCTCATGAAAAGAATAAAAGTAAAATGATGTTGAAAAATACACAATACTTGAGAAATACATAGCTCATAATGATTTATGTAAAGAATTTTATTTTAGGAATAATGTCTGATATCATATTAATAATTTGTAAGTATTTTAATATAAATTGAAATGTATTTTATAGTGATTGGAGGCGTTTAAATAAAAAAATGTTACAAAAACCAAAATGTCAAACAAAACGTAAAAATAAATTAAAAAACCAAAATATCATGTTCATGAATTTGTCTACGAAAATAAATGAATTCATATAGATATTGAAATGTATATTTGAACATACCAATATAACTGATGAACACACGAATCTATTTAATTTGTTAAAAAACACGCCACCTGGATCGAACCCCAAACCAAACGTGCGTTCATAAAAATTAATTGACATGTGTTCATCAAAATGTACTACTTGTTCATACCTATTTAAATTGCTTTCTCATTTCTCAACATTTTTGTGCTTCTCAATTGAACCTTTCTATAATATATAAATATATATGTTGATATGGTGTGAAATAGAATATAATGTTCATAAAAATAAATTAAAAAATAGAATAAAATGCATATATTGAGATGTGTTTTATAAATGAATTCATAACTAATTGAGACTAACCGAAATATTATGTTCATGAATTCATTTAAGTTGATAAATTTAAGGAAACTAAACAAAACTTTTTATGCTCATGAATTCAATTAATGAGCTTGAAAAAAGAAAAGACAATTGAATTTGTATTCATAAACATTTTAAATTTAGAATATTTAAAATTCTAAATTTTTATTAAGGGCATTTAAAATAAAACATATTTTCAACTAAAATATTATGACTATTTTATCCTCATTATCCGGATCAATTTGATCCGAAAGGATTTATCCTAACACTAAATACAATCCCACTAACCAAATTCCTATCGAGTTAGATTGCTTTTACCATTTATCAGTTTATTAAATCTTGGGTTTTTCACCGATGGTGGAGTAACGAAGAATTGTTTTCTGCTTTACTATTTATTAAACTTCAAAGAAAGGAATCTTTCTCTAATATTTTGTTTTCCAGGACCAAGAGGGTGTTTGGCTGAGCTTGTAAGCTCTCCAAAACAGCTTAGCTTATAAGCTGTTTAGGAGTAAGCTCCTAAACAACTTATAAGCTCCTAAAATAAGTTCCAAGAGCTTATAAGCTCCTCAAAAAATAAGTTCCCCTACCCCAACTTATTTTTTTATAATCTCATATGCAACAATCATTTTACAAATATTTTTCAACTACTCCCTCCGTCCCATTAATGTTGACCACATTTCCTTTTTGGTTTGTCCCACTAAAGTTGGCTACTTTCTAAAAATGGAAATATTTATTTTAGTTAAGTCCAATTAGTTCATTTAATTAAAATTTCCTAATTAATAACACACGCACACAGCCAGCCCCCCTCCCCCAGCGTCCCACCCCCTTCTCTCTTCTTCTCCGGTGGCCGACCTCGCTTCCGGCGGCCGCCCCGTCCCCTGACCCCCCTCTCACTCTCCCTCGCCTCTGCTCTCTCATGTCTCTCTCGTTGCACACGCACACACAGCGGAAAATCACCATGGGAGAGCCATCGACTTTTGCCCGGTCCCTAGCCGCACTAAGATGGGTAGCTAAGGACGCCACTGCCGTCGATAGTAGGAGTGGCGGCGAGGATCTGGCCTTCCACCGCCTCCCTCCACCTAGCGTCGCTGCACACCCTCCATTTCTTCTACCCCGCGCCGCCTTCCTCCACCTCCTCGCCTTCCTTCACCCGCCTCCGCCTCACTCCACCTAGCGCCGCTCCACAGCCTCCATTTCTTCCACCTAGCTAGCACTGCCTTCCTCCACCGCCTTCACCAATTTGTAGATTTGTGGATTTGATTTTTTGGGGTTTGTGAATTTGTGGATTGAAGGGGAGTTGGTGCATTTGTGGATTTGCTATTTCTGGTTTGTGAATTCGAGAGGAAGAAGTTGATTTGGGGATCTAGGGATTTAGAAATAGATGTCGCTGCTCTTGGATCCACCACCTCGCCGGAAGATATCCATCCTCGTCGCCGGCGACCGCCTCCACCAATGGTCTAAAGAATTTCTGGAAGAATTTCTTGGAGAATAGGTTTGGGTTTGAAGAATTTCTTGGAGAATTTCTAGTTTGGGTGTTTGATTTGTGGTTTGATAGAGGAGAATGGAGCGACGGTCGCCGGAACAGATGCAGTGAGAAGGTGGACCACACTTAATTAACTCTTTAATTTTGGTGGACCACCTCTAATTAAAACATAACAATACCCTTCTTAATCTCCGTGCCGAAACGAATGTAGCCAACTTTAATGGGACAGAGGCAATATAATTTATTATTTTCATCATATATCATTCAAGTTCATTTTTCTTCGATTTTCTCTCTCTAAAAAAATATTTACTCTCTTTAGCACAAAATTTTTCTCTCTAGCTTATAAGTTCAATTATCCAAACACTTTGATAGCTTATAAGCTCTTAAAAATTATATCTTATAAGCTCCAAGAGCTTATAAGCTCTTTAAAATAAGCTTAGCCAAACACCCTCTAAATTGTCGCATTTTGTATTAATCAGTAATCACAATTTGACGCTCCAACTTCCGGCGTGTTTTTCCGGATGCGGAATCAGATCACACATGGCCAAGCAGGAGGCAGGTTTTTCCGATCGTCGGATCGCTTTCGGCCTATTTCGGCGAGCTTGACGAAGAAGAAAGAAATAAAAATAAAAATAAAAGTACTAAACAGAGTTAACTAACTGTTAGGGCATAATTGAATCAAATTAAAGACTTAAGGGGTTTAGTTGAACCAAAGTCAAGTATAGATAGTTGCACGTGAAAATGGTGTCTATGTTAGAGCACTCCCAACAGAAATCCCAAAATTATGCTCCTATATTCCTCCCTAAAGCTTCCCTATTTAATTTTAAGATCTCGATTTTATAAATGCATACACCAGATCTTCTATTTTCTACATAAAAACAATAATTATGTGTGGGCCCCACTAATTATAAGCTTAAAATAAATTTAGGGTGGGTGTAAATTTAAGATTGAATTTAGGTAGATGTAAAATTTTTTGTGGGCCCCATTCAATTTAGGGGATCTGTTGGATGCATTTTTTTTTATCTCATTTTCAATTGTTTTAGCCTAAATTTAGAGTTAGTGATGCATTTAAGTGATCTGCTGGGAGTGCTCTTAGGAGTGTATATTTAGGGGTGTAATCGAATCAAGCCGAACCGAATAGTAGTGTACTCAAATTTGATTTGTTTAGTATCAAATCGAATCCCGAATTTTATTACTTAACCGAACATTTTGAGGCTCACGAGCTTTAATCGAGCCTATACGAACTTTCTAAATTTATATTTATATCCAAAATATTGATTATTTTCTTTTGAAAATAAATTATTTCATTCAAAATAACAAATATATTAATTATTTTTTATAACAAATAGAGTTAATTAGATATTTAATACAATTATTATTAATTTTAATTGATAAATATAAGTTGTATCTACTAATATTTATATTTTTCCAGTTGAATCAATTAACGAACTTGTTCACGAACTAACGAGCTGAATACTATCAAGCTCAAGTTTAATTCGTTTATTTATCAAATTTCTCTAAATAAACTTGAATGAGCTTTTTTCAAACCGAACTCAAAACAATTGACGAACAACTTGATTTATTTACAGCCCTAAGTGTATTTGATACTTAAGTCATAAATTAATACGTAATCTCATCAAAAGCTTTTTTTTTTTTTTTTTTTTGATCGGTCAAAGTCATGTTAGATGTTAGTAGTTAGTTCTCATCCACTCCAAGAACCACCTTATCTCTCCATTCACCAAACTCCACCTTATATCTCCAATCACCAATTCGTTCCCAAGAGGGATCGAACCCGGGTCACTTCACTTAAGTGAGGACCTGGTGGCCAGTGGGCTAAGCCCCCTGGTTGTAATCTCATCAAAAGCTAACTAAAGTAATCTACACGAAATGGGCTAATTTAAAAAAAGAAAAGAAAAATACCTGCCGAATGGTGAGTTTTTGAGAAGTAGAAGCCAATCTTGAAATTGATTGATAATTTCTTGTCGTTAGTTTGGTGAAAAAAGAAGAAAAGGAGTGGACTAGACTTGGACTAGAAAAGGACAGCATTGCCGGCGGGTTTCGAGAAGGGAGGAAATGGGATGCCAGCCTCTTCTCTTGTCCTAAAAATATAGTACTATAGAAAGTTAGAGCATTCACATTGCATCTACTACATGTCTTTCTTTATAGTTCCTGTTCTTGCATTAACTGGTCTGGGACTGGAATTAGGCGCAGCTATATTACAAGCTTATGTTTTTACAATCTCAATGTGTATTTACTTGAATGATGTTATAAATCTTTACAAAAAATGAGAAAAAAGGGAGACCATTTATGCGTCTAGGTCTTCATTGATTTGACTCATTTAGTATAGAATTAATTTTATTTTTAAATTTTTTATTAATTTCAGTGACATAAATTTAAATAACATAATTATTTGAATTAAAACTACATTAATTTGAATTATATAAATTAAAAAAAAACATAGACTAAAGTAAACATATAAATAACTATTCCGACTCTAGAGGTCTCGTGCTCGATAAAAATCTGCAAAAAGTTGTACATGTATTTTTTTTTAATCTATGAGAATTGCATCTTTTTGCACGTATTCTTTGAAGCTAGGTGGGACTGATCGAGAAGCATCGGATGAGCCACTATTAGACGCCTCGTTCCCCGGGTCGTCATATCTCCGGTTCATAGCACCTTCCTCGATAAAAAATAATAATTCATCATTGCATGTGTGTTGTCATGTGACTAGAACTCACTTTTCCTTCTTTGAAAAAAAAAACTCACTTTCCCATTTAGAATTTATTATTTTCACTAGTACCTATTGAATATGTTACAAAACATGATTATTTTCAAAATCTCAATCAAATATTTACTACTAGAATTATGTAATTTCATGACTCGTAGCTTAACATGGGACCTACTTTGAGTTCGGACAACTTTCACCACAATCACAAGTCACAAAAGCAATTGAATTATTACATAAAAAATCCAAGACAAGTCGTGGACTTAACAACAATTTCTATAATGTGTTTACCATGTTTGAAAAGACAACGTAGTCAGGGGCGGATCCAGGATTCAACCTTAGGGGGGGCTGAATCTATTGGACTACGGCGTCTGAAAATATTTACACGGGGGTTCGGGGGCGGGAGCCCCCGAAGCAAATTTTTTTAAGCATTCCGTACACTTTATGGCCATGCATTTTTTTTAACAATCACTTAATATAATAGATAATTGTTCGCAATTCAATTAATTCAACATCAAGTAGATTGAAAGCATATAAAGACATACTTTTATGCATTTTTTTTTAAGAAAATGTTTCATCTTCTAAACAAATAAACTAATTTTCATAGTTAATAATTAGTAATTTTACTTTTACCTCTAGAATTGACTCAAATTCAACATTAAAAATTAACTAAGAAATAAAAAATGATAAAAATAATATAAATGTAACAACTCAATGTGTTAAGCAATCAATATGGATAGTTGAATACTATAAACAATGTATTACTATATTTTTCCTTGTATTTATTTATATACACATATATATAGATATAAAATAAAATATATATCTATATTATTTATATATATATATTTAAAAAAAAAAAAACTCAAAAAATGGGAGGGGGCTGAAGCCCCCCTAGCCCCCCTGGATCCGCCACTGAACGTAGTACAACTGTCAATTTAATTCAAAAACAAAAAGAAAAAAAAAGAAGATTAAGAATTGAAATGTGAACAAAGAAATGATAATAATGATAACGGATTGGATCAAATAAAAACTTATCATACAAACTACAAACTTATTGCACTTAGGGGGTGTATTCGTTGTGGATTTCCACAGACTTTAAAAAGTCCATGAAATTTAAATTCCATGGAATTCACATAGATTCCAGACGACTTTCAAAGAATTCGTGGTTGAATTTCACCCCGATTTTCACTGATTTTCGAAGAATTTAGGGGATAATTCTAGAATTGAAATCCATGATGCCAACGCCCGCTGAGTCCCAGCACCGCTGGAAACCCAGCGACCGCTGGGAATCCAGCGAGCGCTGGAAACCAAAAAGGCATCATGGAAACCCAGTGTTGAGCAATGCATTGGGCACCAAAACGGCACAGCAGCTGAGAGGTGAGGGGTGCGCCGGGGCGGTCCCGGAGGAGTCGGGGAGAGGAGAGATGGTGCGGCGCTCACACTGCGCTGGGGGACTGTGGGCCTGCGGCGGCGGCGGCAACGGTGTGGCGAGAGACACGGAGCGCGTAGAGAGAGAGAGGCAGAGAATTCAGACTCGCTCGAATCCAGCATATGCTGGACTCTCTCAACGGTGGCTGAGTTCCAGCGCTCACTGGCTTCTTGGCTGCGGGCGCTGGAACTCAGCGCTCGCTTAAAATTTCATGGATTTCAATTCTCGTGGTTCTTGGCCGGATTTCGTCGTGTGTATTTTTTGGATGAAATCCATGAAAGTCATTCCAGATTTTAAGTCAATGGAATAACGAATACACCTAGATTTGTATGGATTTTAAAAAGTCTGAAACGAATACACCCAGATTTATATGGACTTTTAAAAGTCTTAAACGAATACACCCAGATTTCTGTAGACTTTTAAAAGTCTGGAACGAATACACCCAGACTTTTAAAATCCATAGAAATCTATTAAAATCCACAACGAATACACCCCCCTTAACTTATAAAATAATTGCATTTCACTTATAAAGTATTTGCACTTTAGTAGTCTTGGGTTAGAATTTCAAAGGGAGCATAATTACAGAGCAATTTATTACTACGAAAATACAGATATTTTATACATTAAATGCAGTAACTTTATAGGTTAAGTGCAAATTTTTTTAATTTGTACGTTAAATAATTTGTACTGGAACTCCAACCCATAATGATAATACATAAATGAAAGTGAAAGTAGTTAGTGCTGAGCAAAGAAAGTGATTATAATAATGATAATACATAAATTGGGACCAAACACCTCAAATCACACTCTTTTAAACTTTCTTCTTGTATGCGCACACAAGTAAACTTTTGACTGTTGAGGGTTTAGGTTTAAACCAGTTAGATCACGACACCTCCGACGAGGCGACACACACCTACGCATTAAACAAATTGAGGTACAAAGATTTTAAAATTTATTTTCTAAGATAAGTAATTTTTTTTAAAGGTCTAAGATTAATATTTACAAATTGACTTGCCCGTCCACGGAAAATGAGGTACAATTATTATTTTTGGCATCCCAAAAAATGATGCATTTTCCATTTTAGTACATGGGCTCATATTTTTCCTTATCTTTTATATTTACAAATATATCCATTATTTTCTAATGTTCTATGAAAATATGCATGCAAATGCTCAAGATGTATAGCTCTGATAAACATAAATTTTTGCTCTTGGGTTTGACATATTTGATGCTTTAATTGTGAAGATTTTGAGTGATTGAAAATAATTTGAGCATGCTTATTTTGTGAAATATACTACTCGCCAATGTTTGTGCTATTTTGTCAATTTTTTGGTCTCATTTTGAAAAAAAAAATTGGTGAAAAATTTGAAGAGTTCATGAAGTTACGAGTTCGGGGACGCAAATGGAGTTCAAATCGAGCACCGAACGGAGGAGAACGGATGAGGAGAGGTCTGTGTGTCACACCTACACGCGGCCACGCACGCCTACGCGTTTCCAAGAGGATGCGCGGTCCACTCGTGCGACCGCTCGTCGAAATAAAGATAATCGAAGAACTTCGTGGGTGAGGACACGTGGTTGCGCTCCTGGGCCGCGTTCGCTCACGCCGGCGCGCGCCCAGATCGTGCGACCGCGCAATTTGGCCGCCTTTTCGCTCATTATTTTTTCACGAATTTTGAAGATTTTCGCTTACTTTTAGATCTTATTATGGAAGAGCTTATATTTGGAGACGTAGGGCATATAAACACCCTCAAAAAAGCTTTAGAGAGGACCTTTGCCTATTTACGTACACACTTCGAGAGCTTGAAGAGACAACGAACTTGAAGATCAAGAACTTGATTTGAAAATTCATCATTGTTTTTACAATTTTTATTGTTGGATGATTGTTTCTACCTTTGATTTATCTTTACTAGTTCATATGTATGTGTCGCTAGTACTTTGTATCCTGTGGTTAGGAAGTAAACATATAATGAATTTATGATATTGTTTGATTTTAATTAATCAAAAGAATGATATGATTTTGTTTGATTTTAATTAATCGAGACTCATTCTTTTGTTTTCATGTTCTTGTGCATATTGTTTGCTTAGTTGATTGATCACCAATTTCACATGATTATTGACATTAATTTGATATCGAGAGATGATTATTATCGTTTGAACTAAGAACATGGAACATATATACTTGTCAATATTAGCCGAGAGAACTTGAGACATGTGTGAGGGCTTTAATAGTAGGAATTGTTAGGAATTGCATGTTCAAAGTGTGATCCTAGGATGGTAGTCTTGCATGTAATACACAATTTGTATGCCATGAGAGTGAGTATAGACTAAATTTGAGATTGTCTTATTAAGAACTTGTCCTTGATTGATTAATTGAATTGAATTTATCCGATTTCTGAATCTGCTGAAACCCAAGCCCTGGGATATTTTATCTTCATATTTTTCCTCTCGTATTGCTTATGTGATTTTATTTATGTTTTTATTTACTTCAATTGTTCAAACCTCCACTTATTTTCTGTCATCTAGATAGACAATAAAAGTTTAGCGTTGCAATTGTTAGGAATCAATCTATGCGAATACGGCATTGCTTGCCTATATATACACAATTGCACTTGTACACTTACGGTGTTGAAATAAGCGAATGTGCTCGTTATGTTGCAATGGAACATTTATCTTTTAGATTTGTCATCGAATTAACTTTTGAACATGCTATGAAAATTGCTTATAATCTTGTGGCCAAAAAAATACGTAGAAATACTATGCTTAGAAGAATTAAAAAACAAGTTGAAGAATAAAAAATAGATTTAATGAAATATTTGATGCGTTTAAATCAAAAGGTATCTAGATGTTTCGATATTTGGACCGATTGTTATCATAAAAATAATTATATGAGATATTGTTTGTCATTGGATTGATAATGCTTGTGTTGTGCCCAAAAATATTTCCTCTAAAGGAAAGACAATAAAGAACTTGAGAATGGTGAGAAAATATAGAGAACTTAGTACTGAATTCAAATAATGTATGAGAATTGTGAATGATAGAGCGTAAATAGTGTGTAATTGGCTTGCCCCTCTACAATGAGGTTTTACTTGCATTAATAGGCTGAAATACTAAGAATTCTAGTAGGAATAGGACTTCTTTTGGACTTATAATAGAGCTATAATTCTTCATATTTTCAATTGACTTAGCCATATATAGGGACTCTAATTTTGCCCATACTGCAGCATCTGACTTCTCCTTGGCTACCTCCCTTAAGACCCTGTCTCTCATACACAGGATAATAAGGCTGTGAGCCTTTTCTTGGATCTCAATCCTCTTCAGTGCAGCATCTGTTGCCTTTGCTTCTGCCTTCTTATCATCTGAATCTGCTGAGATGAAAGAAGTTCCAGCATCCCCTTCCTTTAATGTCGATGCAAGCCCTTGCTGAGTCAAGAGGGCTTTCATCTTCATTCTCCAAAGCTCAAAATTGTTCTTCCCCGTGAATTTCTCCGTTTCTAACTTTGCAGACCCCATCAGCTCAGATTGTGATCAATTCCTTTTCGATATTTGATAGGAATTGGAACTCCGGTTGTCCGTTTCCCATAGACGACGCTACTTGTTAAGAAATCAACAAAGAACAACAAAGAAAAACCACAAGAACACAGAAATTACGTGGTTCGGTTTTTCAACTTACATCCACGGGCCTAGGAAAATCAATCTACTTTATTCACCAAATCAATCTTTGAATTACAAAGATTACAACTCAATCGAAAAGATAGAAGCAGAGAATCAAATCTAACTTCGAAAGACAAACGCTCAACACCTCTCACGATTTTTCCTCTCTGTATATTTTCTGAACTAAATTTGCAGAAAATTAAGTGAGGAAGAAGACAAAGGCTGTAAGTTAGTTAAAACTAACCAAAGATCTCCCGATCAAATCCCAACCGCAAGATATACACCAACGGTTCAGATTAGATCAAACACAAATCCTTAATTGCAAACTAAATCCCTCCGTATTTCAGACATTGCAAATAAGTCATCCGCTCACAAACCCTGACTTTCTATTGCGACTTTAGTTATAAGCTTCACGCAACCTATAAGTATGAAGTTCTCTAAAATAGAACTTCATACTTATTTGGGAAAAGTATCAAATAAGCCTATGTCGTGGTGGCCCTTATCACGTTTAGATCCCTATAGTCGAAGTTGGGCCAACTAAACCACCGAACTAATTAATTTCAAACAATTGGGCACTTTGCCCTAACGGCGATTTCACGCCGGCTTCTTTAATTTTTTTTAAATCGGTGTGGGCCCCACAATTAACGGCCTGAACCCCCCCTTTTAATTTGGGCAAATTTGAAATGAGATGAACCCTAAATCGCGAATAGGGTTTCAAAAATTGGGAGTATTTACGTAATTTAGTGAAATTAGTCAAGGGTTTTTCGGTGTTCTCACTTTTTGAGTAGATTCATGAGTTTCAATTTCGTCTTCGGTGGGTGTTTGTCAAGCTCGTGGCGCGGTCGACGTCAGTGTTATGGCTTGGAGGATAATCCATAGTTTTGTTAGTGCGAATGTAAAACGTGTAGGGCTTCGTTAATGACATCATGGACGGACGAAAACCCCGGTAGGAGGTTCTACGAATGTCGAAATTGAAAGGTATGTTCGTCGGTTTCATTGCTTATGTTTATGTGCAAGTTGTTGGCTTGAACTCCATGTTTTTTCATGTTTTAGACGAAAAAATGTAGGTATTTTGATTGGTTGGACGAACCTATGAGTGAAAGAGCAAAGAAAGTTATCAATGAGTTGAAGAGGGAGAATTTGAAGCTCATGAAGTTGAAGGAAAGCTCAAGCTCATCCATGGATGTGGATAGTGAAATTGCTAAGCTTTGGGATGTTTTGCAAGCTATGAAAGAAGAATCAAGGAAGATAAAGGAAGAAAAGTAGATTAATTACATACATTTTGCTTGGTTCTTGGTTGATGTTAGCATATTTTGCACTAGCTTAGTTTGTCTATGTAATTTGGCTAAGTACTATATTTTGGCTCTGTAATGAAGCCTATTTCCCCTGTTTTGGATTATGATTTGCCTTCTTGCTTCACATTTAAAACTGATTAAATGATTTATCAAAACAAAAAAACAAAACTGATTCAATGGAAGTAAAACTCCTTAATAGTTGCTTCGAATAAATAGAGCTTAAGTTTTTCAACTGCATTTCAACATTCCAGCAACAACTTTTTCAAGTTTTTTCAAGCTTCCAACAAGTTTTTCACTCCAAGCAGTTCAAAAACCATAAACAAAACATAAATTTTAGAGTAGCTATCACAACATATACAAAACCACAAGTTCTTCAAGCTTCCAAAATGCCAATTCAACTGGTTGATCCAACAGTGGAATTGACATTTTTTCCCCGAGGTGATCTCGTGAGGATTGCTTGGTCATGCGCCTGTTTTCCCTTGCCTCTTGGAGCCTTGAATGGCTTGGAGGCCGTCTTCCTGAGTTTTGAACTCTCTCTCTCTCCTTTGCTTCCCACCTGCTTTCTTTTTTCCTTCCTAAACTCTAGTTCATTTGGAATTGCAAATTTAATGTTTGGATCAGTCTCTCTGGGGGTACCCTCATCTATCACAACTGATTGTGAGCTGTCAGGCTATTTTGTGGTTTACATAAACATGTCATGTCAGCATATATGTGTTAAGAGATGAATGGATAATCAAATGAACACTTAGTTTTAAGTATCTTACATGTAGAACTGTCCTACCACTCTCATGATTTATATACAATCCAACTCCTTTACCACCCCTCTTTGCCTTGAACTTAGCAGGAAGAGATGAAGTAGAACCTTGTGTTCCCTGTGTAACCTATGAAATATGGAAGTTAGAAGGTGAACTTATTTAAAAATTAGAATGAAGATCAATTTCCTCAGTTTGTAGAAGGATAGTTGAACTGGTCTTTTAGGGCAATTATCCTTCTTGTGGCTTTCACTCTTGCATATGCTGCAATGTTGTTTTTGTCCCCTTCTTGATAGCTTGTGGCTCTTCTTTGGCTCATTTGTTGTTCTAACTCTTACCTTCTTTGGCCTCCCAATTTTCTTCTCCACAGGTGGGGGTTCTATGCCATCAGATTCTTTAACATTCCAAAACTTCAAACCTGGAACAGGCTTGATGGAATATTCATAGGCTTTGATGAACATTGATTTATGATACCAGTTGGACATGACACTCATGGGATCCAAGGAAGAAGAGTACATCGCAGCAAGAGCATGACAACAAGGAATACCTGTTCGTTCCCAAATCCTACTAGTGCAACTTTTTTTATCTAAAGAAACAGTATGCTTATCCTCACCTTCCCCTATCTCATAACCATCCTCACTATTCCATATAACATTGCAAGACATTAGTTCACTTTTTGCAATCTCAAATAGCTTCATGCAATTAGGAGACCAATCACATTTCCAAGACGCAACACTGCCCTTTCTATCCCTAATCCTAGACATTGCTAAGACTCTTATATCTTCAAGCATATTGATGATTGGCTTATGCCTAACCTCTATGATATTAGAATTAAAGGACTCAGATATGTTATTGTCTACCTTATAAGTACTGCACCTGGAACTTTGATATGTGTGACACCAATTCTGAGAAGGATAATGTAGAAGGCCTCAGCTGCACTCTTTTTGATTGAGCTTATCTTGGCCAAGCTCAGTTTGAACTCCTCATGAAACAAGCTCCATGCTGCTATCCAAAATCTTTTTTTCAGTTCTTATCCTCTCCACTTCTTACTCCAATTAGCATATATGTGTCGTGCACACCACCTATGTTCTGCCTCTGGAATTTAGTTTTAAACAGCTTCCATCAAACCCTGGCAAAATTTTAAGAAGAGCTATATAAGTATGTATAATGTTTGAGTATAAAGATTAATGTCAACAAGAAATGAAGCACCTTTTGCATATCAGACATTATATTGACTGTTGAGCCATCTCCAAGCTCAAGCTCATGTTTGAGCCAACTGACAAACCAACTCCAATTATGTTTGTTCTCTTTATTCACTATTGCCCAAGCAATAGGAACAACACCCTCATTGCCATCTTTGCCCACTGTAGTTAGAAGGCAACCAAATGTAACACCTTTAAGGTGACAACCATCCAAGGAGATCAAAGGCCTACAACCCCCCTTCCAGTTCTGTCTGCAAGCATCTAACATCACAAAAAGTCTTTTAAATACCCTCCTACAATTAGCCAATTCATCCTTAGACAACTGCAGCTCCATCTTTGATCCATGATTGGTTTATTTCACTTTCTCAATGTAACCCATTAGCATGTTGAACTCTTGTTTGTAAGTGCCTTGAAGCTTGGTGATTATTGCCTTCTTAGCCCTTTTACACTTCCCCAAACTAACATGTAGTTTCAGGTGCTCTTTCACATGTCCCTGCATATCCTTGGCTGTAAACCTAGGATTTCCGTAGACTGCATCCTTGAAATAATTTGCCAAATAAGATTGAGAAGCACTAGGCACTTCTCTTTGCCTACAAGAAGTGTGCTCTGCCACCAATGTCTTAATGATCAAACCCTCTTTATCCCCATCCTTTGATGCAAGTAATACAAAGGGACAATCCTTTTCCCTAATGCATACAACTCTAGCTCTCTTAGGTTAATTCTTCATAAACTTAAGCTTATACCCATATCTCACAGAATATCTGGCTATAGCCACTCTAGCATCCTTTGCCTCGGCAAAGGTCATGCCTAGCTCAAAGTTTCCTTGATCACCCTGGTCGACAGACCCTACCATACCTTCATCCTTCACTATATCCTCATCACTCTCTGTCATGTTGTCACTATATGTACTAGAGTCAGAATCAGAATCAGAACCAACTCCCAAAGGATCAGTGAAAGTGTGATCATAATCATCCCCTTCATTCTCACTTCATATTTGATTAACACTTATACCATCATCCTCTTCCACATCATCCCCTCTCTCCACATCTACCTGTATCCCGTCATCCCTCACATCCTGCCCATCCAGCCCACTGTCACCTAAATCTGCCCCTTCTCTCCTCTCTGCATCATCAACCCCCTCACCCTCCTTTTCAATCTCCAACCCATCAATATCCTCTAATTCATCACCTCCATTTTCCTCATCAAACAAAGGTAATAGTGTAACAGGGGGCGGGGGATCTCTTTCATGGTCAGCAAACAAAAGAATTTCCTCTGCTCCAAGTAACTCAAAATAATCAAATACTTTTTTACAATGCTTATCATTCCTAAGTAGCACTAATCCATTTTCAATGGTATAATCTTCATCTAACGCATAAATACTCTTAGGTTTAGTATCATAACACTTAACAAATTCTTCAAATATACGATCAAGACTCATGTTTTCAAAGTTTTCTTCAATTTCAACTACATTATAGCCATCATAAACCAATGGTGCAGATTCTGAATCCTTCTTCCAATGACCCCAAAAATTAAAAACGAAAGTTACACGATGCATTTTTTTTTATCAGACAAAATGGAATTTCATTCAAAATGGAACCAGCGATGCCAGAACATTATACAAGTCGAGAAATGAGCTCGTTAGAGCTCCACTCGACAAAATTCAAATCAACATCCACTATCCCAAAAGTTCGATTCCAACCCCAAGTTCTAGCTTTAATTTCCTGAATGAAATCACCAACAGTCGATTCTTTTCCTTCAAAAATTCTCTCGTTTCTTTTCTTCCAAAGCATCCAAACACATCCGATCCAAATCATGTTCAGCAGCTTTCGAATTTTTTTCTTCCTTCCACAGTGTCCGAACATTTCCCAGTGCATTGTTGTTGAAGCTGGTCTGGCCGTACACATCCCGCACCATTTTTGAATCTCATCCCAAATCTCCTGAGTTTTTGTGCAGCTGGTGAACAGATGTGAGGCTGTCTCAACGTGTTCGTTGCATTGATGACACACCTTATCTTCATCGGCCAAGAGTACTCTCTTTTTTTCCAGATTGTCACACGTCGGGAGGCGATTCCGGAGTAATCTCCAAGCTGTTACAGTGGCTTTATGAGGCGCGGGCGTCTTCCAGACCTCCGCCATTCTCCTCTTGTCGGCAATGTGATGAGGATTCTCAATGTTCCTTGACTTGATGACATTGTAGGCTGATTTAGTGGTGTAAATGCCATCTGTTGTCTCTGTCCATTCCCATCCATCTTTATTACCTGCAGAAGGATGAAAATTTGCAATAAAACTTGTTAGTGACTCTACCGCCTTCCTCTCTCTTTTCCTGAGGTCCCTTCTCCATTTCAGATCCCATTCCCAGCTCCCCCCAACCCACCTCCCACATTCCCCCACGCAAGCCTCCCGATTGTTGCTAAGGTGGTAAAGCCTTGGGAAGGGAACTTTTAGCGGTTCCCCGCCCGCCCATGAATGTTCCCAGAACTTTGTAAGATTCTCATCTCCCAATTTCCTTTTCATTTTTTGAAAAAACCAGCTCCCAATTTCAGTTCCCCCCTTTTTAATCACCTTTGCCCACCAACCTGCTTTCGCCCTGCACCCATCTCTAAGCACCACTCCATCATCTCTCCAATCAAGAACACCATAAATTGAATTAACAACCCTAGTCCACAACAACTCCCCCCAACCCAGTACCTCCAAATCCACTTAAACACAAGAGCAAAATTCATCCATTCAAGGTTTCGAAATCCCAGTCCCCCTTCATTTTTACCAAGACACAACTCACCCCATTTGACCCACGCAATGTGATCATTGACTCCAGACCCTCCCCCCCAAACAAAGTTACGGCACAAATAAACAAGAGCTCTCACGGTTGATTTAGGAATAAAAGAGAACGAGAGTTGATAGATAGGTAAAGCTTGCAAAACAACCTTAACCAATGTAATTCTACCTGCCAGGGACAGCCGCGAATTCCTCCATCTAGCAATTCTATTTTTGACCTTCTCCACCAGATACTCCCAGTCGATGATGCTATTGAACCTGCCGCCAATCTTAATACCCAGAAATTTGAATGGCGTTCTGCCAACCGCACAGTGCAGTTTTCCTGCCCATCTTTCTGTTGTTGAATCATCCACGCCGATGCCCACAACACAGCTTTTGCTGAAATTCACCTTAAGTCCAGACATGAGTTCAAAAATCCTCAAGATATACCTGACAGCTTGGGCGTTCCCGTCCTGGTTCTCCAGAATGAAGATCGTGTCATCGGCGTATTGCAAGTGTGAAATTTTGACCTTGTCCTGGCCAATTTCAGCCGGTTGTAAAAGGTTTTCTCTAACTGCTCTGTCAGTCAAGGACTGTAAGCCTTCAGCTGCTATGAGGAACAGAAAAGGGGATAGTGGATCCCCCTGTCGGAGTCCCCTCTCAAGGCGAAACTCACCCGCCGGCGAGCCATTGAGGAGAACGCTTGCGGAGGCAGATGTGAGACATCCCTTGATCCATCTTCTCCAAATTGGATCGAAATTAAATCTATCGAGCATGATATCCAGATAGTCCCATTCGACCGAATCGTAGGCCTTTGCAAAGTCAATCTTGAAGAGAATTCTCCCATTCCTCCTCTTCTTAGCTTCGCAGATGGCTTCATTAAGAATGACCACGCCATCGAGAATAAACCTCCCACTGATAAAAGCGCTTTGGTTCTCTGAGATGATAGAATCCATGACCTTCTTCATTCTGTTCGCCAACACTTTAGCAACCACTTTGTACACGCTACCGATCAGAGAAATTGGACGGAAGTCATCAATATTGCCACATTCCTCCTTTTTCGGGATAAGAACGATAAAAGACGGATTACCACCTCTTGGGATCTTCCCGTACCTATGAAACTCTTTCATAAGAGTGATGAAATTCACCTTAATAGTCTCCCATGTCGATTTCCAGAACTTGAAATTGAATCCATCCGGCCCCAGGCTCTTGTTAGAGTCACAACTCCAAACTGCATCTTTGAGTTTTTCCTCCGTAAAATCCCTAACCAGTTATTCTCTGTCGGCCTCTGAGAGTCTACGTGCCGTGAAATCCACGGATATGGTTGGTAGAATCCTCCTTTTTTTCCGGAAGAAATTCTCGAAGAATTCCGTTACTTTGAATTTCAGAGTTGTCGGATTATCCCCCCACTGATTTTCGAACCACATTCCGGCGATTTCATTCCTTTTTCTTTGCCCATTGATGATTTTATGATAGAAGTGAGTATTCAGATCGCCTTCTCTAAGCCACCGAGACTTGGCTCACTGTGCAAGGAAATCATTCTTGTTTCTGCAATGAAGTAGGATTTGAGCTCTCACCTCATTCCTTTTAATAATCTCGTGATCCTCAAGGCCGAACACGTCATCAATCGTATCCCATTGTTGTAGCTATTCCTTTCCCCGGTCGATCTCATTATCGAAGAGACCAAAACAGTTCTTATTCCATTCTTTCAGAGCAAACTTCGTCCTTTTCAATTTCTCCTTGAAAACAAACCAGCCCCATCCCTCAACATTCTGCTCATCCCAAACATTCTGAACGACGGGGAGGAACTCCGGGTGAGAAGTCCATGCATTGATAAATCGAAACGGTTTTGGCCCCCAATCCACCGTCTTTGTCGAGAGTAATATTGGACAATGATCAGAGACCGGCCTCTGAAGACACCTGCCCACCGAAGATGGCCATGAGACATTCCAAAAATCATTGATCAGAAACCTGTCAAGTTTGCTTTTACACCCCCCATTTGCTTGATACCAAGTGAATCGCCTACCTTGTGTCCTAACTTCACACAACTCACTGTCCCGAATGAAATTGTTGAATCTCGACATATCAGAAGTGCCAAAAGACTCACCTCTCCCAGCCCTTTCACTTGCCTCCCGAATAACATTGAAATCCCCCATAATGCAAACACATCTATCCTTATTCTGTGCCGCCACAATCTGTAATTTGTCCCAAAGATCACCCTTTTCAGCAGAAGCTTGAGGGGCATACACATTAATGAGACAAAAGCTTTGGTTGCTTTCGACTCCATTCCCTTGCACGATCACTGCTCCCGCCGTATCCCACGTGCTTGTCGCCACAAATTTGTTTTTATTCCAAGCACAAAGTAGACCTCTGGATCTACCTTCGGCCCCCCTGAAAGCCATCTCGAAATTGTTCCGACCCCACCACCCAGAGCACAATGCTTCCTCCACAAATTCTATTTTAGTTTCCTACAAAAAACAGATATCAATCTTCTGTTGCTGAATAATATCTCGCACATCTCTCTTCTTCGCCGAACTCCCCAAGCCCCGTATGTTGTAGGACAGAAAATTCATGAATGACCATTTCCATCTTTTCCTAGGGCTTCTTTCCTTTGATTTTGTTGCGAAAATTGCTCATTCATGACAGAGTCTTGAACCGTGCTTGTCAGCCCTAATTTCTTGCCAAAATCCCAAATTTCTTTGCCTTCGTCAGTCTCTGTAATACCTTTGCTGTTGTCCCTTGATTTACGCTCTTTAGACTGGCCCTCCCCTGCGTTGCTAAAATCGGAGTCCATTTGGGCGATGAACTTTCCCCAATTCTTCTTGACATTGAGATTAGCTTGGAGCTTTTGTGACTTCTTCTCTTTTTTCTTATTGGCGATTTTCTGGGCTTGTTTCTCCCTGTTTGCTTTCTTATTGATTTCAGGGAGGACTTGATCTTCCTTATTCTTGTCGTGAAGAGCTCCCTCGACATTTCCCCCACTGCTCTCGATCCCGTTGCTCTGTTCCTCTATCAGTGGTAAGCTCTGTGTTTCATGGGGTGTGTTAGGGATAAGAGAAATCTCCCCCTCGTCCTTCTCATGCTTCTCTGTTTCCTGGCCGTGGTCTTGAATTTCGCAAACTGGGCTACCAAGTTGAGAATCAAACAGTTCACCATTTTTCTTTTCAAACTGGGCCGAGGGGCCCAACTGGGCTGAAATTGGTTGGCTTGTTTCAAATGTGCACTTAGGCCCATTAACGTATGGGTTGTCTATTTCTGCATCCCGTGACTGATTTGAATTCACCCCTCGATTTGAAAAAGACGGCGCACGCCTTCCTGTCTTAGACACGTTTCCACAATTTCCAAAACCCTCATCATTGCTTTGCATGGTTTTCAAAGCGACGCCATCAAAGTCCACCGTTCCTTCTTCCCTCTGATCTTCGGCGTCTGAGGCTTCTCCGATGACTGCATCCGCCGGCGAGCAATTGTCCTCCCATGACCAATCAGATTTCGATTCTGTCTGAAAAATCCTTCTATCGATGTCGCCGGGATTGTCCTTGCTGTCTCTAACTTCTTCCACCTGAACCAAGAATGAAATTCCCTCGATCCTACATTGCACAATTCTGTCCACCGAGAGTAATCCGGTTGAAATTTGGACTCTTGCTTCATCAAGTTTTTCTCTGAACCTTGTTCCTTCCTCCAGTTTGAGTATGAGACCGAACTTTGAACATGAAAGATCAAAGAATCTAGGGCTCCATGCAT
Organism: Salvia miltiorrhiza; assembly: GCF_028751815.1. Taxonomy (NCBI): domain Eukaryota; kingdom Viridiplantae; phylum Streptophyta; class Magnoliopsida; order Lamiales; family Lamiaceae; genus Salvia; species Salvia miltiorrhiza. Next base: position 50,210,067 of record NC_080393.1, on the reverse strand, counting down.
GGAGTGGGAGACCTATCCATCTCGTCCAAACGATTCGTTGAGAATTCACGTCGATGTTCCTCCATGGTCGACTCCATTGGAACCAGAATTCTCGCCACTCCTCGAACTCCTTCAACACTTTCTGGACTGAATCTTCGCATTGGCTCTGTATCAGGACCAGATTTCCGCCAAGAGAGTTCACTTTCAATTTTCCAACACATTCGATGCATGCTGCAACAGAAAGAAGAAAAAAAAATAAGAAAACCAGTTCACATTCAACCATTGCAAGTGCAAAAACAATAAGACATAGAAAATTCAAAAATCCAATTAAAATTGCATGATTTGAAGCTTAAGCAGTTTTCCACCAGAAAATGAAAGTAGACCTGTTACCTTGATCGTGATTTGGTGGCCAGACACAACTGCTTCGTCTTTCTCTAGCTCGTCTTCTCTGGAATCCACTTCTTCGTCGATGGATAAAGGTTTAAGGTTGAAGAGGGTGAAGAGACGATTCATATGGCCATCGGTTGTTAGGAAGCCCGCGTTTATACCAATTGTGGGGCCCACACCGATTAAAATAAAAAAAATTTAAAGAAACAGACGGCGTGAAATCAGCGTTAGGGCAAAGGACCCAATTGTTCGAAATTAATTAGTTCAGGGGTTTAGTTGGCCCAACTTCGACTATAAGGATCTAAACGTGATAAGGACCACCACGACATGAGCTTATTTGATACTTTTCCCTACTTATTTTTGGACTATACCCCACCAATTATAAATATCTTATTAGTTATTACCCTTACTTTTCACTTTTTTACCACTTTTAATACTGATTAAAATACTTTTTCATCATTCTCAATACACTTAACAATATTTTTTCTTAAAACCCATGCCACTCACTCATAGGAAGTTTTTTCATGGACAGAGAGAGTATATAAATATAAACATATTAATAAAAAAATTATATTTTGATTCATGTTCATGTTATGTAATTTGTGGTGTTTATGAATTATGACATATAAATATTTATATAAGACATGCACACCATAATATATATTTCTATTTTTTAATAGAAAGAAGGGTTAAGGTACAAATCCACCCCTGAAGTGGACACCCCTAGAGCGTATTACTCTTCATTCTCGACCTTGGCCCAAATACACCCCCAGAGTCCATAAAAATGGTGCATTTAAACCCAGAGAGTTAACGCCGTTATCTCTCCGTTAACTTTTTTTTTTTTAATTTAAATTATGGATTTCGCACCTTAAAACTTTTCCGGCCAGCCTTCGCCGGAACCCCGGCCTTCACCGCCATAAAAAACTCTTGGCTGCAGCTCCGGTCTCAACTCCTCCAGCTTTACCTCCCGTCGTGAACGCTCCACCGGCACCTGCCAATGAGCTCACCCCAGTGCCGACACCGACAACTTCCCCCCTCTGTTGTGTCATCGTCGCCGTCTCCCGAGTAAATTAAATTGTGTATTTTTCCGTTGAGGGCGCGCTGGAGTAGAGGGACACGCCGAAGAAATTTTTTCCGTCACTGAGGATGACGTCGGCGGGGAAATCGCGGTCAATTTGCCGGAGCCGACGGTGGTGAGCCATGGCGCGAGGTTGGTCACCGACATCTCGTTGGGGCTGTCGTTGCCAGCTGAGGAGGAGACGAAACTCCCCCCCTCGAAACAGCGACGTATGCGCCGATTGCAATGGGATCGAGGTAGTAAGGGGAGGAGATCCCCTCTCCGCCGCCGATTGGGATCGAAATCACGTCGACGCCACTTACAAAAAAAAAAGAATTTAAGTTAACTTGCGCTTTTACCCCACATTCTCGATCTTGGCCCAAATACACCCCAGAGTCCATAAAAATGGTGCATTTAAACCCATCAAGTTAATGGCCGTTTCTTGTCGTTAACTTGCTGGGTTTAAATGCACCCTTTTTATGAACTCTGGGGGTTAATTTGGTCAAGGTCGAGAGTGGAGAGGTATACGCTCTAGGGGTGTCTAGTTTAGGGATGAATTTGTACCTTAACCCTAGAAAGAATTGGAAGCTTCAACCCTAGAAAGAATTGGAAGTTTGTGCACTCGTGCTAATAATTGTTTTAATAACTAAAAAAATATGTGAAGAAGAGCTTGATTTGCAATGCATCACTCATGGTAGCTCATAATTTATATCTAAATTGCAAAATCATGCAGATAAATAAATTGAAAATTATTTCCAGACTGTTCAATGGAATAAACGATTCCAAAAAAAATGTGAAAACAAATTTAAACATGAAAGAAAATTATATCCTCAAACATAAGGGAGTGCAGCCAGGTACATTACCGAGTTTTCAACACAAAGTTCATGTAATTGTTACATACTCAATTAGTCGAGTTTCCAACATAAAGTTCATGTGATTGTTACATACTCAATTAGTCAATTAATAATTTTTTTATGCATACACATATAATAGAGATTGGCTTTTGAAGGTAACGCATATCGATGAAATGGGTAGCTTCTGGATTGACGAGAACAAAAGAATTTTACTATTTGATTGGAGAGAATGGATATTACTCTTAAAAATTTATTTCAGAAATCTATGCCAAATTTTACAAGAAAAAAATATTTTGAATAGAAAGTCGTAGGTAACTATACAATGTGTACATTCCTGAAATTTATGACTGCAAACATTTGTCATATATTGTATACTACGGGTGTGAAAACGTTAACACAATTTGGAGCTAAAAAACAAACATAAATTATATATATATTGATAGATTAATAATATTAAATATAAAAAAATTAAAGACTGTGCCACAGTGACTGGAACCTAGACCGTTGGAGCATATAACCACTCTGGCCAACACACACTCTAAAAATATATATTTTGATTCATGTTTATGTTGTGTGATAAATCCTAGAATTGCTGAAAATTATAACTACTATACTGAATCTAAAGAATTCGAGGCATTCGCATAAAGATGAAAATCGAGATCGAACCTTGATAACCATTATCTCCAAACAGAGGATATCTGATGCAGGTAGAAGCGTGAAATATATTTGATATTGATAAATATACGAACTCCGTTGATAACCATTGTATGCCGGAATACGTACAATAAGGGTTAATCCGTTGATTCACTCATGAATACCGGAAGAACACCGCGAGAAGGGAACAATCCCACCCTCTACATTTTAACTCTCAATTCGACTCCACTAAAACATAAATAAAACTCCTATTTATAATAAAACCCTAGACATCTAAAAGGAAACAAACTAACTTGACCAACAAGACAAATCAATAATTAAAGATATAATATATTATACAATTCTATCTTCATCATTCTCTCCATCCTTGAAACGATTCGTCCTCGAATCGGAAACGTCCTTGATGATGTTCTGCATAGGGTCGATCATATTGACCGTGTAGGAAGTCAAAGATCTCTCGATTCTGTGCTCGTAATTCCTTGAATTGTTGAGACAGAAGGTCGTCGCCACGATGGAGATAATCTTGAACATTCTGAACGGTTGATTGACGGGAGACATCGCGTAGGAGCGTAGCAAGGCTCTGGATACCAACTAATGCAGGTAGAAGCGTGAAATATATTTGATACTGATAAATATACGAACTCCGTTGATAACCATTGTATACCGGAATACGTACAATAAGGGTTAATCCGTTGATTCACTCATGAATACCGGAAGAACACCGCGAGAAGGGAACAATCCCACCCTCTACATTTTAACTCTCAATTCGACTCCCTTAAAACATAAATAAAACTCCTATTTATAATAAAACCCTAAACATCTAAAAGGAAACAAACTAACTTGACCAACAAGACAAATCAATAATTAAAGATATAATATATGATACGATTCTATCTTCATCATTCTCTGATATACCAACTGATGCAGGTAGAAGCGTGAAATATATTTGATATTGATAAATATACGAACTCCGTTGATAACCATTGTATGCCGGAATACATACAATAAGGGTTAATCCGTTGATTCACTCATGAATACCGGAAGAACACCGCGAGAAGGGAACAATCCCACCCTCTACATTTTAACTCTCAATTCGACTCCACTAAAACATAAATAAAACTCCTATTTATAATAAAACCCTAGACATCTAAAAGGAAACAAACTAACTTGACCAACAAGACAAATCAATAATTAAAGATATAATATATTATACAATTCTATCTTCATCAATATCTAAACTCAACCAACCATGCGTATTACTACAAATAAGAGAAAAGTTGAGCAACTCTTTAATTATCAAAAGATAATTTTTTTTGAGAAATCAAAATAATATAATTACAAACCAAATTAACACCTACCTTAATTTAATGCCAGAGATGATCGGCTACATCAATTTTGCATGTGCAAAGCCAAACACAGAAATAACTTGAATCCAAAATCCATTGATTGAAAACCAAACATTAACATAGATTGTCAAATAACTTAAAAAATAAACGAAATTTGTCGAATTGCAAAAAAGTAGATATAAAATAGGGAAAATAAATAAACAAAAGAATGCAAACACAACTAAAACTGCAATTTGTTTTGCTAGTAAAAAATGACCAATCAAAACTGCAGAAAAGGTTCTCACTGAGGACATGAAGGATTTGCTGATTAGCTTCTGCCATAAACTTACAGACTTATCTTGTGGATTCCTTATTCAATTTAAACATCTTAATAAAAGACAAAAAAAAATTAATTAGAGATATATTTGAATACAATATACTATATCAAATATATATATATATATATATATATATAGGGTTACATTCCATGACAACCACCTACTTATATGAAGAATAAAGACCACATCATATCCATTCATTTAATCTCTATCAATGGTCCATATAATTTCCTTATATGAATTTTGGTGTAATTAAATATTGATTACTTACATTATTTTAATCGCATAAGGACATATCTGTAATCCTAAAATTTTCAAGTTTGGTATGTTTAACAAATCCCGTGATTATCTCCATTTCTATTCTTGTGAGATCAAATCGTTGATAGCATGGATCAATATTCTTGGTTTCATCAAAGGACATATTAGTTTTGTTGAAGTTTGCACTTTGATTTAATCGCCCTTTTTCAGGTTCTCCGAATTGATTTTCCCTTTTCATTACACATAAATCACATTCGGCGAATCGAATTTAGACGAACACTGCTTATTTTACCTTTTGATTCAAAATCAAGTCCATTCGACGAACTTATCTATTTCAATGAACATATCAATGAACATTAGTATGTTCATTTGTTTTTATACGAACATTAATATGTTCATTTATTTTTATATGAACATATCGACGAACATTAATACGTTCATTTGTTTATTATACGAACATACCATCTCCCTCTCACATACCCGCATTCAGTTCTCTCTCCCTCTCGAACTCAGCCACCACGGCCTTCCTCTCTTTCCATTCTGGGACCTGATCTATTTCTACGAACATATCAATGAACATTAGTATATTCATTTATTTTTATACGAACATTAATATGTTCATTTGTTTTTATACGAACATATCGACGAACATTAATATGTTCATTTATTTTTTATACGAACATACCATCACGTTCATTGCGCAGTTCGTTCGTGCAAATATTGATTGTAAGTCAGAACCGTTACAATAATTAAGGTAAATTACTGTTACAATAATTAGGAAAATACAAATATATCCTTTTGCATATACAGATCCGCATTTCTTGATATTTAATCAGAACCGTCGGCTTTGGTGCATCCAACGAATGAGATCTTGTCTCCTTTCTCCACCTATATTTGTGTTTTCACGGAACTTTGCCCTATATATATATATATTTAAAATATATAATACTATAAAATATATAATAGGAATAAAATAGGCAATCAACAAGTTGTGCCTAAGGCTCTTTTTATACTAGTATAGATATAGATGATAGCTTATGCGAAAACTAAGATTGAAACACTAACTTCATATCAAACCAATAAAATATCGCATAGAGATGGTCTCCCGTGAAACTAGTTTTATGGTGAAACTGGCTTCACAATGACACTACTTCAACATACAAATGACACTTTAAAATGTTAAAGTGTCATTTGTATGTTGAAGTAGTGTCATTGTGAAGCCGGTTTCACTATAAAAACGGTTTCACATGCAGGAGTTTTTGTGTATCTCATAAATGAGTAAGAATAAATACTCCAAACTACTTAATTAAGTAGATAAAGTTTTCACATAATGCCACCTAATGTGTACAACAAGTCAAGTTGGGAGCAGATCAGTGAATGTATTGCCAGAAATTAGTGGTGAATTAATAGTATAAATTTATTTCTGAACTTTAGCTAAGAAACACAATCGCTACAGCAACCTATAAAGTATTAATTTTCACAGCCTTCTTCGGCTGGGAATGGTATAGCAAATCATGTGGTGAAATAGTAGAGATAGGTTTCTTGCTTATGAGGAAAATCAATCGATGGAATGAACGCCGGCCGGTCTCGCAAGAACGTCGGCGGCATTGTTGGAGATTTGTGGATTTCCAGCCACGAATCAATAGGGAAGGCAGTAGGCATGCTGGATATGAGTTATAAAGTTGCTGCATGCTGTGGGGTCACTGGGGTGTATAATATACGCATGCACTTATTCAAAATAAAATATATTACATTAAATTATATAATTAAAATGACTTTTCCTAACTTTTTTACTTGCTAATATCATTTTTCCAAAATTATATTGAAATAAAAACAATAATCAATTTTAATTGTTCATATTTTCAACTTTATATGAGATCATAATTATCTTAACAGAAAGGTTATAAGTGTTTTTATTTTTATTTTTATTTTTATGTATAAGTGAATTTTATGTAGAATATGTATGAATTCGCTGTATAAAGGTATAAATTATGAAAAATAAAATTTTGCTACCTTTGGGATTCGAACTCAGGACCATAAATCCATCCAACAGGATTACGAATAAACCGTAGATCTTGATGATCTAAGGGCTGAAAATGATTCTTATTTTATATCTTAATAAATGCTCTTAGTTTAGCCATTCCCTATATATATATATATATATATATATATTGATTTATGCCTAATTGTTCTAATTTTAAGGGGTTTGCATGTGCATATTTTAAGTTAAATCTTCTGGAAATTGGTGCGTTTTATGGTGTATTTTATGCTTTGCAGGAGATTTAGGTTTTCGAGATGAAGAGTGCAAATTTTGGAGATTTTGGGCTAAGAATCGTATTCATGCGCATACTCTGAACTGCAGAGCTGAAGGCCCGCGTCAGAGAAGTTGTCCAGAGCAGAGAAATGCGCTCTGTCGCTGCAGAGCAGAGAAATCCGCGGAATGTCAGAGAAGCGAGTCCCGCATGCCAGAGCAGCGAAATGGGAAGCCAGAAAAATGCGCCAGAGCGGAAGCCCCGCGCTGCAGAGCAGAGCAGATGCACTCGCCAGAGAAATCAAATCTCCAGAGCAGAGAAACCAATAGCCAGAGGAATCAATAGTCAGAGCAGAGGAATGCAGAGCAGAGAAATGAAGAGCAGAGAAATCATAAGCGCCAGAGAAATCATAAGCGCCAGAGGAATCCTATTCGCCAGAGAAATCAAAGCCCAGAGCAGCGAAGTCAACTAGTCAGAGAAATAAAAGCCAGAGCAGAGAAATCAAGAAGCCAGAGGAACCGAATGCCAGAGCAGAGAAATCAATAGACCCAGAGCAGCGAAGTCGCGCCAGAGAAATCAACATATCAGAGCAGAGGAATCACTAGTCAGAGGAATCAATAGCCAGAGCGGAAGCCGTTTCTCTGGCGAGAGCCGCGAATTCGGCCAGAATGGAGATGACTTGCAGCGCGCGTCATAGCTGGACTTACCTTCCTTTGCACGATTCTATTCCTTTTAGAGTCCGGCTTTGCATGGCAACTTCCATGGTGATCTAGAGGGATTTGAAGTCTATAAATAGGGCCATACTTTTCATTGTAATATCATACTTTGCCCTAATTTTTGGACGCCTTTGAGATCTTCCCTTGGCAGCCGAAAACTTAGGATTTTACTTGCTTTCTTAGTGCTTTCATAGTTTCGAGTTTTCATTGTTCTAGTTAGTTTTCAATTTGGTTTTGTTTAGTTTTTATTCTTGGATTGTGATTGAGTGACACAATTACACGTTCAAGACGTTTACGGTATTTCGTATTTCAATTCAATTTATTTTATTTAATCATGTTTACGTTTTTCATTCATGTTCATGCTTTCTTTTTAATTATGCAATTTAAATTATGCACTTTAGTTTCACGCCTAGATTAGAAGTCTTTAAATTTACAAGTATTTAATTTCATAAGTAGGTTTAATTTGAGTTGATTAAATTCTTGCCTAGGTTAAGTTTAAATTCAAGTCAAGTTTAATTTAAGTTTAAGTTTAAGTTTCAGTTTTTAAAATCAAACTCTTTACTGCTTTCTTTTATTGCTTTTTCCTACGATACTACTAAAAGCCCTTAAAGACTTTCCTTGAGAGATGACACTGGGTCAACTTACCATCACTAGGATGTCCTTGTTCTATTGCAAGTCAAACTAGAGGTGTTCTAGGTTGAGTCAAATTTTGGCGCCGTTGCCGGGGAAAGTTTTAAGCGTTTTAGTTGTGTCGTTTTTTTTACTTATTTAATTTTAAGTTTTTCTCGTTTTTGTTTTTACGTTTCTTCCACTCGGTGCGTTTAATCCGTTTGTTTAGTGTTGTGCATGTAGGGACGCCGTAGTCTTAAAGGCAAACTTGTGTCCCCGTTCCATAGTACGAGCGAAGGGATTTTCAGGAAGTATAGCTGCAAAGGAGTGTTCACCGAGGATAGCGTTGCCAGCTCTGCCAATTCCAGCTCTGACTCTGAACCTGAAGTTCCAGAGCAGACCGTAGAAGAGGAGGAAGCCAGCGCTGCCAAGTCCAACTCTGATTTTGAACTACCAGAGCAGAGCGCAGGAGAAGATGAACTAGATTCGCCAGCCAGCTCTGACTCTGAGTCTTCAGAGCAGCCAACGAAGGAGGACGCCAGCTCTGCCCGTACAGAGCACATGACAGAAACGGAAAAACAAGCTAAGGAGGAAGAGGCCAGCTCCGCCAATTTCAACCCTAAGCAGAATTTAAACGAGGAGATGGCCCAGAACATGGAGTATATGGGAGACTTCACCAGGCCGGTGATTGGAGATACCAACACGTCGGCAATCGTGCTCCCCACTGCTGTGAGAAACTACAATCTCAAACCCAATGACTCGAATTTGCTGCCGGTGTTCCACGGGATGCCAAGTGAGGATGCTCTGCAATTCATCCGAGATTTTTGCACACAAGTACAAACGATTCCTCTGCTTAGCCTCACGGAGGACCAACTCAAGCTCAAGTGCTTTCCGTATACACTTAAGGACCGAGCGAGGACGTGGATGCTAACTCTGCCGCCCAATTCTATCACTACTTGGGGAGATGCTTGTGAAAAATTCATGCTGAAATACTACCCAAGTCACAAGACACAGGAGCTGCGAACGAAAATAATGGAGTTCACCCAAGGAGTGGACGAGCCTTTGCATGAAGCTTGGGAGAGATATCAAGAACTCCTCCGTCAATGTCCACAACATCAATTTCCCAACGTGATGTTAATGCAATTTTTCTACGATGGGTTAGTAGAAACTGCCCAATTCATGGTGGACAGCACTGCAGGAGGTAACATAGCTCGGAAGACTGCAGCAGAGCTGAAGGAGATATTCAAGACCTTAGCCGAGAGCTCACAACAGAAATCAGTCCGTGGGAAAAGAGTTGAGGCCAGCTCTGTGACGCAACAGTTTGAGCTGCAGAAGCAAGTAGCCGATCTTGTGAGACAAGTGGAACATCTTAAGATGGGCAAGATGGAAACTCCTTCCGTCCCGGTGCAGAATGGCGAACCTTGCGGAATATGTGGAGATTTCAGCCATGCAGTCAATGAGTGCTACAGAATGGGCGAGTTTACTCCGGAGGGTGAAGCTGAAGCCTATGATGCACAAGGATTTCAGAGCTATAATCAAATGCAGAGCAGACATGGCTTCGTGCAAAACTACAATCAAGGACAGAGCTATAATCAAGGACAGAGCAGACCACAATTCGAGCAGCACTATAATCAAGGGCAGAGCAGACCGCAGAATTATAATCAAGGTCAGAACGTCAATAATGGATGGAGAGGTCAGCAGCCCTGCCCACCGCAACAAAATTTTCCCCAACAATATCCACCGAGGTATCAACAACAAGGGAATTTTCAGCCTTCGCAGCAACATGCTCAGCCCCAGAAGTCATCACTTGAAGATACTTTGCAAGCTTTCATGGAGATTAGCAAGCAAAATATGGAGATGACTAAGCAGAATATGGAGTCTCAAGCATCCACCATAAAAAGACTTGAGACCACCGTAGGGCAACTGTCGGACACCTTGAATCAATTGCAACAACAACAGCAGCCCGGGAAATTTCATGGTCAACCTCTACAAGGTCACCAAGCTTTAGCTATCACTGCTCTCGAAGAGCAGACTTGGATACCGGAACAAACATGGATTCCGGAGCAGACCAGGGTACCAGAGCTAACGAGGATGCCGGAACCGACTACGGTACTAGAGCAGAAGAAGGTAACAGCGCTGCCCAGTCCAGCCCTGCCGAGTGCAGCGCTGCCCAGCTCAGCACTGCCAGATCCAGATTTGCAGAATTCAGCCCTGCCCAAGTCAGCCATGCAGAACTCAGTCCTACAAGACCCAAACATGCAGAACTCGGTCCTACAAGATCCAATCTTGCAGAGCCCAGCCCTGCCGAAACCAGCCATGCAGAATTCAGCTATGCAACCTTCAGCACTGCAGATTCCAGCACTGCAGAATCTAACACTTCAGAATCCAGCTCTGTAGGAGCCAGCTATGCCAAGTCTAGCTCTGTAGCATCCTGCCATGCGTAGTTCAGCTATGCAAAATCCGGCCCCGCAGAGTGCAGCCTTGCCAAGTGCAGCATTGCAATGGTCAGTCATGCCAAATCCAGTTCTGCAAAACTATGGCATGAGAAAGGCACCTAAGCTGATAAGGACGCCAGAGCTAAAAAGAGCACCAGAGCTGAGACGAGCGCCAGAGTTGATAAGGCGGCCAAAGCTAACTCTCCACAAGTCCACTACGCCGTATCGACCACCGAAAGTTGTCCAACGTTCCAGCCCACCTCTGCCACCACCGATTGTTGATCTAACCCAACCTTTACCGAAGCAAGGAGATCCTGGCAGCTTTATTCTTAGTATTGGTTTGGGTAGAGCTGGAGAGTTCTCAGGAATGTTAGACTTAGGTGCGGCAATCAATGTAATGCCGTTTGCTATTTTTCAGAAATTGGACAGAAAAGAAGATGAGTTGAAATGCACGAATACGAGAATTCAGCTAGCCGATGGCGCAATTAGCAGCACCCGTGGCGTTTTAGAGGATGTCGAAGTCACGGTGAGAGGAATTAAAGTGCGGGCAGATTTCGTGGTGCTTGATGCAGGGCAGGGCGTTATAGGAGAGAATGGACATTGTTATACTCAGACGACCTTTTATGGCTACTACCCAGACTCGCATTGATGTGGGATCTGGAACTGTGAGTATGGCGGGGTCCGGTAGATCGGTAACGTTCTCGATTTTCGATAAGAAGCCTGTTATTCCTACCTCTTTAATGCAATTATGTTCTTTTGTTGAGATTTCTGACCATGTGGAAGAAGTGGGAATTTCCAGCACTCCAGCTCTGCCAGTTTTGCCAAATCTATCTAGCACTCCAGCTCTGACGAGCCCAGCTCTGATGAGCCTCGCGCTGCCCATCCAGCCTGCTTTGATGAGCACCTGCACGGAAGAGGAAAATGAGGCGCCGATGTTTAGATCGGCAGAGCTGTCTCGAGAGCAAGAAGGTGCGGTGCTAAAGGATGTGTTTGACCCTGGTGCAGTTGAGTTGTACATGGAAAATGCGAAGGAGAGTTTCAAAGTCAAAGGTCATCGCATGAAATCCTACTATGGGCGGAGTACTCCGATGGAGGTGAAGTCTCAAGCCCTGCACGATCCTCATTGATGAATTAAAACTGAAGTCGGGCTGGCGACTCTAAATCTAGAGCTTGGTGGGAGGCAACCCACCGTTGGTTTGTTTATGTTTTTCTTGTTTGGTTTTTCTTGTTCTTTTCTTGTTTTTAGTTGTTTGTTTTGCGTTTTTCCTAAGTTTTGGTTGCTATGCGGATACTATGATGCTTGGTGTGCATGTCTTGTTTTCAGCGCTGCAATTCTCATTATGCCGCCAGCGCTGCTGCCACCACTGCTACTGCACGCCAGCGCTATACTTCTCCGCGCTGCTCTGCCAACGCTATACTTCTCCGCGTTGCTCTGCCAGCACTGCCCTGATGCAGCGTGGCCACTCTTTCCTCTGCAAGGCCACAAACCTCAATTTTCGCCGCCTCTCACGATGGTTCAGCTTTCCCATGCCGATAATCAGGGACGTTTTCTACACTTTTCTTCTCTCTTTTATGCCCTGAGGACATGGCATGATTTAAGTGTGGGGGGGGGGAGTTTTGTGGCTTATATTGAAAATTGGGCGAAATTGATTTTTCTATGCTTAGTTTTTGGTCTCGAATCTTGCTAATTTTTATGAATTTGTGGAAGTGTAGATGGTTTTCGATGCGAATTTCGGGTTTGTGAATGAATGGTGGTTATTCTTGTTTTACTCTTGATATATGTTTCTTGTTTATGCAAAGAATTAAGAGTTTTTGTTGCAACATGATTGTAAGTTAGTAAAACGTGATTTGTCCGGTAGATGCGAGAAGGAGTGTTGTCATTGTGATTGCCTACGATCGTATCTTATCTGTGAAATGTGAAAAATGTTGGACGAATTGCCAACCCTGAAAATGCCAGCTCTGAAACATCTGGCCTGTTCTAAAACGTGACAGCTCTGAGTCTCTGCTCCTCTAGTCTAACTATGAGCATGGGAAACCACGTGAAAAGACTTTGGAGTACATTCAAATGGTTTTCATTTCACGAATTATGGCTCAACTGTCGAAAATCTTAAGCACACAAAGTGTGAAAAATGGTGATATTGATTATAAAGGCGATCACATTAGGGAATTCACTTCTAGCGGAGAATTGGGTCTGATCGAATTGCTTACATTACTCTTTTGTTGCTTCTTAAACTTTGAGTTACTTGCATGATCGAGAGATGTGTGTTGATTGTAAATATATGAATTGACTTTGTGAATGATTGGATGGAAATTAGCATTGTTGAAATCAATCTCTTCCTATGATTCATACGGATTTTGCTTGAGGACAAGCAAAAGGCTAAGTGTGGGGGGGGGTTGATTTATGCCTAATTGTTCTAATTTTAAGGGGTTTGCATGTGCATATTTTAAGTTAAATCTTCTGGAAATTGGTGCGTTTTATGATGTATTTTATGCTTTGCAGGAGATTTAGGTTTTCGAGATGAAGAGTGCAAATTTTGGAGATTTTGGGCTAAGAATCGTATTCATGCGCATACTCTGAACTGCAGAGCTGAAGGCCCGCGTCAGAGAAGTCGTCCAGAGCAGAGAAATGCGCTCTGTCGCTGCAGAGCAGAGAAATCCGCGAAATGTCAGAGAAGCGAGTCCCGCATGCCAGAGCAGCGAAATGGGAAGCCAGAAAAATGCACCAGAGCGGAAGCCCCGTGCTGCAGAGCAGAGCAGATGCACTCACCAGAGAAATCAAATCTCCAGAGCAGAGAAACCAATAGCCAGAGGAATCAATAGTCAGAGCAGAGGAATGAAGAGCAGAGAAATCATAAGCGCCATAGGAATCCTATTCGCCAGAGAAATCAAAGCCCAGAGCAGCGAAGTCAACTAGTCAGAGAAATAAAAGCCAGAGCAGAGAAATCAAGAAGCCAGAGGAACCGAATGCCAGAGCAGAGAAATCAATAGACCCAGAGCAGCGAAGTCGCGCCAGAGAAATCAACATATCAGAGCAGAGGAATCACTAGTCAGAGGAATCAATAGCCAGAGCGGAAGCCTTTTCTCTGGCGAGAGCCGCGAATTCGGCCAGAATGGAGATGACTTGCAGCGCGCGTCACAGCTGGACTTACCTTCCTTTGCACGATTCTATTCCTTTTAGAGTCCGGCTTTGCATGGCAACTTCCATGGTGATCTAGAGGGATTTGAAGTCTATAAATAGGGCCATACTTTTCATTGTAATATCATACTTTGCCCTAATTTTTGGACGCCTTTGAGATCTTCCCTTGGCAGCCGAAAACTTAGGATTTTACTTGCTTTCTTAGTGCTTTCATAGTTTCGAGTTTTCATTGTTCTAGTTAGTTTTCAATTTGGTTTTGTTTAGTTTTTATTCTTGGATTGTGATTGAGTGACACAATTACACGTTCAAGACGTTTACGGTATTTCGTATTTCAATTCAATTTATTTTATTTAATCATGTTTACGTTTTTCATTCATGTTCATGCTTTCTTTTTAATTATGCAATTTAAATTATGCACTTTAGTTTCACGCCTAGATTAGAAATCTTTAAATTTACAAGTATTTAATTTCATAAGTAGGTTTAATTTGAGTTGATTAAATTCTTGCCTAGGTTAAGTTTAAATTCAAGTCAAGTTTAATTTAAGTTTAAGTTTAAGTTTCAGTTTTTAAAATCAAACTCTTTACTGCTTTCTTTTATTGCTTTTTCCTACGATACTACTAAAAGCCCTTAAAGACTTTCCTTGAGAGATGACACTAGGTCAACTTACCATCACTAGGATGTCCTTGTTCTATTGCAAGTCAAACTAGAGGTGTTCTAGGTTGAGTCATATATATATATATATGAGTTAATATATAGATATGGCCACTTTCATATTGTAAAATTAAAATTTATCCACTAACATAAAAACTTTAAAATTTGGCCAGATTTGATGTAAAAGTATAATTTTACCCTTAACATAAAAAATTAAAAAATGGCCACACACCCTCCCTCTCTCACACGCCATTCTTTCCATCCTCTCTCTCTCTCTCTCTCATGCGGTGGCCGATGAGAAACGTCGCCGTCTATCTCCACCGCCGCCTCTCCACCGCCTTCACCTCCATCGACGTCGCCGCTAGCCACATGCCTCAATTCAAGTGGTAAAAAGAAGGCAAATTCCTTCTCCCAGTTCTGGCTCCATGGGCAGAGCTCCGCCATCGGCTTCAACCTGCGGCTAGAATAGTTCTCTCTCTTTCTTCTCTATCTCTCTCTCTCTGTTAGTCTCGACCACCGCCGCCAGCTTCAGATTCAAATCTGTAGAGAAGAGAAGCAAATAAGATGTTGGACAAAGAGTCGACCTCTTGCCAGTCTTCTAGAGACGGCGACTGAGAGATGTTGGCGATTTCAAACGAAGAAATTAGGGCTCGATTTTGTATAATCCGGAGTTGTAAATTTCGAGGAGAGAGATGGAAGATGAGAGAGTTTGGGGGCAAGGGCTGATAGCGACGCCGCCGTCGCCGAAGTCGGCCATGGCAGAGATCGTGCGAATTTGGAGTTGTATAATTCCTAATGCAAAAGAGATGGAAGATGAGATTACAATTAGGGTAATTCCAGATTATACAATTCGAGAGATGTAATTGTGATGTGCGAATCTGGAGTTGTATATACAAAGGATGACTAATTCCTTCAATTAGGGTAATTCCTAATTCCTAATTCTTCAGACAATTCTCTATGCGTTCAGATTCAATTTTATACGAAGCGCGTTGGACTTTGTTAGACTAATTTTTTATGTGGTGATATATGAATTTTATTTGAGAGATTTAATTGATTGAAAGAGAAAAAAAATTTATGATTAATGATGTTGAATTCACAATTAGGTCTATGAATTCACATTTTAATGTTATTCAATTCACAACCAGATCTATGAATTCACAACATAATATTCTCGAATTCACAACCAAATCTATGAATTCACAATTTAATGTTCTTGAATTCACAACCATCTCGATGAATTCACAACTTAATGTTCTTGAATTCACAATCAGCTCGATAAATTCACAACTTAATATTCTTGAATTCACAATCAGATCTATGAATTCACAACTAAAATTCGAATTCACAACCAAAATAAATTCTAATTTTAGTTGTGAATTCAAACTTTAAAAACTCAAATTCACAACTATTTAAATTCACAACCAAAATAAATTATGGTTGTGAATTCGACTGGTTGTGAATTCACAACCAAAAAATTCTTATTGTGAATTAAATTTAGGTTGTGAATTCGACTGGTTGTGAATTCACAACAAAAAAAAATTGATTGTAAATTAAATTTTGATTGTGAATTCGACTGGTTGTGAATTCGATGGTTGTGAATTGTGAATTCACACTGATTGTGAATTGTGAGATTTTTTAAAGGGGTGATGTTTAAAGGTTAAAATGAAGTGGATATTTTTTTAATTTTTAATGTGAAGTGTATTTTGGTAACACTGACCACTTTCTAATATTTTTATCTTAGTGGACAATTTTTAATTTTACAACATGAAAGTGGCCATTTTAAAAATCCACTATATATATATATATATATATATATATATATATATATGTTGTCAATTATTTTTATAATATAATTCCATATGAGCACCAGTTAGACATTTTCCATTTTTTTATCGTTTTAAAGTTTCAAGTAATTTATTATAAGAAAATACTCCCCCCATCCCATTGGACTTGTCCCCTATTTGATTTCAGCACGGTTATTAAGGAGAATATTATTAGTGCAGTAAAGATAGGGACCCGCAACTTAAAGCACTTTATTAACTAAAGTAATCTTTCTCTTAATTAAAGCCATGTCACCTTCTATCAATTTTTAATTGGCCGAAAATAAAGACGGCATATTACAAGCTGTAAGCCTTCTAAAGAATTGGCGCTAAGTTGGAATGAAATTTCACCTCCTGCCAAATATAAATAAGGACCGAATTTCAAACTTCTTTTCATTAAAATTGCGGATTCAAATTTTCCACTAAAACTTTACAAAAGGCAAGGGGGACTCGCTGATGCGTCTTCGACTTTTGGGCCATTTGGCCCTATTTTTCTCTTTCTTTTGTTTTGTTTGAGTCGTCATGGGGAGAAAACAGGAATTCAGGAGGAGGAAGCTCGGAAAAGGGCATATGCACGAAATGTGGTCAGAATGGGCATTACCGGAACAAAACTATCCAGCAGTGATGTCTGGGCACATGAACCAGAAAGAGAGCTCGGCGAAGTACCCCTCAGAACCATTCAAGGCGCGGGAATGTTCAAAGTGTACCACCTGGTATGAGGCCAACCGAAGAAAGAAGCTAGTATGACCATTCCCGTCAACAGCAGTCAGCAGCTGGAGCTATATATGGAAAGACGTGTGGAGGAGATTGCCCGGAAGATTCTGGCAAATTCTAGCAATGGAAGGATCTGGAAGAGTGTGGAATCAACCCCAAATCCGCTGGAGATCCATTATCTATCAAATCAAATCAAGGATCAAGTTAAATATGGAAGGAAATAATCTGCCAGATTTGGTCTGCCGGCTAGGGTTTACCGAATTGCTATATAAACTTCAGCATGTGTGGCTGGCAGAGGGCAGTTTTAGGGCAGTTTGATAGGAGTTGCAGGGCAGTTTTAGAGGAGAGTGATCCACGAGTTTTTCATTACTTACATAGTATTTTTAGTGCTCTTCTAGACTTAGATTTTAGTTAGTTCACCAAGAAAACAATTTACTTTTAGCTCTTTTATATTTTTCGCACCAAACAATTTAGTTGCTTTTCGTATTTCAATTCCATTGTGACGAACAAAGCCAAGGTTGTTGCCTTAGGTATTTTTATATCAAGTATTTCAAATTTTCTTTCATTCATGTGTTCATTTTATTTTGCATTTACGCTTTTCAATATGTGTGAGTAGTTCCCTTGGTGAGGTTTAAGGGGTGGAAATAATTGTTGTCAATATGTAAACATTCGTGAGGCATTTGTTCTTTTGGTTGAGTCTCGTGGTTTCGGAAGGATCTGTTCAAAACCATGGGCAGTAGGGGCCTAACGGGTGATCTCCGTTCGGTAAAACGCTGTCCGTGTCAAGCAAAGGCCAGGGTATACCAGGGCGTGACAACCGGTATACCCAAGACCGAGTAGCTGAGCAGCGTCAACAAAAGGCGTTGTAGATCCGAAAGGTGGGGAAAGGATTGATGGGATACACTGTCCTTCCTCAGTCTTGGGCTTCTCTAGAGACTATTCATCAACTGTGACGGGCATCAAGCCATGGTTATCAAACGAGGAAGTTAACTTCTGCGCCGTAGCATGTCTATGACTAGTCGGCTAACAAGCCGGAAATGGTTGTGTCCAGGAGGCATGTGTAACTCAAAGTGCAGAGTTGGGGACCTCAGGAGAGAAGGTTGGTGAGGGTCATACTTGGTGAGTAACGGGTATGACTACCATCTAAGGAGAAGTGAAGCACTGCCTTGTGACCGGGGAATGTGTGACCTTCGGACCAAGTGACTACAATGGACTCAACCATCCTAAGTGTGAAGTATAGCCTCTTGAAACGCCCCAATGTCTTTGGGCCACGCCTTGAGTTTATATGGATCATGGACGGATCATCAGTATGCCTATGACCGAAATAAATATTGACAACAGTTATGACCTAACCGTAAACCTTACCCCTTGTTATACTTGATCTTTGTTTAAGTTTACTTGTGCAGATAAACAGGTTGAGCCCGTGACAACTCAATTTATGTACCCGAAGAGTAAAGTAGGTGGTCAAGGGATTACCGCATCTGCAGTATGATTGGTCAGGGTCTGCCCGACTGACAAGACCTTTGCATTTTGAAGGATCGGGAAATTCATTCGCCTACTCTCCTTCACTCCATAGCTGCTACACATGATCTCTACTCCATACTGATGTCAAGGCAATTTTGTTGGACATTCGGGATGCATTCCACCGAGTTCTCACACTCCATGAATAAGTTTTCTCTCCCTAGTAGTCTTTGTTTTTTTTTCTTTTGAGTCTTGAGTTTGAGTCTGTCTTCACTTGTTGTTGGTATTGGTGATTCATGCATGCTATTTGGTTTGACTGGTTTGTTGGTATGATGAGCATGATCACATGATAGCAGTAGATAGCATACTGAATATTCTCACCTGTGAGATCTGAGCTAAAATTGCATTTATTTTCTGTGTGACTATGCTGCTTGGTGACTGGTGGACGTCGTATACCACCAAATAATTCCTGTAGAATTATCAAAATATATTAGTATCGTGATAAGCAGGGTCGATCCCACAGAGAGCAGATAAAATCATTCAATTCCCTAAATCTATTAAATTTTGGTGATGCCACCACGCCTTAACTTGGAGAAAAGATTAATTAACTAAGAAAAGCAAATTAAATCAAATAAAATACTTTTGAATTAAATCAATTAAAGAGGTAATTCGGCTCAAATAAATCCACTCTAATTCAACTCTGATCCTCGACGCAATAATTAATTAATCCCTACCAACCAACCAGTTATAGGATACCGTGAAACGCAACGGACGTACCCCAATTCCTACTTACTGTGTCGATAAACAGCTGGAGACGCCAGACCTGCTTATTTCCCTTATTAAAATATAACCTAGCTGGAGACGCCAGACCTAGATTTAATATTCTAATAGCATTAAGATAAAGGAACCCAATTTATATCAATTATCCTAGAGACGCTAGTAATAATTAATATACCAATTAATTCCCCCTACGAACACGGTAGTTGTATCACTAATTAGTCCAATTCCAACAATTACGGATTGGCAGGAACTAATTGACTGTAATCCAATTAAACTTAAGTTGATCAGGCTTAAATAAAATCAGAATTATCGTGGAACCTAGGAATTAATCGGAATCAATAGGAATCAATTTTAAACCAATTAGGTCTCACAGATTATTAAATTAGAGTTTCATTATTCTCGCCGAATTAAAAGCTTAGCTACTCATAATTAAATTAACAACAATCAAATAAATAAAAGCAATCATAAAATAATCAAACACAAAATAAACGAAATAAAATTGCAAGAAAAATACGAATGAAAAGATAAATGGAATTGAAATAAACTGATCACCACACTTCGAAAATTAAAAGAAATCGATGTCACCGTAAAAGCACTCCAGCCGCAATCTTCTTCACAATATCGATGACTAGAAATAAACAATGTTCTAAACTAAATTGCATGCATGGAAATTGGAAAGAAAAACGTCTGCATTCAAAAGCAAAATAAGTGTATGTCTCCTAATTGTAATCAAAGTCAAACTCTAAAAACCAAAAGTCTAAAAGTGCGGCTGTTCTCTAAAACGTAAAACAAAAACAATAACCTAATTTCCTACTAATTATGCGGCTGGAAGGAGTCCTCACTAATTAAAACATAAGGGATTAAAATCCCTAAGTGCCGCCTCTCTCTAACAATATGGGCTTCGGCCCCTTTAATAAAACACAACCCAAAATAATTAAAATAAGAGTTTTGGGTATAATTAAATCTAGACTAATTAATCCAAGCCCAATCTCTAATCTTCTCCAAAATCAATCAACTTCTTCCATAATTCTCGACTTTCACCAACTTTTTCCATCCACGAGCATCCATCTCCAATCCATCTAATTCCTGCGCCAAAACATAGCAGAACATGTAATATCACATGAAACCACGGCGAAACGCACACTAAACTAGGTAGCTAAAATACACACATCAAATCCCCTCACACTTAGATCATACTTGTCCTCAAGTATGAAATAAGAGAAGAAATTAATGGTGAATTTCAGCCAGTAGAAGCAACTCCCTTCCTTGACACGAAGACTCTAGAAACGAAAGAACGGAAACAGACACCACAAACATAGACACCACGAATAGAAAAATAAAAAGGAAAACGAGACAAGACACGAACAAACCCAACGACCGGCCAAGCAATATCAAAGCATCAAGAACGCAACATTCTATCAAATCGAATCCTGCAATTCACCATCACTTCCCAACTCTCGAACTAAGAACATGAACCTCCAAAGTGTGTTTTCATCATCAATCTAGTCCAAATTAGGCAACAATGAGTGCAACTCTCACGCTCATTCAATCTCTCCATAAGATAAGGTAATTCTCACACAAAAAAGAAACTCCAATTAGTCATGATATTTCGCAGTCACATTATGGCTCAAAGAGGTCTTTCTTCTTTGGTTGTAATGGGGCTAAGGACTATCAATGATGTAGGCAAGATCCTAGGGGTCCTAAGCTCAAACATTGAAGATCAAATATCGTGCATGCTCGAATCAAATCACACCCAAAAGAATTCTAAACATATAAAGAGCAATTTCCAACTCAACCATGGGCAACAACCATCAAACAACTCAATGCATGTATACTAATTCAACTTTGATGCAACCTTTATTTTCTCTCTTTCTTTTTTTTTTCTTTTTTTTTTCTTTTTTTCTGTTTTTCTCTTCTTCTTTTTTTTTTTTTTTTTTTTTCTGCACCATTTCATTAAAACAACACAATCATGCAAAGAGTACATAAAAAACAATCTGCCCAACTGTCAACATCCTCCTCTGTTCGGCCAAACGGACCATCTGTCCTAGATTCAGAATGTAATTTCGGCTCGGTTCTGTTTGGGCAAACAAGCATCCTTATGCACATTTCTCAAAAATTCAATTAGGATGTAATTCAATTCTAACATGCACAATGGGGCCAAAGAGAAGGTTCACAAAAAACAGGCCTTGGCTATATATATATAGTGACTAATATGAACAATCACGGCAAGGCTCAAACATGGCTCACTAGGGGTTAGTGTACGGGTAGGAATTCAAAAGCAGGCCAATTGGCTACCCTAGTGCCTCTTATCATTCACCACATATGACACACTTAATATCACGACTTCATGGATCATCAAATCTCTCAAAACAAAAATTAGTAGAGAGTGCTCTACTCTATTAGGCTCAATACCTCACTTATGTGTAGTTTAGATTCACTCATCGCCCTTATTTTGTCATTCCAGACATCATGTAATCAAAACACACACTGTCAATCACAAGTTCTCAATTCTTAAGTCGGGAAAGATCAAGTTATCACACATATTCAATCTAACAGTATGCTCCAACACTGAACTTATCAATTACTTTGGCTAGAAGACTCACAAGACTCAACATAAACTGACTCAACAAGCAAAGACTCAACAATGCCCCCCCTCACACTTAGATTTTGCTTGCCCTCAAGCAAATAAAACAAAGCATAAGCGAAGGAGCAACAAGACACTCAACTAAACGAAAGACCAAGGCAAAGACAACATAAAAACACACGAAACAAAACAAGAAAAGGAAGGAAGTCACTGTGTGTGCTGCTGCCGCAGCTCCTGTCCAATGGTGGCGCTCAAATTCGCGATGCTCTCATGTAAGGCTGCCACGTTCCCATCGATCTGTCTTTTTTTTTTTTTTTTTTTTGAAACATAACAAAAATTAAAACTAAGGAAGGGAAACTAAGAAGCTTAAAAAAAAACTAAACGAAAAATGAGAATTAAAGAAAAGAAGAACAAAACGAAAAATTAAAAGGAAAAGAAAGTCGGGTTGCCTCCCGATAAGCGCCATTATTTAACGTCGTTGGCTCGACTGCTCAAGTGCTCAAAACGTGCCTGGAAGCAGCAGCGAAACAGACTCCGCTGGAACCAAAGAAGAGGCATCATAATACGGCTTCAAACGTTGTCCGTTCACGGTGAATATCTTAGCCGTGTCTAAACTGCGAATCTCAAACGCCCCGTCTGGGCAAACAGACTGTATCACGAAGGGGCCAATCCACTTCGTCTTCAATTTTCCGCTCATCAACCGCAGCTTTGACTGGAACAAAAGTACATTTTGGCCGACTGTAAATGTCTTTCCTTGCAAGTTCTTGTCGTGCCACATCTTGGTGCGATCCTTATACCACATCGCGTCGTCATAAGCTTCAAGACGAAGCTCATCCCCACATTTATCTTCTAAGTCAGGTGGTTCCACATCAAAATGCAGACTTCTGTCGCGTGGCTTCCGTTTGGGCAAACAGAACGTATTTCCAGAATCTGCTAATTTCGAGTGAGCATGGAGAGACTTGGTAGACTCTTTGACTTCTTCATTGTTCATCCCACGAGCATCAAGACCAGTTGCCCTTTTGGTCAAAGTTGGTTCCAACTTATCCTGCATAGATTTAGTCTCAAGATGTTCTTGGACAAAAGGGTTAGTAACATTGGTGGCACAAGCAGTTTTAATAGCCGATGGACTTTTCATGGTATCATCAATGTTGAAAGTGAACTTCTCTCCATGATAATCCAAACATATGGTACCACAATAAACATCAATGATTGCCCTAGTGGTCCTTAAGAAAGGACGACCTAACAGAACACCGGCTGACTCTTTCGACTGCATACCACTCATTTTCACTACATAGAAATCAGCAGGATAAACAAAATTATTCACTTTCACAAGGACATTCTCAAGCAAACCTTCAGGGTGCACACATGATCCATCGGCTAACTGAATCACAACTCTAGTATCTACCAACTTCACACCATTTAAACTATTATAAACAGCTAAAGGCATGACATTAATAGAAGCTCCTAGATCACACATAGCATGCTCAATCTTAGTATCACCGATGTAACATGGCAGAGAGAACATACCTGGATCCTTGCATTTGGGCGGCAACTCTTTTTGTATCACTGCTGACACGTTCTCGCCCATCACAATTTTTCCAGATTTCTTAGACTTACCAGCAATGAAGTCTTTCACAAACTTGCCCAGATGAGGAATTTTGAGTGCTTGGAGAAATGGAAGATTGATCTCTAACTTCCCAAAGATTTTCATGAAATCAATGAGCTCTTCCTCCGGCTTCTTCTTTGCTAACAGCCTCGGAAAGGGAACGGGTATCTCGATCTCGGGATCATGTAGACTCAAAGGTTTATGAACCTTAGACTGCTCACCCTTAACCAATTTGTGCTCTGCTTCTTGTTCTTCCTGCCCAGCTGTCGGATCACTGTTCTGTTTGGCCAAACGGGACTGTTCTGTATTCTGGATTGCAGAATCCACCTTGCTTCCAGAATTTTCGAATTTTTCCAAGCTGAATTTAACTCCAGAATCCTTGCTCGGACACTCCTTTGAATTCTGGGTTGTGGGCTCACTTAACTCCTTGCCACTCCTCAAAGTAATCATACTAACGTTCTCCATCGGATTCAATTGGACTTGTGATGGTAAAGCACCTTGATGGCCCTTGAGTTGATTCACGGACGTTGCAAGCTGAGACACTTGACGAGCTAACCCCTCTATCTGCACCTTCTGCTCGGCTTGGGATTGTTGGAGTTGTTGCACATTATTCTGCAAAAATTGTTGATTACCAATCAAGTCCGCCATCATCTCCTCGAGTGACTTGTCTTGCTTTTCCGGAACAGATTGTTGAACTTGTGGTGCTTGGTATCCCGTCCTTTGATGTGGAGGACGGTAGTTCTGCTGCTGTGGTTGATGTTGCTGCTGCGGTTGCCTCTGGTCCGGATCCCTCCAACGAAAGTTAGGATGGTTTCTCCATGGTGCATTTTGATTATTCAAGTAGGGGTCCCGTTTGGGCAAATGGGGCAGTGGCGCGTCGCAGCTGTAAAAATTGTGAGAAGAATTTGCTTGTGCTTGATATTCTTCCTCACCCCCTGTGCATTGCAAGCTCGTATGGCCAAAGATACCACACGCTCCACATGGTTTTTCCGTCGGTTGTCCAGCAGTTGCAACTTTCTCCACCACAGTACTTAGCATTCTCTCTAACTTCTCCATCCTTGCTTCGAACTTATCCTCAAAGTCCGACGAACTAGCTTGAGCAGCTTTCTTGAACAATTGCATACGTGGCTCCTCATATTCTCTTGTCGCTTCCACCAAGTGTTGTATCAACCTTTTGGCTTCACTCACCGTGTTTTGGGAAAATCCCCCTCCACTTGCTGAGTTCACCAAATTCTTAGTGTCAACGGTCATCCCTTGGTAGAAATACTGCAACAAATCTCCATCAGAAAATTTATGGTTCGGGCAACTATCCACCAATCGTCTGAATCGGGTCCAGTATGCGCTCAATGACTCATCAAACTCTTGCTTAACTCCGCTGATCTCCTTCTTCAAGGCATTCGTCTTGGTAGGAGGAAAGAAGTGCTCCAAAAACTGCTTCTTCATCTCGGCCCATGTTGAGATGGAATTCGGTGGAAGACTAGCAAACCAAGAATTCGCCTCGGCCGATTGGGTAAATGGAAAGGCAGCCAATCGAAAGTGCTCCTCCGTCACTCCAGTGGGGCGTTTCTGCACCTTACAGATCTTGATGAATTCGCTCAAGAAATTGTACGGATCTTCTCCCTTCTTGCCATAGTACTTCGGGAGAACATTAAGCAGACCAAGCTTAATCTCAATACCGGTAGCAGCTGCCGGCATCTGAATTGGGGTGGGTGGGTCATCAGCTTCGTGGCTGGAGAGATCGCACAGTCTAGGATCGTCAGCCATGTCACTCTCAGTACTTGCAACCGAAATCGAGTCGGTTTCCTCTTCACAGTCTGATTCTGTTTCTGAGTCGTGGTCTGTTTGGGCAAACAGAACCTCGTCAGCAGCTACAGCACCAGGCTTCTCCTCGACTAACTGCTCCGTTCGAACAGAAAGGTCGGACTGTGAATCCAGCAGATCCAGTAACTTCCTCGCCTTCGCCTCTTTCCTTAGTTTCTTCGCGGTCTTCTCAATTTCACTATCGTAAAGGAGGTTCGGCTTGGACGATCTGCTCATAAACAAAGAAAATAAAAGAAAAAAAATAGACAAAGGGAAAAGAATTAATTAACACCGCTCCCCGGCAACGGCGCCAATTTGGTGGACGTCGTATACCACCAAATAATTCCTGTAGAATTATCAAAATATATTAGTATCGTGATAAGCAGGGTCGATCCCACAGAGAGCAGATAAAATCATTCAATTCCCTAAATCTATTAAATTTTGGTGATGCCACCACGCCTTAACTTGGAGAAAAGATTAATTAACTAAGAAAAGCAAATTAAATCAAATAAAATACTTTTGAATTAAATCAATTAAAGAGGTAATTCGGCTCAAATAAATCCACTCTAATTCAACTCTGATCCTCGACGCAATAATTAATTAATCCCTACCAACCAACCAGTTATAGGATACCGTGAAACGCAACGGACGTACCCCAATTCCTACTTACTGTGTCGATAAACAGCTGGAGACGCCAGACCTGCTTATTTCCCTTATTAAAATATAACCTAGCTGGAGACGCCAGACCTAGATTTAATATTCTAATAGTATTAAGATAAAGGAACCCAATTTATATCAATTATCCTAGAGACGCTAGTAATAATTAATATACCAATTAATTCCCCCTACGAACACGGTAGTTGTATCACTAATTAGTCCAATTCCAACAATTACGGATTGGCAGGAACTAATTGACTGTAATCCAATTAAACTTAAGTTGATCAGGCTTAAATAAAATCAGAATTATCGTGGAACCTAGGAATTAATCGGAATCAATAGGAATCAATTTTAAACCAATTAGGTCTCACAGATTATTAAATTAGAGTTTCATTATTCTCGCCGAATTAAAAGCTTAGCTACTCATAATTAAATTAACAACAATCAAATAAATAAAAGCAATCATAAAATAATCAAACACAAAATAAACGAAATAAAATTGCAAGAAAAATACGAATGAAAAGATAAATGGAATTGAAATAAACTGATCACCACACTTCGAAAATTAAAAGAAATCGATGTCACCGTAAAAGCACTCCAGCCGCAATCTTCTTCACAATATCGATGACTAGAAATAAACAATGTTCTAAACTAAATTGCATGCATGGAAATTGGAAAGAAAAACGTCTGCATTCAAAAGCAAAATAAGTGTATGTCTCCTAATTGTAATCAAAGTCAAACTCTAAAAACCAAAAGTCTAAAAGTGCGGCTGTTCTCTAAAACGTAAAACAAAAACAATAACCTAATTTCCTACTAATTATGCGGCTGGAAGGAGTCCTCACTAATTAAAACATAAGGGATTAAAATCCCTAAGTGCCGCCTCTCTCTAACAATATGGGCTTCGGCCCCTTTAATAAAACACAACCCAAAATAATTAAAATAAGAGTTTTGGGTATAATTAAATCTAGACTAATTAATCCAAGCCCAATCTCTAATCTTCTCCAAAATCAATCAACTTCTTCCATAATTCTCGACTTTCACCAACTTTTTCCATCCACGAGCATCCATCTCCAATCCATCTAATTCATGCGCCAAAACATAGCAGAACATGTAATATCACATGAAACCACGGCGAAACGCACACTAAACTAGGTAGCTAAAATACACACATCAGTGACCCTAGAACTTGTTTATGGATTTTAGCTAGTTGGTATAATTTACATGATTAGGGCAATTTTCTTCAATCTAGAGCCCCAGATTTATTTCCTTCAGCATTAAATGATAAACCTTTGCTAAACCACTTTGAGACGAATGAAATTCTTTTGTAAGCCCTTGAATTGAAATGGATGAAAAGGTGTGCCTTCCACACCATGCAAAAGATAAAGGGAAGTTTATTGGTCTAAGTGAAAAAAGCATAACTTGAGAAAGGAATGTCTGGGCACAAAAATGAAACAATAAATTTGCTTGAATTGAAGAAGTTAAATCAATCCCTACTGAAAATAAAGGGAGAAAATGAAGTGGGTGTGCCATTACTGAAGAAGATAGGTTGGTATGACTGGAACCAAGTTTTAAGCTACTTATCCGCAAATCCTTACCTCCACTCCTTATGCCCCACTACAACCTTTAAAAGACCCTTTGATGAATTATACCAATTTGAACACTTGCTATGAATCCATGATCAAGCCTATAGGTGAGCTAATGCAGCATAGTATGAGAGTATACACTTAGCCATACACTTGAGTGTGTGAGAGAAACTGCTATCTCTACATGTGATTTTTCTGCTCAATGGTTTGCGGTATGACATTACGGATGATGCATGCATGTTTGATCTGAACTAATAGCTGTGCAGTTTCGTGTCTTGAGTTTTTATTTCTTTTCTTTCCTCTCTTTTTCGTCGGTGTCTTTTGTGAATCCACTTACATACTTGAGGGCAAGTATGGTTTAAGTGTGTAGGTGTGATGCGTCTTTGACTTTTGGGCCATTTGGCCCTATTTTTCTCTTTCTTTTAATTTGTTTGAGTCGTCTTAGGGAGAAAATAGGTATTCAGGAGGAGGAAGCTCGGAAAAGGGCATATGCACGAAATGTGGTCAGAATGAGCATTACCGGAACAAAACTATCCAAACTTCCAAAAGTGAAACTTATCAGGAAGAGAGCTCGGCGAAGTACCCCTCAGAACCATTCAAGGCGCGGGAATCTCCGAAGTGTACCACCTGGTGTGAGGCTAACCGAAGAAAGCAGTTGGTAAGGCCATAACAGCAGTCGTAGTCAGCAGAGATGAGCTATACATGAACCAGGAAGAGAGATCGGCGAAGTACCCCTCATAACCATTCAAGGCGCGGGAACGTTCAAAGTGTACCACCTGGTATGAGACCAACCGAAGAAAGAAGCTAGTATGACCATTCCCGTCAACAGCAGTCAGCAGCTGGAGCTATATATGGAAAGACGTGTGGAGGAGATTGCCCGAAAGATTCTGGTGAATTCTAGCAATGGAAGGATCTGGAAGAGTGTGGAATCAACCCCAAATCCGCTGGAGATCCATTATCTATCAAATCAAATCAAGGATCAAGCTAAATATGGAAGGAAATAATCTGCCAGATTTGGTCTGCCGGCTAGGGTTTACCGAATTGCTATATAAACTTCAGCATGTGTGGCTGGCAGATGGCAGTTTTAGGGCAGTTTGATAGGAGTTGCAAGGCAGTTTTAGAGGAGAGTGATCCACGAGTTTTTCATTACTTACATAGTATTTTTAGTGCTCTTCTAGACTTAGATTTTAGTTAGTTCACCAAGAAAACAATTTACTTTTAGTTCTTTTATATTTTTCGCACCAAACAATTTAGTTACTTTTCGTATTTCAATTCCGTTGTGACGAACAAAGCCAAGGTTGTTGCCTTAGGTATTTTTATATCAAGTATTTCAAATTTTCTTTCATTCATGTGTTCATTTTATTTTGCATTTACGCTTTTCAATATGTGTGAGTAGTTCCCTTGGTGAGGTTTAAGGGGTGGAAATAATTGTTGTCAATATGTAAACATTCGTGAGGCATTTGTTCTTTCGGTTGAGTCTCGTGGTTCTGGAAGGATCTGTTCGAAACCATGGGCAGTAGGGGCCTAACGGGTGATCTCCGTTCGGTAAAACGCTGTCCGTGTCAAGCAAAGGCCAGGGTATACCAGGGCGTGACAACCGATATACCCAAGACCGAGTAGCTGAGCAGCGTCAACAAAAGGCATTGTAGATCCGGAAGGTGGGGAAAGGATTGATGGGATACACTGTCCTTCCTCAGTCTTGGGCTTCTCTAGAGACTATCCATCAACTGTGACGAGGCATCAAGCCATGGTTATCAAACGAGGAAGTTAACTTCTGCGCCGTAGCATGTCTATGACTAGTCGGCTAACAAGCCGGAAATGGTTGTGTCCAGGAGGCATGTGTCACTCAAAGTGCAGAGTTGGGGACCTCGGGAGAGAAGGTTGGTGAGGGTCATACTTGGTGAGTAACGGGTATGACTACCATCTAAGGAGAAGTGAAGCACTGCCTTGTGACCGGGAAATGTGTGACCTTCGGACCAAGTGACTACAATGGACTCAACCATCCTAAGTGTGAAGTATAGCCTCTTGAAACGCCCCAATATCTTTGGGCCACGCCTTGAGTTTATATGGATCATGGACGGATCATCAGTATGCCTATGACCGAAATAAATATTGACAACAATTATGACCTAACCGTAAACATTACCCCTTGTTATATTTGATCTTTGTTTAAGTTTACTTGTGCAGATAAACAGGTTGAGACCGTGACAACTCAATTTGTGCACCCGAAGAGTAAAGTAGTTCCTCACTCTCCGTGGGATCGACCCTATACTTGCTGCTAAGACTATTCTTTGGTTGCGAGCAACAGGAGCGTGTATTGTCCGTCTAGGGCATACACAAATTATTTTGATACCGCGCGTCGGGCGACGGCGCGCGCGTCCATCACTCCCCTTATATAATCTGCCAGAGTTTCAGATTTTACATAACTCATCCTACTCTGAAAACTAAAAAAAAAGGGAAAAAATAAGGGGGGCAGATTACACCACTGGAAAAAGAAATGCTATAATGCAATTTGTTCTTCTTGATAGCAAGGATGGTAAGCCAAAACATGGGCGAATGCACGAGGCCGTCGTAAAATTTGGGGCATGTCGTCGTACTGTGAGTCGACTTTGGTCAGCTGCAAAGAAGCAATAAGAAAAGGGTGAGCACATACATTTATTAAGTGGTAAATGTCAAAAAAGATCCAATAGGGTGCACATCGATTTGGAGTTAATTTCAAGTTTGGAATTAAGCAAGAGAAGCACAATTAGAAGACTTGCAAGTGGTATAAGTTGTAGCAAGAGTACGGTGGGGCGATGGATTCAAAAGGAGTTGATCAAAGCTCATACAAGTGTAATCAAGCTGAACTTGACAGCCCCTAACACATTGCTTCGACTTAAGTTTTCACTTGAAGCCATTGAGTATGATAGAATACTTAAGGTTCTTCAATTTAAGAGTATGCAAAATACGGTACATATTGATGAGAAGTGATTCTACATAACAAAAGCATCTCATAGGTTTTATTTGACCCCCGGGGAGGTCGAACCACATAGGACATGCAAGTCTAAGAAGTTTATTGAGAAGGTTATGTTTATGTGTGTTGTGTGCAGGCCCTTATTTACACCAGATGAGACTACTTTGTTTGATGGAAAGATAGGAATTTTTCCATTTATAGAATGGGTTCCAGCAAAAAGATCAAGTAAAAACAGAGCGGCAGAGACACTTGAACAAAAACCAATTCAGTCTATGAAGAAACATGTAAATATTCAAGTTATTTTCTGAATTTGAAAATATTTTACAGATTGTTCCAGCCATAAAGCTTAAATGGCCATTTTTTTGCAAGCAAAACAATTTTTATTCAACAAGACAATGTAAAACTCACATAAATGATGAAAACCCTGAATTTAGAGAGGTGGCAAGTGCAGATGAGTTCAATATAAGGATAGTGCATCAACCACCGAATTCCCCGGATACCAATATCAATGATCTAGGGTGGTTCTGAGCAATACAAAGTCTACAAACAGAGAATGTTTGTAGAAATGTTGATGATCTAGTCAATGCAGTGATAAGTTCTTTTGAGGAACTATCACCCACTACTCTAAACAATGTGTTTCTAAGCCTACAAGGGTGCATGGTTGAAATCATGAAGGTGAAGGGTCATAATACCTATAAGATCCCTCACATGAAGAAAAGGCCCTTAATAAGGCAAGGGGAACTACCACTGAACTTAAAGGTGTCTCATGAGTTGGTGAAGGAGTGCATTACATATTTGATGGAAAAGGGCATTGTGATTGGAATGGAAAAGCTAATGCAAGCAATTGGAATGGAAGAGAGCCTAATGGATAATTTGGCTATTGAACAAGTATAGCCAAATGTTTCTTTAGGCTATTCAGCCTATATTTTGTAAAAGGATGATGTTTGCAAAAACATCCTATATTTTTGTAAAAGGCAACCTACATTTGTTGATGATATTGTAAAGGCAGTCTATAGAAATGTTGATGATTTGGTAAATGAATGCTTTTGTTGAAAAATGAAGGATGATTTTGTAAAATAATGCTTTTGTTGAAAAAAGAAGGATGATTTTGTAAAGGGCAGAAAACGCTTAATTGTGAAGAACCTTAGTATTTTTAGATGTATCATCAAATGCAGCCACAAACACATTGAGCCACACAGGGCACCAACAAATGCAGCCAAAATAGGGCATCGATAAATGCAGCCATACAGGGCACCAACAGATTCAACCAAACATGCTTAGGCACCGGCAAATGCAGCCACATAGGGCACCAAGACACATAATCATATAGGCAACAACAAATGCAGCCACACAGGGCACATAAACACATGCGCAAGGCCACATAGGGCACCAAGATACATAATCACATAGGCACCAACAAATGCAGCCTCACAAGGCACATAAACACATGCACAAGGCCACACAGAGCTTATACCAACAAGCATCTCATACACATTTAGTAATCATAGATGGTTTAATACATATACACTTAAACGAGCAGGATACTATCATCTCAAAGCCACAATCAACCATCGCCCAATAGTACGCATGAACAATCAATCGTTGCCAAATTTATAAACACATAGCCAAAGGGCAGATCTCACCCGTTTCAAACCAGGTAGTAGATGGTAGACAAAGTCGATGAAATTTGGTGAATGACCCCTCAAGTCCGGTAATTCCAAACCTTGAAAGGTGTTATGGGATTGAAAAAATCATGCTAATCGTCTATTAACAATGACTGATTACATCTGAATATATACTAGAGTTATAGATCTATTCTAGGTAACTAAATATTCTAGAATCAATTACAGTCAATTACTACCATATATATTAATAGTCAATTATTGTCATATATATTAAATATCTCTAACACTCCCCCTCAAGCTAGCGCATATATATTAATCATGCCCAACTTGCCACAGAGATAATCTACTCGTGTCTCGCCAAGAGCCTTTATGAAAAGATCTCCTAACTGATCTTCAGTCCTCATATATCCAGTAGCAATCAATCCTAGCCGAATCTTCTCACGAACAAAGTGACAATCAATCTCTATATGTTTTGTCCACTCATGGAAGACAGGATTAGACGAGATGTGTAGCGCAGCTTGATTGTCACACCATAACTTAGCTGGAACCGAGACTTTCAAGCCCACCTCAGTCAGGAATTGATGTATCCAAACTATCTCGCTAGTAGATGTGGCCAAAGCTCTATACTCTGACTCTGCACTTGAACAAGTGACAACCTTTTGTTTCTTGCTTTGCCACGAGACCAAGTTTCCTCCATAGAATACACAATAGCCAGAAGTAGATCTCCGATCTTCTTTTGACCCTGCCCAATCAGCATCTGAGAAATACTCAATATTATTGTGATCGTGATCACTATACACAATTCCATCCAGGTGCCCCTTTCAAATAACACAAAATTTGCTCCACTGCTTTCCAATGATCAACAGTTGGTGATGACATATATTGACTTACCACACTTACAGGATATGCAATATCAGGATGTGTCACCCTAAGATAATTCAACTTACCAACCATTCTTCTATATCTACCGGGATCATCAAATAACTCACTATCTTTTGTAAGCTGTAAATTTGGAACCATTGGGGACCTACATGGTTTCGCTCCCAACTTCCTTGTTTTAGAGAGTAAATCCAACACATATTATCTTTGAGATAAGAAAATCCTTCATTTCTTACTTCTCATCACTTCAACTCCTAAAAAATATTTAAGCTCTCCCAGATCTTTAGTATTAACCTGAGTATAAAAGAAATCTTTGAGGGATGTAATCCCTTCAGAATCACTACCAGTGATCACAATATCATTCACATACACAACTAACAAAATAATACCACTCTCAGAATGCTTGTAGAAAATAGAATCATCAGATTTACTCTTCTTCGTGCCAAACTTCTCGACAGCCCGAGTAAACATACCAAACCATGCACATGGACTTTGTTTCAAACCATACCAGGATTTTCGAAGATAATACATCTTATTGGACTCCCCCTGAACAACAAAGTCGGGCGGTTGCTCCATATAGATAGTATCATCCAAATCACCATGAAGAAAATCATTTTTGATATCTAACTGGTGCAAAGCCCAATGATGAGTAGATGCCAATGAAATTAATAGACGAATAGAAGTGAGCTTGGGAACAAGAGAAAATGTGTCACAATAATCAACACCATAAATCTGCGCATAGCCCTTGGCAACAAGGAGAGCCTTCAATCGATCAATCGAGCCATCAGGATTAACTTTGACAGCAAACATCCATGTACAACCAATGGATCATTGACCGGCAGGAAGATCAATCGAAATCAAAGTGCCACTAGCCATCAAAGCAATTAGTTCCTCATTCATGGTAGCACGCCAACCAGGAGGGGCCAAAGCTTCAGAAACGGAGTTAGGAATAGATGCAAAAGAATCAACAAGAGTACGAGATGACAGTGACATATGATTATAAGACAGGAAATTGGAAATAGGATAAGTACATGAACGTTTACCTTTACGAAGAGCAATGGGACGATCATCACTCAGAGGCGGATCTGTCGATGAAGATATTGGCGCATCAATGGTAGGAGGCATCACATCCTGAATCACAGTTACCTCTAGTTGTGGCCTACGAGAATAAGTATGAATGATTGGAGGCCGGTCAAAAGGTGTAGGGTCTGGAGGATACACATATATAAGGAAATCATCATCAGACTTTCCCTGACGAGGAGCATGATCAGGAGACGAAAATGGGGTACGCTTAGAAAAGACAACATCAGCAGACACGACATACTTACTCAAATCAGGACTATAACACCGATACCCCTTCTGGACACGAGAGTAACCCAAGAATATACATTTAAGAGATTTGGGATCAAGTTTGGTGGGGTGAGGACGAAGATCCTGAACAAAATAGGTACACCCAAATATCTTTGGATCAATCGGGAATAAAGACTTTGAGGGGAATAAAACAGTATAAGGTGATTCACCCAAGAGAACAGTGGAAGACATCTGATTTATGAGGAAACAAGATGTAGACACTGCATCTACCCAGAATTTTTTTGGAACATGCATCTCAAACAATAGTGCTCTAGCGGTTTCAAGAAGGTGTCTATTTTTCCGCTCAGCAATACCATTTTGAGAGGGAGTATCAACACAAGAAGTTTGATGGAGAATGCCATGTTTGAGCATAAAGTCATGAAATTGGGTAGACAAATATTTTTAGCATTATCACTTCTTAATGTTTTCACAGGAACACCAAAGTGAGTATGTATTTCAGCACAAAAGGACGAGAAATGAGTAAACAACTCAGAGCGATGTTTCATAAAATATAACCAAGTCATACGGGAATAGTCATCAACAAAAGTAACAAAACACGGAAACCCAAGAATAGAAGTAACAGAACAAGGACCCCAAACATCATAATGAACTAACTCAAAAGGAGCATTGGCTCGTTTATTGACTCTAGGACTAGAGCTAAGACGATGATGCTTAGCAAACTGACACGACTCACAAACTAAAGACGACATAATTGAAAACTGAGGACAAAGCTTCCTCAAGACGGAAAAAGATGGATGACCCAATCGACAATGTACGTCAAAGGGGTTTATGTTGGGTCCCTTAGTGTTACTGAACTGGTGTATAGGGGGGTAATACACCAGTAGGCTATTTTTAAATTAAAACTTGAAATCTTTTTGTGAACTGATGTGAGTATCTAAACAGATATTGATGTAACTTGACTGATAAGATCAGTGAAATGTAAGATCAGTTGAGGATGAATGTAGACTGATACTGATATTGATTCAGTAGGTTAACTTCAGTGCGAAGAACTTGTCGACTCACTGATAGTTCAAGTAAGGCTTCAGTCTAATCAATTTTATAAAAATAGAGAAGTGTTAGAAATCTTACTAATTATCCGAAGATTTGTTAGATAGACTGATACCACTTGCAGCGGAAACGATTTTACGAAATAGCCTTTAGTGAAATACTTTGTCATTTTTTAGGGTTTCTTTTTTCTCTTTAATAACTTCATTATGAATAATAGTATGTGTACAGATAGGGATAAAGTAAGTGCTGAAATAAAAATGAACACAAAAGAGTTTTTACATGGTTTGGAAAAGAATTTCCTACGTCCACGGTCAGTTGATCACACTGACAAATCATTGGGCTTGTGCTTGCGGGTGCATATCAAACCTTGCTTCTGAAACACAAGTTTCAGAGCCAACACACTGGGTTGGACTTCTCGCTTTTTCTTAACTCGCAGTGCTGAGACAACCACGTCTAGCTTGCGGTGGTTAAGATTCTCTGGGTTCAGAACGACGTCTCGAACTCTCTCTATCTCAATTACTTTTCTAACTCTGGTAGAAAAGAGTTGAACTCTCCAACAGTGGATAACCGAGAACATGCTCTCGAGTAATCAAAGTCTATACTTAGGATAATGAATATGTGCCTAAAGGCTTCTAAGAGAATGTTTGTATATAAGGTGGTCTGATATTTGACAATAGGAATTCTCTTCTTCGATTCAAGGATTTTTGGTTAAGTATAAGCTGAGTCTTGAGTTCGGCAGAGCTTCAACATAAGTTCTTGAATCGGTGAGGTCGAAGGTTGAATCTTGAGCTCTATTTATAGGCAAATGAGAAGGAATAGATCCGTTGGAGGAGATTCTTTAATCTTATTTGTCGTTTGACTTGTCAATTCAAATTTGGCTCAAGTCTATTTTTGTAGGCTATTTTTTTCAAATTTGGCTCAAGGCTATTTTTGTAGGAATACACCAGTAGGTTATTTTTTTGAAAATTCTTTTGTAGAACTGAAAGAGTATTGACTGATATTGAATGATTGTAGACTGAAGGTTAACAGTCAAAGATGTTTCAGTTAAAAGAGAGGTGTAGACTGATAGTGAACTAACTTCAGTATTTTGATTTCAGTTAGGCACAAAGCTTTAACTGATAATCCATGTAAGGTTTCAGTCTAGAATTTGAAATCTGATAAGTGTTATGAATCTTACTGACTATCGAAGGATTTGTCAGTTAGCCTAATAACACCAGCAGTGAAAAATTAAACTTAAGAAATAGCCTTTGTGATTAACACTTTGTCAGATTTAAGTTTCTCTTTACAGTTTATCAGTTTCAGTTAAATAAAGAGTTTGTGCACAACAATGGAAAGTAAATACTGAAAGCGATAAACAACACGAGATTTTTACGTGGTTCAGAACAAGTTCCTACATCCACGGTCAGTTGATCACACTGACAATCACTCTGGGCTTGTGCTTACGGGTGCACAACAAACCTTCAACTGAAACTAGGTTTTAGTGCCAATACTCTGGATTGGACTTCTTGTCTCCTTCTCAGTTCCCAGTTGCAATGACTATACTCGCCTTGCTTGCGGGGGCTAAGAACTCTTGAGTTCAGACAACAGTTTAGAACTCTCTCTCTCAAACTCTATTTTCGCTCTTTTGAAAAGGGGTTCAAAATACCAACAGGATTACAGAGAAAAGGCTCTCTGTAATAAAAAACTTAGGCTAGGGATTTTATAAGGAAATTGCCTAAGGATGTAAAAGAATTTGGGTAATTAGTAAACTGATTTGAACTTTGGATATTTTCTTCTTCGATTCAAACTTTGGAAGGTAGTGAGTAGGCTGAGTCGTGAATTTGGCAGAGCTTCAGCTTGAGTGTTTGAATCGGTGAAAATTGAAGATGATCATAGAGCTCTATTTATAGGTGAATTCTTGAATAGATCCGTTGGCGAGATGGTCTTCAGGAATTCGGCCGTTGTGAGATAGATTTGAATCTTGGGCTGAGGTTTCAATCTTCGAGGCTTTTGATTTGTAAAGGAATGGGCGTCTCTAGGAGTATGAGTAAGGTGCTCCTGAAAAGTTACCACGAAAAAGGAAAGATCTGCTCAGGAGATGACGATCTTCATATCTTTGCATTTAATGCGGTTGTACTCAATGTGTACGTGGCTTATTTTAAACATAAGACTTCAGTCCGATGAAGAATATCTATTGATACATGACTTATGTATCAGTCCGCTATTTCTACGTGGTCAGCATTAATTATTCAGTCATAACTGAATCTTCAGTGAAGTCTTCATCCATTAATTACTTCAGTATTTATTCTTCAGTCATTTTAGTTGTGATCTTCAGTCCGCTGGTCTTCAGCCTTCAAACATCAGTCTAGCTAGTTAGTTGAACTCTAACACTTGAGTTCAAAAAGATCTAGTCGACTAAAAAGAAAATCTAAGGAGTTTGGTATCACAAAACTAGGACTAGGATATTTCATTAATTTTCCAACATGAATATGTGCCTAGAGGCTTCTAAGAGCATGATTGTATATC
This sequence comes from Salvia miltiorrhiza, assembly GCF_028751815.1. Lineage (NCBI taxonomy): Eukaryota > Viridiplantae > Streptophyta > Magnoliopsida > Lamiales > Lamiaceae > Salvia > Salvia miltiorrhiza. The sequence goes on along the minus strand of NC_080393.1, from coordinate 50,172,091 downwards.
AAGTGGTATGATATTTGACAATAGGAATTCTCTTCTTTGATTCAAGAATTTTTGGCTAAGTATAACCTGAGTCCTGAGTTCGACAGAGCTTCAGCATAAGTTCTTGAATCGGTGAGGTTGAAGGTTGAATCTTGAGCTCTATTTATAGGCAAATGAGAAGGAATAGATCTGTTGGAGAAGATCCTTCAATCTTATATGTCGTTTGACTTGTCAATTCAAATTTGGCTCAAGTCTTCGTCCTCTATCTTCTTTATGCCGAAAGAGGCATGGTCTTTCTGAGGTAGGAGATGGTATTACAGTGCATAGTAACACGGAAAGGGAAACTCTGTAGGTTGAAGGACGATTCACCATATCCTTGCATTAAATGCACTGTCCTTAGCATTAAATGCGGCGTGTACTGGAAGCATTGAAGTTGTCATTTGTTAACACTGAGTGTGTTATGCATAACTCCATCTTTAGTCCGTATATTGCACTATCAGTCCGAGGTTTATAATTAGAACATTCATCTCAGTTGCATTGAATGCTCTTCGACTGATTAGGTGTAGTGAAGTGTTTCCCTAACACTTGTACTTCAGTGCAGATGCTTCATTAATTTCAGCATTTAATTCAGGTGCACTTCAGTTCTTCAGTATGGTGAATAGTATAACTTCAGTCCTTCATACTTCAGTCTTCAAGACTTCAGTTCTTCGGTCTTCAGTTCTTCGGTTTTCAGTTGTTGGTCTTCAGTCCTTCAAACTTTGGTACTCGTGTTTTCAGTTCTTGCGACTTCAGTACTCGGGTTTTCAGTCCTTGCGACTTCAGACCTTTGGTTTTCAATCTATACTAGAAAAATGAACTCCAACAGTTGAGTTCAAAATAAATTCTAGTCTAGTAAAATAAAGTATAAGGGTTTTGGAATCATCAAAACAAAGGGTGAGATATTTCTTCTTATTTCCCAATAGTTAACAAAGCTGGTGCAGGCAACAGACATTGGTAACTGTATATCCAGAAGATAAAGATCAGTCAACCTACGCCCCTTACCAATAATCTTCTTCGTCAACAAATCCTGGAAAACACAATGGTCAGGAAAAAATATAGCACAACAATTTAGGGAGCGAGTCAGGCGGCTAACAGAAATCAAATTAAATGATAATTTAGGGAGGCTTAGGAAAGATGACAAAGATAAAGAAGGAGTCGGGTTAACAGTACCAGAGCCAACAATAAGAGAGTGTGAACCATTAGCCAGGGAAACAGGTGGACTAGAATCATGAGGCGTAAATGAAGAGAAAATGGTGGGGTTACCTGTCATGTGGTCTGTGGTTTCATTTGCGTTTTTATGAAAAATTTACAATAAAATTTAAAAATTTAAATTAAAAAAAAAAATTGGGGTGGGGGGATGGGGTGGGGTTGGCGAGAAAAATTAAAAAAAAAATTGGAGGAAGCTGGGGAAGTGGGTGGGGTTGGTGAGAAAAATTAGAAAAAACTATTTGGGGAGAGGGTGGTGTGGGTGGGGGTGGCAAGAAAAATTAAAGAAGAAAAAAAAATGAGGTGAGGGTGGGGCGGGTGGGAGCGTGGGGTAGGAGGTGGGGTGGGTTGGCGAGAAAAAATTATATAAAAAAAATTGGGGGGGGGGGAGGGTGGGTTGGGGTGGAGAGAAAAAATTAGAAGAAAAAAAATTGGGGGGGGGGGGATGGGTGGGTGGTGGCATGGGGTAGGGGTCATAAGAAAAAATAATTAAAATTTTTTCAGGTGCATCCATGTTTCCCTTATGACCTGTATTGATGACTCTTTTTTCAGGTGAGCGCAGATCCGAAACCACTTGGTGAAGCTTTCTTTCAGCCTGATCCACCAGTCACTTAAGTCATTTGGCACCCAGTTGTCTTGGTGCTTTACATTTGTTGTGGTGAGATAAGACTTCAGCATTCCAGCCTTCAAGTAGGGTTCCACCATCTGATAAGGCTTCAAAATTAGAGCAGGAGCAGGGGCACGAGCAGGAGGAGGAGCATTGGTTCCGCCAAGATTCACACGATCAGGAGCTGTTGGATTACAAGCTCGCGGGCGTATTACAATGAAACAGAAAGGTAGGAGTTTAGATTACAAGGGAAAACTGAATTGAAATTACAGTAAATAGAAACCAGGAAAAAGCCGAGTCGAGGAGGGTCCTCTGTCCGCAAGACGAGATACGCCCCGGTAGTGCTCTCGGTTTGGCGTGTCGTCCCCAAAGATGAAACGGCTTCGTCTCGTAGGTAGCAGCACCGCACACCAACGAGCTCCGGCGAACTGGAACGAGGCGAGAACAGAACTCAACAGATGCAGTATGCAGAGTATCAGAGTGATGTTGCTTGTGATGATTTTCAGGTGAAAAATGATGCATGGAGGCTGTCCTATATATAGGCACAGTCCACATCAATAGGGGGAGCCTGCGGAGTTAATACCTATTGATGGTATTCAAATGGTGTCGGGAGTTACAGGCAGCAACAGAAGTAACAGCCCTGCTGTTTGAATCTGCCATGACTCCTCCGACAGCAGTTACAATGTAACAGTACGTGGGAAGCTTCCTGGGAGACCAAGGGTCCTCCCGGGCCAAGCCCTAGTGGGCTTCGTGTGCATGCGCGTAGGCCCAACCGAGTTGGGCCTCGTCCCCTTCGAACCAAGTTTTCGTTGGTCCAAAAAGATAAGGGTCGATGTGGGCCTAGGGTAGGCCCAAAGGCCAGCCCAAAGACCAATTGCCAAGATCCAAGTCCACGGCCGCGCGTCGGGTGACGGGGACGGGACGGGACGGGACGGGACCGGGACCGGGGCCGGGGTCGGGCGTCGGGCGACGGGGCCGGGCGGGCGGCGGCGGCGCGCGCGTGTGGGCTATGCAACCCGTCACGTGTGCACACAGTTTTATTACATCCTGTGATGTAATAGCTTTTATACTGTAATAAATGTGATCCACATTCCGATGTGGGATAAGCATTAAATCTTATTTAATGCTTATCTTTTCCCACAGCTCAATGTTTCAAGTACCCAACTTTAAATAATTATTTCTCACTCACCGGAAATCGGTTTTGAGTAAATAAATATACTACGATCATCTACTCGGAACGTAGATCGATCCTGTCCCATTTAATTATGCTAAATTAAATGTTTTCGGTACTCGAAAAATTATCAAACATTGGTTACTCACAACCAATTTCCAACAATCCCCCACATGAGTGAAAATAGCCAAATGCAAGTGCAGACACAAGCTCTGTTCTCAAGAGACCTTAGTGCATTAGAATAGGTGGTTTGCGGCCTTGAACCATCCTTAGTTAATACTATCGGATATACTGGTGAATTGGTAGAACTTGATGTCTTTGAACCATTTCTCCTTCGTGTATACCGAGACAACAGTATTAACACACTAACGCCTCAACCTCATTTCGTTCTCACGTTTTTGTCCTTTGCGGGCCTTGGACAGCTCTTTGGATTCATAAGTGTTAGGTCGATGCGGCCCCCACATCTCACTTATATAGGTGATTCTTTCCCGAGTATCCTGCTATACTCAACCTCTCCGAGGTGTTTAGGAATCATTAAAAGTCAATGACTTAACCTTACCACTAAGCAGGCTTCAACACTCAGTTGCTCTCTAGGGAATGCAAGTAGATGAGTGTTCTACTTGGAATCTTATAGCTTAGTTTTCCCATTGAACCACGTTCTTGGGATCTCCAGTCATCATGGTTGGGTTACCACTATAATCATCCTTATTTTGTGGATTTTACACCCATTCCCTCTAGCAATTTATACATTTGATCTCGATTCAAAGCTTTAGTGAGCGGATCGGCCAGATTATCTATTGACTTTATATAGTCAATTGAGATAACTCCACTTTCGATCAAATGTCTTACGGTATTATGTCGTCGACGTATGTGTCGAGACTTACCATTGTACAACCCACTTTTCGCCCTCCCAATAGCTGCTTGGTTGTCGCAGTTTATCATGACGGGCGACACGGGTTTTGACCAACATGGAATATCTTCCAAAAAGTTTCGTAGCCATTCGGCTTCTTCACCTGCTTTGTCTAAAGCGATGAATTCTGATTCCATGGTGGATCTAGCAATACATGTCTGTTTTGTAGACCTCCACGAGATTGCTCATCCCCCTATAGTGAACACGTAACCACTCGTTGATAACGAGTCTTTCGCGTCGGATATCCAATTAGCATCACAGTACCCTTCAAGTACCGGGGGTATCTCGTGTAGTGTATTCCAAAATTTAGAGTATACTTTAAGTATCTCAAAACTCTCTCAAGTGCTTTCCAATGTTCTTTACTTGGATTGCTTGTATAGCGACTCAATTTGTTCACTGGGCATGCAAGATCAGGTCGAGTGCAATTTGTAATATACATAAGGCACCCAATGATTCTTGCATATTCTTCCTGTGCGACAGGTTCACCCATGTTCTTCTTCATGTGAACGTTGAGTTCTAATGGGGTTTTTACAGGCGATTTGTCAAACGCATTGAACCTTTTGAGCACTTTCTCAATGTAATGAGATTGTGTCAAAGTTATTCCATCGGTGGTCCTGAGAATTTTCATTCCAAGGATCACGTCAGCTAACCCCATGTCTTTCATGTCAAAATTCCTTTTTAACATGTTCTTTGTATTAACAATGATACGATTGTTGCTTCCCATAATCAACATGTCGTCTACATAGAGACACACCATAACGTACCCATTACTAGTGCTCTTGATGTAGACACATTTGTCACATTCGTTGATTTTGAAGCCATTTGACAACATGACATTGTCAAATTTCAAGTGCCATTGCAGCGGCGCTTGTTTTAGTCCATAGAGAGACTTTACTAGTTTGCATACCTTTTTCTCTTGTCCAGGTACTACAAACCCTTCAGGTTGTTCCATATAGACTTCTTCTTCTAGATCACCGTTTAAGAACGCAGTTTTAACATCCATTTGATGAATCTCAAGATTGTGCAAAGCAGCAATCGCGAGAAGCACTCGAATGGATGTAATCCTCGTCACTGGTGAATAGGTATCGAAAAAATCGTACCCCTCACGCTGCTTGAATCCTTTAACGACTAAGCGCGCTTTATACTTGTCTATTGATCCATCAGCTTTATATTTCCTTTTTAGGATCCATTTACATCCTAAGGGTTTACAACCTTCGGGTAAATCAACCAACACCCAAGTGTGGTTTTGCATGATTGAATCAATTTCACTCTGGACTGCTTCCCTCCAGAGTAGTCCGTCTGGTCTAGAGAACGCCACTTTGATAGATGAAGGTTCTTCATCTAGCATGAAGGCGATATATTCTGGACCAAAGTCCTTGGCTATCCTGCCTCGTTTACTACGTCTTGGTTCTGACACTTCAAGGTCAGAGCCTGGTCGCTTTCGCGATTCGGGCACTGTCTCAACAGGTTCAAAACTAGTAGCTTCTTCTCTAGTATCGTTGCTTGTACTAGCTTCTTCTTTTCCCTTGTCTTTACAAGGAAAGATATTCTCAAAGTAGACAGCGTTATTTGATTCCATCGTCATTCCTACAGTCATTGTTGGAATGTCTGACTTGTGAACCAAAAAATGATGTGCATTGCTGTTTAGTGCATACCCAATAAAGATACAATCAATTGTTTTAGGACCGATTGTGACTTGTTTGGGTGGAGGCACTTGCACCTTGGCTAAACACCCCCACACTTTAAGGTATTTGTATGAGGGCTTTCTGCCTTTCCACAACTCATAGAGAGTGACGTCCCTTCCCTTGAGTGGTATTTTATTGAGGATATAGTTGGCTGATAGAACAGCCTCCCCCCACATGTTCTGGGGTAACCCAGAACTAATCAACATGGCATTCATCATCTCCTTAAGAGTTCGATTCTTGCGTTCAGCAACACCGTTAGATTGAGGTGAATATGGAGCAGTTGTTTGATGTATTATACCACTAGCGTTGCATAATTCCTCAAACGGAGCAACATATTCTCCCCCTCTATCACTTCGAACCATCTTAATTCGACTACCAAGTTGATTCTCGGCTTCTGTTTTGAAGTTCTTGAAAGCTTCAATAGCCTCATCTTTACTTCTTAGAAGATAAAGATAGCAATACCTTGTGCAGTCATCAATAAAAGTGATAAAGTACTTCTTACCACCTCGAGTTTGCACAAACTTTAGATCACACACGTCGGTGTGGATTAGTTCTAAAGGTTTAGTGCTCCTTTCCACAGAATGAAACGGAGACTTCGTCATTTTTGCTTCAACACAAATTTGACATTTGTTTTGAGTGTTAAACTCGTTTATTTTTAGTAAATCCATATTTACTAATCTTTTTATCGCATTTAGATTAACATGTCCTAATCTACAATGCCATAAATCACAACACTCAACCAAGTAAGAGGAAGTAGTAGCATTTTCATTGATAGGCTTGCCAGTTACACGCTTGACCGGCTGAACATTAAGCTTGAAAAGCCCGTTGGTGAGAAAACCCCTACCAAGGTACTTTCCAAACTTGGTTACAACAACTTTCTCGGACTCAAAAACTAGTCTAAAGCCCTTATTAACTAGTATGGACCCCGAGATGAGATTCTTGCGGATGTCCGGGACATGCAGCACATCCTTCAAGGTTATCTCCGTGCCGGATGAAAGCTTGAGCACCACATCACCCATTCCGGCAACTTCCGACGACGCTTGGTTACCCATGCTTAGCTTTCTCCCTTCAACAGCCTTGTAGGTAGAGAAGCGCCTCTTGTCGGAGCACACGTGCACGGTTGCGCCCGTGTCAATGAACCAAGCACCTTGGTTCTCAACAAGGTTGACCTCCTCGATGATCACCGCCGCTAAGTCATCCTCGTTCCAATCATCGAAGTCCTTCTCGACAACGTTGGCATCTTGCTTCGCCTTCTTCTTCTTGGGCTTGCGACAGTCTTTCGCCAAGTGGCCCGGTTTGCCACAGTTGTAGCAATCACCTTCGAACTTGCGGGCAGGAGCTTTAGCTTTGCCTTTGCCTTTGTCCTTGGGATTAGGACGCCCACGTTTGTTGGAGTTGGATGGGCCACCACGCTCCAACAAGTTAGCTTTGGCCTCAACTTGGCCCTTCCCCTTGCCATCGATCCTCCTTTCCTCGCATTCGATGCGAAGCCTCACGATCAAGTCCTCAAACGTCATTCCCTTTCGTTTGTGTTTGAGGTAGGTCTTGAAGTCCTTCCAACTTGGGGGCAATTTGTCAATCACCGCCACCACGGTGAATGAGTCGGAGACCACATGTCCCTCGGTGAGTACGTCGTGCAAGATAAGTTGGAACTCTTGCACTTGGTCGATGACGGGCCTCGAGTCCACCATCTTGTACTCCATGTACCTGGTTACACATGTATTCTTAGTGCTAGCATCATTTAGCTTATACTTTTTGTCTAGTGCCTCCCACAACACTTTGGAGGTCTTTACATCAACATAAACTTTGTACAAACTATCCCCTAGACCACCTAGAAGGAAATTTTTACAAAGAAAATCGCCATTATGCCACGCATCATAGGCTGCACGAACAGTGAAGCTCGTCTCGTTCTCCGTCGGTGTGGGCGGCTCGTTGTCCGTCAAGTATCCCGCATACCCCAACGTCGTGAGGTAGAAGAACATCTTTTGACGCCAACTTTTGTAGTCGGAACCACAAAACTTAGGCGGCTTGTCGGCGGTTGCATTCGCCCTTGGGGGTTGAGTTGGCACCGACCCCGCCATGTGGCCATAGCCCATCATGTTGGTCCCGAAGGCCCCAACGTTCTGTCCAAACATGGACCCCATGGAACCACTCGAAGTGGAACCAAATGTTGACCCAAACGAGGTTTGGCCAACCGTTCCTAGCGTGGAACTATCTCCTCCAAAGGTTGTTTGATTAGTACCAAACATGAACGGGAGTGGTGTTGAACCACCAAAAGGACCACCACTAAAAGTGGAGGCAGCAGCGGCAGAGGTGGCGGGTGCCACGGTTGATGCGGCCGCGGCGGAGGCGGCGGCAGCAGCGGCGGCAGTAGCAGCGGCAGCAGCATTGGCAGCGGCAACGGCGTTGGCAGCCTCGGTGGAGTTCGCAGGACCGGTCGACATCTCCAGCAAAGGTGTTTAAGTTACGAAAGTTTTAAGTTCAGTTTACAAGTTCAAACTCCCACGTTGCAAGCTTATCTCGTCTTGCGATTGTTGGATTACAAGCTCGCGGGCGTATTACAATGAAACAGAAATGTAGGAGTTTAGATTACAAGGGAAAACTGAATTGAAATTACAGTAAATAGAAACCAGGAAAAAGCCGAGTCGAGGAGGGTCCTCTGTCCGCAAGACGAGATATGCCCCGGTAGTGCTCTCGGTTTGGCGTGTCGTCCCCAAAGATGAAACGGCTTCGTCTCGTAGGTAGCAGCACCGCACACCAACGAGCTCCGGCGAACTGGAACGAGGCGAGAACAGAACTCAACAGATGCAGTATGCAGAGTATCAGAGTGATGTTGCTTGTGATGATTTTCAGGTGAAAAATGATGCATGGAGGCTGTCCTATATATAGGCACAGTCCACATCAATAGGGGGAGCCTGCGGAGTTAATACCTATTGATGGTATTCAAATGGTGTCGGGAGTTACAGGCAGCAACAGCCCTGCTGTTTGAATCTGCCATGACTCCTCCGACAGCAGTTACAATGTAACAGTACGTGGGAAGCTTCCTGGGAGACCAAGGGTCCTCCCGGGCCAAGCCCTAGTGGGCTTCGTGTGCATGCGCGTAGGCCCAACCGAGTTGGGCCTCGTCCCCTTCGAACCAAGTTTTCGTTGGTCCAAAAAGATAAGGGTCGATGTGGGCCTAGGGTAGGCCCAAAGGCCAGCCCAAAGACCACCCAAAGACCAATTGCCAAGATCCAAGTCCACGGCCGCGCGTCGGGTGACGGGGACGGGACGGGACGGGACGGGACGGGACGGAACCGGGCGCCGGGGGCTGGGGCCGGGCGTCGGGCGACGGGGCCGGGGCCGGGGCCGGGCGCCGGGCGTCGGGCGACGGGCCGGGCGGGGCCAGGGCCGGGCGTCGGGCGCCGGGCCGGGCGGGCGGCGGCGCGCGCGTGTGGGCTGTGCAACCCGTCACGTGTGCACACAGTTTTATTACATCCTGTGATGTAATAGCTTTTATACTGTAATAAATGTGATCCACATTCCGATGTGGGATAAGCATTAAATCTTATTTAATGCTTATCTTTTCCCACAGCTCAATGTTTCAAGTACCCAACTTTAAACAATTATTTCTCACTCACCGGAAATCAGTTTTGAGTAAATAAATATACTACGATCATCTACTCGGAACGTAGATCGATCCTGTCCCATTTAATTATGTTAAATTAAATGTTTTCGGTACTCGAAAAATTATCAAACATTGGTTACTCACAACCAATTTCCAACAGGAGCATCTTTGGTTCTGTTCATATCCAATCTTCGCTTGACAGAAGGCTCTTGAGCTTTATCTTCTTCTCTAGACATTTTCAGGTCTTTTGAAGTAGCTTTGTAGGCTGGCTGATCAGTAGAAGCAGTAGCAAACTTTCCTGTGTCAAAGACAGCTCCCATTATCTGCTCAACTCTTGCATCGGTGGCAGAGCCTTGAGGGCTTTCTCTCCTTGGTAGCCTTTCCCCCTTTTTGACATCATCTAAAAGGGAGGCAACAGAGGCCTGCAGTGAGGCGAACTCCTGGTAAAAGTTGCAGATGCTTGCAAAGTCGGCCATATGCTTGACCTCTAACATGTCCACCTTTTCTCGGAGAGGCTGAATCTCCGTGTCGAATTTCTCATTGATCAGCTTCTTAATTTCTATATCATGTAGAGACATCTTCCATTTGAGCTCACTGATCATGGTTGAGAGCTAATGAAATTTCAGGGCGACTTTGTCATTGGTCTGCTCTTGCAAGGTTTCCAAAGTGTCCACTTTGGCTTGCACCTTGAGAAACTCGACTTGAAGCTGTGGAAAATGAAGTGTAACAGGGATAGCTTTTGAAGGTGCTCCATGAACTGATCTTTAAGAGTAGAAACTAGTTCCCTCAATATCTTATGTTGTTGATCTGCAAGTGATCAATAGTAAACACGATCGTTGTGCACATTCTTCGTGTAAGCATCTACTTCATTGAGCTTCTTCACTTGCTTGGCCGCGAATTTGGTGCTCTTCTCCAGCTACTTCTTAAGCTTGATGATCTTCTCTTGTTGTTCCACTACCAGCAACTCTATTTATGTCTTTTCCTTTTTATTCCTAAAAGACATCAGTGGCAGAGATGATGTGTTGGTACCTCGAATATCAAGATGTTCAATGGCATCATTTGGCTTCTCAGGCTGCTCAGTTTCAGCATCATCAGAAGACATTGATGAGCCCATTTTTTGTGCTCTTTTTTATTCTATTTTTAGGTTTAGATCGTGTCTTTTTTCATGCTTGTGTGTGTTTGTGCCTGGGAAGGCATGTTTTGGGCACAGGAGTGTGCAGGGCACAAAATGGATGGAACAGGCTCCATTCCGCGAAAGAGACAAGTACCCTATTTCAGACAGAGGCACAACCCATGTTGTGCCCTTATCGAGTACCGCACGGGATCGGGTCGTGTTCGGGCCGAAGGCCCAGATGGAAGGAGTATGATCAGGAGACAAGGGAATGAAGGCAAAGGAAATGAGGCCAAGAGAGAAGTTGCAGTTGGGCACAGATGGAATGAGCAGGCACAGGCGGGAATATCTGCCCCTTGGGTCCAAAAAAGGAAGGAAATCCACTTACCTTCCCCAGCCGAGATTCGTTGCCATACCGGAGGCTCTGCAGATTCTAGGGCACGTCATGGAAGGAAAGAACCAACCATGCAAACCCTAGCCCAGCCGTCGCCTGTTCTGGGCCAAGCCCTAGCCCATGCCTTCTCTATAAATATGGATGCACTCCACGCCTAAAGGAGTCTTCGACAGCCTTGAGAGTTTAAGTCCGGCGATAGAGGTGCCCACGGTCCGGTTCCCGGTTCGAACCGGAACCGAACCACCGGTTCATGGTTCCAAAATCTAGAACCGGAATCGGACCAGATATAGGCGCTCACGGTTTCGGTTCAAACCGTAAACTGGTGGTTTCGGTTCCAGTTCCGAACCGTCGATTCCCGGTTCGAACCATAGAATCGTTATTTATTTATTTTTTATTTTTATTTTATATTTTAAAGTGTTAGTTTAAAATTTATAATATGTACACAATGTTGAACTATTTATTTAGAATGTAAATGGTTGACATTTAGCATGAATTAGATGTGGGAATGGGAGTTCACCATTTTATGTAGATTGTAAAGGGTTGAAGTTTACTATAAATTCAATGTGGGAATAGAATTTGAGATAGATAAAAGTAAAAAACATAAAGAATGCACATGAAATTATGGTTTTTCAATACACATGTTTCCCACATCGAATTTTTACTAAACTTCAACCATTTACTACCTAAATAAAAGGGTCAATCCTCATTTCTCATTCTCACATCTAATTCATCTAAATTTCAACCATGTATAACCTAAATAAATGGTTTAACATTGTTTAAATTTCATACAACACTTCAAAATTTAGTAAAAATTTAAAAAAAAAAAAATTAGACGGTTCCACGATTCGGAACCGTGAACCGGCGGTTCAGGAATATTGGAACCAGAACCGAATCGTGGAGCCACGGTTACGGTTTTGGTTCAAAACCATTGACCAAGGTTCCGGTACTGAAACCGTTGACCACGGTCTGGTTCGGCGGTTCGGTTTCCGGTTCCAGTTTTTTTGGGCATCTCTATCTGGCGAGTGCACTGATCCAGTTACACTCCCTACGCGGTCACTTTCCTTTAATAGCTTTCCTAGTTTTCTTTTTATGTTTTGAGTGACTGTGAGGCAGATACACGACCACAGACCATTTTACTTTTTAGTTTTATGTTTTGTTTCGTTATGCCCGGAGTTGGTCCCTGTTTCTATTGACGTCCTCAAATTTGTTTCTTTGATGATAATTGGTCCTTCCGTAATTACTTCTCACATCCTACAGTATTGGGCTGTAACATAGCTTCGGACTCTAAACTTCTATATCTCATAGTTTTATATAGAAAACGTTGGTAGAGATGTAGACCTGCTAAAATTAGTTTCCATATTGATAGAGGAGAACTATAGTATAACACAAATAGCACGGAGAAAAGATAGAGATTTTTGAAATAGGATCTAGTTCAGTAGAATCGGGTCAAAGCAGACTGTTCTTGCGAACAACCTGCTCTGATAGCAATTGTTGAGTCCCTTAGTGTTACTGAACTGGTGTATAGGGGGTAATACACCAGTAGCCTATTTTTAAATTAAAACTTGAAATCTTTTTATGAACTGATGTGAGTATCTAAACAGATGCTGATGTGAGTTGACTGATAAGATCAGTGAAAGGTAAGATCAGTTGAGGATGAATATAGACTGATACTGATATTGATTCAGTAGGTTAACTTCAGTGCGAAGAACTTGTCGACTCACTGATAGTTCAAGTAAGGCTTCAGTCTAATCAGTTTTATAAAAATAGAGAAGTGTTAGAAATCTTACTAACTATCTGAAGATTTGTTAGTTAGACTGATAACACTTGGAGCGGAAATGATTTTACGAAATAGCCTTTAGTGAAACACTTTGTCAGTTTTTAGGGTTTCTTTTTTCTCTTTAATAACTTCAGTATGAATAAAGGTATGTGCACAGATAGGGATAAACTAAGTACTGAAAAAAAAAGAGTTTTTACGTGGTTCGGAAAAGAACTTCCTACGTCCACGATCAGTTGATCACACTGACAAATCACTTGGCTTGTGCTTGCGGGTGCACAACAAACCTTGCTTCTGAAACACAAGTTTCAGAGCCAACACACTAGGTTGGACTTCTCGCTCTTTCTTAACTCGCAGTACTGAGACAACCAGGTCTAGCTTGCGGTGGTTAAGATTCTCTGTGTTCAGAACGACGTCTCGAACTCTCTCTATCTCAATCACTCTTCTAACTCTGGTAGAAAAGGGTTGAACTCTCCAACAGTGGATTACTGAGAACAGGCTCTCGAGTAATCAAAGTCTAGGCTTAGGATAAAGAATATGTGCCTAGAGGATTCTAAGAGAATGATTGTATATCAGGTGGTCTGATATTTGGCAATCGGAATTCTCTTATTCGATTCAAGAATTTTTGGCTAAGTATAAGTTGAGTCTTGAGTTCAGCAGAGCTTCAACATAAGTTCTTGAATCGGTGAGGTCGAAGGTTGAATCTTGAGCTCTATTTATAGGCAAATGAGAAGGAATAGATCCGTTGGAAGAGATCCTTCAATCTTATCTGTCGTTTGACTTGTAAATCCAAATTTGGCTCAAGTCTTCGTCCTCTATCTCCTTTATGCCGAAAGAGGCATGGTCATGGTAACACAGAAATGGAAACTCTGCAGGTTGAAGGACGATTCACCATATCCTTGCATTAAATGCAATGTCCTTAGTATTAAATGCGGCGTGTATTGAAAGCATTTAAGTTGTCCTTTGTTAACACTGAGTGTGTTATGCATAACTCCATCTTTAGTTCGTATATTGCACTATCAGTCCGAGGTTTCTAATCAGAACAGTCCTCTCAGTTGCGTTGAATGCCTTCGACTGATCAGGTGTACTGAAGTGTTTCCCTAATACTTGTACTTCAGTGCAAATGCTTTATTAATTTCAGCATTTGATTCAGGTGCACTTCAATTCTTCAGTATGGTGAATAGTATAACTTCTAAGGGTGAGCATCGGTTCGGTGTAAAACCGAACCAAAAATCCAAAACCGGAAATCAAACCGATGGTTAAAATTAGAACCAAATCGCACCAATTGAGGGTGCCAAACCGAACCGAAACCGAACCGGTAAAACCGTTGGTTTCGGTTCGGTTTACCGAACCAATGCAAAAAAAAAATTTCTTCGAAATATCAATTAAAACCTGTAAAATAATGTAAAAAACACAAATTTCAAATGCCAAATCCCCACAACATAATAATACTTAGTCTACAGGAGTACTAGTTTCAAGGATTTAAAACATCACAAAAACATAAATTCAAGTTACAAAGTTTAACAAATAGCAACATAACAAGTCTTAGTTCAAGAAAAAAACATAACAAGTCAAGAACATCTAATAAAATATTAGAAAATATAGAAAGATAAATTAATTAATATTATAAATTAGAAAATTAATTATATATTATAGGTTAAAAATTAGAAAATATAAATATATAATAAAATATTAATATTTATCGGTTCGGTTCGGTTTAAAACCGAACCAAAAACTGAAAATTGAAACCGAACCGAAACTTATCGATTTTTAATTTTCGGAACCGAAACGAAAATGGAACCAGTGGAATCGGGACCGAACCGCACCGAAATGGTTTAGTTCGGTTCGGTTTTGCATTTCGATTCGGTTTCTGCTCTCCCCTAATAACTTCAGTCCTTCATACTTCAGTCTTCAAGACTTCAGTTCTTCGGCTTTCAGTTGTTGGTCTTCAGTCCTTCAAACTTCGGTACTCGTGTTTTCAGTCCTTGCGACTTCAGACCTTTGGTCTTCAGTCTATACTAGAAAAATGAACTCCAACAGTTGAGTTCAAAATAAATTCTAGTCTAATAAAATAAAGTCTAAGGGTTTTGGAATCATCAAAACCAAGGGTCGGATATTTCTTCTTATTTCCCAACAGTTAACAAAGCTGGTGCAGGCAACAGACATTGGTAACTGTATATCCAGAAGATAGAGATCAGTCGACCTACGCCTCTTACTAATAATCTTCTTCGTCGACAAATCCTGAAAAACACAATGGTCAGGAAAAAAATATAGCACAACAGTTTAGGGAACGAGTTAGGCGGCTAACAGAAATCAAATTAAATGATAATTTAGGGAGGCTTAGGAAAGATGACAAAGATAAAGAAGGAGTCGGGTTAACAGTACCAGAGCCAACAATAGGAGAGTGTGAACCATCAGCCAGGGAAACAAGTGGACTAGAATCGTGAGGCGTAAACGGAGAAAAAATTGTGGGGTTACCTGTCATGTGATCTGTGGCTCCAGAATCAATGACCCATTCAGAAGATGTGGAAACAAGGCAGTTGTTTTGTTTACCTAACTCAACAATGGTAGCAACAAGAGTAGGAGATTGCTCGGCCAAAATATGCTGATGGGCAGATTCACCAGCTGATATCGTGACATGTGCAGACGAAGACCGCTTCTTTTGAGGACAAGTATTCTTGAGATGACCAATCTCATGACAATACCGACATTCAGCACTGGCAATTCAGTCAAAGCGATTCGCCGAAGGACCACTAAAACTCTTAGAAGGGTGAGCCCGAGAGTTATAGGGAGCGGCGAGTTATGAAAGCATACTGATTATGCGGAGATGAGACAGGTGGCTTAGTGTGAAGAACCCGAAGGAAGGCCTTCTCCAAGGATGCAATCTTAGAGTCAGAGAGGAATTGAGATTTAGCAGTCTCAAATTCAGAGAGTAAACCAGCTAAAAAACTCATAAGGGCCATTTTCTCACGCTGAGTGCGCTGAACCTGAATATCCGAACTAAAGGGAATGAGCGTATTCTGTTCCTTATAGGTCTTCGTGAATACCATAAAGTAGTCCGTAAGGGATTGATCACCCTTGTCTGGCCTGTAAAATGCCTGACATACAGTGTACATACGGGATATGTTCTCTTTTCCAGAATAGAGAAATTCAAGATAGGCTAGGAGAGCCTTAACAATGTGACAGTGAGAAACCATCCCTATAACACTAGTATCTATAGAATTTCGGATCTGCAAAATCAGACGCGCATCATCCCTTAACCAGGATTGTTTGGAACCATTAGTAGGCGGATCATCAGTTATATAGATAAATTTTTTATTAAAACCAAGAAAAATACAAAGACAAAATATAAAACAAATGAAAGTGACCACCCTCTTATTCCTTTCTATAGGCAAGGTAACAACTCAATCTAGTTTCCCAACCACCATTCTGTAATGATATATGGATCGAAACAAGTTACCAAAGCCAGGCATCTAGCATCAAAAAATTGAAGGACAAGAATAGCAAAATCTGAGATTTAGTTTTGATCAAATAGTGAGATTCTCTTGAATGCCACTGAATGTTCCTATAATCTTGCCACCCATGTCTGGAAATGTTTCACTGCCAGGAAGCGGCCTCACCTTCCCCGTTCTGTCGACCTCAACCGGATACTTGAGCAGGTGGCCGTGCATTTCACTCACTTCGGCAGCAGCAAACTGTTTCCAGTTCAGCTCGCCCATCCATCTCATGCGCCTCACACATTCCAGACTCTCTGGATGCTCAAAGCATTGCTCGAGTGTACCTGTGTGCTCGGCCCATAGCGACGTCCTATATCCGTATATCTGTAGCATACAGCAACTTGGTCAATATGCATGCAGGTGGTGTGACTTTAGTTAACATTGGTGAAGAAAAGCCACATTTATATGCATACCTCTCCATGTGGATTAGCATGTTTGTTTGCCCATGTATACTGAGGTTGATACGCGCCCATGGCGATTTCAGTATCCCTCGTTCCTTCAAGAGAGCGTTGGTTGATGTTTGCAGAACCCATCAGCACGAACTCGTCGTCAACTATCATCCCCTTTGAGTGAACGTAGATCATGAAACGCCTGTTTTTCCGAGTCAGTGCCTGGATATGACAGTATAGCATTCAAGAATCAAGAACTAAAGAGAGCAATGCAGCACATCAAAGAATGAATGTGTACTCTACTTGTGGGGTATTTCCACTGGAGCTCTTCGTGTCGGGCTTGCCTCCACTGACGTCGGCCTCACGATTTCCAAGGCAAAAGAAATTCAAGTAGTCCTGGGGCTCGTACTCATTCTCCATCCCCACCTCTTGTAAAGCTTTGTAGATGGTTTCATACATCATTTGCATTGTGTTATACTGCACAACATTCATTATCAGTGTTCACCATATTAGCATCTCTTACAAGTTACTCCCTCCGTCCCATTAAAATAGGCTCGTTTTCCATTTTGGGATGTCCCACTAGAATAGGCTCGTTTTCCATTGTGAGTGAAAAAAATGTACTTAAAATGCTTAATTGATGTGGACCACACCACTTCTCCCTTCGAAAGTAAGTTTTTTAATCTCCATGCCAAAAAGAATTGAGCCTATTCTAGTGGGACGGTGTGAAGACAACACAATCAAAAAGATCCAAGTTCCTCTTTCAAGTAAAATTTAAGCCTCTTGTGGTGTTGATGCTTTTACCATCTAAAAACAAGGATATTTTAAAACTGTAAATCTAACTATCATAAAAATGTCTTGTATTACAAAATTTGGTTTGCCTATTACATCCCACTATAACATTTAAGTTGAAGGATAATATGATATGTTATATTTATCTATAACTATTATAAAATGTGTGTATTCTTACAAATTTTGATTGCACATCTAATATTTTTACTTATTTTAAATTTTAAGGATATTTTTTGTAATTTAATAATATGCAAAGATTTATATATTTGACATAAGATAAGAATCATTTTGTATATTAAATTCTTCAAAATTGTGATAATACTTATTAATTTTTACATGTATATATAGAGTGAACTAATCAAATAGCCATTTTTCTGTTATAAAGATATGAAGTAGTCATTAAGATAAGAAAATGATTAAAAAAAAGTAGCCACTTACAATTTTACTCTTATTATTATAATAATTCACAATCACGAAGTTTCCTAGTCGTGAATTTACCTTATTTTGCCTACAAATCTTAACCACGAAGCTTCTTAGTCGTGAATTGACATTATTTTGCCTATGATTCACAACCACAAAGTTTATTAGTCGTAAGTTGACCCTATTTTGCCTAAAATTCACAACTACGAGGCTTCTTAATCAGAGGCTTCTTAATTGTGAATTAAGGCTAATTCACGTTAATTAAGGACAAAACAGAACTTTAAGCCAAAATAAGTATTTTTTAATCTTTTTAATATCTTTGTGGCTATATTTTATCCTTACAATACGAAAATGACTGTTTTGATACTTATAATAGCATTTGCACCCCCTGCAATGCACGGAAAACATTTTTATATTTATAAATTTATATAAAATTGATATCAACTCAATATCCCACTTATAAATATAATAAAAATTAACTTTAATTAATTAGATATATATTATTTGAATATTGAAAAACGAACAAATGAAAAATAATTCATAATAATAAAAAAATGATATTATGTAAAGACAAAAAAAAAGTTAAAAATAAAAAATAAAAAAAATGGATTTATCCAAAAAAAAAATGAGAGGAGAGAGATTTTTTAAAATTTTAATCTTTAAATAAATACTAACTTTTATATTTCAAATAAAATATTTACATAAAATATACATCACATTAAAGTTGTTATCGTGATCTTTAATTTGATATGCATATTAAATATATTATAATTAAGCGAATTCTATAATTTTAGAAAGAAATAAACAAAGAAATAAAAAGTTAAAGAAAAAGAAAATAAACCTTTTTATAGATTATAGAATTGTAAATAAATTAACCTTTCGTGTCGTGAGTTAGTGAGCTTAAATACTTTAATTAGATATGCGAGAATGTGGGTGAGAGACAGTGGGAATGGATCATTTAATTCCGAACCTTCATAGTAAAAATATATTTTCAAAATTGCCATTGAAAATCAATTTGAAATTGAGAACTCCCTTTTTAATATAGTATAGATATGCTTTATTAAATCCAATATCCCACATACCATCCTTCTAGTATAGTACAAATAGATAGCACTACATTATATGCAGATTTAGTTACTAGTTCCTTATCTATGAAGCACGGGGACGTCTACTTGGCAGACGTATGCGTCCCGGGGACGTCCCGGGGACGATACGCGATAAATACGCGTAAAATACGTCCCCGGGGACGTATTTTTGAGGTCCAATTTTTTAATTATTTTTTTAATTAAAAATACGGCGAAAATACGTTGAAAAGACGGTCAAATACGTATTTGACTCTTAAAAATACGTTTTTAATAAATTTTAAAACTTCTAACCTCTGAAACCCTAATTCGCGCCTCCACTCACACTTGCAAACGTTCGCCCCTCTTCTCCTCTCTGACCCACCCCGTTCACCATCGTCCCTGCGCCACCCTGCTCGCCGCTCGCCGTCGCCGTCGCGCTGCCCTGCGCGCTTGGAGCAGCCGCGCCACCTTAACAACTAAAGGTATTGCTCTAATCTCTTTTATTTGGCTTGGGCAGTGGGTATGTATGAAGATTGGCTGAATTTGGCTTTGGGTTTTGTTGGATTGAAGTTTGATTTTCGATTTGTTGGATTGGGCAGTGGGTATTTGAGTATTTCAATTAACTTAGGCAGATGGGTATTTCAATTTGTTGGATTTGTTTGATTTATGTTTTTGATTGGGCAGTGGGTATTTCGAATTGGGCAGTGGCCGTGGGTATTTTGAATTGGGCAGTGGGTATTTCAATTTGTTGATTGAAGTTTGATTTATGTTTTTGATTTGTATTGGCAGCCATGAAGAGGAAGAGGAAGGAGGAGGAGAATGAGGATGATGAGTGAAGAGAACTAACATTTTAGTGTGTTTTATTAAGTATTAATTATTAAGACTATGTTTTATTTTCTATTTGGTTAACTTTATCATGAATTAGTAGTGTTTTGCTTATATTATTGGTGAATTATGAATTTATAATATATATAAAATATATTTTAAATAAAAAAACTAAAACGTATTTTTGACGTATCGTATCATGTTTTTTGGAAAAATGACGTATTTACGTCCCCGTACCGTATCGTATCCGTATTACGTATCCGTCCCTGTGCTTCTTAGTTCCTTATTATATCTTTCTTAAAGGCTAAGAAAACATGGGTGCGAAGAGTTCACCTGCCAAAAGAGAATTCTTTGAGTAGGAGTACTTGTAGGAACGCCCTCCGGCCACATTGGAACAATAATGTACACGGCAAACCTCTCCCGTGCTCTGATCTTATTCGCGACCTTGAGAGCGATTTCCATAGGAATTAAGTTGTTTGCACCTGAAATTTAAAGAGTTTCCATCTTCATTAACTTAATTCTACAATACAGATCTAGATGGAAATGTTAAACCTAAAACTTGACTACACAACAGCTTAATTCTCACCCAAGTCCTTATAATTAGACCAATTGTATGATGATCCAAGGAAGTACTGATTCTCAATGTAAATGAAATGTTGCGCAGCACGAATTGCCTTCACGTAAGCAGTATGTATACTCATATCTATCAGCAGATTCTTCCCACATACCAGATTCTGTCACGACGAAATGAAGTTGTTATGCCATACTACCAACATACAACCTATAATCAAATAGAATAAGGGAAAAGGAAATAATATCTTACCTTGGTTGAAGCCTCCTTAGGATCCTTGGGGAAGCCTTTAACAGAGTTTGAATCGATGGAACGGAAAACCTACAGCATGAAGTAAATTTAGCCCCGAAAAGGAAGCAACAGTTTGTGTAAAGCAATTTTTTCATACCTGAACATGCCAACCCTCCGGATCGTTTAAACCTTGCTCAGCAGCCTCAGCTATCCCCAGTACATCAGGGATTCTTTCGAGTTTGAGTAAGGAATCCTCAAATGAAGTTTTCACTTTTTGAAGTCCGTGGCGCTTTGAGGCCATTGACCAACGTTCTTCAAAGTTGGTTAATACATCATATGCTGCTGGACCATCGATTTTACAGTGTAGATCATGCCACGGCTCTCTTGGACAACCAGCATTCGGCCCCTGTTTGGGGTAAAAACATACGTTCAAAAGGATAGAGACAAGAAAGAGATATTCGGGGTGTTGAGATAATTTCTCTCTGTCTATCCTTTTAGTCAATGTTTGCTTCATTGTCATGAGATGTTTTCTCGTTCTGAATCTAATGACAAGGAAACATAATAACAACTTACTGCGAAATTAGGCTGATGAAAATCATCTTTGTGAACAGTTTGCAGAGTGCTGAAAATCGAGTGCTTCTGGGTATCATATCTTCCCTTGCAAAGATCAAGGCCGCCAACAAAGGATACGATCTTTCTCCTGTTTTGACCTGCATCGGCATCTATTATCACACTCTTTTGATGATGTGTATAGATCGTTCCAGTTTCCTGATGGCGAAAAGGAAAAGTTGGGCCATTATTTGTTCCGAATCCAAGAGAATGCAAACAAGTATGCACTAAAAGAAATTGTGTGTAGTCATATGAACATACAAACTAACAAGGAAAACATTTTGATAGTATTTTATAAGGGAAGAGATCCTTTATACGTCACTTGACGTACGAAAGTCCCAGTGAGTGTATACCACTAAAAGCAATTAAGAGATAAAACAATATACACAATAAGTTCTTCTATGTCTGAGGAGAAAGTAATATGAGATTAAACCTGCTTTTTGGCCCAGCTACCCTTCCCAGCACTCCGAGGACACAGCAGCACTTGAACAGATGAATGCTTGAAATAACGGCGTGTTTCTTCATCATTTGTGCCCATTACACCTTCCTGAATGTCATAAAAATCATGACCATAGCCCTAAGCAACATAATCTTTTGATTTGTTTCAAATTAACAGAAATCACAAACTTGTATTATAGAGCATGTGACTTTGATATAACTAATACTCATGTCTAAATATAGAATGTTAACTAAAAGAGCAGACAATAAATTGTTTCACACTTTTAGCAACTTAAATGGTAAAACAAAATTCACGGGATAGAGAAAATTCTTACAGTTTTATACCCTAATATGCTTGTGGATGTAGGATCATCCCACACCAAGAGCAAGACACGCACGCCTTCTTGAGACTTGGCTTTCAAAACTTCACCTAAAACACTGTGCTTCACATTAGGATCATCCCTCACAAGCTGAACAAGGTGATGAACAGACCATCCCGTGATGTAAATTAGACGACGAGCCTGACATATTGCATCATAAATATCGTGCCAGCAATGTCCATGCTGATAAAACCTGCCATTAGCCAACCACAGCTTAGGAAGTGACGCATCATCTGCATGAGCATCCTGATACAGCGTGACCTTCCCCCCTCTCCGGAGAGGAAAATAGGTACCGGGCACACCTTTATACGAGAGATCCCCACCTACCCCACCATGATAGAGGGGCACTCTCTCCATTGGTATATACTGAATTGAGAGGGTCAGAACAGCCCCCGGATTGCACTGCTTCCCATTTGCAGCAAGTATCGGAAAAGTACCCTCGATTAGCACACCAGAGATCACCTGCTCCACAGGGATCCCGACAGCACCAATGATCTGAGACCCCACAACATCACTATCCTTCACCACAAAGTGCACCTCCGCACCATAATGCGCGACTGGCAGATGGAAATGCTGGCTCCAAACAGGGTTCTCGCTGTTACTAATCACGAAGGTCCTACCTATCACGGCATTGGAGACAGCAATGGTAACATAAGGATCACTCGTGATCTTGACAGGCGCTGTGCCTTCCACTTTACTCAAGAACTTCCCAGACAACCTCCCAAACATATCACCCAAGTTCTTGTGGAACAAATCCATATTTGGGAGATTCTTGGCCTCTCTCACCCAAATATCCAAATTCCCGTGCAACAACAACACCCTAAGTGACCCTGTCGAGGTCTTAAACGGCACAAACTGCATGCCTTGTCCATGCTGCGAGCTCCCAGACATTGAATCAGAGTAACTTAAGTGAGCCATGTTGGTGGTTTTTCCCTCTATACTTCCCCACTAACTATCTTAACAAAAAGGGGATCTTTTTCAAATTTGAAATGAATTAGCTCTATCACTATAGGCAATCAATACATCAATACAAGACTATAAACATATTAACCAAATCAAGAACACAAATGGGATCAAGATTGAATGTATCACAAGATCAACATACAAGCAGCAATGCAAATATTAATGAAATACAAATTAAAGCATCCAAAGTAAACACAAAGAGAGATGAATTAATATATCTGAAAGCAGAGTAGATTAAGAATCCAAAAGAAATCTCCCAATTAATAAAAAATATGAAGCAAGAAGAAAAATTCTAAACTAATTGGCGTTCCAAAATATAAATGGAACAACGAAATGCGGCAGATATCATTAATAGCAAAGATAGTTGACTTAAATATATTAAGACAAGGCTGTAAGAAACCATAACACATTAAATACTCAAGCCAGCCAAAGGACGGAATATTCAACCATTAATAAAGTAATACGTAATCTCATCAAAAGCTAACTACAGTAATCTACACGAAATGGGCTAATTTTAAAACAAAAAAGTAAAAAAAACATAGTAATACAATAGCTGCCTAATGGTGACTTTTTGAGAAGTAGAGGCCAATCTTGATAATTGATAATTTCTCCTCGTTGGTTTCGTCAAAAAATAAGAAAAAGGATGGACTGGACTTGGGCTAGAAAAGGACAGCATCGCCGGCGGGTTTCGAGAAGGGAGGAAATGGGGGGCCACTTTCATTTGCCCACACCTATTCTTGAATGGCGGCCGTATCGATAGATTTACGCCACTTTTTCCCATTTCTGGATATATAGTCGTTGGAAACTTGATTATATTTTTGATAAGTGAAGTTATCGTCATGTGTCCTAAAAATATAAGGTTACATTTTTTATCGGAAGAGATCTAAAATTTACTTTATATTTTTTATAAAAGTTTTATTACGGAATTTTAGCAAATAAAATCACGAATTATTTTGAATTTAAATTTTAATATGACATTTAAAATGTCACGAATTATCACTATTTTTTTAAATTTTGTAATTTCGTCCCACCAATTTTTTTCGATTGTCAGTGTTGAATTGGAGCTTACTTCGATTAGTAAATACAACGTCTTTTTTGTGAGGCTTAAACGATATCGTTTCGTACAATTTCAATTAAAAGTTTCTCCAAATTATAAAGGGACCGTATCCTGTATTTGCACCATAATTTTCAATGTTCAGCAATTTTATCGAAAACGGCATCATAACATGAATATTACATGACGAACTAATCCACATAAACTCCAACTCCAATCGGACGATCGGAAAAAAATATGGGGACGAAATTGCAAAAACTGAAAAGGTGGTGATTTAATTAGCCATACTTCAAAAGTCACGTTAAAATTGCAAATTCAAAATAGTTCATGATTTTATTTGCCAAAACTCCTTTTATTATAATATTATGAGCTAAATAACTTTTATTTTAAAAACTGAAATTAAAAGAATTATATACCCTAACTTTAGATTTAGCAATATTGATAAGGAATTATTAATTACTCCATTTGTCCCAATAAAAGTAGCCATATTTTCACTTTTTTTTGTCTCACTATAAGTGGTTCAAACTCAAAATAAAAGTGTTTAAGCCCTTTTTATTTGTTTAATTGGGTTTCTAATTAAAACCTACTTCCTTTTCTCACATCTCACATTTCTCTCTATCATTTCCCACAAACGCACGGCTCTACCAGCCTCCACCCTCTCACGGTTGTCCCTAAAATTTCGACGAGGTCGGTGCCTATCAGTTGACGTCGTAGTACCCGCTCCGCCTCGCTCTCTTCACCTCTTCGATTCACAAGAGAAATTCTCACAAAACTTGAGCCCTAGATTCGACGCCCTAGCTCTCCTTCATCACAGACCACCACTACCGACTCGCCTGCCACGTCGTCGTGCCTGTTTAGTCCTATTTTGTGATGAATTTCTGGGTGTTTACGTGTTATATTGGTTTATATATTGGTCTTGTTCACTCAAGAGTTAATTAATTGAGCTTTCGTGCTAATTTTGTTGTCTCAGTATTTTATGCTCGAATTGATTAATTCGTGCACAAAAATGAAGACAAAAATTGAGTCAAGTGGTCTTAATAAGAATTGAAGATCGTCTCGATAGGAGTTCGTGGGCAAAAACGGATCTAAAATCCGACTTGAAACGAGGGAGAACGGACCAAAACAAAAACACTACGCAATGCAGTGGCCGGCGGCCTCCGCCTGCGCGAAAAATGCAGTTACGTGTTCGCTATTATTTTCACCACGCCGCAAGTATACGGTGTAGTTGCAATAAGTGGAAGCAAGGTCGTATCCCACAAGGATTGGTGAATTTAAACTTCTAAATATTATTAATGAGTTGTTTTCAATCTATTTAGACAACCAAAGATGAAGAGGTGTTGAGAACTAAAACAAAGCTAAATAAAGCAAGTAAATAAAATAACAACAAGATAAACTTAGTTAATAAATTGGGGAATGACTCGAAGGAAAGTTATCCTAGGGACTAGGTTTCGATGGATCGTAATGAACTTCAATCTAAAGCAATATTAATCTTGATATGGCCTACTTATCTAGGGCGATCTCCCCACTAGTTTTAGCCCCCTCCCGGACGACTAAAACAGTAGATTACGGGTCATAATTGCCGTCCCCGGTCAATCTCTAACCTATAACTCCCAAGAGCACAAAAGATCAACAAGCCCTCACCCAACTCTCAACCTCCCGGTTTATTGAGATGATATGTTTCAAGCTCCTAATCTATTGTAATTATCCTCTCCCGATTCAAATCACAAATTAGAAATGCACAAAAGGTGGCCAACCAATCATACAAGATATAAATCTAGGGCTTGAAAAGATAACAATAAGCACAATCAAGATATATATTAAACAAAGAAATCAATCCATTACAAATCCATCTAATCTAATCCCTAAGATAAGGGATTTTAGCCAAGCATATTCATAATAAAAACAAATCCCAAGTCATAAGAAAACATAAATAAAGATATAGAGAGATAGAGATTCATAGACAAATCCTATAATCTTGATCTTCAATCATGTAGTCTTGATGAGCTCCTTTCCAAGTCTTCCCCTTCTTTCTTTGATTTTGGTGTTGTTCTTGTGTGTGGAAGAGAGAAAAATGGTAGAGAATGGAGGCTAGGGTTTGGAATTGGAGAGTTGGGGAAGATGGAGTGGGTGTGTGTGATGTTTGATATGAGAAAAGAGGGGGAAAATAGAGTTTTGGGCTAAAAATCACGTCTGGGCCCACCAAAAGGCGGATCCCCGCCTCTTCCCCGCGGTCACGGCATGAACCGCGGTTGAAAACGTGGCTGGAAGCAGGGGAGGCCGCGGTCATGGGCCGCGGCCGCGGCTCGGACCGCGGGTGACTGTCAAAAACGTTCTGGACTGCTCTGGAGCAGAGGCCCGCGGTCGGGCCCGTGGCCGCGGCCCGGACCGCGGGTTCCTGGGCTTTATGCGCAGTCAGCTTGTTCGGCTCCGTTCTCCCTCGTCCGGACTCGGATTTGGTCACCGTTTGCGCTCACGAATTCCTATCGAGACGTACTTCGATCTAATGTCTTCAAAATCCTCCAATTAATCCTTGATTTTCCCTGAAATCACTCCAAAACTACACCAAGGAATCAAAATTCAACAAAACTCAAAACTGGGATACAAACACATATTAGCAATCAATTCATGGGGGGGAAATGACAACAATTCATGCGATATTGAGGTACGAAAACCATGTTTGTCATTACGGAAAATGCTATTTAAACTCTTTTTCAAGGGTTTTGAAAGGACCTTCGCCTCCCACAGCCTCCATACCCTTTCTCCACCATCTTCCCTTAGTTTTTGGAGCTAGAAACTTGTCCTAACAACATTAGATTGCATTGGATTGTCGTTTACATTGAACTATTGTATGAATTCCTCTATTGGTTAGTTTCTACTTATGTTTCTTGATTGTTTACCTTTGTTACTTATAGATTAATATTGATTGATGCATTTGATTATCTCATGCCTAGTTAACGTTTTTGGCTTGTTGTTCAATTTATTAGTTTAGTTCTCCACTGAATTTTGTGTTGTGATTTCATTTACATGTTCTTTAGGATTAATGATGATTAGTGTTTTCCATGGATTTGAATGCTTGTTCAGTTGTTCTTTTGTCTCGCCCTGATAATTGTTGATTTACGCTTTAGGATTTATATTGTCTTTTCGATCATTAGATTAGAACCTTGGTTTTTATGTTTCCCTGTTACTGCTTTCTTTATTATGTTTATTCTTTCGCCTAGTTAACTTTATAAGTTTTATTTCAATTACGCTTTAGTTTACAAGAGAGAGAGTGTCAGACCCAGCTATGGATTAGAGTGTGTAGGATTTACTGTTTCCTGTGCGTAGCATAATTAGCCGCCCTGCTTAGCCTTCCTTGAGAGACGACTTGGGTTAGCTTATCACACTAGGACGACCTCGTACGATTGCGAGTCAATCCCTTAGGTGCGTTTGATTTTCGTGTTTAGGCGATTATTTGTGCTACTTTGTTTTCCGTGTTCATTTTGTTTTTACTCGATTATTTTTTTTTTCACCGGTGCGTTTGATCTTTTTGTTGAGTGTTGTTGATACGATCCTTACCAGACTGTTCAAACGAACACGCTAGCGGAAGACTGACGAACGAACGATAGAAGGAACAGATAATGGAGATCCCAAAACCTCTGAATCTAACCCACGGAATGATATAGGCGATGGAATCCCTATACCCCAACATGACGTTGATGCAGCAACTCGGGGACGATAAATGACACTCGACGAGGGTTGGTTGACTCGTCGTTACGCCGATAGATAAATTCTCTTGGAATATTCAAGAGGAATTCAAAAACTATCAAGAGAGAAATAAAACTCACAGTTTTTTTGATAAAAAAATAATGTTCAATTTTCGTGGGTTACATATCAGCCATATATATAGGCAAAAACTAAACATAGTCTAACAAGGAAACAACTTAAAACAAACCCTAATCTAATAAGGAAACAAATCCTTAGTCAAAACAAAGTATAAAACTCAAAACTGACTCAACTAAGGTCCAATTTCAGCCACCCTAATATAACCCACGAAAATATAAAATAAAAACAAATAAAAAACTCGATTAAATCAGCCCACATATTCAACGTAACTTGGGCCTCCATGGCATGCATCATTCCCCTCCTTTTGAAAGGGATTTGTCCTCAAATCCAAGTCGTCAATTCAAATGCCGGGATAAAAAACCAGATCTTCGTTTCTTGCAAGAAACGACTGTTGGACCATAGCTTTGCTCTCTTGTCCATCATTCTTCTTCTTCGGCTCTAACTCTGACGTCTCTTGAACCTTGAACATGAAGGAGTTCTTGTTGAAAATATCGCCATGCTTCACTTCTCTTCCGATCAACCCCAATTCCTCAACCATGGCTCTACTAGCCACATTCGTGCAACTTCCCCCATCAATGATAATGCCGCACACCTCGTCTTGAATAAGACATCTCGTGTGAAAGAGATTCCCCCGCTGCTTGCTCTCATTGGGTTGAGTTTGGGTACTCAGAACTTTCGTAGCTACAAAAAGCTTTCCCATAGGTGGCAAAATCTCCTCTACCTCCTCTTCTTCGTCGGACCCCTCCAATTTTGGCATATCGGGATCGATCTCCTCACCATTAGTCACCACCTCGCTATCATCTCTCATGATCATAACTTGTCTGTTCGGACACTCACACATAATATGCCCAAATCCATGATACTTGAAACACTTTTTACCTCGATTGCAACCATCGGAAACTGTCGGATTGCCCTGATTTACTGAACTCACACCCTCTATTCGAGACCTAAAGAACTGCTTCTTGTCATAACTTGGCGGCGCCTCTTTTTTCCATTGATTCCTTTTTGACGAGAAACCACTAGAAACTGGTTGAGACTACCTCCAATTGCCCTGATTTTGGCGCTGATTGTTGTTGTTGTTGGTGGTAGGGGTGAGCATCGGTCGGTTCGGCCGGCCGACCGACCGTTTTTTTACAAACCGAACCGACCGATCGGTTTGAAAAAAATTGGCCAACCGACCGACGTGAACAATTCTAATCGGCCGTAAACCGAACCGATCAATGTTCAGTTTTCGACCGTCCGAACTGCCCCGACCGACAATCCAAATCCAAAATTCAACTATCCAAATCAATATTACAAATATCCAAATCCAACAATCCAAATCAACCGGAGATGGAGGTTTCTGGCGCGGCGTAGGGCGGAAGACTGGAGTCTGCGGCGCGGCGGAAGAGTGTGATTCTGGCGCGGCGGATGGCTGCGGCCATCTGGAGTCTGGACTGGTGCGTCTTCGACTAGGTAGGGCCATAGGGGTGCAGACTCTGGAAGGGGGGAAGGTGGTCTGACCGGAGGCGTCGACGGAGATAAAGAGAGGTGGTTTGGACTCTGGAGAGCAGCGCGGCTGCGGGCTGCAGATATGATGTCGGCGTGGTGGTGTTGAGAAGCCTATTTTCAGGCGCGAATGGCCGCAGATCTGATGCCGGCGTGGTGATGTCGGGAAGCCTGATCAATGATAACGACTTCTCCCTTTGTTTGAAGCCTTAAACAGGTTAGCCAACTTCAACCCTTTGTTTGAAGCTTTAAAAGCTATATGCAATGCACGAGGCGAAGCATGGGTTCTCAGGAATGCTAGGGAGCCTAGACTACATGCACTGGACTTGGAAGAATTGTCCAATGGCAAGGAGCATACACTCACGGGAATCACGGCCAACCGACTATTATTCTTGAGACCATAGTATCCCAAGATCCGTGGATCTGACATGCCTTCTTCGGAGTCGCAGGCTTGAACAACGACATGTGTCGTTGAATCAATCAACTTTGTTCAACGACGTTCTTTTGGAAAATGCTCTAGGGTGCACTTCAATGCCAACAATGCCCACTATACAACATGCTCAACTTAACAAATGGAATCTACCCAGATTAACTAGTCTTCTTAAAAAGCCCCCATTTCCTAGTGACGACAAGAAGAAGAGGTTCAAAGTGATGCTAGAAGCTGCACGAAAGGACATAGAACGAGCTTTTGGTGTTCTTCAAGCTTATTGGGCTATTATTAAAGGTCCGACTCGTTTATGGAATAAGGAACAAATGAGATATATCATGTTTGCGTGGATTATTTTGCACAACATGATAATCGAGAGATGCGACAGATTGGGAGACCGAGGCCGGTGGTGAGGGATCTAACAACGATTCTCAACATCAAATTAATACCGGAGCTCCGACGCTTATTTGGCTCGAGACGTAACTCGTCGTGATCATTTTTGATGATTTCAAATTGCTACTTGATGGTTGAGAATTGCCTTGTGAGTGGCTTGATTCTACTTTGGCAATGGAAGTTTGTGAGTAAAGACTGTTTGATTTTACTTGGCTGTTTTGTGTGTCGTGTTTGTCGTGTCCGTTTTCTTTTTGTCTTCCTTCTTTTAGTTAAGTCATCTGTGTCGAGTCTTTGAGAGGATTAAGATGTGTGACCAACAATGATTGAGAATTGAGTTTAGTCTTCACTTCATACTTGAGGGCAAGCATGATTCAAGTGTGAGGATGTTTGATGTGTGTATTTTAATTGTTCACATTCTTGAATTATTTTGTGCTTTAATGGAATTTAATATACACAATTAGGTGATTTTTGGTGCAAGAATTGAAGAGTTTGATGTCGACGAATTTGAGGAAAAGAAATTAGAAGAGAAGAGAATTTTGATATATTTATGAAAAGCCCGAAAGATGCAAGAAGAGACGAATTAATTGGGCTATAATTTAGATTAATCTCTTTGGCCCATCTAGGGATAGCAACGGGCCGGATCTGGACCGGGTCTGGCCAATACCAGATCCAGATCCATTTTCATATACTAGATCCAGATCCGTGGATCTGAAAATTTTGGATCCAGATCCAGATCCGTCAGATCCGCGGGTCCACGGGTCCAGATCCATGGATCTACTATTTTCAAATTAAATTAAAAAAATTTCACAAAATCAACAACATCTAATTTCCATCATGAAAAATATAACACAAAATACTTTTATCTAATTACTTTTAGTTTATATTCTTTTGAATATAATTTATTTATTATTTTTAATTTAGTTAATATTATTAGTGAACTAAATATAAAATACAAAAAATATATATAAAAAAACGGATCCACGGGTCGGATCTGGGCCGGATCCGGATCTAAAATTTCAAGATCCAGATCCAGATCCGTTTTCAAAACTGAGATCCAGATCCAGATCCAAATCCGTCGGGTCCAAAAAATTGAGATCCAGATACGTAAAAACGGATCTGGATCCACGGATCTGGACCGGGTCCAAGGCTTCGACTTCTGCAACATGCTCAAGTTCAAGTCTTCTAACTGGCCACCTACTGTCCATCTTAGCAGCAAGTTAAAGGTAACTGTCTTCCCAAGCCATGATGGAATTATGGCAGGAGTTGGAGTTGTCGACTTTACAGTAAACATAAATCTGAATAAGTCTCTTATTGTAACTAAATTGGTGCCACTTATATCTCTGTAACGATGGATCATCTGCTTGATATCAACCCATGAATTAACAAGACTGAAATCTTCAATCACTCGATCAAGCAATTCGTATCCTCGGTAGAATGCACTAGGACATGAGGGAAGAACGAGCCTTTCTCCGAACTCGAGATGTTCCCAACTTGGTATGAACTCGTTAAGGGTTGGGAAGAAAGAAAAACAAGTACGGGCAATGCGGACCAATAAGTCCTCGGCTATAGGAGCTACAATTGCGGAAGTCTTCTACGCTTAGCTACAGGAACTCAACATCAGCAAATAGGTGATTTTAAGCCAAGTTTTGATGCCCTGAGATGAATGGTTTGAAAGCCTTGCTTAGCTTATATGTCTATTGAGTTAGTTATTTACCAAGGTTGTAAAGGAATAGAATATTCTATTCTTCATAACTTGTCTCAAACAAGAGAAATAAACGAGTAAATTTATTTATAGATATTCCGACATGTTCCCTATGCTAACTCGGTTCTTGAACTCTGGTCAACAAACAATACGAGCTGCCAGGTACATCGGTCAAGGTTTCGTGATTACCTTGTCCCATGCAAATCGTTTACCTGTAACTATTCAATACCCCTACGAAAAATTGATTACATCAGAACGTTTCCGATGCCGAATCCACTTTGAATTTGATAAATGCATTGCTTGTGAAACTCTTTCCCTTGGCAACTAATTAGCATAAGTGGAGACGGCCGCATACATTAGAAAATAAGTTAGGTTTTTATTTCAATTTCTTTCTTAGACTACACGTTTTCTCCTTAGGTTAAGATTTTGCTTTGTTGACTTTGCTTTTGCTTTGAAGTTTGGGGCTGGACAAGGAACTTGTGGCAGACGATTTTTACTTGGTTTTCATAGTGGTTATTTCATTTAATTGCAATTTATTTTCTTGTTCTATGTTTATCTTTATTTCTTTGATTTTTTTTTGAGAGAATCTTTGATTTCTTTTAGTTTAATTATGAATAGCTAATTTTTTAATTTGGCGAGAATAATGAAATACTGATTTAATATCTGTGAGACCTAATTATGCATAAAATTGATTCCTATTGATTTCAATTTTTTCCTTGTGTTTAAAGACAATTCTGATTTTATTTAAGTCTGACCAATTTAGGTTTAATTGGATTACAATCAATTAGCACCTATAATCCGTAATTGTTGGAATATGGCTGATTATTGATAAAGCTACCATGTTCGTAGTATGGATAAATTGATAGACGAATTATTGCTTGCATTCTTGGGTAATTTGTCTAAATCGGGTTCCTTTATCGTAATGTTATTAGAATATTAAATCTAGGTCTGGCGTCTCCAGCTAGGTTATATTTTAATAAGGGAAATAAGGAGGTCTGACGTCTCCAGCTGTTTATCGATACAGTAAGTAGGAATTGGAGTACATCCGTTGCGTTCACGGTATCCTATACTTGGTTGGTTAATAGGGATTAATTTATCTTTGCGTCGATGATCAGAGAATTGAATTAGCGTGGATTTATTCGAGTCTAGTTACTTTTCATTTATTATTTTCTAGTGTTATATTATTTGATTTAGTTTGCTTTCTTAGTTGATAATTATTTTCTCAAAATTAAGGCGTGATGGCTACACCAAATTAGGTCTTTAGGGAATTAAATGATTTTACCTGCTCTCTGTGGTTCGACCCTGCTTATCATTATATTCATTTAATTCTTGATAGTATTGCATGAATAATTTTTTCAACAACTTCATTACATGTAATGTATTAAATAATGTAATCTCACTAAAAAAAATACACAATACATCACAAATACATACACATATATATATATATATATATATATATATATGGTGTGGTTCTAGAGAGAACTACATTATTTGTGAGACCATCAAATGCATACACTGTAAAAATTAATGCATTCGCTGTTAAAATTAATGCACTAAAAAAAATAAAAAAATTGCTCCCTTCAGGATTTAAACCCAGGATCTGCATTCATCCAACAAGATGATGCAACCACCGTAGATCTTGATGATCCAATGACTGAAAATGGTTCTCCGTTCTTCTTTTATTTAGTGGTTCTTTCTTGAACCTCTCCATATATATATATATATATATATATACACACACACACACACACATATATATATATATATGATCATGTAGTATATATCGTTGCCTTAGGTAGTGACGTAGGACCAAATCTGGACCACACACTTTGCACATGTGGCGTACCAAGATTGTGACACGTGGCAAGTAGCTTCTAAGGCTTTCCAAAGCAAAATCTACAAAGGGGTAAAATTGGAATATATTTTTGGATATTAAAAAAAATTAAATATATATATATAGGGGCGCGCTCCAGTGAAACCCCCTATTTTTCGTGTAACATGAGGACAATGAATAAGACATATAATACTAATGAACAAGACTCATATCTAACGAATCTAACGAACAAGATGTATATACTGATGGACCGGATCTACAGCCTGTGTGCGACATCTGCGTTCGACCGGATCTCGCCGCCCGCGAGATTTACGTCGTCCGGCAGAACACAGCCTGTGTGCGGCCCTCGCCATACTCCCCGCGTTCGACCTCGTCGTCGTCTTCGGATGTGTGCGAGATCTGTGTGCTAGATCTCCAGCCTGTGTGCGAGATCTACAGAAACTGAGCTCGCCCTTTCTCGCGGTTCTGCCGCCGCACTTCTCCGCCTGTAATCGCCCACTGCGCGTGCAGGCGCGACGCCCGCTGCCGTCCGCGCTCAGTCGTTCCCTGCCCAGGAGATTCCGATTGCTCCTGCCCAGGCGTCCGCTGCCGTCCAGCCGTCCTCGTCTGACAGCCGATGCCCACATCCGCAGAGTCCGTCACCCAGCATCTGATGGCGCCGCTCTTTGGAAATTGGGGATCTGGCGCCGCTCTTTGAAAAATGAAAATCCGATGGTTTTGACGGCGGAGGTCTCCGCCAACTCTCCACGAACGTCGGGCTCGTCTCCCCAGCAGCGCCTCCCGAATGTTCTTTCTCCCCAGAAATTACACCATCCTGCTGCTCTGCGTAAGGCTGAACACACAAGCGCCGAGTTTCAGATTGTTTCATCGGCAGAGGTCTCCGGCAATGTTTCTCCACGAACATCGGGCGCGTCTCCCCAGCAGCGTCCCCCGACTGTTCTTTCTCCCCAGAAGCCCCCTAATCCTGTTGCTCTGCGTGAGGCTGAAGACTCCAGCGCCGACTTTCGGGTTTCTGCGCCGATCGTTTCATCAGACAGAGGAGCCCTCAACCTCCCCTCGGTTTCTGCAAATTTTGAACAACATTTGAAACCCTCGAATGGGGTTTCTAAGCAAAACTTTCAAGTTAATCTAAGGAGCACGGTGGATGTCCCTGCTGCACCTGTTTCTGTGAAGTCGACTGACCAACAGAACGTTTCATACGCTCGGATTACTGCCCCAACGGTTCGACAGCCGGATTTACCAGCGCATAATTTTCGTGCCCTCCGTCCGGTTAGGCATGGTGATCAAGGTACTCTTGTTATACCACGTGATATTCAGGATTCTCAATTGAAGAAGTTTAAGCATGCTCTTATAGGCAGACTTTTGTTAAATAAAGGCGATAAGCCGAGGCAATCTCGTGAGTTAAAGGCGGAACTTCAATCGCTTTGGAAAATTTCTTCTCCCTGGCACTTGATGCCGATGGGAAAGGGTTGCTACACTCTTAGATTTCAATCGAAAGAGGATAAAGACACTGCCAAAGCTAATCTTTTATGGAATTTATCTGTTGGATCGCTTCGGTTACGTGATTGGGTACGTTACTTTAATCCATACAAGGAATCTTCTTCTCTCGCTCAGATGTGGGTTCGGATTTATTATTTGCCTGTGGAATTATGGCATCCTGAAATTATTTCGGGTATTGGAAGTTGGCTTGGACAACCGTTGAAAATTGATGGAAATTCTATGACTGGAGATGTAGGACACTTTGTGCGTATGTTGGTCGAAATTGATTTGGCACAGCCTTTGCCGTTGACGCTTAATATTGATGGAGGGGACTACGAGTTTTCGGTGGAGTTCAGTTATGAATATATACCTATTTTTTGTCATCGATGCAAGATTACGGGCCATTCGATGGAGAAATGTCGCAAGGGTGACAAACCACAGGGAAAGACAACAGATGAGGTGGAAAAGAGGGACAACGGATCGGAAAGACACGCTATCGGGAAGGCGGTGGTACAAGCTTCGGTGTTGAATAACACTGAGGCTTTGGAAGCGGTAGATAATAATGATTCCTCGGATCATTTACAAGTTACATCTGTTAAAGCTGCTGAGGTGAAGTCTGCTCTGATGGAGCGTGCTCAAGTGGAGCACACCACGGGAGAGCAGAAGAATGTGAATTCCTTTGCCCCTTTGGTGACGGCGAATCAATCAAGTGAGATGGCTGACCATACAGTTTACGCGCCGGATACGGCTGTTTTGAAGCAGATTATTCAGCCAGATAATAGTGACGAGGAGGTGGAAGAGGATCTTGAGATGGAGACCCCGTCTGGGAAGAATGTTAAAGACTCTCCTACTCCAGATTTTGCAAGTCGAATTAATCGGTTAGAGGAGCAGGTTAGCCAGGGAATACAATTACTTGTTGATCAAGCACCGCCTAAACGACGGGGACGTCCTCCAAAGGGTATGGAGCGCCCACGCGTCCCACAACCTTTGGAAGATACCATAAAGAATCGACTCCGTCATGCGGAGGAAATGGGCTATAAGCCGAAGGAGTTTGTTATCGATAATAGCAGAAGTGCTAGTATCTGTGTTTTGAATAATATCCCCAAAGGACGTTGGTCGGATGAAATGGAGATGGACGACCTCTGCAACAACATGGATCATTCTTGAGATTGAGTTTCTGTACGCTGAAGTTTTAGGCTTCCTGCGTTTCCTCTTTTTGTTTTTCTCTTTATTTGGACGAGCTCCTTCTCGAGCCTCGGGCCCTTTGCTTGCGTACTTGTGCTTTCACTGGTTTTTCCTTTTTCTTTTTAATAAAACTTCAATTTAATAATTGAATTCGACTAAAAAAAAAAAAAAAAGATGTATATACTGATGAAAGATAAAATTTAAAAAATTGTTAATGAATAAGATGTATAGGATTGATAAAATAAACGCACCAGATCGTACCCTAGATCTCACTAAAATTAGGGAATCTCATTGGAGCGGCCCCTTATATATATATATATATATATATATATATATAGAAAGAGGTTCTTATAAAAATCTCTTTTAACATGAGAACTAGGAACCACATCTTAGCCTTTAAATTTGAAGATCTAATGGATAGGATTAATTTGAAAAAAATAACGCCCAAAATGTGGTTAGTAGTTTTAGACATCCGTTTATTTTACTTTTCCATTAGTCTAAGGTTACATTTGTCTTTTAGCAATTACTTAATTAAATCTATATTATATGCACGATTTAGATTACTTAATTAAACCTAGATGATATTCACGAAATCTGTGCATTTTTAGGTAGTCGTGTGTTTCTACTTTTCGCTTTTAATCTTTTACTTTCTATTCTTAATTTTCTCTCATTATTTCTCCAAGTCTTCTTTATTCTTCCATACTCTTAATATCAAGTATTTTTTATGACAGTTGTACCAGTATTTAAACACGAAGAACACTGAAGGTATTTATTAATTTAATTGTATTATTTTTTTGTTGATCAATTTAATTTATTTATTCTCGATTTTTTTAAAAAGATTTTATGTTTATTTGATTTTGAGGAAGTTGTTCTTTTGCAGTGTTAATTGTTTAAAAATGGTGCAAATATTATGTATTGCACAAAAGATTTGTAGTATTTTAGTTTTCTAGTTACAATCTTTTCATTCCAGTTTTTATAATCTGTGCCTATGTATATGTGCACTTACGTGTTCATTTCTTTTTATTATTCCTTTTTCCCTTTTTAAATGTGAATTTATATAATTTAGTAGCAAAACTTCGACCTTTTTCATGTTTCATCCAAAGGTTATATACCATATGTCAACTGCATAGTTAAATGATTTGTTGCATTCATCAAAGAATTTATTGCATACACATTTTAATTGATTTGTTGAAATAAAGGGTTTTGATTTGAATAATTGCGTTTTTAATTGAATTCGTATACGTGTGTTAATTGAAATATTTGTGATTGAAATAGGTTTGAAATAAATATTTGTATACGTAAATAAGTATTGATTTTAATTGCATAGTTTTTATATTGAATGCTCCAATTCGAATTAATAACAAAAATGCCAAGATTTATTTACTGCATAGATAAAATAGTGTGTTGCATATTTGAACCTTAATTTGCATAAACCATTGTATTTAATTTTGAATTTGTTTCTGAAAATTTATTGCATTGTAATGCATATAATTGTAAATATATGTTTTACAATTGCATACATTTCTGATGAGGATGCACAGATTGTATTTGCATATAATTGCACAGATATGTTTTAAAATTGCATAGATTTCTACCGAGTTATAGATAAAAAATTAATGCATTCATAGTTTTTTTTGGTTATTTAATTATATTATTGCACATATTTTAGTATTTTTAATGTTTAAGAATATTTTATTATTTTATTCAGATTCTGTGCATCTTGATTTGGAAACTACGGATGTTGAAGATTTTTACGTGCCTCAATGCGATGATACATTGAAACCTAAAATTGGGCAGAAATTTGATACTCTTCAAGATGGTGTGAGTTTTTACCGTGCATACGCAAGTGCATGTGGATTCACTATCCGTAAGAGTATGCAAAAAAAAGCAAAAGATGGTAGTGGTGTTATTGTTTTACGATATATGGTGTGTACACATGAAGGTTCAAAAGAAGATGTTAAAGTGAAACATGTTGACCAAGGTGCAAAAAAACAAAAGAGAAAACGTGTGTCTTGTAGGGTGCATTGTATGGCTCGTGTTGGTTATCGATTCGTAGCTGGGATTGGCTATGAGATTTATAAATTCATTGAAGGTCACACGCATAAGTTGGCTTCCGAAGCGTATCAGCATTTATTGAAAGTTCATAGGAATATTGATTATGGGCATCAATTTTTCATGGCTAAATGTTTTAAGGCTAATATAGGTGCAGTTCGTTCCTTCAAGATTTATTATGAGTTAGTAGGTGGTGTGGATGATGCTGGGTGCAGGAAGATTGACTTTAAAAATTATTCTCGTGATGTGAAGTCATGGGCCAATGGAGTTGATGTCCAAATCTTACTTGAAAAGTTTAAGCGAAAGAGTTCTGCAAATAGTGGGTTTTTTTTAGTATGATGTTGATGAGTCAAACAAGTTGACTAGACTATTTTGGGCAGATGCTGTATCAATTGAGAACTATAAAATTTTTGGACATGCAATATCATTTGATGCAACGTATAACACGAATAGGTATTATTTTATTTTATTTTTAAAATATATACATTCCATATTAAATTTCATACTATGTTCATTATAGTTTCATTTAAATGTTTCGCAGGTATAGTTTGATCTTCACTCCCTTCACAGGTAAAGACGATCATGGAAGGTGTGTTACTTTTGGAGCTGGATTGATTTCGCGTGAGGATAAAGAATCATATTCTTGGATTCTGTCAACTTTTGTGAAGTGCATGGGATCGCAGCCTACTATGATAATCATAAACATTTGTTTATGATTAGCCTCCCATTTCTCGCGCCCGTCGACAAGACTTCTTATAACATACTCGCACCAATTCCATTGATGCAGAGTCAATAAGTCTTCTACGCATTTGATAATCAAAGGAACCACATATCCATGGCCTCTATACTCCACTAGTGTGTGTGCAACCAAAATCAAGAAATGTCTCTTGAACCAGTCCCCTCCATCAACGCATTCACGTGCAACTCTTTCCAGGTCACTCGCTGTGATTTGCCCCTTCTTGCAGTTAGGGAAAAATGAAACACATTGATCTTTTAAAGTATGCTTCTATTTGGCCTCAACTGACTCGATCAAATTTGGGCCTCGAGGGAACCCAAAAACCCTCTGCACATCCTCTTCCGTCACTTTGATAAATTTGCCATTGCAAAGTTGAATCCTCAGCTCTTTTCTGTCAAAACTCTTTATAACCCAATAGGCTAACTTTGTAGGTAGTTCATTGATTTGTAGATGCAATAAATCCCCAAACCCAATATGTTTTACAGCTTCCTTTTGGGTGTCGTTGAGTGATGATATCAACTTATGCAAATGTGATGGGCTGCCACGTGATCGAAGCATAGGATGATTATTACCTTCCTTGTGAACAGTATCTTTTGCCCCAACATTTTCAGTATTCTTCTCATTTAAACCTTCTTCAACAAAGTCATCATCATAAATGCACAACGCTTCATTGATCTTACGAACAACCCTATTTCTCGCATTTATGACTCGTGCCTCATTAACTGCATATTATAAAGTTTTCACACGTAAGTATAAATGAACAATATTATTTACTAATAAATTATTTTTCTTTATGTTTAAGATCTTACGAAGTGTGTCTTCAAAAGAAGCGTTTGCCTTTTCCTTTCCTTTCTTTTTCGACCTTGTAGCTTCCATACACTCATCAATGATTGTAGATGCATTAACTGAAACACATGAAATATTTATAATGAAATGCACAAATAAAATAAATAACACATTAAAAATATTTGAAACTTGTATTATACCTTCAGCATCATCAGTTCCAATTTGCTCATTACTTGGACCATCATTTTCTTTACGTCTTGAGTTACTAACATCTGTTGTGTAACCCAATTTGAATGCATATTTTGCTAAGAATAAAATAGAATAAGAACATTTACAATATTTAACATTGTTAACATTTTACTTTTCCGCCGATTTTTGAGAATACAATCAGCAACTTTATCAGCTAAAATATTGTAGAATTCCTCTAGACGTTCACCAGTGTCATCTTGCAAAAATAATAAAAGTAATTAACATATTTCTACATAAGAATATATATAAAATCAAAATATACCATTTGGACGCTCTTTATTAACCATTCTAGCAGATGATTTCTTCCCACGAGTAGGGATGGCAACGGGCCGGATCTGGACCGGGTCTGGCCAATACCAGATCCAGATCCGTTTTCATATACTAGATCCAGATCCAGATCCGTGGATCTGAAAATTTTGGATCCAGATCCAGATCCGTCAGATCCGCGGGTCCACGGGTCCAGATCGATTGATCTGCTATTTTTAAATTAAA
Organism: Salvia miltiorrhiza; assembly: GCF_028751815.1. Lineage (NCBI taxonomy): Eukaryota > Viridiplantae > Streptophyta > Magnoliopsida > Lamiales > Lamiaceae > Salvia > Salvia miltiorrhiza. Next base: position 50,131,730 of record NC_080393.1, on the reverse strand, counting down.
TTAAAAAAAATTCACAAAATCAACAACATCTAATATCCACCATGAAAAATATAACACAAAATACTTTTATCTAATTACTTTTAGTTTTTATTCTTTTGAATATAATTTATTTATTATTTTTAATTTAGTTAATATTATTAGTAAACTAAATATAAAATATAAAATATATATATAAAATAAAACGGATCCACGGGTCGGATCTGGGCCAGATCCGGATCTAAAATCTCAAGATCCAGATCCAGATCCGTTTTCAAAACTGAGATCCAGATCCAGATCCAGATCCGTCGGGTCCAAAAAATTGAGATCCAGATCCGTAAAAACGGATCTGGATCCACGGATCTGGACCGGGTCCAAGATCCACTGCCATCCCTACCCACGAGGCATATTTAACTGTCCAAAAATTCAACATTGCAACATATTACTTTCACGGATGCAATTAAAAAATCATCTATGCAATAAAACAATTAGGTAAACAAAAAAAAGCATTTACCTTTAATTAATTACCTAGATGCATATTAATAATTTCGTAGATGCACAGATGACTATAAATAATTGCAGGGAATGAACTTTAATTGCATAGACGTATTTTACTAATTGCATAAATGCATATCCAACATCTATGCATCACAATCCTTCATCTATGCAAATCAAACAAAACCTATCAAAGAATCGCAAGAAATGATAACTATGCAACCCAATCCAACATCTATGCATTACCAACTTCAAAATATGCAACCCCAGTAACAAAAACAGAACAAAAACGTTTCAATTTGGCTATCTATGCATCAATATCCAACATATATGCATCACAACCTCAAAATATGTAACTCCAATAAAAAAACAGAAAAAAAACGTTTCAATTTTTGCCATTTATGCATAGGGCTGTCTAAACGGGACGGGTCGGGTACCCTACCCGAAAAAATCGGGTACCCGAACCCGAAAATACCCTAAATTTGCTACCCGAACCCGAACCCGAATTTAAAATCGGGTACCCTAATACCCGTTTCGGGTACCCGAGTCGGGTATTCGGGTACCCGAAATTACCCGGTGTAAATGAGCTCGTCCAATTCAATCGGGTAAATCGGGTATTTCGGGTATTAGGGTACCCGAATTACCCGATTTTGATATTAGGGTACCCTAATACCCGAAAATACCCTATTTTTTTAAAAAAAAATTTGAAAATGTAACCCCTATTTGAAAATCGTCGGAGCTCGGAGGCTGCTGCACGGGCGAACGGCTGCTGCACGGGCTGCTGCGGCGGCGAAGGGCTGCTGCCACAGGCGAGGCGAGGGTCGCGAACTGGGGAGGCCGGAGGCGGAACTGCTGCTGCACTGGCGAGGGGCGAGGGGCGACGGCGAGTGGCGGCCGGCCGGAACTGCTGCTGCACTGGCGAGGGGCCGAGGGTCGCGAACTGGGGAGGCCGGAGGCGGAACTGCTGCTGCACTGGCGAGGGGCGAGGGGCGACGGCGAGTGGCGGCCGGCCGGAACTGCTGCTGCACTGGCGAGGGGCCGAGGGTCGCGAACTGGGGAGGCCGGAGGCGGAACTGCTGCTGCACTGGCGAGGGGCGAGGGGCGACGGCGAGTGGCGGCCGGCCGGAACTGCTGCTGCACTGGAGGCGGAGGCGGAATTGCCGATTGCGGGAGGGAAGGGATGAATTGAAAAACAGGGGGGGCGCGGGAGGAGGTAACTAGGGCTGCTGGGCTGGGGTTCACAGTTTTTAGTTTTAGATTAATTAAATAATTTAAATAGAATTTAAAAAATCGGGTATTTCGGGTATACCCGATACCCGAACGGGTATACCCGATACCCGTTTTTTTGAACCCCTAACTACCCGAACCCGTACCCGACCCCGAAAAAATCGGGTATCGGGTACCCAATACCCGATTTTTTCGGGTCGGGTATCGGGTACCCGATTACCCGAACCCGAAATTCCCAGCCCTATTTATGCATAAATATCCAACATCTATGCATCACAATCCTTCATCTATGCAAATCAAACAAAACCTATCAAAGAATCGCAAGAAATGATAATTATGCAACCCAATCCAACATCTATGCACTAACAACTTCAAAATATGCAACCCCAGTAACAAAAACAGAACAAAAACGTTTCAATTTGGCTATCTATGCATCAATATCCAACATATATGCATCACAACCTCAAAATATGTAACTCCAATAAAAAAACCGAAAAAAAGTTCTAATTTTTGCCATTTATGCATACATATCCAATATCTATGCATCATAATCATTCATCTATTCATCTATGCAAATCAAACAAAACCTATCAAATAATCGCAAAAACTGATAACTATGAAACACAATCCAACATCTATGCATCACCATCTTTCATCTATGCTAATCAACAACACCCATCATCTACTAAATTTTACAAAAATAACCAAAATCGGCCAGAATCCGCCGATTGCTAATCAAATAAAACCAAATCAAACAAACAGCTATGCAATTACATAAAAAATGTATGCAATTATAATACCTCAAATTCAAATCGGTCGAAGCTTCCGCCGCCTCCTCCTTGTATAAATCGGACAGAATCCGCCGCCCCCCTCTTGGAATAATCGGACAGCCTCCGCCGCCGCCTCCTGTTACAGATTGCCGAAACCGCCGGGAACGACGAAGACCCAATTCGCCCAAGCCGCCGAACGCCAACTCCTTGTACAGGAGGGAAAATTTCGAACCTTGCACAGATCGCCGAAACCGCCGCCGGAGAACACCCTGTGTCCGATGCTTCGTCGCCGGCGTGCAGATCGGTCCTTCGTCGACTGCACAGATGTCTGCGGTTTTGAGGTTCTCAAGCCCTAGATGAAAGTGAAAGTGAAAGTGAAAAATGTAAATGATGATGCGTGTAAATTTTAATTTCATTCTTTACATTTCTACCCTTTTAATTTAAAATACATTTACATTATATATATATATATATATATATGTTGGGAACTTAATGAAATATCCTAATCCTAGTTTTGATGATACCAAAATCAATAGGTTTCAATTGTAATAGACTAGAACTGTTCGAACTCAAGTGTTAGAGTTCTTTCTCTAGTTTAGTTTCTATTCTGAAGACTGAAAACTGAAAAACGAAGGACTGAAGACTAAAGATGCCGACTGATGTAACGATTAAGGCAAAGTCAAATATTGATATTTGACCTATCAGTCGAAGGATCAGTTTCGACTGATTACTTAATGCGTGCCACGTGGATTCAACGGACTGATACTAAAGTCAAGTATCAGTTAAACATTCTTCCTTGCACTGAACCTCCAACGTTCAAAGGAAGCCACGCACTCCAGAAGTACAGCCGCATTAAATGCAGAGATCTCAGGATCATCATTTCTCTGCAGAGGCTATTCATTTTGATGATTACCTTTTCAGAGATGTCGCATCTCCTGCTCTTCAAAGTAGCCGTTCTCACCAAATAAGGAACCTCGAAGATTGAAGCCTCAGCTCAAGTTCAAATTACTCTTTAACGGAAGAAATCTTGAAGACCATCTCCGCCAACAGATCTATTCAAGACGTCTCAAATAAATAGCGCTCGAGGATCACTTCAATCTACACCGATTCAACAACATAAGCTGAAACGCTGCCAAATTTATTACTCAGCTAAACCAAGCCTCCCCAAAGTTTGAATCGAAGAAGAGAATCACAAAGCCAAAAATCAGTCACTGCTGATTACATACATTCTCTTAGACCTTAGGCAAATATTGTATATCCAAAGCCTAGGTAAAACTGATTGCAAAGAACTTGTTCTTTGTGGTTTAGTTGGCAAGTTTTCAAACCACTCTACAACCAACCGAATTGAGTGTTTGTGTCGAAAAGGAGTTCAGACCAGTGTTCTGTATCCGTGAGGTCTTAATGCCCAGTGTGCACTAGGAGTGAGAAATCCAACCAGGTGCGTTGGTACTGAAGATAAGATCTTCAGTCATCTCGTTTGTGTGTACCCGCAAGCACACGTTCAGGTTTGTTGTGCACCCGTAAGCACTAGCATCGGTTTGCAGTGCACCCGTAAGCACTTGCCCAGTGAAGTTGTTGGTCTAATCAACCAACCGTGGATGTAGGAAGTGTTTTCCGAACCACGTAAAAATCTCTGTGTTATTTGCAGCTTTTAGTACTTACATTCTTACTTGTGCTCTTACCTTCATAAACTGAAAATTGATTAATTGCAAAGAGAAACTTAACGACTGACAACGTGTTTAATTACACAGGCTATTTCGAAACAAAAGTTTTCCGTTGCGTGTGTTATCAGTCTAATTGATCTATCTTCTGATAGTCAGTAAGATTCATAACATATCTCTGTTTATCAAACTCGACTGAAGCCTTACGTGTATCAGTTAAAGTCTGTGACTTAACTGATAACTCCATACTGAAGAGTATTCAGTATCAGTCGTCAACCATGTTTTGACAAAACTCTTTTCAGTAAATAGGTTGAGTCAGTCTGTATTTAAAGTTTCGTTTTAACTCGAAAAAATAGCCCATGGGCGTATTCCCCCCCCCATACACATATTCGAGACCCTCCGGACCTAACAATATATATATATACTATATATATATAGGGTTGAGTTCAACAGAGAATTATTTTTTTCGAGAGAACAAACAAATCTATATATTTTACGAACAGATCAACATAAGTAATAAACAGACTGGTGTTTAACGTAACCAACACCTAAATCTATAAAGGGAAATCGTAAATTCTACCTAGTCGCGAAGACCGGAAAGAGTAAAAGTAGCTGATCGGAAACCTTGCACAAGAAAGAAAACAAATATTGTATTCGAAAATATGAAAGAACGTAAGTCACAGTACACGGGCTCGGGCCCTATTTATAGATTTACAAACGGAAGGGTAAAATAGTAAAAACATCTGTAGTGCATGCGTCTTGCGTGATGGAAGGGTACGCTGGTAATTTCGATAATATGCGGGAGACCTTCCCGCGCATTTGTTGGCTTCTCTGATGGAAATGTCTTTTCTGACAAAGGCGTCCTCTCTGGCGGTAGTGACCTCTCTGGCAAAGATATGCTTTCTGACTAGGATGCTTCCTCTGACGAGGATGCTTCCTCTGATGAAGATGACTCTTCTGATGAGGATGACTCCTCTGACGAGGATGACTCCTCTGGTAGTGATGGCTTCTTTGGCAATGGTCATTTTTCCGCATGATTCTTCTGATTTATGCCCCTTCTCTATTCTACACACATTACTCCTCATCAACCACTCCCCCCTCTAGTCTGGTTGAACCGGGTATTCTTCGTGTTCAACCAGTGGGGTGCTGTGAAAGCCAAAACTATGTTGTTTTCTTTGATCCCCTGATTTTAATGTTGTGAAATTTTGGTTTGCAGATATGTCTTGGAGGCGCAAGTGTGGGGACAATTTGCCCGACATTCCCTCTCTTGCTGGCAGCGGGGAACATGGCACAGGTGGTTCTGCTTCCGGGACAAATCCCTCGGAGCAGCCTAATGGGGCCAAGCTGACCTCTATTCCTCCTGTAGTTGAAATCCCAGAGGGGAATGTGGAAGCCTCGCGTCCATTTGACACGGATGAAGTTGATGCGGGAGCCCTTGTTCATAGGGGTAGACACTCCAGCGCTGGTGATGCCGCTGGTACCTGTGAGGAAGATATCCAAATCGTGGATATTACTGATGAGGTTCCTTCGCCCGATTCAGCTCCCGGTGCCCCCCTTGCTGAACTTTCGAAGAAAAGGAAGAGGGGCTCCCTAATCTCTGTAGGTGAGAAGGAGAAACAGGAGGGCCTGAAAAACGCCGGCAAATCTTCAGAGCCAGCAAGGAAGTCTACTGGTGGTGTAAAGATTCTCCCCTCTGTTGGAGACAAGGGCAAGGGGCCAGCTAAGAAGTCAGCTGGTGGTTCTAAGGTTCTCCCCTCGGCCGGTGGAAAGGGTAAGGGCAAGGCTGTGGTGCCCTCGGCTGATGAACCAGAGGATCTTGTTCCTGGGCCGATTTCGAGTTTATCGGGGCAGGAATTGATTGATGCCTTGATAGCTCGTGTCCACTCAAAGGACCAAGAGAAAATGGAGAAGCTGTCCCGACCGGTTTTAGCTACTCAGCTCTGCCGGTTGGCTCTTCAGGTATCCTGCATCTTATACTCTTTGTTAAAAAAATTTAAATTACTAACCTTTTATTGTTTTGTTGGAACCCATTTTATTTTCTTGCAGGTGGAGTCGGGGATATGGGGGGCTGTTAAATGCATTCATGACTATGAAATGTCAGAGAAAGAGAGAGAGAAAGAACAAGCGGACGTTGCCCAGCGTGATGATGCTGTCGCTGGGGTGGTGGAACGCCTGAGTAAGGCTAAAGCGGAGATTGCTGACTTGAAGGCCCGGCTAGCTCAAGTAGAAGTAGAGAAGTCCTCTCTGGTCTCTGAATTGACCAGAACAACTAAAGAAAGCCATGCGAGCCTTGCCAGGTTCAAGGCGGAGTACGAGCAGGCCTACAGAGGAGCCAGGCGCGACTGGAAAAAGACATCTGCAGAAGCTCAGAATCGCGCTTATATTCTGGGGGTACGAGATCAGCGCCTGGAGTATTTCCTGTCTCCGCAAGGTCAGCACTTCCTGGGGTTGATGCTGGAAGGCACTCTGGGGGCTTTCAAAAAGACTCCCGAATACCTGGAGGATTTTGGGCCCCTCTTTGCTTACGTGATAGAACATACGGCCTCGAAAACCTTGGAGATGGCGAAAGCTACCCCGGAGCAACTTGCTACCCTGAACCTTCACGCCTTGATGGACAACCGCAAGGATGAGGAGATAAATAAGCTGATAGGTATCCCTGCAAATTCTCCAGGGAAGCCAGAGTGGTGGTATCCGGTGCTGGAGAAGGCCATTCCCTACTTTACTTTTGGGATTGGATCTGACTCCTTGCCCTCTGCGCCCATGTACAGGCCTGCTTTCTCTGCTTCCCTAGTGCGCTTTGTGAACCGGCTGCGGGATCCTACTGGCAAGAGCACCCAGACATTTTTTTCTCAGTTCAGCATGGAGCCTCCCCTGCCTTCCGACTTAGCACCCTCAGCTTTCTCCGACTCTGCCTCCTCCTCTGCCGCGGTGGATCAGCTGTTTGAGCTGTATCGAGATGAGAGCCTATATGTGCAGGAGGCCGTGAAACTGTTGGATTTGGGGACTCGCCTTCCCCGAGTGAAGGAAGCTGGCATGTTGCCCGTGTTCACAGAGAAAGCTGTTTCTGGCCATGCTTCTGCAAGTGGTATTCCTCCCCCGGTTTCATCTGCTTCTGCTCCTGTCTCCTCTGCTGTTGCTCAAGCTGCTTCTGTCCCTCCCTCTTGATGTTCCCCCTTTCCCTCCTGACTTTGTCAAAAGAAATTTTTTGTAACTCTTTAATTAGTACTAACTGAATACTTACCTCCGGTTTTTGATGTACAGCTTTGCCTCTTGGGCATGCTTTAATGAAATTTCTTTCCCGTCCTTGCCTCTTTTATCTTTGCTATTTATGTTGTTTTCGCTGCTTGTTGAGGTGGGGTTTGTATTTCCGTCTTTCCCTTGTTGATTTGAGTTGACTTGTTATGATTGTTGTTGATGCTTCTCTGATCCCCTCCCTTGGAGTTGCTTTAATTTCTGCTATGAGGATTCCGTTGACTCTTCTGGCGAAGGTTTGGATGATTCCTCTGGCGAGGATTCTGATGACTCCTCTGGCGAGGATTTTAACGACTCCTCTGACGAGGATTTTGTTGACTCTTCTGGTAAAGATTCTGAGGACTCCTCTGGCGAGGATTTTGATGACTCCTCTGGCGAGGATTTCGATGACTCCTCTGGCGAGGATGGTGATGACTCCTCTGGCGAGGATTATGATGACTCCTCTGGCGAGGATTTCACCGCCTCCTCTGACGAGGATTTGGTTGATTCTTCTGGAAAGGATTTCACCGCCTCCTCTGACGAGGATTTGGTTGATTCCTCTGGGAAGGATTTCACCGCCTCCTCTGACGAGGATTTGGTTGATTTCTTTGCTAGCAATTTCGTGCTTCCCATCCGCGCTGCTTCCCATCCAAGCTTGAGCACTCTGCGCGGAGCATGGAAGACCCGGGGGGTGCAACCAACTTTCGCGGCTTACGATTAAATAGTAACCCTCTGCGTGGAGCATGGAAGGCCCGGGTGGCACGACCAACTTTCACGGCTTACGATTAAATAGTAACCCTCTGCGTGGAGCATGGAAGGCCCGGGTGGCACGACCAACTTTCACGGCTTACGATTAAATAGTAACCCTCTGCGTGGAGCATGGAAGGCCCGGGTGGCACGACCAACTTTCACGGCTTACGATTAAATAGTAACCCTCTGCGTGGAGCATGGAAGGCCCGGGTGGCACGACCAACTTTCACGGCTTACGATTAAATAGTAACCCTCTGCGTGGAGCATGGAAGGCCCGGGTGGCACGACCAACTTTCACGGCTTACGATTAAATAGTAACCCTCTGCGTGGAGCATGGAAGGCCCGGGTGGCACGACCAACTTTCACGGCTTACGATTAAATAGTAACCCCCTGCACGGAGCATGGAAAACCCGGGGGGTGCGACCAGCTTTCGTGACTTACGGTTAAGGACAACCTCTGCGCGGAGCATGGAGGACCCGGGGGGCGTAACCAACTTTCGCGGCTTACAATTATGTGCCACCTCTGCGCGGAGCATGGAAGGCCCGGATGGCACGACCAACTTTCGCGGCTTACGATTGAAAGAACACCCTGCACGGAGCGTGGAAAACCCGGGGGGTGCGACCAGCTTTCGTGGCTTACAGTTAAAGCAACCTCTGCGCGGAGCATGGAAAACCCGGGGGGTGCAACCAACTTTCGCGGCTTATGATTAAGTGCTATCTCTGCGCGGAGCATGGAGGGCCCGGGCGGCACAACCAACTTTCGCGGCTTACGATTGACAGGAACACCCTGCACGGAGCATGGAAAACCCGGGGGGTGCGACCAGCTTTCGTGACTTACGGTTAAGGACAACCTCTGCGCGGAGCATGGAGGACCCGGGAGGCGTAACCAACTTTCGCGGCTTACAATTATGTGCCACCTCTGCGCGGAGCATGGAAGGCCCGGATGGCACGACCAAATTTCGCGGCTTACGATTGAAAGAACACCCTGCACGGAGCGTGGAAAACCCGGGGGGTGCGACCAGCTTTCGTGGCTTACAGTTAAAGCAACCTCTGCGCGGAGCATGGAAAACCCGGGGGGTGCAACCAACTTTCGCGGCTTATGATTAAGTGCTATCTCTGCGCGGAGCATGGAGGGCCCGGGCGGCACAACCAACTTTCGCGGCTTACGATTGACAGGAACACCCTGCACGGAGCATGGAAAACCCGGGGGGTGCGACCAGCTTTCGTGGCTTACGGTTAAAGCAACCTCTGCGCGGAGCATGGAAAACCCGGGGGGTGCAACCAACTTTCGCGGCTTATGATTAAGTGCTATCTCTGCGCGGAGCATGGAGGGCCCGGGCGGCACAACCAACTTTCGCGGCTTACGATTGACTAGCTTCCCTCCCTCGATTGGAAACTTCATTTTTAGGTGAAACAAAGAGATAACCGCCCTGAACGCCGTCAAGGCGGGCCGGCCGAGTATGACATTGTACGAAGGTTTAGGCATATCCACCACTAAGAACCGTACCATCCTTGTTTTGTTGCCCGCAACTGCACTGCCAAGAATCAATGGCAGCTCTACATATCCTAGAGGCATGACCATCTCTCCCCCAAACCCAAACAAAGGGGCGTTTGTCGGCTCAATACGAGCGTTGATCCCCATATTCTGAAGACATTCCTTATACAAGATGTTTACAGCGCTGCCCGAATCTACGAAAATACGGTAAATAATGCAGCCGGCAATGTCTGCCGTAATGACCAGCGCATCATCATGTGGGTACATCAATGTGCGTATATCCTCTGCTCCAAAAGTAATCGCAGGCTCTTCTGCTGCATTCGTGATTTCCATGACCCTTTTAGGGTAGTACCCTGTTTTGACTGCTCTGACGACTTGTTTTTTGGCCCGATTTGATGTGGGCATCCCGTTCTCTCCGCAAATCATGTGAACTTCCCTTCTATATGGAGGGGGAGGAGGAGCTTGCCTGTCTGCCCCCTCTCTGCGATTATCCCGGTTGTCATCAAGCCTGCGATCTCTGTTGTTCCCCTGCTCTTGCCGCTGATCCCGGTTATTTCTTGGGTCCCTCTGATCCCGCTGATCCCTCTGATCCCGCGGATCTCTCTGATCAGTCCTCCTCTGGCCCTCATTTCCTCGGTCAATGAAGTGGTCGAGACATCCCTGGCGCACCAGTAACTCCAGTTGGTGCTTAAGATGTCCACAATATTTCGTGTAATGCCCGAAGGAATTGTGATATTCGCACAACTTATTATTGGGCCCTTCCTGTGGTGGCCCCGTCCGGTAGGTTCCCGGTGCTCGAAAGAACGGCTGATCCTTTATCAACTGAAAAATTTCTTCCTGTGGTTTATTCAATGGTGTGTATTCGGTAAACCTCGTAACTTCATTCACTGTGCGCTGCTGTTGAGACGGCATTCCTCCCTGGGGTGGTAATACCCTAGGAGGCAACCCTCTGAACGGGGCCCTTTCCTGATGTCTCTGTCTTTCGGGTGCTTCCTCAGCTTTCTTGACCTTATGCTTATCCGTTTCTGCCTTTCTTGCCATTTTGGCATCCTCCAACTGCAAATAACCTGGCAACCTTGCCATAATGTCATCAAAATCCCTCGCTGGACGAATTTGCAATTCGTCAAAGAAAATGCCTGGCCTGAGTAGCGATTCTTGATTTGCGATTCTGCTTCAGGCACCTCCAGGCAGCGAGATTAAACCTCGCTGTGTACTCCCGTAGCGTTTCTCCCTGCTCCTGCTTAATATCCATCAGTGAAAGGGCTGACTTCCCTACCCTCCGTGAACTTGCGAACTGACGCAAGAAACGAGTCTGTAATTTTTCGAAAGAGTGAATGGAATTTGGGGGCAACGTCCCAAACCACAACTGAGCCGGTCCAGTAAGCGTAGTTGAAAAGATGCGGCACTTGATGCCCTCCGTGTACATGTGCAGCGTAACCAACCCTTCAAACCGATTGAGGTGTACCTCCGGATCGGTAGTGCCATCGTAATCCAATGAGATGGGCTTGTAGCTTCTAGGTAAGGTGTCTGCCAAGATATCGTCCGAGAAGGGACTGCGGTTGCTGATCGGGTGGAACCTCGATGTCTTAGCTCTCTTGTCCCCCTTATGCCTCCCCTGTTCCCTTCTGTCCCTGGGTGCGTCATGAGCGTGGCGCTTGTGAATTCTATACTCATGCCTGCCAGAGGAATACTCCAGCTCCCGTTCCTCTGACCTCTCTGTGTAGCGCGACTTTTCCGATCGATGGGACTTCTCTACCCGGTGTGACTTTCCTGACCTTTGTTCCCTGTCCTCCCTTCGAGATTTCTCCCTCAGTGATTCCTCCAGATCCTGGAGTTGATGTTTCAGCTGAGACACTTGATTTTTTAACCGAGCCTTTTCCCTTGGTCTTTCTTCCTCGAACACCAGGGAGACGGATTGACTATCAGACTCGTCAACCCTCTCCTTTCTCACAACACTGTTAAGTCTGACCCGACTCCCCTTTGGTCTTCTTTCCACTTCCCTGTCAGCAGGATCCCCTTGCAGTTCCAGAGGCATCGCAGCCTGTTTGTTGATTGCTAAAGTGTTTACCTCCTGAGCAGCTGGAGGTGGGGCCTCAGTGCCCTGCGGGTTTACTGCTCCAACCAGGGGAGCTACAGTTGGAACCATAGACAGCATTGGTGTTCCCACCGCTTGGCGCATATTAGCGTAACTGAGCAAGGCCATCATCTGCTCTGCTATTCCAAAGTTAATCGATCCCCCACCAGATGTGGGGGCCAAGCTCGGCACCTCTGATCCTGGCGTCACCAGAGCAGACCTCTGGAAGTTACCATTCAATCCCATCAGCGGAGTAACCGAAACAGCGGGGAATCCCGGTGGCGTAGCGAAAGTTGTGTTGCCCTGCAAGTTGTTGAACAATGAGGTAGGCACCTCAGTGGTAAGCGCGGCGGAGTCGAACTCCTTTTCTAGGTTGCGGTGTGCATCGGAGGATCCCATGGTACCTACACATAAACAAAGTGAGAAACCATTGCAACGATGAAAGAATAAACCCCTTATTGCCGACTGGAGTTCCGATATAAGAAATCCAATAAAGAATCCCGAGCACCGGTACAAAGACCGTTAAAAAGTTCCGAGTAATTCTACACTCTGGAAAATAAACCCAGAGTATAGATTGGGAAAAACAGAGCCCTCAGTAAAATCCAGCAGACGCGAGATACCCAGAGATAAGTACAAACAGAGCAACCACCAGAAAACATGTTAGCACGATTCATTAAACATGATAACAAAAAGAATTATGTAAAATACTACCATAATACGAAGATTAATCCACAAAACAACAATATGAATCTCACCACAACTAAGACAAAGTGTTTAATTATCATATTATTGAGGTAAATCCCTTGCATCAGTGACGATAAATACTCTTGAAATCGAAGATCAACCACGAAAAACATGGAAAACGCCCATAAACCCCCTCCCTTAAACGAAAAACGTCTACAAACCCCCGGCACAGAACCAATGTAACAGAAACAGATTATCAACCCCGATCCAACGATATAGAACAAAAATTTATCACCCAGGCAAAGGAAGTAACGGTAATTATCAACCTCAAACGAAGAAAACCCGCGGATTAACAACGCGAAACCAAACACAGCAGAAGCAAAGTACTAACCGACGTACTATCGATGCAAACCCATGAATTAACAGTAATAACCACACGGTTCACCGGAAACAGGGTAAAATTCGACAAATTATGAGCACAAATCTAAGAGTATCGGAGAAAACACGAAGAGCACCCACAGTTGTCACATTAACACGCAAAATACTCACATACAAGCAACATAAACCCAAAATATCGGGGATCCATAAAGAAACGACGAACACAATCAGAACAGAGCACCCAATTACAATTTCCTCATGCAAAACATTAGATCGGTGAAGAAAGCTTCAATTCTACAAGAGAGCCCCTTATTCGCAGATAACTACCCCAAACAAGCGGTAAATAAACGTAAATTTTCCCCAATTCGTGTTTTATGCCCATCGCCACCTTTTCCCATGCACTCAAAACATAAATCCACGCAGATCATAGAAAATTAACGACATATTAACCCATAAAATACAATTTAACCGATTAAAAACAGCTGGATGTCCGAATTATCGGACCGATTGGTGCCGACGCCCGCAAATCCGATTGGATTTACAGATCTGCGTACGCCGGCGACCGTAACCTCACGTCTTAATTCAGTAATTTTCCCACAGACGGCGCCAGTTGGTGTTTAACGTAACCAACACCTAAATCTATAAAGGGAAATCGTAAATTCTACCTAGTCGCGAAGACCGGAAAGAGTAAAAGTAGCTGATCGGAAACCTTGCACAAGAAAGAAAACAAATATTGTATTCGAAAATATGAAAGAACGTAAGTCACAGTACACGGGCTCGGGCCCTATTTATAGATTTACAAACGGAAGGGTAAAATAGTAAAAACATCTGTAGTGCATGCGTCTTGCGTGATGGAAGGGTACGCTGGTAATTTCGATAATATGCGGGAGACCTTCCCGCGCATTTGTTGGCTCCTCTGATGGAAATGTCTTTTCTGACAAAGGCGTCCTCTCTGGCGGTAGTGACCTCTCTGGCAAAGATATGCTTTCTGACTAGGATGCTTCCTCTGACGAGGATGCTTCCTCTGATGAAGATGACTCCTCTGATGAGGATGACTCCTCTGGTAGTGATGGCTTCTTTGGCAATGGTCATTTTTCCGCATGATTCTTCTGATTTATGCCCCTTCTCTATTCTACACACATTACTCCTCATCACAGACGTATTTAATAAAAATATAGAAAAACTCGCCACCAGCAGGATTCGAACCCGGGGCAAATTGTTGTTCATGCGGTACATTGATTTGTTCATTAAAACTATAGATCTGTTCGTTTTTATTTTGCGAATTCTCTATTCTCCACAATATTTAGCTTCTCTGTTGAACCCTTCTCTCTCTCTCTCTCTCTCTCTCTATATATATATATATATATATATATATATATTAATATTTTTTTAAATTTCTTTAGATTTTCTAGGAAAACATGTTTTTCATGCATAAAGTTTCACACAAAAATGCATAACAGAATACACACAAATGCATTGAATTGCACAAAAAATGCATTGCACTTTTTCAGAAATCTGAAATTTTCACCACTAACCCACCCCACACCCCCTCCCCCCCACCCTCCAATCACCCTCACCCCCCAAAAGCAGACATGTTTCACATGCATATAATGTCAAATAAAAATGCATAAAATTTCAAATAAAAATTCATTAAATTGTACAAAAAATGAATTTCACTTTTTACAATTCAGGTATTTTCACCACCCCACCCCACCCCACACCACCCCTACCCCCAAGACAAAAAAAATTAATTTTTTAAATATTTTTTTGGGTTTGGGGGTGGTGGGGGTGGGGGTGGGGATGGGGGGTGGTGTGGGGTGGGGTGGGTGTGGGGTGGGGTGGGTCAGTGGTGAAAATTTTAGATTTCTGAAAAAGTGCAATGCATTTTTTGTACAATTCAATGCATTTGTATGTGTTCTGTTATGCATTTTTGTGTGAAACATTATGCATAAAAAATAGGGATTATAGCAAAAAAATACATGAACTTTGATAAAAGTTGCAATTTTCACCCGAACTTTCAAATTAGCCAAAATATACATGAACTTATATTTTTTGTTGTAAATTTCACCTGAACTTGCAATGATTGAACTCGGTCGAGGTGAAATTTACAACAAAAAATATAAGTTCAGGTATATTTTGGCCAATTTGAAAGTTCAAGTGAAAATTGCAACTTTTATCAAAGTTCGTGTATTTTTTGGCTATAATCCCTAAAAAATATATTTTCCAGAAAATCTAAAAATATATATATATATTTTCAATTTTTTATATCCGAAAATAGTCATTCTTTATCATTTTGAGACGTCTATAAAAATAAGTTCATTTCTATTTATGGACAGTGTGATCCTTTATCTACTTAATACATTCGACAATTTATATTAAAATCCGTGCAGTCTCGTTTTAGGACTATTTTCTATGGACGGAGGAAGTAATAATTTATATGAGATCCTGACAGTTAAACCTTCGTTGACTCCATCTCCATCATATTATTGATGCAATTGATGGATGATCTATATCAAACTACTAACTATGTGGGTACAAATTTACTGCTTTGATCAGTCTACTATCTGTATATTAGAAAATCCATTAGATAGCATCATATGATGAAACACACAATTATTAGTCAGGGTAGCGAAAATCATCACAGAGCAGTTATTTTTCACAAAGTGAAGGGTTCACAGAAGTGAATCAGTTAGCAGGTTTCAACCTGAAGATACAAATCTACAAGCATACATACATACATATATATATATATATATGTATTTGAGACTCATTCCACCACAGCTAATCTATCATTAGTCAGCAGAGCTTGCCTCCCAATAGTCATGGTGACCTCTGCTTCGAAATACGTCTAACATATCATATGGACAGGCTTCAAGACGACGTTGTTTTGACTGTATCTACCTCTTTCGCTTGGACTTGAGAGACGTAGCTGACTGCGAATTGCTGTGCCAGTTTCTCTTCCTTTGGTTGATGAACCAGTTGTTTATCTGCTTCAGCTGCAAACCCGTCTTCTCGACTAGCTTTGCCTTGTCGTCCTCCTACATAGAAACGGACATATTATTCAGTATTTTGGCAAAGGCCTAGTCGGTATAGCTAAGAAGATTCATAGAGACTCACAGTGGGATAAGGCCACTTAGAGTGTTGCTGCCACCAATTTTTGAGCACAGTAGTGGTATCACCTGGCAACTTTCCTGCCCTTCTCTTCCTTAGTATTTCCTCTCTCACGTCTTCGATTCTTGATTTGAATCCCTGCAGAAGAATCCGTTTAGATCGACAGCTGAAACTTTGACAGCATGAGCCATAAGGTAGCTAGGATTAGGAAGAGGGTGGTTTGGTTTCACCTGTTTTAGTTCAATCTTGAGTTCTTGCCTCACGCGCTCCATTAAAGTTCTCTCCGACTCCGTGGGGAGCAACGGGCCGAATCCCATCAGGTCATGCCCGTCGCCTCCGGATTGATCTAGAGAGAAATCCATTTGCAGCTCATCCTCATCATCTGACATAGTTGCACCACTTCCTTCTCCAAGTGCTGCCCCTGTTCATATGAAAGCAACAAAGCTAGCTCTTAACGTATTAATCTATCTTATATAATTAAATCTCACTTTCTACAAATCAAAATTCAACATCAAACCAAATGCAGACATACAGAGATTAACTACTTTATGCATAAGCACATGTTTTATGTTGGTTTTGTAGCTGAAAATTTAACAGTAAACTGGATACCATTAATGCTTTGGCCTGTATCAATATCCATATTTGGAAAGGAAACAAAAGCATGCATCATATATTGAGTTCCAATGCAATAATGGAACTGTAACTGACCAAAAACGGATCAACAATACCTCATTAAGAATCATTCTGGGGGATCTTGATTATACACTTCATTGCATTATAGGAATTCAAGAAAAAAATCACTGATTATACACTTCATTGCATTATAGGAATTCAAGAAAAAAATCACTTACATATATATATATATATATATATATATATATATATATATATATATATATTACTGTTTGGATCTTGATCCAAATTATATGTCCCCAACAGAAGAGGCATGTGACAAGATTTACTTCGAGATGCACCTTTTTTTTTTTTTGCAAATTTATCACAAGTAAATACTCCCTCCGTTCCACTTCAATAGGCTTATTTTCCTTTTTGGGTAAAAAAGTTGTACTTAATTGGTGTGGCCACAATACTTTACTACCACTTTCCTACTAAAAAATAAATTTTCTTAATCTCCGTGCCCAAAAGAAGTGAGCCTATTAGAGTGGGACGGAGGGAGTACGAGATAAGAAAAGATGAAAAAGTATTTTAGTAGTCTCCACCTTTTTAAATCCTATGTTCTCTAGGATGGAAAAAAAATGTTTATCTCACCTTTTTTTCGACATTTTAAATGGGACATTACCCTATGATGAAAAAAAAATTCATCTATGTCCAAAGAAAATTATCACCCTACAGAACATGTGAAAATAGTGGAAAATATAGGTTGTGTTCTCTCACAAGAGGTTCCTTTATTTGCAGTTCACTTCCTAACCAAAACACTTGATTTCCCATTTTTTTTTTCATCCTAACAAAAACATATCGATCATAACGTGATCATTTTTTTCTTCTTTTAAAAAAGGGGATCAATAATGGTTTTTCATTTCCCTATAGCGACTCGAACCTTTAACTCGAGGTTAGAGGGAAAGCGTCTTACCAATATGATCATTGTTGATCATATTAAGTGTGTCTAGTCTAGTCTATAAATGATCAATTGTAACAGAATAATGGTATGTCTTCATTGAGCATGAAAAACATATGGAGGCAACGTCTCCAAAAGCAATATATTTGTCTAGTTGTACACAATATAAAATGGAATTCAATTTAAAGGAGCTTTCAGAAAAAAGAAAAATTAACTTTGAAATGGAATTCATGTTAGCAGTTATAAATCTGATGTAAAGGAAGCCGTGTCTCCCTTTAACAATAAAATTTCATAAATTGAAATCCATGCTGGAAAATATTTTACAAAATTTGTAGAAAGACATTGTTCTATCTTATCACTTCTATGCACTTACAATAGGTGTCTTCCTATGTCTAGAACACCAAAAACTCATAAATATAATCCTCTTCATAAAAACACTTCACATTAAGATTTAATATCTCACCTAAAATTCTTATAAATGAGAAACATTGAGCTCTTATAAATGAGAAGACACAAAAAGTTAGATAACTTCATGTTATCGAAGTTAAAAGTTCGATAACATGAAGTTAACTTCATGCTATCGAAGCTAAAAGTTCCTTTCAAAAAAAAGAAGTTAAAAGTTTGGCCATAGACGGCATTTAAAATACTAGTATTGTCAAATTTTTTTCTGATGATTTATTTATGCATCTCCATATAACTAACTATATTTGGATTGATGCACCTAATGATGAATCTAAAAGTCTTCCCATGAATGCATTGAACCAAAACACCTTTGTTATAAGTCACGTTTCAACCTTTTTAAAAACTTATTTAATTAATCTTAAAATTTCATTATACATTTGAACTAATGGTCACCATTGGGGCATTTAATCCTCCATTAACCTACCTCCAAAAATTTCATACTTTACTAATACTACCAAGCTCAATATAGTCAGCTCATATACATCAAGACTCAGAGAAAAATAGAATCGGTTTAAACTTTAAGGCCGTGTTTACTATGTATGATTTCTTGATACATAAAAATGAATATTCGATCATGTAATTGTTCGATCATATTTACTGCCAGTCTAATATATCGCTCCAAATAAACGTCCCTTTACAAAATGACCATATTCCACCCGAGAATGAGATAGTTGGTAAGATGCATTTCTTTCAACTATTAGATTGGGGGTTTAAAACATCACGAGAGAAATAATGAATCACTATTGATAATAGTTTTATAAGAAAAACAAATAAATAACTTAGGAGACAAGAAAGTTGTGTTCTACCCTAGGTAGTTAGGATTATAAATCAAAGATACAATCATATAGCAATGCAACAATAGCAAGAAAGATATTCAAATGCATGAATCCTAATTCGGTTGTTAGTGTGGGATATATAGATGTTAATTATTTGTTACTTCATTATCAATTTGTTGTGCAAATCCCTCCTATCACTCAAACCCCACCTAAAACTCTTCCTAACTAAATAAACTACTCTTTTTTGATGAAGAGCACTCTACCAACCTCTTGTTGTACGGTCACACTATCTTACAAAATACCCCAAATCACTTTCTTATCCTCCTGCCTACCAAAACAATCAACCCATCCACAATATTTATATTAATAAAAGAGTTTAACATTGATATATATTTTCTTACATATGCATAAATACCTTTTTTTCAATACTCTAATTTAAATGGATGGAGGGTTAAAAACTTATATTAGAGTGCCACAAGTTCTTGAATAATTCTTTGGATGGTAGCACGATGATAAATAACAATAAAATCTGCATGTTTCTTACACTCTACTCATTTCTAAACCTATTATCGAGATAAAATATACGAATATAGATACACATATAAATAATCTCATATATAAAATTGGTTTATAGTAAAAATCTCATTTAACATAAAAACTACATATCTTGCATTTTATTACTAACATATAAAATAATTGCACTTTCTTTTCCGTGGTCCTGTAAATGCAAGAAAGTGCACATACATTATAAGTGAAGTACAAATACTTTATAATATTAATGCAAGCCGTTCATAACTTTTATTTTAGATAAGATTTTTATTTGAACTTAATTTGTTTATGTTAAATAAGGTTTTATTTGAACTAATTAATTGTCTGTTTGTATTAAGAAAGAAAGAGAGAGAGAGAGATGTTTGTTACCAGTGAGAGATTGCAGATTCTGTTCAATTTCACGGCAGGCCATGACTGCTTCAACAGCATGGACTCTGACATGCTGCTGCAGCTGCTCTCTAAATGAGCACAAAACTAACAAATACTGTGCCTGTTCAACACACAAAAACAAACAAAAACCAAAACGGGAAAAATAAAAAATCGAATCTTTACACAAAACACTAATTAATCTCTCAAAACAAAACAAAACCCACGAAGGATGATAGATAATTAACAAAACCCGTGATAGCAAATTAAGAAGAAGAAAAAAAAAAGAAGCAAAACCTGAAAAATGAAAAAACCTACCAAGAAATTGTCAAGCTCCTGCCTTTCATGGTGGGAGAAAGATTGGGCGTGATTCTGAGCATAAGAGCGCAAGATGTGGTGTGACTGAGAGAGCTGCGCGTCGATGAGGGGCAGCTGATCAATAGGCGTGGCGACGCGGAGGCATGCCACGTGCGCCGACAGCAGCTGCTCGTAGAGAGGGTGGGTAGCGATCTCCGCCTTCAGCTGGTGGTGCACCTCCGCCGGCGCCGCCGCCATCGACACATCGTTCATCCCTCCAATTTGACCAGAACCCATCATGCCCATGCCTTGTTCTTGCATATTTTTGAACAAAGATTCAATCTTTTTTTCTTGTGTGTGTGTGTGTGTGTTTATATACGCATATGCAATAACTATGTGTATGGCCCCTTCGCCGTATGTTACGGTGACAGGAGAAACAAAAGAAAAGGGGAATAAAAAAAAAAGGAAAAAAAAAAGATTTGAAAGGTGATGTTGAGGTTTGAAGTGATGAGGTGAGGACCACTTGGAAAAGGGTTTCTTGTTCACACAAGCAAAGGCTTCTCTCTGGTGATGTGATATATATTCACTGATCTCCTCAGACTTCTTCAGATGTTTACACAATTAATTGTTGTATGTAGAGAGGGAGAGAGAGAGAGAGGGCAGTTTGATGATATTGATGGGAGAGAGAGGGAGGCCTTATATTGGGATCAGAGGCACAAAACTTTCTGCACCTACTCAGCAGAGATGCAGATGTTACACATATAGAGCAAAAGACATTTTACAGATGGGGGAAATGATATTGAGGCAAAAATTAAATTTTGTCACTTTTTGTTGCCTTTTTCATCTTTGCGGTGAGTAGAGAAAAATACATAGAGAAGTGGGAGAGGAAGAAAGAGCTGTAGAATCATTGCCAGAAAGAGGAAAGAGAGAGATGCAAGAGGTCAGATAAAGATATCATTGATAAAGATGCATCAATGGCCTCCCCAAAAACATTTTTCCTTTTTTTTTACTTTGGAAATTAATAATCGGCTGCTGCATAATGTAATGTGCGTCAAATTTGCATTTCTATTATTTATCAAACAAAATTTATGTGCAAGCAATAATAGTTCGCAATACTTTTACATGTTTGGTGTGGGTAGTTATACCCATTAATTATATGCAATTTTAATTGTATAATTGACATGAAATTAATTGTATTTTTATTTTCCAATATTTATGCTTCACATACGGAATGGGATCTGCAACTGCAACACATGCATATGTATAAAAGAAAATATAAATATTTATTCGTCTAATGGTGGATGGATCTACTTAAAAGTTAAATCTTTTATCTTCATGTTTCAAATCCCACAAACGAAATAAAATCTAGTGTACTAATTTTTTTTGTGTTACGGAGTTCCCGTTATTATATCTATTTCTTTTAATAATATTTGTATAAAAGTAAATATTTAAAAAATATTATAAATTATATTTAATTTTTATTTCAAAACATTGGAGTAATATCATAATTTGAATTTATCAAAATTAATAAAACTAACAAAATGAAATTAAATGATATACAAAATAATTATATACATTAATAGGGAGAAATAAACCTTAGTTAATAATTACAAAGAACTAAAACATACTCCAACAAAATTGAAATTAAAGAAAAAATAGTAGGACTCATAGTGGGAATCAAATTCGTTACATTGAATCTCAAGCGCTCATAAACACTATTTAAACTAGCATTTACACCCGTGCAAAACACAATAAATATTTTCAAATATATCTTTTTATACATATAATAAATACTAAGTAAATTATCATATAAATATAAAATATAATAAAAATATAAATATTTTAAAATAAAATCTCATCATCACTGAATTTAAATACATACATGAATATTAAGTATAATTAGTTAATTTTTTTCAAGTATTGAAACAATAGTATTTAAAATTAAAAATGTGTAACTTTTAAGCATGTATCTATTACAATATATATACAATTTAAATAATTATCTTTTTCAATCGAGAATCGACTCAAAATGAAATTCGATAAACACATATCATACATATCGACTTCATAAAATTTGTTGTGAGATTCTAATTTCTATATACATGTAATTTTACTGACACACACACATACAAATATATATAGAGAATAGAGACCAAATCAGAGCCACTGATTTCACCAAAATCAATGAATCAGATTAATCTGAATTCTTCAAGTTTAGGAAATCACGTAAATTTCTCATTTTTCAATTTTGGGAATCAACGAACATTATTATGAACTTACGAACATACTAATGTTCGTCGATGTGTTCGTATAAAAAATAAATGAACATACTAATGTTCGTCGATATGTTCGTATAAAAGCAAATGAACATACAAATAAACATACTTATGTTCGTAAGTTCATAATAATGTTCGTTGGTTCCCAAAATTGGAAAATGAGGAATTTACGGGATTTCCTAAACTTGAAGAATTCGGATGAATCTGATTCATTGATTTTGGTGAGATTAATGGCTCTGATTTGGTCTTCATTCTCTATATAGGGGAGTGGTCTCCATTGAACTATTCCCTATATATATATATATATATATATAGAAAGAGAGAGAGAGAGAGAGAGAGAAATGATCAATTGAGAATTCGCAAGTAATGTGAAAATTTAGAATTCGTCTGAATAGTTGCAAACAAGTTATTTTATTTTGATGAACAAGTCAATAATTTTTATGAACAAATATTTAGGTCTGGGGTTCGAAACCTTAAGGGGGCGAGATTTTCAACATACTCCCTCCGTCCACCAATTCGTGTCCTAGGGGGAGGAGCACGGGTTTTAAGAAAAAATGTATTATTTATATATTGAGTGAAGAAAGAGATGCGACTTTAAAGAGAAAATGATTTATTTGTTAAGAAAATATTTACTGAAAATGGGTAGTACACAAATTGGTGGATGGACCAAAATGAAACTTAGGACACAAATTGGTGGACGAATGGAATATTAAA
The DNA here is from genome assembly GCF_028751815.1 of Salvia miltiorrhiza. NCBI lineage: Eukaryota > Viridiplantae > Streptophyta > Magnoliopsida > Lamiales > Lamiaceae > Salvia > Salvia miltiorrhiza. Next base: position 50,108,866 of record NC_080393.1, on the reverse strand, counting down.
TAGATACATATGTTCATCAGTTATACTTCGTATTGACTTTTTCGTAGAATTTTTGATTTTGTTCATTATTCTCATTTCTTACAAAAAATCAAATTCTCAATAAAATCTAACCCGACACACACACACACACACACAATATTAAGATATTTTATCATTTGGATATTTTAAATAAATCATATATTTTGGACGTCCTATTTTAATATACCACTTTCCAAAATGAAAAATCAATACATAAAAAATATCACATAACTCATTGTTTACATGAAATGTCATTATTGCCCATAGATACTTATCTTCCTTTTCACATAAAACATAATATCTTTCTTTCCTCGTCCTCTTTTTAATGAATATATATCCTCTTTTTTATAAATTATTTGTTTCATAATACATGTGCTCAAGGTTTATGACCTATTTAATTTGAACGAAGAAAATAATTATTATGTAAAAATACAAAGATATATATTTTTATTATAAAACAATGATAATATTTTAACAAATAAACAATTGTGTTATTTTTTAATTATATATAAAAATATATATAAGTTCATATATATTTTTATAATTATATTATTCCTTTCATATTATTAAAATAATACTTTATAATAAATTTTTTGATTAACTTCAATCTAGATCTTAGTATAATATATACAATCATATGGAGTGTATAACTGTATATATATTTCTTTCGTCCCCCAAATAACTTTCTATGAGGGAGGGACATGAATTTTAAGAGAAAATTTTTGAATGTATTGGAAGCGGTGAAAAAATATTATAATTAGTATTGGAAGTGGTGAAATGTGTTATAACAAAATGATAAGTGGGTACTAAGAAACAAAGTGCAATTTATCATACTATTATATAGTTACAGACAATTGGTCTGATGTCAGAGCAGATGCTTAGACATGAAACAAGTACTGTCAAAGCCTGGATCAGGTGATATTGTCGATAGTTTTAAATTAAATCAGGCTTACCATTGCTTCCGATATAGATACACTTTCTTATGACAACGAAATGTAATTCACTTGATACACACTTTCTTACTAATTAATTAATTGAGAATTCGATTCACTACGAAGAAAAATGTGAAATTATTATTAATTCTCTATGTTTTAATTAAAAAAAAATCAAAAAAAATAAATCTATTGCTTTTGATAGGGACGTTTCATTTGATAATTAATTGGTGCTGAAGTCGTTTTATTCCTATTTTAAAGTAGACTAATTGTTAGTAAATACTATCTCTATTCTAACTTTTAGTACTCCCTCGGTCCCATTGTATGTCAGACTTTTTTTGTGAACACGAAAATTAAGAAAAATGTATTTTGTTTGTTGGTGAAAAAAGTGAAAATATGTTTAAAGGATAAAATCTTTACCAAAAAAGGAACGAGTCTCACTTACAGTGAGACGCCTTAAATAGAAAGAGTCTCAGATACAGTGGGACGGAGGGAGTATTTATATTTTTATTTTTGAATGTCTCATATTTTTGTATTTTTCTTATTTTTAGTAAAAATAGTTGAAATTTGGAATCCTTCAATTTAATTATTTTAACACTTACATAAAAAGTGGGACTCTTATTCTACTCACAATATACTCAATCAATTTATTAAAATTTGTGTCACTCTCAATTAGATACTAAAAGTTGAGATGAATGGACTAACACACATATTAATTAAGAAAATAGAAAGAACAAGATAATTAGTTATCTAATTCATCTTTACGAGACTACGTCTTTGAGATGTTAAGTTAGAATTTTTTTCATTACAATTTTTAAAGAGTGAAAATTTAAAATGTCATATTTTATAAGCATAAACATTATGTGCCCTATTCTTTAAATACCCTTTGATTTGATGGATTTGCTTGATTTTTTGTGAAAGTCTTACACATTTGACCGATTTGACAGCTATCAGTCAAGAGTACACATGATCGGTGGCTAGATCATGTGGCCGGCCGGGCGAACACATGATTTCGTCAGGCAGACACATGATTTTGCCGGCCGGACACATGATAGAGATCATGTGTCCGGCCGGTAAAATCATGTGTTCGCCCGACCGGCCACATGATCTAGTCACCCACCGGTCATATGTATTCCTGACTGATAGCTGTCAAATCATTGACTTTTATGATTAATAGATGTCAAATCGATTAAATGCGTAAAACTTTCACAAAAATCAAGCAAACCTATCAACATCAAATGGTAAAATAGGTGTTTCATATAATGGGCATAAAATACTTATGTTTATAAAATAGAGTATTTTTCATATACAATATAAGGAATAAGGTATTTTTGCCTGTTAACACATTTTTAAATACCAAATACAATGGAAGAATAATTATTTATGAGTAGTTAGCTGATCCCTAAAACCTAAGCCGGTAAGAAATTGCTCGTGTTCAATAACTTTAGGCTCCTTACTCCAACACAAACTTCTTTGAACCCAATTAAAAAGTAGAAATAAAACATATTAAACATTTTATATCAAAAATCACGTAGAGGCTCAAAAAGAGAAAAAAAAAAAAAAAAAAAAAATCGAGTCAAGGGAAAGTGAAAGAGTGGTCTTAGCGACATAACAATTGTATTGTCCATTCCCATAAATAGTCGCTATATATATAATAGAGGCAACACCTAATATATCTTCCGAAATATTTATCAAAGTTAATTTGTAACATGTGAGGGCCATAAATATTGGCGCATTAATACAAGTATGAAAAGGGGTTCAACTTTTAATCGGATATGCGCACGAACTACTAATAAAGTCTTTTTTTTTAGTTTAACTACCAATAAAGTTTTAAAATAAATGTAAGAAAATGACGCAAGAAAACTAAGTATCGTTTAGATTTTTAAAAAAAAATTATGAACAAATTCTAGAGCTTATTTGTTAAGTATGATAGGGGTAGAATAAATACCTATGATAATATCTTATTTACTTCAAAGATTAAAGTCGGTATCTATTATTCAAGTATTTCTAATTTTTTAAAAGTGAGATATGTAACATAGTATCTTATTATTAGATTAAACTATAATAAATTATTAGTATTTTCTATTAAAGTAAAGTTCATTTTGTTGCATATAGTTTAATACATCCAAGTAAATATGGAGTATTAATTAATGTCTTATATGGTCAAAAACTCTCAATTTGAGAGGTCTTTGATTCAATCCCGCATATGTGCGGGTAATTTTTTCACTTTTGTGTGACTAGTGTTCCCACCTATGTTGCACAGGTGCGAGGGGGCGGGTGCGGGAGCGATACGATTCGGATGCGGGGATACGGATTTTCAAAAATTATAGGGTACGATTCGTGAAGGATACGTCTGTTATATTTATATACTCCCTCCGTCCCAGCTTTTAGTATCCAACTTTCTTTTTTTGGCCGTCCCACATTTTGGTATCCACTTCTATTTTTAGTAAAAGTAGGTGGGGCCCTTACTCCACTTTAATTATTTTAACTCTCACATAAAATATGAGACCATTATTCCACTCACAACACATCAATCACTTTATTAAAACCCGTGCCGTTCTCAACTGGATACCAACAGCCGGGACGGAGGGAGTATATTTTATTATATGTGACCAATCAAATTGAAAAAAGAAAAGAACATTCACAAATTAAATATTGCATTGCAAATATAAGTTAAAGTAAAAGTTTCAATAATGAAATTCTTCAAAAATTGCAAAATAGCCCAAAAAAAATGAAAAAAAAAATCGTATTGCAAATATAAGTAAAGTAAAAATTTCAATAAATTGCATGTAAAAGTTTCAAATTGCATGTAAATATAAGTCAAAAATTACAAAAAAGCCCAAAAAATAATTGAAAAAATGCAAAAAAAATCAAAAATAATTGAAAAAATTGCAAAATAGCCCAAAACGCACCCTATTTGTGGGTGCGCGAATCAGATTCGCGAATCCCTTTTTTTTTTTTTGAGGGGATTCGCCACCTGACGAATCCCGTGCGAATCCCACGCGAATCGCACCCGCACCCTCAGGGGCGGATCTACATGGGTGCAAGGGGGTACAATTGTACCCCCAATTTTTTTTTACTATATATATATACAAAAAATATATAATACAATATTTTAATAATTATAATATCCACGTTAATTGTTTAACAATTTACAGTTATTTGTTCTATTAGTTTGTTAAATTTGTGTTATTTTTGTCTTATTTTTCTTTCTAATTAATAAATATTTAATATTGAATTTGAGTCAATCCTCGAGTTAAAGTAAATTATGAACTATTAATAATGAAATTAGTTTTTTTTTTTGAAGATAAAACAATTTTTCGAAAAGCGTATAGAAGTAGGTCTTTATATGCTTTTAATGTACTTGTCATTCAATTAAAATTGCGAACAACTATTTACTACTCACTTCGTTCCAACGAAAGCGGTGCGTATTCCTTTTTGAGCCGTCCCAACGAAAGTGGTGCATTTCCTTTTTTGATAATAATTTTACACTACAAACAATGTGGCCCCACACCTATATACGGTTTTACACTACAATTTTATTCTCTTTAAATCTCGTGTCGAAAAGAAGTGCACCGTTTTCGTTGGGACGGAGGGAGTATATTAAGTGATTGATTCTAATTCTAAACCCATTAAGATTCTAGTTAGATATAAAAATTAATTGACGGAATGCTTAAAAAAATTTGGCTCGGGAGCTTCCGCCCCCGAACCCCGTATAGATATTTTCAAACGTCGTACTTCAATAAAATTCATCCCCCCTAATAACAAATCCTGGATCCGCCACTGCGCACCCTGCGCGTATCCGATACTGCACTGTGCTATTTTTTTAAGAATCCGTGCATCATAGGTTCCCACCTTTGTGTGGTGTAGATGTCTCGTCTGCATGCGAGTTGCTTATTTGATTATATATTAGATACATATTGTAATTCTAATATATATATATATATATATATATATATATATATATATATTATATGGGGCCGCTCCAATGACACCCCTTAATTTTAGTGAGATCTAGGGGACGATCTGGTGCGTTTATTTCATCAATCCTACGGCTGATATTGTATCTGGAGGGTAATTTTTTTTCGCAGGGTTCGAATCTTGGAGGGAATAGAATATTTTAAATTTTGTTATTCATCAGTATATACTACCTTGTTCATTACCAATTTTTTAAATTTTATTTTACATCAGTATATACATCTTATTCGTTAGATATACATCTTGTTCATTATTATTATATGTCTTATTCATTATCCTCATGTTACACGAAAAATAGGGGGGTCTCACTGGAGCGCGCCCCTATATATATATATATATATATATATATATATATATATACACACATATATGGTCAAAAGCGTTATAATCAAACATACCAAACATTATTCAATATTATAAAAAAAAATGATTTGATACTCTACTACTACTACTACTACTACTATTATTATTATTTTTATTATTTTTATTATTATTAATTATTATTAACTTCTTAAAATTTAGCTTGATTTTTCCTTTTCTTGTAAGGATGTAATGATTTGGAAGTCCGACTACTCTATTTGGCTTCTTAATATTGCTTGCTCTGATGTTGATTAATGCAATTTCCCTTTTACTCTAAAAAAAAAATCATGTCCTTAAACAAACAACCCATAAGGTTGGCGAGTACGTCCCTTCTCTTTTCTCTTTCGGATCCGTCAAATATTTTTCTTAATATTTTTAAATACAAATTATATATCATATTATAAATTCTAAATTAATAAATTCTAAAGAGTTTTAAATATTTCTTTCAATAACCAAGCAACTAATTCTAAAACAAAATAGATTAAATATCAATATAAAATGGAACTACAGTCAACCAACTAATACAAATTAGATCAATTTATCAAAAAATATATATATATATATATACAAATTAAATTAAATATTCATATAAAATAAAGCTACAATCCACACTCAAGTGGAAATCAAGCCAATGATCATTTAATTTAGAACAGTTATTTATACTTCAATTTTATTATTTGGATTAGACATCATCGATCGATAACTTTTTTCGTAATTACATATGCATCGATACTTGGACCAACGATATTAACGCCTACAAAATATTATGGAGTATTTGCACCTCATCTTAAACTTATAGTAGTTTGTTTCTTTAGCGTTAATAGGTGAAAATATCCACATTGTTAATTAATTAAATATGGCTGTATATAAAAAGAAAATCTGAAAAAACCACCCTTGAAAGCACAGAAAAGTAAATTAAGGGTCGAGTCTCATTAAAAACTCTTCAAGAAAAACCCGCGAGGGAAAAATCTTATAGAGGAAAAAGAGTACTCGTCTAAACCAGAGCGAAAAAGGACGCGAAAGACAAATGCCGAGAAAGCGAAAATGACCATCTCAAGAACTTCGGCCTAACCATCGCCCTTAGACAGTCACGGCTTTCAACGACAGAACAGAAACAACACCACAACCAAAGCAAACCAAAGGAACAAAAAACCCAGCTCCGAGCGCACCCAGAAACTGTGAAAAGGCTAAAAAGACACCCCAACCCCAAACTAAACCATGCGCAGATGGCTGTGAACCGAGATATCCAATCTAGCAGCATCATGGATCTCCAAAATCTCATGAGGCCACCACCCCTCGACCCTCGAATGATGTGCCATAATATCCGCCATCTTGTTTCCCTCACAGAAAATATGAGTAACATGAAGCTGGAAATGCTGCAAAAGATCCAGAATCCGTGCCCAACCCACCGCAAACCTCCAAGGGACCATCTTATAACGAACCCGTAAAAGCCCAACAATGTAGGACGAGTCCGATTCCATCCAAAGGTGAAGCCAACCTCTCTGAAAAACAATTTGAATTGCATACATAACAACCAAGATCTCTGCCTCAAAAGCATAACCTGTGCCTCCCTTAAAATGATAACAGCCCCGAACCCAATTGTAATGATCTCTAAAAACCCCTCCCGCAGCAATAAGCCCCGGAGCACCTAGAGCAGAGCCATCCATGTTAACTTTAATCCAAGGGGCCGGTGGAGGCCACCAGTGAACAGAGATAAAATCCGGGGGGAGGGGGGAAATAGGGAGCAATACGACCTTTGATCCCAATAGCCCTCAGAGCCGTGTAATCTGACCAAGAATTATTCATATGACCCAACTTTGGAAAGTTGTTCTCCATCTCCTTAAAAGCAACTTTCACAGTATGCAAGATACGCTGAGCCTGAAATACAACATTCTCAAAGATACAACGATTTCGTTGAGTCCAAATAGCCCAGATCACCGTGATCACACCGGCTTTCCAGAAGCTACCAAGCTGGGAACTTATCTTGAAATTCCAGAAAGCAACCAGAAAGCTATGAATGTCAGCACACGCAACAGCCTGAGAAAGATGGAACCAGCTAAAGAGCACCTGCCAGATAGGCTTAACTCGACAACAATCCCAGATAATATGATCAATGGATTCAGCATCACCAAAACAGAGGGGACAATGATTAGCCGCGATAAGACCCTGGCGAATAAGCCTATCACAAGTAGGGAGGCGATTATGAAGCAATCGCCAAACAACCAAGGAACGACGAACTGGGATGAACGACTCCCAAATCCACCTTTCCCAAGAGAATTTGGGGAACCGATGACAGTGATTAGCAAAAGCTAAAGCTGAGGTGACCTGTCCATGAAGAGAAAGCTTCCAAAAATGGACATCCTTCTCTTCCCCAATAGGACGAAGTAAAATATCACAGACCACCAAAGGAAAAAAATTGATGAAATCCTGCGTGAAATGCCAGACACCATCAAAGAAGTAATCTGCTACAGTCTATCCAAGAGACTCCATCATAAAATAAGGGATGCTGCATCTGTCACAAAGCTTGTAACCAAGCCAGTCATCGGACCAAAAAAGAGTAGAAGTGCCATCCCCAATATAGCTATACGAATTGAGAACTAAATCCTCAATCTCGTCTCTAACACCATACCAGATCAAAGAAGGCAACGCCTGTTGCTTAATTTGACTACTAGTCGTAAGATATCGACCACGAAGAAGGGGAAACCCAAAAGTCTGAGCACCAATCAGCTTCCAAGCCATCTTCATAAGAAAGCATTTATTTGTGAGCGAGAAGGAGCGAATGCCCAACCCACCCTTCTCTCGGAGCGCACAAACCCGACTCCAGCTAACGGTGCAAGAAACACTCTTCCGGGTATCCCCAGACCAAATGAAATTCCTACACTTAGCATCCAGATCCTTAAGAAGAGACCTGGGTGGTCGGCGGTAAACCATCATGGAGTGCGTGACATAGCTCTGGATAACCGACTTCACAAGACAGATCCGGCTAGCCATAGAGAGCTGAAGACCTTTCCAATGGGCAAACTTATTCAAAATTTTGTCATGAATAGAACGAAGATAAGAAGCTCTGACTTTCCCACGAAAGATGGGGACACCCAAGTAAACGAAAGGCAAAAACCCATGAGCAAAATGCAGCTCCTGCGAAATCAAACGCTTCAACGGGACCAACACATTTTTTGAGAAGAAGAGTTGTGACTTTCCAGGACTCACAATCTAACCCGATATGTGACCATAATACACCATAATGTTGTGGATAGTCTGAGCATTAGAATCAGTATCCCGACAGAAGACCAGGATATCATCAGTATACAACAGATGAGTGGGAAAATCTACCCCCTACTAAAAGTCATAGGCACCAGATGGCCAGAAGCATTACAGTTGTGGAAGAGCGCACTCAAAACATCCTCACCAATACCAAAAAGAATCAGAGAAAGCGGATCACCTTGCCTTACACCACGGGAACACCCAAAATAACCGCAAAGCTATCCATTATAGAGAATGGAAAGCCTGGCTGAACACAGAATCACTTCAATCCAGCGGATGAAAACCTCACTATAACCCCCAACCTTCAGCACACTGAAAATGAAATCCCAGCGAAGCGTGTCAAAGGCCTTGGTGATATCAATCTTACACGCCATATTCCTGGCTCCACCAGACCTCCGTAAACAATTAACCCCCTCGGACCCCCCATCATGATACAATCATGGATCGACCGCCCACTAATAAACCCAAACTGATTAGGGAAAACATAATTAGCCGCCACAGGACTCAAACGAACAGCAAGCACCGCATGCCAAATATCCACATTGTTAAGTTATAACTAAACACGATCAATTTTATAAAAATAATGATTTTATATCTAAAGGGGTAATTGCCTGTAAATTCCTAACGTTTACACGGAATTGGTTTTTGCACCTTTTTTTATTTTTCTTCTTTTAAATACCTAACCTTTAGTTTTTGTCTGGAATTTGTCCGGTGACCGGTTTTTACTGACACCGGCGCCGAAAATTACAAGGTGGCAGCCGGAATCGATGCAGTGGCAGCCGGAAAGTGACACCTAAGCAAATTTAGGACATGTGGAAAAAAATAAAAAAAAATGATAAAGAAAAACATCCACATCATCATCTTCTCCATTCTCCCACCTCCCAAACCCTAACTCCCCCCCCTCGCCGGCGCCGCCTGCCGCCACCACACGCCGGCGCCGGCAGCACCTTCCCCCTCCCTAGACCCGTCGGCCTCCCCCTCCCCAGACCCCGTCTACCCCTCCCCTCCCCCAAAATCCCGTCAGCCCCTCCCCCATCCCCAGATCCCGATGCCCCCCTCCCCAACCCCAGATCCCGCCGCAGCCTGCCACAACCACACGCCGGCGCCCGCCGCCCCCTCCACCTCCCCAAACCTCGCCGGCCTTCTCCTCCCCCTCCCCTCTCTGAAAGTTTGGCGACAGCAGCGGCGAAGCCGCCGCCATCGTCTCTCCCTCAAACCCCATCTCGGCACTACAACCCAAAGCCCTAAATCCCCAAATCCGACCCCCACCTCGGCACCGCCACTTTCCCCTCAACAGAGGCACCTCCGCCTCTCTCCCTCCACACCAGCACAACTCCCTCTCCGCCGCCCGCACCAACATATCCAAAATCCAAAAAACTTAGAAAACCAAAAATTCGAATTCACCATAAAATTGCATAATTTTAAAAACCCAGACGCTGAATTTCGTGCGCCGCGTCGCCGCTGAAGTCCGAATTTCAGAGCTTGGATTCGAAGAAAACAGAGGGGGCTCGACTCTTCTCCCTCAAATTGTGTGCTTCTGTTTGGGAGTGGCGGTGGAGGGTGAGGGAAGGCGAGGGGGCGGCGGTGGTGGTGATGGCAGAGGGTGGGGGAAGGGGAGGTGGCGGCGGTGGAGGTGGCAGGGAGCGGCGCCGGTGATCGGTTTGGGGTGGGGGGAAGGGGGAAAACGAAAAAGACGATTGGGGGGGGGTTTCCTTTTCTTTTTCTTTTTCTTTTTAATTTTCTTTCCACATGTATTTTTTATTTTAAATTTCTTTAGATATTTTTTCCATATGTCACAAAAGTGCCACCATGTTAATTTCCGGCTGCCACCTCATCAATTGCCACAGTGGCATTTCCGACGCCGGTGTCAGTAAAAACCGGTCACCGGACAAATTCCAGACAAAAACTAAAGGTTAGGTATTTAAAAAAAGAAAAATAAAAAAAGGTGCAAAAACCAATTCCCTGTAAACGTTAGGAATTTACAGGCAATTACCTCATATCTAAATTTAGTGAAATATCTAAATACTTTTAGATGTTGATGAGTTGGCCCTATTTTTTGCAAAAAGTTTTGGACTTTATTACATATTGTATTTTGTAAGAAAAATATGTAATCATGACATAATTATTATACTTTTGATGAATGATTAAACTGATTTGTGAGTTTTATTCTCATTTAAATTATTAAGCAATGAATTCCTCCCTTTACTAAAATCTTAAATTAATCCATTACTTATTAAAAAAAAATTAAAATTCATTTTTTACAATAAAAATTAATTTCATGCCAAAAAATATAGATACCTGATCTAAAAGGTAGTTAATTGATCGACATGATTAGGTAGTCGTAGACCAGCCAGCTCATTTATTAATTAATTTCTATAATTTTTTTATGGGTAATCAAATATAGCACTCTCTCCGTCCACTAGAACTATGACACTTTAAAATAACACAGATATTAACGCAATATTGGTGAATTCAATGTAGTAGACAAAGGGTCTCACCATATATGATGTGAGTGGTTGATATCGAATTAAATGTGGATCATTGATATTTTTTGTATATAAAGAGTATTTATAAAGATAAAAAATAATGATCGAGCTATCAAATCGGTCGGGTCGTCATGGCATCCACACGCCCATCTATGAGTAGCGACGACGAAATCTGATCGCGAATCTCTGATCACTCCATCGTGCGAAAGGGGAAGAGCGCCGCCTGCGACGCCAAGTACGTCAAGAGCACCGAAAGGCCTCCTGGATCCTCAGCACCACCGTCATCATCCTAGGGATCCCGCTCATCATTGAGATGGATCGCGAGGTGCAGTTTAACGAGACCGAGCCTCCCTCCTTGGCGGTGCCGCCCCTGGCTTCATGCTGCCGCTACCACAGTGATTTCACTTTCTATTTCCTTTTATGATCTGCTCCTTGATGGATCTAGGGTTTCAAATGGAAAATCCCCATCTACTTAGGTGAATCTTTGATGCTGCTATATTTTATTTGAAATACTATTATTCAGTTACTCTAACTGCCATCTAGATATTATTTTGTTATTTTTTTTTATGCCATATGAATTTTGATTGTTATTTTGGAATTAAAAAAAATGGGTCGGGTCGGGCTAGCTTGGCCCTGTCCACTAGACTTTTGGATTATATTGGGTCGAGTCGGTCAGGCCCAAAATCTGATCGAATTGCAATATAATAAGCCCAGCCCCTCTCGGATCATCGGGCTGTCGGGCCAAACTCGTCTAAATTTTTTTGCAACATAAATGATAAAAACAAAATAAATTGAGTAACATCAAATTAAATCATTAGTTCACAAATATAATTAAAAACAAAATAAATTTGCAAATAACTAACTATTTTTGTATTATATAATTGAACTGCATCAAAGCAGTTGTTGGGTCAATTTTGGCAAAATAAACCATTTATTAGTTTACACATTATTTTGCCAATTAGGCATATCTCAAGTGACAAAGCTGAGGCACCTAAAAACTCTTCTTTATGAGAAGTCTTGAGTTCAATCTCGTCTGTGTGCGGTGTAATTTTTTCACATTTGTGTGAATAGTAGTCCCGCCTGCGTGCGATTATTTTTTCACCTTTGTGTGGTGTAAAGATTCCGACTGCGTGCGGGTGACTTATTTGATTATAGGAAAAATGTGCAGATTGGTCCCCGAAGTGGTAGCCCCTATAGCGTATAACCCCCCTTACTCACTGTGTGTGCAACTAAACCCACGAACTCAAAAAAAAAAACCTCTTTCTTCTCTTCATGTTACGTGAGTGTATTTTTCGTTTCTATTTTACCATTATGGAAACTAACTTCAGCAGGTCAATATCCCTACCGGCGTTTGCTGTAGACAACTATGAGATATGGAAGTTCAGAGTCAAGAGCTACCTCACTGCCCAGCATTGCATGATGTGGGAGGTAATCACAGACGGTCCAATTGTCATCAAAGAGAAAATCATGACGACTTCCACAGAAATAGGGAAAGAGCCCTACTACGAATCCATGATCAATGAAAAGCACGAGTACACATCAGAAGAATGGAAGCAAGACGAACTGGACAACCTCGCGAAGAACATCATCTCGGGCACTGTTCCAGATAAACACGTGATAAAAATCATAAAGTGCACAACCGCCAGAGAGATGTGGAACACCCTTGAAAGGATGTGCGCTGGATCCGAGGAGATTAAGGAGAATAATCTGTCGATTGCATGCCAAAAGTTCGACAACTTCCTGATGCTGAAGAATGAATCAATTGAAGAAATAGAGTATCGATTCAACCAATTACTGAATGAAGTTCAAGCCATTTCCAGAAATAAGTACACTCAACGCGAGATCAACTTGAAGATCATACGAAGTCTAACTTCTGCAGATTGGAGGATGTATGCCATTGCTCAACAAACCAAGCCAAATTTCAACGAATTTGATCTTAAAGCCAACAAATTTGACATTCGACGAAACAAGGACAATAAGAAAGTTGGAACCTCAGATGAGGATGCTCCATCAGCCTCCAAAGGAGCAGCACTGAAGGCTGCATCAAAAGATTCCAAGAAGCAGTCGAAGGAGTCGACTGATACAAAAACTAAAGACTTTTTTAGTCAATATGCACTAATGACTGAAAGGTTTAACAAGATGGAGTCGAGGTTCAGAAAGTACAAGAAGTTCCACAAGGAGAAGGAGTACAAACCTAGATACTCCAATGACAAATCTGAAGAGAAGAAGCCATCAACTCTAGACTTGAAGGACGTGGAGTGTTTTGGCTGTGGTAAGAAGGGACATTACAAGACTGATTGTCCTAATATTTCATAATCAGAGCGAAAAGCCCTTCGAGCCAAAAGAGAGAGAAAATATGAGAAGAAGAAGGTCGCGGTAGCCGGAGATGCAGAGGATTCCAACTCCTCAACTTAATCATCTTCAAGCAACTCAACAAGTTCAGATGATGAGAGCTAAGCCCTAATGGCAAAAGATGCAGAAAGTGCAGCTGACAACAACTTCAACAGCTACGACAATGGACTCGATGGGCCTGAGGTACTCTCACTCAAAAACCTTTAATAATAATATCTCCTTAATGATGACAGGAGAAAATTCAGTTTCTAGAGACATATCACTGAACGCGGACGAATATGAACAAGTGATGTGTGACTATCAAAGCTTAAGAACTCTATTTGAGAATCTCGTGAAAGAAAATCAAAGATTGGAGAAAGAGATCAGTCAAGCTCAGACTAAAAATGAGAAGATCAGTGTCCACTTCTTGGATGAAACTGGTCTTCATGAACTGATTGTAGAGAACAATGGACTAAGAAAGGAGATCAAACTCTACAGTTGAAGAAGTGCAAGCTTCAGTCTCAATTGGAAGAGACTGAAACTGATCTAAAGCGAACTGCAAATGAACTTGATGAAGCCACATTTGAAGCAGTTCGTCTGAATGACAAGATGGAACAGTGGGTAAAGAATTGCATGAAGAACTCCCAACTGATGAAGCATTTTCCATCATCAACACTAGTGGAAAGTGTTGGAGGAAGTTTAACTGCAGCAGAAAAAGCCAAAAGGATCGTGACTGTGGAAGTAACTGAAGAATCAAATGACGAAGCATCAGTCAAATCCAAAAGCTTTGCAGAAGAAGAAGACAAGAAAAGAAACATAATGTTACATAGGAATATTCCTCCTCCTGAAGACTACGGACGACTAAAAGGAATATACTGGAAAGAACAGAAGGTGGTGACCAACAATGAAAGCCATCAGCAGAAACTGAAGAATCAGCTGCAGTACAGAAAAGATGAAGGCCCCTCTAGGCTAAACCATCATCAGCCTAGACAACTGAAGAACCAGAACACACGTCACCAACCAAGGGGGAATCAGAACAGCAAGAAACTGAATCATGTTCAGTTTAGACGTGAGCAACAACCATGGAGACAAAATCAGAAGTTCAGACAAGTCCAGTACCATCTGAAGCAGCATCAGTCCGGACCACATCAGTCTCCACATCAGTCTCACTATAGACAACATCAGTCTATAACTCATCAGTATCAACCGAGACATCATCAGTCTACATCAATTTTAGTATTTCAACAGAGATACAATACTGAAAGAATGATACCTCCAATCTATCCAAGACACGAAAACAAGAAGAAGGAGATGCATAAGAAGAAAGAAACTGATCCAAGAAGAAGAACATCAGTGCAGACTGAAGAAGCATCAACTTCAAGTCAAAAGGCCAAGTTACAAGAAAGCTGCATCTCCACCGCATGTCATGAAGTAGATTTGGGTTCCAAAAGGAACTAGAACTAACACGCCAAGACCCAAACATTGATTGGGTACCTAAAATTCTTCTTTCTTGCAGGGAAAAACCAGGAAACAAAATAAGAAGAAAGAAGAAGCAAAAGCCTCAAAGAACACTTGGTACCTGGACAGTGGATGTTCTAAACAGATGACCGGATACAAGGAATATCTAACCCAGTATGTGGAAAAGGCTGGATCCAAGGTCGCATTTGGAGACAACTCACTTGGAGAAACTAAAGATTACGGTGTATTAAAATGGGTAACGCATGTACATCTATTGTTAGCTATGTTTCTGGACTTAAACATAACCTCTTGTCTATGAGCCAATTTTGCGACAGCGGATTCTCTATGAAGATAAAAAAAGATGAATTCACAGTGAGAAACAACAAGAAGAAGGTGGTGCTGAAGAAGGTCAGACAAGGAAACCTTTACGTGGTTTCTGTAGGATTATTAAACTTAATTAATACTCGATTTGCTCGAGGATCGTCTCTTGGATTATCTTAATTCACCATACATCGATTGAACCTAGCATGCTCCTATTAATTTAAATACTGCACCGAGGAGTTCAGAAATACTGAATTCATCAATTCATCTCTGAACAGATCATCCAACTTCAACCCTTCTTTTGAAGCCTCAAACGTTCTCCAATCGTATTTTCCCCAGAAATACAACTTCTTCGTCTTCGAGAGAGCTTTCTGTGGCCGTCTGTTTCACCTCAATCGGAGTTCTGTAGAAGAAGTTATGGCCATTCTTCAGAGACTACCAGAACTTGATTTACTGCGAAAATCTGACTCCAGCTCTGATCTTCTGGACTGTATCCCACTCAATCCCCGACGTCGGATGGACGACGATCTTCGAGGATTCCCCGGAGAAAGAACCCACTCAACAGGTGCCGCTCAACTCTCACAGAAAACCTAATTTTGTAATATGAAAGTACATATTACGTCTGGTCTATTCTGTTCTGAGAGCTGAATTGTATTTATAATTATAAATACAGGATATGGGCCAGACTTATGAGTTAGGTTATTTTTCTCCTACTGGGCTCAGAAGTCTTTGGGCCAGCCCAAGGATCAAATACAAAGAATAAAGATGGGTCTCAAATGAATTAATTCTTATGATCAGCCCAGATCATAATTAATTCATAAATATTAATTCATTCCACTAGAGAATCAATATTGACTTATCCATTTATTGCCGATGATGAGTCGGGGCTTGTATTAGGCTTATCGAATCTCTGTATTTAAGATATCCAACATCCATTAATTAATTAAAGCTTCTGATATCTTATACTCCCTCCGTCCCACCATTTTAGCCCCCTCTCACTTTTCACATATATTAAGAAAATGCATTTAATTTTTATATTTTTATCTTTTATACCCTTATTTATTATTTTCACACATCATTTTCACATTTAAGTGAAGCATTAAATAAGGTCAATTTAGTAAAAACAATATTTTTATATAGTATTAATTAGAAAAGTGGACTATCTTTTTGGGACATTTCAAAATGGAATAAGGGACTAAAATGGTGGGACGGAGGGAGTATTAATTAATTTCTTATTAATCCTTAAGTAGTATCACTCAACTTTATTATTGCACCTGAACTTAATCAACCTGCATGGTTTAGTGCAATAAACCATTTGAGCTCCTTAAGGGGATGTTATCATCCTATACCGGATACGGTCACCTAATATAGATTACCAAATGTCATATATAAATTTCTATCACCCAAGATACAGAGTACTCAAGTTAATATGTAACTCTCACCCATAGTAAGTCAAAGTGATACACAAATTTATATATACACCTGAAATCTTATTAGGATTTAGGTCTCATTAAGTCACCGAGATCTCGATTCTTCAGTTAGGTCAGACAGAAGAATACATCTCACTGTGATCCTATCAATACGTTTACACGCATCAGTATAGACAAGTAGCCAAGACAAACTACTTCCATCTACATTGCAACCTAAACCAACAACTCGTCCTAGAGTCGTCTCGGCTGTAATCAATTTTATATCTCATAAGATTATTCCAATTATATGGTCTTCTGTGATCTACAACACACCATATAATCTACTTATATAGAGATATTTGGACATACATATGAAATTATAAACAATTCAGATAGGAGATTAGATAGTGAACTCAGGAGTCATGTATACAAGCATAAAAGTTCTTTCTTTCAGTATACAAATTCAACAGTTTCTTGGGAAGATAGTCCACCGGAGACCTGCCTAATCAGCAAGAGTCATGCCGAGCTCAACACCATTTGGCATCGAAGACTCAATCACCTCAAAATTTCAAGATGATCAACAAACTTGCTAAACACCAACTGGTGGAAGGACTACCCCAAATAATCTTTCAGAAAATGCAAGAATGTGGAGCATGTCAACGAGGAAAGCAAACTAAAGCATCTTTCAAGTCAAAGACTGGTCACCTCTCCGAGCGCATACTACAACTGCTTCACATGGATTTTTTCGGTCCTAAGTCTCCCAGAAGTTTTAACGGTAGAAAATATACCTTTGTAGTAGTAGACGATTACTCACGATATACTTTGGTTGTTTTATTGTATAGAAAGAGTGAGACACTGAAGGAATTGCCGAAGCTGATGAAGAGACTAAGCGTTGAAAAATAATTTGACATCATCACCATAAGATCAGATAGAAGGACTGAATTCCTCGATTCAGTTACCAGAGATTTCTGTGAAGAAAAAAGAATCAGTCATCAAACCTCTACATCAAGGACTCCTCAACAGAACGGAGTGGTGGAGTGTCGCAATAGAACTCTTAAGGAAACAGCTCGGACCATTCTTGCAGAGTCTGGGCTGCCATTGAAGTTCTGGGCAGAAGCCATTAACACTGCATGCTACACTCAAAACCTTTCCTTCCTGACACAAAGACATGGAAAAACTCCATATGAATTATGGAATAACAAGAAGCCAACTATCTCTTACTTTCATGCATTTCGTTCAAGGTGTTACATCCACAACAATGACAAAGAGAAGCTAAGTACTTTCGATAGCAAGGCTCACTAAGGAACCTTTCTTGGTTACATAGGAATTGAGGAATCTAGCAAAGCCTATCGTGTACTTACTTTTCGGACATTACGTGTGGAAGTAACACCTCATGTTATTTTTGATGAGTCTCTTGATGATCACAGATAACAGGGAATCGGTGAAGGTTCCAAAACTGATGGGACAATCATCGCTGAAAGGAAAGAAGTGCTGGTGTGGAGTCCAGCTGATGAAGATAATATTGAAGCACATCAGTATCTGAAGATCAGTCCAAATACTGATGGTCAATCTGCTGTTCTAACTGATGGCAATAGTCAAGGGGGAATTCCACCAACTAATGTTCCAAAAGAAGCTGAACTTGAAATCCAAAAAGAGCCTAAAATGCCAACAGTTCAGCGTTCCCCTGCTCCAACTGAAACTGAAGTTCCCACCGAACTTCAGTCCACGACTGTTAGACCACCATCACCACTTGTTCATGGTGATCTAAAGCCTTCACAAGAAGAAACCAGAAGAAACAAAAGATGGTTCGAATATCACTTAGTAGAAGATATTATTGACGAACCAACTGATCGTGTGAAGACTCGAAGTTCCAAGTGCAATCTTGCCTATGAGATCATCAATGAAACCGAATATTTTAGTTGCTTCTTGGCTCAAACTAAACGTTGAAAACTAATTCGACATCATCAGCATAAGATCGGACAAAGTGACTGAATTCCTCAATTCAGTTATTAGAGAATTTTGTGAAGATAAAGGAATCAGTCATCAAACCTCTGCAGCAAGGACTCCTCAACAGATCGGAGTGGTGGAGCGCCGCAACAGCACACTTAAGGAAACAACACAGACTATGCTTGCAGAATCCAAGTTGCCACTGAAGTTCTGGGCGAAAGCTATTAACAATGCATGCTACACTCAGAACCGTTCCTTCCTGACGCAAAGACATGAAAAAACTCCATATAAAATATGGAATAATAGGAAGCCATCTATTTCTTACTTTCATGCATTTGGTTCGAAGTGTTACATCCACAATAATGACAAAGAGAAGCTAAGTACTTTCGATAGCAAGGCTGACCAAGGAACTTTCCTTGGATACTATGGAATTGAGAAATCAAGCAAAGCCTATCACGTACTTAATTCTAGGACATTAGCTGTGGAAGTAACACCTTATGTTGTTTTTGATGAGTCACTTGATGATCACAAACAACAGAAAACCAGTGAGGGTTCCAAATCTGGTGGGACAATCATCGCTAAGTACTGGTGTGGAGTCCAGTTGATGATGAAAATACTAAAGAGTTTTAGTATCAAAAGATCAGTCCAACTACTGAAGGTCCATCTGTAGTTCCGACTGAAGGCAACAGTCAAGGGGGAACTCCACCAACTGAAGAACCAAAAGAAGCTGAACCTGAGATACAAACATAACCCAAGATGCCAACAGTTCAGCGTTCCCCTGTTCCAATTGAAATTGAAGATTGCGCTAAACTTCAGCCCACGACTGATAGACCTTCATCACCACTTGTTCCCAACAATCCCAAGCCCTCACAAGAAGAAACCGGGATAAACAAGAGATGGTTCGAAGATAACTCAATAGAAGATATTATTGGTGAACCAACCGATCGCGTGAAGACTCGAAGTTCCAAATGCAATCTCGCCTATGAAATCATCAATGAAACTGAATACTTCAGTTGCTTCTTAGCTCCATCTGAACCAATAGATATTCAAGAAGCACTGAACAATTCTGAATGGATCACAGAAATGCAAGAAGAACTCAACGAATTCAATAGGAATTCAGTATGGGAACTGGTTGATCGACCAGACGATGCAAAAGTTATTGGACTAAAATGGATTTTCAAGAACAAGAAGGACGAGAAAGAAAATATAGTCAGAAACAAAGCAAGGCTTGTTGCCAAAGGGTATAGCCAAGAAGAAGGAATCGACTATGATGAGACTTTTGCTCCAGTAGCCAGACTTGAAGCAGTCAGATTATTCCTAGGCTATGCTGCACACATGAGATTCAAAGTACATCAAATGGACGTGAAATGTGCATTTCTCAATGGCGTACTCACTGATGAAGTATATGTAGAGCAACCTCCAGGATTTGAAGTAGGAAGACCTGACAAAGTATATAAACCGAATAAAGCACTCTATGCACTGAAGCAGGCTCCCATAACATGGTATGACACTTTGTCAGAGTATTTAATTGAACAAGGATTCAAGAAAGGATCGGTGGATAGAACTCTATTCATATTGAAGGAATGAGAAGAACTCCTACTTGTTCAAATCTATGTGGATGATATAATCTTCGGCTCAAGATCCGAAAGATTGTGCAAAAAGTTTGCTGATATCATGACGAATAAATTTTAGATATCCATGATGGGAGAGATGAATTTATTCTTAGGACTGCAAGTTAAGCAAACTGAAGAAGGGATACTGATTAATCAAATAAAATATACGAAGAAACTGATCAACAAATTCGGTGTTCAATATATGAAGACTGTTAAGATCCCCATGAATACGAACTGGAAGGTGGATCCAGGAACTGAAGGGAAATCAGTATCACCAACGAAATATAGAGAAATCATTGGGTCTCTATTATATCTAATTGCAATTCGCCCAGATATTTCATTTGCAGTTGGAGTTTGTGCAAGATATCAATCTGATCCAAAGGAAGCCCACATGGATGCAGCTAAGAGGATCCTAAGATATCTCAATGGCACACCGAACATTGGATTATGGTATCCAACCGACGACAACCTCAAGCTCTCCGAATATTCAGACTCAGATTTTGCAGTAATTTTGCAGTACCGAGATTCTGCTTACTTGAGAGCCTGTTCTCACTAATCTTAGTTGTAATATTGAACCCCTTTTCTACAAGAGCGAAAAGAATGTTTGAGATAGAGAGAGTTCGAGACAATTGTCTGAACTCAGAGATTCTTAGCCTCCGCAAGCTAGACGTGTGTTGTCTTAGCAACTACGAGTTAAGAAGGAGAAATTCCAACCCAGTGTGTTGGCTCTGAAACGTGAGTTTCAGAACTAAGGTTTGTTGTGCACTCGTAAGCACAAGCCCAGTGATTGTTAGTGTGATCGACTAACCGTGAACGTAGGAACTTATTTTCCGAACCACGTAAAACTCTCCGTGTTGTTATTGTTTTCAGTATTTACATTTATCTACTTGTGCACAAACTCATATTCATACTAAAACTGATAAGCTGTAAAGAGAAACCATAAAACTGATAAAGTGATTCACTTAAAGGTTATTCCTTAAAATTGCTTCCGCTCTAAGTGTTATCAGTCTAACTGACAAATCTTTGGATAGTCAGTAAAATTTCTAACACTTCTCTGATTCTTAAACTATAAAGACTGAAACCCTAAGTGAACTATCAGTGTGTCGATAAGTTCTTCATACTGAAGTTAAAATACTGAAACACTATCAGTATCAGTCTACACCTTTCTCTTAACTGAAATTGTTTTCACTGAAACTATAAAACTGATAAAGTGATTCACTTAAAGGCTATTCCTTAAAATCTTTTCCGCTCTAAGTGTTATCAGTCTAACTAACAATTCTTTGGATAGTCAGTAAGATTTCTAACACTTCTCTGATTCTTAAACTGAAAAGACTGAAACCCTAAGTAAACTATCAGTGTGTCGACAAGTTCTTCATATTGAAGTTAAAATGCTAAAACACTATCAGTATCTGTCTACACCCTTCTCTTAACTGAAATTATTTTCACTGATCACTTCACTCTACACCTTTCAGTATCAGTTGAGATACTGACTTCAGTTTACAAAAGAATTTTTAAACTAGCCTACTGGTGTATTTCCCCTCCCCCCATACACCAGTTCAGTAACCCTCCGGGATCCAACAATAGGATCACACTTTTTATGTGTATTGTTGATTCGCTAAAAGGTGCAAAGATAGTGTTTGGTGTTTAATCTAATTCTAGTCAACGTTGGAGATTGAAAGATATTTATGGACTAGAATGAAATAAGGCATATTATTAAAAAAAGTAAAAGAAAACCTAAGCCCTTGAAAGCACAGAAAAGTAGACTAAGGGCCGAGCCTCGTTAAAACCTTCATAGGGAAAACCCGCGAGGGAAAAATCCCTAAGAAGGAAAAAGAGTACTCGTCTAAGCAAAGCTAAAGAGGAAAAAGCAACTAAGAAGGACGGGAAGGGTTGTCTCGAAAGCTCCGGCCTAACCATCGCCCTCAAACAGCTCAGGTCCAAAGGAAAAAACAAAAAGAAGCTAAAAGAAACCAAGTTCCAAAGAAAAAAGAGCAGCCATAAGAGCAGAACCACGAAATGAACTCGACGCCGATCATAGGAGAACCCATGCATCGCGGATGGACTAGATTATGATATATTCTAATAAGCTTTAATTAGTTACCAAGTAGTTAGACTATTGGATTAATTAATTGGAGACCATAAAAAAAATTCGACCTATTTATCTAAGGTAACGGGAGTGGATTATTCCTATAAGTATAAGAATATACTTCATTCGTCTCCCAAATAACTTCCTAATATGGACGACATGAGTTTTAAGAAAAAGTTGTTAAGTGTGTTGATAGTGGAGAAAAAGTGTTATAAATTAGTATTGAAAGTGGTGAAAAAATGTTATAATTAGTATTAGGAATGGTGAAAGGTTTAAAAGTAAAAATAAATAAAGTATTATTAGTGGTGGGGAATGTCCCAAAATGGATAGGAAGTTATTTGGGGACGTCCCAAAAAGAAAATATAGAAAGTTATTTGGGGGACGAATGGAGTATTTCTTTTGTTAGACACATGAAAACATAGGAACACAAGAGAGAAAATACTTGGAGCACTATATAGAATTCAATCGGAGATTTCCTAGCTTTCGAAGATTGAATCGTGTATTGAAAATTATTCCTGCATCGAATCTGCATATACGTCATAGTAGCAGATTCAACTGTAGGAGTTGCTACAATCATTTACTACACAACAAGTAATAAGTTATTCTAATTTTTGACTGATTATTTCTACACATGATGCAATTATAAATCTAAAAATCTTATCCTCGATTATATTTTCATTGCGTATCATTAGATAATATCAAAGATTTCCAATAATAATCACACACATTTATTGAGTTTTCCATTACTTTTAATCAAAAGATCACAACTTTGCAAGTATTTTCTTTTCAAGTTCCGAGAGGAAAATTTATTTTAGTCGCATGTCTATTTTCAATCCGATTTCTTTTACTAAAATATACCACGTTGTTGTAAATATATCTTCTAGATATATCTTATGTGTGTTGACCAAGAAATCTCCCTGAAACCCTAGCTCCCTACTTGTATAAATAGAGGTCTCTAGTCCTCATATTGAATACGCTTAATAGTTCTAGTTCTCTCATCTTCTCTCATTTCCCTTCGATTGTAGAAAGGTAATTCTATTTTATTTATTGTGCCGATTTTATGTGAATCATATAAGAGTGTAGTTAATTAAATAATTTCATCTCTATTTGATTTCACGAAATTCTCATATTAATATAATTTTTTAGGGTTAGTTTTTATTTGAATGAGAGTATATTTTTTCGTAGTTCAGTATTGTGATATTAGTGACAAGGTTAAATGATACGCATATTTTAAATGTTAAACTTAAACCCTATCATTCATATATTTTTAAATGCTTATAGAAGAAGTTTTAAGATATATGAGATTTCACTCGAAGTGATGGTAATCACAACATAGGCATTCAATAAATTTTCTTACTGCTTTAATTGCATGTATTTGATTACATTAACTTATAAATAAATTATTTTAAAGTCTAATCAAACTATTTTTATATTTCGATTGCCGTCAAAGTGTTTTCATACTAATTTGCCGGAAAAAAAATGGTTTCTTTTACATTAACTCATACTTTGTGAAGTAAAACAAGATCTACATGTTAGCAACTTCTGTTCACCTTGTTTTATTGCAAATTTTGATTTCGATCATATTGCTAATAATTGTGATGATTTTTTTTTTTTTTTTTTTGCAAATCGAAAGATATGGAACAGTTATAGCTAAATTTATTAGACAACAAATCATTAGTATATATGTTTTCTACGGAATCTATATATTATGTTTTCTTATGATGATTATAGTAGATTACATGCCAAATTCCGTGATTCTTGTGCTCTTATTTTTGAAATTTGATATGTTATATTATGAAATAGACTATATATATACAGTTTTTTTTTTTCAAAATGATCTTGAAAATTAAATTGATGCTATTAAAGTAGCACAAGTAAAATATTCCTAAAGAATATTACATGCTTTTGAAGAGCAATTCATATTACATGCTCTCGAAAATTAGACCTTGAGCACAAGTAGTGTGCTTGAATAATATTACATTCAAGATCTTAAATTGATGCTATTAAAGTAGCACAAGTAATATTCTGACATGCTCTTGAAGAGAAATATATATTACATGCTCTCGAAAATTAGACTGTGAAGGTCAAATGGCCCTAAAGGCCGAATGGTTGTACTCTTTTTTCCCTTACTAAGTTTTTTCCTACGAGATTTTCTTAGTTAAGGTTTTTAACGAGGCAACTAGTGTAATATATGAGTAAATATATATGTCTTGTACTCTTTTCCTCTACCGAATTTTTCCGATAAGGTTTTTGCGGAGAGGTTTTTAACAAGGCATGAACATCTATATACTAACATCATATGGAATCTTGTGATATTTGTCTTGGTGATAGTGACAATACACATATTATTCTTCAAAAGAAGAAGTATTTTCTCAAGTTGACATTAGCTGAGGATAATGTTAACACAATATCAGGTGCATCAAACATCATTGAAGGCTCCGGAAGAGCTTGTATCATTTTGCCAAATGATACTAAATTAGATATTGAAAATGCCCTGTACTCTAGTAAGTTTAAAAAGAACTTACTAAGTTTCAAGAATGTCCGTAATAATGGATACCACATCGAGACAATTGTGTGGAAGGTAGAAATGAATATCTTTGCATAAATTCTTTTGTTTCAGGCTATAAGCTGACAAAAGAAAAATTAGCAACACTACCTTCTGGAGTGTATTACACATTCATAAAAGCAATTGAGACAAACCATGTCATGAACATAAAGTTCAATGATACAAAAAGATTTAAGCTTTGGCATGATAGGTTTGGACATCCTGGAGCGACTATGATGCACCGAATAATCAATAATTTATATGGGCACAACATAAAGAATCAAAAGATTCTTTCTACAAATGAATTCCCATGTAATGCTTGTGCGCAAGGCAAGTTAGTCATTAGACCTTCATATACGAAGGTTAATACTGAATCTCCATCTTTCTTAGAAAGAATTCAAGGAGACATTTGTGGACCTATACATCCACCTTGTGGACCTTTTCGATACTTTATGGTATTGATTGATGCTTCTTCTAGATGGTCACATGTATGCTTGCTTTATACTAGAAATGCATCATTTGCTAGACTACTTGCTCAAATCATAAAATTAAGAGCTCAATTCCCAGACAATTCAATTAAAAGAATTCGTCTTGATAATGCTGGTGAGTTTACATCTCAAGCATTTGATAACTATTGTATGGCTATTGGAATTGAGATTGAACATCCAGTAGCTCATGTCCATACTCAAAATGGTTTAGCGGAATCATTTATTAAACGTCTTCAAATTATTGCTAGACCATTACTTATGAAATCAAAACTCCCAACTACTGCTTGGGGTCATGCCATATTACATGCTGCAATATTAATTTGACTAAGGCCATCAGCCAATCATGAATACTTCCCAATGCAGATTATTTTTGGCTGAGGAACAAATCTACATACAGAAAAACACAAGGAACTCTCTTGAAATGAGAAAAACTTATCACATTTTAATTTTAGAACAAACAAATGTGAACAAGAAATTGAAAAGATCGTTCATTTGCACAAGATTGCAAATCAAATTCCTGATGCTTTTGTAGATACAAGAAAAGTGACACAATCTCACATATATGCTGCAAATACTCCAACTAAAATTGATGTCCTTGAAGGACAAATAAATTTGGCAGCAAATGAGTCTAAAATTTGTCAAAAATGTGTCGACCAGTTGGTTCCAAAGATTCTAAGCCTAGAAAAAGAAATGGACAAGATGGAAACCAAACAATGACGAAAATGACTAATCAACCAATGAAAGCGATGTAATTCCTAAAGAATTACAAGTATCTGAAAATAATGAGATCTCAATAAATTATTTACATCAGATACTAGAGAGAGAAAATATCATTGTTGATGATATATTTGCCTTTCATATAGCTCGTCATGTTTTAAATGAGGATCCTCAACTAAAATCTGTTGCGGAATGCAAACAGAGACTTAATTGGCCAAAGTGAAAAGAAGCTATAGAAAGGGAATTAAATTCCTGTGATAACCGGAAAGTATTTGAATATATAGCCCTACCTACGGAATCTAAAATCCATGTTGAAAACAAGTGGATCTTTGTTAGAAAGAGAACCGAGAAAAATGAAGTTACGAGATATAGAGCAAAACTCATAGCACAAGGTTTCTCACAAAAACCAGGAATTGATTATGAGGAAATATACTCTTCCGTAATGAATGCTATTACTTTCAGATTTTGATTAGTCTGGCTGTGTCACAAAGGCTTGATATGCGCCTTATGGATGTAGTGACTATTATGGATCATTAGATAATGACATATATATGAAAATTCCCGAATGATTTAAAATGCCTGAAGGATTGCAGTCAAAACCCAAAAGCATGTATTCAATTAAACTGCAAAAATCGTTGAATGGGTTGAAACAGTCTAGTCGTATGTGGTACAATAGACTGAGCGAGTATCTTTTGAAAAATGATACAAGAATAAAGATATATGCCCTTGTGTTTTCATTAAGAAAATCGAAAGTGGATTTGCAATCATAGCAGTTTATGTTGATGATTTAAATATAATTGGGACTCCTGAAGAGCTCAATAAAACTGCTGAATATTTGAAGAAAGAATTGAGATGAAAGATTTGGGAAAGACAAAGTTTTGTCTTGGTTTGTAAATGGAACGTATCCGTGGATGAACGTTTATCCATCAATCCACATATACAGAAAAAGTGTTAAAACGCTTTTACATGGACAATGCACACTCATTAGCATCACCAATGGTCGTTAGATCTATTGATACTAAGAAATATCCATTTCGACCAATTGAAGAGGGTGAAACAATACTTGGTCCAGAAGTACCATATCTAAGTGCATTGGAGCGTTAACTTATCTGGCTAACAATACCAGACTGGATATAGCTTTTTCTGTCAATCTTCTAGCAAGATTTAGCGCTGGACCCACTTTGAGACATTCCAACACATTCTACATTATCTAAAGGGTACAATTGACCTTGAATTATATTATCAAGAAAAATCTGATAATACTCTAGTGGGGTACTCAGATGCAGGATTTTTATCCGATCCACATGAAGCTAAGTCACAAACTAGATACGTTTTCACATGTGGTGGAACTGCTATATCATGGAAATCTGTGAAGCAAACCTTGACTGCAACATCCTCAAATAATTCTGAAATCATTGCAATCCACGAAACAAGTCGAGAATGTGTATGGTTGAGAAATGTGATGAGTCATATCCAAGAGTCGTGCGGGTTAGCTTCATCAAAGGCCAAACCAACTGTTTTATATGAAGTGCTGCTTGCATCGCGCAACTCAAGGAAGGATACATCAAAGGCGATAGGACGAAACATATTTCTCCCAAGCTCTTCTACACACACGACCTTCAAAAGGATGGCGATATCGACGTGCAATAAATTCGCTCAAGTGATAATCTGGCGGACTTATTCACTAAGGCATTATCAACATCGACATTCAAAAAGTTGGTACACAAAATCGGCATACGTCGACTCGAATATAATCAATGATCTCAAGTTCAGGGGAAGCAGTTGTACTCTTTTTCCTTCGACTAGGTTTTGTCCCATTGGGTTTTCCTAGCAAGGTTTTAATGAGGCAACATTTTTGTTTTAGGGATTGGTCAATCAAGGGAAAGTGTTGTAAATATATCTTCTAGATATATCTTATGTGTGTTGACCAAGAAATCTCCCTGAAACCCTAGCTCCCTACTTGTATAAATAGAGGTCTCTAGTCCTCATATTGAATACGCTTAATACATATTCTCTTCTATATTCTCTCTTTTTCTCTAGTTTATAACACACGTTTCCTATTCCATAAAATTTAGTATACACAAATACATAATCGCATGATTTTATCTAATTAATCTAGTAGGAAATGTAATATAAATTAATGAACCTCGTATATTTATTTTACCCTAGCATATATTCCCTTATGTTACAAACTTTCATCATGTCATATCTTTTCTAATTATTTAAAGAGATATTCGGAGATATACGTCCCCAAAGAGGTAAATACCCTTTGTTTATTTAATTATTAATTAGTAATTTTTTTAAGAACGAAGTCCATTTAAGGGGCAAAAAGTGTCTCGACAATGAACTAATAAAATGGAAAATTTATGTTTTTTAAGGTAAAAAATAAAATGGAAAACTTATTGAGAAGAGAGATTGCGGCAATCGAAGTTATATTGCGATTTAAGAAAGTCAGCTGAGAGGGTTGAGCTGTCAATGTTGGTGGTACCTTCAACTTTCACTTTCTGGCCTAACTTTTCAATACATGAGAGACCTCCTACCAAACAATATATATTTAATGTATATTTTGTATATTGATTAATACAACTAGTTATTTCAACCATACCCAAACCAACTTAAAATACCGCCCCATACTGCATTATTGTGCTCGCTCTCATTGATTTCACTCACTATATGCCGTTATGTCTTTTATTTATTTTGGGAACAATAATTTCGGCCGGAATTATTCTTTATTTTGGTTAGGGACTTGAGATGTACGTATCTCACATCTAAATATTGTTGATATATTTGTTGGTTCATTAGGCCCAACACCCTTCCAATTCTTAACAGCTTCGTATGCTATTTTACTTGAGGTATAAGAAAAATATAAGATTTATTTATTTTTTTTTATATCTCTTTTATTTTGATATAATAAAAAATTTAGATAGATGGTATAAATTTTTAGGCAGCATTTTTTTCTTAGAAAATATATAATTTTATATTTAAGGGATGGTAGTATAATTTCATACCATCTTATGAGAAGTGAATAGATATATTTATCTTTAAAGTCAAACAAGATATAAAAATGTGATCTCATTTTAACTGATAAATTTATGTCTCATTATATTATCCTTTTATTTATAGGGATAAAAAAACAAACACACCCTAGTGCCCTCACGCTTCTCACGAGAAACAGCTTTTATATTTTACTAGTGTGTAACCCATTGAATTTCGACGGAGAATTTGTAATAGTCCGGCGTCAGATTTGACGGCTGTCCCCACAGATAAACACAAGTCTTTTCTAGCGTGTTTTGTCATCACTCGCACGCTCCCCAAGAAATTTCTCAAGGGGTCACCGATCATGGAATTGCTCCAAGCCAAGCACGCTTTACCTTGAAGTTTCTTCCACGTGGTTACCAAAAAAGAAGATGCATCTTGTTGATATGAGTAACACTTATTAAATTATTTAAGCTCTCCTCGAATATGCAGTCTCATACCTGCATATTCTTGGAATCTCTCTCTTTCTAATGTGTTTCGATTCATTCATGTACCCCTCTGTTTCGAAGCCTTAATATGAGCCGCTCTTTGTCCGTGCCTCATGTCACAGAATCATTTTAAATTTTGATTTTAATTATATTAGATTGCTTTTGTATAATGTAACCATCTTTATATAAATTATCATTTAATTTGTTTAATTTGATTTGATAGAGTTCAATTTATATTAATCTCAACCACATTTCTTAATTAAATGTTAACTTTTGCTAGAATAATAGAAATATTGTTTAATTTATACTCCATCTGTCCTATAACAAATGTCATACTTTTCATAATGAGATGTTTCATTCCTTTTTTAGCAAATAATTAAAGGAATGTAATGGGCCCACCAACAATATTTTCACTCTATACCTACTTTTAAAATAATATTTAAATAATTTTCACTAACTCATTTTATCTACTAATTACACATTCCTTAATCTATGTGTCCAAAAGTAATAAAACATTTGTAATGGGACAGAGGGAGTATAAGTTTTCATTTGACGAAGTTTTAAAAAAGGTTGATGTGAGATTGAAGATTTTAGAAAAATCAAAAGAAAGAATATGTAAATTTGATGAAGGATATGATGGAGGGATTGATGTGTCACATTTTGTTCTTGATTGTATATAGACAATATATTTATTAATTTTGTACAAATTCCTACATTGACGGATAAGAATTAAGTTAAGACATCATCTGCCATTTGAGCATCATCCCATCTCAACCCTGTAAAACCAGATAATCATTTAGAGCTTGAAAGACTACATTTGACTTTTGAACGTACATTTGAGCATCATCTCGTTTATACCTTGAAATACTATATTTGACATTTATGAGTCCACATTTCAAACATCACGATCTGGTGCTTTAAAAATCATAACTGGCTTCTAAACATCATTTCATGTGGAGCTCCAAAGATCCAAGTTGATTTGTGAAATTATATCATTTGAAGTTTCTAAGATCATAACTAACTTCTAAACATCATCTCGAATTGAGCTTGAAAAATCATGTCAAACTTTTGTGTATCATCTCATTTGGAGCTTGAAATATCATAATTGAATTCTGAGCATCATCTCATCTGGAGTTTAAAAAACCAGAACTGACTTGTGAACATCATTTCATTTGAAGTTTAAACGACCATAACTAAGTTTGGAGAATCATTTCATGCGAAGCTTGATAAAAATTGATGTGACATTCACAAATTATATTAATTTATTTAGTATTTCATTTGGTAATTTTTTTATAAAAATCAATGTTGAATCCAAATTTTATTTAGTGGCCAAATTAAATTGAAGAAATAATTTATTTAATAACAACTATTTATTTTTAAAAATTAAATTAAATAAATTTGATTAAATTAAATTGACAAAGAAATTCAAATTGGATTAATCTCTCAATCATTCCGCCAATTAAATTTAAATTTTTGATTTTGGAGAATAAGAGCATCCTCTAATATAGGTTTTATTTTGGTGAAAATCTCATTAAAAAATCAATGTGGGATAGATAAATAAGAATGAATTAATATGAAAATATTTGGAGAATTAAGATAAATAAAAATGCAATAATATATGCCATATATGACTATTCCATTTCCCTATTATTTATGAGATGATTTTAATACTTGTTCTCGTCCTAAATCGGTATAATAATACCCACTAAAATTTAAAACAATAATTGCTTAATAATCTAAATAAAATTCCAAACAATGAGATCCTATATATTTTAAATACCTTTAAAAATTCTTTTATTTTATTTTTTTGAAGTTATGTATCCTTTTACTTAGATTTTTAAATGATAAAGTTTGAAAATTAATTTATTTAAATTCTGAATTGTAAAGTTTAGACTGATTATTATTTATTTTATCAATTTAATACTCCATTCGTCCCACGAATCTTGACACATTTTCCTTTTTGGACCGTCCTATGAATCTGGACACATTTCCAATATTACCTTATCTCTCCTACTTTATCACATTTATTATCTTATCTCTCCTATTTTATCACTTTTATTACCTTATTTCTCCTACTTTATCACTTTTATACTTTATTAATTACACACTTAAAACACTAATCTACAATTTCTTAATTCTCATGCCAAAATCAAATGTGTCAAGAATCGTGGGACGGAGGGAGTATTTGATCAAATAGAAATGCACAATAAAAAAATTATTTATTTGGCCATCAAGTTTCGATAACAAAAATATTTTGAAATTAAAAATAAACATATTAAACTTACTAATAAAAAATAGGGTTAAGTACCAAATTCTCCCCTATCGATGGCGTCCATATCGCGTACACGATTCTATAGTCAGAGTTAGAGTTGTTTACTACCTCAATGTGGCAAAATCGCACCAAATACCCCCCGATAGGGGGGAATTTGGTACTTAACAATTTCTAACAGTGTTAACCGCCGTTAAAACGCGCAGGGGGGAGGGGGTATTTGGTGCGATTTTGCCACATTGAGGTAGTAAACAACTCTAACTCTGACTATAGGGTCCTATACGCGATACGGACGCTATCGATGGGGGGAATTTGGTACTTAATCCTAAAAAATATAACTATTTATTTGACCAATTAATTAAGGGTTAATGGCCGCAAAATACACGAACTATCACCGAATTTGTATTTTGCACATGACCTTAAAAAATAGATCCAAAATACATCACCTTTTGATTTAATTGCAATTTGCACATGCGTTGACCATCCTTTAAATCCTAGATGACGTGTCACCCAGAATTTGCAGACGTGGACGCACCGGCGGTCATTTAAAACGACGTCGTTTTGTCAAGCTTTTTTTAAAAAAATTAAAAAAAAGAAAAAAAACGTAACAGCAAAAAAAAAACCTTCTTCTCCAAATCCCCAAGTCCCCTACGTCGCTCACCTGCAGATCGTCAAGTCCCCTCCGCCGCTCACCTGCTGCTTCACACCCCTCACTCCCGCCCCCGTCCCGCCGCCGGCTACAGGTGTGTCGGGTGTTGCCGCTCCTCGCTCACCTGCGGATCGTAGATGCTCAGTTGTGCCTTTGTCTCTCTATCTCAAAACAGAAAAAACACCCTTCTTCTCCAAATCTTCCACAGGAGGATGCTCGCCATGGCGCACGACTCAAGGTGGACGGAGGAGGAGAGCAGGTGCGCGAGCTTCAGCTGCCAGAGCGTGCCCCAAATCCGCCGCCTTTTTCAGGAAGCTGCGGAGGGTTCCAGATCCGCCCATTAAGTTGGGTTTTGTTGCTGCACCTAAGGTCCGACGCACAGCGGCGGCAACCCGTGCTGATTTCAGTGTACGAACTGACCTCATCGGAATATCAGAATCGTAGAGGCGGCGACAGAACTAGAGAGAGGAGGGTATTTCTGTTTTGATTTTGAATTTGGCAAAAAGTTGAGGAAAGAAAGTAAAAGAGCGACAAGAGTAGGGAGTAATTCCGACTAGAGGCCAGGGGCGACATTTGCCTGACTCAGACCGCATCAACGAAGGCGGTGGTCATTCATCGTTCTTCCATTGGCCTGTGGCGGTGGAGAAGTTTGAGGAAGAAGAGGCGACACAACTGTGATTTCTGAGAGAAACGATTTTTCGTGTTTTATTTTTATTTTTATTTTTATTTTTATGACACGTGTATTGCCAGTTCATTAAAATGACACACGTATTGCCACCCACATTAAATAATAGAACACGTCATTGCCGGTCAACATTAATTATAACCGGAGTTCTCACCGTGTGCAAATTTCAATTAAATCAAAAGTTTATGTATTCTAGAGCTATTTTTTAAGGTCATGTGCATAATGCAAATTTGATGAAACTTCATGTATTTTTCGGCCATTAACCCATTAATTAATTGGTCAAATTATATTTAAGATAAATGTAATTAATTAAATATGGCTTTATTAAAAAGAAAAACAAAAAACAAAAGAACCCTTGAAAGTACAAAAGGAAGCAGACTAAGGGCTGAGCCTCGTTAATACCTCCAAAGAGAAAACTCGCAAGGGAAAACCTCTAAGGAGGAAAAAGAGTACTCATCTAACAAACAGAAAAAACTAAACCACGAGGAATTACCGAGCGGAAAGGTAGCCTCAGAAGCTCCGGCCGAGCCATCGTCCCTAGGCAACCCGGCTCAGCAACCCCAAAACAAGAGAAACCCACAAAACAACAACCATCAAAGACGAACACGAACAAAACTGTGAGTGCCCATATCCAAGGCAACCGCCTTCTTGATTTCCTCAATCGCATGAGGCCACCAGCCTGTTGACCTCTTCGGATTAGCCATAATATCAGCCACAACATTACCTTCCTGGTAAATATGAGAAACCATAATCTGCATATCCCTAAGTAAATGCAGCGTACGATTCCACGATGCAACAAATCTCCAGGGAACGTCCTGAGTGCGAGACTGTAAGAGCCTCACAACATAAGTAGAATCAGCTTCAATCCAAAGGAAAAGCCATCCCCTATCATGAGCAATCGTAATTGCAGTAATGACCGCCAGTAATTCAGCCTCGAACGCATAACCACGACCATCTTTAGTGTGGAAGCAACCACGAACCCAGCCAAACTTATCCTAAAAAACCGCACCTGCAGCTATAAGACCCAGCGCACCCGAAGCCGAACCATCAGTGTTGACCTTGATCCAATGACCAACAGGAGGCCACCAATGCACCTCAATCATCGAAGGCGGCGGAGAGGCCCGAGAGGCAACTCCAATACTACGAGTGATCAAATAATCATGCCAAGAACTAGAAACAGTACCGATTTTATCAAAAGACCCATCCATTTCCTTGAACGCCACTTTCACAAAATTAGTAATCGACCTCGACTCGAACCTGTCATCATCGTAGACGACCCGATTCCTACCCTCCCGATCCGCCATAACATCGAGATAATCCCTAACTTCTAGAACAAAGCAATCTGCGAACTGAATTTGGCATTCCAAGCCATGACTAGAAAACTATGAATATTCGGGCTCTGCACAAAATCGCCATGCTGAAACCAACATGGTGTTTTATGAAACCAACACCTAAAACTACAAAGTGAAATCATAAACTATACCTAGTGCGATTGACTGAAGAAGACGAAGTGAATGATCGGAAACTTTGCACTAGCGAGAAATAGCTGTTCTATTCAAAAGTATATGATAGCCTAAATGTAATACACGAGTTGAGGTCTATTTATAGATTACAATTGAGGGTAAAAAGGTAAAATCAATACCCACGCATGCTTCTTGCGTGGTCGAAGGGTAGAACAGTAATTTTGCCTTTACGCGGGAAGTCTCCCGCGTCTCTGACGATCCCACGGATGGAGGTGATCTCTCTGGCGATGATGACTTCTCTAACGATGATGATCTCTCTGTCGAAGATGACTTCTCTGACGGATGTGATTCCTCTGGCGATGACGACTTCTCTGACGATGACGATCTCTCTGTCGAAGATGACTTCTCTGACGGATGTGATTCCTCTGGCGATGACCATTCCTCTAGCGAATGAGTTGTCTCTGGTGGATGAAATCCCTCTGGTGAGAGTGGTTCTTCTGACCAGAGTGACTCCTCTGATGAAGATGATTCCTCTGATTTGTATCCTTTCTCTACTCTGCACATATCACTCCTCATCAACCACTCCCCCCTCTAGTCTGGTTGAACCGGGTAGTCTCCGCATTCAACCAGTAGAGTTTTGTGAAGATCAGCACTATGCTGGTTTTCCCTGATCCCTGCAAATCATGAAGATATAAACACTCTAATATTACACGAGAATAAAGGTAAGTCCTGTAAGTTGCTCTCTGGTTTTTTTGTTACTCCCACCCCCTGGTCTGGCTAGTTCACTTCTGGAATAGTGAAACTAGTCAGAGGATTCGCCCGCATGGATGACGTCACCTGCATTAAATGCCTGCCCGATCTACAGTGCTTTTTCCCGTACCCCGAGGTTACTTTTTAACCTTTGCGTCTTTTCACCTTTCCGTAAGGATCTTTGGCCGTTGATTCATTTCCGTATGCCACGTGTCGAGCATCCCGCGTACTGGTAGTTGCCCGCGTACATTTTATTTAGTCGATTCGAACTTCCATTTTTCACTATTCTTCTTCTCCAAGTTTCCGAACTCCTTTGTCTGCAATTTCCGGCGATCTTCCCTCCTGTTCCGGCGTGTTTTTCCGCGACCCTTCCGTTCCGGTATTATCATCAATCTTTCTCTGGCCTAGGTAATTCGCGCATCTTCTTCGCCTGCAGTTTTTGTGCTTGGTACAAGTAGTTTTGAAATTTGTTGGTGCTCTGATTGAGCGTGCTTAGAAACCCTAGGTGCTCTGATTGGTACAATGGCCTCCGCTTCCGCTCCTCAACCCTCGCGGTCGCCTTCCCCATCTTCCCGAACCTCTTCGTCTTCTTCACCCCAACTCCAGGATCTCGAGAATTTCCCTTCCCCCTCTGCTTCTTATGACTCTCAAACTGTCCCCGATCCCTCACCACCTAAGAAGAGGGGTAAGAAGACACCCCAACCTCCCAAGCGTGTTCCTGCCTCCCGTCTTGGTGTCGCGGAGGTGGAAAAATTGAAGAGCAAGTGTCGACACCCTGAAAGTTTACAATTCGTAGCCTTTTCTAAAGACTCAACGCCCCCCGAGAGCCTTCGTCACCACAAAGTGATAGTCATCTGGCAAGCCCAGATAAATGCTGGTCTAAGGCTTCCTCCCCCTGCCCTTTTAGTCAGTGTTTGTAACCACTATCGCATCCCCTTTTACCAAGTTACTCCTTCCGCCATCCGGCGGTTATACGCCTTCCATATTCTTTGCCGCGCCCACGGTGTTGGAGACACCGGTAAATTATTTTGTCAAACCCAGACTCTCCGCATGCAGGGCAGTCCCCTGTATAGCTTCGCTGCTCATCCGAAACATCCCACCACTTTCCTTTCATCCTTGAATTCCTTTGATAAGGGCTTTCTATACAATTACTGCTATGTGCGCACCCTTGTCGGCAATTGGCATAATTACCATGTTTTGGAACTAGAATGGCATGGCTCCCGGACTACCTATAAGCCTGCCTCCCTAGAAGCTCCCTCCAATTTTGACTTAGGGGTTATAGCCCATTTGAACGCTATGAACAAAGCCCAGCCTTTAGACTGCAAATATCTTGCTGAGAACAATTCGGCTCTGGCATACAATGGCCTGTTTTTCCTATATCCACAGAAATCAATAGGTAAAGAATATGAGTTAGAAAAATACATTAACTTCTGTTACCCTGATGCTGATGGTATAGCATTTTGATTTGCAGACATGTCTTGGAGAAGCAAGTGCGGGGACAAATTGCCTGACATTACTGCTCCTGCTCCCAGTGGGGGGCATGGCTCGGGGGGTTCTGTTTCCAGGACGTCCCTATCAGAACAATCGACCGGGGCCGAGCTGATCGCCAATCCCTCTGTAGTAGAGATCTCAGAAGGAAATGTGAAAGCCTCACGCCCATTTGATGCAGAGGAGATTGATGCGGGCGCCCTTGTTCACAGGGGTAAACGTCCCCGTGCTGATGCTACATCTGGTACTGGTGGAGAAGATGTCCAGATTGTGGACATTACTGATGAGATTCCTTCGCCCGACTCGACCCCCGGTGTCACCCTTGCTGAGCTTTCGAAGAAAAGGAAGAGGGGTTCTTTGATCTCTGTGGGTGAGAAGGAGAAGCAGGAGGGCCTGAAGAAGGCCGACAAGCCCCAGGAG
This sequence comes from Salvia miltiorrhiza, assembly GCF_028751815.1. NCBI lineage: Eukaryota > Viridiplantae > Streptophyta > Magnoliopsida > Lamiales > Lamiaceae > Salvia > Salvia miltiorrhiza. Next base: position 50,071,728 of record NC_080393.1, on the reverse strand, counting down.
CCAGCAAAGAAGTCGGTTGGTGGTTCGAAGGTCCTCCCTTCTGCTAGGGAGAAGGGCAAGGGGCCAGCAAAGAAGTCTGCTGGTGGTTCTAAGGTTTCCGCCTCTGCCGGGGGAAAGGGCAAGGGGAAAGCTGTAGTGCCCCCTGCTGATGAATCGGAGGATGCTGTTCCTGGGCCGATTTCAAGTTTGTCGGGTCAAGGGCTAATTGATGCCTTGCTAGCTCGTGTCCACTCACAAGACCAGGAGAAAGTGGAGAAATTGCCCCGGGGGGTTTTAGCTACTCAGTTGTGCCAGTTGGCTCTTCAGGTACCTTGTCTCTTATACCTTTATCATAGAAAGAAAAACGAAGTTACTAACCTTTTTGTTGTTCTATCGGAACCCATTTTGTTTTCTTGCAGGTGGAGGCTCGGATGTGGGGAGCTGTTAAATGTATCCATGACTATGACATGTCAGAGAAAGAGAAAGAGAAGGAGCAGGTGGACATCGCCAAGCGCGATGATGATGTCGCTGGGGTGGTGGAACGTCTGAGCAAAGCTGAAGCAGAGATTGCTGAGTTGAAGGCTCAGCTGGCCCAAGCAGAGGCGGAGAAGTCTTCCCTGGTTTCTGAACTAACCAGGACGACCAAGGAAGGTCATGAGAACCTGGCTAGGTTCAAGGCGGGATATGAAGAAGCCTACAAGGCGACTCGGCGTGATTGGAAGAAGACGCTCGTGGAAGCGCAGAATCGTGCCTATGTCCTGGGGGCGCGAGATCAACGCCTGGAGTATTTCTTGTCTCCGCAGGGTCAGCACTTCCTGGGAGTGATGCTAGAGGGCACTCTGGAGGCTTTTAAAAAGACTCCCGAGTACTTGGAGGATTTTGGGCCCCTTTTTGCTTACGTGATAGAGCGTACTGCTACAAAGGCACTGGAGATGGCGGGAGCCACCCCGGAGCAACTTGCTTCCTTGGATTTTCGAGCCCTGATGGATAACCTCAAGGATGAGGAAATAAATGAACTGATGGGGATCCCTGCAAATTCTCCAGGGAAACCAGAGTGGTGGTATCCAGTGCTGGAGAAGGCCATTCCCTATTTTACTCTTGGGATTGGATTTGACTCGTTGCCCTCTGCTCCCATGTATATGCCTGCTTTCTCTGCTTCTCTGGTACGCTTTGTAAACCGGCTGCGGGATTCCACTGGCAAAGGCACACGGACATTTTCTCAGTTCAGCATGGAGCCTCCCCTGCCCTCTGATTTAGCGCCTTCAGCCTTCTCTGACTCTGCCTCTTCCTCTGCTGCGGTGGACCAGCTGTTTGATCTGTATAGGGATGAGAATTTATATGTGCAGGAAGCTATGAAGCTGTTGAATTTGGGAGGTCGTCTTCCCAAGGTGAAAGAGATCGGCATGCTGCCTGTGTTTACAGGGGGAACCTCTGCTAGCCAGATCCCTGCCAGTGGTGTTCCTCCTCCAGTATCCTCTGCCTCTGCTCCTACTTCCTCTACTTCCCCTGAAGATGCCTCCATCCCTCCTGCCTAATTTGATAACAATTTTTGTAGCTCTTTATTTTGTACAGACTGAATACTTAAAACTACATAAAAACTCCATCCAAATCGGCCTAATCACCGAGCACTCCCAGAAAAGGTGGGAGATCGTCTCCTCTGACTCACCACAAACAGAACACTAATTAGGCCCCAGAATACCATGGCGAATGATAATATCCAAAGTCGGTAAACGATTCTGAATAATACGCCAACAAATGATAGAACGCCGCACCGGAATATACTTCTCCCAAATCAAATCACCCCAAAAAACTTTCGGATAGCTATGGCAATTATGAGCGCAGGCCAGAGCTACCGTGACATCGCCCCAAACAGAAGGTTTCCAAAATTTAGTGTCATCTCTCTCCTTAATAGGCAAAAGCAGAATGTCGCAGACCGTATCAGGAAACTGAATTATGAAGGCCTCAGAGAAGTGCCAAGCCCCTTCAAAAAAATAATCCGCAACCGACTGATGAAGAAACTCATGCATGAAATGCGGAACCTGAAGCTTATCAACCAGCCTATAACCAAGCCAGTCATCAAGCCAAAAATAAGTACTGGAGCCATCTCCAATAAAAGAGTAAGAATTCTCCACCAGCTCACCAATATTCTCACGAATACTCGTCCAGACCGGCGAAGAGACCAAAGAAGTTTTGGCATGACCAAAATTGTTTAGATATCTAGTATGAAGAATGAAGTAAGCAAAATCGTTACCTTTAATCTACTTCCAAGCCATCTTCATCATGAAGCTTTTATTCATAAGCCCGAAGGACCGAAGACCAAGGCCTCCCTCCGCGCGAATAGCATACACTCGGGACCAACTAACCGAGCAAGTAGGTCGTTGGTCCACCCTGCCAGTCCATAGGAAATTTCGACACTTCTTGTCCAAGCTGTAAATGAGAAATTTCGGCCAACAATAAACCATCATAGAATGAGTCACAGAGCTCTGAATGACCGAACGAATCAGACAAAGTCCTCCAGCCATGGAAAGTTGTAAACCTTTCCAACGAGAGAACTTCTGCACAATCTAATCATCGATGGCAGTGAAATAAGAAGCACGAGAGCGACCCGTGAAGACCGGAACACCAAGATAAGTAGCCGGGAGGCAGCCCACCGTAAAACCAAGCTCACAGGTAATATTACGACGCATGACCGTCGTCACCCCAGAAGCAACGAAAACATGAGATTTCTCCACACTGCAAATCTGACCAGATAAGCGCCCATAATAATCCAGGATCTCTTTAATTTTACGTGCATTCTTCAACGAAGCTTTGCAAAAAATAAGAATTTCATCAACGTAAAACAGGTGAGTAGGAAAATTCGTCGCTTAATTTAGTTTTTAAATGTAATATGAATATGCTTAATTCACTTTATATAGGTTTTCATTTCATGAAGTTTCATATAAAGTCGATGTGGGATACAATATTTTAAAAAAATAAAAAGAAAGAGCAATGAAAATTAAGTAAATTAAAAATTATTATACTATTTTCTCTCATCTCAAACACGTATGATAATATTAGCTAATTATGTTTAGTTATTATAACTCGTTGAAAAAAAAAATTATACTCATCTGAAACCCTTATTTAAAGAGATTTTACTACACGTTCTCATCATTAACCCATATAATAATATATACAATTTTTATTGATAAATTACACAAGTAAATAAAAAATTAAAGGCCGGACGTCGGTGGACTCAAACCTAGGACCTTAGGCCTTGACATTAACAACGTACCGCTAGGTCAACACTAGAACACATATACAATTTTTTAAAATAAGTTTTGAAATTATACAATCTATAAAACCTGTTTAGAAGTTATCTATGTTGCATAGGTACGGAGGTGCCGATGCGGGGGCGATACGATACGAGTACGGGGATACGGGTTTTTTAAAATTATAAGGTGCGATTCGGCAAGGATACATCTAATTATTAAAATTTTATGATATATAATGCTTATAAAATATATACAATTTAAATTTTCTTAAATTAATTATATGTAATTTACATTTTATTTTACCCAAAAGTTAAGCACTTTCAATTATATAAGTTAATTGAGCAACAATATAACGATTCAAATATTATTAGTCCAATATATAAGTCATAACTGAAAACAAAATTATCAAAATAACCTTGTGTAGGCATTTCGTGCACAAGATACGTGAATTTCGCCTATGGAATATGCGAATCCGGTTTATTTTTATAAATTATTTTAAAAGATATGCCACGTGGCGAATCGGTGGCGAATCCAACGAGAATTCGAGAGAATCGCACCCTAAAAGAATACGATTCACCGTACATGCTAATTTTTGAAGAATCCGTGCATCATATGAACTTATATATTCGTATCGCTCCCAAACATGATAAAAAAACTAATATACTGCTTTTTCTTGTCCCAAACTCATATAGTAATACTACTTATTACTAAGTTCAACTATTCAAATCCATTCAAAATTTATATACTTCTATTCGTCTCAACCTCGATTAGTAAGTGATTTTACTATCCGTTTTTGACAAAACTCATATAATAATACATGATAATTTGTCAAACTTATTTACAATTTATAAAACTAAAAAATATTGAAAAAAATTAATATTAACGATTAATTTTTAAAAATATTATAATAAAATGATATTAACGACAAAAACTTTTGTCATTAAAAACATTAAGAAATAGAAATAAAATAAAATAAATAAAGACAAAAAATAATAACGATCGAATTTTCAATCATTAATTTATTTTTAAATAAATATTATTAACGGTCAAAGTTTGGTCATTAAAATAAGGGTTAAGTATCAATTTCAGCCCTAACGTGGAGACCCTTATTACGTTTAGCACCCTATGGGCAGGGGTGTGTCAACTAAGCCCCTGAAGTACTTATTTTCTTTCACTTAAGCCCTCCGACTTAACGGAGAGTTAACACCGTCAACTATTTTTTTTTTTGTTAGTTGGTGGGAACCATACCTTCTTCTTAACCAAACTCACCAGAAACACGCCGGTCCGACCCCTATGCCATGAACTACCGGTTCATCGCAGCCGACACGCTTCAGAAGCTGATCGTCCTCGCCGGAAACACGCTGGAATCTGGGAACGACAACAGTGGCGGTGCACCCTTCTCCGCCCGAACCCAGCAGTCGCCCCTCTCTTATCTAAATCTCGTCGCCGTTGCTTCTCCTCCGGCGACGTCGCACTGCGTAAGTTCGATGCCCTTCTCTCTCTCTACCATACGCAAAATCCCAAATCTCTCTCTGATAGCTAGCATACGCTCAAGCCAAAAGGGCGAGCCCCAATTCGTCCCCTAAATCGAAATCGCCGCCGCTTGAGCCAAAATCAGGTAACGTAGCGCCCTTCTCTCTGGTGTGGTCGATGCCTTCACGCCGAAGGTCTACTTCGTTCCCCTTTCCCTTTCGATGTTGAGCCCTAACCCTTCCCCCTTAAATCCACCGTCGTGGGTTCTATAATTCCGGCGATTTACAGTCGTCGATCGTTCTTCTCGGTTACCGGAGTCTCTCTCACCTTTTGAATTCAAGGGAGGGTGCCTTCCAGCAGGTCCGAGTCGTAGCCCTTCCTTATCACGAATCGTCGTTGTTGTCCTCTTCGGAGTCCACCACGTCGTTGCTGGGTTCGGGCGGAGGAGGATACGCCGCCACTGCTGTCGTTCCCAGATTCCGACGAGCTTGGTGAAGAAGAAGGTTGGGTCCCACCACCAACAAAATAAAAAAATTTAAAAAGAAAAATAGTTAACGGAGTTAACTCCCCGTTAAGTCTGAGGGGTTAATTGGCGGAAATTAAGTACTTTATGGGCTTAATTGACACACCCCTGCCCATAAGGTGCTAGATGTAATAAGGGCCTCCATGTTAGGGGGCCAAATTGATACTTAACCCTTAAAATAAATAAATAAAATATTTATTAAAAAATAAAAAATAAATGAATAAAAAAGAATATTAACGATCGAATTTTCAATTGTTAAATAAATAAATAAAAAATCAGTAATAATCGAAATTTCGATCACTGAAGAATAAAAAAGATCGATCGCGAAAAAGTCGTAAATTGATCGTTAGGACCCTTAATTTAACACCAAAATCTGATTGTTATAGCCACTTTTTTTTGATAGTGAAACGACTTCGTCCTTGGATATAATAGCATCACAAACCAGGAAGGCTCCGATTGACAATCTAGAATAGAGGCAAAGTTTGCACCTAGTGGTTAATAAGTCACTCATCAAAAAATTTCACCTATGATAAGCTTTTGTGATACTTGCTACAATGTAAGATTACAATGCAACTCGAAACACAAATACATGAAATTAGAAAAACAAGAGATAAACTATATATATTGAAATTACAGATAAATTTTGAATTAACAAACTATATAGTCAAATTGAGGAAATCCTCTTTCCCCAAGATAAATTACGCCTCAATAGTGCTCAAGGCATTAGTGTATCATCCAACTTCGTCCTTCGAATTGATGTAGGGTAGTAACTTCACAAATAAAGAAGGCTCCGACAAATAAAGAAGGCTTCGATATGATTAATTTTTTTATAAGAAATTTTTAATTAAAAATAGTAGAAGGTAATTTGATAATAGTTGGTAGTATATACTCCCTTTGTCCACCAAATAAATACTCATTTGGGGTTGACATGAGTTCTAAGAGAATTTGTGATGTGTGTGATTTAGTTATCTATTTTCGTGTCGTTTTGCCGTTGATTTTTCCTTGATATTATCCAAGTTGTTGACATTTGGCGCATGAATTAGATGGATTGGAGATAGATCTCGTGGATGGAAGAAGTTGGTGGAAATCGAGCTTTTGATGAAGATTAGAGTTGATTATGGAGGAATTTAGAGATTGGGCTTGAAGTCAATTATTTTACATTTAATTAAGTCCAAAACTCTTATTTTAATTATTTTGGGTTGTGTTTTAATAAAGGGGCCGAAGCCCATGAACTTGTAAAAGGCGGCAATTTTAGGGATCCTTATTCCCATATATATATTTGTTTTGTTAGATAGGAGCCGCCAACTATTAGGAGGGAGATTAGAATTAGTTTATTATATATTTTTTACTTAAGCATTAGGTATTTAGTTTGAGTTTTGGAGAACAGCCGCAACATTGGAATTGAATTAGTTATAGTTGACTTTTATTTTTCATGCAAAATTACTTCCATGCAATTCTTTCTCTACGCTTTTAGTATTTGATTCCATAGCTTTGCTTAGTTTTAATTCTTGTTCTTTACTTACAATTGCGGCTGGAATCGACTGGAGTTGGAAGCAAAAGGCAGACGAGTTCTTTGGTTGATTCAAGTGGTTAAATTATTTCTTGCAATTTATTTCGTTAGTTTTTGTGTTCGATTATTTATGTTTACTTTTATTTATTTATTTGTTTCTAGTTTAATCATGAGTAGCTAATTTCTTTAATTCGGCGAGAATAATGAAACTCTAATTTAATGATCTGTGAGACCTAATTGGTTTAAAATTGATTCCTATTGATTCCGATTAATTCCTAGGGTTTAAAGATAATTTCGATTTTATTTAAGTCTGGCCAACTTAGGTTTAATTGGATTACAGTCAATTAGCACCTCCAATCCGTAATTGTTGGAATAGGGCTGATTAGTGATAAAACTACCATGTTCGTAGTAGGAATTAATTGGTGTATTAATTATTACTAGCGTATCTAGGATAATTGATATAAAGTGGGTTCCTTCATCTTAATGCTATTAGAATGTTAAATCTAGGTCTGGTGTCTCCAGCTAGGTTATATTTTAATAAGGGAAATAAGCAGGTCTGGCGTCTCCAGCTGTTTATCGACACCGTAAGTAGGAATTGGGGTACGTCCGTTGCGTTTCACGGTATCCTATAACTGGTTGGTTGATATGGATTAATTAATTATTGCGTCGATGATCAGAGTTTGAATTAGAGTGGATTTATTTGAGCCGAATTACCCTTTTTATTGATTTACTTCAAGCGTTTTTTATTTGATTTAATTTGCTTTCTTAGTTAATTAATATTCTTCTCAAATTTAAGGCGTGGTGGCTACACCAAAAATATAGATTTTAGGGAATCGAATGATTTTACCTGCTCTCTGTGGGATCGACCCTGCTTATCATCATACTCATTTATTTTGATAATTCTGCAGGAATAATTTGGTGTTTGGCGACGTCCACCAAATTGGCGCCGTTGCCGGGGAGCGGTGTTAATCTAATTCTTTTCCCTTTGATCTATTTTTTATTTTTGTTTTATTTTTGTTTATGAGCAGATCTTCTAAGCCGAAACTCCTATACGATTGTGAGCTCGAGAAAACCGCAAAGAAACTGAGAAAGGAGGCTAAGGCAAGGAAGCTACTGGAGCTACTGGATTCGCAATCAACCTTGTCCGATCGCACGGAACAGTTCGTCGAGGCGAAAACCAGTACTGCCGCTGCTGAAGAGGATCTGTTTGCCCAAACAGACCCTGAATCGGAGGCAGAAATAGATTGTGAGAAAGAAGTTGAGTCGAGTTCGGACGAAAGCACCGAAGACGACATGGCTGTCAACGATCCTAAGCTGTGTGACCTCTCCAGCCACGAGGCCGATGACCCACCCACTCCCATTCAGATGCCGGCAGCTACTACCGGTATCGAGATCAAGCTTGGACTGCTTAATGTTCTCCCGAAGTACTATGGCAAGAAGGGTGAAGATCCGTACAATTTCTTGAGCGAATTCATCAAAATTTGCAAAGTCCAGAAACGCCCCACTGGAGTTACAGAGGAGCACTTTAGATTGACGGCTTTCCCATTCATCATGACAGCAGAGGCGAACTCTTGGTTCGCGAGTCTTCCACCCAATTCTATCACTTCATGGGCAGAGATGAAGAATCTATTCCTGGAACATTTTTTCCCTCCCACCAAGACGAATGCGCTGAAAAAGGAAATTAGTGGAGTGAAGCAGGAGTACGATGAGTCACTGAGCACATACTGGACTCGATTCAAGAGATTGGTGGATAGCTGTCCAAACCACAAATTTTTTGAAGGAGATCTGCTGCAATACTTCTACCAAGGGATGACGGTAGATACCAAAAATTTGGTGAATTCATCAAGTGGAGGAGCATTTTCTCAAAATACTGTTAGTGAAGCAAAACGATTGATTCAACACTTAGTGGAGGCCACAAGAGAGTATGAGGAACCGCGCATCCAACTGCTCAAGAAAGCTGCTCAAGCAAGTTCGTCAGACTTTGAGGATAAGTTTGAAGAGAGGATGGGTAGAATGGAAAGATTGCTAACTACTGTGGTGGAGGTGGCAAATGCTGGACAACCGACAGAAAAACCATGTGGAGCGTGTGGTAACTTTGGCCATACAAGTTTGCAATGCGCTGGGGGCGACGGAGATCTTCAAGCCCAAGTAAACTCGTCTCACAACTTTTACAGCTGTTCTGATCCACTGCGCCCTTTGCCCAAACGGGACCCCTACTCGAGCAACTACAATGCGCCGTGGAGAGATCACCCTAATGATCGTTGGAGAGACCAAAGAAATCAAGTGCAGCAGCAGCAACATCAAAGCTATAGACCGCCTCATCAAAGAGGATTCCAACAAGCACCACCACATCCACAAGAAAATCAAGGAAAAGCACTTGAGGAGATGATGGCGGACTTGATTGGTAACCAGCAATTTCTGCAAAGTAATGTGCAACAACTCCAACAATCCCAAGCCGAGCAGAAGGTGCAGATTGAGGGGTTGGCTCGTCAAGTGTCTCAACTCGCAACTTCCGTGAATCAACTCAAGGGCCATCAAGGAAAATTGCCATCGCAAGTCCAAGTGAATCCTCAGGAAAGTGTGAACTTGATCACCTTGAGAAGTGACAAAGAATTGGATGAACCACCAATCAAGAAAGTGGAAAAAGTTCGAGAAGGCGAATCTGGCGAGAGCAACTGTTTGCCCAAACAGAACGATTCTGAAGAACCAGTGCTCACTGGAGGTTAATCTGGAAATATGTCTCGTTTGCCCAAACAGGACGGTGAGTCCGAAGCTGTGCGGAAAGGAAGGGAGGCAGAACGAAAAAGGGTTGAAGATGATTCGACCAAGGAGGAACCAATACTGAGCCTCCGCGATCCTAAGTTTGTGCCACCAGTACCTTTCCCAAGAAGGTTAGCAAGGAAAAAGCCTGAGGAAGAGATCAATGACTTCATGAAGATATTCGAGAAGTTGGAGAGTAATCTTCCATTCCTCCAAGCACTCAAACTCCCTCATCTGAGCAAGTTTTTGAAGGACTTCATCGCTGGAAAGTCTAAGAAATCTGGAAAAATTGTGATGGGCGAGAACGTGTCAGCAGTGATACGAAAAGAGTTGCCGCCCAAATGCAAGGATCCAGGTATGTTTTCTCTGCCATGTTTCATAGGTGACACCAAGATTGAGCATGCCATGTGTGATCTAGGAGCTTCTGTTAATGTCATGCCTTTAGCTGTTTATAATAGCCTAATTGGTGTGAAGTTGGTGCATACTAAGGTGGTGATTCAGTTGGCTGATGGGTCACGTGTTCATCCTGAGGGTCTTCTAGAGAATGTTCTTGTAAAGGTGCATGATTTTGTTTATCCTGCTGACTTTTATGTGGTGAAAATGAAGGGTATGCAGTCGAAAGAGTCAACCGGTGTTCTGTTAGGTCGTCCTTTCTTAAGGACCACTAGGGCACTCATTGATGTTTATAGTGGTACTATTTGTTTGGATTATCATGGAGAGAAGTTCACTTTCAACATTGATGATACCATGAAAAATCCTCTTGTTGTTAAAACTGTTTGTGCCACTAACATTACTGACCCTTCTGTCCAAAAACATCTTGAGACTAAATCTGTGCAGGACAAGTTGGTCCCGACCTTGATCAAAAGAGCAACTGGTCTTGATGCTCGTGGGATGAACAATGAAGAAGTCAAAGAATCTACCAAGTCTCTCCATGCTCACTCGAAATTGGCAGATTCTGGAAATACGTTCTGTTTGCCCAAACAGATCAAATTTCTTCATGCTGACTCAAAACTCACAGGTTCTGGACATACAGTTCGTTTGCCCAGACGGAAGCCACGTTATAGAACTCTGCATTTTAATGTGGAACCACCCGACTTAAAAGATAAGTGTGAGGAGGAGCTCCGTTTGGAAGCCTATAATACCAACATGGGGTATGCAGATCTAATAGCGATAGCTTATCACAAGCATCGATTCTGGAGAACATTTGAAGTCGGTGAAAAGGTCCGATTCATGCTTGGAAAGCAATGGATAGGTCCTTTTGAGATACAGTCTGTTTGGCCAGGCGGACCAGTGGAGATTAAGAGTTTGGCTACGGCAAAGACGTTTGTAGTCAACTATCACAAGTTGGAGCCATATTGCGATGCATCTCATATGACAACAGTGGAAGAAATTCCATTGTCACCTCAGACGAGATTCTGATTGCATCAATAGTCTAGCCAAAGACTTTAAATAATGGCGCTTATCGGGAGGCAACCCGATTTTCTTTCCCTTTTATTTTCCCGTTTTGCTTTCTCTTCCTTTATTTTTGTTTCGTTAAGTTTTTCTTTCAGTTTCTTAGTTTCCCTTCCTTAATTTAAATTTTTGTTATGTTTCAGTTAAAAAAAAAAAAAAAGATCGATTGGAACGTGGCAGCCCTACAGGAGAGCATTGCGAACTTGAGCGCCACCATTCACCACGAGCTACGGCGGCAGCGCACACGGTGACTTCCTTCCTTGTCTTGCTTTGTTTCGTGTGTTTTGTTTTGTTTATGTCTTTGTTTTTTTTAGTTGTGTGTTTCATGTGCTCCTTTGCTTATGCTTTGTTTGTTTGCTTGAGGGCAAGCAAAATCTAAATGTGAGGGGGGCGTCTTTGAGTTTGTGTTCTGTCGAGTCCGTCTTATGTTGTTTTGTGTGTCTTGAGCTTTGTGATTGTTGAAGTATTAGTGATAATCATGCTGCCCGGTTGAGTTATGTGATGAACTTGAGGTTTGATACTTGAGAATTGGGATTTTGAGATTGAAAATTTTGTGTTTTCGTTGGATGAAATTTGGAATGACAAATAAGAGTAACAACGAGTAAAAAGCCACATATATGTGAGAATTGAGCTTATTAGAGTAGAGCACTCTCTACTATTTTTCTTTTTGAGTGGTTTGTTATTCATGAAGTTGTGATATGTTGTGAGTCATTGGTGATGCATGATAGAAGGCACTAGGGTAGCCATTTGGCCTGCTTTTGAATTCCTACCTGAACATTAACCCCTAGTGAGCCATGTTTGAAGCCTTGAACCTTTTTGTTCTTATTAGTCACTAAATAATTAAGCCAAGGCCTGTTTTGGACTCTCTCTTTGGCCCAGTGATGCATGTCTAATTCCGAACTTCATTCCATTAATTACTAGAGAAAGTTAAGCTGTGTTCTTATGTGCCGTTTGCCCAAACTGTTGTCTTGTGTAAAATGATAAGAATTTGTGATCCATTTGGCCAAACAGTGGCATTGATCAGTTCAGTTTTCTGTGATGGGAGCAATTTTGGGAGACGATTTGTGGGGATCTTTTGTAGATGATGATTGCATGTTGATTGAGGATATAAAAAAGGAAAGGTGCTGCAAAAAAAAAAAAAAAAAAAAAGAGAGAAAAAGAAATCGAAAAAAAGAAGAAAAAAAAAAGAAAAAAAAAATGTTGCACCAGTTTGAGTTGAGCATGTAGTATCATTGTTATTGTTGGAGTTTTTCCCCAAGTTTAGTAGCTTTCTTTCTTTCTCTATGAACTTGAAATTGTGGATGATGGTTTGGATTAGATGTGCACACTTTGAGTTTCAATGCTTGAGCTTAGGACCCATAGGATCTTTCCAAAATCATGAATGGTCCTTAGCCCCATTACAACCAATGAGAAAAGACCTCCTTGAGTTACTATGTGACTATGACATATCACGACTAACTGGATTTTCCTTCTTGTGTGTGAATTTCCAAAATAAATATTTGAGAGAAGAGTGAATCTTGAGAGGAACTTGTTGTTGCTTGATTTGAACTAGATAGACGACGAAAACACTTGTTTGACATTTCCTTTTCTTGAATTCGGGAGTTGAGAGTTGATTGTGAGTTGCATAGTTCGATTTGGCAGTATGTTCTGTTACTAGTGTTTTGATGATTACTCGGCTGTTGTTTTTAGTTGAGTTTGTCGTTGTTAGTGTCGTTGTTCTTTTCTGTTTTCTTTTCAGTTGCTTGTTAGTTTGTTTCTTCCTTTTTCTTTTGGAGTCTTTAGTGTCGTGTCGAGGAGGGAAGTTTTGTCTAGATAGCTATGTCATCTATTGAGTCTTTTCTTCACTTCATACTTGAGGGCAAGTACGATTCAAGTGTGAGGGGATTTGATGTGTGTGATTTAGTTATCTATTTTCGTGTCGTTTTGCCGTTGATTTTTCCTTGATATTATCCAAGTTGTTGACATTTGGCGCATGAATTAGATGGATTGGAGATAGATCTCGTGGATGGAAGAAGTTGGTGGAAATCGAGCTTTTGATGAAGATTAGAGTTGATTATGGAGGAATTTAGAGATTGGGCTTGAAGTCAATTATTTTACATTTAATTAAGTCCAAAACTCTTATTTTAATTATTTTGGGTTGTGTTTTAATAAAGGGGCCGAAGCCCATGAACTTGTAAAAGGCGGCAATTTTAGGGATCCTTATTCCCATATATATATGGGCAAATGGTTTTTAATACCCACTTTTATAATACATCTATCAAATCTACCCACCTATATAAAACATCTATGAAAAATACCCACTTCATAGTGAAATACCATTTCTACCCTTATACTTAATTTCTCTTTATCTCCCATCTTTTGCCTAATTAAGCTTGACTAGTATATCGGCTGGAAACTTTCCTCGTGCCCAATAGGTTACTTCGGTAAACTGGGTCTGGACTGTGAGACAACGCCACGTACTGTTAAGCAAAAATGATTAAAATTTGGTAATTGTTCAAATTGATCCCGCGCTTCTCAAAATGGTATCAGAGCTTATAAATAGCCCTGAGCCTCTACCGCGTGATCTGTCACGAAGCGTAGCTCTCCGTAAGGGAAAACCCCACTCTGATACATGGGTTGCGCCGTAAAAAGTCTAATGACTATAACTTGTCGGGGCTCCCCCTTTCGGGGGTTGGAAGTGCGGCATGTATCGGGTAGGGTTAGCAAGCTGATAGGTATCTTTTGATGTGGCACCCATTCCTGGGCACTGAGTCAAAATGGTATCAGAGCCGGTTTTTATAGAGGAATTATATAAAATTTAATTTATTTCATAATTAACCCATGTGGGAGGAGACTCCATTAGAAAATATGGATCCGGACGAATGTCCGAGATGTATTGTGTACAGGAAATCTCTTCAAGATTTGGAGAGAGAAACGACTCGTCTTATAGACGATCTCAACTGGAATAATCGAGCCCTCGTGACGAATATTCGGCGAGGAGAAGATGCAGAAATTATTCGTGATATCATCACGGGTATTCAATCATACCATGAGACTCTCATGGGAATCGTCGGGATAAGAACGGCGATTGAACGAACCAGAGACGAGGCCCATCAGTCCCACGATTGATGGAACCAAAAGACAAGGCGGGAGTAGCTTTTCCAGGCTACCAGAAGATCGAGCCAAGTTCTTCCGACAACGTCAACTTGCGGGAGATCCAAAAGACGGTAGAATATTATGGCGTCAAGCTGTATGATCTACCAATGGAGCTGAGCAGAATATCACTCAAACAAGAGGAAATACTAACCCTCTTGCGTGATATCCAGAAGAGGATGAAGGAAATTGAAAGGCGAAAACCATGTTCCGGGAAAATCCGGAAGCAATGGTCCAACGACCCGACGAATTCCCCTATATTTGATGCAGCACCCAAGGAGTTGCAGCCAGAGGATATAATCCGAATCATGAAAGGCAAATTTCATGAATAGCCTTGATCGAATCGGATTAGAAGATCTACAGGAGTTAGCAGAATCTTTTGCTAACCTCAATATGGTTGATCTAAAGATGAACCAAGGAGATGAGGTGCCTAAAAACGAGCCTCAAGAAGAAAGTTCGTCAAAAAGGGGTGGAGCTTCAGACGATGCAAGCCACTACCAACGAACCAAAAGACGGAGGCCACAGATGCGGGATACTCCTGTAGGGAAGGCCACACTTGAACCAATCCATCCATATGGATTGATTCTCAACCTCGACGAAGCCAGTTTCAAAGATTGGGAGGATCTCATCGATGAGTGGGCTTCAGCTTTGAATATCGTAGTCACCACAATTGAGTACGATAAAAAGGAGTTTGCCAAAATCTTCGAAGCAAGTTTGGCAGGAATGGCAAAACAATACTGGGAAAAAATCAACATCTCAGTAAGGGAAGAACTGTTTACTAGCACAAAACCTTATGATATCATCAAGGAGGCTACTAAACAGATAAAGATCCATTTCTTGGGAATGGGTTTTTTCGAAGGATCTGCAGAAGAGAAGCGCAAGAAGTATCATCAGGCACTCTACAATCTTCGATTAGTGGTGCTAGAGCCAAAAGCTCTCGATGAATTTCTACGCCTTTATACCCTATATATTCATATGGGGGTAGTTGATGATACAACCGCCAAGGACCTCTTTTTCACAAAGTTTCCAAGTCCATGGAGGGAGATGCTCATCAACGAATACGTGTCACCAGGAGAATATCCTCTTGATAGTGCTTCAAGAAGGATGTCTTATGTTCACAAAAAGTTGTCCGAATGGTGCCAGAAGGCGGCGGACCTGAGAAATCTCAAGAAATTGAGAAGGCTCAACAAGAAATCTCCATTGATGTGCGATAACATTGATCTTCCAACAGAGATTGGTGCGGAGCTGCTATATCAAAGGAGAAGCAGAAAGAAACATAGGTATCAACCCTATGAAAGAAAGTCCAGAAGAAGTTCTTGGAAGCCAAGGACTATGTGGACCAGACAAAAGGCACGCTCATACAAGTCAGGCCAACGGAGCGGACCATCAAGAAACCGATTCTCAAACCAAAAGAGAATCCCGGCGAGGAAAACTTTCAGGCGCACTCAGGCCAAAGCAAATGAAAGTTTTAAAGATTGCAACTGCTGGACATGCGGTGCAAGGGGGCATATTTCAACCAATTGCCCAGACAATGAAAAAAGGGAGATGAGAAGATTCGAATCCACACCGGATATCGAGGACGCAATCTTCTACCAGAAATTGATACCCGTGTATCAATTTGAAGATATATCCTCTGATGAGAGTATATATGAGCAAGAAGAAGTCTTTAGTTCTGAAGATTCGGGAATGTCCGATGGATCAACCGGAGACGAGTCAGACTAAAGAGGAACACGAGGTCCACCACACCCAGAAGGAGGATCAGAATGGATTTACTAGCCATTTTTTGATTCCACAGGAAGAAGTGGTGAAAAAGCTCGTAAGAAAACTCAACCGGGAAACTGGAGAAGTACAAACATACCAAGGGTTTTCCAATGGAAGATTGAATCGAGTTTTTAATAGCTTGATACCATCAAAGAGGAAGCATCATGTCTATTTTGGTGTCACAAACCGAGAAATGGCGCTTCCAATGGAGATTACAAGTAATCAGGTGGAGATCCAGCTGGTTCCTGCTGAAGAGATTAGGCAGGATCTTAAGAAAATGAAGCCAGAAGTCGCAAGTACGATGAAATGGATTCATATTGGAGCAATTCAGTTGGTGATCAAATCATCCCTATCCCCAGGGACAGACCAACCAATTGATGTTGCACTTTGCGACAAGAGAATCAGAGATAATAGAGCATCAGTTCTGGGAGCCTTTTCCGGCAATCTCTATGCCAAGACGATTATAACCGAGTTCTATCCACAGATCGCTTATAATCTACAGGATTCATCCTTCAGCAGAGCCCTGACCCTCTATCAGGACTACAAAAGGAAGGAGCTGTTGACAGATGGGAATAGGCCATACTCACTGACTTATCAAGTCTCGTATGCCCTATCAAATTCTCATCACACGGAATTATTTCTGGGAAAAGAATTTATTGAGATTCCAGAAATATTCAAGGAGGTAGCCAAGGCAGTCAAACCAAACCGAGTGGAGATTCCTCAGATCGGAGAGATCGACATCGATATTGGAGACAAGACGGTGCTAAGCCATACTCAAAGTCTCAGACTGGGAGCACCGAGGCTATCATTCCAGGGAAATAGACTGACTTCAGGGTCTATTACAAGAAGTTTCTCTCAATCATATGAGAGAAGGGCGATCCAGGAAACACCAGCTCCAGACATGAGGGTTAAACTCAAATGTCCCGAAGGATGGAGACAAGTTTCCACAAAATTTGATACAACAAGCAGGGAAAATCAGTTTCCTTGTAGTTCGTTGTATTATTTGGCCAATCCAGGTGACAACCGATACATCGGAACTCTGGAGGTTGGAGGTTTTGAAATCCAGACCGAAGGCCAAGCCGGACAAGAAGCAGATGTCCTGATCTTAGGACGAGATTTCCTTGACAAATATAAACCATGGTCATGGAAATCAGGAAGAATGGAGATCACAATCGGGCGTCAACGGTTGATGATCTAATGACAAGTCCATTCTCAATATACATCTCTGTTGGGATGATATACGAGAAATTCAAAGCAGAATATTTTGCTGCTTATGTGGATTCGGGAGCAGGAATCTGTACAGCAAAACGAGGAGTCTTTCCAGCAGAAGTGGAAGAAGATCTACCTCGAATTGCAGGAAGGGATTTCTCCAAAAAGATTTTGCTTCTATCAAAGGGAGTAAAACAAACGGAAATATTGATCGGCGGAGCAGGACAGACACCTTGGTACAAGGTCAAGACTCCACCAATTTATTTCCATGATACCGGAGCAGATATATTATTCGGCAATAATTTTCTGCAAAGCTTCAAGAGGTACATACAGGACAATGAAGCCAGGAGGCTAGTGTTCACAACCAATTGTGATCACAAAATCATTGTGCAAAGGCTCAATGGGGCTTTTCATCGTTCACTGCCAATCAAATTCCGCAGCAAGCGTGGTGATGATGGCAGACTCCGGCGACCCCAAATGAAGGATCAACGGAGATTCGGAGAAGTTTTGCTCAAATGCAGAACTGAGGGATTCCCAAATCTCTCTGAGGAAGAAACTCAAATCCTCAAAGTGTACCTGATATCACACAAAGATATCAAGGAAGAAGAACAGGTGTCCATTGCCGACGTCAAAAGGAGGATTCAGAAGAGTTACCATGAGAATCCTTTGGCATGGTGGGACAAGAACCAGCTCAGAGCAACCTTGAAAGTTAAAACTGGAAAGGAGCATGAGTTCGTTAGGTTCAGACCTATCCTAATGAACCCTCAAGATCAACAGGATATGAGGAGCATAATCAAGGAACACCTTGATTTGAAGCTAATCGAACCAGGAAGATCACCCTACAGCAGTCCTGGATTTCTGGTGAGAAATCATGGGGAGATCAAGCGAGGAAAACCAAGATTGGTCATTAATTACAAAGGAATTAATGATATTCTTGAGTTTGACGGATATTTCATCCCAAGTAGAGAACACCTCATCGACTGCATCAGAAGTGCAAGGGTATTCTCAAAGTTCGATTGCAAATCAGGTTTCTACCAGATTCGCATGGAGAAAGGAAGTAAGAAGTTCACAGCCTTCTCAACTCCTCAAGGACATTACGTCTGGAATGTCATGCCAATGGGGTTAGCCAACGCGCCTCAGATATTCCAAAGGAAGATGGATAATCTCTTCAAAGATTATTCTTCGTTTATGTTTGTTTATATTGATGACATCCTCATTGCATCAAGAAACATTCATGAACATGTCAAGCATCTGGAGATCTTTGCGGATGTTTGTCAACAAGAAGGACTGGTGCTGTCTGAAAAGAAGGCAGTCATAGCCACCCAGAAGATGGAGTTTCTGGGGATTGAGATCGATGAATCTGGGATAATTCTACAAGATCATATTGTGGAGAAAGTCCAGAATTTTCCAGAAGATCTCAAGGAGAAGAAGCAGCTCCAAAGTTTTCTCGGAGTTGTCAATTTTGCAGGGATGTTTATCAAAAACCTTGCAGAACACAGAAAGGTCTTCAGTCCACTACTGAAGAAAGATGTTCCATTCATATGGAAGGAGGAACATCGAGAGGGTATGAAGAAGTTGAAAGAGATTTGCAAGAATCTCCCGAAACTTTCAATACCACAAGATGAGGATGATCTGGTCCTCTACACCGACGCGAGTGATTTCTGGTGGGCGGCAGTGCTTACAAAGATCACCCCATATGGAGAAGAACCTTGCAGATACTGTAGCGGTCTTTTCTCCAACGACGAGGCGGTGCGATGGCACATTTACGAGAAAAAATTCTTTGCAGTGCGGAAGGCGTTTAAAAAATGGCCGCTTTTCTTACTGGCTAAAAAATTCGTTTTGAAAGTTGATAACACTACCGTTAAAGCTTTCTTAACTAAAAAGATTGAATCTAAACCTGAAAAGGCTAGATTAATTAGATGGCAAGCAGAATGCCAATATTATGATTATGATATTGTCGTTTTGAAATCTGATCAGAATGTTCTTGCAGATTTCCTTACAAGGGATGGAGCTCCCTGAAGCGGAGGCCATCGAGGCAATACAAGGGCAGCTCTTTGAAAGCTTAGAGCTGCTACAACAAGAGTGGCACAAATGTGTGCTGCATACTAAACAAGCAGGAAAGATACAAGCGGCTGATGAAGCCAAAGTATCTAGCCAAATCGATGTCTGTTTCATGAAGATGTTCAATCTTCAGGAAGCAACTGAAAAGCCGCTCTTGCGCGCTGTCCGTGAAAATCGGGCAAAAGCAATGCTTTCCGTACAGGGCGGATTACCTGTAGCAGGGGATTCAAGTACCCCTAGCCCAAGTCCTGAGAGAATGGCTTCACCGCCGGACGCTCGAGGAAAAGATGTTGTTAAGGGGTCACTCCCTGAACCAACATGTCAACCCTCCACCTCTGGGGTAAAAGAGGGAGAGATCAGCCTTAGGCCCATGACAGGCCAAGTTAAGGTTGATACTAATCTGATTATTTCTTCTCCTTCTTGGCAGAATTATCAAGACAGGTGGGAGAAACTTCTTACGAGAAGGGGCATTAATCCGGGAAATTGCCGGGTTGATGTTGCAGGAAAATATCCAAGGGTTTGGTTTACTCCAGGAGCCAATCCAAATGATGTTAAAGAATGGTATGAATTCGGGGCATTAGCTTCAGTTTATACCACTTCTCCGGCCTTCACCGAGATCAAGGGTCTACCCAAATGGATCCAGAAAACGGTGTTCGACACATGGGAGAACAACGAGTCCCTCAAAAGGGGAGATGTTCTGGAATTGTACTTCTTCAGTGCAGCTCCAGAGCCAGTAGGCAAAGGAGTCTACGAAGCCTTCCATTTCATTAAGCTTCGGAGACCAGATACAGGAGCCTTGAACCGAATCAAAGTTCCTGAGTTTAATGCCGCAATCGTCTCAACATTCACGGAGGATCAAATCTCCACGAGGCGAGCATGGGGTCTATGGGTCTGTCTCACAGAGATGGACAAAATGAAGTCCAGATTTAAGTTCTTTCAAAGCTCAGATCTGGGAACGTTCCTAGTTAACACAATGACAGGAACAACAACTCAGTTTGCTGAAAATTCTTTCGAGAATAAGAGGCAAACTATTTGGGAAAACAAGATCGCGGGGAGCAAAGAGACTCGTCGCAAATTCTGCAATATGGCTCATGTGAGCCATTGGATCGAGAGAATCTGCGACCAATGTTCGTCGCAGAAGGAGCCAGAATTCGGCAAAGGTTTCCTCCCGAAACCTGACAGAAGAAGGTTCCGGTCTGATGAACATGACGAGCGTCAGACACCAAAGGGAAGAACACCTCGGGCACCAAAAAAGTAAGGTGGCCGACAAAGCTTGGTGAATCATGTGATTCACAGCAAGGATCGCACCCACAAAAGAAACGACAAAAGTGGGTGGAAGAACAGGAGGACCACTCCCCAAAAGCTTCAGGACAAAAGTGAGTGGAGAAGAAAAGTAGCCGGCCCCTACCAGCATTATCACAAGACGATAAAGCAAGGGTCCAGTACCATGTGAAGCCACTAACAAGTGTCGGCAATCAAGGCCGACAAAAGAAGGTGGATGTCATATTCAAGCAAGCTGGCCACGAAGAAGGAATCCGAGGCCAACAACCAAGCAATAATAGAGGGGTCCAAACCTCTATATAAACACAAGAGCTGGAGAGAAGAGATCATCCGAAAATTCACAACATTTTCACACACCACTTCCTCTCTCTAGAATTATCTTTTGTAATTTTAAATTTTGTTTTCAAAGTTTTTCATTTTAAGTTTTAGTTCCTTTTTATTTTTATGTACACAAGGATTAGCTACTATGAGTAGCTGAAACAAGTTAGTCTCCTCCATTGGGGAGTTTTTATGAAATAAAATTAATTATTATATAATTCCTCTATAAACACTTAGTTTTTGTCCAACTATTCCGGTTTAGTAAAAATATTTTCTTTTTATTTTTCAACAAAAATATTTGGAGTCGACACACAGTGAAGGAGGGAAACTGATTCCTGAAGGTGACCATTCGGCGAAAGCCGGAACACAGTGAAGGGAGAAGGTTGCAACCACCACTTGCGAGCGTGTGGTTGGACGAAGGCCGAGGAGGCAAGAAGTCCGTAAAACGCGATTTAAGCTCCGGAAGGTGACCCGTCGACAAAAGGTATACTGTTGATTTATGATTTGAATTATTTAGAAGTTGTACGGAAGCATGTTGGGCCTGATTATGTCTTAATTGAATTTTGATAATTTGAACATAAAATGGTTTAATGATGGATTTGTTGAGGATTTGTTAAAGGGTAGTTTTGGCATAAATGATGAGTTGGATATGGTTGATAGGGGTTTTGTGAAAGTGGGTATTTTTGATAGATAAGTTATGAAGGTGGGTATTTTAAATTTTGACCCTATATATATTTGTTTTGTTAGATAGGAGCCGCCAACTATTAGGAGGGAGATTAGAATTAGTTTATTATATATTTTTTACTTAAGCATTAGGTATTTAGTTTGAGTTTTGGAGAACAGCCGCAACATTGGAATTGAATTAGTTATAGTTGACTTTTATTTTTCATGCAAAATTACTTCCATGCAATTCTTTCTCTACGCTTTTAGTATTTGATTCCATAGCTTTGCTTAGTTTTAATTCTTGTTCTTTACTTACCATTGCGGCTGGAATCGACTGGAGTTGGAAGCAAAAGGCAGACGAGTTCTTTGGTTGATTCAAGTGGTTAAATTATTTCTTGCAATTTATTTCGTTAGTTTTTGTGTTCGATTATTTATGTTTACTTTTATTTATTTATTTGTTTCTAGTTTAATCATGAGTAGCTAATTTCTTTAATTCGGCGAGAATAATGAAACTCTAATTTAATGATCTGTGAGACCTAATTGGTTTTTAATTGATTCCTATTGATTCCGATTAATTCCTAGGGTTTAAAGATAATTTCGATTTTATTTAAGTCTGGCCAACTTAGGTTTAATTGGATTACAATCAATAGCACCTCAAATCCGTAATTGTTGGAATAGGGCTGATTAGTGATAAAACTACCATGTTCGTAGTAGGAATTAATTGGTGTATTAATTATTACTAGCGTATCTAGGATAATTGATATAAACTGGGTTCCTTCATCTTAATGCTATTAGAATGTTAAATCTAGGTCTGGCGTCTCCAGCTAGGTTATATTTTAATAAGGGAAATAAGCAGGTCTGACGTCTCCAGCTGTTTATCGACATCGTAAGTAGGAATTGGGGTACGTCCGTTGCGTTTCACGGTATCCTATAACTGGTTGGTTGATATCGATTAATTAATTATTGCGTCGATGATCAGAGTTTGAATTAGAGTGGATTTATTTGAGCCGAATTACCCTTTTTATTGATTTACTTCAAGCGTTTTTTATTTGATTTAATTTGCTTTCTTAGTTAATTAATATTCTTCTCAAATTTAAGGCGTGGTGGCTACACCAAAAATATAGATTTTAGGGAATCGAATGATTTTACCTGCTCTCTGTGGGATCGACCCTGCTTATCATCATACTCATTTATTTTGATAATTCTGCAGGAATTATTTGGTGGTTGGCGACGTCCACCAATTTGATTATAAGATAATTTGATTAAGTGTGTGTGATCAGTGGAATAAGGGTCTCACTTTTATTATGGGTGGTATCAAAAAAGGAAATGGATAATACTCGGACCAAAAAAAAAATCTGAGTACTTATTTGGTGGACGGATGATGTATAATTTTCTTAGAACAAATTATGAATATTTATTTTTCTACGAGTAAAATGGCTAGTTAATTTATTTTTTCCTATACACTGTATTCTATTTTATAAAAAAATACCTGTTAAAAAAGAAAATATAATGAAAAAGATGAATCTTGAAATGAGATAAAGATATTTCATTGCTTGAAATTTTGTTATTTGGACAACTAATTTGGTGTGTCCATCGCACATTCCTTTTTGCTAATATTATTCATAAACAATAAACAATATATACCCAATGCCGAAGAGTCTCTCATTTTGGCGCTCTTTTAACGAACTTAACGGCCTCCTCCCTCCACCATATCGATCACCTTCCCCTCTCTCTCTCTCTCGATGAATATCCCGAAGCCGACCTCCCTTATCCACGAGCGGCAGCAATTATGGTGGCGCCAAATCCTTGATCCGAGCGGCGAAACCGTGAACAAATGGAACCGCATCTTCTTCGTCATATGCCTCATCGCTCTCTTCGTTGACCCGCTCTTCTTCTACCTCCTCCGCTTCATGCCCGGCCGGAATTGCCTCGCCGTCGAATACCACCTCGCCGGCATCCTCGTCATCACACGCTGCATCGTCGACCTCTTCTCCACCCTCCACATCCTCATCAAATTCCGCACCGCCTACGTCGCCCCCAACTCCACCGTCTTCGGCCGGGGCGATTTGGTCACCGACCCCGACCGCATCGCCGTCCGCTACATCAAGGGCAATTTCGTCGTTGATCTCGCTGCCGCTCTCCCCCTCCCCCAAGTACCATCCTCTTCTTCCTTTCCATTTTCTTTTAATATTGCAATTGCTTTGGTAGACGTGATAAATAAGACTGATAGAATTAGAAGGGTGATTAAATAATTCACTCGACCTCATATTCATAAATAATCACGTATTTTGAATGATTAGATACTAGCCATATTATTAACCATAATCAAATATTTAATTAAAATAAATTATTTTATCAATCATTCAAATCAAACTAGCTTATTAGAATTGTTGATAGATCCCTCTGTATTTGTAGCGAATTAGACACTCCCTATTTCTTTTGACTGCCGAAATTTTGATGCATTTGATAATGTGACACGTAAATATGCCACATGTGAGTTTATGACAATCGCGTTTGAATCTAAAACTCAAAAAATTCGTCCAATTCCACCGACTCAATTTCTTGGGTTTTAGTTTGAAACGGCAAAGTTCGGTCGCACATGGAATAACGATTCAAAAGTGATATCGAAATTACATGTTGGTAAGAGGTAGTTTATCATTGAGTTATTAATGCGTAAATACACAATTTTTTTTTCTTTCTGAAATTTAATATGAGGCCCGTAAATATATGAACTTAGTATTTTGTTTCTAATTTTGATACCAATAAACAAATTAATTATTTACTGTTAGCGCAGAGGCCGAAATGCATGATATAGACTACGAAATGTGCACTTGAATAGAGTAATTATATTCATTATTTTGATTGGAGAGTGAATAACGCGCATGGTACCTTCACCTCAACAACAATAAATTAGAGTTTTTCTTTGTCGGTGTCAAAAATTAGAAAAAACGCTAAGTCATGTATTTGTGGGCAGAAAATAAAAGTCAGGTTAAATTTCAGAAAATGAAAGAAGTTTGTGTACATTTACCACACTAATAACCCTTTTTATTATTATTATTATTATTATTATTATTATTATTATTATTATTATTATTATTATTATTATTATTATTATTATTATTATTCAACAATTAATTATATATAAAATATAAATGTGCTTTAAAATATAAAATAGGAGTTATTTTCAATTCTTTGATCATGAAAATTTATGATGAATTCATGGTCTTGAGTTCAAATCTCATAAGAAATGAAAACTTTAATTTTTCAAATTCAGACATTTATACAACAAATTTAGACATATTCTACATAAAATTCAATAGTTCGTATTCTATATATTTACTTTACGGGTGAATTAATAAAATATCTATTTTACTATTGTAAATAAAAGGACATTCTGATAATTTACAACCATGGAGCATCTAGTCGTAACTGCCTTTTAACTGAGTTGACCTTCACAATCCATACTCGCAAAGCTTCTTTAATTAATCGTATAAGACTAATTCATAGGTAAAATAGTATGTTAAGCCTAAAAATAATTATATTTATGTTTTTGGATAATAAGAAAGTTGATGAATAAATGAATTTGTTTGGCAGTGTGTTGTTTGGGGCATCATGCCAATGCCAATGTCACAATCGCGAACGAGCAATCGTGTGAATCATGCGATTTCATTTCTAATAATCCTTCAATACATTCCACGCCTCATAATCATCTTCCCTCTCAACTGGAGAATCATCAAAAACACAGGCGCCGTCGCCAAAACTGCTTGGACTGGAGCTGCATAC
The DNA here is from genome assembly GCF_028751815.1 of Salvia miltiorrhiza. Taxonomy (NCBI): domain Eukaryota; kingdom Viridiplantae; phylum Streptophyta; class Magnoliopsida; order Lamiales; family Lamiaceae; genus Salvia; species Salvia miltiorrhiza. The sequence goes on along the minus strand of NC_080393.1, from coordinate 50,046,572 downwards.
AATCTCATTCTCTACTTGTTAGCAAGTCATGTAAGAATTCAACATCCCTAATTTTCTTAATTCAACATAAAAATTAAAATATTCTTATTTATGCAGGTTTTAGGAGCTGTATGGTATTTGATGTGTGTGAGTCGAATATTTAGGTGCTGGTCTGTGCAATGCAGGCATGAACAGCAACTCACATCGTGTACCAATCCCTTCCTTGATTGCTTAACCAAAGGCCCCAAACGCGATGCTTGGTACAATACGACGTCGGTCTTCACCATCTGTGATGTCAAAGCCAATCAATTCAACTATGGAATGTTCGCCATTGCTTTGCATGACAATCTTACCACTGCCAATTTTTTCGAGAGATACTTTTATTGTCTCTGGATTGGCTTAAAAAGTTTGAGGTAATTACCTACTTTTATTTCTGTTATTATTTATTTCATTTTCAATTAATTTACTAAACTCTAATAGCTACTCATTAAGATTCAAAATATTCTAGTTGAAAATCAATAAATACTAATTAAAACATTAATTAACTCCTAATTAATCCTTAATTAATGTATAATTAATTAATGATTTATTAATATTTAGTTATAATTAATAATGCTCTTTCCGTCCCACTATAACAGTGGCTCAAAACTTTTCGGCACAAGAATTAAAAAGGTGTAAATTTGTTAACAGTGATAGGGCCCATATTTTTTTAAGGGTTAAATTTTTCTATTTATGGAAACATACCATTTAGAGTGAGACAACCCAAGATGAAATACAGACATTCACGTCACTGTTTTGGTGTTTATTGATACACATTAAGTCTCATGCGCTCAGTCCTACTATGTGTGCGGGTCAGATTGGCTTAAATATATTTTGAATCTGAGCCTAAATTTCATACCTGAATTCATGATCCGTTTATATAATGTCACAATCCAATTTTCTTTATCTTCATTTACTTTTTGACTACTCTCTCTATATGTCTCTTCATTTATTTTATCTATATTTCATTAATTTGCATTTCTCATTTTTTTGGAACGTTATAAATGAGAGTAATTGTTAAAAAAGTGACAGTTGTTATAAATAAAAGTGACAACTATTCCACATTGAAGTAATAATATTCTAAATAAAAGTGATAATTATTATAATTAAAAGTGACGGTTATAAAAGTGATACTTATCTTTAATAAAAATGCTAGTTGCAAAAGTGACAAAACATAGAAAAAAGGGTTAATAGCCGCTAAATCCTATAACTATTTTTGTTTTCGCGTTTTGCATCGTTTTCAGAAATTCTGCCTCAGTATATCACAACTAATTAAGGAGTCGCGATTTGCATCCGACGAAGTTTTCCGGCAACATAAATTAATCTACGTGGCATTTTATTTGCTGACAAGGGTGATTATCATCTACATGGCAATTAGTTGTTAAATTTTTTTTTTTAAATGACGTGTCTCACCCTCTCTATCTCCTCTCTCACTCTCGATCTCTCTCTCTCATAGAAACCCTCTCTCTCTCTTCCCCTTGCTTCGCCGCGTCCATCTCCAGTGAGGGCCGCCATTGGCAGCGCGCCTCCTGCCCCTATTTCTCCATCTCGCTCGGCTCCCTCTCTCTCTCTGTCTCCATTATCCGCCGCGCTACACAGCCACAATCCCGCTGCACAGCCAGCGCCGGCGGCCGTCCCTTTCTCCGTTTCTATTTCTTCTCAGACCCTCCACCCTAATTTCCCCAAATTTCAAAAACCCTTCCCCCCTTAATCTCAGCCCAAAATCTCTCTGAAACCCCCTCCCTTTCCTATCATACGACAATGGCCAATAGCTGTCGCCGCTTCACCCTCGATTCACGGCGAGAATCGCCGCTCACTCACATCCGGCAACAACAACATCAGCCCCCAGGCTCACTGTCACCACCGCCCAGCCGCCCTCCACCGCCTCTATCTCCCTCGCTCTCTCATCGGAACGGGCAGCAGCCACCTCCGCTGTCCCGAATCCAAAGGAATTCGCCATTTCAAGTGGATTGCGAGGAGGACGATGAATTCACCATTTCACCCAATCTTATGAACCCTAATTTCAGCTCGAAAATTATGAGATTCAATCCAAAATAAACCATAGTTATACGATTAGTGTTGTTAATTCTAAGAAGAACAAAAACGACGACGTTTTGATATTAATAAAATTAAACAAACGTAAGACAAAACGACGTCGTTTTGCCTATCGGAATTCTATGCCACGTAGATTAGTCCGGCTGCCAAGTCATCTTCAATTTTGCCGGAAAACTTCACATGATGCAAATCGCGACTCCTTAATTAGTTGTGATATACCGAGGCAGAATTTCTGAAAATGATGCAAAACGCGAAAACGAAAATAGTTATAGGATTTAACGGCTATTATCCCAAAAAAAAAAGGGCGAAATTCATGTTTGTGTCATCCACAAAGTATTACATGCATGATGGATGGAGGAGATATTTTTTTATGTTAATTTTTTTGATGGTATATTAATTTTTGGAAACACATTGAGATAATCGAGCATAGACGATCTTTGTAACTCACTGTTTTGTAGCTCATATGGGCAAAGTTTGGAGACGAGTGCTTATCCATCGGAGACAATATTTGGCATTCTTGTATGCATCATGGGCCTACTCTTCTTCTCGCTCCTCATAGGCAACGTCCAGGTATTCTCAATTCTATTTCTCTGCGTCTTTACCGTTCCTAACGCTACCTACTTAATGCCCATATTTAAATTGAGCTTCTAAGTTTGAGTTCATCGTCGTGTGATTTTTAAATTTATTTATTTATTTTATCTAAAAAATCAATTCTACATATATAAATATAATTACTTTGTGTGTAAATGTACAAATTTACTGGTGATGGATGCTTTAAAAAACTAAATTGTTGCATCGCAATCATTGCACGAACAAAATCTGTTTGTGTAATTGTGTAACAAATAAATTTATTACACGTACCTATGAACAAAATCAGTTCATGTTTTCGTGTTTTGAACCATTATACGAATGCACTAACACATAATCTTTAGGTATTTTTTGTTAGGTTAATTATTTGTAAAGTACTCAATTTTAATTAAATTCTAATTTTGCATAAATTTTAAAAATAGCGTGATAATTACTGAATTTTTATCAAATTCTAATTTTGTATACAAACTTTAAAAGATAGCATGATAATTATTGAACTTTCAGCACATTCTAATTTTGCATACAAATTTTAAGATGTAGCATGATAATTATCGAACTATATATTAATGTAATCTGATTTTGCTACCAGTCGAGATTTCGGCCAAATTTAATGCTGACATGGCTAGCTAGATAATTGACGTAGCATATTAATTGGCAAGGGAATAAAACGACTTATGTGATGACACAATTCAACCACTGTTCAAAATCATGTAGATTAGATTATTCGGCTAGCCATGTCGGTAGTAAATTTGGTCGGAATCTCGATTGATAACAAAATTAGATAAAATCAATAGTTCAATGATTACCGCTTTACTTTTTAAAGTTTGTATATAAAATCAGAATTTGATGAAAGCTCAGTAATTACCATACTTCCCTTAAAAGTTTTCACACTAATTTTTAAAGTTTATATGCAAAAGCAGAATTTGATGAAACTTTGGTAATTATCACACTGCCATTTAAAATTATATGCAAAATCAAAATATGATGAAAGTTTATCAATATTTTACACGCAATTAATCATTTCTGTTATTCGGGCATCGAAGAGTATTTAGTAACATGTTGGTATGAATGAAATATTTTAGAAAAAAATTTAATTTGTATATTTTTTTTTCATAAAAATAGCATTAGAAGGGTGTGACATATTTTTACTAGAATAATATCTTGCACATACACATTAATTGTGTGATCACAATGATATCTTTTGTGTATTTTATTTTTTTTCATTTAGACGTGAGACTATTGTGTTGAAGAGAGTTACATATATAGTTGGGAATTGGATTCACATATAGATTTGTTGGTGTGGATTTCATAGACATATCTACAATCCTCAACAGCAAGACTGGAAGAGTGGAGAGTGAAACGAAGAGACACAGAGGAATGGATGAGACATCGGCAGCTACCTCCAAACCTGCAAGAACGCGTTAGGCGATTCGTTCAATACAACTGGCTCTCTACAAGAGGTGTCAAAGAAGAAGAGATTCTCCAGGATCTACCCCTCGACCTACGTCGCGAGGTTCAGAAACATCTTTGTCTCGATCTTGTTCGTCGAGTAAGTCAACTATTTCTAATTCACGAGAGTCTTGTGTCACATCGTTTATATAAGAATCCAAAGAAAAATAAAATACACTACTGAATCTTGCCAACTTTTTATGTTTAATTTCTTGGAAACATAATTTATTATAGCTTGTATCCTCAACTTCCAACGTTATCCAAAAAATGCCTCAACTTACATTTTCACTTCGACGACGTAATAATAAATGCCTAGTTAGAATATGCACTATTCAATATTAATTTGAAGAAAAATTTCTAAATCCTAACAATCAATTTAAGAATTTGGCAAGATGACTTATCATTCCGTCGTCGAATTATGTAACGTTGGACATAAGTCAATTTCTTTTTTAGTTGAGGATTTTTGAAGTCAAAACATACAAGGTGAGTGTTGATGAAATATGATTCGATTGATAGGTCCCTTTCTTCTCGAAAATGGACCACCAGCTACTGGATGCAATATGCCAGCGCTTGGTTTCATCCCTAAACACCAAAGGCACGTACATCGTCCGCGAAGGCGATCCGGTTAACGAGATGCTCTTCATCATCCGGGGGCAGCTCGAGAGCTCCACCACGGGCGGAGGCCGGTCGGGCTTCTTCAACTCCATCACACTCAAGCTGGGTGACTTCTGCGGAGAGGAACTGCTCACATGGGCTCTCATGAGCTCCTCCCACCTCAACCTCCCGGCCTCCACGCGAACCGTCAGGTGCATCACCGAAGTCGAGGCCTTCGCCCTCCGTGCAGACGACCTCAAGTTCTTCGCCAACCAGTTCAAGAGGCTGCACAGCAAGAAGCTGCAGCACTCCTTCCGCTACCACTCGCACCAGTGGAGGACTTGGGGAGCCTGCATCGTGCAGGCCGCTTGGAGACGCCGTAGGAGAAGGAAGCTTGCTGACGAGCTAACGAGGCATGAGAGCATGCTGTATGTGGACGAGGAGGAAGACGAGGACGACGCTGCCTCTGACCGTGCTTCCACAGAGAGCAAGTCAGTAACCACTGCTCTCTTAGCTAAAAGATTTGCTGCAAAAACAAAGAAAGGGATAAGCCAAAGGGTTAGGCTTGCTCGGGCAGCTGCGGAGTCCGCCTCCCAAATTCCGAAGCTCTTTAAGCCTGACGAGCCTAGTTTCTAACAACATCATTTTTAGGTAATTCATACCAAGTTTCATTGAGTATATACCACTTGTACAAATGTGATATTATTTGTGTAACGAATAGTAATAATAGCATTAGAATAGATGATGAAACACGACACAAGATTTCAAGGTTAACCTTAAATTATAGTGCGAACTTTAACCTCACGGTGACTTTTTAGCCCGAATTTACAAATATTATAAATATAGCTCGTACTTATTTATGTTATTCACTTAATAGCTCAAGTCTAAAAATTTAACCAAATGAAACTGACGTGTATCGCCAAAAGTTGATTTTGCATGGAATGAAAGAATAAGTACATGTTGATATATTTGTAAATTCGAGCTAAAATGTCACCAATGGGTCAAAATTCGAGCCATAATTTAAGAATAACCCAACCCAAGATTTTAATTGTATTGTTCTTAGCATAATTCAACCACTGCACAGATCGATCGTTCTAATACGAAAAAACGGAGATGATGAATAGGAAGAGAAAAGGCCACCAAAATTTTCATCAGTTCTTCCTGAACGAAGCTATGATTGTATGTATGTCTGAATTATACAGAGTTTGACATTTAAAGCACCTACCGCTACTAGAAGTCTAAATCCTGGAGAATCCATAAGCATATGGATCTTTATGACTAAAGTGAGAAAATCACGGCTGCAAATTCATGAGATCAAATTTGCAGCAGAGATTTACAAAAATGGGATTTGTAATTAGCTTTTACAAACAAGGTGCTACGAACCGTATAAGTTCCACACGCCAAGAGATGGTTGTAGCATTCACATGACTTGCACGAAACCAGCATCAAGTACTCTCACATGATGGCGCACTTCTCTTTCAATTTGGACTCCTGCTTAGACGAGGAAGGCGTGGGTTTCCCACTGTTGTGTAAAACCTGCAATTGACGTTGAGGTTAGAATAATACTTAGGTTTTCCAAAAGTAAGATCGAAATGCTACAAAAGACGGAACACATAAAAGAACCAGATAGCTGCATATTATAGTTCCGACTTAGCTCAAATAGTATAGAGAAAGCAGGCTCAAAAGTTATGACCTCATATTCTTGAATCATTACTATCACTTAAAAATGACAACCTTACTTGGCCCCAACTCACTAGATATTGAACAGATCCTGTTCGGCAATCCAGTAATATCACAGAATTTAACATTACAAGTTTCACCACCTTTCCTCTTCACCTACACAACTCCCAGGTTTCAGAGTTGAACGAGGCTTCTAGATTGTTTTCTTAAATCCCAAAAAACACATGTTTCTCCATGAAAAAGTGATAAAAGTACAAGAATTTAATACTCCACCAGCCTAGAGGAACACCAACAAACTCTTCTCTTGAATCCCCCATAAAGTTAGACTAATGATACAATCTACATGCATGCTAGTTACCTGCATGTCCAAATAAATATCACTCTCCGTCCCAATTGAATAGGCCACAAGGCCTGGGTATGAATGTGAAATGAATAGATTACAATAAATCAATGACATTTGGTATAAATAATGAGTTATGTGGGGGTGTTTGTTACATATTTATTTACTATTTTAGGAAGTGGCCTATTGAAATGGGACATCCAAATAAAGAAATGTCACCTATAGAATTGGGACGGAGGGAGTACTAAACAAGAAATTGAACGAAATGTTAGTAGAGAACGAGAAAGTGCATCTGTGCATGGATGATAAAAAACCGAAGATCAACTATCATTAAGTATATTTTTTGGAAGATAATTCTTTTGATAACACCATCCAATTTGGGTCACGAAAAATGTTGCATTTGATGGAAACGTGTAATGTAATTGAAACTCCACTCCACTGGGAAAGGATGAATGTTATTTCTCGAATACGAGGACTTCTCATGGAAATATGACTAAATTACCAGGTGTTTCTATGTAATTGCACCTTCAGTCATCTGTAAGTCTCTGGATGTGGTGTCTAAGTATAACTCCAATTTCTATCAGGGGTTTGATTGGTGAACAGGATAAACTCCCCAATTCTGGGCAGAGTTGAACTTAAGCAAGTACATGTTTTGTCTTGGTCCTTGTTTATTTATTACAGTTCAACGAGAAATGAGTTTCCTATGTTGTCCTAAAACGTGACAAACATACGACATCAAAGGAAGACCGGAATGGAGCACAACAATAGACATTCCAAAGATGCAGTTATCTACGTGAGCACTTAAAACAAGTAATTCACTTAAAGTTATAGATCCAAGAGGCTCTTAGGCACTATTAAGATTGTATACAGAGCCATGCCAGTTTTATTTGGATGTTTTTGGGTTTCAGGAATTTTGTCTAGTCAGAAAAGCTAAGCTAGGGCAATCAAATCATATTCATAAAACAATACAAGGGCCCCCCATGTTTGGCTTGTAAAGACATTATAAAGTGAAAAAAAGTCATATATCATGGGCTCCTTACGGATCACCTAAACTTTGATTAGAAAAATGGCTATTAAGTATTAAGTATAGACACAACAAAAACGATAGATGAAAAGTCGGGGCAAACTTCTCAGTTCTTCACTAAATGTTAATATTAGAGAGACACTAAACAAATTCTCAAGTCATGAATCGAGAAGCATATAGTATCTCCCCCTCTATCAACTATTCGAAGTGAAAACAATGCTCCATATTGATTGGACGAAAATTGTGAATACTTTGGGAAGCCTCAACCTAGACAACATGCTAACATGAAATAAAGTACATCGCAAGTTGGATAGGTATCATCTTTTCGATAGGGTCATGAGTTTAGCAAAGTTTCCATACAAATCAAAGCTGCAATTGCAAGGCTATCAACCTGGGAGAACCTTAAGTTGGCCATGGAACATCAGTCAGAGCTTGGGCAAACAGATTATTACGGCAGTCAATAGTCATCATGACCGCTTCGATTAAGAAAGTTTATAGCAACCTAAATAAAGTATTAAAGATTCTCGTTTTTCACGCATAATTGTCTAATATCAAAGATTCAAATCTAACAAAAGGAACTATTTCCTACGGGAACTTCAAACTTAAAACTGTGGTTACTATGGACTTGTGCAATATTATCGCTCAGCAACAGCCATTTAACAAACTGTGAACCACTTATAGCTATTATTTCAACAAAACTTCAAAGAATTAACATTCAGATATACAACTACTCAAGGAACAATACAAGAAAATATTAAAATAATGTACAGCACATGAATTGCTTCAAAACAACTACCTGCGGACTAGTGATCATCCCTGAACCACTGGCAACAGTTGGTTGTACTGATCTCTGAGGTTGCTGTTGCTCAAATTCCTGTTGTTGAAGAGCTATAGCCAATTGCAAATCAGAACTGCAAAAAAAAAAAAAAAAAAAAAAAAAAAAAAGCATAAAGTTTGTTCCAAACAACTGCAGGTTGCTCAATATCAGTAATAGCATAATGAGATGATGCATATAAGCCAAAGATACCTACAAAAGAACATCACAAACTTCCATCAAGTTGAAGACTAGTTTCAAACGACAACTAAATTATATACTGACTGTTAATCTGTGGAATCTTTACAAAAGAACATCACAAACTTCCATCAAGTTGAAGACTAGTTTCAAACGATAACTAAATTATATACCGACTGTTAATCTGTGGAATCTTTTTCCAAGAATGAACACCCACAAATGATCGGAAATAAATGTGATAGCGTGTGCACATATGTTAATCAACTAGATTATGGTTTATTAATTACGTTATTATATTATTGTTATTAGTTGGAGTCTTTTTAATAGTTTGCATGGGCTTGGCTCCGTGAGTAGTTAGATAAATAGGGTTTCATTGCTAGATTTTCAGTATCACGGATTATTAGTATTTTGGGACGATGCTTCTGTAGGGCCTGATTTGAGGAGAGTCTATTTCAATTTTATCATTCTTCACATAAACCACCTTAACTCTATCAATTGGTGCTGATATACGAGGAATTAAAGATGATGAGTTAAAGATGCTGGTTGAACTTTTTCAGGGGTTGGGTTTGTTAGTTTTACTATTACTTTCGTCCGTCCACGAAACCACACTATAATTTTTGTATTTTGGGATAGCCCTGCTGTAGGGCCTCTTCCTCAAACAAACCTTAACTCTATCAACAATTATATTTCTAGTTATGTATAACAGTCAGAATCATTTCATGTGCTCCTATAAGTGAAGTGAACAAGATAAGGATTCAGCTACCAATGAGGTTAGAAAATTACTTGATATTGGAATCTGATTGAGCTACGCTATCAATGCTAGCTATATAGTCCTGCAAAAGCAAAGTTGAGGCTTAGTTTAGTAGTCATGCATTTCAAAACCCAAAAATCCGGAAATGGAGAACTACATACAGCCGTATTGGCCATGGCATTCTGCTCATCCCAGGTGACGTTGGAATGATCATCCATCTTGAAATCCTTAAAGTTTCCCATCACGAACACAGTATCGCCGTTCACCTAGTCCAAGGAAAGAATTTACAAGATATAAAACACAAAAATTCACACCATTATTCTAAAGTTGACCTACAAACTAAATGATGTTTTCTATACAAGAATGAAGCCCACTCAATTACCAGAGTGTATTTATATTTTTTTAGACTACATTAAATTAGACAGAGAGACAGAGAGGGAAAAAAAGAAAAAAGAAACCCATATTCACGTTATCATGACATCCTGTAATCTATCGTGACTATCAGAATATAAATTCCGGTTCCTATTTTGGAGAGAATTAACACACTGCTGGGTAGTCATGAAACTCTGAACATTAAGATGATTGAAAAAATTAAATTAATAAAAGGGTTATTGATCAACTTACAACTTGACTTTAGAAATTTGAAAAAATTACAACCCTGATCTTTCAACAATCTTTCATACAGCTGAAACAGTTGTAATCTATATTCTGTATAGTTAAGTTGAGACAGTTATATCTAAAACATGTCGTTGTAACAAATTTCAATATATTCTGGAGAACTCATGAAAGAACAGTAAAATGTTTACCTAATTTTCTAAACGGCATGAAATATTTAAATCAAGAGTGCTTCCTAATCACACAATTTCACACCACCAACAGATTATCTTCTTACTTAGGAATCTTTGATTGGCTGAAGCACAATAATCATTTTCATGCTTTTATACTATCCACTGAAATGAGACATCAACTGTAAAACAATTTAAATATAACAAACACCAGACTAGCATATTACCTCATTTAGTTTTTCCCATACTAAATCTGGCTGATTTATGTAACCTTGGTCCGTTGCCAAAATATACAACTCACCTTCATACTGCAAACAACCACATATTAGCTTTAGAGCCAACACCAAAATAGCAAGACTACTTGTTATTATTGTAAACCAAAAGGAGAAAAGGGAGAAAAGAAAGTAAACAGGACAAACATAATGGCATATTCTAAACCTCAGGGGGGGGGGGGGGAGTAGTCATCTTCTGATGTCTTATTCTAAAAAGAGCATCATAGAATTTTCATAGTATTTACTAAAAGCATCAGAGGTCATGTATATGCAAATACATATACTAGATAATGCCGTCACTGGGGTCAATGGATGAAACTGGGATCCCTTGTTATCTTGTCTTCCTACTATATAGAAGAATTGTCTGGGTAAGAGCTTCTGATTTGCAGAAATAGGCCGAGCACAACAAGGCCGGTCATCAGTAATCAAGTTAGTGATCTTAATTAAAAAAGTTCATGTGTTTGGTGAATTCTCGTCCAATTGAAATTGGCTAAAAAGACAATCCAACCACATTTTGTCACAAGTGAGAAATATCAGTAAGTAGACAAGTAAACTACTCCTAACTCCTAAGAGATGCCAGTATGATTGCCAATAGAAAAACATATACTGTAGGCATACATTATATACTAACCTTAAACATAGTGTTGAAATGATTATTTCTGAAAAATACACAAAGCTCACGTTCCTTCACTTTATCTAGTAAGCTAAATAGGCTGCAAATACAACCAACACTCAAATCCTGCTAAAGCTAAAAAAGCTAATAAACAACAACACAGCAGAATTTCGTAAAACTTACCCATAAATAGTCAATTGACTAGCACTGTTCTTCATAAAGTTCCTGATTAGTTCTCCTAATAAGAATCAATAAAGGTAAATAAACCTCATTAGCAAGAATGCACTGCACATGAAAACAAATAAACAAAGAAGCAAGGAAGAGGCTAACTTTACCCTTAATGAATACAATTAAGAGAATTAATCAATAAGAAAATAACTGTTATTCCATCAGAGACTTAACCTTGTGTGAAAGATATTCTCTCCTTAGAGTCACCATCATCAACAGAACCTCTATCCCCTTGTTCGGCAAGAACCATCTCACCCTCATAAATGGGCTCTTGATTTTGACAGACCGCAGTTCCTGATTCCATTATACACTCTTCCCCTTCATAAATGGGTTCACTGACATCAACACTTGAATTGAGGACAGGACTACCAGTGTTATGTATTGGGCCACTTGATGAACCTAAATCTGCAGAAGCAGTCAACAAACTTGGTGAATCTCCAGCTTTACAATCATGTGTGAGATAACTTTGATCATCCAGGTCGGAAGTGGAAGTGAATTTATTTTCAACATGTTCAGTATTCCTGGGTTCATCAAGACAGTGACTAGAAGGAACTTCTTCTAAAGAGAGAGGTTCATCAACATGATCACTATTCCTGCGTTCATCAACTGCACTTTCACAGGATCTTTTAGAGTCTTCGCAGGTTTTCTGTACACAATTTTCCTCTTGATCAGCCTTTGGGAGTGAGCAAGCAGCTTCTTGGGTGACTTTTCCAGGAATTCTTTTACCTTTACTGAGATTGTTCAAATTATTGCTGTCATCAGAAAATAATGCCCCAGCCTTTACAGCTTCACTAGAAACATGATTTTCCACTGGTTCTGAACATATCAACACTTCAGAGTTCTCCCTATGTGCACTATCAGTGTTTAAAACTACACCAGCTGCTGCTGAACTAAGAATTTCAGCCTCCGATAACTTCAAGACTCTCAAGACTTCTTCTTCTTCTTCCATGTCTCCCTTTTTCACACTTTGGGGTGAATCAGTGAAGGATTGACTTCTTGAAAGACTAGGAGAAGGAACTCCAAGAACTGCAGTTGTCGCAGCCACAAAATCTACACTATCTTCTTCTAGATTCTTATTCTGTTCACACTCCATAGCTTGAGTTTCCAATGAAACAAGCTCGCCCATGAGAGTGTTATATGATTTTGAACCAATAGCATCAGCAGTTTCAATGTCCTGAAACACAGATGTAAAGAGAACAATCTAAAAACATAAGTAGATGATCTTGAGATATACAGAAGATTGGTTGGAAAGTTGAATTATCTTTGGGTGTCACTGCCCGATATTACTTATCCTTTAAGTGAAGTGAGTTAGAATATGTCATTACTAACTATTGATAGCTCGAGGGTGGTAGAGCAGATTTTGTGCTACTAAAGGGAGCGCCTGGCATGGAATCACGTAAAGTGACCATGGTCATAATGAGATTGATTTCGTGTACTTAGAGGCCTAAAAGGAACACCTGGGTTGGAATCATTTATAGTGACCATGGTCATAATAAGATCGAATGTTTCGTAGATGCTGATGGGCAAGGTCAAATGAATATCGAAGATCCACTTCATAATATTGTCTTTTTTGGAGATAATTTGATTTTGTGGAAAAGCAAGAAACAAAATGTGATTTGAAATTAAGAAAATCAAGCTATGACCAAATATGTGCTAGATAGTACAGAATACAGATACATCAATTTCTCAGTGAAGTGGGTTTGAAATTCCTAAGTTGTAGCGTGATAATCAGATTGCAATTGAAATTGCATCTAACTTGATCTCTCATGAGCAAACAAAACATATTGAGGTTGATTGTTAGTTTGATTTCTAGTGAAGATCAATTGGGAGACATTCTCACGAAGACTCTCAATGGGGTTAGGGTTGATTATCTAATTATATTATAACAAGCTAGGGATGATTAATATCTATCCATCATAAACTTAGCATTTTTAAAATCATATATTAATCTACATATATATATATATATATATATATATATATATATATATATATAGGGAATGGTTCAATTGAGAAGCTCAAATGTGTTGAGAAGTTGAGAAGCAATGTAATAGATGAACATGTTAGTACATTTTGATGAACATGGTAATTAGACCCTAGATCAATAAATTCTTTGATCATACCAAATATTACTGACGAACATACGAATCTATTTAATTTGTTAAAAAATACGTCACCGCCAAGGATCGAACCCCAGATCAAACTCGTGTTCATAAAAACTAATTGACATGTTCATCTATTAGATTGCTTCTCAACTTCTCAACACATTTGAGCTTCACAATATAACCTAACCCTATATATATATATGTGTGTGTGTGTGTGTGTGTGTGTGTATGTATATAGAGAGACTGAAAGAGAGAGAGAGAGAGAGAGAAAGAGGGAAAGGATCCAGTGAGAATGGCTAAATGTGGTGAGAAATGAGAATGAATTTGGAACATCAGATATTCAAATCTTGTGGCTGATATTTATTCGAATTAATTGTGTGAAATGAGAATAAGCTTAGCCAAACACCCCGTCACCCCCTAGATTGGATCCCACGAATTTACTATCGCATTATCATAAACACAAGTTCCATAGACACAGCCCAAAATAAAAGCATTAGAAACTGAAATTTCTTGCTTGCAGTGGTAAGGCAAAATTTTGAAACCTGTGGATCAACAATCCATCCATGGTAGAGTGGGATATCCAGTAAATCAAATATTGCACATTCTGGAGTGAACTCAAAATCATCGATTCTGAAAATTTCAGATATACATTTCTCAGAATATATCTTGTAATATATAATTATATTAGTAGTTTTAACCTTTGTCATCTGAAAAATGAAAATCAGAAATCTATTAACAAGAAACCTAATCTACCTTCTGAATTTTATATTCACATCAATGCCAGTAGTGAGTCTAGGAAGTAAATCAATAGCATCTGCAATATTTTGCTGCTGGTTTTTAACATATCCAGCATCTTTGTTCTGTCACAAGATTAACAAACTCAAGTTAGTTGAGATTGAAACAATCAGGTTTGGTAGAAAGATGGGAACATATGCAAAGGAAGATCATTTTGTATGACCAATGCAAAGTAATTTATTGATGAAAAAGGAGTGGATAAGAAAGAAATTACATCAACTTTACTGTTTGAATCAATCAATCTGTCAGCAACCAGAGAGAGCAATTTATCCTGTGAAACCTCTGGCATATCCAGGCTCAAACTCAAACTGTTCTTCAGGGAGAGAACATTACCTATTACAAAAACACAGCAATTAAGTTACCTAGGAAGAAAGTGCAGCAAGAATTATACGGCATACATCACTATAAAGTGTAAATACAAAAACTCAGCCAATATGAAATTGTCAATCTGCATAAATGCTAGAAGTCTGCCAGAAACTCAATGCAGATTCAGATAACTGAATACACAGCTGCAACAAATCGAATTCGATTCCTCTATATGCCCTAAAGACTTTCACAGTTTCACTACATACAATTAATATAGCAATGACTTGAAATTCAAAAATGCCCTCCCAGTTACTGATATTGAAGAGCAATATCTACACAGCTGCACTAAAAGCATTCCATTGTTCACGAAACTATTCATTCTCTGTTAATTTCGTCTCGCATCATTTACATTATTTCATTCAACCATCTCAGGTCGTCTTTTTTCCCGTCAATGTTCAATTTCTTCCAGGAAATTGACCAAAATAGTAGATAGTTATGGCAGCATTGATCAAGACATGCATAAGCAACAACAGACAAAAGCCGTAGATGGAGAAAGAAGAGGCGTACATATAGAGAGGAGAGGGCAGGGGCCATTGTTGTTTTGGAGAATGATGGGAGCTGTTCGGCCGAAGAATTCAATCGCTTTCGTCTTGTACACAATCTCATCCAGCGTGGTCTCCGGCTCCCGCTGCGGCGGCGCGCCGGAGGTCGAAGGTGGCAATGTAGAAGAAGAATCCATATGTAAATGCTTCTGAATCTTGAAGATGTCAAACACTTGTGTGTAAAAAAAACAAAATGTCGAATTGCAGAAAAATAGAGGGGCTGCACTACTCCCGGGAAATAAAGTTTGTTTTTTTTTTCGGGTTAATTGTAGTTTATAGCCCGAACTTTTGAGTCATTTGTAAATATGGCCCGAACTTTAAAAATTACAAAAAGATAGCTTGAACTTTAAATTCATTTGTAAAAATAATCCGAACTTTTAAAATACAGAAAAATGACATGAATTTTGTAGTCATTTGTAAAAATGACCTGAACTTTAAAGTCATTTGTAAAAATGACATGAACTTTAAAAAATACAAAAAATGGCATGAACTTTGAAGTTATTTGTAAAAATAGCCAAACTTTAAAGTCATTTGTAAAAATAACACGAATTTAAAAAAAAATACAAAAATAATTTGAATTATGGAGATTTGTAAAAATGACCTGAATTTTAAAAAATCTAAAATGGCTCGATCTTTCATAAATACAAAATCTAAACTGACCTGAAAAGTATGTGAAAATTCTCTGTCTGTGCGTAATATGAATTTTATGTACTCGAAGTTTAAAAAATTCGTGTTGTCAATAATATTTTACGAGAGAAAAATTATTTGTATGAGATTAAAATTCTTATGGTAAGAGAATTAATTATCATACTTTATTATAAATATTCCAAGTGATTTATAATTTTCATATACTTTTCACGTCAATTTCGGACTTTCCACGTTGTCATAATTCGATTCCGAAAGTGTAAGCTCATGCCATTTTTATACATTTGATAAAAATTGAGTCATTTTTTGTATTAATAAAGTTCGTGCCATTTTTACAAATGACTTCAAAGTTCATGCCATTTTTTTGTATTTTTTAAAGTTATCATTTTTACAAATGACTCCAAAGTTCAGGCTATTTTTCTGTATTTTTCAAAGTTCAAGCCATTTTTACAAATGATTTTTCAAAGTTCAAGCCATTTTTATAAATGATTTTAAAGTTTAGGCTATTTTTTATAATTTTTAAAGTTCGGGCCATATTTACAAATGACTCCAAAGTTCGGGCCATAAACTACAATTAACCCTTTTTTTTACTTGGGGAGGTTGGGGAGGGGAGCAGTGGGGTTTGAATCCGGGACCTTACTGTTCACACACATGAGATCGCACCGTTTGGTGTCCCTTAGGGGACATGGGAAATAAAGTTGAAAATAATAATTCAATACGTATATTTTATTGAATATTTTAAAGAGTTTTATAATCAAAATTATGCTTGAGATTTACTCCCATCAAATTAGTCTTTAATATAGTCATTTTCTTAATTTGAATTATATTAAAATAGAATTCGATAAATCAAACTCAATTTTAAAATATAAATTAAAAATCATTTTCAGTTCTTATATCGTGGAGATTTACTATGGATTCATTACTTTATTGAATAAATTTATAATCTTGAGTTTAAATCCACTTGAAATAAAAATTTCATGTTTAAAAAATTTAAGGTTAATTGCCTGTAAATTCATAACATTTTCTTTGAATTAATTTTTACTCATGATTTAAAAAATCTACTTTTACATACATAACCTTTAGTTTTTTTTCTCAAATTTGTCTAGTGACCGATTTTTTCTTACGTTGCGTCGAAAATGACACGGTGGCAGCCGGAATTGACACAGTAGCAGCCGGAATTGCCATGGTAGCACATTTATGACATGTGAAAAAAAAATTAAAAGAAAAAAAAACCACATCATCATCTTCCCCAACCTGCCCTCCTCCCAAACCCTAATTTCACCTTCCCCACCCGCCGCCGCCGCCGCCCCTGCCATCACCATCGCTGCCGAACGCGGTCGCCAAAGATGAAAAGGGCCATGGATCTGTGAATCTCAACCACCTAGTATTCTCACACACATGGTGGGGGAGAGAGGGAGAGAGAGAGAGAGAGAGAGAGAGAGAGAGAGAGAGAGAGAGAAAAAAGAGAGAAACACTGCTCGAATTGAGGCCGCCACCCCCCTGCTCGATTTCTTCTTCAACTTAGTCGGGGTCTTCCCCGGTAAGGGGTCAGCTGTTGAACCGTGACCTCCCCCGCGTCAAACTTCTACTGGATTCAAATTGAGGTCGTTGCCTCCTACTCAATTTATGTGTGTGTGTTTCTGTGTGTGTTTAAATGAGGGGTGGATGATCCCTATTTTTATAGCAACAAAAACTGCAACTAAACAGTGTAATCGTAGCACAGAAACAGCAAGTCGAGTATCGTATCCACAGGAACTATTATAACTAATCACTCTAAGTAATCCCTAGTAAACTCTAGTAGTATTCAGGCAAACTCCCATAAGAACAAAGAACAAAACTAAAATCCAAACAAAACAAAATAAAACAGGATAAAAACTCAAATAATAAAAAAAAAACTCTGACCCTAGGGATGTACTATCGTTACTCATACACATACATTCAATCTATTAATTCAATTACCAATTTAATCCAACCCTGATGAAAGATCACTATATTATTCACAAGCTTCTCTAACGAACACCTATGAACGTAGATTAATTTACCCCTTTTCACATTCAAGACTCCAAGGAATAAATTAACTCCAAATAGCACACAAAGAATAGCTTCATATAGCTTCACATGTCGCATTCAAGACTCAAGGCTAACACTATATCATGCATTCCTGAATCGGCTGAACAATTATCGCATTCAAGACTCAAATTGAACAGCTAGACATGTAAATTATTGATCAGGTAATTAACAAGAAAACAGGCACCAAGAATCATGAATCACAAGTTGGAGGGCAAATTGATATCAACAAATCAAGCACACATATTAAATCAACTTTGTACAAACCCTAGGTTCAGATAAAAGAACTTAGCCAGACATCGCAAAAGAAAACATAAACATAATAAATAAGAAAGCAAGTGGAAGAACTGAATTATATAAAAACTGAATAAGAACGATTGTAGCAGCTTGAATCTTCAATCTTGATCTAAGCCTTGAAACTGGAAAATAAATGTAAAAGTAAAGCTATAATGCTAGAATGTAATGTGTGGAACCCTAGATAGGTCAAAAGATGACCTATTTAAAGTGTCAGGGTAAAAAACAGTGTTTGGAACCCAGAAGAACTCTAAAAATCGAAAAAACCCGCACAAAAACTCGTTTCGGCGGTCAAACTCGCCACCCGCCGAGTTTGGGCTTCAAAAGGGTCAAAAACGGTGCCCGCGGAACTTTCCGGACAAAGCACAAAAGTGAAACAGAGACTTCGGCGACCAAATCGGCGCCCGCCGAATTGGTCGCCGAGTTTAGCCTTGAAAAACTCCGATTCGGCGGTCAACAGCGTTTGACCGCCGAGTTTTGACTGCTGCGCGCGATGTTCTTGTTTTGATCATAACTTTCTCGTCCAAACTCCAATTTAAAATCTGTTTGCCCTCACGAACTCGTATCGAGACGATCTATAACTTCTATTTCATCACAGTTTTCCAAATTTGAACTCAATAAACCTGAAATTTCCTTCAAAGTTCGAGTAAGAATCATGTTTCACAAGATAAAGCAATTTAAACACAAAACAATCATCCAACACTCAATTTCCTATAAAATTAACTTCAAAAGAACATTAAAAACCATGGAAACATGAGTGTTATCAGTGGATAGAGATGAATTGGATTCGAATTGTTTGGAATTGTTCGGATGAGAGGGTCGCCGCCTCCAAAGGTTGTAATTCAGACCAATTTCCTTTAATTGTTTGTTTTGGTGTGTTGGGGTCCCAAAGAGTTGACTGACTGGTGTATGGGGGGGGGAATACACCAGTGGGCTATTTTTTGCAAGGCATCAACAAACTAAACCAAATTTCAGTTCAAAATAGGTTGAGACTAATACTGAAGATTCCTCAGTGGATTGACATCAGTTGAGCGTTGGGCTTAACTGATGTCCAGATAAGGCTTCAGTCTTAGTTTGTAAACAGAGTAGAGTTATTAATCTCTCTGACTAATTGCCGTCAATAGGATCAATAACTCAGCATCGGAAATTAAATTTAGTGTGAATAGCCTTTAGAAAATTGTTTGTCACTTGAAAAATCCTTAGTTACACTTTTCAGTTAATCCAGTTCAATTGAAATCAGTTCAGCACAGACAAATGAGATAACGAAAAGCAAGTAAAGAACACAAGGATTTTAATGTGGTTCGGAGACATCTCCCCTACATCCACAGCCAGATAATTTGTCTGACAAACTTCTCTGGGCTAATGCTTAGAGGTGCACAGCAAACCTACCAATCCAACTGAATTGGTTTTAACACTTAGCATGCCCTGACACTGTCGTGTCCAATCAGCTAATGCTAAGGTAATTGGAGCCATAACCTTTAAGCTGGACTCCTTCTTGGTTTGACGGTACCAAGGTAACCTACCTAGTTTAGTTTCCTGGTACGTACTAAACAACAACCACTTGGCTTACCGGGTGCCAAGGGACCTACGGTTTAGTTTCCTGGTACTAAACCACAATCACTTGGCTTGACTGGTGCCAAGGGACCAACTGCTTAGTTTAACGGTACTAAACAACCATTGAGTTTAGTCTGAGTCTCAAACTCTATTACAAACACTCTTCTCTCAGAAAAAGGGTTATGTAATAATCAACTAGGATTACTGAGAACATGCTCTCAAGTAATTAATAACTAGGCTAATGATATATCTATTGTTTGCCTAGTTTCTAAGATAGTTTTTGTAATCAGGAATTCTGATTGTTTGATTTGTGTATACTCTCTTCTTCGATTCAATGCTTACGAAGGTTTAGCTCGAGTTTGATCTTTCGATAAAGCATTTACATTGATAATTGAATCGAACTTTCTCTCTCTCCACTTCCCCACTTGTTTGGGGTGTTCTTCTGAGCTTTTATAGGCAGCTCTAAAGAATAGATCCGTTGGTGAAGATCTTTTCTCTGAATCCTGCCGTTGTGAGATAACGTCTAAGTCTACTCAGGTTCTCTATCTTCATTTCTCTTTGTTGGATGGAGAGATGGCCTTCTTGTCCTTTGGTATGGATGTTGCAGGCTTTTACATAGAAGATGAAACTTCGTCCTTTAAAGTCATTGCCTCTGACTTCTTCAAGTGTTGCAGCATATCTTGGAGTCTGTCTACGTGGCCTTCCCGACTTCAGTTGAGGCGAATGCCATGACTCATGGATTCTTCAGTTGCTTCTGATGCAGTTTCCTTCAGTTGGGATCTTTCAGTTGAGCCTGCGTCTCTTGGTGTGTTCTGGACTTGTGCGCGTCCTTCAGTTAAGCAAGTCTTCAGTTAAGCTGACACCTTCAGTCATATTGTATTCACTGTCCTGTCTAGCTATCCAAGAAGCTCAAACCACCATCAGCTAGAATGTGTCTTTCAGTGGTTTTGGTATCATCAAAACATAGGGTTGGATATTCTTTCCTTTCCCAACAATTTCCCCCTTTTTGATGATGCCAAAACCTTGCATGATACATTCCAGGGCACGACAAAAATAATGACTGGGAACATGGAACTGAATAACAGAGTTCCCCCTAAATAATGTAATCAGGCAACAACTGAAAGTAAATGCTCAACCAAGAAAAAAATCCTTAGAACACAGTAAGAAGCAATTTTTAAATTCAGACAAGAATAAATTATATTTGAGGAAAAACAGTCTTCAAACAAAATTAAGAACAGAAGTGATGAGTACAAAGTATATTGCGCTTAGCAGATGAGTAGATTCTCTGCCTAAGGCGATTGTACAACAAACCTAGACGCTTTCTGGTTTAACATGGTAGAGTTGGTAGAGGGCGATCCTTCTCTGAGCAAAGAGGTCTGAATCAGTGATCCTCCAGATTTCACTGATGCTTAGCACTTCTCGTTCTATGACGTCTCTGTCAGTTCATCCTTTTCTCCTTGGTGGTGTGATGGTATTGAGCAGGGGAGGAGGAACAAACGCCATCTTAGCAGCTTTCCTTGCTTGTTCCATCCGTTTGAACTGAGCTTGATCATCCCAATTTCGCATGAAGTATTTCCAAGCGTCAAAGTCGTCCTTCTTCTGATCGAGCTTGGCAGCAAGAAACCATTTGCTGAAGACTTCTTTTACTCTGACCCACCAGTCGCTTATCTCTCTGGGAACCCAAGTGTCCGGTGTTGGGAACTTAATAATATCATATTCCTTATTTTGATGATACCAAAATCAATAGGTCTTCCTTGTAATAGACTAGAACTGTTCGAACTCAAGTGTTAAAGTTCTTTTCTAGTTTAGTTGCTGTTCTGAAGCCTGAAGACTGAAGTTGCCGACTGATGTGACGATTAAGGCAAAGTCAAATACTGATATTTGACTAACCAGTCCAAGAATCAGTTACGACTTATTATTTAATGCGAGCCACGTGGATTCAGCGGACTGATACTAAAGTCAAGTATCAGTTAAACATTCTTCCTCGGACTGAACCTCTAAAGTTTAAAGGAAGCTACGCACTCCAGAAGTACAACCGTATTAAATGCAGAGATCTCAGGATCGTCCTTTCTCTGCAGAGGACCTTCCTTTGTGGTGATTACCTTTTCAGAGACGTCGTATCTCCTGTTCTCAAAGTAGCCGTCTCACTAAACAAAGGAACCTCGAAGATTGAAGCATCAACAAAGTTCAAATCTATCTCCAACGAATGAATTATTGAAGACCATTTCAGCCAACGGATCTATTCAAGACGTCTCCTATAAATAGAACTCGAGGATCACTTCAATCTTCACCGATTCAACTACATAAGTTGAAACGCTGCCGAATTCGTCACTCAGCAATTCAAAGCCATTCTAAAGTTTGAATCGAAGAAGAGAATCACTAAGCCAAAAATCAGTCACTGCTGATTACATACATTCTCTTAGAATTTAGGCAAATATTGTATATCCAAAGCCTAGGTATAACTGATTACAGAGAACTTGTTCTTTGTAATATAGTTGGCAAGTTTTCGAACCTCTTTTCAACCGACCGAATTGAGAGTTTGAGTTGTAAGGAGTTCAGACCAGTGTTCTGACTCCAAGAGATCTTAGTCTTTGCAGAAAGGCATAGATTTGTCTCAGTGAAGCTAAGAATGAGAAATCCAACCAAGTGTGCTGGTACTGAAGATTGGATCTTCAGTTGTTTAGGTTTGCTGTGCACCCGTAAGCACAAGCCCAGTGAAGTTGTCAGTCTGATCAACTGACCGTGGATGTTGGAAGTATTTTCTGAACCACGTAAAAATCTCTGTGTTGTTTACAGCTTTCAGTTTTTACCTTCTTACTTTTGTTCAAACCTTCTCCAACTGAAAACTGATTAACTGCAAAGAGAAACTTAATTTCTGACAACGTGATTAATCTCACAGGCTATTTCGAAAGAAAAGTTTTCTGCTGCGTGTGTTATTAGTCTAACTGATTAATCCCCGGATAGTCAGTAAGATTCATAACATCTCTCTGTTCAACAAACTTGACTGAAGCTTTACGTGTATCAGTTAAAGTCTCAGACTTAACTGATAACTCCTTACTGAAGAGTATTCAGTATCAGTCATCAACCTAAACTTTACTAAACTCTTTTAACTGAAAAAGGTTGTGTCAGTTTGTTTTCGTTTGAAAAATAGCCTATAGGTGTATTCCCCCCTATACACCTATTCGAGACCCTCAAGGGACCTAACATCCGGATTCTTCAGTTGATTCCCATGAATGTGGGATTTTAGAATCCTTGAGTTCTGATAAGCTTGGATCTCTTGATGTGGCTTTGGTGTGAACGAGGAGTTAGGCATTCCAAGTTCCAATCGTCTCCTTGACTGATGTGGGCTTTCTTCATCATTGCTTCTTGGTCTTTTCTGCAATCGTTCTTCAGCTGTAGCATGCTTTAATTCCCTTGTCTTTGGCTCTGAGCTTGGTCTGAATAGACTCCATCAACTCTTTGACTTCTTGATTTGGGCGATCTCCTCCATATGATCTTTCCCCCTTTTTTGGCATCATAAAAAAGATGAGTCGTGGGAGCCCGTTGTGAGTTGAGAATTCTTCTTTCCAGAGACTGTAGTCTCTCATGCATTAGCTGCAACTCTTGCTCAGCAAAGACATGAAGAGCACTTCTTTCTGTTGAATTGTCACTTTGTTTGGTGACAATGGAAGTGATCTTGTGACGAAGTTGGGCAAGCTCTGCCTTGATCTCAAAGAACTTGTCTTTCTCCCGCTGACATGCTTCAGTGCGTTGTCTGCAGCGTGCATCACTTGATTGACAAGTTGTGGAAGGTTCTGGATAATTGGCAGCAAGGTATTGATGTGTTTATGGAGATCTTCTTTCATTGCCTCTGATCGATTGTCCAGAAAACGTAGATATTAGTAGATCATACGTTTTTCACTTACGAAATCTTTGAACAGATTTTCCACAAGGATTTCCACACGGCGGAGCTTTTGAATTTGTTGTGCTGCAAGGGTAGTCCTTTCATCGAGTTGCCTCTGGAGATCCTTGATCTGTAGTTGATGAGAGAAGAAATTTTAGTTTATTCATAATTGTTTGATGTGTGTGAATTAGTTATCTATTTTCATGTGGTTTTCTGTTGATTTTGCTATGATATTATCCAAGTTGTTGGCATTTGGCGTAGGAATTAGATGAATTGGAGACGGATCTCGTGGATAGAAGAAGTTGGTGGAAATCGAGCTTTTGATGAAGAATTGCATGGATTTTGAAGATGTTTGGAGATTGGGCTTGAGATTAATTGTTTAGAATTTATTTAGTCCAAAAACTCTTGTTAATATTTTACCTTAATATTTTGTAAGGGGCCGAAGCCCATTTTTTGGGATGATTGGCGTCACTTTAAGGGATTAATTCCCTAAGTCCTAGTTATTTTCCTAGCCGCAACTTACTCCTTATATATATAGGTTTATTTTAGTTTTTTGGGGGACACATTATTATTGCTTTAAGTTAGGTTATTAGTTGATTAGTGCTACACGTGTTTGATTATTCAAGGTTTTGAGTTTTAGATTTTTTTTTATTCTCTCTTGCTTTTGTTTGGTGATTGGCGGTTGGAATTTCAAATAGGGCAGACGAGTTTTTCCTTTTGTTAATTCAAGTGTGGTGATCAATATTTATTTCAATTCCATTTACTTTTCTTAGTTTAATTTTCATTAGTCCTTTAATTGCAGTTATTCGTTATTTGTGTTTGATTATTTTATGTTTGCTTTTATTTATTTGATTGTTCTAGTTTTAATTATGTGTGACTAATTTCTTAATTCAGCGAGAATAATGAAGTATTGATTTAATAATCTGTGAGACCTAAATGAGCATATAATTGATTCCTGTTGATTCCAATTAATTCCTTGTGTTTAAAGACAATTCTGATTTTATTTAAGCCTCATCAACTTAGATTTAATTGGATTACAGTCAATTAGCACCTCCATTCCGCAATTGTTGGAATATGGTTGATTAGTGATAAAACTACCGTGTTCGTAGTAGGAATAAATTGGTGGACTAATTATTACTAGCGTATCTAGGATAATTAATCTAAATTGGGTTCCTTCTTCTTAATGCGATTAGAATATTAAGGGGGGTGTATTCGTTCCGAATTTTTAAAGATTTTAAAAGTCCGTGGATTTTAAAAGTCTATAGAATTCTAACAGAATCTTCATCATTTTGAATGAATTCTTGATGAGATTTTTAATGAATTTGCAAGACTTTGAAGCGATATTTTTGGATTTGAATTCTACAAATACAGCCAGCGTTGGGCTTCAACGGGCGATAGAAACAAAGTCAGCGGCCGCTAGCATCACACGAACGCTGGATACCCAGCGAGCGCTGGGGTCCAGCGAGCGCTGGTATTGTGTGATATATATATGTTTGAGCGGCCACTGGGTGCCCTAACTCTATTTTCCTCCATTTCCATCTGCGAACCACAGATCTCCAGCCACCGCCATTTTCTCCTTCTTTCCATTTTGTCCGCTGCCTCTCATCTCCACCGCGCTCCACCCCACGCCTAATTTTGTTATTTCCTCCAACTCCAAAGGCAGCTGCACACACCTCCTCTTCCCACCCAACCCTACGACCTTTGCCTCCTATCTCCACCGCGCGAAAGCTGCCACCCAGCCCAACGACCGCAGACAACAGACAATATGCCGCGAACAAAAAATGCCAACATCAGGAGAGAGGAAGATATGGAAGATGAATATTCGGAGCAGGAAGAGGAGGAGGAAGATCTCTCGGAAAGGTACATGTGTCCCTTTCAATTGAATTCTGAATGGGAGGGCATTGTATTTAAAAAGTTTAACGAATCAGAGATTACTACTCCTCATTATTTAGATTTGGATTTGATTAAGGATCTTCGACTTGAGGGTAGAGTAATGAGATTGTTGAAGAATTTGGGAATGGATACTTTTGCTAGGAATATTAATTTTTCTGGATATGATCCTCTCTGTTATGAATTCTTAACTACTATGTCTGTGCGTGGTGATAAGAAGAAGATTACAGTTAAGATGAATGAGAGGGAGTATACTGTTAGTTTGGCAAGAATGAAAGCTACATTTGGATTTTCTTCTAGTGGGGAATCTGAGAGACCTCGGTCATTCAATGCAAATCAAGCTTGGACTGAATTGACGGGGTTTGATAATTGGAATTCATCTGGTATGCCGAATGGATTCATTAAAGATCAGGCATTGGTCATAATGCACAAATTTCTTGCATATAATGTGTCTGGAAAGGAGCAGGCAAATAAAGTGAATACAAATGAAGTGTTCCTGTTGTCTTGTGCTTTAAATGGCACAAAAGTTTGCATTTCACAATTTATTTGGTCGGCTACGACTCAGATGCAGAAACGGTCTTCTGCCCATGCTTTTTTTTGTCCCATTGTCACTGGTTTGGCACATGCATTTGGAGTTCTAACTAACACCGAGGACGCACAGGATGGTCATGAGGAAATCAAGCCTGAATTCATTGATTTTAGTGAGCTGAAAGGAGCTCAGTTGATTTCTGATAGATTCACTATAGTTCCTTATGCAAAAAGGCAGTGTGTTAGATCGTTTGTTCACTCCGAGATTGCAGCTGGCCGTCATCCTCCCACTTTTGGTGATTCTGGGGCCGGCACATCATCCGCAGCTGGTGGGAATGAAGAAGAAGATAACGAAGATGAAGATCAAGAGGAAGAAGAAATGGGCAATGAAGATCAACAAGCTGGTGGTTCAATGTCGGGAGATTACTATCAACAATTTCATGATGATTTGACTTCATTCCGTGATCATTTCGATGCTTCAATTGGATCATTGAGGCAAGATATGAATGCCCGATTTGATGCACAAGATCAGCAGATAGCCGAGTTACAACGTCAGTGGGAGGCGTGGAGACCTCGTGGGTGATTTGTTTAAATTTTAAATTTGGGATGAATGTTTGGATTGTTTTATTATTTTGGATCATTTTTTTTTTTAAATTTGAGTTTGTATTTGAAATTGGATTTCAACTATAAATTTGTGTTATGATGAATTCTGTTATTTGTTTTATGAATTCATTCTTTGGTTTGGTGCGTTCCCTACAAAGGATATTGACATTTCTCATCTTGTTTCTTACTTTTCATTTTGTACTATGATGAATGGACATTCGTGCCGCTTGATGATTATATATGAATAAAGTATAACTTTTTAGTATATTATTTTGATTATTATCAAACCATCTCCAAATATTGAAATGTTGGAAGAATTATGCTACAATCTACTATATCACTTTATTTTGAGCAAAATAGGATCGAGCAGAAACTTGGCATCGCATGAACTGCTACGACCCAGTGATCACTGAGTCCCAACGAGCGCTGGACACCCAGCGGCCGCTGGGTCTCTGTAGTTCATGCCATGCCAGTTTCGATATACTATTTAAATTCTAATTATAATTAATAAAATCTAATTATATAATAATAAATTCTCAAAAAAATTGATAAATCCTAATTTCCACTATAGTCGATCATGCCTTCGATTATATTTATAATTCAGTCATGTTTTTTTCGTTCAAACTACTTCATAAATATTCATACAAAAAATATAATTCATCAACATCCATTAAATAAAATATAATTCCTCAAAATCCATTAAAAAATCTGACAAAATCCATATTAAAAAAAGTTATAATTCAATGACATTGGGATAACAATCCATCAAAACACATCCCTAGGCATTATCTTCAGTGTCATCATATTCGTTTCCATCGTTTCCATACGTTGACCTTTTTTCCCACATAGCATTAGCAATACTTGCTCTCCATGCATTAGCTTCATTCCTCTGAGACAGCTGGCTTTGAGAAAGATATTCCAAATTGTCTGCATCGTTCTCAACATCGGGTGCAACATTCTCTTCTTCATCTTCAATTGGAAATTCATCAGAATGACACTCCTTTCGAAGAAAGTTATGTAATCCAGCACAAGCCAATACCAACTCTGCTTGTGTTTGAAATGAAAACGGAGGAGCCATTTTGAAAATTGTGAATCGTGATTTGAAGATTCCAAAAATTCGTTCAATCACGTTTCGCAATGATGCATGTCAAAGATTGAACAACTCATCTGCATTTCTGGGGTGACGACCTTCACCACCGAAATCTTTGAGATGATATCGAACACCACGCATCGGAGCCAAAAACTGACGTCGATTAGCAAATTCACAATCCACTAGGAAATATTTACCTTGAGGCACATGAAGTCCATTAGGTCTGGATAATGCGTTAGTTAAAAGTTTTGAATCATGGGCCGAGCCTTCCCATCCACTAAGCACATAGATGAACTGCAAATCAAAGTTACAAGCTGCCAAAACATTTTGCGATTGCACCCCATGACGGTTACGATAACTGCTTACGTCTCTGCCTGTGATCATGGTCGGGATATGAGTTCCATCTATAGCTCCGATACAATCCTAAAATAAAGTGAATATGTTATACAAATAAAGCATAAAAAATTGATATACTACAATAACAACAATATAATATCGAAATAATCCATACCTTAAAGAAATGATAAAATCTTGTACTTTCCCGAATTTTAGCGGGTATTGCTGTAGTCGGCTTAACCATCATGTCCGGTGCTATGGTGTTCAATGCTCTCAAGATTTTGTTGAAGTTCTGACTAGTAGCAAAATGTGAACGATTAAACCTTTGACGAACATTACAATAACGATCGTTGTGTCCAACAATGATCAAGAATGTTGCCACCATTTCTTCAACAGTTGTGTATCGTGTATCTTGAACATGAGTTTTCTCTCTAATGATCTGGCATAATTTGATAAAGACATCCGGATACATTCTATACAACTGTCGAAAACTGTTTGGATCTCCATCGAGCATATTACGTACAAAATGGAATCCTTCCCTAGTTTTTGGTCGTCGCATCAAAGAGTTGTCAATGGTCGGAGGCATCTGGTGGACGTCGTATACCACCAAATAATTCCTGCGGAATTACCAAAATAAATTAGTATAATGGTAAGCAGGGTCGATCCCACAGAGAGCAGTTAAAAATCATTCAAATCCCTAAATCTATAAAATCGGTGATGCCACCACGCCTTAATTTTAAGAAGAATTAATTAAAACTAAGAATGCAAAATTAATCAAATAAAAGACGCTTGAATTAACTCAATTAAAAAGCTAATTCGGCTCAAATAAATCCACACTAATTTAATCTCTGATCATCGACACAATAATTAATTAATCCCTATCAACCAACCAGTTATAGGATACCGTGAAACGCAACGGATGTACCCCAATTCCTACTTACTGTGTCGATAAACAGCTGGAGACGCCAGACCTGTTTATTTCCCTTATTAAAATATAACCTAGCTGGAGACGCCAGACCTAGATTTAATATTCTAATAGCATTAAGATGAAGGAACCCAATTTATATCAATTATCCTAGATACGCTAGTAATAATTAATATACCAATTAATTCCTACTACGAACATGGTAGTTTTATCACTAATCAGCCCTATTCCAACAATTACGGATTGGAGGTGCTAATTGACTGTAATCCAATTAAACCTAAGTTGGCCAGACTTAAATAAAATCGGAATTATCTTTAAACCCTAGGAATTAATCAAAATTAATAGGAACCAATTTTAAAACCAATTAGGTCTCACAGATTAATAAATTAATGTTTCATTATTCTCGCCGAATTAAAAGCTTAGCTACTCATAATTAAATTGACAACAACCAAAGAAATAGAAGAAAACATAATAATCAAATATGATAAATAAATAATACGTAAATTAAAACTAACGAAATAATTAAAAAGCAAGAATTTAAACTTGAAATAAATTAACCACAAGTAGGAAAAATTCGTCTGCCACAATCGAACTACTCCAGCCAAAATCTCCCAACTTCCAAAGCTAATTCAAATACTAATTAACTAAAATTGCATGCATGGAAATCTAAAAGAAATCGTCTGATCAAAAGCTAAAGAAAAAAGTATATAATGTTTCCTAATCAAAAGTCAACTAAACCTCCTCCTGGTCCAAAGTTGCGGCTAAGTGTAAATAAAAAATAATAACCTAATTTTTCTACTAAACTATGCGGCTATGCTTTAAATAAGCTAGGGGAATTAAAACCCTTAAGTTGTTGCTAATGGGCTTCGGCCCTTACAAAATAAAACATATGAAATAATTAAAATTAAGAGTTTTGGACTTAATTAAATTCTAGATAATTAATTCCAAGCCCAATCTCTAAACTTCTTCTCCATAGTCCACCATCTTCATCAAAATCCATGCAAAATTCGATTTCTTCGACTTCTTTCATCCACAAGATCCATCTCTAATTTTCGCTCAATTCCTACATCCAAAATACCACAAATCATGTAAAAGCATATAAAACCATAGCAAACACACACTAAACTAGGTAACTAAAATACACACATCAGCATCGTCATAATTTTTTCCAATAAAATGATAATTGCCTTAGTTGCCTCCATCAAAAGCCTAACCTGATCATAATATTCAAGCTCCATTTCTGTTTCAATTTCATCTTCAAGTTCATCTTCCATTTCATCTTCAATTTCATCTTCAATTTTATCTTCATAATTCATGATGTAATATAAACAATGAAATAATAATTGAAATAATAATAAAAGCAATTGACTAAAAATGCAAAAAAAAATACTTATTCATTAATGAAGAAAATAAAGTCTTAAAATAAAAAACCAACAAAACAATGTACTCATATAAAGAGGGTATAAAAAAAACATCACTATTCCCTAATCTCTCTAATCTTGTAAGTTATCCATCTTTTACGTTCATCAACAGTCATTCTCAAAAATCCATCTTTTTTGGACTTGGTATCAAGCAAGTCAAATGCTTTGGTGCGGACGTCTTCAGTCAAATATGGGATTTCTTTGATAGCATCCCAAGTTGTATAAGTTTTTTCCCTTTCTTTCTTCTCTAGCATAGTATCTCGTTTCACCAAGAGGCTTTGAACTCCTTCTATTGTGGTAGTGATTTTTTTGATTTCTGCCATGAATTCCTGATGCGAACTATTTTCAGTGTGACCAGAATTTATCTCAAATTGGCCTCTACTTCTTTTGGCGGGAGCTCTTCTCTGAGTGGATTCCACAGACACTTCAGGAAATACCAAAGGTGATTTGGAACCGGATGATGGCGGATCGTCTTGAGTAAGACCTACAAACGCTTCATTTTCAGCATCATAATTCAACTCCTCTATGTGCGGAACTCTATTTTCATCAGCTCCTAGTGTCCTAGCATCAGTAGCACTACCCAATCCAATTGAGTTTTTCCCTACCGCCACACCGTTTCCAATAGCCATTTCCAAGTCTTCATAATCCGGACAAGTCCCATGGCGCAAGTATGCATCTTTTGGGTGAGCCTAACATAATAAAGAATACATTTATTAATTAACTATATTATTTAAATAACATTGTTTCAAAAGTATAATTCCTAACAAGTTACCTGACAGTATGCATCCCAAACTTCATCCGGGGCCGTGAACTTTTTAGCTTTGTTGTCATAGCCAAAACCAGAGTTAAACTTCATGAGTGTTGAATAAGCAGTCCAACGGGTCTTAAACCATTTGATACGGCTTAGGTAGTGGTTATAAGTCTTATTACACCGAAGTCTTTGATTAAAAATAGGTAGTATTCTTTCTTCAACAGTTGCTTTGCTAAATATACCACTATTATCACGCCATCCCCGTTTTGCAGACTCAACCAAAATTTCTAACAATACATCGCTTTGTTCCTTAGTCCACGGTTCATAGACTGCCCTCTTTTTCGTGTCTTGTTGTTGAGAATCTCCCATGATAATATTACTAGACACAAAATATATATACGTATATAGTACTATAACAATGAATAAAAGAAAGTATAAATATAAATACCAAAAACTGTAATAAACTCACATGCAATAGAAAAATATAATATAGCTGCTAACAAATTATAAAGATACAAGGTTTATACAATAGCAAAATTGAATACCAAAATAATATAAAGATACAAGATTTATGAGAGAATACCTTGCTAATAGTTAATGCGGAACCCTAAAATTCTGTTTTTTCTCGAGTCTGGATCGTGATTTGGTGTGAGGAAGAAACTGACGGCTATGCTATTATTTATAAAGTATTAGCTGGGCCCAGTGAGCGTTGGATTAGCGGCACCTTTGAGCCCAGCGAGCGCTGCATGCCAGCAAGCGCTGGCTTCTCCTTGCGCTGAAGCCCAGCGCCCGCTGCATGCCAGCGACCGCTGGCATCGTCAGGCTCGAGCGCTGGGTCCAGTGGCCGCTGGCTTCTTTGCCTCGGGCGCTGGAACCCAGCGAGCGCGTGATTTTGGCAGATTTGTGAATTCTCGTGGTGTGTTGTCGGATTTGTTAATGACTATTTTTTGAACGAAATCCATGAAAGTCATTCCAACTTAAAAGTCCGTAGATTAACGAATACACCCATATTTTTATAGACATTTAAAAGTATTGAACGAATACCCCCAGATTTTAAAAGACTTTTAAAAGTCTTGAACTAATACACCCAGATTTTAAAAGACTTTTAAAAGTCTTGAACTAATACACCCGGATTTTAAAAGTCTGCAGAAATCTATAAAAATCCGAAACGAATACACCCCCCTAAATCTATGACTGGCGTATTCAGCTAGGTTATATTTTAATAAGAAAAATAGGCACGTTTTGGCGTATCCAGCCGTCTATCGACACAGTAAGTAAGAATTGGGGTATGTTAGTGCGTATCACAGTATCCTATAACTAGTTGGTTGATAGGGATTAATTAATCTTTGCGTCGATGATCAGAGCTTTGAATTAGTGTGGATTTATTCGAGCCGAGTTATCTTTTATTGATTAATTTCTAGATTGTTAATTGATTTCTTAGTTATAATTAATTTTCTCAAAATTAAGGCATGGTGGCATCACCAAAATTATAGATTTTAGGGAATTGAATGATTTTATCTGCTCTCTGTGGGATCGACCCTGCTTGTCATTATGCTAATAGTTCTTGATAATTCTGTAGGAATTATTTGGTGGAAAACGACGCCCACCATTGTTAAATATGTCTATGGATATGTTTAGTTTTATTTTATAATTTATATTTCTATATTGGATAAAGGAAATGAAGAGTGATATGCAACTAAAGAATAAGGTTTAGTTTTTTGGAATGACTTATGTCAAAAATAAGTTGTGAAATAGCATCAAGTTTTAAATGATAGTTTGGTTACTTTCATTGAGAAAGATATGTTTCTACAAGTTTCCGATGACGAGGTTTTCAAACGCTTTGAAGAAATGAAGACTAGTCGAAAGAAAAATTAAATAGTTACGTAATTTTCTGTTGTATTTTTAACAATATTTTGGGATGTACTATTTTTAACATTTGCATATCTTTTACTTTTATGCTTATGAAATTATTTTTTAAACCCCCAATTTAAAAATCCTGGATCTTCCATTGCAGACCCTCTTTCTGTTCACTGATCATCAACACAACTATCAATCCTGATGATCATGTGACTTAGTTCCCTGATGTAGTGATGTTCCTACTGCTCAAATAGACATTTTTTTTTTACAGTAGTCATCTGATCCAACACAGCTTATGGATCAAATGATTCTTTCTATACCCTTCTCAGGTGATCTAGAATTTGTCAGTATGCAGCTCATAACACTACTCTCATCATAGGCTTCACTCAAAATGCCAAAAAATATCTTAACAAATTCTACCATTTTCTTTCATCTCATCCTAAAATTTATCATGACAAGACAAAACATTTTCTTTCTATTTCATATGTTAAAGCCTTTCATTGGCACCAACATGAAATCTTGGTATAATCTGGTTAAACAACAACACTAAAAGCTGAAGAAGAAACTCTTATTCACGAATTATTCATCAATAACCTTTCTGATACACTTCCTAACAATGTCATTGCCAAGTTGTTGAACCCACTTCTATCTCCCTTCTCTTATGAGGAGCAACACCAAGGAATGTTGCAAATCGCTGATGATACTTATAACTTATAAGCCTAATGTGACTGAGGCATTACTAGTTTTCAATGAAAAGCTTCAGGCTATTGCATCCCCTGCCACTGAGACGCACCATTCGGGAACTCAGTTTGCTAATGCAATCGATGCAGCTGACACGTATACATTATCAATTGTGACATAGAAGATGAAAGAAAAACTTGAACTCTTTCCTCAAGCAATCTTTTCCTACCACTTGGCTCTAAAAGATTATTTCACGACAGTAGCTGAATATTTTGAAGCTGAACACCAAGACGTTCTGAGCAAGGTCAATATAAAGCTTAAAACAATTGGAAAACAACATGGCAAAGAGCTGGTGAAACTTCTCAAGATGCTACAAGCTCAGCTGTTCAGATTGAAAAAGAGATTGCTATTCTTCACATGCAAGAGAAGACTAGTCAACTGATTCAGCAAAACATAAATGCTTTAATTTTAAGCTTTGATTGAATCTGTAAAAGCTCTTCAATGTCACAATCAGCCGAAGATTGCATTCAACGATGTGAAACCTCCCAAGTATCCACATCAGATCAGTAACCTCCACCACCAGAGTCGCTTCCATTCCAAACTTCAATTCGACCTTCAAGCTCCCAGCTGAAAGACAAGTTGGCCACTCCAATTATTTCAAAAGGGGAAGAGGATATTCTTAAATGGGAACATAACCCAATTTCTAATTCTGAAGAAACTGTTGTTGCTGCTGCTGAAAATTCCGATGTTGTCACTATTGTTCAACTTCTTGCAAATGAAGATAAAAGGCTATCACTACTGTTCAACTTCCTACAAAATGAAGATAAAAGGCATGACGATGGAGCTGTCTTTCTAAACTTCAAATGACGATAAACAAAAAAGTCTACTGAGCAAAATAGGTCCAATCACAAGGACTCATGGATCTCTGATGAATCATGGAAACCATGATGCTAAAATAATAGGGCTTCATTAAATACATATATTGTTTCCACAACTTTGCAGTTGAAGATACTGATGAACAGTTTCTACACTTTGTGAAGAAACATCCTGATAAAGTTACCACTAGAAGATTCTTAAAGTTGCTGCTGAGAACAATGTCAACCTGAAGGCTCCTATGAAGATGATCTTCTCTCCACCGGAATTATATAGAGGAATTGACAGACTAGAGATCAAAGCTCAAGTGTTTGCTGCTGCCTAACTGTCACGACCGGCCTTAATTAAGGATAATTAATCCGGGAAAACCATGACTGGGGAAGGGAAATTAAGAAGCGGGTTTAGAAAGGGGTGCATAAAAGAATACTCAAAGAGCTTGAATACGCGTGAAATATTCCTTAAAAAGGAAAAAGGCATAGTTCGCATAAAAAGGGTACTCAACGAACTTGTATAAGCGTTATATTCCTTAAAAGGAAAAAGGCATCGTTAGGGGCTTGGCTAAAACATTATCAGAGTTTGCAACGGAAGGTGTAACTGAAATAATCAGTGTTTACAGCGGAATGCATAACTGAGATACATGTATGAAGACATGTATCCTTTCTGAGCCTACTTTAAGTTCAACAAAAACTCCACTCAGCAACAACACTTCATCGCCCATCACAGCTCAACCTGCACAAACATAAACATACGAAGGGCTGAGTACAAGAGTACTCAGTGGGCAGTGCCAAGCATATAACATAACATCATTAACAATTTCACAATATCGCATAAGAGGCATGAGTTTCTTTCAAATCCTTTGCTCATTAAACATTTCCATATTCATAAACAGCATGAGCACATTCTTCATCATTAACAATCATCAACACGCATCGTGTCGTGGAGAAGGCCTTCCCCAACGAACACGGGCATCGCGCCGTGAAGGGGGCCTCCCTCAGCGGTCACGGCATCGTACTATTGAGGGAGGCCTCCCCCAATAGACGCTGTAACACTGGAATACTGGCATCGCGCCGCTAGGGAGGCCTCCCTCAGCGGACACGGGCATCGCGCCGTGAGGAAGGCCCTCCTCAGCGGACACGGCATCGTACTGTTGAGGGAGGCCTCCCCCAATAGACGCTGTAACACTGGAATACTGGCATCGCGCCGCTAGGGAGGCCTCCCTCAGCGGACACGGGCATCGCGCCGTGAGGAAGGCCCTCCTCAGCGGACACGGCATCGTACTGTTGAGGGAGGCCTCCCCCAACAGACGCAAGCATCAATCACAGGCATAAACTTATCAGCGTAAAGCATTCAAGCGTAAATAAGCGTAATCAAGCGTAAATCATTTAGCGTAAAGCATAATAAAGCATACCATACTTGAAGATCCAATTTGCATTTTAAAGCATAACACATGCATAGCATTTTATTTACGCGTAAGAAATTGCCCACCTCAATTGTTCTTAAAGCTGGCGTGGAGTCGTTTCTTCTTCGGCTTCACTTTCTGTCGCCCGGACCTTCATTGATGAAGAGTCGATAAGTTCGTGAAGTAATTGTCATAAGACAAAGTCTAATTCTACGTGCCTAGGGTATCTTTTAGTGTTTTAGGGTTCTAGCATCCATAATTCGTTACATTAAAGACAGTCAAAAATCAATCATACCTCGTCTAATCTCATTCAAACACATAGGCAACACAAACACATAAGGCACATAAGAATCACAATCAAACATCATCAAAACATGCTCTGTTTTTACACTGACTCAACTTCAAAATTTAATCTGTTCTGACTCCGACATCTCCTGGACTCGAGACTCATACCGAAAGAAAGATCTTCGAATCTAGTTTCATATAAAAAAAAGTAGAGTCGAAAACTCCAAGTGGTTTGAGAGATATGACGTTTTTACCACGATCTACCATGTTCGGCAGTTTTGAACAATCGAAAACTTGGATTTTTGAAAAATAGTAAACGTTGTCAAACTGGGCTCAACTTTGGTGGATATCTAGCTAACACAATAAGGTTAATACCATAAAAATTTGGAAAGCTAGATCACACAGGAAGCTACTGAAATAAATGACTCTTTCATCTGTTCTCTGAAATTCTCGGTAGTTATGTGCAGTTTAGGTTTCGCATTTTAAAGAAGTATCAAACGAAGTTGGAATGGCTTGAAATTTTACCAGGGTACTCAAGACTCATGTAGGGACTTGCTATAAAGTTTTCAAAGCTATTAGACATCGACAAACCGTCGATCACAGTAGGTCAGTAGGCCTACGAAATTCATATTTATAAGTCCTTAAAAAAAATAATTTATATAAATCCAGAAATAAGAGTTTAATCCCAAAAATATTCATTAAAAGTCCATCATAATTTAAATAAAGAACGGACCTCATTCAAAATAAATATTCCCAAACTTGTTACGCATATATACTAAATCTTTCATGAAACATCCTTTAAAATAAACTTTGATACATAGAAAATAATTCAACAACTTGAGCTCTTAAGGGGTTATTTTGCAACAGACACCAAATCTGCCTCGGATCTCCAAATGAGGCTCCAAAAGACATTCTGGAAACTAGACATTTCAAGGATCATTCTTCAATTTGAATCGAATGAAAAACAATTCAAACGAGCAAGATATGCCCTCTCAAAGATGGGTATTTAACAAGCAAAAATCTGAAAATTTCAGATTTCCAGATTACAACCAAGTCAGTGGGCTTTCTTTAAAAATTCATATCTCCCTTTACAAAACTCCACTGGGAACCCCAAGGGTCAATCTGGAAACTAGGGAGAGATCATAACACTCTCCAGTTGGATTTACTCTAAGAACATTCATGGTTTAGAAGATATGACTATCTAAAGTTCAATGCACAAAAAGAGTTCAAGTTTGGCAGATTCAGAACATAAATCGGAAAAACCAGTTTAGGCTTCACCAAAAATTCTAAAACTGAACAAGTAAGTTCCCAACATGTCAGTGAATATTCAGTAGAAAGATAGGCTTGAGAATCAAAGATTTAAGTCGGTATTTGCCACCTCAAAGTCGTAGGTTTGTAAAATCTACTGGATGGTACAAGGAATAAGAACTAGATTTCAAGAATTTATACCGGTTGTTTCCCTTACTCAAAAATGGTGAGGCCGATTTCAAAAGAAAGATACGGAAGTCTAGAGTGACATATTCAAGTTTCAAAGGTTTTCACCGATTGAAACTTTACTTATGGCCTCCCAAAGATTGTTTACCAAAAATGTATTCCAGATGGGCAGTGATGTTTACAAATTCATAAATAAATCATAAGAGCTTCAAACCTTCTGAGATTTTACCAAAGTATAGAAAACATATGAAAGATAATACACAATTAATTTGGGAATTTTTGGGAACCGTTTGGATGGCTGGAATCGCCTTGCAAAACACTGTCGGAGCAGTGTGCTTATGGCAGATTCGCTGCCTTACCTCATGCACGGTTTTTCACCCAATAAACTCTACCAAAATAATCATCCAAAATCATAAAACATATCCTCACATAATTTAGCACACATATGTGTAAAAATCCATGGCCATAAAGCATTTTCAGTTGAGAAAAAGCAAAGAAAACTCACCCTCGAAGCACAACCTTCACTCTAACTTTACGCCCTAGTTTTTCCACGCTCTCCCTTGCTTTGCTACTTCTCTTGGGGCATCAAGGGCTTCTATGGAGTGTGATAATGGTGGGAGAAAAGTTGTGAGAGTGGAGGAAAGGAGGAGGGACGAAAATGGAGGGAATATGGAGGGGAAGTGAGGCTTTTACTCTTCTTAGTGGGGCTAAAGGTTGTGTGAGGATATGTTTCAGCCAAATGACTTAAGTGGAGGGAGTAGGTGGGTGTGGGAGTGTAGTGGTGGAGTGGAGTTGGTGGAGTGGAGTTGGTGATTGAAGAGCTTTTGCTTTTGCTAATTGATTTGGTTGTCTTCTTGATTGATTATGCTATGTATGAAAGAGGCTTATGATGTTACTCATGTGGTCAACGTATATACATGCTTCATGCTTGAGGTCTAAATTATGCTATGGTATGTTGATAGTGTAGGAGACATTAGGGAGTGGAAAGAATAATGATGATGGTAAAGTAAATAGAATTGAGGTTACTAATAAAAAAAATCATCTAGCTTGATTAATATTAATTAATCAAGTATTTGTAAAACTAATATTGGGTTCTACTAAATAACGACGCTTCGTTATAACTCTCTACGAATTACATATTTTATAATTCGTTTTATAAGTCGAAAATTAATCACGACTTCAAGTAAATAATAGAAATACTATTTCTATCGCATATAAATTAATAACTTGACTTTGCTAAGTCAGTTATCAAACTGGATAATAAATTATTGAATGGCTCAATAATCCTCGTCGCGTTTTTCTTATACGTTATAAAAGTATAAAGCTAAAATAATAACTCCGTCTCTGATAAAAAAAAAATCAGGACCATAAACTGGATTCATTTATAAAAATTGCATTTACTAGTTTTTATCATAAATAAAAGAGCGGGCTACTACATACTACCCCTCTTAACAAAAATTTCGTCCCGAAATTTGCATATCTCTGCTAAAACAGTTCGGGGTATTTTTCCTTCATCTTGTTTTCAAGCTCCCACGTAGCTTTTCTTGTCTGCGGTGTCTCCATAAGATTTTCACTGATGTGATTGAGGCTGATTTCGCAAGTGTCCACGTATTGCTGGCAAGGGGGTGCGGGTGTTCCCAACTGCTGAACCTCGTTGTCTATTGGGGCATTGCGTGGAGTAGTGACCTTTTTGGCCACAATTGTAACAACCGTTAGTTCCAGCCCGACAGATACCCCTATGCATCTTACCACAATTTGGGCAAGGTAAAACTCCTTTCTGACCTTGGTTACCCCCAGTTCGCTCGAGGTTAGTCTGTGCCTCGTGCCTTGGTTGAATAAACTGTTCGGCCCGTTCATATTCTTGCCACACTTTCTTACTAGTCTGATTGATATTGTCTTCGTTGTTGTCCCACTTGCGCTTCCCTTTGAGAGTATGTGAGGCTACTGGTGGATCATTTGGCGTTGAGATCAACAATGGGGCTGACTTGTCCGACGGCATTGCAGCTTCAACGTCAAGTGCCCTGTTCAGAGACTCCGTGTATGAGAGTCCTCCGTGGCTTGCTAGAGCCATCTTAATTTCGTACCGTAGACCGGCACAAAATTTCTCTGCCAT
Source organism: Salvia miltiorrhiza (assembly GCF_028751815.1). Lineage (NCBI taxonomy): Eukaryota > Viridiplantae > Streptophyta > Magnoliopsida > Lamiales > Lamiaceae > Salvia > Salvia miltiorrhiza. The sequence goes on along the minus strand of NC_080393.1, from coordinate 50,006,726 downwards.
CTTCTCATCTGTGTCCACTTGTTGCGGAGCAAACCTAGACAGGTTGCAGAATTCCTTGTCGTATTCAACCACAGATTTATTTCCTTGCTTCAACTCGTAGAACTCAGCTTCTTTCTTCTTCCTATAGCTTTTCGGAATATATTTATCATATAATCCCGTCTTAAAATCTTCCCAAGTATAACTTGCCCATTGTTCAGGTGTCAGAATTTTTCGACGTGCTTCCCACCAGAAGTCAGCTGATCCTGTTAGTTGGAAAGAGACGCAAGATAGGCGCTCCTCATCAGTACAACGTAGAAAGTTGAAAATGCGTTCCATTGCACGCACCCAAATCTCAGCTTCAGCCGGTTCACTCGTTCCGTCAAACGTAGGTGGATTTTGCCTTAAAAAGAGTTCTTCGACTCTCCTAGTCGGAGGCGGAGGGGATGGGTTATGTCCTCGAGCATCTTGTGGTTCTTCGGGTACAGCGTTACGGTTTCTGCGATTGTTATTGTTTCTCACAGGGCGTCCTCTCTTAGGCGGCATTCTGGTAGCAAATATGTGCCAATTAGTACACTCTAGCATAATCTAATACAAACCTCAAAAGAATTCTTGTAAGGTCAACTTATTATAACTTGTAAACAAGTCATAACTCCAATGACAGCATTGATGTAGTAAGCTTTAAGGGTCCTTAGCATCTCAAATCTATGAGTCATAACAATTCTTAAGCATATAATATCACATCATCTAAATTGGATACTTAGGCATAAGTCATGGAAATTTATAGCGGCTATAAAATCATGAGCTTAAAAATTATTCTATACGTATCACTTATCTTGCTGCCTTCACTATAGCCACCAAAAGATACAGTCGAATTTCTTCTATGTTTGCTTCTATGTTCTGTCGTAGTGGTGATCTCATAACTTAATAGCTCTATGTTCATAGGAATTCATTCCATAGGCATACTTAATCGTGTTTGCATAAATCATTTCATTCAACAACATAACATAGCTATTAACAGTTACACACTTGTCACTTTTTGTAAACATTATCTCAAAATTTGAAATAGCTTACCATTCTGCTTCGTTGAGTGTGATGCGATGAAGTGCTGAGCTTTGTCGATTGAATTCTAGACACTTTAGTGATCCATTCTAAGTTTGGCTTAAATAAACTCTTAGGCTCAGAGCAAACGAACTGCTCTGATACCACTCTGTCACGACCGGCCTTAATTAAGGATAATTAATCCGGGAAAACCATGACTGGGGAAGGGAAATTAAGAAGCGGGTTTAGAAAGGGGTGCATAAAAGAATACTCAAAGAGCTTGAATACGCGTGAAATATTCCTTAAAAAGGAAAAAGGCATAGTTCGCATAAAAAGGGTACTCAACGAACTTGTATAAGCGTTATATTCCTTAAAAGGAAAAAGGCATCGTTAGGGGCTTGGCTAAAACATTATCAGAGTTTGCAACGGAAGGTGTAACTGAAATAATCAGTGTTTACAGCGGAATGCATAACTGAGATACATGTATGAAGACATGTATCCTTTCTGAGCCTACTTTAAGTTCAACAAAAACTCCACTCAGCAACAACACTTCATCGCCCATCACAGCTCAACCTGCACAAACATAAACATACGAAGGGCTGAGTACAAGAGTACTCAGTGGGCAGTGCCAAGCATATAACATAACATCATTAACAATTTCACAATATCGCATAAGAGGCATGAGTTTCTTTCAAATCCTTTGCTCATTAAACATTTCCATATTCATAAACAGCATGAGCACATTCTTCATCATTAACAATCATCAACACGCATCGTGTCGTGGAGAAGGCCTTCCCCAACGAACACGGGCATCGCGCCGTGAAGGGGGCCTCCCTCAGCGGTCACGGCATCGTACTATTGAGGGAGGCCTCCCCCAATAGACGCTGTAACACTGGAATACTGGCATCGCGCCGCTAGGGAGGCCTCCCTCAGCGGACACGGGCATCGCGCCGTGAGGAAGGCCCTCCTCAGCGGACACGGCATCGTACTGTTGAGGGAGGCCTCCCCCAACAGACGCAAGCATCAATCACAGGCATAAACTTATCAGCGTAAAGCATTCAAGCGTAATCAAGCGTAAATCATTTAGCGTAAAGCATAATAAAGCATACCATACTTGAAGATCCAATTTGCATTTTAAAGCATAACACATGCATAGCATTTTATTTACGCGTAAGAAATTGCCCACCTCAATTGTTCTTAAAGCTGGCGTGGAGTCGTTTCTTCTTCGGCTTCACTTTCTGTCGCCCGGACCTTCATTGATGAAGAGTCGATAAGTTCGTGAAGTAATTGTCATAAGACAAAGTCTAATTCTACGTGCCTAGGGTATCTTTTAGTGTTTTAGGGTTCTAGCATCCATAATTCGTTACATTAAAGACAGTCAAAAATCAATCATACCTCGTCTAATCTCATTCAAACACATAGGCAACACAAACACATAAGGCACATAAGAATCACAATCAAACATCATCAAAACATGCTCTGTTTTTACACTGACTCAACTTCAAAATTTAATCTGTTCTGACTCCGACATCTCCTGGACTCGAGACTCATACCGAAAGAAAGATCTTCGAATCTAGTTTCATATAAAAAAACGTAGAGTCGAAAACTCCAAGTGGTTTGAGAGATATGACGTTTTTACCACGATCTACCATGTTCGGCAGTTTTGAACAATCGAAAACTTGGATTTTTGAAAAATAGTAAACGTTGTCAAACTGGGCTCAACTTTGGTGGATATCTAGCTAACACAATAAGGTTAATACCATAAAAATTTGGAAAGCTAGATCACACAGGAAGCTACTGAAATAAATGACTCTTTCATCTGTTCTCTGAAATTCTCGGTAGTTATGTGCAGTTTAGGTTTCGCATTTTAAAGAAGTATCAAACGAAGTTGGAATGGCTTGAAATTTTACCAGGGTACTCAAGACTCATGTAGGGACTTGCTATAAAGTTTTCAAAGCTATTAGACATCGACAAACCGTCGATCACAGTAGGTCAGTAGGCCTACGAAATTCATATTTATAAGTCCTTAAAAAAAATAATTTATATAAATCCAGAAATAAGAGTTTAATCCCAAAAATATTCATTAAAAGTCCATCATAATTTAAATAAAGAACGGACCTCATTCAAAATAAATATTCCCAAACTTGTTACGCATATATACTAAATCTTTCATGAAACATCCTTTAAAATAAACTTTGATACATAGAAAATAATTCAACAACTTGAGCTCTTAAGGGGTTATTTTGCAACAGACACCAAATCTGCCTCGGATCTCCAAATGAGGCTCCAAAAGACATTCTGGAAACTAGACATTTCAAGGATCATTCTTCAATTTGAATCGAATGAAAAACAATTCAAACGAGCAAGATATGCCCTCTCAAAGATGGGTATTTAACAAGCAAAAATCTGAAAATTTCAGATTTCCAGATTACAACCAAGTCAGTGGGCTTTCTTTAAAAATTCATATCTCCCTTTACAAAACTCCACTGGGAACCCCAAGGGTCAATCTGGAAACTAGGGAGAGATCATAACACTCTCCAGTTGGATTTACTCTAAGAACATTCATGGTTTAGAAGATATGACTATCTAAAGTTCAATGCACAAAAAGAGTTCAAGTTTGGCAGATTCAGAACATAAATCGGAAAAACCAGTTTAGGCTTCACCAAAAATTCTAAAACTTAACAATTAAGTTCCCAACATGTCAGTGAATATTCAGTAGAAAGATAGGCTTGAGAATCAAAGATTTAAGTCGGTATTTGCCACCTCAAAGTCGTAGGTTTGTAAAATCTACTGGATGGTACAAGGAATAAGAACTAGATTTCAAGAATTTATACCGGTTGTTTCCCTTACTCAAAAATGGTGAGGCCGATTTCAAAAGAAAGATACGGAAGTCTAGAGTGACATATTCAAGTTTCAAAGGTTTTCACCGATTGAAACTTTACTTATGGCCTCCCAAAGATTGTTTACCAAAAATGTATTCCAGATGGGCAGTGATGTTTACAAATTCATAAATAAATCATAAGAGCTTCAAACCTTCTGAGATTTTACCAAAGTATAGAAAACATATGAAAGATAATACACAATTAATTTGGGAAGTTTTGGGAACCGTTTGGATGGCTGGAATCGCCTTGCAAAACACTGTCGGAGCAGTGTGCTTATGGCAGATTCGCTGCCTTACCTCATGCACGGTTTTTCACCCAATAAACTCTACCAAAATAATCATCCAAAATCATAAAACATATCCTCACATAATTTAGCACACATATGTGTAAAAATCCATGGCCATAAAGCATTTTCAGTTGAGAAAAAGCAAAGAAAACTCACCCTCGAAGCACAACCTTCACTCTAACTTTACGCCCTAGTTTTTCCACGCTCTCCCTTGCTTTGCTACTTCTCTTGGGGCATCAAGGGCTTCTATGGAGTGTGATAATGGTGGGAGAAAAGTTGTGAGAGTGGAGGAAAGGAGGAGGGACGAAAATGGAGGGAATATGGAGGGGAAGTGAGGCTTTTACTCTTCTTAGTGGGGCTAAAGGTTGTGTGAGGATATGTTTCAGCCAAATGACTTAAGTGGAGGGAGTAGGTGGGTGTGGGAGTGTAGTGGTGGAGTGGAGTTGGTGGAGTGGAGTTGGTGATTGAAGAGCTTTTGCTTTTGCTAATTGATTTGGTTGTCTTCTTGATTGATTATGCTATGTATGAAAGAGGCTTATGATGTTACTCATGTGGTCAACGTATATACATGCTTCATGCTTGAGGTCTAAATTATGCTATGGTATGTTGATAGTGTAGGAGACATTAGGGAGTGGAAAGAATAATGATGATGGTAAAGTAAATAGAATTGAGGTTACTAATAAAAAAAATCATCTAGCTTGATTAATATTAATTAATCAAGTATTTGTAAAACTAATATTGGGTTCTACTAAATAACGACGCTTCGTTATAACTCTCTACGAATTACATATTTTATAATTCGTTTTATAAGTCGAAAATTAATCACGACTTCAAGTAAATAATAGAAATACTATTTCTATCGCATATAAATTAATAACTTGACTTTGCTAAGTCAGTTATCAAACTGGATAATAAATTATTGAATGGCTCAATAATCCTCGTCGCGTTTTTCTTATACGTTATAAAAGTATAAAGCTAAAATAATAACTCCGTCTCTGATAAAAAAAAAATCAGGACCATAAACTGGATTCATTTATAAAAATTGCATTTACTAGTTTTTATCATAAATAAAAGAGCGGGCTACTACACTAACTATTGAAGATAGATCATATCACTGATGAAGAACAATTTTCACTTCTCAGTGAAAGGACTTCGTTCAGCACATATGGTTAACTAACAAAGCAAGTTGACCAAAAGAATAACTAAACACAAATAGGCGTGCCGCAGCATGAGCTGCCAAAAGGCTAAAGACTTGAAAATTATACTCCCTCCGTCCGTCAAAAGTAGACCATTTTTACTATATTGGGCGTCCGCAAAGAGTAGACCAATTTCCTCTTATGGAAATGGTCCCATCACCCACTTTAATCTTTTATCCTTACAAACACTCTTTATTTACAAAAAAAACTCACCTCAAATTCAATTTCAACCACACATCTCATAAAGTAGTGGGACCATTTCTCCACTACATCAAAATCATCACCAATTTTATTAAATCCCATGCCCAATTGGTCTACTTTTGGCGGACGGAGTAATAGATTGTATAGTACTGCTGATCAACAGATCATTTCTTGTATTTTCTTTTATGTCCTAACATTATGCAAGTCTTATTATCTTCAAAGGCAACCTATCGACAATCCCTCTTTGTCTAGAGTCTGACTTATATTCCTTATTCTTTATTGTTGCATTGACCTTTTCATGTTTTCTTATTAGCTTAGATTTTTTTTTTCGGCTTCAAATTCATAGAATAGGCTTTAACATCATCAAAAATGGGGAAATTGTTGGGAAAATTCTCATTTTTTCAGCTTCAAATTCATAGAATAGGTTTTAACATCATCAAAACTACATCTGAAACCTCAGATGATGTTTTCAGCATTGTAACTAACTTAAGCTAACATGTTTGGAAGCTGAGTTTCTTTTTGCAGGTACTTATTCTAAGGGGAACTCAAGACAAAGTATCATCTTACAAGTAAGAAGAAATAATGTTGAATCTACCCAACCAAAGAATATACGCTCAGCTGAACTGAGTGTACAACGATCAGCAAGGAAGTAAAATCAACTTAATACAATACAATTGATAAAGCAACTAAAGTAATCCTCTTCGAAGATGCTGAAGGTGCTCTGCTGAACCGTACGAGGACGACATAAATATTCAGATAATCTGAAGGTTTAGATATTGTGTACAATATTGCATACTTGATGTTACATCTCACGACAACTTAAAAGTTTTTCAACGAAGATACAAAAAAGAACTTTTCGGGACGAGTTTTCCTACGACTCTTTCTTGATAGCCTTCTACATATACCATGCGGTATGTACACAATCGATAGCGAAACTGATTGCAATCGAAATCTAGAAGATTCTAATGCTACCAAGCTCAAGAACACATTTCAACAGACTTTAAAAGAAGAAAATTAAATAGTTCAACGCTAAGAAGATCTCTGAAAGCTTTCAAGGTTTTCTTCAGAGATGTCTCACAGACATTTCCCTAGAGATTTGGAATTTGTTTCTTATGTAGCATAGCCTAGTCTTCAAGCAAATTGATCTTTTGACTATTCTTATTGTAACAGTTTACTCACCCTAATTGGAAAGATAGCTTTCGAAACACATTTCCTAAAGATTGGATAGTGTAGAAGGTAGTTTAACATGGATAATTCTTGTTATGAATATCATATACTCCCTCGTCCTTCAAATGAGTACTTATATTTTTTTTTTGTGCCCTTCAAATAAGTACTCATTGCCTTTTTGATAAGTGTACCCCACACAACCACTCACAATAAAAAGTGAGAGTATTATATAAAGATCAGCAATCCAAATTAATTTTTAGTTAACATTTGATTTTTTTTTTTTACTTCTATTTAGTCTTCCAATGGTACATATACTTTAAGAATTGAAAAATTAATCATGTCAACTAAAATATTATGAATCATTGATTTTTATATAATGTAAAATTATATAAAGAAGTATTAATATATTATATAAAAATATAATACTCCCTCTGTCCACAAAGATTCTGTGTTTATAACTATTTTCGTCCGTTCACAAAGATTGTGTGTTTTTGAATTGTTCCACAACAAGTGTCCTCTTTCTAAAATAAGAAAATAGGCTCCATCACTTTTACGTTTTTTTACCTTTTAATCATCTTCACTTTAATTATATTCTTCTCACAAAATAAAAGTGAGATCCACTACTTTTTATTTTTTTTTACTCTTTAATCATATTCATCTAAATTTTCATGTCGAAACAAACTAGAACACTTGTTATGGAACGAAGGGAGTAGCAAAGATAGTACTCCCTCCGTCTCATTGGGCTTGTCCCATTTGGTTTCGGCACGGTTATTAAGGAGAGTATTATTAGTGTTTAAAGTGTATAAGTAATAAAGTATAAAATTGATAAAGCAGGAGAGAAAAAATAATTAAGAATTTTTATTGTTTAGCTAATTGTTACTATTTATAGAAATGAGACAAAATTAATAAGACAAACAAAAAAGGAATACGGGACAAGATCAATGGGACCGTGAGAGTATATAATTGACTTTTTTATGATATATTGTGTAATTTATTAGTTATATTGATGGTATTTGTTAGTTCTCCCAAAATAGAATACGACATTTCAAGTGGTATTAATGGATTATTTAATAATAGCAGCAACATTTTAGTGCCTCTGCGTGGTCACGGAGGGCCAAAGCCAAGCAAACAGCATCTTTATTTATTTGACATTAATATCGGTAGGGTTTCCACTTACAACAATCTTTATCTCTCCGTACGGATCATGTTGGGTTGTCTATATCAAGTGCTTTCGGTGAATTACCAAAACAAGAAAAATGCGATGTATGTCAACTCTCTCTAAACCATTATTTATTTCTTCTCGATCTAGCTGAAGCTTCAAACTTCTTAAACTGATAAATTATGGAGGCCAAGAATTAGCCAATCAAAACCCTGCCAGCCTGAAAATTTGCAAATCTAGGGTTTTCTGTCAATTCCTCTTATATTCCTTTTGCAATCCCTGTCCCCTTTTTCCTATCCATAAGGTTTCAGATCTGAGAAACCCACAAAAAGTTTTGTCCAAATTAATCTACTATTTCTAGAGTCAATCTGCAGCCAAAATCCCTTGCTATTTTGGGAAACCATCTTAGGTTTCCAAGTTTCTTGATTTGGTTCATTACTGTACCGCACCTTTTCTTTAACCCCTTTTTCAGTAATTACAAATCATCATATATTTTTCTTAATTTCAATCCCTTTATCTCCGGCCCCTTCCCCCTAGCTAACAAAAAAAAAATAATAAAAAAATGGTGAGGGGGAAAACTGAGATGAAAAGGATAGAAAATGCGACAAGTAGGCAGGTGACATTCTCGAAGCGGAGAAGTGGGCTGCTCAAAAAGGCTTTCGAGCTCTCAGTTCTTTGCGACGCTCAAGTTGCTCTCATCATCTTCTCTGCCAAAGGCAAACTCTACGAGTTCTCCACTTCCAGGTTAATTCTCTATTACTAATTCATATCATTCCACTATTTTTTTTTTATTTTCCCAATTCTTATTTCTGCCAGATGCATATATATATATCACTACTTACTAGCTAACTACGTTAATTGATGTGTTGGTTTTGAATATTAAAAGTGGGCAATAACGATGAAATGCGATATTTGGTGACATGTTTTTTTTTTTTTTTTTTCTGTTGAAAATCTTCCACATTTTATTCTGGTTTCAATGTTTTGTAAATGATTTCTCCGAATTTCGAAGTTCTTATTGAAGTAGATAGGCTGAATATTGAAATTATATATATAGAGAGAGAAGAGATCGTATATATATTCACCAGCACATGGTACACAAGTGAGAAATCTCATATCTTAATTTAATATGAGTTCGCTTCTTTAAATACTCCCTCCGTCCCATAAAACACGGGTTTTAAGAAATCATATAAAGTGTAGTGTGACTGTGAATCGAATAATGATATTTAGTGGAAGAATTATTACTATAAATAGAGTATGCATGTTTTTATGAAACTGACAAAAAGGAAAAATTATGCATATTTTTATGAAACGGAGGGAGTATATAATTACATGCGTAAAATGTAGGGGCTGTTGGCTAATCAAACTACAAGAGGAGCATAGACATATTAAGTGATTAAATCATTCTTTGATTGTAAACAAACCTTCAAGGATATGATTCAAACTGTGACTCATATGTGTACAGAGTAAAGTTAAAGATATGATCATCCTTTCCCTAACTCAAAAAAATAAAATTCCATAATTTATATACTACAAAAAAAATTCAAAATTAACGACAACAAATTCCGTTGTTTAATCGTAAAAAAAATCATCGATCGTTAATGAACGACGGAAAACAGACGTCAGACTATACTTGGTCCGACAAATTAACAACAATTTCATTAAATCAACTAGATGCCTTGATAGTTGTGCAAACTCAACTTTAAAGTATATATCATGATGTGTACATATAAAGAATGCAGTGAAATAATTCAAGCTCAGCTGGAAGATATATATATAGTTGTCCTATTGCCCCCACCACTTACAGAGATCAAATTTATACTGACAGATAAGATTTACATACAGTCACTCAAAAAAAAAAAGTGGTTCTTGTCTATAATTTTCTGCTACCAGTTAAAGAAACTAGGAGCTTAATTAATTTATATGCTGCATTTTATCGATATTATTAGTATCATCTAATTGGTTATATTTCTTAATTAATGTGACATGAATCATGATATATTGTTTGAGTTATGTGATCTGGAAATTAGTACCTTCTTAGTTGTTAGAGGTCGACTCTGCAATATTGAGTTGAGTTTGTTACACCTCCATAAGCCTGCGTTTGCAACAGTGGCGCTCTGTGCATTTTAAGCATTTTGGGGAGGGGGGCTTTACAATATACTGTATCTTCAAGGAGGGATAATATATTTTCCACAATTTTCACATGTTTACTATGATGGAAAATTTTCTTCGGGTAGGGTAGAATATTTTCTTGGACACAGTCCACTTTAACTCATTTTCTCTTATATATTGGTCATTGGATAATATTATCCTAAAGTAGGGGTGAGAAAATATTTTTTAACATTTTCTCATCTTTTCATCTTTAGTCAACATGTGATTAAAAAAGGAGAAAATGATAAAATTTTCTCATATTTTCTTATCCATCTTTTTCCAGTGAAAATTTTATAAAAAGAAAGAAAATAATAGGCATAAATTTTTATTATCTTTTATTTCTCATGATAAATTTGTCAATTAAAAAGAACGCACCCTAAGGAAAAAATGTTAATTAATTAATAATGGTTTCTCACTTCTTTGGTGAAGATACAAATCTTCGATATATCTAATGATTAGAAGGGAAGCATAATTATACTAACTTAACTACTCTTCATTGTCAAGTAGTCTAGAAAATGTTATCATAATTTTAATTTCAAAATAGTAGTCTAGAAAATGTTACCATAATTTTAATTTCAAAATAATGTAGTTTTATAGCAACTGTTAACTAATATATCTATTATGTATTTAATTTCACGCAAACATTATGCAGTGTGATCACTGACACAATAGAAAGGTATCAGAAAATTACGAAGGCTCGAGCAACTGAGAGAAACACTGTAGAAGAAGACATACAGGTCAGAATTCATCCCATTTGTTTAGTTTCCATTTTGATTTCACCTGCAAACAGAAATGGAAATTAATTATATTAGTTTCCATAAGGCCTTTTACTTTCATTTGAGTATGGTCCATTATTGCATAAATAATCCCAATATACAACTTGTACTTCTCATGTAAAACAATTGCAAGTACGCTTTGCTTCTCACATCAAAATCTCTTCATTACTTTGCTGGAATCTATTATATACGTTGGCAGTAATTAATCTTATCAATTATCATACATCGTAAATTGTTAGTGTGGTATATAACGAAATAATAATGTACAATGTATCATTGTTAAATTATTTAATACTCCATTTTTTAAGGGAAAAGTTAGAATATGTGACATGGGTAAACTTGACATGCAGAACACATAAAATTCATGAACAAGAGATAATAGACATGAACAAATTAAATGAAATACATGCACGACCACATTAGTTGATTGTCAGTCATGTGCATCTGATAAATTTATCTGTGATCAATCTTATCATCGCTTATTCATGAATTTCATGTGTTCTTAATTCGTTAGGCTACAAAATTTACGAATTGCAAAAACACGATGAATTCAAAGAAAAATCCCCCCTATAGGGATATATTCCAACTTAGAATCAACTTTATTCATCAAAGTGTCCACCGTAAATCTTCATGATTACCAATTTATATTAATTTTAATAATTTTTTACTTGATCTGATCCCTATATATATAGATATATATAGAAGGAGAAGATTTGATACCTATATATATATATATATAGATATATATACAGGGAGAAGATCAAATGAGAATGGACAAATGTGGTGAGAATGGAGAATGATTGCATAAGTCAATATATATGTTGCATAAGCTGCTTGTAATGACTGCAGAACGAAATTCAATTAATTAAATAAAATTTTTCTCCCTCCAGGATTCGAACTCATGTAAAAAATTTATACAATATTATAGTGCAGTTTATAAAACACTATAGTAGACTTATGTAATCAATCACATTTGTCACGAAAGATAGCATTCTCAGTATAACTCATCCACACACACACACATATATATATATATATATATATATATATATATATCTTGAACAACATTATTGTTTGTTTCGGAGTTTACATTTTTTTAGGCCATTGTATTTGGGCAATTTGTAAAAATAGGTCAATTATTTTTTGGACTTGCCAAAATAGACCAATTATTTTTAAATTTCAGTGTACACAAGCCATATATAAGTCTAGTCGAGCTATTTTGAACGACATTTGGGCCCATATATAACTCAAAATGTGGCATATAAATGTTGAATTGAGCCGAATGTGGCTCAAAAATGACAAATTTAAAATAATTGGTCTAATTTTACAAGTCTAGAAAAAATTGATCTTTTTTTGCAAATCACCCTAAGATGGTGACTGACAGAAAATTTTAAACTCGTTTGTTTAGTGTAGTACTATTCTTTCTCTTATTCTTTTTAAATGCATTTAAAGTTTCGTGATAACATTTTCTTAAATGAACAGTGTTTCAAAGACGAAGCAAGTGGCCTGCACAAGAAGATTGAGGTCCTTGAAGATTGTAAGAGGTCACAATATTAATTAAATTTGTACACATTCCAGTGGTTTCATCTAAATTTGTACGTGCATGGAAGTTGTGACTAAACTTGATAAATTTCATTTATCAGAAAATTGTTGGGAGAGAACATTGATTCTTGCTCTTTTAGTGAAGTAGAAGAGCTCGAACATAAGTTGGAACGAAGTTTGAGCAACATCCGGGACAGAAAGGTATGTTCTTACATTATTCTTCCGCGCCTTATTTTTATGGAAAAGAGTGAAAAATGTAGATTTTCATATTTTTTAAAAAAATTTATATGTTTTTTATGATAGATAAACTTTCTGAAGTCGTATGATTTTTTTTATCAGCTCTTTTCATTTGATAAAAAGTTTTATATTTTTTTCTATCTTAAAGAATATGAAACAAAAAAGATAAATTAATTTCCATCTCTTATGTAAAAATTGTAACCATTATATTGTAGCCCGAACTTTTTGATTCTAGGATGACTTTTTAGTTCAAATTTAAAATATAATTTGTGCTTAAAAGCTCGAAACAATTTTAGGGTAACTTAAGAGAGTTGCGTTAAATTTTCAGCATTTAAAAAGGCACTTCAGGTTGTTTATATATGCGTATCCTGTGTGTTGAGGACACTATTAAGGGTGTGTTATCTTTGATTGATAAATATATTATGAGAAAATAAGGGATAATAAAAAAAAAAATCCCTTTAAATGCCTCCTTGTTTTTCCATCATTTTTTACAAAAAGAGAATTTCATCATTTCTCATTTATTTTTTCACTTCAAAGAAAGATTTATCCCTTTATTTTTGGTGTGATAATATTATCCCTCCTTGAATTGAAAAAAAAAATGAATGAGAAATGATGAAATTCTCTTTTTATAGGAAATGAGGGAAAAGAAATGATGCATTTAAATGATAATTTTTTTGTTATTCTTCCTTTTCTCATAATAAATTTATCAGTCAGGGTGCGTTTACTTTAATAGATAAATTTATCATTGGAAAAGGAAGGATAACACAAATTTATCTCTTTAGGGTGCGTTCTCTTTGGTTGTAAATTTATTATGGAGAAAGAAAGGATAATTTGAATCCTTATTTTTTCTCATTTCCTACTTGACCCTTACTCATTCCTCATTTTCACTACAAATGAGGGATAGATAATATTATCCATCATTGAAGTGAAATAAATAAGGAAGGAAAAATTGTGAACTTATCTTTTGTGTCAAATGTTGGGAAAAAAATTAGACATATAAAGGCATTAATTTTTGTTATCCTTCATTTTCAAATGATAAATTTATCGCGTTCTCTTTGGTTGTAAATTTATCATGGAAAAATGAGGGATAAACAAAATTTTCTTTAAATTTCTCTTTTATTTTCCCTCATTTCCTACAAAATAGAATTTGACCTTTATTCATTCATCATTTTCACTACAAATGAGGGATAATATTATTCTTCAATTTTTGATTTGATAATATTATCCCTCATTTATAGTGAAAATGAGGAATGAGTAAGGGTCAAATTTTATTTTGTAGGAAATTAATAAGGGAAAAGAATGATTAGATTTAAATGATGAAATTTTGTTTATCCCTTTTTTTCCCATTATAAATATATTATCAAAGAGAACGCACCCTCAAAGAAAATACACCCATAAGTGAACAATGGAATTTATAAGTACAAAGTATATCAATTTATAATATTTTTAAGTTTGGGCTCCAAAATTGCTATAGAGTCAAGGTTCGGGTTATAATTTAAAAATAATCCTATGCTTTTTATCTTGGCAAAATAAATTAGTGTGTATATGCAATTGGCTCCTTAATATATATATACTAAACTTGTTTTCCCTCTCATTCACAGAATACGGTATTCAAAGAGCAAATTGATCTGCTAAAGGAACAGGTATATATATGTACTGTGTTTGTGTGCTTATATATATTTCAAGACCAAACGGTGGAATTTTATTTTAGGGATAATTGTGCTTTTTGATGTTGTATATTTGATGATGCAGGAGAAGCATCTAATGAAAGAACATCTACAGTTGAGAAAGAAAGTGGGTAATAAATTTCAAATTTAGAATTTATTTTCGGGATAATTGTGCTTAAAAAGAAGAACTTTCACCCGATTTTTTATTTTACTTTTTCACATGATTTTAAAATTCTGCATTCAAATACACGAATTTTCTATTTTTCTAATTTTTTTTATACGGTTCTTAATTTTTGGCGAATTAATATCACACGTAGCTAGCTCAAATGATAAAGTAATGTCATCTTAGCTCAAGTGACAAATTAATGTTATAGTAACTAGTTGAACGTCGTTGACATTCAACTACGTCGTTTAGTACATTGATCTTTTAAGCCATGTAAATATTTCAGGCGTCTACATTAATATTAATTTGAGAGCTAACATGTGAAAAATCACAACAATTAAAAATTCTTATATTTGAAGGTAGAATTTGTAATTCACGTATACGAAATTTGAATTTGATAAAAGTTTGTATATATATATATGGAAACACAATTACCCCTATTAATTAGTTTTCTAATTTTCATTGATCTGATTTGTACAGTGCGAAACACTGCAGCTGCAATTGTCACCTATTGTTCAACCGAAGGCACAAACTGTCGAAGTGGAGACAGCGTTGTACATAGGACTCTCCAAAGCTCAAAAGCCCAACATTTAGGTTTCATGACCAATGAGTGAAGAGTGTGTATCAATTTTTTTTTTCTTACAGAAATAAAATCTTGCTTATCGATTAATGTAAAATCTGAGCCGTGTATATTGTGGGTAATGATCTAATTAATGAAAATGCTACAGATAATCAATATCTCTATCTTTCGCTGCTTTATTATCGCTCCTACACGAAGCCCAATAGTTGTGAGAAGATTTTTTTTTTTTTTTTGAAGTGTTTCCTTTTCGGGATTATTGCATTCCACTCAAAACAATTTGAACATTTGATTAAGATGAGATAAATGGTTTTGTACAACATAAATTCGATTTATTAGTAGTTGGTGCATGCAAGATGCACGTACGTACTTTCGATTTTTTTTATTGATTGATGGGCACATTTTGCAAAACTGGTTTCATAAATTTGGAATAAATTCAAAAATCATACAAAAGAAAATATTTAAGAAAATTAGTTTTATTAGAGTTATTTTAACTCTAATAATTAATTATTAGTTTTTTGAATAAACCCTTGATTTTATCTTTTTTATTAATTAATTTAATTAAGAGAATTAATATTTATATATTTTCGAATATTTTAAATGGAG
Organism: Salvia miltiorrhiza; assembly: GCF_028751815.1. Classification (NCBI taxonomy): domain Eukaryota; kingdom Viridiplantae; phylum Streptophyta; class Magnoliopsida; order Lamiales; family Lamiaceae; genus Salvia; species Salvia miltiorrhiza. The sequence goes on along the minus strand of NC_080393.1, from coordinate 49,991,102 downwards.
AAGAAGAAAACTACCAAGACTCGGTCAAGATACTTTCGGATTATTATAAAGTGAAGAATAAGAATTAAACTTGCAAAGACTTGGTCTTCCATGAAAATAGAAATATTGGTTAATTAGCTTAACCAACAAGACTACTTTGACTCCAAGTAAAACCTAGAAAGCACAATTATCTCACGTTTTTAGCCTTCATTTTCTTGCCATCAAGCATATATTGTATCTATAAATAGGGGCAAAGGCTACTGCATTCGGTACCAGTCCATTCACAAAGAAACACAAGTGTTGAACTAGGAGGATTAAGAAGCTAGATTGTTTCAACATCTACCTAGACATCTAGTCTATCACACCTTGAGTGTGAGACTCGTGTGTCTAGCATACCTTGAGTGGGAGACTCGTATGTTATGGCTAGGATGTATGTTTGTGATTCATATATTAACTTCATTAAAAGTCTAGTTGTTGCTAGTATCATTGATATGATTAGAAGATATTTATTTTCTTATTAATACCACTCGATTAGAGGGATTCTATTGAGTGGATTCATGTACATTCATTGTAAAAAAGAATTTTTGTAGTGAATACACAACTGCAATTAATTAACATTACAGTATAAAATCATTCATTGTGCGTACTTTATATTTTCGCTACATTTATGCTTTTCACTAGGTAATATTGGGTTTATTGTTCTATCATTCTATCCAATATATTTGGGTTTGTGAAAGCAACAAACTATCAAGTTTGATGGGCGTTTAAGACCCCTCCTCGCCCTATGTGTGTCCGCCAATACACCAAGTTATATAAATTAACTATTTTTCGTCCAATCTAATTTGCGAAGATCGTTGATTTTATTCAAGAACAAGATTGTTGTTGGTGATTAGAGTTGAGACTGTGCGCAAGATTTACTATAAATTCAACAAGGATTCACAACTGTCTAAATAAATCTAAAAAATATTAATAATGACTAAAATATCTAAGTTGTGAATTTAGCTTGTCTTAATTAAATATAGATACTTATGCGATTATGGCACTGAAACTGAATTCACGGTGAGATAAGTTCTAAATGATTGACAACAATAAGAACGAGATCTCGAAAAATCATTATCTCTAAATTTGTATTAATAATATTGTGTAACACCCCGTTTCCCCGAGCTAAGTTTAGAATAATTTTGAACTTAGAAAGTAAGATGATTTGCGCCGGATAAAAAAAATGAATTTATTTTAATTCCAACAAAAATGATTTACAAAAATATTTGTATATTTAGTTATTAAGTTTATATGCATTGCATATTTATTTAATTGAGCATCGTCATTTACACGAACTTTTTTTTTTAATTTGGGAACCCTGAGAAAATATTACAGTTCCCATAATTCAACCCACAAGATTTATTTGTCAAATCAACACCCATGACCTACGCTCCTACCAGCCACCCTACACACCATGCTTTGCAGAGGCAATCAACTCCAACACTCCTACTCCTATGCCAATTTAAAGTTACTGCAGCCAAACTCCTCTGCTCACTCTCCATCCTATTCGAAGCACACTACCACCACTTTAGAAATTCCTTCAACTTCAAGATATCTTCCAAGTTCTTGCTAGAATTCAAGTGTAGAGGTAATGATTCAAATTATTCTTTTACTCTCTTAAGAAGAGCAGCCCTTCATCTCAATAATGTTCATTTCTGAATTTTCCAGCCAACAACCAAACGAGAACACCCATTTCAAACTTCACCAAGGTAACCACTTGAATTTCTGCTTACCATCACTCTCACAGCAAGCTTCAAACTTGTAAAACTCAACATATGCACAGCACCTCATATAGCATTCTCAGTGATCAAACAAAATGGCATTTACAAATGCATCTACATACACTCTGTTTATATATATATGTTTACATACAAGCATGAGTCTGTGTTTGAAAGAAAAGAAGAGTAGAAGAAGACTTTTGTTGTTTATTGAAAACTGGAGTCTTGAACTTTGGTATGTCTGTCGAATCTGGGCTAGAAGTCGACGGCGATGGCTCGGCGCCACTGTCGGTCTGGCTGGATAAGAAAGAGAGTCGAAGGCTGTGAGGCGGCTCATCGCCGTTGCTCCGGCGAGGTCTTGGGGGGGAAGGTGGCCGACCGGGGCTGAGTTGCTGCGGGCGGCTCCTGCTGCTGCTTGTCGGCGGGAGTCCGAGAGGGAGTCTAGGCGCTGCGGCTCTGCCATTGCTGCCTAGCCACGGTGAAGAATGGTGAAGGAGAGGGCGGCGGCGGCCTGGGAGTCGTCGGCTGGTCTGGGCTGGGTTTTGTCGGGGCCAGGGCGGCGGCGGCCTTCATGGTTGCACGCCGGACTGGTTCAATGAGATTTGAGGAGAGATGGGTTGGGGCGGTGGTTGGGTTTTCGCAGAGGGAGGTCAGAGCGCGGCGGCTCTGCCGCTGTCGCTCGGCCACGGACGGAGGGAGAGAAGAGAGGAGGCTAGGGTTCAGGCGCTGCAGCAGCTCGTCGCTGTTGTCGTCGCCGGAAAGGAGGAGAATAGAGGGACTAGGATTTCGATGGTGATGGTGAGGATGATCGGAGACGGCGCTATTCGTCTGAGATGAGCCGCGGCGGCCGTGAGTCCGAGCAGTTGAGAGGGAGGAGCAATTGAGAGAGAGAGAGTCCGAGCAGTTGGGTGAGTGCGTGACTGATGGGGAGGAAGGGAAATAGGAATTGGGTGTTGGGCTTTTATGTTGGGCCGTTTTTTTTGTTTAATTTTTTTTCAGTTGGGCCTTTACCTTATTAAATCAGTTGGGCCCTTATTTAAATATCCTTTGGGTCAGTTCTATTTTTTTAAAACTTTGGGCTGTTTTGATTAATTAAATTAATTGGGTTGCCCTATTTTAATTAATTGAACTATTAATTGGTTTAATTAATTTATTCAAAGACTAGTTTTCATAATAATATTAAATTATTATTATGTGCATATTTTAAGTAATTACTTATTATATGCTTAGCATGACATGAAATTGCACTTTTACTTGCAATAAAAGTATTTAATTGGTTTTATTTATAATTCCAATTACAAAAGAAAGATGAGTAAGAATATTGTTGGTGTTCTTAACTCAAGAGAAATGTTTTCTATTAGTATATTCATTAAATTTTGAAAATCCGGCTAAGTGAATCATAGAATATTAAGCACTACACCATGACTTAAGATTAGTTTCATGAGACCTATTAAGGATAGAATTTCTTGTAGGCTTTGTGGACCAAGGGGATTAGCACTGCTTTCCCAAGATGAGTTTATGTGATTATGATCTTCAGACTTTGCCTATCCAGGTGGGCTTACTTTCCAAATGTATAAAGTATGATTAAGTTATTAAGCTCTAAATGTTTAAATGAAATGCAAATTATTTATTCAATGAAATGCAAACTGTTTATCCAATAAAATGTTTATGTGCACTATGCTCTGTTTAAGGCTCGCCACAACGAATCAATTGAGGTTCTCTTATGGCCTAACACGTTATTTGAGAATTGTGTACACTCGTTAGCTGACTCGGTGGGTTGATCTCCATCGGGCACTAACTAAGAGGCGTTATAAGGGTGCTTGCTGGATGTGTTCCGAAGCATGTAATGTAAGGGTCTGCCTGGGTAGCGTCCCGAGGTCAATTCAACTTGTCTGAGTTACATCCTCAGGGTAAGTGCAATGGGAGAAATGGATCCGTCGGTGGCTAAAAGGTCCGGGATCACAACGAGTAACAGAAAGGGAGTGTGACATGTGCGCACAAATGAAAAATATTTTAACATGCTTAGAAGTTATTTCACTTTAAAACCTTCTAAGTCATGTCAAGTACAATTGGATAAACTGTCTTTACGAAAATATGAAATGTTTATGAAAATGCATGCCCACTGAGTACATTAGTACTTAGCCCAAAAATACTTTCAAATATTTTCAGGTTGGCTGGCCGGTGCTGACGGGACTGAGCTGAGGCCAGGGTTCAAATTCTATATAGACTTCCGCTGTAGTAATAACTCTTATACATCTTTTGTTTTCTTAACTTAAGATGACTTCATGTCGAGCTTCAATTTAAAATTTCTAGTTTTATGTTAATGAATGTCGGTTGTCAGAAACATGAAACAAAACTTGTGATCCAAAGGGGGGGCTAGCCCGACTTGTTATCTTATTATTCGGGTTTTAACAAGGTTGTTCCTTGTTTATTTTTATGAATTATTCACACCTCGATTATATTTATTCCTTCAAGAATTGGGGTGTGACATATTGTGTATACGAGCTTTATTATGCATTGTTTTGATTTATCACGGTGATGATTATTACTCCCTTCGTCCGTCAAAAGTGGACAACTTATACTATATCGGGCGTCCGCAAAGAGTATACTACTTTCCTTTTATAGAAATGGTCCCACCATCCACTTTAATCTTTTATCCTTACAAACACTCTTTATTTACAAAAAAATCACTCCAAATTCAATCTCAACCACACATCTCATAAAGTGGTGGGACCCTTTCTCCACTACATCAAAATTATCACTAATTTTATTAAATCCCGTGCCCAGCCAAAGTGGTCCACTTTTGACGGACGGATGGGAATATAATTCAATATTCTCGATATTTTGGGCAGTGATAATTTAGTATTGAGAAGTGTTTTTATATTACTCCCTTCGTCCCAAACGAAATGTCCTGTTTTCCTTTTTGGACTGTCCCAAACGAAATGCCCTGTTTCCTTTTTTGGCAATACACTCTCTCTTTATATTTAATATTTAAATAATTTTCACCAACCCACTTTATCTATTTTATACACATTTCTTAATCTCCGTGCCGAAAAAAATAGGACATTTCGTTTGGGACGGAGGGAGTATTATATAAAATTAAGTCTTTTGCCCCACTTTCTTCTCTTCGGTTGCTTGTTCTTTGGAGATGTATGCAGTTGATTTCTCACGTGCGGTCTTTCACGGTGATTATGACCATTATACTTTGCAGCCGGTTAAGCCCCGGCGCGGCGGTCTTTTGGCGAACAGTAGATGATCAGTTGTCTACTGGTCGTTCCACATGGAAGATCAAGGGCAGCTGCTCTTTTCCGCCATCGGCCCTCTGGTTCTATCGGGGTAGCCTTTGTTTTGGTGGCCGTGGTGTGGGCAGGGCAGCTTGGGAGGCGATGGTTAGTTCGGAGTTTCCCGACTGTCATTGCTCGAACTTTGTTAGCAATAATTGGGTGATGGTTAGTCCGAAGCTCTTTTTTGTTCGCTTCCTTTTGCTTCTTAGACGGATCGGACACTCTTTTTTCTTCTTAAAGTTTTTTTCATTGAGTTTTCTTTACAAAGGTTTTAACGAGGCTCGGGCCCTTAGTCTGCTTTTTTGTACTTTCAAGAGTTTTTTCTTAAGTTTTTTTTTTTTTAATAAAATTCGATTTAATAATAATTAAAAAAAATTCATGTACTGTTTTACTCCTTTAAAAATTTATATACTAAATCAAATTATCATTAAAATTGGTGTATTTAGATGAATCCTACAAGTATTACCAAAATAGCAAGTGGAAAACGTGTATGGACCTACATGTTGGTCTGGAATTATCATTCAGGAAACGCACTAAATTTCTATGGAAGTTACCCACTGGTCCACACTCCACACTATTGATTTTCTTTTTATATTTTTTTAAAGGATCATTTTCTTTTTGTAGTTAAATTAAAGAAAAGAAACAACATATATACTACTACAAAAATGAATTGTTTGCGTGTGAGGAACCTTTTAGCCACTTCTGAAGTTCAGGATGTCAAGATGCGAAGTCAACAAGTGTTGTGTACTCAATTTCACAAAATATGCTTGACTCTTAATTTTGAATTCAAATATATAATTTTATATTCGTTATAAAATAAATAAATAAATAAATACACACTTACCATTAACCTTTTAAGTGACTCTAAATAATCCTCAAATTGTCGTGGAAAGTCTCACAAAATATTTGTATGAATAGTGATCTAAAATCTAAATATTTTACTCTTTAATCTCACTTCGATCGAGCTGATGCCGATCGAACTTGTGTTTAGCGAATAACAGAGTTAAAAAAAAAAATGGCTGGAGGAACTCAACCAATATTAAATGACAATAAGTAGAGCTTGAAAATAAAGATAGAAGTTAATAATATTTTTAAAGTATTCATAATTTTCATTAAATGATGTAACGTCAATAAAACTGATCAACTGATGAAATTGAAGGCTGCACGACATGAGACATTTTGTTATAAAAAAAGATCTGTTAAAACAAAAACAAAAAATGTAACAAGATTCAATAATGAACTAAGTACCTATAACTTAAGCTAGAATATGTGAAAGCTTACATAATTTATAATTAACTAAGAATATACTAATAATCAATTATTAGTAACTCTATATGCTTCTCTAATATATGTCTTCATGTTCACATCTTAAATAACTAAATGCATTTTAATAATTTAATACAATTATAACAAATTGGACGTATATCAAACAAACAAAAATTCAAAAAAAAAAATGTTTGATATTATAATTTACCAATTAATAAAAAGATATGGTTTGTTAAATCAATTATTAAGCACAATGAAGAATTTGTAGAAATATAGTTATTTTCTTGAAAAAATTAGTTGTATCCCCATTATATATACGTATGCGGAACTGCATATTATCTACTTATTATTTTTAATCCAATTAAATCTAATTAATTGATCAGGCTTAAATAAAATTAGAATTAACTTTAAACACAAGAAATAAATCAAAATTAATAGAAATCAATTTTATGAACAATTAGGTCTCACAGATATCAGTATTTCATTATTCTCACCAAATTAAGAAATTAGCTACTCATACTATCAAAATAAAACATAAATAAATAATAAAAAGATAACATAATCAATAATCTATCTAATAAACTAATTTAACAAACTATACTGCAGAGCCGACCGACCAGGAGACACAATCAGATAGAGTGTGTTGTGTGCATGGACGTCCTTGGCCCGACCACGTCCAAGATGACAGAGATGATTATATAGATCATCGTCTGAAGACGGTCTTATTTGACGAGTCTGAGACGGGTTTCTTTGCCAAATTCTCTAGAAAACTCTTTGATAAGGTCGTAGACTACTTCGGCCCATGACACAGGCCATCTAGGAGTCCTCCACATCAGTCTGTTAGGAGCTATAGGAAGACGCTAGACCCACATTGTCAGTCAGCATTTCTTAGTAGCGGTCACAGTCACTGCAGTGGACCTAGCAGTATGAGCAGCCTTAGTTTTTCGGCTATAACAGTGTGTTGTTGCATCAGTATGAACCTCCAGTTGAGCACACCCCACACCATAGGATGACGGAGGGTCAGCAGGAGAGACAAGCTCTTTCACCCGTTGCTATTCATTGGACATCCTCTGACTCTTCTAATGATTTTGATATCGAGTTAGCCGAGGAAAAAGAAGAAGTCATAGGGCGTCGTAAGATAAAGTCGTCCGCTGCTCTTTTGCCTCCATATGTGGTTATGGCTCCAGCAAACGTGAAGACATTGAGAACTATGTACATAAGGCATAGAGCATCAGATTCTGATGCTATGGTGGAGATTAAAGAGCTTAATCACAAAGTCCCACAATCCCTTTTAAGTTTAATAACCTGTTGCTATTTCACGGTCGATCGAGTTTTGGTTCGAGGTAACATTATTTTTTTAGTAGAATATTTTGATTTCATTTGTATTAAGTTTAAAATAACACATTAAGAAACATCGCAGAAGATAGAGTTGTACCTGATGTACATGCGAAACAAGGTGAATCATAGAATATTGACAGCAGATGGTGTTTGTCAGGCAACTACAATCGTAGTCACTCCTATTTTCTATGTATGTTTGAGATAACTAACAAGTATTTATATATTTTTTTTAAATTTTTTGTCTAAAATATGATATTTTTAATAGTCCCTGATACTAGAGGGGTACCAACAAATAAAGAAATATGATGATTGAGAAATACCAGAGTCACTACTGAAGATGGTTGATGGGACGGAAGACGTGTCAGCAAATTCTTGGTTTAATGTTAAACATGTAAGTTTTTTATTTTTAAAAATTAATATTGTATTTAAGGTTAATTGTGTTTTTTATTTATTTAGGTTATCGCGGTTTGCAACGTGGGAGGCAATCATTGGGTCACCATACGTATTTGTCTTACGGATTGGACTATTGAGTTATACGACTCATTCATGCACTACAACAGAGGGACTCAAGTTCGTGATCAACAATTGGAGTGCGTGACACACCTCTTACCTTGACTCTTGGAGGCATCACGGTATTGGTAGCAAAACCCAAACAAGAGCAAGAGCAAGGCACTGTTCAAGCTAGTGAATATGCCGGAGTCGGAGCAGTTCATCCAGACTGACGGTACTAACTGTGGCTCCTATGCCCTTATGTACGTTGACCGTCTCATCAATGCAGTAGCCCAATATCGTGATTTGTCAATTGATGACAAGTACATTACGAGCTATAAGAAATATGTGGCAACTTGAATATATTGGTCAGACGTTGATGGTTCTCAATGAGTTTGAGAACAAGATTTTAGGTGTTTTTGAGTATTTGAACTTGTAATTTTATAATTATGTACTATATAACTTCTTATGACTATGTGTATTTGAATATATTTGAACTTCTTATGACTTATATGTTCTATAAGTATGTGTTGTGTGTATAAATGAGCAGAAACTGTACGTTTTGATCTACACACGATCGTTTGCACACGAAGTATGTCGACCGTGTGGAAAATGTTGGAACCCTAATCGTGCACACGATTTCTACACACGGTTGGTGCACACGGTTTCATTACACGATGCACTATATCATGTACACGGTAGTGACCTGCATCGTGTGCACAAGAAATCTCACCTAGAGCCATTTTTGATTCCTTGTGTTATCAATTTAAGTGTTTGTCGATTCTTTTATAGATTATTTTAACATTTATAACCACATAATATCTAATTCGAACGTTTAATGCATAACCTTCGTCAAATTCATTAGTATAAGAGTTTTTTTTGTACATAACAAGATGTTATACTATATTACTAATTTCTTCATTATCTCTAGATTATACACTATAGGTTATGAATTTTGTTGATTCAACATATAATGCCACAATACATGAATATTTATTCGAATTAAACGCACATACGGAAGATGTTATGAATATTGAAAATGGTGAATTGTGTTGAGAAGATGTGTCATTAGTCATGTTTTCTGATCTAAAAAATTCTTAGTACCCTAAAAAAAATAAAAATAGAAAAGGTGAAGATAAAAAAAAAGGGGTACAAGTTGTGTTATGATTAGAGGCTAATTAGTTGATGAGATGTGGTGGAATTTTGTGTTGAAAATTTAGTTTTGGGAAATGAGGATGATGGTGATATGTAAGGAGCTATAAAGTTTGTGATTGTATTACTTTGGGCATATCTTTTAGTCACTTAGCCAAATATATCCTACCTTACCAAAGAGCCATTACAACCACATAAAGACCGTTTTGATCTTGGTTATAGGAGCATACATTAAGTGATGGAGATGTGAGACGATTTACAAGCTTATGATTAAGTGTTTGTCTTGCTTGAATTGAGAGTATACACGTCCACATTGATATACACACTTGAGAGTTGAGAGATATTACATTCATTATCTTTTTTGTGAGGATTGCACATCATGTAGACCATAGTTTGAAGTTTGTTATGATTGTATTGTCTTGATAATAGGAGACACAAATGCATGTTGATATTTTGATGACAAATCTGAAGCCATAATGCCGTCAATTTTTCCCTATGCTCTTATTGATTCATTCTTGGTTCATCTTTGTTTTGTCTGAGGACGGAGAATAGTACAAGTTTGGGAGGTTGATAAACATAAATTTTTGCCTCTTGGTGTGTCATATTTGATGTTTAGTTATGAGAATTTTGTGTGTTTGATGGTTTATTTGAGTTTATATTGGTTTATTATCAAGAACTTGTTACTTATTGTTTGATCAAATTTTCAGAACTAATGAAGTAGAATTCAGAAGACTGAAATACAAGTTTTATATAATCTCAATATGAGTTCGTGAGTGTAAACGATCATAAATCGGAGTTCAGACAAGAAAAATATGACTGATATAAGAAAGTCGAGCGCAGTAGTGAATAGTATCCGACGGGATTTACGGGAATTTTTGAAAATTCAGAAATTCGGAAATTTATCAGTATTTTTTAGTTTTATACTGTATTTGACACCCTGACCTATAAGTACCCCTCAAAAGCTTCAAGAAAAGGTTCCAGACTTTATCTTTTATCATATTCTATTTTTCCTGAGAGCTGCAGAGACAGACTGAGATGACCTCAAGAGCAAGAACTGAAGATTCACAGATTTCCTTATACGATTTATTTGTTGAATGTTTATTTACTTTATTTATATTTTTATTCTAGTTCATATGTCTAAACATTGTTATCCTAGGGCTTAGGAAGTAAGTAGTTGATGATTTTCTGACTTTTATTTGATTCAATAATTCAAGATTTATTTATTCTTTTTATGTTCTTGTGCATGTTGATTGCTTAATTGTCTGATCACCAATTTTGCATAATCTTAGGTTTTAATTTGATATAAGGAGATGATAATTATTACCTAAACTAAGAACACAAAACATACTTGTTAATATTAGCGAGAGAGCTTGAGATTAGTGTGAGGATATTAATCCTAAGGACTATTTAGAGTTGCATGTTTAAGAGTGATCCGAGGATGATAGCCTTGTATGCACTACAAGAAAACACGCGTTTAACGACCGAATATTTCGGTCGTTAATTTAGCGGTCTTAACGACCGATTTACGACCGTTTCACTCATCTAACACACAAATAATTTTTATTAAAATTCGTGTCAACTCCCCTTAGAAAGATGTTTCAGGGACGGATGGAGTACAATATGCATCTTAAATAAAAGATGATGGAAAGATGTTTAATTTAATATATATCATATATAAAAGTTAGATTTAATAAATATTAAAAGATCATATATTTTTAAATTAAAATTGATTTTAAAAATATTATATCAATTATGATCTTAAATTATTTTTATTTACAAAATTATCACTAAAATAATTTAATATGAATTTCACATTACAAAAATATTTTTAATATGTCATAATTTCAACTCATCCAAAGTCATAAGATTTTGACCAAACATGAAACAAAGACAAATTAAGTATGAACGTGGTTTGGTAGTAACCATGCATGTTTAGGCGTTAATTCGCAAGAAGTTTGGAAGTAGAAGCAACCACTCGTTTACTCCTCTTTTGAGTTTGACACGCAACTCTTTCTCTCCAAGCTTCCAAACTTTTAAAATTATTATAATTATGAATATAAATTTTTATCAATTTATTTATTTTAAATTGTAAATTTATAGTGATTGAAATTTTTATTAATGTAGAAATACTATATTTCATGATGTAATACAAGTAATTTATAAATATTTAGAAACAATCAATTTTACCTAAATTAATCGAAAACATTCTATTCAATTTAGTTCGAACTGAGTGAGAAAAATAATTCAATTGAATTTAAACTTTAATTCAAATTTAATTATTTCAAATTCGGCTCGCTTTTAAATCGAAACCGTCCAAAAGCTGGCTCCTCTCTCTCTCTCTCTCTCTATACCCCAAAGAGTTGGCACGCATATGAATGCCAAACTTGCAAGTTTTCCAAACATTTAGGCATCCAAGCAAAAGCTAAAAAACACCGAATCACAAAGCAAGAAGAAGAAAAAAAGGAAAAAGTAGAAGTCTTGGGGAAACATACCAGAAAAAGCAACACCCTGATTTTAAGGCCTTCATTATTCTCCTCGTCTTCAAACTTGTAGATATCAGAGAATATTGAAAGACCCCTTTTTTCTTTTCCTTTTTTTTTCTCAGAATTCATTGATTTCAATTAGATGGGAACTATGGCTGCAGCCTTACTCCTCCCATCAAAATCCCCATTTACAGAAGAAAAAAACGCCTTTTTTCTGCACAGGACAAGAAGGAGAGCCAGAAAGGATCGCTCCATCTTCCCTGTAAGTTATTTCTGGTATTTAAATTGTCTGTCTGTTTGATTATAATTAAACTGAATTATATTTGTGTCATAATTTGTTTGATCCAATTAGGTTGCAAGGTTATTTGGGCCAGCAATATTTGAGGCATCAAAGCTGAAAGTTCTGTTTTTGGGGGCAGAGAAAAAGCATCCAGGAAAGTATCCAAGAACATACACACTTACACACAGTGACATCACTTCCAAGCTCACTCTAGCCATCTCTCAAACAATAAACAATTCCCAGGTAATTAATTATCCTTTTTCTCCATCTTCCACGCCATCACTCAAAAAAACCAACCTTTGTCTTCATTGGGAGAGCAAGTACTTTAGATTTATTTTAAATTTTTTATTCAAAATTTAAAAAAATTGCTTTCTCCATATTGTAATTTTTTTATATAAATTTTTAATATTTTTTTTAACTTTTATTTTTTTTAAGTACAAAATTTACAAAAAATTGTAAAATTAAAAAGATATTAAAAAATTACAAAAAAATTACAATGAGGAGAAAACAATAAGCTAATTAATTTTTTTTCTAAATTTAAACTTAAATTTTAAAGAAATTATTTTAAAGTATTTAATGGAGTATTCTTTTGTTCACTGCTCAATGATTTTGGGCATCCAGATGATCAATGGCAGAGTCAGACTTTGGACTCAGGGTTTTTTTTTTGGATAAAATTAATAATTAAATAATAAATTAAAAATAAATAATACTTCATTCGTTTCATAAAAATATGCATAGTATAAGACAACATGAGTTTTAGAAACTCATGTAAAATGTAGTGTGAGGAAGGGTCCAACATTAATTATGATGTTTAGTGAGTAATTATTACAATAAATAAGGTACATATGTTTTTTGGGACGGACGAAAAAGGAAAAGAGGGAGTAATTATTGAAACAATTATAATTATAATTATAATGTTGTTATTTTACATAATAATAAAAAAACAAAATAAACACAAAACAATTTTCAAAGGCTAGTTATGGTATTCCCATTGAAAATTAATTCCAAAACTATATTTTTCTATGTTTGTTAATATATACTATATATATACAAGAGAGAGGCATGTTATACTAATAATAGAAGAGACAATGAATAATGATAAAACACTAAAATAATCAATGATCTGTCTCAAATTGAATTCTTACAAATTTCTATACATTTAATTAGGAGTGGTTCAAATTAGTTGAGATATATATTCATCACGTTATTAAATGAATTTGTGGTTTGAAATTCAAATTTCAATTTTTGATTAATTAATTGGAATGAATGAAATTGGGGAAATTGTGGATGATGCAGTTGCAAGGATGGTACAACAAATTGCAAAGAGATGAAGTGGTGGCGGAGTGGAAGAAAATCAAAGGGAAGATGTCTCTCCACGTCCATTGTCACATTAGTGGCGGCCACTTCCTCTTAGACCTTTTCTCAAGGCTCAGATATTACATTTTCTGCAAAGAACTTCCTGTGGTAATACTAATAACCACCTATTTTTCTTTTTCTTTTTTTCATTATTATTTGTTTTCTCGTATACATCTATTTATAGAAAATTTTGACATACATGCATGTTTGTGGATCAGCATATAGAGTTGCGTCTGAAGCTAAATTTTGCCAATTAAAAAAATAGGTTTTTAATAATATTCAAATTCTTACGTTGTCGTCACGTGCACTTAAACAGTAGTGAGAATATGACTGGATGTGTTTAAAATCAATTCACTAGTATGTATTGGAACGATGTCGTGTTAGTAGAAATTTTATTTTGAGAGGCTGCACACACGTATTAAAGCTTCTAATTAATTAAGCAAGAGATAGATAAGAGGATATTGCAATAACTTAGTATTCCTTCCATTCACCAAATGCGTCCCTATTCGATAATGACACGAGTTTTAATAAATTGTTTGATTGTGTTGTGAATGGAATACGAATCACATTTTTTTATGAGTGAGTTATATGAGGTAAATTTATTAAAAATGTAATTGAGGATGTATTTTGTGGATGGGCCGAAATGAAAATATAAGGATGTATTTAATTATTTAGGGGGCATTTACTTTAAAAATATCTCAAGGTCCTTGATAATTTTATCATTTGAATTATTTTTGTTTGATTCACATATCTCATTGAAAAATGTAGGGTTGGAGAAATTTTAATAATGAAAATAAAAATATTCAATCATGTATTTTAGTTAACGAAACATATCATGGTATAAATGATCAGGTGTTGAAGGCTTTTGTGCATGGAGATGAGGACTTGTTCAATAACTACCCGGAGCTGGAAGAGGCTTTGGTTTGGGTGTATTTCCACTCGAACATTCCAGAATTCAACAAGGTCGAGTGTTGGGGCCCACTTAGGGACGCATCGGCCCCATCGGGTGGGATCCGCGACGAGGCGAATAATGCTGCTTTGTTTCGGGGCAATGGTGATGGGTCGGGTTTAGATACTCTACAACCTTGCCCGGAGGACTGCTCTTGTTGTTTCCCGCCTATGAGCTTGATTCCGTGGCCTCGTCATGCCGGAGTCGTTGACGATCTTGCCGTCTCTTCGAAATCACTCGATGTCTCGCCGCAAAGTTACATGTCCGGGGGTTCTTCTTGATGATGGTGGTTTAAATCATAATTTTACATAATATCGTCGTGTGAATTTAATTTGAAGAATTAAATATATACATCCACAAATTGCATCTAGACTAGCGGCGCTGTGTACATCATTATTCACGTTTTAGTGTTAAAACTTGTTGTAAATAAAGTACCAAAATTGTAGTGGCATATTGATATATAGCGCAAATTATTGGGTGTGAAAAGAAAATTGTAATTTTAGGTTTAGACCGTGGTAGTTGTGTTGTCCTTTTCTTTTTTCTTTTTTTGTTTTTCAGCGCCAAGAATTGAAGAATGTAGAAATTGGTTGTAATGTGTATGGTTTCATAATCAACTTTATTATTTGTGGTGACGGTTATTGCTAGCTTCCGAATTTTATGTATTTAGGTGTACCTAACAAGTGGAAGTGTATGGCCGCAAAGATTAATTGTCTCGTTTGACTATACGAATGCTACTTTGACAAAAACTCCTTTGAGTTTCACCCTACCATACGCTCAAATTTATGTGACCCGAATTCGACTAGAGGTGGCCACGGTTCGGTTCCTGGTTCAAACCGGAATCGGAATCGTCGGTTCCCGGTTCCAAAAATTGGAACCGGAACCGAACCAAAAAATAACCCTCACGGTTTCGGTTCCGAACTGTGAACCGGCGGTTCCGATTCCGAACCGCCGGTTCCGGTTCGAACCGTTAGAACCGTCCGTTTTTTTTTTTTTTTTTTTAATGTAATTTTTATTATTTTATGTATTGTTGTGTAAAATTTAATGAAATTTGCTTTAATAAAATAAATGACACAAGAAAATATAAAGTTCATATACATTATTTTCTAAATTGAACTTATAATTCAAAGTTATACCTTACAACTCTTGTAAATAAAGTTTACAAATTACAACATTTGAATGCTAAAATAAAATTAAGGCAATTTAGTTTACAACTTTTAATTGGGGAAAAAAAGAAATAAAGGAAATAGAACTTGAGCTTCTTTTTCGTTTTTGTTTTCATTTTTTACTCGTTTCTTTTTCATTTTTTTTATTTCTATTCTTCTTTTTTTACAATATTTATTTTATTTTATTTATTTCAAAGCAATTATTATTATGATAAAAAATAACTATCAATATGAAAAATTATAGTAATATTTTTTATAGATTACCTTTCATCATATTAATAGTAAAGGATTTTCTTACGACAATAATTATTTGACCAAATATTTTCTTTATTTTATTTTAGTAAATGATTTTCTTTATTTTCTTTATTTTTTCGTTAATTTTTTATTTTCACATTTTTTATATTTTTTTCTTTTTTTCCAATTATTTCATCTTTTCTAAAAATATTACATTTATTCATATCAATTGTTATTTTTTTCTTACGACAATAATTATTTGACCAAATAACTAAAATTAAAAGGCGGTTCTAGGCACGGTTCCACGGTTCCACGGCTCCCGGTTCTAACCATGGAACCTTCGGTTCACGGTTCCAAGGCGGTTCTGGCACGGTTCCAACCCGGTTTTCGGTTCCCGGTTCCGGTTCCGGTTCGGAACCGAGAACCGGCGGTTTGAGAAATCGGAACCGTAACCGAACCGGCCGAGCACGGTTTTGGTTCCGGTTCGGAATCGTGTATCACGGTTCCGGTTCCAGAACCGTCCCGGACGGTCCGGTTTTCCGGTTCGATTCCCGGTTCCGGTTTTTTTGGCCACCTCTAAATTCGACTCCGATCCAAATTTTTAACATATACTTCATCCATCTCAAGTTTTAGTATTCATTTAAAAATGACACAAGTTTTAATAAAGTAATTGAATGTGTTGTGAGTGAATTAAGGTTTTCACCTTTTATGTGATTGTTAAAATAATTAAAATGGGGTAAGGGCTCCACCTATTTTACTAAAAATAGAAATAAATATCTAAATGTGAGACGGTCAAAAAAGGAAAGATGTACTAAAAATTGGGACGGAGTGTATATAAAAAAAATTATTTTCTTCTTTCTCTCTCTTCTCCCTCTTCCATTCTCCCGTTCTCTCTCTCTGATGGGACCTTAATGAAATATCATATCTATAGTTTTGATGATACCAAAACTCTTAGAACCTCTTGTAATAGACTAGAACCTTTCGAACTCAAGTGTTAGAGTTCGTGTTTTCTAGTTACACTGAAGACCTCAACTGAAGATAGCTGTGAAAAGACAAAGTCAAATACTGAAGTATTGACTGGACGAGAGTCTCACTGAAGCATCAGTTATGACTGAAGTATTAATGCTGGCCACTTGGAATTAGTGGACTGATACTCAAGTCAAGTATCAGTTGACATTCTTCATCGGACTGAAACTCTTAAGTTAAAAGGAAGCCACGTACACACAAGTACAAGCCGCATTAAATGTAGAGATATTGAAGATCGTCCTTTCTCTGCAGAGCATTCCTTTTTGGTGCAAACTTTTCAGAGGCGCCTTACCTCATGTACCTGTGACGCTGACAAACATTATTTTTGTACCTCATTTTCGTATGAATTGTTGTCATTTTCCTTCATGTTTTGCTTGTGAGTGCTCGTTTGTATCTTAATGTTATGCTTTATTTAGATTTGATGCTTGGTATAGTTTTTGGAGTGTTTTCAGGAAAAATAAAGAGTCAATTAGAGGATTGTGAGAGCATGTGATCGAAGTAAGTCTCGAGAGGAATCCATGAGCATGAACGGCGCCCGAATCAGAGCTCGGATGAGGGAGAACAGAGCCAACAAAGTCGGCCGCGGCCCGGCGGCTGTGGGAGCACCATCGCCCACGGTCACCGCCCGCGGCCGCTGGGTGGGACCGCGGGCCTCTTTCCTCGGCTCCAGAGGATACCCGCGGCCGCGGGGTGGGACCGTGGGTCTCCTGATTCTTGCCCATGTTTGAAGGCTGCGGTCACGGGCTGTGACAGTGGAAAAAAGGCGGGGCTCCCCCCAAGTGGACCCTAGTCGCGATTTTGAGCCCTAATACCCCATTCTTGACATCTATCATCACCGACATACATTCAATTCACTTCCTACCTCCATACTCAAGTCCTAGCCTCCATAACTACACTCAACCACCAAGTTCTAAGGCATTAAAGAGGAAGAGAGAAGATTGAAACAAGCTTATCAATAGGATTTGTCCACTCTTTCTCTCTCTTTCATTTATGTTTCTCTTTATATTGGGTAGGTTGTTGTTGAACATGTTACGCTAACTCTCCCTTTGATTTGGGGATTATGCTAGATGATTATTGTAATGGATTGATTATTTGTGCTCAATATAAGTCTTATTTATTCTTTTACATATTATCTTTTCAAGCACTTGCTTTATATCTTGTATGGATTGTTGGCCACTTTCTATGCATTTCTAATTTGTAATTTGAATCGGGAGAGGATAATTGCAATAGATTAGGTGTTTGAAATATATTAACTTGATAAACCGGAAGGTTGAGAGTTATAGGTTAGAAGTTGACCGGGAACGGCAACTATAACCCGTAATCTACCCTTTTAATCGTCTGGGAGGGGGCTAGAACTAGTTGGGAGATCACTCTAGATAATTAGGATCGTCAAGATTAATATTTAGCTATAATTGAAGTCCTTTGTTTGACCATCGATGCCTAGTTCCTAAATCACCTTAATCATCTTGTTAATCCACTTTGCTTATTTAATCTTATTTGTCTTTGAATTTGTAAGATAATTGTTTACATAACCAAACCACTAACCCCATTGTTTAGTTTAAATAGCTCTAGCATAATGACTTAAGGTAATCACTAGAATTTGACTACTAATCCTTGTGGAATACGACCTTGCTTCCCTATATTGCAACTACACCGTATACTTGCGCCGTAGTAAAAATAATAGCGAACAAGTTTTTGGCATCGTTTCTTCACCAAATTAGGAACCTCGAAGATTGAAGCCTCAGCCAAATTCAAATCTCTCTCACAACGGACGAATTCTTGAAGACCATCTTAGCCAATGGATCTATTCAAGACTTCGCCTATAAATAGAGCTCGAGGAACACTACAATCTTGACCATTCAAACGCACAAGCTGAACTTCTGCCAAATTTGCAACTCAGCCTTCAAAGTTTGAATCGAAGAAGAGAATACTCAAAGCCTAAATCAGTTCACTGATTACACATATTCTCTTAGTCTCTTAGGCAAATCATTGTTTTATCCAAAGCCTAAGTTTCCGATTACAGAGAGCATGTTCTTTGTAATCTAGTTGGTATTTCGAACCCTTTTCAACTGAGCGAAAAGAGAGTTTGAGTAAAGAGGAGTTCAGACCAGTGCTCTGACTCTAGAGTTCTTAGTCATCCGCTGGAAAAGGCATTTTGTCTTAGCGTGCTAAGAAAGAGTGAGAAATCCAACCCAGTGTGTTAGTACTAGAAATTCTATTTTCAGTCTAAGGTTTGCTGTGCACCCGTAAACACAAACCCATAGTGTTTGTCAGTTTGATCGGCTGACCGTGGACGTATGAACTTGTTCCGAACCACGTTAAAAATTCTTGTGTTCTTTACTTGCTTTCAGTTATTTCTTTCTGTGCGCAAATATCCTTTTCAACTGAACCTGCTTAACTGAAAAGAGAAACTAAGGATTTTGTTAAGTGACAAACTTTCTCTAAAGGCTATTTGAACTAAGTTTAATTTTCTGCTGCTAGTGTTATTAGTCTAACTGATAAATCTTCGGATAATCAGTAAGATTCATAACACCCATCTCTTTATAAAAACTAGATTGAAGCCTTAATTGGATATCAATTAAAGCTCTAAGCTTAACTGAAATCAACTTTACTGAAGTTACTTCAGTATCAGTCTATAACCACTTTACAACTGAAGTTTCTTTAACTGCTCACCCAGTCAACCTTTTCAGTATCAGTCGATACTCTTCAGTTATTTGTAAAAGTTTGTTTTTGAAAAATAGCCTACAAGTGTATTTCTCCCCCCATACACCTGTTCAGTGACCCTCCGAGACCCAACACTCTCTTCTCACATTGTCAAACCACATAACCATTCTCCATCTTCTCTTCCTCACGAAATCCGGCGATATCCCTCTTCGGCGAGGGTTGTCGTCAACATCTACCTCATTCTCGTCTTTCCTTCTGTCTTCCTCTCGTACACACAGACCCAAACCTCTCTCTGGTTCTCTCTCTCTCTTTCATGCCTCGTCGCTACATAGCTACGGCCGTCATTGCACATGCAGCGCCAGCGGCCTCATCGCCCTCTTCTCCAACCAACGCCGCCTCTCCCTCCTACCCCCCCTTAACATCAAAACTCTATTGCTATATGTAAATGATACTATTGTTATATGTAAATGAAATTATTACTAAATGTAAAGGACACTATTTATCTTAATAAATTGTATTCTCTCCGTCCCCAAATAACTTCCTAGGATAGAGATACACGAATTTTAAGACGAAAAAGTGAAAATGTGAAAAGTAAAAGTAAATGTGATATTGGGAATACTGAAAAGATAAAACTTAAAGGCAAATGGAGTATTATTAGTAGTGGGTATAGTCCAAAAATAGAAAGAGAAATTTTTTAGGAGATGACCCAAAAATGAAAGTTTGGAAGTAATATGGGGGGAAAAAGGAGTACTATGCTTCATTCATGGTAAATGATACGATAAGCTCCGCTTCACTCATGGAGCTGCAAAACGTTATCTAAATCCAAAAACGATAAAAATGTTGAATAACATTTTGTCTAAAATTTTTGTAGTATTTTTACTGAAATTTGACCTATATCTTCTAAGATATGAAATTTGACCTTTATATATCCAACAATGCAGATGATTCGCGCAAGCTTCATCACATCTGGCATTGCTCTCAGCTGTTAGGGCTCGAGTTGAATGGTGCAAATAATCAAAGGATTTTGACTCCAGAATATACTGCTGATAGAGGTAGCTTGGACTTTTCTTTGCTTTCTCATGTGCTGAATGTGATCTTCTTTAGGGAATTCCATCTGCATTTTGTCATCAAACTTGAACAAAGTCATTGCTTTTAGTGATCACCCTAAGTTTAGTGATTTATGATAGTAGTCTGCTAAGGTTTTTTGAAGGCATTGGCTATTATGAGAACACAATAAATCATTTTCAAATTGGAATAGACAATTTCAATTTCTCCGTTGTTAGAAATCATTTTCTATTCTTAATAACTCCGACTAATTAGTTATACTTCTTACCTGTTGCCAAACACATAGCAGTCCGTGATTGAAAGTCATGATATAATGATAATGTATTAACAACTTCACATACTTAACTATCACGTTTGTATGTCGTTGATGATATGTAGTATGATTTCTAGTTTATCCGTTAAAGTATTACTAATTATTTTCCACTTTCTTCTTTCCACTATCCGTTAAAATTCTCCAATGATAGGTAATCGTTTTGGAATCTTTGTAATCTAAAAATCTAACTTGTCTAAATTTTTTTGACAGGTAACAATTTTAGTTTTTGCAATAATGATTGCATCTGCAGTGCTGATAATGACCAGCCCACTCTAATATATTGCTTCGTTTCCAGATCTTGTAGACTTGTTTGGTGTGGATTCTCTTGATGAGTTTCAGACTTTAAGAGGGCAATAGACAACAAGAAATCAGTTCCAACTTGTCATATTTTGATCATTAATAGTCCCTTCTTTTTATCATTGCTTTGTATACCAATGCATTTTATCGTCATCTATTGTTGTAAAGAACATGTGTGCTTCCTGAACATATGTTTTGTACAGAGATCTCGTGTAAGAACAACCCTTGCTCCTCTGTCGAACAACACAATGCATGGAAGATTAACTCTGTCTACTGCTATGGCTGCTGAAAACCAACAATGGTGGTATAAACCATGTGGACCCCTTCATAAAAACTCTTTATATTATCATTGTGTGTGTGTGTGTGTGTCTGTCTGTCTGTCAACACATGACTCTTTGCTGCTTTTAATTTTGATTTTTGAGTACGTTTTCTGTTGAGTTCCTTCAGGGCAGAGTCATGGAGGCTACTAAATTATACATTTTATGCAGGGTTTGTTCAACAGAAGCAGAAGGTAATGATGGAGTATTCTGCACTTCAGATTCCATTAATGTTTTAGATTTTCGGCAACCTTCAGGCATTGCTTTTAAGATACCTAAAGTCGGAGTGGATGTGCAGTCAGCTTTCTCGCATGGAGATTCCATCTACATTGGATGTTCTACAGAAAGATTAGCTGTGAAAAAGCAATACTCTTCCCAAATCCAACAGTTCTCTTTGCACAAACATAAGCTTTTCAGCACCTACACATTACCTGAGTCAAATGCTGACAGCCACTTCCCAGCATTGACCCAAGTTTGGGGAAGTTCAAACTACGTCATGGGAGTTTGCGGACTTGGATCGAGCAATAACTTATTGCCTGTCGTTATCAAACTACGTCATGGCATATTAGCTATTTTAGTTAAAACTTGTTTCTTGGAGTGTTTGTGAGTTTGTTTTTTTGTTTTTCTAATGCAACAACTTTGTTTGTAATTGCTGTATTATATATCCAATTTTGTTCCTTCTTTTGCTTAATGGGAAGTATGATATCTGAAATGCTTTTGGATTGAAATAATATAAAGTGATGCTACTTTGTGATATAATCCTCCATTTATGGGAACAGTGTTGGAAGTATTGAAGCAGTCTGTGTAAATGCAGGTAGACGATTACGCCTTTTGAATCTGATTCTTTGGTGTTTATATGAATATGTGCATCTCTTTCTGTATATTTGTTTTCACAGCCTATTTCCTATTTCTTTTACTCATTTACTGTGTCCAATTCAAGCAAGGAGCCTTTAAAATCTGAAGTAGGCAGCAGATGTAAATTTCATCTTGAAATAAAGCCAATTTTATTAGTGATAAATGCACAATCTATCACAATCCTAAGATAATATATACAACCATTGGTGATAAGTGATAATCTCTGTTTCAATGGATTTAGTGCTTCAACAGCCAAGAATCTCCATCTCAAACACCATTCCTCAAAATAGAGAGGAACCTTGATCCTCACGAGAATCTCTGTTTCAATGGATTCAATGCTTCAGCAGCCAAGAATCTATGTCTCAAACACCATTCCTCATTCCATCAAAAGCTGCAAGAACTTGATCTCTCTTGCTCTGTCTAGCAACAATCTTTACGGTCCACGGCGTTTCTCTAGCACTTAGAAAGATACAGTTACTTTACTTTGACCAATAAATAGTAAAATCTCAAAATAGTTCATACAATCCTGCAATATCAGCAATGAGGGACAAATAAAATAACCTTTCCCGTAGGGTAAAACAAGGACAAAAATTAACTTCGCTTCAGTATATATGAATATTGACCTCATAGAAAAATAGATAAACTTCTAAACTATCATTGTTATTAGCTGACCTGCCATATGACTACACATAATCTGTACTCAGTTTATTGGTTAGGATCTTATAAAAGTAAGGCTTCGACTCTTACCCCAAAGTAAGAAAAATGAAAATAATATAAATAAAAGTAACAAATAACTCATATGTATGGTAATAAGATCATAGCATTAGCAAGCTGTACACCAACTTTTTGGTGTATTTTTCTACCTATAAGTGCAAACAAATTCTGTACAGATTCATGTAACGATGAAAAGATTGTATTGATGTCCATTATTATTGACGGTAGGGCGCAGAGGATCGAGTTTCCATTGTCCATTAACTATAAATTTGATCTGCAAGATAATGGAACACTTTTGAGTATATGACTGGAGAAGCAAGGTAGTCAAGTTTGAAGGAATATTAAATTGAATTAATACTCGATTGCCCGATGATCGTTTCTTGGATTATTATTAATTCATCATACAACGATTAAATCCTAACATGCTCCTATGAATTTAACAGCTGCACATAGGTGTTAGGAAATACTTACTTGAGAATTGGATGCACAAGCTGTTGATGATCGCGTCGAAAGAATCTGACTCCAGCTCTGATCTTCTCGACTGTATCCCGCTCAATTCCCAACGTTGGATGGACAACGAGCTATGGAAATTCCCAAGACAGAAAATCACCTCACGTTTCCTGCGCCCCACTCTGCTCTCAAAACCCTAATTTTTATCAGTGTGTTTTCCTGAGAGCTGACAGCTGTATTTAATAGAATTAAATACGTGTGGGACGCTTGGAATCTGTAATAGGCGTTCCTTCTCTCCTTCTAGGGCTAGGAGACTTTGGGCCAGTCCAGGGACCAGATACAAGGATTAAAGATGGGCCTCAAATAAATTAATTTATCTATGGTCAGCCCAGACCATAAATAATTTATAAATATCAGTTCATTCCACTAGAGAACCGATACTGACTTACCCCTTTATTGCCGGTGATGAGTCGGGGGCTTGTATTTAGACTTACTAAATCTCCGTATTTAAAATATCCGACATCCATTAATTAATTAGAGCTCTGACAACTTAAATTAATTAATCTCTTAATAATTCCTTAAGCAGTACCACTCAAACTTTATTATTACGCCTGAACTTAATCAACCTGCAGGGTTTAGCGTAATAAACCTTATTGAGCTCCTTAAGGGGATGTCATTATCCTATACCGGATACGGGTACTAATACAGATAATCAAATATCATATATTAACCGCTATCACCCAAGATACAGAGTACTCGAGTTAGTATATAACTTTCACCCATAGTAAGTCAAAGTGATATACGAATTAACATATATATCTGAATACTTATTAGTATTAAGATCTTATAAGTCACCGAGATCTTGATTCTTCACTTAAGTCAGATAGAAGAATACATCTCAACTGTGGTCCTATCAATACGTAATGACGTACCAGTATAGACAAGTAGCCAAGACAAACTACTTCCATCTATACTGCAGCCTAAACCAATAACTTGTCCTAGAGTTATTTCGGCTGTGATCATATTATATCTCTTAAGGTTATTCCAATTATATGGTCTTCTGTGATCTACAACACACCATATAATCTACTTATATAGAGATAAAGAACATATATATGCAATCATGAACACAATCAGATAGGAGATTAGATAGTGAACTTAGGAAACATTGTATACAAGCATAAAATGTTCTTGCTTTCAGTATACAAATCCAACAATCTCCCACTTATACTAAAACAAACTTTTAGTATACAATGCGTCTATTTACCAATCACCTAACACTTCTCCCACTTATACTTAAAGTTTCCTAAGTGGGTGGCATCAATCTGGCATCAATCGCATTCCCATCTTTCAATGACCATTTGCGATAAGCCTTTTGTGAAAAGATCAGTAGGTTTCTCCAATATGTGAGAATTTATTCTTTGAGCACATAACCTCGATTTACGAATAATCGTATAACTTGGTACTTACTCTCCATGTGTTTGACCCCTTGTGGTTCTAGGATTCCTTAGAGTTTGCAACTGCACTTGAGGTACCACGAAGGTGATGCTCTCACGCAAACTAGGAATCACTCTTAGACCCTGGAGGTAGTGGTCAAACCAAAAGGTTTTACCTCCCAAGGAAAACACATAGCTCGAGGTAATTATTCTTTGTTCCGGTCAGCCTGGAAATCCGAAATCATATAATCCAAAAAGGAACTAAACTGTCTAACTGGTAAACTATCCTTATTCTCTAGTCAGGGACTTGAGAATATAATTTACCACAATTCAGTGTCCTTAACTAGGACTATACTGATATCTTACAATCATGCTGGTGTTTAACGAAACCAACACCTAAAACTATACGATGAAACAGTAAACTATACCTATTGGGACTGATCGGAAGGAGCGAAGTAGAATGATCGGAAACTTAATACGAGAGAAAAATGACTGTTGTATTTGGAAAATAAGAGATAGCGTAAGAAATAATACACGAGCTCGGACCCTATTTATAGATTTACAAGCGGAGGGGTAAAATAGTAAAAACATCTTCGGTGCATGCGTCCTGCGTGGTGGAAGGGTACGTTGGTAATTTCGATAATACGCGGGAGACCTTCCCGCGCGTTTATTGGCTCCTCTGATGGAAATGTCTTCTCTGGCGAAGGCGTCTTCTCTGGTGATATTGACATCTCTGGCATGAGGGACTCCTCTGGTAAACACGTCTTCTCTGTCATGAAGAACTCCTCTGATAAACACGTCTTCTCTGTCATGAAGAACTCCTCTGGTAAACACGTCTTCTCTGGCAAGGGCGTCTCCTCTGGCGGTAGTGACTTCTCTGATGGAGTTGACTTTTCTGATGACGATGACCTCCCTGACGATGGTGACCTTTCCGGCGCGGATGATTTCTCTGGAGGAGAGGGCTCCTCTGTCAAGAATGACTTCTCTGGTGCGGATGACTCCTCTGGCTAGAGTCATTCCTCTGATGGATGAAATCCTTCTGGTATAAATGGTTCTTCTGACCCATACGGCTCCTCTGATGAGAGTGGTTCCTCTGATTTGTACTCTCTCCCTACTCTGCATATATTGCTCCTCACCAACCACTCCCCCCTCTAGTCTGGTTGAACCGGGTATTCTTCGTGTTCAACCAGTGGTGTGTTATCAGCATCAAAGCTTTGTTATTTTCCTTGACCCCTGTAAATCATAAAGACATAAGCATTTTGACATTATGAGAGAATAAAAAGAAGCCCTGTAAATTGTTCTCTGGCGTTTTTGTTACTCCCACCCCCTGGTCTGGCTAGTTCACTCTGGAGAGATGCAACTAGTCAGAGGACTCGCCCGCGTGGATGACGTCATCCGCATTAAATGTCTGCCCAGTCTACAGTATTTTCCCCGTACCCCGAGGTTACTTTTTAACCTTCGCGTCCTTTCGCCTTTCCGTAAAAATTCTCATCCGTTGATTTCTTCCGTATGCCACGTGCCGTTCATCCCGCGTGCTGGTGGTTACCCGCGTACAATCTTACTTAGCCGATTCGAACTCCCCTTTTTTCCCTATTCTTCTTCTCCAAGTTTTCCGAGCGAATTTTCTGCATTTTCCGGCGATTTCCTCACTGTTCCGGCATTCTCCCGCGACCTTTCCGCTCCAGGTTTTACCGTCCATCTTTCTCCGGTCTAGGTAACTCGCGTATCCTCTTCACTGCAATTTTGTGTTTAATCGTAGTGTAGTGGTATAACTGTTGGTGCTCTGATTGAGCGTGCTAGAAACCCTAGGGTTAACATCTCCCATCATGGCCTGCACCTCCGCCCCTCAACCCTCTCGTTCGCCCTCTCCTTCTGCCCAAGACCCTTCATCTTCCTCCCCGTCGCAGCAAGATCTTGAAAATCTTCCCTCCCCTTCTGTTTCTGATGAATCTCAAACTACACCCCCTCCTTCTCCACCTAAGAAAAAAGGGAAAAAGCCCCGCCTACCCCCCAAACGTATTCCTCCATCCCGCCTTAGTGTCGCGGAGGTGGAAAAATTGAAAAGCAAATGTAGGCGTCCTGATGGTTTAAAATTCGAGGCCTTTTGTAAGGATTCAACGCCTCCTGAAAGCCTTCGTCATCCCAAGGTGATAGTTGTTTGGAAAGCTCAAATAGATGCTG
The DNA here is from genome assembly GCF_028751815.1 of Salvia miltiorrhiza. Taxonomy (NCBI): domain Eukaryota; kingdom Viridiplantae; phylum Streptophyta; class Magnoliopsida; order Lamiales; family Lamiaceae; genus Salvia; species Salvia miltiorrhiza. Next base: position 49,964,054 of record NC_080393.1, on the reverse strand, counting down.
GTTTGAGACTCCCTCCTCCTACTCTGCTGGTTGATGTTTGTAACTATTTTCACATCCCCTTTTTTCAAGTCGCTCCTTCTGCTATTCGGAGATTATATGCCTTTCATGTTTTGTGCCGGGCTCACGGTGTTGGGGACACCGCCAAATTGTTCTGTCAGACCCAGACCCTTCGTATGCAGGGCAATCCCTTGTATAGCTTTGCTGCCCACCCGAAATATCCTATCACCTTCCTTTCCTCTCTGAATTCTTTCGATAAGGGCTTCCTGGAATACTATTGTTATGTGCGCACCCCTTTCGGCAACTGGCGCGATTATGGTGCTTCGGAGCTGGAATGGCATACAAGTCGCACTACTTATAAGCCAGCCTCTCCCGAAGTCCCTTCTACCCGTGACCAGAGTATTATAACTCACCTTAATGCTATGAATAAAGCCCAGACTCTAGACTGTAAGTACCTGGCCGAGAGCAATTCCTCTCTGGCATATAATGGTCTGTTTCCCCTGTATCCAGCGAGATCAATAGGTAAAAAATATACATTAGAAAACACATTAGCTTTTGTTACCCTGCTTTTAATGATGTGAACTTTTGGTTTGCAGATATGTCTTGGAGATCGAAATGTGGGGACAATTTGCCTGACACCCCTTCTCTTGCTGGCAGCGGAGCACATGGCCCAAGCGGTTCTGCTTCCAGAACAAGTCCCTCGGAGCAGCCTGCTGGTTCCCAACTGATCCCCATTCCCCCTGTAGTTGAAATCCCAGAGGGAAATGTGGAAGCCTCGCACTCCTTTGATGCGGAGGAAGTTGATGTGGGGGCTCTTGTTCACAGAAGTGGGCGCTCCAGTGCTGGTGATGCCGCTGGCTCTCGCGAAGAAGATATCCAAGTCGTGGATATTACCGATGAGGTTCCTTCGCCTGATTCGGCTCCAGATGCCACCCTTGCTGATCTTACGAAGAAGCGGAAGAGAGGTTCCCTGATCTCTATGGGTGAGAAGGAGAGACAGGAAAGCCTGAAAAAGACTGGCAAGTCCTTAGAGCCAGCGAGGAGGTCTGCTGGTGGTGTGAAGATTCTCACTCCTGCTGGGGGCAAGGGCAAAGGGCCAGCGAAGAAGTCAGCTGGTGGTTCCAAGGTTCTCCCCTCTGTCGGTGGAAAGGGTAAGGGCAAAGCTGCAATGCCCTCGGCTGACGAACCAGAGGATCTTGTTCCTGGACCGATTTCGAGCTTATCGGGGCAGGAATTGATTGACGCCTTGATAGCTCGTGTCCATTCAAAGGACCAAGAGAAGATGGGGAAGCTGACCCGACCGGCTTTAGCTACTCAGCTCTGCCGGTTGGCTCTTCAGGTATCCTGCATGTTATGCTCTTTATTAAGAATTTTTTTAAATTACTAACCTTTTTATGGTTTTGTTGGAACCCATTTTATCTTCTTGCAGGTGGAGTCAGGGATGTGGGGGGCTGTTAAATGCATCCATGACTACGAAATGGCTGAGAAAGAACGGGAGAAGGAACAGGCGGACATCGCCAAGCGTGATGATGATGTCGCCGGGGTAGTAGAGCGTCTGAGTAAAGCTGAAGCGGAGATCGCTGATCTGAAAGATAAATTAGCTCAGGTGGAGGTGGAGAGAGCATCCTTGGCCTCCGAGTTGTTGAGAGCCACAAAGGAGAGCCACGAAAGCTTAGTCAAGTTCAAAGCTGGTTATGAAAGAGACTACAGGGAAGCCAGGCGGGGTTGGAAGAGGATACTTGTGGAAGCTCAGAACCGCGCGTTCGTTCTGGGGGCTCGAGATCAACGCCTGGAATATTTCTTGTCTCCACGGGGTCAACATTTCCTGGGGTTGATGCTGGAAGGTACTCTGGATGCTTTCAAAAAGACTCCCGAGTATTTGGCGGATTTTGGACCCCTCTTTGCTTATGTGATAGAGCAAACAGCTTCCAAGGCATTGGAGATGGCGGGGGCCACCCCGGAGCGACTTGCCACTTTGAATTTCAAAGCCCTGATGGATAATCTCCAGGATGAGGAGATAAATAAGCGGATGGGGATCCCTGCGCATTCTCCAGAGAAGCCAGAGTGGTGGTACCCGGTGCTAGAGAAAGCCATTCCCTATTTTTCTCTTGGGATTGGATCTGACTTGCTACCTTCTGCTCCCATATATGCGCCCGCGTTCTCTGCTACCCTGGCGCGCTTTGTGAACCAGCTGCGGGATCCCTCTGGCGAGAGTTCTCGAACATTTTCTCAGTTCGGCCTGGAGCCTCCCCTGCCCTCTGACTTAGCGGCTTCTGCCTTCACCGACTCTGCCTCTTCCTCTGCCGCGGTGGAACAGCTGTTCAATCTGTACCAGAATGAGGATCTGTATGTGCAGGAGGCTGCACCGTTGTTGGATTTGGGAGTTCGTCTTCCCCAAGCGAAGGAGACTGGCCTGTTGCCCGTGTTCTCAGAGAAAACTATTTCGGGTCATGCTTCTGCAAGTGGTGTTCCTTCCCGGGCTCCCTCTGCCTCTGCTCCCGTCTCCTCTGCTGTTGCCCAAGCTGCCCCTGTTCCTCCCTCTTGATGTTTCCCCTTTCTCTCCTGACTTTACCAAAAGAGAATTTTGTAACTCTTTAATTTGTACCAATTAAACACTTACCGCCGGTTTTTGATGTACAGCTTTGCTTCTTGAGCGTGCTTTAATGAAATTTCGTTCACCTCCTTGCTTCTTTTATCTCTGTTATTTGTGTTGTTTTCGCTGCCTGTTGAGGTGGGGTTTATATTTCCGTCTTTCCCCTGTTGATTTGAATTGGTTTATTATGATTGTTGTTGATGCTTCTCTAATCCCCTCCCTTTGAATTGCTTTAATTTCTTGTGATGACTCCTCTTCTGCGGATTGAGACGACTCCTCTGGCAAGGATCGTGACGACTCCTCTGGCGAGGATTGAGATGACTCCTCTGGCGAGGATTGTGATGACTCCTCTGGCGAGGATTGTGATGACTCCTCTGGCGAGGATTATGATGACCCCTCTGGCGAGGATTGAGATGACTCCTCTGGCGAGGATTGAGATGACTCCTCTGGCGAGGATTGTGATGACTCCTCTGGCGAGGATTGAGATGACTCCTCTGGCGAGGATTGAGATGACTCCTCTGGCGAGGATTGTGACGACTCCTCTGGCGAGGATTGAGATGACTCCTCTGGCGAGGATTGTGATGACCTCTCTGGCGAGGATTTGGTTAACTCTTCTAGGAAGGATTTCACCGCCTCCTCTGACGAGGATTTGGTTAACTCTTCTAGGAAGGATTTCACACCGCCTCCTCTGACGAGGATTTGGTTGATTTCTTTGCTGGCGATTTCGTGCTTCCCATCCATGCTGCTTCCCATCCATGCTTGAGCACTCTGCGCGGAGCATGGAAGACCCGGAGGGTGCAACCAACTTTCGCGGCTTACGATTAAATAGTAACCCTCTGCGTGGAGCATGGAAGGCCCGGGCGGCGCGACCAACTTTCACACGGCTTACGATTAAATAGTAACCCTCTGCGTGGAGCATGGAAGGCCCGGGTGGCACGACCAACTTTCACGGCTTACGATTAAATAGTAACCCTCTGCGTGGAGCATGGAAGGCCCGGGTGGCACGACCAACTTTCACGGCTTACGATTAAATGAACACCCTGCACGAGCTTGGTAGACCCGGGGGGTGCACACCACCTCTCGTGACTTACGGTTAAGGACAACCTCTGCGCGGAGCATGGAGGACCCGGGGGGTGTAACCAACTTTCGCGGCTTATGATTATGTGCCACCTCTGCGCGGAGCATGGAAGGCCCGGATGGCGCGACCAACTTTCGCGGCTTACGATTGAATAGTAACCCCCTACACGGAGCATGGAAGACCCGGGGGGTGCGACCAACTTTCGTGGCTTACGGTTAAAGGTCCACCCTGCACGGAGTTTGGCAGACCCGGGGGATGCACACCACCTTCCATGGCTTACGGTTAAGTGGACACCCTGCACGAGGCTTGGCAGACCCGGGGGGTGCACACCACCTCTCGTGACTTACGGTTAAGGACAACCTCTGCGCGGAGCATGGAGGACCCGGGGGGTGTAACCAACTTTCGCGGCTTATGATTATGTGCCACCTCTGCGCGGAGCATGGAAGGCCCGGATGGCGCGACCAACTTTCGCGGCTTACGATTGAATAGTAACCCCCTGCACGGAGCATGGAAGACCCGGGGGGTGCGACCAACTTTCGTGGCTTACGGTTAAAGGTCCACCCTGCACGGAGTTTGGCAGACCCGGGGGATGCACACCACCTTCCATGGCTTACGGTTAAGTGGACACCCTGCACGAGGCTTGGCAGACCCGGGGGGTGCACACCACCTCTCGTGACTTACGGTTAAGGACAACCTCTGCGCGGAGCATGGAAGACCCGGGGGGTGTAACCAACTTTCGCGGCTTACGATTATGTGCCACCTCTGCGCGGAGCATGGAAGGCCCGGTTGGCACGACCAACTTTCGCGGCTTACGATTGAAAGAACACCCTGCACGGAGCATGGAGGACCCGGGGGGTGCCACCAACTTTCGTGGCTTACGGTTAAAGCAACCTCTGCGCGGAGCATGGAAAACCCGGGGGGTGCAACCAACTTTCGCGGCTTATGATTAAGTGCTATCTCTGCGCGGAGCATGGAGGGCCCGGGCGGCACAACCAACTTTCGCGGCTTACGATTGACAGGAACACCCTGCACGGAGCATGGAAAACCCGGGGGGTGCGACCAACTTTCGTGGCTTACGGTTAAAGCAACCTCTGCGCGGAGCATGGAAAACCCGGGGGGGTGCAACCAACTTTCGCGGCTTATGATTAAGTGCTATCTCTGCGCGGAGCATGGAGGGCCCGGGCGGCACAACCAACTTTCGCGGCTTACGATTGTCCGCAACCTCTGTTCTGGTTGAGCATGACCCCTCTGCTCTGGTGGAGCGTAACTCCTCTGGTTTGCCCTAATCTTGCTGAGAAGCAATTTTTGAATTTAAAAATTGGGACCTACGGGTATACACCCTACTCCCCCCTCTGGTGACATGTGCAATACTCTGTTATGAACATGTTGGCCCAATTATTTCTTACTCCCTTCTCCGACCCATAAGCTCATGCGGGCCCATTACCCCTTGGCCCATTTCTTGATCCCAGTATCGCTTCTATATATATCCTCTTCCGATCCTTCAAACCCTGGATCTGTTGATGTTTTGCCTCCCTAGATCGGTTGTAAGGCACTCAAGTAAGGGAATTTCCCCTCTAAACACTCACATCCCCGAGGGCTCCGCCTTTTCCCCTGTGCTTCTGGTGTAGATCTCTAACTTTGTGGTTGTAACGAGTGGAGTTCCCTTGCTTGAGTGTTTTATAACCAGGCTCCTCAGATCTAGACGTTGATTTCCCAGATCTGGGCGTTGGGTTTCCGGATCTGAGCGTTGGCTCCTCAGATCTGGCCTCTAGTTTGTTCCTCCTCTGTATTCTTTCTTTTTGGCATTTTGACTTGTTGTTTTTCTTGGTATTCTGCATACACAGAGTAGAGTTGGAGTAGATCTGAAAGGTGAGCGTGTCCCAGCCACGAAGAAGAACTCGGAGTGTTGGATCGTGGAAAGAGAGACGTCCATCCCTGATGCTTGTTTCCCTTTGGCCTGCTAAGAAGCAGTTTTTGTATTTTTTTCTCCCTTGTCCTGCTAAGAAGCAGTTTGCATTTTGAATTTAAAAATTGAGGATTATGGGTATACACCCTACTCCCCCCTCTGGTGACATGTGCAATGCTCTGCACGAACATGTTAGGTAGCATATGTAATGTAAGAAAACAAAAATTGAAATAAACAAACACAACACCAGGGAATTCCCTAGAACCACATATCTGTTTTATTGATATTATGGCCCCGGACCTCGTTAAAACCCCTGTGGGGAAAAAGAGTATCCGGTCTACAAGTGATTACTCCTGCTAAGAAGCAGTTATACATAGAACTTTTTGAGTGTGTTTATATTCCATGGTCTGGGTAGAGCTCTGCCGTCTGAATCCGACAATATGTACGCACCGCCTCCCAAAACCTCTGTGACGATGTATGGCCCTTCCCAATTGGCTTCGAACTTACCCACCGCCTTTAATGCATCAGCTCGCTTGAGAACCAAATCTCCCTTCGACAATTTCCTCACTCTGACCCGTTTATCATATCCCGCTTTGATAATGCCTTTGTACTTGGCCGCTCTAACACGGGCTTCCTCCCTCTGTGCCTCCACCAAGTCCAGCTCTGCTCGGCGGAGCTCCTCATTGTGCTCAGTGTCGTACGTGGTAATCCGGTATGATTCTAGTCGTGCCTCTGCTGGTATCACCGCATTGGATCCATACACCAGTGTGAATGGTGCCTCCCCTGTCGCCGTTTTTGGACTAGTTCGATAAGCCCAAAGAACGGTATCCAGCTCCTCCACCCACTTCCCTCTGCTCTGATTTAGCCTCTTCTTGATGCCCTCACATATGGTCCTATTAGCCAATTCTACTTGTCCATTTGCCTGTGGATGAGCCACCGAGACAAAACGCTGTGTGATA